>NC_141685.1:26649143-28074143 GCF_964263255.1 Lissotriton vulgaris
CAGTACCAGACTGCACGCAGGGTCTGCAGTGGCAGACCCTAGACACATTTTAACAGGCTGCTTCTGTGGGTGGCGCAACCAGCGCTGCAGGCCCACTAGCAGTATTGGCATTCACAAGCCCTGGCACTCCTGGTGCACTTTACTGGGGACTGACAGTAAATCCAATGAACCAATCAGGTATACCAATCACAGTTACATTTTTCATAGGGAGCACTTGCACTGCGGCACGGGTTGGCCGTGGCGCAGTGCCCTGAGCAGCGGACACCAGCAAAAACATCTGAGGCACATCAGCAAAAAGTGGAAGGGAAACTCACGCCAAGGTGCCAGGTCTAACAGTCATTATCAGAGCTGTGTGAATAATAACTGCGTCAGCCCCGTGCCTTAGGTGCATCATCAGAGCTGTGTGAATAATAACAGCTCTGACCCCCTGCCTGAGGTGCATCATCAGAGCTGTGTGAATAATAACTGCAGGCAGCCCCGTGCCTGAGGTGCATCATCAGAGCTGTGTGAATAATAACTGCGTCCGCCCGTGACTGAGGTGTATCATCAGAGCTGTGTGAATAATAACAGCTGTGAGCCCGTGCCTGAGGTGCATCATCACAGCTGTGTGAATAATAACAGCTGTGAGCCCCGTGCCTGAGGTGCATCATCAGAGCTGTGTGAATAATAACAGCTGTGACCCCCTGCCTGAGATGCACCATCAGAGCTGTGTAAATAATAACAGCTGTGAGCCCGTGCCTGAGGTGCATCATCACAGCTGCGTGAATAATAACTGCGTCAGCCCCATGCCTGAGGTGCATCATCAGAGCTGTGTGAATAATAACAGCTGTGAGCCCGTGCCTGAGGTGCATCATCACAGCTGTGTGAATAATAACTGCGTCAGCCCCATGCCTGAGGTGCATCATCAGAGCTGTGTGAATAATAACTGTAGGTACCCCGTGCCTGAGGTGCATCATCAGAGTTGTGTGAATAATAACAGCTGTGAGCCTGTGCCTGAGGTGCATCATCACAGCTGTGTGAATAATAACAGCTGTGAGCCCGTGCCTGAGGTGCATCATCACAGCTGTCTGAATAATAACAGCTGTGAGCCCCGTGCCTGAGGTGCATAATCAGAGCTGTGTGAATAATAACTGCGTCAGCCCCGTGCCTGGGGTGCATCATCAGAGCTGTGTGAATAATAACAACTGTGAGCCAGTGCCTGAGGTGCATCATCAGAGCTGTGTGAATAATAACTGCAGGCAGCCTTGTGCCTGAGGTACATCATCAGAGCTGTGTGACTAATAACTGCGTCAGGCCCATGCCTGAGGTGCATCATCAGAGCTGTGTGAATAATAACTGTGTCAGCCCCGTGCCTGAGGTGCATCATCAGAGCTGTGTGAATAATAACAGCTGTGAGCCCGTGCCTGAGGTGCATCATCACAGCTGTGTGAATAATAACTGCGTCAGCCCCGTGCCTGAGGTGCATCATCAGAGCTGTGTGAATAATAACTGCAGGCAGCCCCGTGCCTGAGGTGCATCATCAGAGCTGTGTGATTAATAACAGCTGTGAGCCTGTGCCTGAGGTGCATCATCAGAGCTGTGTGAACAATAACTGCGTCAGCCCCGTGCCTATGGTGCATCATCAGAGCTGTGTGAATAATAACTGCGTCAGCCCTGTGCCTGAGGTTCATCATCAGAGCTGTGTGAATAGTAACAGCTGTGAGCCCCGTGTCTGAGGTGCATCATCAGAGCTGTGTGAATAATAACAGCTATGAGCCCCGTGTCTGAGGAGCATAAATCAGAGCTGTGTGAATAATAACTGCGTCAGCCCCGTGCCTGAGGTGCATCATCAGAGCTGTGTGAATAATACAGGTGTGAGCCCCGTGCCTGAGGTGCATCATCAGAGCTGTGTGAATAATAACAGCTGTGAGCCCGTGCCTGAGGTGCATCATCACAGCTGTGTGAATAATAACAGCTGTGAGCCCATGCCTGAGGTGCATCATCACAGCTGTGTGAATAATAACTGTGTCTGCCCCGCCTTTGAGGTGCATCATCAGAGCTGTGTGAATAATAACAGCTGTGAGCCCGTGTCTGAGGTGCATCATCAGAGCTGTGTGAATAATAACAGCCATGAGCCCATGCCTGAGGTGCATCATCGAAGCTCTGAGTAATAACAGCTGTGAGCCAGTGTCTGAGGTGCATCATCAGAGCTGTGTGAATAATAACTGCGTCAGCCCGTGCCGCGTCATCAGAGCTGTGTGAACAACAGCTGTGAGCCCGTGCCTGAGGTGCATCATCAGAGCTGTGTGAATATTAAAGGGGTCAGCCCCGTGCCTGATGTGCATCATCAGAGCTTTGTGAATAATAACAGCTGTGAGCCCGTGCCTGAGGTGCATCATCAGAGCTGTGTGAATAATAACTGCGTCAGCCCGTGCCGCGTCATCAGAGCTGTGTGAACAACAGCTGTGAGCCCGTGCCTGAGGTGCATCATCAGAGCTGTGTGAATAATAACTGCGTCAGCCCGTGCCGCGTCATCAGAGCTGTGTGAACAACAGCTGTGAGCCCGTGCCTGAGGTGCATCATCAGAGCTGTGTGAATATTAAAGGGGTCAGCCCCGTGCCTGAGGTGCATGATCACAGCTGTGTGAATAACAGCTGTGAGCCCGTGCCTGAGGTGCATCATCACAGCTGTGTGAATAATAACTGCGTCATCCCCGAGCCTGGGGTGCATCATCAGAGCTGTGTGAATAATAACAGCTGTGAGCCCATGCCTGAGGTGCATCATCAGAGCTGTGTGAATAATAACTGCGTCAGCCCCGAGCCTGGGGTGCATCATCAGAGCTGTGTGAATAATAACAGCTGTGAGCCCGTGCCTGAGGTGCATCATCAGAGCTGTGTGAATAATACAGGTGTGAGCCCCGTGCCTGGGGTGCATCATCAGAGGTGTGTGAATAATAACTGCAGGCTGCCCTGCACCTGAGGTGCATCATCAGAGCTGTGTGAATAATAACTGCTTCAGCCCCGTGCCTGAGGTGCATGATCAGAGCTGTGTGAATAATAACTGTGTCAGCCCCGTGCCTGAGGTGCCTCATCGGAGCTGTGTGAATAATAACTGCGTCAGCCATGTGCCTGAGGTTCATCATCAGAGCTGTGTGAATAATAACAGCTGTGAGCCCGGTGCCTGAGGTGCATCATCAGAGCTGTGTGAATAATAACAGCTGTGAGCCCCATGTCTGAGGTGCATAAATCAGAGCTGTGTAAATAATAACTGCGTCAGCCCCGTGCCTGAGGTGCATCATCAGAGCTGTGTGAATAATAACTGCGTGAGCCTCGTGCCTGAGGTGCATCATCAGAGCTGTGGGAATAATAACTGCATCAGCCCTTGCTGCTTCTTCAGAGCTGTGTGAATAATGACTCTCAGCCCCCTGCCTCAGGTGCATCATCAGAGCTGTGTGAATAATAACAGCTGTGAGCCCGTGCCTGAGTGCATCATCAGAGCTATGTGAATATTAACTGCATCAGCCCCGTGCCTGAGGTGCATCATCAGAGCTGTGAGAATAATACCTGCGTCAGCCCCGTGCCTGAGGTGCATCATCAGAGCTGTGGGAATAATAACTGCGTCAGCCCGTGCCGCTTCATCAGAGCTGTGTGAATAATAACTGTGTCAGCCCCGTGCCTGAGGTGCATCATCAGAGCTATGTGATTATTAACTGCGTCAGCCCCGTGCCTGAGGTGCATCATCAGAGCTGTGCGAATAATAACAGCTTTGAGCCCGTGCCTGAGGTGCATCATTACAGCTGTGTGAATAATAACTGCGTTAGCCCCGTGCCTGAGGTGCATCATCAGAGCTGTGTGAATAATAACAGCTGTGAACCCCGTGCCTGAGGTGCATTATCAGAGCTGTGTGAATAATAACTGCGTCAGCCCCGTGCCTTAGGTGCATCATCAGAGCTGTGTGAATAATAACTGCATCAGCCCCGTGCCTGAGGTGCATCATCAGAGCTGTGTGAATAATAACTGTGTCAGCCCCGTGCCTGAGGTACATCATCAGAGCTGTTTGAATAATAACTGCATCAGCCCCGTGTCTGAGGTGCATCATCAGAGCTGTGTGAATAATAACAGCTCTGACCCCCTGCCTGAGGTGCCTCATCAGAGCTGTGTGAATAATAACTGCAGGCATCCCCATGCCTGAGGTGCATCATCAGAGCTGTGTGAATAATAAATGCGTCCGCCCGTGCCTGAGGTGTATCATCAGAGCTGTGTAAATAATAACAGCTGTGAGCCCGTGCCTGAGGTGCATCATCACAGCTGTGTGAATAATAACAGCTGTGAGCCCCGTGCCTGAGGTGCATCATCAGAGCTGTGTGAATAATAGCAGCTGTGACCCCCTGCCTGAGATGCATCATCAGAGCTGTGTAAATAATAACAGCTGTGAGCCCGTGCCTGAGGTGCATCATCAGAGCTGTGTGAATAATAACAGCTGTGACCCCCTGCCTAAGGTGCATCATCAGAGCTGTGTGAATAATAACTGCGTCAGCCCCATGCCTGAGGTGCATCATCAGAGCTGTGTGATTAATAACAGCTGTGAGCTGTGCCTGAGGTGCATCATCAGAGCTGTGTGAATAATAACTGCATCAGCCCCGTGCCTATGGTGCATCATCAGAGCTGTGTGAATAACTGCGTCAGCCCCATGCCTGAGGTGCATCATCAGAGCTGTGTGAATAATAACTGTAGGCAGCCCCGTGCCTGAGGTGCATCATCAGAGTTGTGTGAATAATAACAGCTGTGAGCCTGTGCCTGAGGTGCATCATCACGGCTGTGTGAATAATAACAGCTGTGAGCCCCGTGCCTGAGGTGCATCATCAGAGCTGTGTGAATAATAACAGCTGTGACCCCCTGCCTGAGGTGCATCATCAGAGCTGTGTGAATAATAACTGCGTCAGCCCCGTGCCTGAGTTGCATCATCAGAGCTGTGTTAATAATAACAGCTGTGAGCCCTTGCCTTAGGTGCATCATCACAGCTGTGTGAATAATAACTGCGTCAGCCCCGTGCCTGAGGTGCATCATCAGAGCTGTGTGAATAATAACTGTGTCTGCCCCGTGTCTGTGGTGCATCATCAGAGCTGTGTGAATAATAACAGCTGTGACCCCTTGTCTGAGATGCATCATCAGAGCTGTGTGAATAACAGCTGTGAGCCCGTGCCTGAGGTGCATCATCAGAGCTGTGTGAATAATAACTGCAGGCAGCCCCGTGCCTGAGGTGCATCATCAGAGCTATGTGAATAATACCAGCTGTTAGCCTGTGCCTGAGGTGCATCATCACAGCTGTGTGAATAATAACAGCTGAAAGCCCCGTGCCTGAGGTGCATCATCAGAGCTGTGTGAATAATAACAGCTGTGAGCCCGTGCCTGAGGTGCATCATCACAGCTGTGTGAATAATAACTGCATCAGCCCCGTGCCTGAGGTGCATCATCAGAGCTGTGTGAATAATAACTGCGTCTGCCCCGTGTCTGAGGTGCATCATCAGAGCTGTGTGAATAATAACAGCTGTGAGCCGTGACTGAGGTGCATCATCAGAGCTGTGTGAATAATAACAGCAGTGAGCCCGTGCCTGAGGTGCTTCATCGAAGCTCTGAGTAATAACAGCTGTGAGCCCATGCCTGAGGTGCATCATCAGAGCTGTGTGAATAATAACTGCATCAGCCCGTGCCGCTTCATCAGAGCTGTGTGAATAACAGCTGTGAGCCCGTGCCTGAGGTGCATCATCAGAGCTGTGTGACTAATAACTGTGTCAGCCCCGTGCCTGAGGTGCATCATCAGAGCTGTGTGAAGAATAACTGCGTCAGCCCCGTGCCTGAGGTGCATCATCAGAGCTGTGTGAATATTAACAGCTGTGAGCCCATGCCTGAGGTGCATCATCACAGCTGTGTGAATAATAACTGCGTCAGCCCCATGCCTGAGGTGCATCATCAGAGCTGTGTGAATAATAACTGTAGGCAGCCCCGTGCCTGAGGTGCATCATCAGAGTTGTGTGAATAATAACAGCTGTGAGCCCGTGCCTGAGGTGCATCATCACAGCTGTGTGAATAATAACAGCTGTGAGCCCATCCCTGAGGTGCATCATCACAGCTGTGTGAATAATAACAGCTGTGAGCCCCGTGCCTGAGGTGCATCATCAGAGCTGTGTGAATAATAACAGCTGTGACCCCCTGCCTGAGGTGCATCATCAGAGCAGTGTGAATAATAACAGCTGTGAGCCCCGTGCCTGAGGTGCATCATCAGAGCTGTGTGAATAATAACTGTGTCTGCCCCATGTCTGTGGTGCATCATCAGAGCTGTGTGAATAATAACAGCTGTGAGCCCTTGTCTGAGATGCATCATCAGAGCTGTGTGAATAACAGCTGTGAGCCCGTGTCTGAGGTGCATCATCAGAGCTGTGTGAATAATAAAAGCTGTGAGCCCGTGCCTGAGGTGCATCATCACAGCTGTGTGAATAATAACTGCATCAGCCCCGTGCCTATGGAGCATCATCAGAGCTGTGTGAATAACTGCGTCAGCCCCGTGTCTGAGGTGCATCACCAGAGCTGTGTGAATAATAACAGCTGTGAGCCCCGTGCCTGAGGTGCATCATCAGAGCTGTGTGAATAATAACAGCTGTGATCCCGTGCCTAGGTGCATCATCACAGCTGTGTGAATAATAACTGCATCAGCCCCGTGTCTGAGGTGCATCATCAGAGCTGTGTGAATAATAACTGTGTCTGCCCCGTGTCTGAGGTGCATCATCAGAGCTGTGTGAATAATAACAGCTGTGAGCCGTGACTGAGGTGCATCATCAGAGCTGTGTGAATAATAACAGCCGTGAGCCCGTGCCTGAGGTGCTTCATCGAAGCTCTGAGTAATAACAGCTGTGAGCCCATGTCTGAGGTGCATCATCAGAGCTGTGTGAATAATAACTGCGTCAGCCCGTGCCGCTTCATCAGAACTGTGTGAATAACAGCTGTGAGCCAGTGCCTGAGGTGCATCATCAGAGCTGTGTGACTAATAACTGCGCCAGCCCCGTGCCTGAGGTGCATCATCAGAGCTGTGTGAATAATACCTGCGTCAGCCCCGTGCCTGAGGTGCATCATCAGAGCTGTGTGAATATTAACAGCTGTGAGCCCGTGCCTGAGGTGCATCATCACAGCTGTGTGAATAATAACTGCGTCAGCCCCATGCCTGAGGTGCATCATCAGAGCTGTGTGAATAATAACTGTAGGCAGCCCCGTGCCTGAGGTGCATCATCAGAGTTGTGTGAATAATAACAGCTGTGAGCCCTGTGCCTGAGGTGCATCATCAGAGCTGTGTGAATAATAACAGCTGTGACCCCCTGCCTGAGGTGCATCATCAGAGCTGTGTGAATAATAACTGCGTCAGCCCCGTGCCTGAGTTGCATCATCAGAGCTGTGTGAATAATAACAGCTGTGAGCCCTTGCCTGAGGTGCATCATCACAGTTGTGTGAATAATAACTGCGTCAGCCCCGTGCCTGAAGTGCATCATCAGAGCTGTGTGAATAATAACTGTGTCTGCCCCGTGTCTGTGGTGCATCATCAGAGCTGTGTGAATAATAACAGCTGTGAGCCCTTGTCTGAGGTGCATCATCGGAGCTGTGTGAATAATAACTGCGTCAGCCCGTGCCACTTCATCAAAGCTGTGTGAATAACAGCTGTGAGCCCGTGCCTGAGGTGCATCATCAGAGCTGTGTGACTAATAACTGCCTCAGCCCCGTGCCTGAGGTGCATCATCAGAGCTGTGTGAATAATAACTGTGTCAGCCCAGTGCCTGAGGTGCAACATCAGAGCTGTGTGAATAATAACAGCTGTGAGCCCGTGCATGGGGTGCATCATCACAGCTGTGTGAATAATAACTGCGTCAGCCCCGTGCCTGAGGTGCATCATCAGAGCTGTGTGAATAATAACTGCAGGCAACCCCGTGCCTGAGGTGCACCATCAGAGCTGTGTGAATAATACCAGCTGTGAGCCTGTGTCTGAGGTGCATCATCACAGCTGTGTGAATAATAACAGCTGTGAGCCCCATGCCTGAGGTGCATCATCAGAGCTGTGTGAATAATAACAGCTGTGACCCCCTGCCTGAGGTGCATCATCAGAGCTGTGTGAATAATAACTTCCTCAGCCCGTGCCTGAGTTGCATCATCAGAGCTGTGTGAATAATAACAGCTGCGAGCCCGTGCCTGAGGTGCATCATCACAGCTGTGTGAATAATAACTGCGTCAGCCCCGTGCCTGAGGTGCATCATCAGAGTTGTGTGAATAATAACTGTGTCTGCCCCGTGTCTGTGGTGCATCATCAGAGCTGTGTGAATAATAACAGCTGTGAGCCCGTGTCTGAGGTGCATCATCAGAGCTGTGTGAATAATAACAGCCGTGAGCCTGTGCCTGAGGTGCATCATTGAAGCTCTGAGTAATAACAGCTGTGAGCCCGTGCCTGAGGTGCATCATCAGAGCTGTGTGAATAATAACTGCGTCAGCCCGTGCCGCTTCATCAGAGCTGTGTGAATAACAGCTGTGAGCCCGTGCCTGAGGTGCATCATCAGAGCTGTGTGAATAATAACTGCGTCAGCCCGTGCCGCGTCATCAGAGCTGTGTGAACAACAGCTGTGAGCCCGTGCCTGAGGTGCATCATCAGAGCTGTGTGAATAATAACTGCGTCAGCCCGTGCCGCGTCATCAGAGCTGTGTGAACAACAGCTGTGAGCCCGTGCCTGAGGTGCATCATCAGAGCTGTGTGAATATTAAAGGGGTCAGCCCCGTGCCTGAGGTGCATGATCACAGCTGTGTGAATAACAGCTGTGAGCCCGTGCCTGAGGTGCATCATCACAGCTGTGTGAATAATAACTGCGTCATCCCCGAGCCTGGGGTGCATCATCAGAGCTGTGTGAATAATAACAGCTGTGAGCCCATGCCTGAGGTGCATCATCAGAGCTGTGTGAATAATAACTGCGTCAGCCCCGAGCCTGGGGTGCATCATCAGAGCTGTGTGAATAATAACAGCTGTGAGCCCGTGCCTGAGGTGCATCATCAGAGCTGTGTGAATAATACAGGTGTGAGCCCCGTGCCTGGGGTGCATCATCAGAGGTGTGTGAATAATAACTGCAGGCTGCCCTGCACCTGAGGTGCATCATCAGAGCTGTGTGAATAATAACTGCTTCAGCCCCGTGCCTGAGGTGCATGATCAGAGCTGTGTGAATAATAACTGTGTCAGCCCCGTGCCTGAGGTGCCTCATCGGAGCTGTGTGAATAATAACTGCGTCAGCCATGTGCCTGAGGTTCATCATCAGAGCTGTGTGAATAATAACAGCTGTAAGCCCGGTGCCTGAGGTGCATCATCAGAGCTGTGTGAATAATAACAGCTGTGAGCCCCATGTCTGAGGTGCATAAATCAGAGCTGTGTAAATAATAACTGCGTCAGCCCCGTGCCTGAGGTGCATCATCAGAGCTGTGTGAATAATAACTGCGTCAGCCTCGTGCCTGAGGTGCATCATCAGAGCTGTGGGAATAATAACTGCATCAGCCCTTGCTGCTTCTTCAGAGCTGTGTGAATAATGACTCTCAGCCCCCTGCCTGAGGTGCATCATCAGAGCTGTGTGAATAATAACAGCTGTGAGCCCGTGCCTGAGTGCATCATCAGAGCTATGTGAATATTAACTGCATCAGCCCCGTGCCTGAGGTGCATCATCAGAGCTGTGAGAATAATACCTGCGTCAGCCCCGTGCCTGAGGTGCATCATCAGAGCTGTGGGAATAATAACTGCGTCAGCCCGTGCCGCTTCATCAGAGCTGTGTGAATAATAACTGTGTCAGCCCCATGCCTGAGGTGCATCATCAGAGCTATGTGATTATTAACTGCGTCAGCCCCGTGCCTGAGGTGCATCATCAGAGCTGTGCGAATAATAACAGCTGTGAGCCCGTGCCTGAGGTGCATCATTACAGCTGTGTGAATAATAACTGCGTTAGCCCCGTGCCTGAGGTGCATCATCAGAGCTGTGTGAATAATAACAGCTGTGAACCCCGTGCCTGAGGTGCATTATCAGAGCTGTGTGAATAATAACTGCGTCAGCCCCGTGCCTTAGGTGCATCATCAGAGCTGTGTGAATAATAACTGCATCAGCCCCGTGCCTGAGGTGCATCATCAGAGCTGTGTGAATAATAACTGTGTCAGCCCCGTGCCTGAGGTACATCATCAGAGCTGTTTGAATAATAACTGCATCAGCCCCGTGTCTGAGGTGCATCATCAGAGCTGTGTGAATAATAACAGCTCTGACCCCCTGCCTGAGGTGCATCATCAGAGCTGTGTGAATAATAACTGCAGGCATCCCCATGCCTGAGGTGCATCATCAGAGCTGTGTGAATAATAACTGCGTCCGCCCGTGCCTGAGGTGTATCATCAGAGCTGTGTAAATAATAACAGCTGTGAGCCCGTGCCTGAGGTGCATTATCACAGCTGTGTGAATAATAACAGCTGTGAGCCCCGTGCCTGAGGTGCATCATCAGAGCTGTGTGAATAATAGCAGCTGTGACCCCCTGCCTGAGATGCATCATCAGAGCTGTGTAAATAATAACAGCTGTGAGCCCGTGCCTGAGGTGCATCATCAGAGCTGTGTGAATAATAACAGCTGTGACCCCCTGCCTAAGGTGCATCATCAGAGCTGTGTGAATAATAACTGCGTCAGCCCCATGCCTGAGGTGCATCATCAGAGCTGTGTGATTAATAACATCTGTGAGCTGTGCCTGAGGTGCATCATCAGAGCTGTGTGAATAATAACTGCATCAGCCCCGTGCCTATGGTGCATCATCAGAGCTGTGTGAATAACTGCGTCAGCCCCATGCCTGAGGTGCATCATCAGAGCTGTGTGAATAATAACTGTAGGCAGCCCCGTGCCTGAGGTGCATCATCAGAGTTGTGTGAATAATAACAGCTGTGAGCCTGTGCCTGAGGTGCATCATCACGGCTGTGTGAATAATAACAGCTGTGAGCCCCGTGCCTGAGGTGCATCATCAGAGCTGTGTGAATAATAACAGCTGTGACCCCCTGCCTGAGGTGCATCATCAGAGCTGTGTGAATAATAACTGCGTCAGCCCCGTGCCTGAGTTGCATCATCAGAGCTGTGTTAATAATAACAGCTGTGAGCCCTTGCCTTAGGTGCATCATCACAGCTGTGTGAATAATAACTGCATCAGCCCCGTGCCTGAGGTGCATCATCAGAGCTGTGTGAATAATAACTGTGTCAGCCCCGTGCCTGAGGTACATCATCAGAGCTGTTTGAATAATAACTGCATCAGCCCCGTGTCTGAGGTGCATCATCAGAGCTGTGTGAATAATAACAGCTCTGACCCCCTGCCTGAGGTGCCTCATCAGAGCTGTGTGAATAATAACTGCAGGCATCCCCATGCCTGAGGTGCATCATCAGAGCTGTGTGAATAATAAATGCGTCCGCCCGTGCCTGAGGTGTATCATCAGAGCTGTGTAAATAATAACAGCTGTGAGCCCGTGCCTGAGGTGCATCATCACAGCTGTGTGAATAATAACAGCTGTGAGCCCCGTGCCTGAGGTGCATCATCAGAGCTGTGTGAATAATAGCAGCTGTGACCCCCTGCCTGAGATGCATCATCAGAGCTGTGTAAATAATAACAGCTGTGAGCCCGTGCCTGAGGTGCATCATCAGAGCTGTGTGAATAATAACAGCTGTGACCCCCTGCCTAAGGTGCATCATCAGAGCTGTGTGAATAATAACTGCGTCAGCCCCATGCCTGAGGTGCATCATCAGAGCTGTGTGATTAATAACAGCTGTGAGCTGTGCCTGAGGTGCATCATCAGAGCTGTGTGAATAATAACTGCATCAGCCCCGTGCCTATGGTGCATCATCAGAGCTGTGTGAATAACTGCGTCAGCCCCATGCCTGAGGTGCATCATCAGAGCTGTGTGAATAATAACTGTAGGCAGCCCCGTGCCTGAGGTGCATCATCAGAGTTGTGTGAATAATAACAGCTGTGAGCCTGTGCCTGAGGTGCATCATCACGGCTGTGTGAATAATAACAGCTGTGAGCCCCGTGCCTGAGGTGCATCATCAGAGCTGTGTGAATAATAACAGCTGTGACCCCCTGCCTGAGGTGCATCATCAGAGCTGTGTGAATAATAACTGCGTCAGCCCCGTGCCTGAGTTGCATCATCAGAGCTGTGTTAATAATAACAGCTGTGAGCCCTTGCCTTAGGTGCATCATCACAGCTGTGTGAATAATAACTGCGTCAGCCCCGTGCCTGAGGTGCATCATCAGAGCTGTGTGAATAATAACTGTGTCTGCCCCGTGTCTGTGGTGCATCATCAGAGCTGTGTGAATAATAACAGCTGTGACCCCTTGTCTGAGATGCATCATCAGAGCTGTGTGAATAACAGCTGTGAGCCCGTGCCTGAGGTGCATCATCAGAGCTGTGTGAATAATAACTGCAGGCAGCCCCGTGCCTGAGGTGCATCATCAGAGCTATGTGAATAATACCAGCTGTTAGCCTGTGCCTGAGGTGCATCATCACAGCTGTGTGAATAATAACAGCTGAAAGCCCCGTGCCTGAGGTGCATCATCAGAGCTGTGTGAATAATAACAGCTGTGAGCCCGTGCCTGAGGTGCATCATCACAGCTGTGTGAATAATAACTGCATCAGCCCCGTGCCTGAGGTGCATCATCAGAGCTGTGTGAATAATAACTGCGTCTGCCCCGTGTCTGAGGTGCATCATCAGAGCTGTGTGAATAATAACAGCTGTGAGCCGTGACTGAGGTGCATCATCAGAGCTGTGTGAATAATAACAGCAGTGAGCCCGTGCCTGAGGTGCTTCATCGAAGCTCTGAGTAATAACAGCTGTGAGCCCATGCCTGAGGTGCATCATCAGAGCTGTGTGAATAATAACTGCATCAGCCCGTGCCGCTTCATCAGAGCTGTGTGAATAACAGCTGTGAGCCCGTGCCTGAGGTGCATCATCAGAGCTGTGTGACTAATAACTGTGTCAGCCCCGTGCCTGAGGTGCATCATCAGAGCTGTGTGAAGAATAACTGCGTCAGCCCCGTGCCTGAGGTGCATCATCAGAGCTGTGTGAATATTAACAGCTGTGAGCCCATGCCTGAGGTGCATCATCACAGCTGTGTGAATAATAACTGCGTCAGCCCCATGCCTGAGGTGCATCATCAGAGCTGTGTGAATAATAACTGTAGGCAGCCCCGTGCCTGAGGTGCATCATCAGAGTTGTGTGAATAATAACAGCTGTGAGCCCGTGCCTGAGGTGCATCATCACAGCTGTGTGAATAATAACAGCTGTGAGCCCATCCCTGAGGTGCATCATCACAGCTGTGTGAATAATAACAGCTGTGAGCCCCGTGCCTGAGGTGCATCATCAGAGCTGTGTGAATAATAACAGCTGTGACCCCCTGCCTGAGGTGCATCATCAGAGCAGTGTGAATAATAACAGCTGTGAGCCCCGTGCCTGAGGTGCATCATCAGAGCTGTGTGAATAATAACTGTGTCTGCCCCATGTCTGTGGTGCATCATCAGAGCTGTGTGAATAATAACAGCTGTGAGCCCTTGTCTGAGATGCATCATCAGAGCTGTGTGAATAACAGCTGTGAGCCCGTGTCTGAGGTGCATCATCAGAGCTGTGTGAATAATAAAAGCTGTGAGCCCGTGCCTGAGGTGCATCATCACAGCTGTGTGAATAATAACTGCATCAGCCCCGTGCCTATGGAGCATCATCAGAGCTGTGTGAATAACTGCGTCAGCCCCGTGTCTGAGGTGCATCACCAGAGCTGTGTGAATAATAACAGCTGTGAGCCCCGTGCCTGAGGTGCATCATCAGAGCTGTGTGAATAATAACAGCTGTGATCCCGTGCCTAGGTGCATCATCACAGCTGTGTGAATAATAACTGCATCAGCCCCGTGTCTGAGGTGCATCATCAGAGCTGTGTGAATAATAACTGTGTCTGCCCCGTGTCTGAGGTGCATCATCAGAGCTGTGTGAATAATAACAGCTGTGAGCCGTGACTGAGGTGCATCATCAGAGCTGTGTGAATAATAACAGCCGTGAGCCCGTGCCTGAGGTGCTTCATCGAAGCTCTGAGTAATAACAGCTGTGAGCCCATGTCTGAGGTGCATCATCAGAGCTGTGTGAATAATAACTGCGTCAGCCCGTGCCGCTTCATCAGAACTGTGTGAATAACAGCTGTGAGCCAGTGCCTGAGGTGCATCATCAGAGCTGTGTGACTAATAACTGCGCCAGCCCCGTGCCTGAGGTGCATCATCAGAGCTGTGTGAATAATACCTGCGTCAGCCCCGTGCCTGAGGTGCATCATCAGAGCTGTGTGAATATTAACAGCTGTGAGCCCGTGCCTGAGGTGCATCATCACAGCTGTGTGAATAATAACTGCGTCAGCCCCATGCCTGAGGTGCATCATCAGAGCTGTGTGAATAATAACTGTAGGCAGCCCCGTGCCTGAGGTGCATCATCAGAGTTGTGTGAATAATAACAGCTGTGAGCCCTGTGCCTGAGGTGCATCATCAGAGCTGTGTGAATAATAACAGCTGTGACCCCCTGCCTGAGGTGCATCATCAGAGCTGTGTGAATAATAACTGCGTCAGCCCCGTGCCTGAGTTGCATCATCAGAGCTGTGTGAATAATAACAGCTGTGAGCCCTTGCCTGAGGTGCATCATCACAGTTGTGTGAATAATAACTGCGTCAGCCCCGTGCCTGAAGTGCATCATCAGAGCTGTGTGAATAATAACTGTGTCTGCCCCGTGTCTGTGGTGCATCATCAGAGCTGTGTGAATAATAACAGCTGTGAGCCCTTGTCTGAGGTGCATCATCGGAGCTGTGTGAATAATAACTGCGTCAGCCCGTGCCACTTCATCAAAGCTGTGTGAATAACAGCTGTGAGCCCGTGCCTGAGGTGCATCATCAGAGCTGTGTGACTAATAACTGCCTCAGCCCCGTGCCTGAGGTGCATCATCAGAGCTGTGTGAATAATAACTGTGTCAGCCCAGTGCCTGAGGTGCAACATCAGAGCTGTGTGAATAATAACAGCTGTGAGCCCGTGCATGGGGTGCATCATCACAGCTGTGTGAATAATAACTGCGTCAGCCCCGTGCCTGAGGTGCATCATCAGAGCTGTGTGAATAATAACTGCAGGCAACCCCGTGCCTGAGGTGCACCATCAGAGCTGTGTGAATAATACCAGCTGTGAGCCTGTGTCTGAGGTGCATCATCACAGCTGTGTGAATAATAACAGCTGTGAGCCCCATGCCTGAGGTGCATCATCAGAGCTGTGTGAATAATAACAGCTGTGACCCCCTGCCTGAGGTGCATCATCAGAGCTGTGTGAATAATAACTTCCTCAGCCCGTGCCTGAGTTGCATCATCAGAGCTGTGTGAATAATAACAGCTGCGAGCCCGTGCCTGAGGTGCATCATCACAGCTGTGTGAATAATAACTGCGTCAGCCCCGTGCCTGAGGTGCATCATCAGAGTTGTGTGAATAATAACTGTGTCTGCCCCGTGTCTGTGGTGCATCATCAGAGCTGTGTGAATAATAACAGCTGTGAGCCCGTGTCTGAGGTGCATCATCAGAGCTGTGTGAATAATAACAGCCGTGAGCCTGTGCCTGAGGTGCATCATTGAAGCTCTGAGTAATAACAGCTGTGAGCCCGTGCCTGAGGTGCATCATCAGAGCTGTGTGAATAATAACTGCGTCAGCCCGTGCCGCTTCATCAGAGCTGTGTGAATAACAGCTGTGAGCCCGTGCCTGAGGTGCATCATCAGAGCTGTGTGAATAATAACTGCGTCAGCCCGTGCCGCGTCATCAGAGCTGTGTGAACAACAGCTGTGAGCCCGTGCCTGAGGTGCATCATCAGAGCTGTGTGAATAATAACTGCGTCAGCCCGTGCCGCGTCATCAGAGCTGTGTGAACAACAGCTGTGAGCCCGTGCCTGAGGTGCATCATCAGAGCTGTGTGAATATTAAAGGGGTCAGCCCCGTGCCTGAGGTGCATGATCACAGCTGTGTGAATAACAGCTGTGAGCCCGTGCCTGAGGTGCATCATCACAGCTGTGTGAATAATAACTGCGTCATCCCCGAGCCTGGGGTGCATCATCAGAGCTGTGTGAATAATAACAGCTGTGAGCCCATGCCTGAGGTGCATCATCAGAGCTGTGTGAATAATAACTGCGTCAGCCCCGAGCCTGGGGTGCATCATCAGAGCTGTGTGAATAATAACAGCTGTGAGCCCGTGCCTGAGGTGCATCATCAGAGCTGTGTGAATAATACAGGTGTGAGCCCCGTGCCTGGGGTGCATCATCAGAGGTGTGTGAATAATAACTGCAGGCTGCCCTGCACCTGAGGTGCATCATCAGAGCTGTGTGAATAATAACTGCTTCAGCCCCGTGCCTGAGGTGCATGATCAGAGCTGTGTGAATAATAACTGTGTCAGCCCCGTGCCTGAGGTGCCTCATCGGAGCTGTGTGAATAATAACTGCGTCAGCCATGTGCCTGAGGTTCATCATCAGAGCTGTGTGAATAATAACAGCTGTAAGCCCGGTGCCTGAGGTGCATCATCAGAGCTGTGTGAATAATAACAGCTGTGAGCCCCATGTCTGAGGTGCATAAATCAGAGCTGTGTAAATAATAACTGCGTCAGCCCCGTGCCTGAGGTGCATCATCAGAGCTGTGTGAATAATAACTGCGTCAGCCTCGTGCCTGAGGTGCATCATCAGAGCTGTGGGAATAATAACTGCATCAGCCCTTGCTGCTTCTTCAGAGCTGTGTGAATAATGACTCTCAGCCCCCTGCCTGAGGTGCATCATCAGAGCTGTGTGAATAATAACAGCTGTGAGCCCGTGCCTGAGTGCATCATCAGAGCTATGTGAATATTAACTGCATCAGCCCCGTGCCTGAGGTGCATCATCAGAGCTGTGAGAATAATACCTGCGTCAGCCCCGTGCCTGAGGTGCATCATCAGAGCTGTGGGAATAATAACTGCGTCAGCCCGTGCCGCTTCATCAGAGCTGTGTGAATAATAACTGTGTCAGCCCCATGCCTGAGGTGCATCATCAGAGCTATGTGATTATTAACTGCGTCAGCCCCGTGCCTGAGGTGCATCATCAGAGCTGTGCGAATAATAACAGCTGTGAGCCCGTGCCTGAGGTGCATCATTACAGCTGTGTGAATAATAACTGCGTTAGCCCCGTGCCTGAGGTGCATCATCAGAGCTGTGTGAATAATAACAGCTGTGAACCCCGTGCCTGAGGTGCATTATCAGAGCTGTGTGAATAATAACTGCGTCAGCCCCGTGCCTTAGGTGCATCATCAGAGCTGTGTGAATAATAACTGCATCAGCCCCGTGCCTGAGGTGCATCATCAGAGCTGTGTGAATAATAACTGTGTCAGCCCCGTGCCTGAGGTACATCATCAGAGCTGTTTGAATAATAACTGCATCAGCCCCGTGTCTGAGGTGCATCATCAGAGCTGTGTGAATAATAACAGCTCTGACCCCCTGCCTGAGGTGCATCATCAGAGCTGTGTGAATAATAACTGCAGGCATCCCCATGCCTGAGGTGCATCATCAGAGCTGTGTGAATAATAACTGCGTCCGCCCGTGCCTGAGGTGTATCATCAGAGCTGTGTAAATAATAACAGCTGTGAGCCCGTGCCTGAGGTGCATTATCACAGCTGTGTGAATAATAACAGCTGTGAGCCCCGTGCCTGAGGTGCATCATCAGAGCTGTGTGAATAATAGCAGCTGTGACCCCCTGCCTGAGATGCATCATCAGAGCTGTGTAAATAATAACAGCTGTGAGCCCGTGCCTGAGGTGCATCATCAGAGCTGTGTGAATAATAACAGCTGTGACCCCCTGCCTAAGGTGCATCATCAGAGCTGTGTGAATAATAACTGCGTCAGCCCCATGCCTGAGGTGCATCATCAGAGCTGTGTGATTAATAACATCTGTGAGCTGTGCCTGAGGTGCATCATCAGAGCTGTGTGAATAATAACTGCATCAGCCCCGTGCCTATGGTGCATCATCAGAGCTGTGTGAATAACTGCGTCAGCCCCATGCCTGAGGTGCATCATCAGAGCTGTGTGAATAATAACTGTAGGCAGCCCCGTGCCTGAGGTGCATCATCAGAGTTGTGTGAATAATAACAGCTGTGAGCCTGTGCCTGAGGTGCATCATCACGGCTGTGTGAATAATAACAGCTGTGAGCCCCGTGCCTGAGGTGCATCATCAGAGCTGTGTGAATAATAACAGCTGTGACCCCCTGCCTGAGGTGCATCATCAGAGCTGTGTGAATAATAACTGCGTCAGCCCCGTGCCTGAGTTGCATCATCAGAGCTGTGTTAATAATAACAGCTGTGAGCCCTTGCCTTAGGTGCATCATCACAGCTGTGTGAATAATAACTGCGTCAGCCCCGTGCCTGAGGTGCATCATCAGAGCTGTGTGAATAATAACTGTGTCTGCCCCGTGTCTGTGGTGCATCATCAGAGCTGTGTGAATAATAACAGCTGTGACCCCTTGTCTGAGATGCATCATCAGAGCTGTGTGAATAACAGCTGTGAGCCCGTGCCTGAGGTGCATCATCAGAGCTGTGTGAATAATAACTGCAGGCAGCCCCGTGCCTGAGGTGCATCATCAGAGCTATGTGAATAATACCAGCTGTGAGCCTGTGCCTGAGGTGCATCATCACAGCTGTGTGAATAATAACAGCTGAAAGCCCCGTGCCTGAGGTGCATCATCAGAGCTGTGTGAATAATAACAGCTGTGAGCCCGTGCCTGAGGTGCATCATCACAGCTGTGTGAATAATAACTGCATCAGCCCCGTGCCTGAGGTGCATCATCAGAGCTGTGTGAATAATAACTGCGTCTGCCCCGTGTCTGAGGTGCATCATCAGAGCTGTGTGAATAATAACAGCTGTGAGCCGTGACTGAGGTGCATCATCAGAGCTGTGTGAATAATAACAGCAGTGAGCCCGTGCCTGAGGTGCTTCATCGAAGCTCTGAGTAATAACAGCTGTGAGCCCATGCCTGAGGTGCATCATCAGAGCTGTGTGAATAATAACTGCATCAGCCCGTGCCACTTCATCAGAGCTGTGTGAATAACAGCTGTGAGCCCGTGCCTGAGGTGCATCATCAGAGCTGTGTGACTAATAACTGTGTCAGCCCCGTGCCTGAGGTGCATCATCAGAGCTGTGTGAAGAATAACTGCGTCAGCCCCGTGCCTGAGGTGCATCATCAGAGCTGTGTGAATATTAACAGCTGTGAGCCCATGCCTGAGGTGCATCATCACAGCTGTGTGAATAATAACTGCGTCAGCCCCATGCCTGAGGTGCATCATCAGAGCTGTGTGAATAATAACTGTAGGCAGCCCCGTGCCTGAGGTGCATCATCAGAGTTGTGTGAATAATAACAGCTGTGAGCCCGTGCCTGAGGTGCATCATCACAGCTGTGTGAATAATAACAGCTGTGAGCCCATCCCTGAGGTGCATCATCACAGCTGTGTGAATAATAACAGCTGTGAGCCCCGTGCCTGAGGTGCATCATCAGAGCTGTGTGAATAATAACAGCTGTGACCCCCTGCCTGAGGTGCATCATCAGAGCAGTGTGAATAATAACAGCTGTGAGCCCCGTGCCTGAGGTGCATCATCAGAGCTGTGTGAATAATAACTGTGTCTGCCCCGTGTCTGTGGTGCATCATCAGAGCTGTGTGAATAATAACAGCTGTGAGCCCTTGTCTGAGATGCATCATCAGAGCTGTGTGAATAACAGCTGTGAGCCCGTGTCTGAGGTGCATCATCAGAGCTGTGTGAATAATAACAGCTGTGAGCCCGTGCCTGAGGTGCATCATCACAGCTGTGTGAATAATAACTGCATCAGCCCCGTGCCTATGGAGCATCATCAGAGCTGTGTGAATAACTGCGTCAGCCCCGTGTCTGAGGTGCATCACCAGAGCTGTGTGAATAATAACAGCTGTGAGCCCCGTGCCTGAGGTGCATCATCAGAGCTGTGTGAATAATAACAGCTGTGAGCCCGTGCCTAGGTGCATCATCACAGCTGTGTGAATAATAACTGCATCAGCCCCGTGTCTGAGGTGCATCATCAGAGCTGTGTGAATAATAACTGTGTCTGCCCCGTGTCTGAGGTGCATCATCAGAGCTGTGTGAATAATAACAGCTGTGAGCCGTGACTGAGGTGCATCATCAGAGCTGTGTGAATAATAACAGCCGTGAGCCCGTGCCTGAGGTGCTTCATCGAAGCTCTGAGTAATAACAGCTGTGAGCCCATGTCTGAGGTGCATCATCAGAGCTGTGTGAATAATAACTGCGTCAGCCCGTGCCGCTTCATCAGAACTGTGTGAATAACAGCTGTGAGCCAGTGCCTGAGGTGCATCATCAGAGCTGTGTGACTAATAACTGCGCCAGCCCCGTGCCTGAGGTGCATCATCAGAGCTGTGTGAATAATACCTGCGTCAGCCCCGTGCCTGAGGTGCATCATCAGAGCTGTGTGAATATTAACAGCTGTGAGCCTGTGCCTGAGGTGCATCATCACAGCTGTGTGAATAATAACTGCGTCAGCCCCATGCCTGAGGTGCATCATCAGAGCTGTGTGAATAATAACTGTAGGCAGCCCCGTGCCTGAGGTGCATCATCAGAGTTGTGTGAATAATAACAGCTGTGAGCCCTGTGCCTGAGGTGCATCATCAGAGCTGTGTGAATAATAACAGCTGTGACCCCCTGCCTGAGGTGCATCATCAGAGCTGTGTGAATAATAACTGCGTCAGCCCCGTGCCTGAGTTGCATCATCAGAGCTGTGTGAATAATAACAGCTGTGAGCCCTTGCCTGAGGTGCATCATCACAGTTGTGTGAATAATAACTGCGTCAGCCCCGTGCCTGAAGTGCATCATCAGAGCTGTGTGAATAATAACTGTGTCTGCCCCGTGTCTGTGGTGCATCATCAGAGCTGTGTGAATAATAACAGCTGTGAGCCCTTGTCTGAGGTGCATCATCGGAGCTGTGTGAATAATAACTGCGTCAGCCCGTGCCACTTCATCAAAGCTGTGTGAATAACAGCTGTGAGCCCGTGCCTGGGGTGCATCATCAGAGCTGTGTGACTAATAACTGCCTCAGCCCCGTGCCTGAGGTGCATCATCAGAGCTGTGTGAATAATAACTGTGTCAGCCCAGTGCCTGAGGTGCAACATCAGAGCTGTGTGAATAATAACAGCTGTGAGCCCGTGCATGGGGTGCATCATCACAGCTGTGTGAATAATAACTGCGTCAGCCCCGTGCCTGAGGTGCATCATCAGAGCTGTGTGAATAATAACTGCAGGCAACCCCGTGCCTGAGGTGCACCATCAGAGCTGTGTGAATAATACCAGCTGTGAGCCTGTGTCTGAGGTGCATCATCACAGCTGTGTGAATAATAACAGCTGTGAGCCCCATGCCTGAGGTGCATCATCAGAGCTGTGTGAATAATAACAGCTGTGACCCCCTGCCTGAGGTGCATCATCAGAGCTGTGTGAATAATAACTTCCTCAGCCCGTGCCTGAGTTGCATCATCAGAGCTGTGTGAATAATAACAGCTGCAAGCCCGTGCCTGAGGTGCATCATCACAGCTGTGTGAATAATAACTGCGTCAGCCCCGTGCCTGAGGTGCATCATCAGAGTTGTGTGAATAATAACTGTGTCTGCCCCGTGTCTGTGGTGCATCATCAGAGCTGTGTGAATAATAACAGCTGTGAGCCCGTGTCTGAGGTGCATCATCAGAGCTGTGTGAATAATAACAGCCGTGAGCCTGTGCCTGAGGTGCATCATTGAAGCTCTGAGTAATAACAGCTGTGAGCCCGTGCCTGAGGTGCATCATCAGAGCTGTGTGAATAATAACTGCGTCAGCCCGTGCCGCTTCATCAGAGCTGTGTGAATAACAGCTGTGAGCCCGTGCCTGAGGTGCATCGTCAGAGCTGTGTGAATAATAAAGGCGTCAGCCCCGTGCCTGATGTGCATCATCAGAGCTGTGTGAATAATAACAGCTGTGAGCCCAGTGCCTGAGGTGCATCATCAGAGCTGTTTGAATAATAACTGTGTCATCCCCGAGCCTGGGGTGTATCATCAGAGCTGTGTGAATAATAACAGCTGTGAGCCTGTGCCTGAGGTGCATCATCAGAGCTGTGTGAATAATAACAGGTGTGAGCCCCGTGTCTGGGGTGCATCATCAGAGCTGTGTGAATAATAACTGCAGGCTGCCCTGCACCTGAGGTGCATCATCAGAGCTGTGTGAATAATAACTGCGTCAGCCCCGTGCCTGAGGTGCATCATCGGAGCTGTGTGAATAATAACTGCGTCAGCCACGTGCCTGAGGTGCATCATCAGAGCTGTGTGAATAATAACTGTGTCAGCTCTGTGCCTGAGGTGCATCATCAGAGCTGTGTGAATAATAACAGCTGTGAGCCCCGGGCCTGAGGCGCATCATCAGAGCTATGTGAATAATAACAGCTGTGAGCCCCGTGTCTGAGGTGCATCATCAGAGCTGTGTGAATAATAACTGCGTCAGCCCCGTGCCTGAGGTGCATCATCAGAGCTGTGTGAATAATAACAGCTGTGAGCCTGTGCCTGAGGTGCATCATCAGAGCTATGTGAATAATAACTGCGCCAGCCCCGTGCCTGAGGTGCATCATCAAAGCCGTGGGAATAATAACTGCGTCAGCCCCGTGCCTGAGGTGCATCATCAGAGCTGTGGGAATAATAACTGTGTCAGCCCGTGCCGCTTCATCAGAGCTGTGTGAATAATAACTGCGTCAGCCCTGTGCCTGAGGTGCATCATCAGAGCTATGTGATTATTAACTGCGTCAGCCCAGTGCCTCAGGTGCATCATCAGAGCTGTGTGAATAATAACAGCTGTGAGCCCCGTGCCTGAGGTGCATCATCAGAGCTGTGTGAATAATAACTGTGTCAGCCCGTGCCTGAGGTGCATCATCAGAGCTGTGTGAATAATAACTGCGTCAGCCCCGTGTCTGAGGTGCATCATCAGAGCTGTGTGAATAATAACAGCTGTGAGCCGGTGCCTGAGGTGCATCATCACAGCTGTGTGAATAATAACTGCGTCAGCCCCGTGCCTGAGGTGCATCATCAGAGCTGTGTGAATAATAACAGCTGTGAGCCCCGTGCCTGAGGTGCATTATCAGAGCTGTGTAAATAATAACTGTGTCAGCCCCGTGCCTTAGGTGCATCCTCAGAGCTCTGTGAATAATAACTGCGTCAGCCCTGTGCCTGAGGTGCATCTTCAGAGCTGTGTGAATAATAACTGCATCAGCCACGTGCCTGAGGTACATCATCAGAGCTGTGTGAATAATAACAGCTGTGAGCCCCGTGCCTGAGGTGCATCATCAGAGCTGTGTGAATAATAACAGCTGTGAGCCCCGTGTCTGAGGTGCATCATCAGAGCTGAGTAAATAATCACTGCAGGCAGCCCTGTGCCTGAGGTGCATCATCAGAGCTGTGTGAATAATAACAGCTGTGAGCCTGTGCCTGAGGTGCATCATCAGAGCTATGTGAATAATAACTGCGTCAGCCCCGTGCCTGAGGTGCATCATCAGAGCTGTGGGAATAATAACTGCGTCAGCCCCGTGCCTGAGGTGCATCATCAGAGCTGTGGGAATAATAACTGTGTCAGCCTGTGCCGCTTCATCAGAGCTGTGTGAATAATAACTGTGTCAGCCCTGTGCCTGAGGTGCATCATCAGAGCTATGTGATTATTAACTGCGTCAGCCCAGTGCCTGAGGTGCATCATCAGAGCTGTGTGAATAATAACAGCTGTGAGCCCCGTGCCTGAGGTGCATCATCAGAGCTGTGTGAATAATAACTGCGTCAGCCCGTGCCTGAGGTGCATCATCAGAGCTGTGTGAATAATAACTGCGTCAGCCCCGTGTCTGAGGTGCATCATCAGAGCTGTGTGAATAATAACAGCTGTGAGCCCGTGCCTGAGGTGCATCATCACAGCTGTGTGAATAATAACTGCGTCAGCCCCATGCCTGAGGTGCATCATCAGAGCTGTGTGAATAATAACTGTAGGCAGCCCCGTGCCTGAGGTGCATCATCAGAGTTGTGTGAATAATAACAGCTGTGAGCCTGTGCCTGAGGTGCATCATCACAGCTGTGTGAATAATAACAGCTGTGAGTCCGTGCCTGAGGTACATCATCACAGCTGTGTGAATAATAACAGCTGTGAGCCCCGTGCCTGAGGTGCATCATCAGAGCTGTGTGAATAATAACAGCTGTGACCCCCTGCCTGAGGTGCATCATCAGAGCTGTGTGAATAATAACTGCGTCAGCCCCGTGCCTGAGTTGCATCATCAGAGCTGTGTGATTAATAACAGCTGTGAGCCTGTGCCTGAGGTGCATCATCACAGCTGTGTGAATAATAACTGCGTCAGCCCCGTGCCTGAGGTGCATCATCAGAGCTGTGTGAATAATAACTGTGTCTGCCCCGTGTCTGTGGTGCATCATCAGAGCTGTGTGAAGAATAACAGCTGTGAGCCCTTGTCTGAGATGCATCATCAGAGCTGTGTGAATAACAGCTGTGAGCCCGTGCCTGAGGTGCATCATCAGAGCTGTGTGAATAATAACTGCAGGCAGCCCCGTGCCTGAGGTGCATCATCAGAGCTATGTGAATAATACCAGCTGTGAGCCTGTGCCTGAGGTGCATCATCACAGCTGTGTGAATAATAACAGCTGTGAGCCCGTGCCTGAGGTGCATCATCAGAGCTGTGTAAATAATAACTGCATCAGCCCCGTGCCTATGGAGCATCATCAGAGCTGTGTGAATAACTGCGTCAGCCCCGTGTCTGAGGTGCATCATCAGAGCTGTGTGAATAATAACAGCTGTGAGCCCCGTGCCTGAGGTGCATCATCAGAGCTGTGTGAATAATAACAGCTGTGAGCCCGTGCCTGAGGTGCATCATCAGAGCTATGTGAATAATAACAGCTGTGAGCCCCGTGTCTGAGGTGCATCATCAGAGCTGTGTGAATAATAACTGCGTCAGTCCCGTGCCTGAGGTGCATCATCAGAGCTGTGTGAATAATAACAGCTGTGAGCCTGTGCCTGAGGTGCATCATCAGAGCTATGTGAATAATAACTGCGCCAGCCCCGTGCCTGAGGTGCATCATCAGAGCTGTGGGAATAATAACTGTGTCAGCCCCGTGCCTGAGGTGCATCATCAGAGCTGTGGGAATAATAACTGTGTCAGCCCGTGCCGCTTCATCAGAGCTGTGTGAATAATAACTGCGTCAGCCCTGTGCCTGAGGTGCATCATCAGAGCTATGTGATTATTAACTGCGTCAGCCCAGTGCCTGAGGTGCATCATCAGAGCTGTGTGAATAATAACAGCTGTGAGCCCCATGCCTGAGGTGCATCATCAGAGCTGTGTGAATAATAACTGCGTCAGCCCGTGCCTGAGGTGCATCATCAGAGGTGTGTGAATAATAACTGCGTCAGCCCCGTGTCTGAGGTGCATCATCAGAGCTGTGTGAATAATAACAGCTGTGAGCCCGTGCCTGAGGTGCATCATCACAGCTGTGTGAATAATAACTGCGTCAGCCCCGTGCCTGAGGTGCATCATCAGAGCTGTGTGAATAATAACAGCTGTGAGCCCCGTGCCTGAGGTGCATTATCAGAGCTGTGTAAATAATAACTGTGTCAGCCCGTGCCTTAGGTGCATCATCAGAGCTCTGTGAATAATAACTGCGTCAGCCCTGTGCCTGAGGTGCATCTTCAGAGCTGTGTGAATAATAACTGCGTCAGCCACGTGCCTGAGGTACATCATCAGAGCTGTGTGAATAATAACAGCTGTGAGCCCCTTGCCTGAGGTGCATCATCAGAGCTGTGTGAATAATAACAGCTGTGAGCCCCGTGTCTGAGGTGCATCATCAGAGCTGAGTAAATAATCACTGCAGGCAGCCCTGTGCCTGAGGTGCATCATCAGAGCTGTGTGAATAATAACAGCTGTGAGCCTGTGCCTGAGGTGCATCATCAGAGCTATGTGAATAATAACTGCGCCAGCCCCGTGCCTGAGGTGCATCATCAGAGCTGTGGGAATAATAACTGCGTCAGCCCCGTGCCTGAGGTGCATCATCAGAGCTGTGGGAATAATAACTGTGTCAGCCCGTGCCGCTTCATCAGAGCTGTGTGAATAATAACTGCGTCAGCCCTGTGCCTGAGGTGCATCATCAGAGCTATGTGATTATTAACTGCGTCAGCCCAGTGCCTGAGGTGCATCATCAGAGCTGTGTGAATAATAACAGCTGTGAGCCCCGTGCCTGAGGTGCATCATCAGAGCTGTGTGAATAATAACTGCGTCAGCCCGTGCCTGAGGTGCATCATCAGAGCTGTGTGAATAATAACTGCGTCAGCCCCGTGTCTGAGGTGCATCATCAGAGCTGTGTGAATAATAACAGCTGTGAGCCCGTGCCTGAGGTGCATCATCACAGCTGTGTGAATAATAACTGCGTCAGCACCATGCCTGAGGTGCATCATCAGAGCTGTGTGAATAATAACTGTAGGCAGCCCCGTGCCTGAGGTGCATCATCAGAGTTGTGTGAATAATAACAGCTGTGAGCCTGTGCCTGAGGTACATCATCACAGCTGTGTGAATAATAACAGCTGTGAGCCCCGTGCCTGAGGTGCATCATCCGAGCTGTGTGAATAATAACAGCTGTGAGTCCGTGCCTGAGGTACATCATCACAGCTGTGTGAATAATAACAGCTGTGAGCCCCGTGCCTGAGGTGCATCATCAGAGCTGTGTGAATAATAACAGCTGTGACCCCCTGCCTGAGGTGCATCATCAGAGCTGTGTGAATAATAACAGCTGTGAGCCCTTGCCTTAGGTGCATCATCACAGCTGTGTGAATAATAACTGCGTCAGCCCCGTGCCTGAGGTGCATCATCAGAGCTGTGTGAATAATAACTGTGTCTGCCCCGTGTCTGTGGTGCATCATCAGAGCTGTGTGAATAATAACAGCTGTGAGCCCTTGTCTGAGATGCATCATCAGAGCTGTGTGAATAACAGCTGTGAGCCCGTGCCTGAGGTGCATCATCAGAGCTGTGTGAATAATAACTGCAGGCAGCCCCGTGCCTGAGGTGCATCATCAGAGCTATGTGAATAATACCAGCTGTGAGCCTGTGCCTGAGGTGCATCATCACAGCTGTGTGAATAATAACAGCTGTGAGCCCGTGCCTGAGGTGCATCATCAGAGCTGTGTAAATAATAACTGCATCAGCCCCGTGCCTATGGAGCATCATCAGAGCTGTGTGAATAACTGCGTCAGCCCCGTGTCTGAGGTGCATCATCAGAGCTGTGTGAATAATAACAGCTGTGAGCCCCGTGCCTGAGGTGCATCATCAGAGCTGTGTGAATAATAACAGCTGTGAGCCCATGCCTAAGGTGCATCATCACAGCTGTGTGAATAATAACTGCATCAGCCCCGTGCCTGAGGTGCATCATCAGAGCTGTGTGAATGATAACTGTGTCTGCCCCGTGTCTGAGGTGCATCATCAGAGCTGTGTGAATAATAACAGCTGTGAGCCGTGACTGAGGTGCATCATCAGAGCTGTGTGAATAATAACAGCTGTGAGCCCGTGCCTGAGGTGCTTCATCGAAGCTCTGAGTAATAACAGCTGTGAGCCCATGCCTGAGGTGCATCATCAGAGCTGTGTGAATAATAACTGCGTCAGCCTGTGCCGCTTCATCAGAGCTGTGTGAATAACAGCTGTGAGCCCGTGCCTGAGGTGCATCATCAGAGCTGTGTGACTAATTACTGTGTCAGCCCCGTGCCTGAGGTGCATCATCAGAGCTGTGTGAAGAATAACTGCGTCAGCCCCGTGCCTGAGGTGCATCATCAGAGCTGTGTGAATATTAACAGCTGTGAGCCCGTGCCTGAGGTGCATCATCACAGCTGTGTGAATAATAACTGTGTCAGCCCCATGCCTGAGGTGCATCATCAGAGCTGTGTGAAGAATAACTGCGTCAGCCCCGTGTCTGAGGTGCATCATCAGATCTGTGTGAATAATAACAGCTGTGAGCCCCGTGCCTGAGGTGCATCATCACAGCTGTGTGAATAATAACAGCTGTGAGCCTGTGCCTGAGGTGCATCATCACAGCTGTGTGAATAATAACAGCTGTGAGCCCATGCCTGAGGTGCATCATCACAGCTGTGTGAATAATAACAGCTGTGAGCCCGTGCCTGAGGTGCATCATCACAGCTGTGTGAATAATAACTGCATCAGCCCCGTGCCTATGGAGCATCATCAGATCTGTGTGAATAATACCTGCGTCAGCCCCGTGGCTGAGGTGCATCATCAGAGCTGTGTGAATAACTGCGTCAGCCCCGTGTCTGAGGTGCATCATCAGAGCTGTGTGAATAATAACAGCTGTGAGCCCCATGCCTGAGGTGCATCATCAGAGCTGTGTGAATAATAACAGCTGTGAGCCCGTGCCTGAGGTGCATCATCACAGCTGTGTGAATAATAACTGCATCAGCCCCGTGCCTATGGAGCATCATCAGATCTGTGTGAATAATACCTGTGTCAGCCCCGTGGCTGAGGTGCATCATCAGAGCTGTGTGAATAACTGCGTCAGCCCCGTGTCTGAGGTGCATCATCAGAGCTGTGTGAATAATAACAGCTGTGAGCCCCCTGCCTGAGGTGCATCATCACAGCTGTGTGAATAATAACTGCATCAGCCCCGTGCCTGAGGTGCATCATCAGAGCTGTGTGAATAATAACTGTGTCTGCCCCGTGTCTGAGGTGCATCATCAGAGCTGTGTGAATAATAACAGCTGTGAGCCGTGACTGAGGTGCATCATCAGAGCTGTGTGAATAATAACAGCCGTGAGCCCGTGCCTGAGGTGCTTCATCGAAGCTCTGAGTAATAACAGCTGTGAGCCCATGCCTGAGGAGCATCATCAGAGCTGTGTGAATAATAACTGCATCAGCCCGTGCCGCTTCATCAGAACTGTGTGAATAACAGCTGTGAGCCCGTGCCTGAGGTGCATCATCAGAGCTGTGTGACTAATAACTGCGTCAGCCCCGTGCCTGAGGTGCATCATCAGAGCTGTGTGAATAATACCTGCGTCAGCCCCGTGTCTGAGGTGCATCATCAGAGCTGTGTGAATATTAACAGCTGTGAGCCCGTGCCTGAGGTGCATCATCACAGCTGTGTGAATAATAACTGCGTCAGCCCCATGCCTGAGGTGCATCATCAGAGCTGTGTGAATAATAACTGTAGGCAGCCCCGTGCCTGAGGTGCATCATCAGAGTTGTGTGAATAATAACAGCTGTGAGCCCGTGCCTGAGGTGCATCATCATAGCTGTGTGAATAATAACAGCTGTGAGCCCTGTGCCTGAGGTGCATCATCAGAGCTGTGTGAATAATAACAGCTGTGACCCCTTCCTGAGGTGCATCATCAGAGCTGTGTGAATAATTACTGCGTCAGCCCCGTGCCTGAGGTGCATCATCAGAGCTGTGTGAATAATAACTGTGTCTGCCCCGTGTCTGTGGTGGATCATCAGAGCTGTGTGAAAAATAACAGCTGTGAGCCCTTGTCTGAGGTGCATCATCAGAGCTGTGTGAATAATAACTGCGTCAGCCCGTGCCACTTCATCAAAGCTGTGTGAATAACAGCTGTGAGCTCGTGCCTGAGGTGCATCATCAGAGCTGTGTGACTAATAACTGCCTCAGCCCCGTGCCTGAGGTGCATCATCAGAGCTGTGTGAATAATAACTGTGTCAGCCCAGTGCCTGAGGTGCATCATCAGAGCTGTGTGAATAATAACAGCTGTGAGCCCGTGCATGGGGTGCATCATCACAGCTGTGTGAATAATAACTGCGTCAGCTCCATGCCTGAGGTGCATCATCAGAGCTGTGTGAATAATAACTGCAGGCAGCCCCGTGCCTGAGGTGCACCATCAGAGCTGTGTGAATAATAACAGCTCTGAGCCTGTGCCTGAGGTACATCATCAGAGCTGTGTGACTAATAACTGCGTCAGCCCCGTGCCTGAGGTGCATCATCAGAGCTGTGTGAATAATAACTGCGTCAGCTCCATGCCTGAGGTGCATCATCAGAGCTGTGGGAATAATAACTGCGTCAGCCCGTGCCGCTTCTTCAGAGCTGTGTGAATAATAACTGCGTCAGCTCCATGCCTGAGGTGCATCATCACGGCTGTGTGAATAATACCAGCTGTGAGCCCGTGTCTGAGGTGCATCATCACAGCTGTGTGAATAATACCAGCTGTGAGCCCCATGCCTGAGGTGCATCATCAGAGCTGTGTGAATAATAACAGCTGTGACCCCCTGCCTGAGGTGCATCATCAGAGCTGTGTGAATAATAACTGCCTCAGCCCGTGCCTGAGTTGCATCATCAGAGCTGTGTGAATAATAACAGCTGCGAGCCCGTGCCTGAGGTGCATCATCACAGCTGTGTGAATAATAACTGCGTCAGCCCCGTGCCTGAGGTGCATCATCAGAGCTGTGTGAATAATAACTGTGTCTGCCCCGTGTCTGTGGTGCATCATCAGAGCTGTGTGAATAATAACTGTGTCTGCCCCGTGTCTGTGGTGCATCATCGGAGCTGTGTGAATAATAACAGCTGTGAGCCCGTGTCTGAGGTGCATCATCAGAGCTGTGTGAATAATAACAGCCGTGAGCCTGTGCCTGAGGTGCATCATCGAAGCTCTGAGTAATAACAGCTGTGAGCCCGTGCCTGAGGTGCATCATCAGAGCTGTGTGAATAATAACTGCGTCAGCCCGTGCCGCTTCATCAGAGCTGTGTGAATAACAGCTGTGAGCCCGTGCCTGAGGTGCATCATCAGAGCTGTGTGAATAATAAAGGCGTCAGCCCCGTGCCTGATGTGCATCATCAGAGCTGTGTGAATAATAACAGCTGTGAGCCCAGTGCCTGAGGTGCATCATCAGAGCTGTTTGAATAATAACTGCATCATCCCCGAGCCTGGGGTGTATCATCAGAGCTGTGTGAATAATAACAGCTGTGAGCCCGTGCCTGAGGTGCATCATCAGAGCTGTGTGAATAATAACAGGTGTGAGCCCCGTGCCTGGGGTGCATCATCAGAGCTGTGTGAATAATAACTGCAGGCTGCCCTGCACCTGAGGTGCATCATCAGAGCTGTGTGAATAATAACTGCTTCAGCCCCGTGCCTGAGGTGCATGATCAGAGCAGTGTGAATAATAACTGCGTCAGCCCCGTGCCTGAGGTGCATCATCGGAGCTGTGTGAATAATAACTGCATCAGCCACGTGCCTGAGGTGCATCATCAGAGCTGTGTGAATAATAACTGTGTCAGCTCTGTGCCTGAGGTGCATCATCAGAGCTGTGTGAATAATAACAGCTGTGAGCCCCGTGCCTGAGGTGCATCATCAGAGCTATGTGAATAATAACAGCTGTGAGCCCCGTGTCTGAGGTGCATCATCAGAGCTGTGTGAATAATAACTGCGTCAGCCCCGTGCCTGAGGTGCATCATCAGAGCTGTGTGAATAATAACAGCTGTGAGCCTGTGCCTGAGGTGCATCATCAGAGCTATGTGAATAATGACTGCGCCAGCCCCGTGCCTGAGGTGCATCATCAGAGCTGTGGGAATAATAACTGCGTCAGCCCCGTGCCTGAGGTGCATCATCAGAGCTGTGGGAATAATAAGTGTGTCAGCCCGTGCCGCTTCATTAGAGCTGTGTGAATAATAACTGCGTCAGCCCTGTGCCTGAGGTGCATCATCAGAGCTATGTGATTATTAACTGCGTCAGCCCAGTGCCTGAGGTGCATCATCGGAGCTGTGTGAATAATAACAGCTGTGAGCCCCGTGCCTGAGGTGCATCATCAGAGCTGTGTGAATAATAACTGCGTCAGCCCGTGCCTGAGGTGCATCATCAGAGCTGTGTGAATAATAACTGCGTCAGCCCCGTGTCTGAGGTGCATCATCAGAGCTGTGTGAATAATAACAGCTGTGAGCCCGTGCCTGAGGTGCATCATCACAGCTGTGTGAATAATAACTGCGTCAGCCCCGTGCCTGAGGTGCATCATCAGAGCTGTGTGAATAATAACAGCTGTGAGCCCCGTGCCTGAGGTGCATTATCAGAGCTGTGTAAATAATAACTGTGTCAGCCCCTTGCCTTAGGTGCATCATCAGAGCTCTGTGAATAATAACTGCGTCAGCCCTGTGCCTGAGGTGCATCTTCAGAGCTGTGTGAATAATAACTGCGTCAGCCACGTGCCTGAGGTACATCATCAGAGCTGTGTGAATAATAACAGCTGTGAGCCCCGTGCCTGAGGTGCATCATCAGAGCTGTGTGAATAATAACAGCTGTGAGCCCCGTGTCTGAGGTGCATCATCAGAGCTGAGTAAATAATCACTGCAGGCAGCCCTGTGCCTGAGGTGCATCATCAGAGCTGTGTAAATAATAACAGATGTGAGCCTGTGCCTGAGGTGCATCATCAGAGCTATGTGAATAATAACTGCGCCAGCCCCGTGCCTGAGGTGCATCATCAGAGCTGTGGGAATAATAACTGCGTCAGCCCCGTGCCTGAGGTGCATCATCAGAGCTGTGGGAATAATAACTGTGTCAGCCCGTGCCGCTTCATCAGAGCTGTGTGAATAATAACTGCGTCAGCCCTGTGCCTGAGGTGCATCATCAGAGCTATGTGATTATTAACTGCGTCAGCCCAGTGCCTGAGGTGCATCATCAGAGCTGTGTGAATAATAACAGCTGTGAGCCCCGTGCCTGAGGTGCATCATCAGAGCTGTGTGAATAATAACTGCGTCAGCCCGTGCCTGAGGTGCATCATCAGAGCTGTGTGAATAATAACTGCGTCAGCCCCGTGTCTGAGGTGCATCATCAGAGCTGTGTGAATAATAACAGCTGTGAGCCCGTGCCTGAGGTGCATCATCACAGCTGTGTGAATAATAACTGCGTCAGCCCCGTGCCTGAGGTGCATCATCAGAGCTGTGTGAATAATAACAGCTGTGAGCCCCGTGCCTGAGGTGCATTATCAGAGCTGTGTAAATAATAACTGTATCAGCCCCGTGCCTTAGGTGCATCATCAGAGCTCTGTGAATAATAACAGCTGTGAGCCCCGTGCCTGAGGTGCATCATCAGAGCTGTGTGAATAATAACAGCTGTGAGCCCCGTGCCTGAGGTGCATCATCAGAGCTGTGTGAATAATAACAGCTGTGAGCCCCGTGCCTGAGGTGCATCATCAGAGCTGAGTAAATAATCACTGCAGGCAGCCCTGTGCCTGAGGTGCATCATCACAGCTGTGTGAATAATAACTGCGTTAGCCCCGTGCCTGAGGTGCATCATCATAGCTGTGTGAATGATAACAGCTGTGAGCCCCGTGCCTGAGGTGCATTATCAGAGCTGTGTGAATAATAACTGCATCAGCCCCGTGCCTTAGGTGCATCATCAGAGCTGTGTGAATAATAACTGCATCAGCCCCGTGCCTGAGGTGCATCATCAGAGCTGTGTGAATAATAACTGTGTCAGCCCCGTGCCTGAGGTACATCATCAGAGCTGTTTGAATAATAACTGCATCAGCCCCGTGTCTGAGATGCATCATCCGAGCTGTGTGAATAATAACAGCTCTGACCCCCTGCCTGAGGTGCATCATCAGAGCTGTGTGAATAATAACTGCAGGCAGCCCCGTGCCTGAGGTGCATCATCAGAGCTGTGTGAATAATAACTGCGTCCGCCCGTGCCTGAGGTGTATCATCAGAGCTGTGTAAATAATAACAGCTGTGAGCCTGTGCCTGAGGTGCATCATCAGAGCTGTGTGAATAATAACAGCTGTGACCCCCTGCCTAAGGTGCATCATCAGAGCTGTGTGAATAATAACTGTGTCAGCCCCATGCCTGAGGTGCATCACCAGAGCTGTGTGAATGATAACTGCATCAGCCCGTGCCTGAGGTGCATCATCAGAGCTGTGTGAATATTAACAGCTGTGAGCCTGTGCCTGAGGTGCATCATCACAGCTGTGTGAATAATAACTGCGTCAGCCCCATGCCTGAGGTGCATCATCAGAGCTGTGTGAATAATAACTGTAGGCAGCCCCGAGCCTGAGGTGCATCATCAGAGTTGTGTGAATAATAACAGCTGTGAGCCTGTGCCTGAGGTGCATTATCACAGCTGTGTGAATAATAACAGCTGTGACCCCCTGCCTGAGGTGCATCATCAGAGCTGTGTGAAAAATAACTGCGTCAGCCCCGTGCCTGAGTTGCATCATCAGAGCTGTGTGAATAATAACAGCTGTGAGCCCTTGCCTGAGGTGCATCATCACAGCTGTGTGAATAATAACTGCGTCAGCCCCGTGCCTGAGGTGCATCATCAGAGCTGTGTGAATAATAACAGCTGTGAGCCCTTGTCTGAGATGCATCATCAGAGCTGTGTGAATAATAACTGCGTCAGCCTGTGCCACTTCATCAGAGCTGTGTGAATAACAGCTGTGAGCCCGTGCCTGAGGTGCATCATCAGAGCTGTGTGAATAATAACTGCAGGCAGCCCCGTGCCTGAGGTGCATCATCAGAGCTGTGTGAATAATAACAGCTGTGAGCCCGTGCCTGAGGTGCATCATCAGAGCTGTGTGAATAATAACTGCAGGCAGCCCCGTGCCTGAGGTGCATCATCAGAGCTGTGTGAATAATAACAGCTGTGAGCCCGTGCCTGAGATGCATCATCAGAGCTGTGTGAATAATAACTGCATCAGCCCCGTGCCTATGGTGCATCATCAGAGCTGTGTGAATAATAACAGCTGTGAGCCCGTGCCTGAGGTGCATCATGACAGCTGTGTGAATAATAACTGCATCAGCCCCGTGCCTGAGGTGCATCATCAGAGCTGTGTGAATCATAACTGTGTCTGCCCCGTGTCTGAGGTGCATCATCAGAGCTGTGTGAATAATAACAGCTGTGAGCCGTGACTGAGGTGCATCATCAGAGCTGTGTGAATAATAACAGCCGTGAGCCCGTGCCTGAGGTGCTTCATCGAAGCTCTGAGTAATAACAGCTGTGAGCCCTTGCCTGAGGTGCATCATCAGAGCTGTGTGAATAATAACTGCGTCAGCCCGTGCCGCTTCATCAGAGCTTTGTGAATAACAGCTGTGAGCCCATGCCTGAGGTGCATCATCAGAGCTGTGTGACTAATAACTTGTCAGCCCCGTGCCTGAGGTGCATCATCAGAGCTGTGTGAATAATAACTGCGTCAGCCCCGTGCCTGAGGTGCATCATCAGAGCTGTGTGAATATTAACAGCTGTGAGCCCCGTGCCTGAAGTGCATCATCACAGCTGTGTGAATAATAACTGCGTCAGCCCCATGCCTGAGGTGCATCATCAGAGCTGTGTGAATAATAACAGCTGTGAGCCTGTGCCTGAGGTGCATCATCACAGCTGTGTGAATAATAACAGCTGTGAGCCCGTGCCTGAGGTGCATCATCACAGCTGTGTGAATAATAACAGCTGTGAGCCCCGTGCCTGAAGTGCATCATCAGAGCTGTGTGAATAATAACAGCTATGACCCCCTGCCTGAGGTGCATCATCAGAGCTGTGTGAATAATAACTGCGTCAGCCCCGTGCCTGAGTTGCATCATCAGAGCTGTGTGAATAATAACAGCTGTGAGCCCTTGCCTGAGGTGCATCATCACAGCTGTGTGAATAATAACTGCGTCAGCCCCGTGCCTGAGGTGCATCATCAGAGCTGTGTGAATAATAACTGTGTCTGCCCCGTGTCTGTGGTGCATCATCAGAGCTGTGTGAATAATAACAGCTGTGAGCCCTTGTCTGAGGTGCATCATCAGAGCTGTGTGACTAATAACTGCCTCAGCCCCGTGCCTGAGGTGCATCATCAGAGCTGTGTGACTAATAACTGCCTCAGCCCCGTGCCTGAGGTGCATCATCAGAACTGTGTGAATAATAACTGTGTCAGCCCCGTGCCTGAGGTGCATCATCAGAGCTGTGTGAATAATAACAGCTGTGAGCCCGTGCCTGAGGTGCTTCATCGAAGCTCTGAGTAATAACAGCTGTGAGCCCATGCCTGAGGTGCATCATCAGAGCTGTGTGAATAATAACTGCGTCAGCCCGTGCCGCTTCATCAGAGCTGTGTGAATAACAGCTGTGAGCCCGTGCCTGAGGTGCATCATCAGAGCTGTGTGACTAATAACTGTGTCAGCCCCGTGCCTGAGGTGCATCATCAGAGCTGTGTGAAGAATAACTGCGTCAGCCCCGTGCCTGAGGTGCATCATCAGAGCTGTGTGAATATTAACAGCTGTGAGCCCGTGCCTGAGGTGCATCATCACAGCTGTGTGAATAATAACTGCGTCAGCCCCATGCCTGAGGTGCATCATCAGAGCTGTGTGAATAATAACTGTAGGCAGCCCCGTGCCTGAGGTGCATCATCACATCTGTGTGAATAATAACAGCTGTGAGCCCATGCCTGAGGTGCATCATCACAGCTGTGTGAATAATAACAGCTGTGAGCCCCGTGCCTGAGGTGCATCATCAGAGCTGTGTGAATAATAACAGCTGTGACCCCCTGCCTGAGGTGCATCATCAGAGCTGTGTGAATAATAACAGCTGTGAGCCCCGTGCCTGAGGTGCATCATCAGAGCTGTGTGAATAATAACTGTGTCTGCCCCGTGTCTGTGGTGCATCATCAGAGCTGTGTGAATAATAACAGCTGTGAGCCCTTGTCTGAGATGCATCATCAGAGCTGTGTGAATAACAGCTGTGAGCCCGTGCCTGAGGTGCATCATCAGAGCTGTGTGAATCATAACAGCTGTGAGCCCGTGCCTGAGGTGCATCATCACAGCTGTGTGAATAATAACTGCATCAGCCCCGTGCCTGAGGTGCATCATCAGAGCTGTGTGAATAATAACAGCTGTGACCCCCTGCCTGAGGTGCATCATCAGAGCTGTGTGAATAATAACAGCTGTGAGCCCCGTGCCTGAGGTGCATCATCAGAGCTTTGTGAATAATAACTGTGTCTGCCCCGTGTCTGTGGTGCATCATCAGAGCTGTGTGAATAATAACAGCTGTGAGCCCTTGTCTGAGATGCATCATCAGAGCTGTGTGAATAACAGCTGTGAGCCCGTGCCTGAGGTGCATCATCAGAGCTGTGTGAATCATAACAGCTGTAAGCCCGTGCCTGAGGTGCATCATCACATCTGTGTGAATAATAACTGCATCAGCCCCGTGCCTATGGAGCATCATCAGAGCTGTGTGAATAATAACAGCTGTGAGCCACGTGCCTGAGGTGCATCATCAGAGCTGTGTGAATAATAACAGCTGTGACCCCCTGCCTGAGGTGCATCATCAGAGCTGTGTGAATAATAACTGCGTCAGCCCGTGCCTGAGTTGCATCATCAGAGCTGTGTGAATAATAAGCTGCGAGCCCGTGGTGCATCATCACAGCTGTGTGAATAATAACTGCGTCAGCCCCGTGCCTGAGGTGCATCATCAGAGCTGTGTGAATAATAACTGTGTCTGCCCCGTGTCTGTGGTGCATCATCAGAGCTGTGTGAATAATAACAGCTGTGAGCCCCGTGCCTGAGGTGCATCATCAGAGCTGTGTGAATAATAACTGCGTCAGCCCGTGCCTGAGGTGCATCATCAGAGCTGTGTGAATAATAACTGCGTCAGCCCCGTGTCTGAGGTGCATCATCAGAGCTGTGTGAATAATACCAGCTGTGAGCCCGTGCCTGAGGTGCATCATCACAGCTGTGTGAATAATAACTGCGTCAGCCCCGTGCCTGAGGTGCATCATCAGAGCTGTGTGAATAATAACAGCTGTGAGCCCCGTGCCTGAGGTGCATTATCAGAGCTGTGTAAATAATAACTGTGTCAGCCCCTTGCCTTAGGTGCATCATCAGAGCTCTGTGAATAATAACTGCGTCAGCCCTGTGCCTGAGGTGCATCTTCAGAGCTGTGTGAATAATAACTGCGTCAGCCACGTGCATGAGGTACATCATCAGAGCTGTGTGAATAATAACAGCTGTGAGCCCCGTGCCTGAGGTGCATCATCAGAGCTGTGTGAATAATAACAGCTGTGAGCCCCGTGTCTGAGGTGCATCATCAGAGCTGAGTAAATAATCACTGCAGGCAGCCCTGTGCCTGAGGTGCATCATCAGAGCTGTGTAAATAATAACAGATGTGAGCCTGTGCCTGAGGTGCATCATCAGAGCTATGTGAATAATAACTGCGCCAGCCCCGTGCCTGAGGTGCATCATCAGAGCTGTGGGAATAATAACTGCGTCAGCCCCGTGCCTGAGGTGCATCATCAGAGCTGTGGGAATAATAACTGTGTCAGCCCGTGCCGCTTCATCAGAGCTGTGTGAATAATAACTGCGTCAGCCCTGTGCCTGAGGTGCATCATCAGAGCTATGTGATTATTAACTGCGTCAGCCCAGTGCCTGAGGTGCATCATCAGAGCTGTGTGAATAATAACAGCTGTGAGCCCCGTGCCTGAGGTGCATCATCAGAGCTGTGTGAATAATAACTGCGTCAGCCCGTGCCTGAGGTGCATCATCAGAGCTGTGTGAATAATAACTGCGTCAGCCCCGTGTCTGAGGTGCATCATCAGAGCTGTGTGAATAATAACAGCTGTGAGCCCGTGCCTGAGGTGCATCATCACAGCTGTGTGAATAATAACTGCGTCAGCCCCGTGCCTGAGGTGCATCATCAGAGCTGTGTGAATAATAACAGCTGTGAGCCCCGTGCCTGAGGTGCATCATCAGAGCTGTGTGAATAATAACTGCGTCAGCCCGTGCCTGAGGTGCATCATCAGAGCTGTGTGAATAATAACTGCGTCAGCCCCGTGTCTGAGGTGCATCATCAGAGCTGTGTGAATAATAACAGCTGTGAGCCCGTGCCTGAGGTGCATCATCACAGCTGTGTGAATAATAACTGCGTCAGCCCCGTGCCTGAGGTGCATCATCAGAGCTGTGTGAATAATAACAGCTGTGAGCCCCGTGTCTGAGGTGCATCATCAGAGCTGAGTAAATAATCACTGCAGGCAGCCCTGTGCCTGAGGTGCATCATCAGAGCTGTGTGAATAATAACTGTGTCAGCCCCGTGCCTGAGGTGCATCATCAGAGCTGTGTGAATAATAACAGCTGTGAGCCCCGTGTCTGAGGTGCATCATCAGAGCTGAGTAAATAATCACTGCAGGCAGCCCTGTGCCTGAGGTGCATCATCACAGCTGTGTGAATAATAACTGCGTTAGCCCCATGCCTGAGGTGCATCATCATAGCTGTGTGAATGATAACAGCTGTGAGCCCCGTGCCTGAGGTGCATTATCAGAGCTGTGTGAATAATAACTGCGTCAGCCCCGTGCCTTAGGTGCATCATCAGAGCTATGTGAATAATAACTGCATCAGCCCCGTGCCTGAGGTGCATCATCAGAGCTGTGTGAATAATAACTGTGTCAGCCCCGTGCCTGAGGTACATCATCAGAGCTGTTTGAATAATAACTGCATCAGCCCCGTGTCTGAGATGCATCATCCGAGCTGTGTGAATAATAACAGCTCTGACCCCCTGCCTGAGGTGCATCATCAGAGCTGTGTGAATAATAACTGCAGGCAGCCCCGTGCCTGAGGTGCATCATCAGAGCTGTGTGAATAATAACTGCGTCCGCCCGTGCCTGAGGTGTATCATCAGAGCTGTGTAAATAATAACAGCTGTGAGCCCGTGCCTGAGGTGCATCATCAGAGCTGTGTGAATAATAACAGCTGTGACCCCCTGCCTAAGGTGCATCATCAGAGCTGTGTGAATAATAACTGCGTCAGCCCCATGCCTGAGGTGCATCACCAGAGCTGTGTGAATGATAACTGCGTCAGCCCGTGCCTGAGGTGCATCATCAGAGCTGTGTGAATATTAACAGCTGTGAGCCTGTGCCTGAGGTGCATCATCACAGCTGTGTGAATAATAACTGCGTCAGCCCCATGCCTGAGGTGCATCATCAGAGCTGTGTGAATAATAACTGTAGGCAGCCCCGAGCCTGAGGTGCATCATCAGAGTTGTGTGAATAATAACAGCTGTGAGCCTGTGCCTGAGGTGCATTATCACAGCTATTTGAATAATACCAGCTGTGAGCCCGTGCCTGAGGTGCATCATCACAGCTGTGTGAATAATAACAGCTGTGACCCCCTGCCTGAGGTGCATCATCAGAGCTGTGTGAATAATAACTGCGTCAGCCCCGTGCCTGAGTTGCATCATCAGAGCTGTGTGAATAATAACAGCTGTGAGCCCTTGCCTGAGGTGCATCATCACAGCTGTGTGAATAATAACTGCGTCAGCCCCGTGCCTGAGGTGCATCATCAGAGCTGTGTGAATAATAACTGCGTCAGCCCCGTGCCTGAGGTGCATCAGCAGAGCTGTGTGAATAATAACAGCTGTGAGCCCTTGTCTGAGATGCATCATCAGAGCTGTGTGAATAATAACTGCGTCAGCCTGTGCCACTTCATCAGAGCTGTGTGAATAACAGCTGTGAGCCCGTGCCTGAGGTGCATCATCAGAGCTGTGTGAATAATAACTGCAGGCAGCCCCGTGCCTGAGGTGCATCATCAGAGCTGTGTGAATATTAACAGCTGTGAGCCCGTGCCTGAGGTGCATCATCAGAGCTGTGTGAATAATAACTGCAGGCAGCCCCGTGCCTGAGGTGCATCATCAGAGCTGTGTGAATAATAACAGCTGTGAGCCCGTGCCTGAGATGCATCATCAGAGCTGTGTGAATAATAACTGCATCAGCCCCGTGCCTATGGTGCATCATCAGAGCTGTGTGAATAATAACAGCTGTGAGCCCCGTGCCTGAGGTGCATCATCAGAGCTGTGTGAATAATAACAGCTGTGAGCCCGTGCCTGAGGTGCATCATGACAGCTGTGTGAATAATAACTGCATCAGCCCCGTGCCTGAGGTGCATCATCAGAGCTGTGTGAATCATAACTGTGTCTGCCCCGTGTCTGAGGTGCATCATCAGAGCTGTGTGAATAATAACATCTGTGAGCCGTGACTGAGGTGCATCATCAGAGCTGTGTGAATAATAACAGCCGTGAGCCCGTGCCTGAGGTGCTTCATCGAAGCTCTGAGTAATAACAGCTGTGAGCCCTTGCCTGAGGTGCATCATCAGAGCTGTGTGAATAATAACTGCGTCAGCCCGTGCCGCTTCATCAGAGCTTTGTGAATAACAGCTGTGAGCCCATGCCTGAGGTGCATCATCAGAGCTGTGTGACTAATAACTGTGTCAGCCCCGTGCCTGAGGTGCATCATCAGAGCTGTGTGAATAATAACTGCGTCAGCCCCGTGCCTGAGGTGCATCATCAGAGCTGTGTGAATATTAACAGCTGTGAGCCCCGTGCCTGAAGTGCATCATCACAGCTGTGTGAATAATAACTGCGTCAGCCCCATGCCTGAGGTGCATCATCAGAGCTGTGTGAATAATAACAGCTGTGAGCCTGTGCCTGAGGTGCATCATCACAGCTGTGTGAATAATAACAGCTGTGAGCCCGTGCCTGAGGTGCATCATCACAGCTGTGTGAATAATAACAGCTGTGAGCCCCGTGCCTGAAGTGCATCATCAGAGCTGTGTGAATAATAACAGCTATGACCCCCTGCCTGAGGTGCATCATCAGAGCTGTGTGAATAATAACTGCGTCAGCCCCGTGCCTGAGTTGCATCATCAGAGCTGTGTGAATAATAACAGCTGTGAGCCCTTGCCTGAGGTGCATCATCACAGCTGTGTGAATAATAACTGTGTCAGCCCCATGCCTGAGGTGCATCATCAGAGCTGTGTGAATAATAACTGTGTCTGCCCCGTGTCTGTGGTGCATCATCAGAGCTGTGTGAATAATAACAGCTGTGAGCCCTTGTCTGAGGTGCATCATCAGAGCTGTGTGACTAATAACTGCCTCAGCCCCGTGCCTGAGGTGCATCATCAGAGCTGTGTGACTAATAACTGCCTCAGCCCCGTGCCTGAGGTGCATCATCAGAACTGTGTGAATAATAACTGTGTCAGCCCCGTGCCTGAGGTGCATCATCAGAGCTGTGTGAATAATAACAGCTGTGAGCCCGTGCCTGAGGTGCTTCATCGAAGCTCTGAGTAATAACAGCTGTGAGCCCATGCCTGAGGTGCATCATCAGAGCTGTGTGAATAATAACTGCGTCAGCCCGTGCCGCTTCATCAGAGCTGTGTGAATAACAGCTGTGAGCCCGTGCCTGAGGTGCATCATCAGAGCTGTGTGACTAATAACTGTGTCAGCCCCGTGCCTGAGGTGCATCATCAGAGCTGTGTGAAGAATAACTGCGTCAGCCCCGTGCCTGAGGTGCATCATCAGAGCTGTGTGAATATTAACAGCTGTGAGCCCGTGCCTGAGGTGCATCATCACAGCTGTGTGAATAATAACTGCGTCAGCCCCATGCCTGAGGTGCATCATCAGAGCTGTGTGAATAATAACTGTAGGCAGCCCCGTGCCTGAGGTGCATCATCACATCTGTGTGAATAATAACAGCTGTGAGCCCATGCCTGAGGTGCATCATCACAGCTGTGTGAATAATAACAGCTGTGAGCCCCGTGCCTGAGGTGCATCATCAGAGCTGTGTGAATAATAACAGCTGTGACCCCCTGCCTGAGGTGCATCATCAGAGCTGTGTGAATAATAACAGCTGTGAGCCCCGTGCCTGAGGTGCATCAACAGAGCTGTGTGAATAATAACTGTGTCTGCCCCGTGTCTGTGGTGCATCATCAGAGCTGTGTGAATAATAACAGCTGTGAGCCCTTGTCTGAGATGCATCATCAGAGCTGTGTGAATAACAGCTGTGAGCCCGTGCCTGAGGTGCATCATCAGAGCTGTGTGAATCATAACAGCTGTGAGCCCGTGCCTGAGGTGCATCATCACAGCTGTGTGAATAATAACTGCATCAGCCCCGTGCCTATGGAGCATCATCAGAGCTGTGTGAATAACTGCGTCAGCCCCGTGTCTGAGGTGCATCATCAGAGCTGTGTGAATAATAACAGCTGTGAGCCCCGTGCCTGAGGTGCATCATCAGAGCTGTGTGAATAATAACAGCTGTGACCCCCTGCCTGAGGTGCATCATCAGAGCTGTGTGAATAATAACTGCGTCAGCCCGTGCCTGAGTTGCATCATCAGAGCTGTGTGAATAATAAGCTGCGAGCCCGTGGTGCATCATCACAGCTGTGTGAATAATAACTGCGTCAGCCCCGTGCCTGAGGTGCATCATCAGAGCTGTGTGAATAATAACTGTGTCTGCCCCGTGTCTGTGGTGCATCATCAGAGCTGTGTGAATAATAACAGCTCTGACCCCCTGCCTGAGGTGCATCATCAGAGCTGTGTGAATAATAACTGCAGGCATTCCCGTGCCTGAGGTGCATCATCAGAGCTGTGTGAATAATAACTGCGTCCGCCCGTGCCTCAGGTGTATCATCAGAGCTGTGTAAATAATAACAGCTGTGAGCCCGTGCCTGAGGTGCATCATCAGAGCTGTGTGAATAATAACAGCTGTGACCCCCTGCCTAAGGTGCATCATCAGAGCTGTGTGAATAATAACTGCGTCAGCCCCATGCCTGAGGTGCATCACCAGAGCTGTGTGAATGATAACTGCGTCAGCCCCGTGCCTGAGGTGCATCATCAGAGCTGTGTGAATATTAACAGCTGTGAGCCTGTGCCTGAGGTGCATCATCACAGCTGTGTGAATAATAACTGCGTCAGCCCAATGCCTGAGGTGCATCATCAGAGCTGTGTGAATAATAACTGTAGGCAGCCCCGAGCCTGAGGTGCATCATCAGAGCTGTGTGAATAATACCAGCTGTGAGCCCGTGCCTGAGGTGCATCATCACAGCTGTGTGAATAATAACAGCTGTGAGCCCCTGCCTGAGGTGCATCATCAGAGCTGTGTGAATAATAACAGCTGTGACCCCCTGCCTGAGGTGCATCATCAGAGCTGTGTGAATAATAACTGCGTCAGCCCCGTGCCTGAGTTGCATCATCAGAGCTGTGTGAATAATAACAGCTGTGAGCCCGTGCGTGAGGTGCATCATCACAGCTGTGTGAATAATAACTGCGTCAGCCCCGTGCCTGAGGTGCATCATCAGAGCTGTGTGAATAATAACTGTGTCTGCCCCGTGTCTGTGGTGCATCATCAGAGCTGTGTGAATAATAACAGCTGTGAGCCCTTGTCTGAGATGCATCATCAGAGCTGTGTGAATAATAACTGCGTCAGCCTGTGCCACTTCATCAGAGCTGTGTGAATAACAGCTGTGAGCCCGTGCCTGAGGTGCATCATCAGAGCTGTGTGAATAATAACTGCAGGCAGCCCCGTGCCTGAGGTGCATCATCAGAGCTGTGTGAATAATAACAGCTGTGAGCCTGTGCCTGAGGTGCATCATCACAGCTGTGTGAATAATAACAGCTGTGAGCCCGTGCCTGAGATGCATCATCAGAGCTGTGTGAATAATAACTGCATCAGCCCCGTGCCTATGGTGCATCATCAGAGCTGTGTGAATAACTGCGTCAGCCCCGTGTCTGAGGTGCATCATCAGAGCTGTGTGAATAATAACAGCTGTGAGCCCCGTGCCTGAGGTGCATCATCAGAGCTGTGTGAATAATAACAGCTGTGAGCCCGTGCCTGAGGTGCATCATGACAGCTGTGTGAATAATAACTGCATCAGCCCCGTGCCTGAGGTGCATCATCAGAGCTGTGTGAATCATAACTGTGTCTGCCCCGTGTCTGAGGTGCATCATCAGAGCTGTGTGAATAATAACAGCTGTGAGCCGTGACTGAGGTGCATCATCAGAGCTGTGTGAATAATAACAGCCGTGAGCCCGTGCCTGAGGTGCTTCATCGAAGCTCTGAGTAATAACAGCTGTGAGCCCTTGCCTGAGGTGCATCATCAGAGCTGTGTGAATAATAACAGCTGTGAGCCCTTGTCTGAGATGCATCATCAGAGCTGTGTGAATAACAGCTGTGAGCCCGTGCCTGAGGTGCATCATCAGAGCTGTGTGAATCATAACAGCTGTGAGCCCGTGCCTGAGGTGCATCATCGAAGCTCTGAGTAATAACAGCTGTGAGCCCGTGCCTGAGGTGCATCATCACAGCTGTGTGAATAATAACTGCATCAGCCCCGTGCCTATGGAGCATCATCAGAGCTGTGTGAATAACTGCGTCAGCCCCGTGTCTGAGGTGCATCATCAGAGCTGTGTGAATAATAACAGCTGTGAGCCCCGTGCCTGAGGTGCATCATCAGAGCTGTGTGAATAATAACAGCTGTGACCCCCTGCCTGAGGTGCATCATCAGAGCTGTGTGAATAATAACTGCGTCAGCCCGTGCCTGAGTTGCATCATCAGAGCTGTGTGAATAATAAGCTGCGAGCCCGTGGTGCATCATCACAGCTGTGTGAATAATAACTGCGTCAGCCCCGTGCCTGAGGTGCATCATCAGAGCTGTGTGAATAATAACTGTGTCTGCCCCGTGTCTGTGGTGCATCATCAGAGCTGTGTGAATAATAACAGCTCTGACCCCCTGCCTGAGGTGCATCATCAGAGCTGTGTGAATAATAACTGCAGGCATTCCCGTGCCTGAGGTGCATCATCAGAGCTGTGTGAATAATAACTGCGTCCGCCCGTGCCTCAGGTGTATCATCAGAGCTGTGTAAATAATAACAGCTGTGAGCCCGTGCCTGAGGTGCATCATCAGAGCTGTGTGAATAATAACAGCTGTGACCCCCTGCCTAAGGTGCATCATCAGAGCTGTGTGAATAATAACTGTGTCAGCCCCATGCCTGAGGTGCATCACCAGAGCTGTGTGAATGATAACTGCGTCAGCCCCGTGCCTGAGGTGCATCATCAGAGCTGTGTGAATATTAACAGCTGTGAGCCTGTGCCTGAGGTGCATCATCACAGCTGTGTGAATAATAACTGCGTCAGCCCCATGCCTGAGGTGCATCATCAGAGCTGTGTGAATAATAACTGTAGGCAGCCCCGAGCCTGAGGTGCATCATCAGAGCTGTGTGAATAATACCAGCTGTGAGCCCGTGCCTGAGGTGCATCATCACAGCTGTGTGAATAATAACAGCTGTGAGCCCCGTGCCTGAGGTGCATCATCAGAGCTGTGTGAATAATAACAGCTGTGACCCCCTGCCTGAGGTGCATCATCAGAGCTGTGTGAATAATAACTGCGGCAGCCCCGTGCCTGAGTTGCATCATCAGAGCTGTGTGAATAAGAACAGCTGTGAGCCCTTGCCTTAGGTGCATCATCACAGCTGTGTGAATAATAACTGCGTCAGCCCCGTGCCTGAGGTGCATCATCAGAGCTGTGTGAATAATAACTGTGTCTGCCCCGTGTCTGTGGTGCATCATCAGAGCTGTGTGAATAATAACAGCTGTGAGCCCTTGTCTGAGATGCATCATCAGAGCTGTGTGAATAATAACTGCGTCAGCCCGTGCCTGAGGTGCATCATCAGAGCTGTGTGAATAATAACTGCAGGCAGCCCCGTGCCTGAGGTGCATCATCAGAGCTATGTGAATAATACCAGCTGTGAGCCTGTGCCTGAGGTGCATCATCACAGCTGTGTGAATAATAACAGCTGTGAGCCCGTGCCTGAGGTGCATCATCAGAGCTGTGTAAATAATAACTGCATCAGCCCCTTGCCTATGGAGCATCATCAGAGCTGTGTGAATAACTGCGTCAGCCCCGTGTCTGACGTGCATCATCAGAGCTGTGTGAATAATAACAGCTGTGAGCCCCGTGCCTGAGGGGCATCATCAGAGCTGTGTGAATAATAACAGCTGTGAGCCCGTGCCTGAGGTGCATCATCACAGCTGTGTGAATAATAACTGTATCAGCCCCGTGCCTGAGGTGCATCATCAGAGCTGTGTGAATAATAACTGTGTCTGCCCCGTGTCTGAGGTGCATCATCAGAGCTGTGTGAATAATAACAGCTGTGAGCCGTGACTGAGGTGCATCATCAGAGCTGTGTGAATAATAACAGCTGTGAGCCCGTGCCTGAGGTGCTTCATCAAAGGTCTGAGTAATAACAGCTGTGAGCCCATGCCTGAGGTGCATCATCAGAGCTGTGTGAATAATAACTGCGTCAGCCCGTGCCGCTTCATCAGAGCTGTGTGAATAACAGCTGTGAGCCCGTGCCTGAGGTGCATCATCAGAGCTGTGTGACTAATAACTGTGTCAGCCCCGTGCCTGAGGTGCATCATCAGAGCTGTGTGAAGAATAACTGCGTCAGCCCCGTGCCTGAGGTGCATCATCAGAGCTGTGTGAATATTAACAGCTGTGAGCCCGTGCCTGAGGTGCATCATCACAGCTGTGTGAATAATAACTGCGTCAGCCCCATGCCTGAGGTGCATCATCAGAGCTGTGTGAATAATAACTGTAGGCAGCCCCGTGCCTGAGGTGCATCATCACATCTGTGTGAATAATAACAGCTGTGAGCCCATGCCTGAGGTGCATCATCACAGCTGTGTGAATAATAACAGCTGTGAGCCCCGTGCCTGAGGTGCATCATCAGAGCTGTGTGAATAATAACAGCTGTGACCCCCTGCCTGAGGTGCATCATCAGAGCTGTGTGAATAATAACAGCTGTGAGCCCCGTGCCTGAGGTGCATCATCACAGCTGTGTGAATAATAACAGCTGTGAGCCCGTGCCTGAGGTGCATCATCATAGCTGTGTGAATAATAACAGCTGTGAGCCCTGTGCCTGAGGTGCATCATCAGAGCTGTGTGAATAATAACAGCTGTGACCCCCTGCCTGAGGTGCATCATCAGAGCTGTGTGAATAATAACTGCGTCAGCCCCGTGCCTGAGTTGCATCATCAGAGCTGTGTGAATAATAACAGCTGTGAGCTCTTGCCTGAGGTGCATCATCACAGTTGTTTGAATAATAACTGCGTCAGCCCCGTGCCTGAGGTGCATCATCAGAGCTGTGTGAATAATAACTGTGTCTGCCCCGTATCTGTGGTGCATCATCAGAGCTGTGTGAATAATAACAGCTGTGAGCCCTTGTCTGAGGTGCATCATCAGAGCTGTGTGAATAATAACTGCGTCAGCCCGTGCCACTTCATCAAAGCTGTGTGAATAACAGCTGTGAGCCCATGCCTGAGGTGCATCATCAGAGCTGTGTGACTAATAACTGCCTCAGCCCCGTGCCTGAGGTGCATCATCAGAGCTGTGTGAATAATAACTGTGTCAGCCCAGTGCCTGAGGTGCATCATCAGAGCTGTGTGAATAATAACAGCTGTGAGCCCGTGCATGGGGTGCATCATCACAGCTGTGTGAATAATAACTGCGTCAGCTCCATGCCTGAGGTGCATCATCAGAGCTGTGTGGTATCGTAGCGCCTATCCCTGCCTCGGCATTCCCGCTAGCGCGCACCTTCGCCATATTATTTTCATAGCGCGTTGATTGCTTACATAAGCTGCTGGGCATTACTGTAATTATATTTTGTGTTCGCTGTGCTCTGAATTGTGGCATGTAATTATTGTGACTGGGCATAACTCGAGACTGAAGCATTATTTGCATAGCGCTTTGTCTCCGCGCTTGAACCCACTCCCACTGTGACAGTCCCTGTTACTTTAGCGCTCCATTGCTCCTTGTTTGTTATTGTTGCTGCGGCCATCTTACTAGCTGACCAGAGCCCTCCCTCCACCTCGCTCACGCCTCCCAGCCGCCCCTCCCACGCTCCGCCCCCTCCACCATCCATATATGACCATTGACCCTACGCGCAGCGTTCACGCGCAGCGACCGCGCCCAATCCGCGCCGAAGGTGCGCCAAAGGTAAGCCCGTCTACGCCCGTCCGCGCCTGGACCGCGCCCAGCGCCAGACCCCCTGCCCCTCGCGCTGCCCAGCCCTCCCGCATTACCTACGATGCCGCCACCCTCCTAGCCCTCAACCCCGGTCGCGCCCCCAACTGCGTCCAAGCCGCTCCTGGACACACCCATGGACCTTTCTCCTGCTACTCCTGCAAATTCATCGGCACCGACAACATCTCCGCTGCGACCACACCACAGATTCCCGACCCCAACCACCTACATTGCATATTGCTCAACACCCGATCGGTCCACAGGCACGCCATTGACCTATGGAATCTACTAGACACCACCTCTCCGGACGTCGCCTTCCTAACGGAAACATGGATGAACGCTTCCTCCGCCCCAGACATCACCATTGCCATCCCTGAAGACTATAAGATCATCCGCAAGGACCGTACCGGCCACACAGGAGGAGGAATCGCTATCGTCCATAAAAAATCAATCCACATCTCAACCAGCTCTGACGCCAATCTCGCCAACTCTGAACACCTTCACTTCCAGATCCACATCGACCCCAAGACCACACTCAGAGGCACCCTCCTCTACAGACCACCAGGACCCCGCGCAAAATTCTGTGAAGACATCACAGACTTCATCACTCCACACGCGCTCCCCTCCAAAGATTACATCCTTCTGGGAGACCTCAACTTTCACCTTGAAAAGAACAACGACCGCAACACCACCACCCTCTTGGACAACCTCGCCAACCTCGGACTTAAACAACTGGTCACTTCCCCCACCCACATCGCAGGTCATACTCTCGACCCTATCTTCACCTCCAGCAACCACGTCTCCTTCAGCCACACCACAGCTCTCCTTTGGACTGACCACAGCTGCGTCCACTTTACCTACAACAAACCTAAACTCATCAACCACCCCCAACCAACTCTGCAAAGAAACTGGAACAAAATCACCATCGACCAGATCTCCTCATCGCTCCTTCTAAACACCCCAGCCCACTCTTCTAACCCAGACCAAGCCGCCGCCAACTTCACCCTATGGTTATCCAACAGCGCCGACATCCTAGCACCACTGAAAAAACGTCAAAGCAAACCTGGCAACAAGAAGGCCTCATGGTTCAACGAAGATCTTAAGAAGTCCAAGAAACTCTGCCGCTCCCTTGAGAAGGCCTGGAAAAAAGACCCAACCACCAGCACCAAGGAAGCCTTCAAAAACGCCACCCGCATACACCACCAACTAATCCGAAAAGCCAAAAAAACAGCATTCAAGGATCGACTAGACAACAACGCCCACAACAGCAAGGAACTTTTCAACATCGTCAAGGAATTTACCAATCCCTCGGCCAACTCCAACGACATCACCCCCTCTCAAGCCCTCTGCGACTCCCTGGCTTTATTCTTCCACAACAAAATTGCAGACATCCACAACAGCTTCGACAACCAACCCGGAGACCAACCCACCCATCCATATGATCAACATCCTGCCCCCTTGAACACCCTTAACGACTGGAACCCAATTTCCACTGAGGACACCATCCACCTGATGAACTCCATCCACTCAGGATCCCCCACAGACCCATGTCCTCACCACATCTTCAACAAAGCAAATTCCGTAATAGCACCGCACCTCCGAGACGTCATCAACTGCTCCTTCAACTCCGCCACCTTCCCGGAAAGCTGGAAACACGCTGAACTCACCGCCCTTCTGAAAAAACCCACAGCGGACCCCACCGAACTCAAAAATTACCGCCCCATCTCGCTCCTTCCTTTCCCGGCCAAAGTCATCGAGAAAGCTGTCAACAACCAGCTCGCCGCCTTCCTCGAAGCCAACAAATCCCTCGACTCCTCACAGTCTGGCTTCCGAGCAAAACACAGCACTGAGACCGCCCTCATCGCAGCAACAGACGACATTCGAACTCTACTGGACAATGGAGACACAGTCGCCCTCATCCTCCTCGACCTCTCTGCAGCCTTCGACACAGTCTGCCACAGCACCCTTTTACAACGCCTCAGAAACATCGGAATACAAGGAAAAGCAATTGAATGGATCACCTCGTTCCTCACCGGAAGAACCCAGAGAGTCCGCCTTCCACCATTCAAGTCCGAGGCCACTGAAGTCATCTGTGGCGTACTACAAGGATCCTCACTCAGTCCCACCCTCTTCAACGTATACATGAGCCCCCTCGCGGCCATCGCCCGCCGACACAACCTCAACATCATTTCTTACGCGGATGACACTCAACTGATCCTTTCTCTCACCAATGACCCCAGCACCGCCAAAACTAACCTACACGAAGGAATGAAAGAAGTTGCCGAATGGATGAAACACAGCCGCCTGAAACTGAACTCAGATAAAACAGAAGTCCTCATCTTAGGTACATCCCCCTCTGCATGGGACGACTCTTGGTGGCCGGAAGCCCTTGGAAAAGCACCCATCCCGACAGACCACGCACGGAACCTAGGCATTATCCTGGATTCTTCACTTTCAATGAACAGACAAGTCAGCGCCGTCTCCTCATCCTGCTTCAACATTCTTCGCATGCTCAAAAAAACATTTCGCTGGATCCCCACGAAACCAGAAAAACAGTCACCCATGCTCTGGTCACGAGCCGACTGGACTACGGAAACACCCTCTACGCAGGTACTACCGCTAAACTACAGAAAAAACTCCAACGAATCCAAAACGCCTCAGCCAGGATCATATTGGACATCCCGCGTAACGAACACATCTCTGGTCACCTGAAAAACCTCCACTGGCTACCCGTTAATAAGAGGATCACTTTCCGACTTCTGACCCACGCACACAAGGCACTCTACGAAATCGGACCAGAATGCCTCAACTCACGGCTGTCCTTCTACACCCCCCCCGCCAACTACGATCCTCCAGCCAAGCCCTCGCCACTGTACCTCGCATCAACAAGACCACCATGGGAGGTCGATCCTTCTCATACCTGGCGGCTAAAACATGGAACTCACTTCCCACTTACCTTCGCCTTACCCAGAACCACCTAGCATTCAGAAAGCAACTTAAAACGTGGATAATTGACAAGTAATCCTCCTCCCCTCCCTAAGCGCCTTGAGACCCTCTGGGTATGTAGTGCGCTATATAGATTTTATGACTTGACTTGACTTGAATAATAACTGCAGGCAGCCCCGTGCCTGAGGTTCACCATCAGAGCTGTGTGAATAATAACAGCTGTGAGCCCGTGTCTGAGGTGCATCATCACAGCTGTGTGAATAATAACAGCTGTGAGCCCCATGCCTGAGGTGCATCATCAGAGCTGTGTGAATAATACCAGCTGTGACCCCCTGCCTGAGGTGCATCATCAGAGCTGTGTGAATAATAACTGCCTCAGCCCGTGCCTGAGTTGCATCATCAGAGCTGTGTGAATAATAACAGCTGCGAGCCCGTGCCTGAGGTGCATCATCACAGCTGTGTGAATAATAACTGCGTCAGCCCCGTGCCTGAGGTGCATCATCGGAGCTGTGTGAATAATAACTGCATCAGCCCCGTGCCTGAGGTGCATCATCAGAGCTGTGTGAATAATAACTGTGTCTGCCCCGTGTCTGTGGTGCATCATCAGAGCTGTGTGAATAATAACAGCTGTGAGCCCGTGTCTGAGGTGCATCATCAGAGCTGTGTGAATAATAACAGCAGTGAGCCTGTGCCTGAGGTGCATCATCGAAGCTCTGAGTAATAACAGCTGTGAGCCCGTGCCTGAGGTGCATCATCAGAGCTGTGTGAATAATAACTGCGTCAGCCCGTGCCGCTTCATCAGAGCTGTGTGAATAACAGCTGTGAGCCCGTGCCTGAGGTGCATCATCAGAGCTGTGTGAATAATAAAGGCGTCAGCCCCGTGCCTGATGTGCATCATCAGAGCTGTGTGAATAATAACAGCTGTGAGCCCAGTGCCTGAGGTGCATCATCAGAGCTGTTTGAATAATAACTGTGTCATCCCCGAGCCTGGGGTGTATCATCAGAGCTGTGTGAATAATAACAGCTGTGAGCCCGTGCCTGAGGTGCATCATCAGAGCTGTGTGAATAATAACAGGTGTGAGCCCCGTGCCTGGGGTGCATCATCAGAGCTGTGTGAATAATAACTGCAGGCTGCCCTGCACCTGAGGTGCATCATCAGAGCTGTGTGAATAATAACTGCTTCAGCCCCGTGCCTGAGGTGCATGATCAGAGCTGTGTGAATAATAACTGCGTCAGCCACGTGCCTGAGGTGCATCATCAGAGCTGTGTGAATAATAACTGTGTCAGCTCTGTGCCTGAGGTGCATCATCAGAACTGTGTGAATAATAACAGCTGTGAGCCCCGTGCCTGAGGTGCATCATCAGAGCTATGTGAATAATAACAGCTGTGAGCCCCGTGTCTGAGGTGCATCATCAGAGCTGTGTGAATAATAACTGCGTCAGCCCCGTGCCTGAGGTGCATCATCAGAGCTGTGTGAATAATAACAGCTGTGAGCCTGTGCCTGAGGTGCATCATCAGAGCTATGTGAATAATAACTGCGCCAGCCCCGTGCCTGAGGTGCATCATCAGAGCTGTGGGAATAATAACTGCGTCAGCCCCGTGCCTGAGGTGCATCATCAGAGCTGTGGGAATAATAACTGTGTCAGCCCGTGCCGCTTCATCAGAGCTGTGTGAATAATAACTGCGTCAGCCCTGTGCCTGAGGTGCATCATCAGAGCTGTGTGAATAATAACAGCTGTGAGCCCCGTGCCTGAGGTGCATCATCAGAGCTGTGTGAATAATAACTGCGTCAGCCCGTGCCTGAGGTGCATCATCAGAGCTGTGTGAATAATAACTGCGTCAGCCCCGTGTCTGAGGTGCATCATCAGAGCTGTGTGAATAATAACAGCTGTGAGCCCGTGCCTGAGGTGCATCATCACAGCTGTGTGAATAATAACTGCGTCAGCCCCGTGCCTGAGGTGCATCATCAGAGCTGTGTGAATAATAACAGCTGTGAGCCCCGTGCCTGAGGTGCATTATCAGAGCTGTGTAAATAATAACTGTGTCAGCCCCGTGCCTTAGGTGCATCATCAGAGCTCTGTGAATAATAACTGCGTCAGCCCTGTGCCTGAGGTGCATCTTCAGAGCTGTGTGAATAATAACTGCGTCAGCCACGTGCCTGAGGTACATCATCAGAGCTGTGTGAATAATAACAGCTGTGAGCCCCGTGCCTGAGGTGCATCATCAGAGCTGTGTGAATAATAACAGCTGTGAGCCCCGTGTCTGAGGTGCATCATCAGAGCTGAGTAAATAATCACTGCATGCAGCCCTGTGCCTGAGGTGCATCATCAGAGCTGTGTGAATAATAACTGTGTCAGCCGCGTGCCTGAGGTGCATCATCAGAGCTGTGGGAATATTAACCGCTGTTAGCCCCGTGCCTGAGGTGCATCATCAGAGCTGTGTGAATAATAACAGTTGTGAGCCCGTGCCTGAGGTGCATCATCAGAGCTGTGTGAATATTAACGGCGTCAGCCCCGTGCCTGAGGTGCATCATCAGAGCTGAGTGAATAATAACTGCAGGCAGCCCTGTGCCTGAGGTGCATCATCAGAGCTGTGGGAATATTAACTGCGCAGCCCCGTGCCTGATTTGCATCATCAGAGCTGTGTGAATAATAACTGGGTCAGCCCGTGCCTGAGGTGCAGCATCAGAGCTGCGTGAATAATAACAGCGTCAGCCCCATGCCTGAGGTGCATCATCAGAGCTGTGTGAATAATAACAGCTGTGAGCCCGTGCCCGAGGTGCATCATCAGAGCTGTCTGAATAATAACTGCGTCAGCCCCGTGCCTGAGGTGCATCATCAGAGCTGTGTGAATAATAACTGCATCAGCCCCGTGTCTGAGGTCCATCATCAGAGCTGTGTGAATAATAACTGCCGTCAGCTCCGTGTTGAGGTGCATCATCAGAGCTGTGTGAATAATAACTGCATCAGCCCTGTGCCTCAGGTGCATCATCAGAGCTGTGTGAATAATAACAGCTGTAAGCCCGTGCCAGAGGTGCATCATCAGAGCTGTGTGAATAATAACAGCTGTGAGCCCGTGCCTGAGATGCATCATCAGAGCTGTTTGAATAATAACTGTGTCAGCCCCGTGCCTGAGGTGCATCATCAGAGCTGTGTGAATAATACCTGCGTCAGCCCCGTGCCTGAGGTGCATCATCAGAGCTGTGTGACTAATAACTGCGTCAGCCCCGTGACTGAGGTGCATCATCACAGCTGTGTGAATAATAACTGCGTCAGCCCTGTGCCTGAGGTGCATCATCAGAGCTGTGTGAATAATAACAGCTGTGAGCCCGTGCCTGAGGTGCATCATCACAGCTGTGTGAATAATAACTGCGTCAGCCCTGTGCCTGAGGTGCATCATCAGAGCTGTGTGAATAATAACTGCAGGCAGCCCCGTGCCTGAGGTGCATCATCAGAGCTTTGTGAATAATAACAGCTGTGAGCCCGTGCCTGAGGTGCATCATCACAGCTGTGTGAATAACAGCTGTGAGCCCGTGCCTGAGGTGCATCATCACAGCTGTGTGACTAATAACAGCTGTGAGCCCGTTCCTTCGGTGCATCATCAGAGCTGTGTGAATAATAACAGCTGTGAGCCCCATGCTTGAGGTGCAATATCAGAGCTGTGTGAATAATAACTGTGTCAGCCCCGTGCCTGAGGTGCATCATCAGAGCGGTGTGAATATTAACTGAGTCAGCCCCGTGCCTGAGGTGCATCATCAGAGCTGTGTGAATAATAACCTCCATCAAATAGAACGCAATCTACAAAGAAGGGACTGACGACTACCCCAGTTGAACAACAAAAAGAAACAGCACCATCTACCTCTTCCTCAGCAAGCCTATCGGAAGTGCCTTTTTTAGAACAAGGCCCAGTAGAAACAGAAAACCCAGGAGGGGAAAAGGAACTTCCAAATACAAGAAGCGTGATCAGCAAAACCAAGGAAAAAGAAAAAAAGAAACAAGCAAACAGGAACAACTAGTCATCAACATCTCGGATTACATGTTAAATGATCAAGAATTGAAATTACTCCAAAAGGGCACGTCTTTTGTTCCAACTACACGTACCAACTCTTTAGAACTGGAGGTCAGCTTCTTTAAATTAATGCGGAAACTAAAACTTCGACATTTTTTTGATAATATTTCACCAAAACCAACGTCACAAGAACCTGATCAACTTAGAGGCTTACGACCTAAAAGTACATTTATGGCTCCCATGAGCCATAAGACGCTTGACCTTTTTGAAACACTAGTCAAACAGGACCTTCAGAACATCAATTGTCAGAAAAAATCTTACAATAACATTACTAACAAGGATTTATCCATCTTGAAAAAACTATTCAAGAACAAGAACATTGTTTGCACTAAAGCTGACAAAGGTGGATGTCTTGTTATTATGAATGCCACTATGTATAATCAAAAAGTTCAAGAACACATCAATGATACTAACACCTATGCACCTCTTCAATATAATCCTATCAATGAATTCACCGTGAAACTCACAAAACTCATCACCAAAGCTAAAAATGATGGCGTAATAAACGACAGGACAAGTAAATTTTTGATCAGACAACACCCAAAGAGTCCAACATCTATATGATGCCAAAAGTGCATAAAAATCTTCTTGACCCACCACTACGGCCAATAGTTTCTACAAAAAACAGCCTACATGAGCCGATTGGTCAATTCATTGACCGTCTAATGCAACCTACAGTCCAACAGATGGTCACATATATTCTCAATGTCACTCTACACTTCCATTCCCCACGGGATGGGTATTGAAGCCATGGAGGAAGCCATACTAACGACTGACTTTGACCCTCAATTACAGACCTTTTTGATGGAGCTTATCATTTCACCCTGTGCCATAGCTACTTTAAGTATGATGACATCTAGTACCAACAACTCATTGGCACAAGTATGGGCAATAGCGCAGCCCTAGTGTACGCTAATTTATTCATGAAGTCCTACGAAACACAGAGTATACTGACAGACCCAAATTGGACGGACAATTTAAAATTGATTGTACGTTATATAGATGACATTTTCATCTTATGGAGAAACTCAAGGGAATCATTAGAACAAGCACTTACTGGGGGGCGTGGCCAAGGCGGCGAACATGGCGGACGCAGCCTAAGAGAGCTCCGTCCCGCCGCCGAAATTGCCGCCGAAATTTCCGCCACTTATCCTCAATTTCCCCAACCCTGAGACGTCTCAATAGTGCCACATTGGTGTTGGAGGTGGCGGGGAAGCACCAACGACGATTTGCGGGGCTCCGGTCGCCTGCTCGGCGGCGGTCTGGGACCTGCGGTGGAGAGGCCTGCCAATCCTGTGGAAGCCGGGACTTCGAGCCCGTGTGTATCCAGGCGGAAGTGGGACGCGGCCGGGTCTGACAGAGAGCAGCAGACGGTACCCTACATCCGACACACGGTGGCCCACAGTGAGTAGACCGTGCCCCACTGGAGACACAGAACACCCGCTGCCACACCCGGGAGTCTGAGGCTGCACGGGCTGCGGAGCCGGGGGAATGCGAGGGGGCTGGATCGGCCTCGTTCGGCGGTCGTATCGGACCGTGGGGGAGTCAGTTGCACTGTGACTATTACGGGGGTGATATCCTGTGTCTTTCCCCTCCCCCCGGCAAGTCGAGAAAGATGGTGGCTGCACTCGCGGAGGCGGGGGCGGAAGTAACGGGCTGCTCCCGGCTGGGACCCGGACCTAGCCATACGACACACGAGGCAGGCAGCGGCGAACACCCCTCTCTGCGGCGCGATCGAGCCGCTGGGGCGACCCCCGAAGAGGTTATGCTGGGGAACTGACACCTGAGCCTAGATGGACATGAGCTGGCGGGGACGCAGAGGACCTGGTGGCGGGGGCAGATGATCAGGCACAGGCTGGTAACTACTTGTGTGTCTTGAGGCCCCGGGCCGTTGTGGAGAGGGGATTGCACCCCCGGAGTAGCTCCTGGACAGGTCTGTGACACGTGTGGCCCCCCCGCATTGGGTTTGGAATAACTGCCGCTGGTGAACATTGCAAGGGACACTGCGCCACGGGAGCAGAGAGTAGTGACACCATAGGCGGCGCCACGGACTAAGAAAGGCCTGGTCACAGCCCTGTGACCAAAGAGATTGGAGTGACCGACCTGCAGCCCCTGCGGTGCTCCGAACCTAGTACCCATATCAGGTGGCAGCCATGACGAGGGGTGGTAACAGTGGAGGCGCCTCGAAGCAAGGCCCAATTGATAAATTTACTGGGCCAACTGGAGGAGCCGGGGCAACCGGAAGCGCTCAGACGTCTGGCCCGGACAATGCGGCCCTCATGGCAGCGATAACGCAATCCAGGGACATGCTGGATGCAAAAATAGGGGCAGTTGGAGCTGATGTAACCCTGCTGCGTCAAGACCTACGTAACGCCGTGCCCACATCACTGAGACTGAGACCAGAATTACCGGTGTAGAGGACGACGTGGCGACACTTAAGAAGAAGATGGCCAATATGGAAGGGATTCAAAAGGGCCTTGCAATGCGAGCCGAAGACGCGGAAGGACGTGCTCGGCGAAATAACCTGTGGTTTGTGGGATTTCCGGAGGGCTGTGGAAAGGGAGACATGGAAGCCTTTCCGACCCAATGGTTGGAGGGGTGGCTCCCTCCGTAGTCCCTTTCGCGCTGTTTTATAATTGAACGCGCGCACCGAGCACTGACCCAGAAGCCGCCTGAGGGAGCTCGCCCGCGGCCTGTGATAGCCAAACTGCTTAATTATCACAACCGTGACACAATCCTGCGACAAGCACGAGTGAAGGAGCCGTTGTTATTTGAAAATCACAAAATCCTCATATTCCCAGACTACACCAGGTTAGTCCAGCAACAACGCCAGTCCTTCACTGCAGCTAAGGCGCGGCTGCGAGGCCTCAATCTCCAATATGCCTTGCTCTACCCAGCCTGCCTGCGTGTGGTCTTCCAGTCCCGGACTCACTTATTTGATACTCCAGAAGAGGTTTTCGCCTGGACAGATGAAACGGTCCACATTAGAGTTAACACCCCTCCGAGCCGGGACTCGGATTCATCATCCACAGCGGGGCCCCCGAGAACCCCCCGGCGCTCGCGGAGCAGGAGTAACTGGAGGTCACGCAACAAGAAGAACCCTTCTCCTAACGATGGCGCGGCGGAAGCGACCAAAACTGCGGACTCTCAGAATCCGGATGCGTGAGACCCAAAGACACTTGGCAGACTGCAGACAAAGCCCTGGAGAGAGGTCAGGGGTCGGCGCCAGTCCTTTGGGTGATGGAGCCCATTTGCAAGCTGTTGTCTAAGATGCCAGATGCATCAGTATTTGGGCAACCCTGAGACGTAGGTTGGGGAGACGAAGACGAGAGGGCGGGCATAACCCCTCGGTTAGAGGAGTTGGTTTAGTGGGGGGTAAGTTGGGACTGTGTGGGTAGTTCATGGGGATCCATTGGAATAGTGTGTCTCTAACCTCCCGTTGGGGGTCGGAGATAACCTATACCGCGACAGGTTCTTCAATGTTACTGAAATATGGGGTGGGGGGTGGTGGGGAAGTTGAAAGGGTGACTGGGAACGGAGTGGGACGGTGGGTTAGTTGGGTGTGTGTTAAAGGGGGGCATGGGAGGGGGGTTCGCGTTTTTCTGCACGGTGTTCTTTTGGGTCCTATTGAAGCGAGATGAGTGTGTGTGGCCTCTAACGCACGGGCTGTTTGATCTTCTGTCCATGAATGGCGGCTGATGCTTCCAAATCAGGCCTACAAAGGGCATCGATGCGTGTTGTGAGATGGAATGTACGGGGGATGCTGGACAGGATAAAAAGAGGAGCAGTCCGGCGGCAAGGAAAGAGGGACAGGGCTGATGTGTTGCTGTTGCAGGAGACTCACCTTATGGGTTCCAAGACCCTTAGCCTACAGCGATATGGCTATCAGCAGGTGTTTCATGCTGGGTTTGTGAGGGGATCCCGAGGGGTAGCCATCCTGGTGCACCGCAGGCTGACCTACACTCATGAGACTCAGTGGGCCGATACACAGGGCAGATATGTGTTTATTCAGGGCAAGATAGGCACTGAGCAGATAGTCTTTGGGAGTGTTTACGCCCCGCCCCCGCTGCAGGGTGCCCTTATAGAAAAGTTATTTGGTGTATGGGCCGAGATCCCTAATGTTATGGCGGTAATAGGCGGGGACTGGAATAATGTGATGAATGCACGGATGGACCGACACAGGCTGGGGGGTGAGGTGTCATCTGACACACCTACTAAACTGAATGGCATGGTGAGAGGAATGGGATGGGTAGACGCATGGCGACACCAACGCACCCAACATCGTGAATACACATATGTCTCAGCAGTGCACAAGTCCTTCTCTAGAATTGATTACTTATTTGTCCCCCATGCCTGGGTCGGGAGGGTGGATACCACAACGATACTGCCACACGGCCTGTCGGACCACTCCCCTTTAGTGATTGACCTACTTCTTGATAGGAGACGGCAGCCTTTCAGATGGCGCCTCTCCACATGGCACTCACAGCAGGAATCCTATCAGTCCCACATAAGGGAGGCTATTGCTCACTACTGGAGTGATAACGATCACTCCAACATGGATGCCATGACCCTCTGGGAGGCTCTGAAGCCCATGCTTCGCGGGGTAGATGTTGTTTGGTGCGCGGCTGCCCGCAGGGCACGTAGGGAGGACCTAGTGAAAGCGGCAGACCGAGTCAGTGATCAGGAAAACAGATGCAGTGCTGGCGGGGGTGAGGAGGATGTGAGACAACTTCTGCTGACACAGCAGTTGTATGCCCCCTTGCTGTTAGATGAGGCTCGACAGTTGTGGCTGGCGACTCAGAGTAGGATCTCCCAATGGGGCGACAAATCCAGCTCGATGCTATATAGACTCTGCCAGAGCACTTTTCACGCGCAGTCCCTACCGTGTCTTCGAGACGAGTCGGGAACGCCCATGACGGCCCCGACGGACCTAGCGGCCAGCTTTGCATGATACTACGAGGCTCAGTACGCCCCCGGGAACTCCTTTCGGCTGACGACATCGATAAGTTCCTGGCTGATCTTCCGCCACGATCAATTTCGGATGAGGGGCGGGCTAGCCTTGACCTTCCCTTGTCAGCGGAAGAACTAGCTACGGCCCTCGGGGAATTGAACACGGGCAAAGCCCGCGGACCCAACAGATTCCCTTGCAAATTTTAAAAGAAATTTCACCTCCAATTAGGTACATACTATGGCAGAGCATTAGAGGCAGCCAGAGAGTGTGGCCGACTCCCGAGGGACTGGCAACACGCTGAAATTGTGGTCTTCTGCAAACCAGGAAGGCCTCCCGACCAACCCGAGTCCTACAGGCCAATCTCATTGTTAAATACCGAAGCTAAAATATTGGCGAAAGCGCTGGCCAATCGCCTTCTCCCTTACATCACTGATCTCGTCCACCCAGACCAGGCTGGGTTTATGCCCCATAGGGCAACAAGACACAATATTAGGCACGCACAGGTGGTGGTAGAGGCGGCCCGAGCGGCAGGGATTCCTGCGGCCCTTCTACTGGCTGATATAGATAGGGCCTTCGACTCAGTAAGCTGGGTCTACCTCCGTGCGCTTCTGTCCCGCCTGAATCTGGGGCCCCACTTCTTATCCTACCTACAACTATTATACATGGATCTCACGGCGTCGGTGAGAGTGGCTGGGCAGTGTCTGATTCCTTCCCTATAGGTAGGGGCACCAGACAGGGATGCCCCCTATCACTATATCTATTTGCCCTGGCCATGGAACCGTTTGGCGGCATGGGTCCGGATAGACGCACAGATGCGGGGCATCGAGTGGAGTGCGGGACCCTCCGACAGAATTGCACTCTATGCAGACGATGTCCTATTTTTTCTCACAGACTTGAATAGATCTGGGCCGCGTGTCCTTGACATCATGCAAATTTTGGAGAGGTATCGGGCCTCCTCCTGAACCTGCGTAAGTCAGTACTGTGGGTGCAGGGGGAGCGTCGGGATTTAGGGTCCTGGGCGGCGGTGTTGCAAGAAGCGACGGGAGGCATTAAATACTTGGGGGTATTTCTGACAGACTTGAGTGGGGTCTCCTGGATGCGCAATGTCGTGCCCGTATGGGAGCGTATCCGCTCAGACATGATTACGTGGTCCCGTATGCCTCTGAATGTGTACGGCCGCTCGGCCATATTTAAAATGGTGGCCCTCCCACGTCTCATATATCAATTACAAAATCACCCATACCCTATATCACCGCAGTGGTTTAGGCAGGTAAACTCGGCGCTTAGCAACTTCCTCTGGGCTGGGGGAGTGGCGAGAGTGGCGCTCCGCACGAGTTTTCTTTCCACGTATTGTGGTGGCCTAGCAACGTCAGACATCCTATCCTATTATCAAGCTTCTCATCTATTGATACTGAATGAATGGTGGTATGGGGATCGAGGCGACCCTGCCTACGCCCTGGAGCGATTCATGATGGACCCTGATACGCTACACGCTATACTATATTCGGCTGTTAAGAGGAAGATGCTTCCAAAAGTCACTAAAATAGTATTCCAAATATTGCGCGGTGCACTCTGCCGAATGGGATGGTGGAATAGGCTGACGAGGCAGACCCCATTGTGGCAGAATGGGCAATTGCCGGCGTTGCTGTCCCTACAGGGATTCCGTGGCTGGGACGCGATCGGCATCTCGGCCATAGGCCACGTTGTCAAAGGCACGACCCTTAAGTCATTCCAAGAGCTACCTGAGGAATATGACATGCCCCAGACCCAGTTCTTTAGATATCTACAGTTCCGCCATGATATTACACCCACCCTGAGGGGTCTCGACTCTTTGCCCGAGTTTAGCCCTCTGGAAGCTAAAGTATTCATGGGGGAATTGGAAAGCAAAAAGATATCATCTATCTACCAAACACTAGTTACACATTGCTCAACTTCCCTAGACACACTGCGGGCTAAGTGGGATAACGATCTGGGTGCATTTGAGGAGGAAGACTGGAGAGAGGCGCTTGAAGATCCAAGAGGGGCGGCCATTGCGGGACGACTGCGATTTATTTATTTCAAATACTTACATAGGGCCTACTATACCAGGGAATGACTGTGGAAGGCAGACTTGATTGCGTCCCCTGATTGTCTGAGATGTGGTAGAGAGATGGGCACGTTTCTGCATACAGTTTGGGCGTGTGATGGTCTAAGGAGGTTTTGGTGGGGAGTGTGGGACTGCTTGTCGGAGGTGCTGGGCTGGGACCTCCCCCGCACACCACAACTGGGCCTCCTCCATATCCTAGAACAGGTGGGAGGAAATGTTTATAAACGCCACTTTTTGTTGCTGGGCCTCATGGTGGCCAAGAGAGGCGTGGCCCGAGCCTGGAAAGACCCCAGGGCCCCCCTATTGGGTGTGTGGGAAAGGGGACTTGACTTTTATATGGGACTGGAACGCCCGATCTTCGAGGCCAGGGGCTGCCCCCGGAAACACTACAAGATTTGGAAGAGGTGGGCAGATTATAGAGGGTTGTGGCTGAAGCCGCCGACACATGGTGAACCTGAGGAAAGACATTTGGACATTGAGCCCGTGTGATGGGGAGTACACACTAAATGTATTTTGCTATGCTTTTACTTATGGACTGTCTAGACGCTGTGCAGGGGGTGGGAAGGGGGGTTTTGGGTGGAGGGAGTGGGGGGGGGTGAGGGGAGGGGAGACTAGGGTAATTTCTTACATTTAAACGACTGTTTGAATTGCTTGCAATGCGATTATTACTTTCATGCTCACAGCTTCTCCGGGTTTTCGGGGCGCTGTACGTATCATGTAACTTTTCAACAGCACAATAACATTTTGTTCTGAAAAAAAGAACAAGCGCTTACTGATCTCAATACAAAAGATGACCGGATCCAATTCACTTGGGAAATTTCCACAGAGTCCATCACCTTTCTAGACGTACTCATAAATCTCCAGCATGGTAAAATTGAGACTGAAATGTACAGAAAGGAAACAGACAGGAATAACACCATCCATTATCTAAGCTTTCATCAAGAACCTTTGAAACCTCACTTGCCGCTATCACAAATGATGCGAGCAAAAAGAATTACATCTGACGCACAAAAAGCCAAGATCAAAATCACAGAAATGGGAGAAAGATTCAGAGAAAGAGGATATCCAGATGACTTGATTAAAACAGCAGAAAAACAAGTACACAATATACAAAGATCTGATCTGCTAAAAATCAAACAGAAGAAACTAGAAGACTGGATGACAGTGGTATCAAAATACTCCACTGCGAGTATGAAATTCAAGAAAGTGATCAAAAAACACTGGAACATTCTAAAGGCGGAACCAGACTTTAAACATTCTTTCGACAATCCTCCCACTTTTGCCTTCACTAGAAACAAAAACCTTGGTGAACTGCTTAAGAACACAACGGATGATACAAAAAAATACAGTGGAACTCGTCCATGTCTACAGTGTGGCAATTGCAACAACTTAATCAGAGGCGATCATATCAATCATCCAATGAAGGGCCATAAAATCAAATTAAAAGTTAACGCAACCTGTGACACAACCAACTTAATTTACATGCTCAAATGCCCGTGCGGGAAGGTATATGTCGGTAAGACAGAACGAAAGATAAAAACCAGGTTGAATGAGCACAAGTCGAACATTAGAACTAGCAATGTAAAATCATCAGTTGCAGCCCATTTTGTTGAAGCGCATCATAATGTTTCCCAATTACAATTTGTGGTACTAGAAACAGTGGAAAAACAAGAAGGCAGAGACAATAATTGCTTTCTACTACAGAGGGAGAATCATTGGATTTACCTATTGAATTCTTGCAAACCAAACGGGTTGAATGACTCAATTGAATTTGTATGTTACCTATAACATGTTTACTCCTGTATAGGACCTTTCTTCTTGGGTCCCTTTTGCCTTGCTTCCAGTTTGGTCAACTGGTGGCTGATCTGAAAATTTATTTTTCTTTCATTTTTCTTTTTCTTTCATTTATCTCCACAACAGTTGAAAATAAGAACTATTTTATATGAGTTCTCCATTTGCACGACGTTTCTACTTTTAACACTGGTTAGTACACATCATCTTTTATCATATACACGTCTTGCTAATACCCGCGATAACCTTATTTCATATCGATTCACACTTAAGATTAGCGTGTTTCGCATTTTGTAATGTGTGCTAAAAAAAGATTCTATGGATACAAAAAACGGTTTTAATATAGGGCAGTCTGAGAATATATGTATAATATCTGCCAAATCACATTGACATCTATAACATTTCCCATTGTTTGCATTACTCCATTTTAGCATTTTAAGTGGTGTATGATAAAGGTTAAATAAAGTTTTATAATGTTGTGAATATAAATTGGCAGATAGAATAATTTTATCAGCCATACATATTGATTCTTGAAAAGGTACTGCAGATGTACCTAGTCTCGTACACCATTTTGATACCTGCTGTTCCATATCATCCTGCTGTAGATTTAACAGGTAATTGTAAATAATCCCTATGCGTGTTGGTTTTTTTATTATTTCCATAAATTCATTAGGACATAGTGGTACAATATGTGGATGTGTATAGATGAAATTCCTTATTTGCAAAAACTAAAAAAAGTCATGTTTCGAGAGACTGAATTGATCTCTTAGCTCCTGAAATGAGGCGATTGTACCATTTTTAACCATGTCACCAATGGCTATTATACCCTTTTCCCGCCATATACCCATAGTACAATCCCTGAATGTTAACGGGAGCAATTCTATAGAATTACACGGAGTATAAAAATTAATACGTCCCAATGAGATAAACTTCCAAATAGAACGCCATCCTTTAAAGGCGGACAATATAAGTTTGAATCTAGTTCTTTTATAGTAACTAGGTTCTATAAAACGGAGTAGCATTTGTCGAGATTGTGGGCCTAATAAAAGAGAAAAAATATCTGGGCTTTCAAATGAAGGTGGGGTTCCGCCTATTGAAAAGTATTTAACATTTTGCATAAGACATGCCAAATAATATAGTGCAAAATTTGGGACTCCCCAACCCCCCCTTAAGATTGGTAATGTCATAAATTTAGATGCTCTCCGCATTGATTTCCCACTCCATAAAAATCGATCAGTTATAGATTGCAATTTCTTCAATTGTAGTGTGGGTATTTCCAGTGGTATTGCTCGAAAGTAATATAAAACTTTTGGAAGAATAGTCATTTTTAAGACATTACGTCTCCCAACCAATGATAGATGCAAACATTCAATTTTTTCTAGTTGATTTTTTACTGATACTAATATATCTGACCAGTTTGCCATAACTAACTGTTGAGGCAGCAGTCTAATTTTAATACCTAAATATTTAGCCTCTAGAGTAACCCTGCTATCATTAGTACATAATCCTGCTGAGCATATAACCTGTGTTTTTTGACTGTTAAGTTTGTAACCAGACACATTGCCGAACTCGCAAGTCAGATTTTCTATTTCAGTTAATGCGGATTCCGGATCAGATGTTACCACTGCGATATCGTCAGCGTAAGCTAACACCTTTATATCACCTCCAGGTAGAACCATGGGTTGAATTTGTTGAGATGACATTAGTGCCTTTAGCAGTGGTTCTATATAAATAGCGAATAACAAGGGTGAGCAGGGGCACCCCTGTCGTGTGCCCCGTGTAATATTGACTGCCATAGACTCTTGTCCTGATATACAGATCTTAGCCCTCGGGTGCCTATACATAATTTGTAACGCAGATATAATTCGTGATCCAAATCCCATTTTCACCATAGCTGCCCACAAAAATGCCCATGAGACGTGATCGAACGCTTTTTCCGCGTCTAAAAACACCAATCCAACGTCTTTATGTTCTGCAGTAGCATAATCTAGTGTTGCAATAACCCGGTGTACATGGTTGATAGTGCCGCGTTCTGGGAGAAAGCCATGTTTTTGTTGAGAAACTAAGGTTGGGACAATTTGACTCAATCGATTGGCGAAAATTTTAGAATATAATTTTGCGTCCGCATTTATGAGAGAAATGGGGCGGTACGATCTAGGTAAATGCGAAGGTTTATCTTTTTTATGAAATATAACTATGCTAGCATCTTCCCATGATGGTGGGGGACGGCCCTTTTGAGCTTCTAAAAACGTTGCAAGCATGTCACTTTTAATTATAGGGAATAGAATTTGATAAATTTCTAATGGGAGTTTATCAGGGCCACAGGCCTTCTCCAGGGCTAATTCTTTCAGGGATGTCTCAAGTTCTTCAATTGTGATTGGAAGCTCTAATTGTTCCTGCTGTGCCAAATCTAATTGGGGCAATTCCAATTTATCTATATATTGATCAAGTAAATCAGATGAAGAATCTTCTTGGGTATAAAGATTTGTATAATATTCATAAAACACCTGCAATATCCCCTCTGGTGGTTCTATTAGTATTCCCTGATTATTTTCTATAGAATTTATACGCTGCATAGTCTGCCTCCCACGCATTCTCTGAGCTAAACATCTACCCACATTTTCCCCATATTTATATCTTTCTGCACGGAACACCCTATATTGTTGTGCTATATCCTGGCTCCAGATCCCATTTATCCTAGCTTTATGTTTCGCGACTTCATTTTGCGAGGTTTCACTATTTCGTTGTAATCTAATATCGCGCATTAAATCATGTTCTGCATTGGTTAACTCTTGTATTAATTCTATCGTTATATTTTTCCTTTTCTTTTGTATACTCCAGCTGTAGCTAGAGGTTTCGCCACGTAACCCTGCCCTAAAACAATCCCATACCATTGCATAAGTGAGGTAGTGTGGCTCACTGGTTAGAGGCGGCAGACCCGAGAGCAGAGGACGGCCCGGGACCAGGGTTCGATTCCCGGCGCGGCAGGTTTCTGGACCAGGGTCAGCGGACTCGATAATTCTCTCGCCTCGGTGCCCACTCTGATCAGCGATCACACTCGGCAACTCTGGGCATTAGCTTGCCTCATCCTCACTAACGGCCCCACCAGACCGCCGGGGATGCCTGGTCTCACCCTGGAGATACCCATTAAGGGACCATCTCTCAGGGAAGCCAGGAAGGGTTTCGCAGCGGTCGAAGCGCCTTGGGACCCTACGGGTAAGTAGTGCGCTATATAAATGCCTATACATTTACATTTACATATACATACATAAGATGTAGAAGTTCTATTATGATCGAAAAATTGCTGAACCCAGTCCATTATTTGTTTCACATATATTTCATCTAATAAGAGTTTCCTATTAAAAGTGAAGGATCTTTGTGTTCGATGAGTGGTAAATATAGGTAAATCCATAACAATTGGAGCGTGATCTGAGGTGATACGTGGTTTAACAAACATGCTAGATCCTTGTGCCATATGTCTAGGTATAAAAATATAATCTATTCGCACAAATTTCTTGTGCGGTGAAGGAAAATAAGTGTATCCAGGATCTTTCAGATGAGTCACAGGCCATCCATCAATCAACCCATGTTGAGCTAAGAGTTGGCGTAATGCCTTAAATACCTTGGGCTTCCTACCTAGTTTTTTGTATCCATAGAATCTTTTTTAGCACACATTACAAAATACGATGTAAAAACCTCTAAAGAGATGATTATTTTTGGTTTATCAAATGATAATGAACTGTTTTTAGGTTATCAAGACAATAGATATATCATATTCATGGCTATGGCTGTAGCTCGCCTCTGTATATCATCAATGTGGTTAAAACCTGAAGCACCTACATATGAAATGTGGCGAGCAAAGTTTTATAATATTTTTCATTTAGAATTTAAACTGTATCGCATTAAATCAATTACGAAAAAGAGAAGAGGGTACAAAATATGGCAGACTTTGATAGATTATATGGATCATTAGCTATTATTATTTATGTTATCAAATAAGATAAAGCTGCTGTTCAGATTGGATTTATCTGATGCTAAAATCATTTTCAATCCTTTATGTCAATCCTTTATGTCTTCCCTGTTTTTAATGTATGGGTGAATATTTGCACTCAGATACGTGGGTAACTTTTGTACCCTGGTATAGGAACTTTGTTCTCTTATTGTGAACAGATTTGTTTCAGGAGCATGGACACTGGACCTTTGTTGGCTCCTTGGTCCCCCCTCTCTTTTGTTTTATTGCCTAGAACTCACATCAACACCACCCAACATACCACCCGTACACCGTCCAATGTCAAAGGAACATATAACATTACTGCAGCAAGAGGTCATCAGTATGCTCCAAAAGGGGGCCATAGAACCAGTCCGACTCCAACATCAAGGAACAGGAGTATACTCACTATACTTCCTTATTCCAAAGAACGACGGTTCTCTCAGACCAATACTGGACCTCAGGTCTCTCAATCTGTACATTTCATCAGAGCATTTTCACATGCTCGCTCTGCAACAAGTCTTACCATTGCTGCGCCAGGGAGACTTCCTAGCACCTCTAGACCTCAAAGACGCATACATTCATATACCAATACACCCTACTCACAGAAAGTATCTGAGGTTTACTATTCAAGGACAACACTACCAGTTCAAAGTCCTACCATTCGGTGTAACAACAGCTCCACGGGTGTTCACCAAATGCCTAGCAACAGTGGCGGCACATCTCAGGAGACAACACATTCATGTGTACCCATATCTGGACGATTGGCTAATACACGCGCCATTGGCCCAGCAATGTGCCAGCCACATGTCAAAGACCATTCATCTCCTGCACAGTCTAGGCTTCTCGCTAAACTACCCAAAGTCACACCTGCAACCCTCCCACATCCAACAGTACCTAGGAGCGACAATAGATACACTAGCAGCAAAGGCATATCCAAACGCAGCACGGATCAACGGAATGCAAACGTTAATCCAAAGGTTCAAAAGACAACACTCATTGCCAGCTCGAGTGTTTATGCAGCTAATAGGCATAATGGCCTCGCGCATATTCATAGTCCCTCATGCCAGACTACACATGCGTCCGCTACAGGAGTGCCTAGCACGGCAGTGGAACCAGGCTCAGGGACAATTAAAAGACCTAGTGTTGGTGACCAGTCGGGCATACAGCTCTCTGCATTGGTTGAATCCACAAAACCTTTGCAAAGGACGACTGTTCCAGGAGCCTATCCCACAAATCGTAATGACGGCGGACACATCCCTGCTAGGATGGGGGGCCCATGTCCTGCATTACACAGTCCAGGGTCTATGGACAATACAACAAAAGAGATATGCACATCAATCTATTAGATTTACAACAAGGGGTGGTGAGGGACAGAGTCTCTGAATTAAGCAGAAAGCTCTCACCCAGTCAAGAGATCAGGGCTAGATCCAACACCGTTTTTTAGCTCACTGCACCATCCCAGTTTCAGAACCTGGCTGTATGCAAATTAGTCTGTTCCTGTCCCAGTGCATGATGGGAACAGGGCAAACCAAACTACAAAAGCCAATTCTTACACTGGGAAGGAAACAAGCTCCCGGGGACCGTTTTCTGGCATTACAGCCGTCTTCGGCCCGGTTTGCTTGAATCCTGATGGTGCAATGAGCAAGGGTCTCACATCTGAGAATACCCTTCCACGCTTAGGGTGGACAAAAATATTTACAACAAGGGGTGGTGAGGGACAGAGTCTCTGAATTAAGCAGAAAGCTCTCACCCAGTCAAGAGATCAGGGCTAGTTCCAACACCGTTTTTTAGCTCACTGCACCATCCCAGTTTCAGAACCTGGCTGTATGCAAATTAGTCTGTTCCTGTCCCAGTGCATGATGGGAACAGGGCAAACCAAACTACAAAAGCCAATTCTTACACTGGGAAGGAAACAAGCTCCCGGGGACCGGTTTCTGGCATTACAGCCGTCTTCGGCCCGGTTTGCTTGAATCCTGATGGTGCAATGAGCAAGGGTCTCACATCTGAGAATACCCTTCTACGCTTAGGGTGGACAAAAATATTTACAACAAGGGGTGGTGAGGGACAGAGTCTCTGAATTAAGCAGAAAGCTCTCACCCAGTCAAGAGATGTTCCCATGATGCACTGGGCCAGGGACAGACTGATTTGCATATAGCCAGGTTCTGAGCTGGGATGGGGCAGTGAGATAAATAACGGTGATGGATCAAGCCCTGATCTTTGGACTGGGTAAGAGTGGTCTGCTTAACTCACACACTCTGTTCATCACCACCCCCTTTTCTAAATCGTTTTTGGCCACTATAGGTGTGGCAGGGTATACTCAGACATGAGTCCCTTTCTCACTGCTCCATCAGGATTCAAGCAAGCCGGGCCGAAGAAGGCTGAAATGCCAGAAACCGGTCCCCAGTAGCTTGTCTCCTTTCTGGTGAAGAATTGGCTTGGTAGTTTAGTATGCCCTGTTCCCATGATGCACTGGGCCAGGGACAGACTGATTTGCATATAGCCAGGTTCTGAGCTGGGATGGGGCAGTGAGATAAATAACGGTGATGGATCAAGCCCTGATCTTTGGACTGGGTAAGAGTGGTCTGCTTAACTCAGACACTCTGTTCATCACCACCCCCTTTTCTAAATCGTTTTTGGCCACTATAGGTGTGGCAGGGTATACTCAGACATGAGTCCCTTTCTCACTGCTCCATCAGGATTCAAGCAAGCCGGGCCGAAGAAGGCTGAAATGCCAGAAACTGGTCCCCGGTAGCTTGTCTCCTTTCTGGTGAAGAATTGGCTTGGTAGTTTAGTCTGCCCTGTTCCCATGATGCACTGGGCCAGGGACAGACTGGTTTGCATATAGCCAGGTTCTGAGCTGGGATGGGGCAGTGAGATAAATAACGGTGATGGATCAAGCCCTGATCTTTGGACTGGGTAAGAGTGGTCTGCTTAACTCAGACACTCTGTTCATCACCACCCCCTTTTCTAAATCGTTTTTGGCCACTATAGGTGTGGCAGGGTATACTCAGACATGAGTCCCTTTCTCGCTGCTCCATCAGGATTCAAGCAAGCCGGGCCGAAGAAGGCTGAAATGCCAGAAACCGGTCCCCGGTAGCTTGTCTCCTTTCTGGTGAAGAATTGGCTTGGTAGTTTAGTCTGCCCTGTTCCCATGATGCACTGGGCCAGGGACAGACTGATTTGCATATAGCCAGGTTCTGAGCTGGGATGGGGCAGTGAGATAAATAACGGTGATGGATCAAGCCCTGATCTTTGGACTGGGTAAGAGTGGTCTGCTTAACTCAGACACTCTGTTCATCACCACCCCCTTTTCTAAATCGTTTTTGGCCACTATAGGTGTGGCAGGGTATACTCAGACATGAGTCCCTTTCTCACTGCTCCATCAGGATTCAAGCAAGCCGGGCCGAAGAAGGCTGAAATGCCAGAAACCGGTCCCCGGTAGCTTGTCTCCTTTCTGGTGAAGAATTGGCTTGGTAGTTTAGTCTGCCCTGTTCCCATGATGCACTGGGCCAGGGACAGACTGATGTGCATATAGCCAGGTTCTGAGCTGGGATGGGGCAGTGAGATAAATAACGGTGATGGATCAAGCCCTGATCTTTGGACTGGGTAAGATTGGTCTGCCTAACTCAGACACTCTGTTCATCACCACCCCCTTTTCTAAATCGTTTTTGGCCACTATAGGTGTGGCAGGGTATACTCAGACATGAGTCCCTTTCTCACTGCTCCATCAGGATTCAAGCAAGCCGGGCCGAAGAAGGCTGAAATGCCAGAAACCGGTCCCCGGTAGCTTGTCTCCTTTCTGGTGAAGAATTGGCTTGGTAGTTTAGTCTGCCCTGTTCCCATGATGCACTGGGCCAGGGACAGACTGATTTGCATATAGCCAGGTTCTGAGCTGGGATGGGGAAGTGAGATAAATAACGGTGATGGATCAAGCCCTGATCTTTGGACTGGGTAAGAGTGGTCTGCTTAACTCAGACACTCTGTTCATCACCACCCCCTTTTCTAAATCATCAATCTATTAGAGCTGATGGCGATCTTTCTAGCACCAAAAGTGTTAAAAAAACCACTTATGCAACAAGACTGTGTTGATCCGGACGGACAACATGAGAGCTATGTATTGCATTCAGAAACAGGGAGGAACACACTCCCCACAGCTGTCGCACCTAGCTCAAAGTGTGTGGAAATGGGCCATTCAAAGGAACATGTTCCTCATGGCGGAACACCTCCCAGGCAAAGACAATCAAATAGCCGACCTGCTCAGCAGGCACAGTCAACAGATGCACGAATGGGAGATTCACCCCAATGTGCTCCAACCATTCTTCCGGAAGTCGGGAATGGATGAACTGGTCAGGCAGATTTGCGTACGCTTTTCCCCCAGCTCCACTAATACCGCTAATGGCACTCAAAATGCACCAACATTCGCTGACTCTAATCCTAGTTGCTCCCACATGGGCGAGGCAACCATGGTACACAACGTTCCTAGAACTGTCAGTGGTGCCTCATCAAAGACTGCGACTCACACCCAGTCTTCTAGCTCAGAGCCATGGAGAAATCCAACACCCAGATCCACAATAGATGAACCTGGCGATCTGGCTCCTGAAATCCTAGAGTTTGGAAACCTGAACTTGCCTCCAGACTGCATGAATATTATCAAAGAGGCAAGAAAACCCACTACCAGGGCATGTTATGGAGCAAAGTGGAAACGTTTCGTCATTTACTGTAGTAACAACGATATAAACCCATTAGATGCTTCCACACAAAGCAACATTTGCTATCTCTTGCACCTATAACGTTGCAATTTAGCCTACTCATCCATCAGGATATATTTAGCTGCGCTAGCAGCTTATCTCCAAAAACAGGCAACACCTTTCACTGTTTAGAGTGCCAGCAATTAAAGCATTTATGGAAGGACTTAAACGAGTAATTCCTCCAATGCACCCACCTTCACCAGTATGGAATCTAAACATTGTTTTAACCAGACTTATGGGACCACCTTTTGAACCACTACACTCATGCGAACTACAATTTCTTACTTGGAAGGTGGCTTTCCTAATTGCCATTACTTCACTTAAAAGAGTTAGTGAGCTGCAAGCCCTCACTATTCAAGAGCCATTCATTCAAGTACATGCGAATAGAGTAGTTCTCAAAACAAACCCTAAATTCATGCCAAAAGTGGTATCCCATTTTCATATAAATCAGACAATAGACCTGCCAGTGTTCTTTCAAAATCCTCAAACAGTAGCAGAAAGGGCTTGCATACGCTAGATGTCAAGAGAGCTTTGCTGTACTACATAGATAGAACTAAGGCATTTCGAAAAACAAAACAGTTGTTTGTTGCTTTCTCACCGCAACACAAAGGTAACCCTATTTCAAAATCAGGTATAGCCAGATGGATCGTTAAGTGCATTCAGATATGTTATTTAAAAGCAAAACACACCTTAACAGTTCCCCCTAGGGCGCATTCTACACGCAAACTAGAGGCATCCATGGCTTTCCTAGGAAATATTCCTTTACACGAAATTTGTAGAGCAGCCACATGGTCAACCATACATACATTAACCAAACACTGTTGTGTAGATGTACATTCCAAACAGCAAGCTGCCGTAGGACAGGCTGTTCTCAAGACTCTTTTTCAGACTGCTGCAGCTGGCACGGGCAATCACCGCTAGGGGAGATACTGCTATACAGTCTATGCACAGATATGAATTCAGCAGCCCACATGCCTCGAACGGAATATGCTACTTACCAGTATGCATCTGTTTTTGGCATGTAGGGCTGCTGACATTCATATCGCCCACCCGCCTCCCCGGTGCTTGTCGCAACTGTAGCATTCACTCTTTGCATGGACATCTCTTACTGTACTATACTCCATCTCTGCCACAATGGCGAAAAACAATCTGAGGATGGAGAGGATGCCCATGCGCACTGTAGTCCAAGGGAGGAGCCACCCATCTCGTGATACTTCGAAGACTCGTCCAGGACAACAATGTGCAATCATCCGGACCCAACACTAGGCGGCGATCTATGCACAGATATGAATGTCAGCAGCCCTACATGCCAAGAACAGATGCATACTGGTAAGTAGCATATTCCTACTGCTACATATAGAGCGTTGGCTTGTAAAACAGTGATATGAGGTGTCGGCAAACACTCCGCAACTGTGATCAGCTGTTTTAAAGAATCCACAGATTCTCCTTTGGCTTGATAATGGCCTGCACAAACACAAGTATCTTCAAGGTCAAAAAACTAGGAGGGGCAACAGGCCTACAGGTTTGGAACACTTAAAGTTCATAAAACAGTAGACACAGTACAGTTTATACATTTAAACAGGTGTTTAGTAAAGCACAGAGAAAAATGTTATGGTGTCTTTTTACTGCAATGACAAAAACATAACAAACCAGAACTTAACCTAACACAAGAGTTTAAGGGTGAAAACCCTTTAGAGTTTAATGGGCACTCTGATCACAGGCCCAGGGAAAAATATTCAACCAAATGGGATGCAGAGGGACATCTGTTTGTCTGTCTGTGAAGCAGAAGAGTGCAAACAGCTCCTTATTGCCCCTCCTGCCTGGGATGTGCTGGTACTACTTCCATGACCACTGGTTTATTCTGGTAAGACGCGTGCATCTCTAGTGCATGCGGGACCTGTAGTTGGATGACTCACTGCCGATATCTGGTCATGGATGAGCTATAACACCCTTTTGAGATGGGGTAAGGACCCGGCTTGTGATAGGAGGTAAGGAGAAGATGATTGGTAGCAGTCCCAAACATCTTGTGTGACCTAGAAAAGTTCCCAAGCTGTCGTGGGGATGTATGACATTACAACGCATGCTTTTACCACGCATGCTGTTATGACGCAGTTTTTACAACGCATGCTGTTACAAAGCATAGCGCTTAGGGGTGCTGGATAGTAAATAGTTTAATTTACTATTCCAACTCCAGTCCCCGTGGATAGTAGGGAAGGTGTTGGATAGTAAATTAAATCTATTCCCTATCCTAGAGCGCCCCCAGCGCAATGCGTTGTAATGACATGCGTTGTAATAGTAGCGTCGTAAAGGCACTGCGTGGTAAAAGTTGCGTTGTAAAGGATGTTTCCCGTCGTGGGTGGTGGGAGCAGAAGGACAAATAAAATGTGGGAAATAAACCACCAAGGAACACGGATGCAACAAAGTGCAATACACAGTTTCCCCTATTTCCCTTTAATTAGCAAAATGTGTACTCTTAACAAAACAATGCATCTACTGTACGAAAATCCCATATTATGCCTTTTCCTTAATTAGCATTCTGGGAATACCTGTTCTTGAGTGCTTTGCAGCTCTCCTGCCCTGCATTTGTGCTTAAAGAATTGTTCTAACAATATTGTTTCACCTAACACATGGATTACAAATCTATCTAAATGCCCCATTATAAATTCAGCCTTCATGAATAGCAATAACAATATATTTAAGTTGATAATCGGGTCCTTTGCACAGATGCCAACTCCGAACAAGCATTGCTTAGGAACTGGAACGAAAACGTGGAAAACTTAAAAATGGCGGGGGAAAAAGGGACAATTTATCCCAATTGTAAGAATTTGGAGAACATGATTCTCCCACCCACCTCCACTTAAGCAGACAAACGAGGACGCTGGGTTTCAGAGCTCATAGCAGCCATCTCTCCTCTTACTTTGCCAGTTTCATGTGACCTTGTTATGGGAATCTTAGTCCCTCAGAGTCGAGATGGCCATTGTTTATAAACAGACACAACATTGGTGGGCAACTTGCAAGATCAAAAGATGCCTTAAAGATAAGCAGCAAAATTGATTTATGCATCGTTTCAGTACAATTCGGTGATTGATTTCATAACCTATCAGTATAAACATGTATGTTGTAGAGGTATCATTGTAAGCCGCCCAAAACAAAGGTACTGGACGGAACCACTTGGATGTGGCACAGATAGCAGGGCTCGGAGAGCAGAGTAGCACAGCCCTGCCAGTGCTGCTTTGTCTAAAAATAAAGAAAATGTCTTTACTTCTCAGAGAAAGTAAGCAACCAATTGATCTTCAATTGCCCGGTTTGTCCATACAGATACATGGCCTAGAATACGCATGTCGTTCTAATCTTACTAGGTGTAAGCAGTAAGACCATTGTGTGTGATAAGCAAACATCCAATTCATGCATATGCCGACAGGCAGTTTGTGCTCCCACAGGGACTGAACACCCATATATCAGCAGTGGGATGCTCAACTTTTGAGCGAAAGATGGGAAGCGGGTTAAAAAAAAAAACAGCAGCACGTGGGGGTGAAGAAGATGGACTGCTGAGACATGCACTCAACAATAAGAGTGTATGTTGAAAAGTTAAGAGAGAGTGTCTGCAGTGGAAGGACACTAGCTACTAGTAGCAGTACTTTTATCAGGGTCGACAGCGCAACGAAGACACAAAGGCCAGAAGGAAGATGGGGTAGAGGAGGAGGCGCTGACCAACAGGAAGCAAGGGAATGAGTGATTTGGGAGCCATGTGGGAGACAGCCTATGGTAAGTACCTCTGACTACCTTCGACTGAATGGGGATAAAACGGAGGATTTGATCTTTGGTAGCCAACAATCTACTTGGACCCATTCTTGGTGGCCAGAAATGATGGGGCAACATCCCAGTGCTGTTGACTTTGCAAAGAATCCTTGCGTCCTGTTGATAAAAATCTGATCTTTAATCTTCAGGTCAATCCCTTAGGAAGATGTTTCAGTTTCTTTCTTTTCCTGCGTGTAAACACGCAGCTGTGGCACTGATTATGTCCATGAAGGATCACTGTAACGCGCTCTCTCTGGACATTAGTAAGACAGCCATTGACAAGTTGCCGCTTGTCCAGAATGCTGCAGCAAGACTCGTTTATGATCTTCCCTAAATATCATACAGTCTCTGCTGCTATTCAGAAACTGCATTGGCTTCCAGCCATGAAACAAATTGCCTGCAAGGCCTTATGCATTGTCCATAAGGCACTTCAAAATTCAGGCCCTGAGGGAGTTGAGCATCTCTTTCAACAGTATGATCACTCTAGACAGCTGCGTTCTGCTGGGAATAATCTGTTGAATATTCCTAGACTTCTGGAGCAAGATGGGGAGGAAGAGCTTTTGCTACGGCTGCATCTAAGCTTTGGAATACTCTTCCTCAGTCCTTCTCCTTCCGCCTGGAAACCCATTATCTTTTCTGCAAGGCCCTGAAGACCTGGCTGTTACCTTGTAATGTCCCTTTAGCTCAGAGATGATGCTCTTACCCTCCAGTAGTCTAAAGGCATTAGAAACTTGAAGCCTTCGGGCATTTGTTCGTGCTTTATAAATTGCCAAATCAAATCAAATTAAGAATAGTGAAATGTGAGCCAGCTAATAGTAAGTAATGGGCCCCTTTTAAAAAAAAATTAAAATGCAAAAGATTTGATCAGCACAACGCAAGCGCATGCACGTCATTTAAGGGGTCGTCAGAAGTCGCAGCTGCGGACCCTCTCCTGCCGAGAATCTACCTCTGGCACTGTCTCTGCGACCCCTGGACTCCAGCCAGACTGGCCATGGCTTGCATTCAGCATTTCCCCAGGGCACTTCTTAAAAGTGTACAGAAAAGCAAGGCCTACACTTGAAGGGGTTAATGAATTTCAGAAAGCATATGGAGTCGTTCTGTGCAAGCGGAAGGAAGCAAAGAACATGGTTCGTGGAGGGCTCATGCACCTTAGTAAAGATCTTCATTTCAGTCAATAAGCTAACTGCTCCAATCGGAGGAAGCCTGGTTGTGTCTCTGTCCTCTAAATATTCAGGTGAAGCTTTAGCATGTGTTATTAGAAATTTATTTTTATCTGATTGTGATGCTTCCCAGCCGATTCTGCTCACTACCTAGCAGTGCCAGGCAATTAACAGCCCATCCTGTCTAAAGCACCCCGATTTGCCTTGCAGAACACACCGTGTTGCCTTCCATATCGGACCCTGCCTGGTGTTTTTCGCAAGACGCCTGTTCAGACTTAGCTCCTGCTCGCTCAGTCCCTGCTTTGCTTTCCTTTCATGCCTATGCCCCCTTTAGTCCCTTTTTAGGTCTCGCCTAGGCAGCACGCATGCGCTGCTCTAGGAGATGACCTTTAGAAATCAGTCCCCACTTTTCCACACCCTCATGCATTTGGCGGCATCCACTTTGCGGGAGTGAGCAGCGGCTCGGTGTAGTGCGCGCATCAGGCGTATGGGGACCTGCGCTGCCTGAAGACTGCTTCCTGCTCCCACTTTCTGCCCTGCCTGTTTGGAGCTCTTCTTCACCCGCACAGAGCCGCCACCCTGGGGTGCTCACAGTCCCTGTCTTATGCTGCTGCAGCGCCTGCCATTGAACAGTCCCTCCGCACCAAGCACACGCTGCAGAAGGATACCACCATGACAAAGATCTTTGTTGGCGGCCTCCCCTACCACACTACGGACACCTTGCTCAGGTAGTACTTCGAGGTGTTCGGGGACATCAAGGAGGCCGGAGTCATCAATGACTGTCTGACCAGCATGTCCCGGGGCTACGGCCTTGTAAGTGCTGCCCAGATATAGCGCTCTATGCGTGGACGCACTGACCAGTGGTTTTATTTAGGCACTGCTGAGCGTGTACTAGTGTTGGGACTTTGTACTGGACATTACGTTTTTGTTTTTATGTGAGGGGGCCTAGATATATAGCGCTATTTGCTGTTTGACAGAGGGTGCTGTGGAGCAGTAACAGAGCAGTCGAGGCAGAGCAAGTCGTGCTAGACCAGCGGTTGGAGCGGGCGAAGCGCTGAGCTGTGAGGCTGTGAGGCGGAACCGAGAGCCGGGAGCCGCGAGCCGAAGCAGAAGCAGGTGCCGTGAGCGTGCTGGTGACATCAAACACCCCGCATCCCACTTTGCCAGTTTCATGTGACCTTGTTATGGGAATCTTAGTCCCTCAGAGTCGAGATGGCCATTGTTTATAAACAGACACAACATTGGTGGGCAACTTGCAAGATCAAAAGATGCCTTAAAGATAAGCAGCAAAATTGATTTATGCATCGTTTCAGTACAATTCGGTGATTGATTTCATAACCTATCAGTATAAACATGTATGTTGTAGAGGTATCATTGTAAGCCGCCCAAAACAAAGGTACTGGACGGAACCACTTGGATGTGGCACAGATAGCAGGGCTCGGAGAGCAGAGTAGCACAGCCCTGCCAGTGCTGCTTTGTCTAAAAATAAAGAAAATGTCTTTACTTCTCAGAGAAAGTAAGCCACCAATTGATCTTCAATTGCCCGGTTTGTCCATACAGATACATGGCCTAGAATACGCATGTCGTTCTAATCTTACTAGGTGTAAGCAGTAAGACCATTGTGTGTGATAAGCAAACATCCAATTCATGCATATGCCGACAGGCAGTTTGTGCTCCCACAGGGACTGAACACCCATATATCAGCAGTGGGATGCTCAACTTTTGAGCGAAAGATGGGAAGCGGGTTAAAAAAAAAAACAGCAGCACGTGGGGGTGAAGAAGATGGACTGCTGAGACATGCACTCAACAATAAGAGTGTATGTTGAAAAGTTAAGAGAGAGTGTCTGCAGTGGAAGGACACTAGCTACTAGTAGCAGTACTTTTATCAGGGTCGACAGCGCAACGAAGACACAAAGGCCAGAAGGAAGATGGGGTAGAGGAGGAGGCGCTCACCAATAGGAAGCAAGGGAATGAGTGATTTGGGAGCCATGTGGGAGACAGCCAATGGTAAGTACCTCTGACTACCTTCGACTGAATGGGGATAAAACGGAGGATTTGATCTTTGGTAGCCAACAATCTACTTGGACCCATTCTTGGTGGCCAGAAATGATGGGGCAACATCCCAGTGCTGTTGACTTTGCAAAGAATCCTTGCGTCCTGTTGATAAAAATCTGATCTTTAATCTTCAGGTCAATCCCTTAGGAAGATGTTTCAGTTTCTTTCTTTTCCTGCGTGTAAACACGCAGCTGTGGCACTGATTATGTCCATGAAGGATCACTGTAACGCGCTCTCTCTGGACATTAGTAAGACAGCCATTGACAAGTTGCCGCTTGTCCAGAATGCTGCAGCAAGACTCGTTTATGATCTTCCCTAAATATCATACAGTCTCTGCTGCTATTCAGAAACTGCATTGGCTTCCAGCCATGAAACAAATTGCCTGCAAGGCCTTATGCATTGTCCATAAGGCACTTCAAAATTCAGGCCCTGAGGGAGTTGAGCATCTCTTTCAACAGTATGATCACTCTAGACAGCTGCGTTCTGCTGGGAATAATCTGTTGAATATTCCTAGACTTCTGGAGCAAGATGGGGAGGAAGAGCTTTTGCTACGGCTGCATCTAAGCTTTGCAATACTCTTCCTCAGTCCTTCTCCTTCCGACTGGAAACCCATTATCTTTTCTGCAAGGCCCTGAAGACCTGGCTGTTACCTTGTAATGTCCCTTTAGCTCAGAGATGATGCTCTTACCCTCCAGTAGTCTAAAGGCATTAGAAACTTGAAGCCTTCGGGCATTTGTTCGTGCTTTATAAATTGCCAAATCAAATCAAATTAAGAATAGTGAAATGTGAGCCAGCTAATAGTAAGTAATGGGCCCCTTTTAAAAAAAATTTAAAATGCAAAAGATTTGATCAGCACAACGCAAGCGCATGCACGTCTTTTAAGGGGTCGTCAGAAGTCGCAGCTGCGGACCCTCTCCTGCCGAGAATCTACCTCTGGCACTGTCTCTGCGACCCCTGGACTCCAGCCAGACTGGCCATGGCTTGCATTCAGCATTTCCCCAGGGCACTTCTTAAAAGTGTACAGAAAAGCAAGGCCTGCACTTGAAGGGGTTAATGAATTTCAGAAAGCATATGGAGTCGTTCTGTGCAAGCGGAAGGAAGCAAAGAACATGGTTCGTGGAGGGCTCATGCACCTTAGTAAAGATCTTCATTTTAGTCAATAAGCTAACTGCTCCAATCGGAGGAAGCCTGGTTGTGTCTCTGTCCTCTAAATATTCAGGTGAAGCTTTAGCATGTGTTATTAGAAATTTATTTTTATCTGATTGTGATGCTTCCTAGCCGATTCTGCACACTTTCTAGCAGTGCCAGGCAATTAACAGCCCATCCTGTCTAAAGCACCCCGATTTCCCTTGCAGAACACACCGTGTCGCCTTCGATATTGGACCCTCCCTTGTGTTTTTCGCAAGAGGCCTGTTAAGACTTAGCTCCTGCTCGCTCAGTCCCTGCTTTACTTTCCTTTCATGCCTATGCCCCCCTTTGTCCCTTTTTAGGTCTCGCCTAGGCAGCACGCATGCGCTGCTCTAGGAGATGACCTTTAGAAATCAGTCCCCACTTTTCCACACCCTCATGCATTTGGCGGCATCCACTTTGCGGGAGTGAGCAGCGGCTCGGTGTAGTGCGCGCATCAGGCGTATGGGGACCTGCGCTGCCTGAAGACTGCTTCCTGCTCCCACTTTCTGCCCTGCCTGTTTGGAGCTCTTCTTCACCCGCACAGAGCCGCCACCCTGGGGTGCTCACAGTCCCTGTCTTATGCTGCTGCAGCGCCTGCCATTGAACAGTCCCTCCGTACCAAGCACACGCTGCAGAAGGATACCACCATGACAAAGATCTTTGTTGGCGGCCTCCCCTACCACACTACGGACACCTTGCTCAGGTAGTACTTCGAGGTGTTCGGGGACATCAAGGAGGCCGGAGTCATCAATGACTGTCTGACGAGCATGTCCCGGGGCTACGGCCTTGTAAGTGCTGCCCAGATATAGCGCTCTTTGCGTGGACGCACTGACCAGTGGTTTTATTTAGGCACTGCTGAGCGTGTACTAGTGTTGGGACTTTGTACTGGACATTACGTTTTTGTTCTTATGTGAGGGGGCCTAGATATATGGCGCTATTTGCTGTTTGACAGAGGGTGCTGTGGAGCAGTAACAGAGCAGTCGAGGCAGAGCAAGTCGTGCTAGACCAGCGGTTGGAGCGGGCGAAGCGCTGAGGCTGTGATGCTGTGAGGCGGAGCCGGGAGCCGCGAGCCGAAGCAGAAGCAGGTGCCGTGAGCGTGCTGGTGACATCAAACACCCCGCATCCCACGTCCCGCGTCCAGCATCCCGCATACCGCTTCCCGCGTCCAGCATCCCGCATACCGCACCAGGAGGGAAGCGGTGAGAAGAGGGAGTCAGGTGCACGTTGAACGCGGGTCGAGCGCGGGCCAGGGGTGGGCCTCGAGCGGGCGAAGAGGGGGCCAAGAGCACTGGCCCTGAAGCTCCCCAAAGCTCCCCGTAGCCCTAAATCGCCCGGAGGCATACTGCACTGAGTGGGCCGAGAGCTCTGGCCCTGAAATCACATGTTGCAGCCCATGTAAAAATTGGAGAGGATTATTCATTTAGTCTGTCTCTGCCTCTGCCCTGCATTATTGGAAGAAGGAGGCTGTTAAAGTTACCCTTCAATAAAACGAGGAATACGTACATGCATTTAAGCAGTGATAGCATGTTTTTAAACATCAGAAGCAGTTCCAATTGCATTTCCACTACGTCTTTTGATATTTGTGACTAGAAGCGCTGGCCCTGAAGTTCTCTGAAGTCCTAAAGCCCTAAAGTGCTGCGAGGTCGGGGAGGGCACAGAGGTGCAGCTCGCTTGTAGAACCTAAAGTGCTCAGAACGGGCATACAGAGGCACCTGCAGGCCCGTGACCAACTCAAAGTTCGATCAGTACCGAGGAGCAAAGGAGAGGCAGGCGCAATGGAGGTATCTGAAGTGGCTGGAAACCCTGGAATGCCCTGAGCACCTAAACCATTTTTACTGAGGCATCTCAATACGCCAGCCACGCCAGAGCTTGAATTGGAGCTGAGAGCTGAGAGAAGAAGACTGGGATCTAGGAACGACGCATTGACAATAAACATCGACAGCAATCTGAGCAGCGAAGGAGAGAGGTGCAGTAACATCCTGCGAGGGAGCAGCAGAACCGGTGAGGAGTGGTGGAGGGGGTGAGTGGCAGAAGTGACAGAGGTGGCGCGCAGCAGGGTAGGTAATCACTGGTTGGAAAGGAACTTGGTGAGGAGTGTAGCGGAGTGTGGAGAGGGGGGTCTTGACAAGGTCAGTTTCACGCGACTAATCTTTGCCATACATTATCACGACCACCCCACCACGCAAGCAAACACTCACCGAGATCCCAGTGTAAAGGTTCCAAAGGGAAGCGAGAAGTTTCGGGTTACCATAGGAATTAAGCCTACCAGAACAATGAGGTCGGGGAGGACACGGAGGAACCCCCCGCAGACCACAAAACGGAAATTCAAAACGAAAGGACTCACTAGCCCCTCCGAAGATACTCCAGCCAAACCCCCCACTACCTCGCTAATACCCCCAATCTACTCAATTTTTGGCTCAATTGAGCCCAGTGGAAAATTCACATTTTTGAAAGACCCTGTAACAGCAATTTTTACAATGCCAGCAACCCCAAACGAACTACAAAAACCAATGACCCCGAGCAAGGCAATTACACAGCCGGCTGAACAACACTCACCACTGCCTAGTGTAAACATCACTTCAGAAAAGGGCTTTGGAATAGACGAATCAGGCAGGTGCACACAAATAACCGAGGGAAGCAACAAGCATAAGTTACAAATACAAGCTCAAGTACACACGGAGCACACGGAAAACAGAAGCCATGGCTCGGCCCAAGACTCGGCCCAAGAACAAATGAATCATCGGAAGTCGTCAAGTGTCATTGAGTGGACAATGGACAGCCCCAGTGAAAAACCTTTGGAAGAGAGTTTACCAAACACACAGCTCCAAAGGACCACAACGACACCAAAACGGTCAGTTCAATCAGCAAAAGGAACAAATACATTTCTACCAAGGGCCAGCAGCCCACCAGTAATTGGTGATGAGGAGGGAAGCCACAACACTAGCACAATAGAGGCGGCGTACAAGGTACAACCAAATAACCACTCAACTCCAAGATTGGACTCATGTTTAAATCAATTCAAGCGCAAATACAGTGAAGACACTGAGGGGTGCGATCTCTGGTCGGACTCCCAAATCTTTTGGGACAAGAATCAAAGCACAATGTCCTGTAACACAAAGCAAGACAAACAAAAGAGTGCAACTGGTTCGGAGCAAAAGAAACCACACAAAAAGCCAGCATTTGCAACAACGGAGGACAATGAAAAACTTTAAGCGAACAGCACCAAACCAATCTACCAACCCAGGAACTAGCAAACAATAACTTAATTGAGATATCAAGTGGGTCAAATCAGGACATAGAAAACAAAGCTCCACGAGCTTCGCCCACGGGCCCCGATACCGAGAGCAATCTTGGAACCAACAATATTAGAAATTTCGAGTGTGTCAGTGCCATGCGACCCACCACCTGCAAAAAGGTTGCCACACAAAGGTCTCTCATATACACAACATGAGGAACATCGACATCCCGCAACTCAGCAGGAATGAGCGATCTTAGCCAAAATCTGGAATCCATAATTGCACTAGACAGTGCACTGGGTAATATCCTGGAAACCTCAATCAAAACATTGAACATGGAGTCAGACAAACTTGACATTCAAATTCTTTTAATGAGTACAATAGCCGAACATATAGCCACCATAAATAAAACAAATTGATACTTTGGGAAACTTGTTTGACGTTTTTCAGGAGCAGCCCAGTCCCGGGACCCAGGCCCCACACTGCACTTGCAGCCCAATACTGGAATAGTTAAAAGACTTACCGTCAATACTCAGAGACATTCTACATGAATGCAAGTATGCAAATCAGGGTGCAAATAACATATTAAATGAAAGAGACCTCACCGCTCAGCAAAAGGATGCACATAAAGAAGCAATATCAACCCGGGAAAAGAGAAAGTCAGAATTGACAGCATCGGTATTACAACAAATAATAGACAATGAACCGAAACAAAACTCGCCACACAAAAAAAAATTTGATGACAAACAGAAAGAACAAAACATCACAGGGAACAACACAGGAGCCCGGAATAGCATTACTCACGAATCGTTAGAAAAAGAACAGCACGAACAGGACGGCGAAAAAAATCTGCATATCAAGCAATCTTTAACCAAAAGGCAGAAAAAACGTGCAAGGAAAAATAGAAATCAACTATTAAACCGTATACCTGCAACCAAGCAGGCCTTGACCAATTTCCCGATCTTCAACTGTCGAAAAACAATTGCTAAAACCCAAGAGGGAGATGCGGAGGGGTCACGTCAGTCACCAACAACGCCAAAACCCCAAGGCAGCCTTCGGTTGCGAGTACTAAATGGAAGAATCAAACAGGATAAACCCCCTTCAATTACCCACATAGGCCCTAGCACGAGCACAATACTGGACTACACCATCGTCTCGCTCCCCCTGCTGGGGCTAATCAAAGGTTTCCAAATTCAATGTTTAGCGGAGAGTGATCATTCAATGCAGCATATTGAGATTAACCTGGCACCGTTCAAACACTTAAAAGCCCGATCAACAGCTGGGGAAATAACAACAATCAACCTGAAGCGATTAAGGTGGACGACTAATTCACTACCACAAATAGCCAATGAGGCTAAGCACCTACTTCAAATCATAACCAATGAAAGCGAACTGTGTGCAGAAACATGGACTGCCTTTTTGGAGAAGCTACCAAAAACTGGAGTCAACTTGCGTGAGAACTCCAATTAAAAGAAACATGGTCAGACCAGCAAGACCATGTTGTCCTTAAGAACCTTAAGAAGGCGTCTGCGGGCGTCCATGAGGCAAGCAAAGGGTCGCAGTTCGGATTTGCACGTTTGACAAATGTTTCGATTAATCAGGAAACAATACAAAAAACAAATCTGGCTTGAAAATAAAACCAAAGTCACTGACTTTTGGATCAAATTGCTACACAACACAAAAAAATCAGACTCCAGAGCATTCTGGCACAATAAATTCACTAAATAGATCAGTACAAACAACAAGCATGACCTGTGTTACGGAAAATGCATGGGTCCAACATTTGCTTTATACTTTTTCAGTAAACCAATTGGTGCCGCCCACAACACCAGCTCCCAAAATATTAAAAACAGTGGAAGTGAAGACCATTGTCCCTGCAGAATTTAACAACTTGAGTGTCATCCAGCGAGGCGGAGACCAGACATCCAGATCATACGTAGAATTAGAAACATTGCAAATAGTTAAGAGAAGTAGACAAGACTGCGCACCTGGACCAAATGGCGTCCCCCAGGCTATCTACAAGGAGGACCCTCAATTCTGGGCACGCAAGGTAAACCTCCTATTTAGGTTAATAAATGACACGAGTCGGCTGCCAGGAAGTTGGAGAGGGGCGATTATAAATCCGATTTACAAAGGAGGAGACCGTAAAAACCCAGCAAATTACCGTCTAATAGCACTCATCGATGCTGAAGCAAAATACTACGCATCCTTGGTGTTAATTGACCTTCTAAAATGGTCTGAGAATAATCAGAAGATCCCGGTAAACCAGACTGGGTTCCGTAGGGTTACAGGCACCATGGCCAATGCCATGGCAATAAGCTTAATCGCCGATAAAAGTATGCAAAACTATCAAGCATTGTACTCCTGCTTTGTCGACTTCAAAGCGGCTTTTGATATTATCAACCGGATGGGTAATCTGCCGACAAACGCAGACAAACCGGATTGGAGGAAACCAGACACCGAGGAGTGTGATCTATGTGGCGATGCAAAACAAGACTTTATCCATCTACTCTGCATCTGTCCTGCACTGTATCAGGAACGACGGTACTGGTTAAAGACAAAGTTTATTGAATATAGAGTACGTACCTGTCGCTCCGCTGTCATACAAGTCTTGTGTACAGCGGATCCACAATTAATCTGCAGATCAGTCAAACTTGTCATGAACTTTGAGAACAAAAGAGGTATAACTGCACAAGGTTGAATTTTTGGTCCATAGAGAGTTTTTGGGATATTTCCTTACCCTGGGTCTAGATCAGGGGTCTCCAGCCAGTAGCTCGGGAGCTACTGGTAGCTCACCAGCACCCTCAAAGTAGCTCTCAGAGGTGAAGCCAAACCAAGCTACACCATTAGATCAGGGCTACCACTGTGCCTCAGCTGGATGCCCAACATATATCAGTTATGGCCATTATTGCGGGAAAAGCGGTTGCCACTCTGTCAGGAATGGCTAAGAGCAGGCCAGTCATTCTCTTAATATGTCAGTGATGGCAGCAAGTATGTAATTACTAGACTTGTATGCCCAAAATAGTCAAGGAGGAAAATATTATGGCTATGGCACAATTATACCATGAACGGGCACGATTGTGTCAGAGATAATATTCGTATGATGGGGACCAGCATACATATGTGGCAGCCCTTGACACTAGGAGTGGCTTCAAGGAATCAACACTGTTTATTAGGGTGAGCGTGGCCAACAGCATGGCCGAGTAAGTCGCCCACCAGTGACGCTCCGGCGAGCCAACTTGATCCGACGCACTTGTAGACATCCAGTGGTCCCCTAACCGCCGCCACTGATAACCAGAGAGTCCCGTGGGCCCGTAGACATGAGCGAGGCTGCTGCGGGGGGTCCGCGGAGCTCCTACATCTAACGGAGAGTGGCAGCTCCCAAGAGATGAGCGAACTCGGCTCCAAGATGGCGGCGCCCTGAGGGTCTGCGACGGAGCCGCGAGGAGCGCGCCGGAGGCCTCCTGACTAGGCAAACGACCCGATCACCAGGATGTCCCACTGGGGAGGCAAAGTGTCGCCGAGGCCCCGAAATAGAAGCGCCAAGGGGCCACGGGATTGGCGGGATCCGAGACGAGGGCCTGCTCCTGTGCGGGTGTGACCGGCAGACAGAGGGCGCAGGCACGGCGCAGCAGAGCACCCGCTTGGCCAAACTGCATAGCGGGGCGCCTGGAAATCCTGGCTGCGCCCCACGGAGGGAGTGACTCACTGCGACGGACGCGGGCCGCTGGCCAGGCCTGGGAGACACGCCAGAGCGGCTCAATCCCCACACCGGGAGAGGCCTACCACGCACGCATCAGGCCCGGGCCGCCAGGAGGCGGCCGGCGGGGGCGAGGCCTGAACATCAGCACTAAAGGGGTCTGAGGCCTACGGAGGGTGCCATACGGACACTAGTAAGTTGGGCCTGGCCAGAGAACAGGGTAAAGACAGCGCTTCTCTCAGCCAGGGCACAAGACACCCTTCCCTGCGAGTGACGCCTGTTGCCCCCCCCGGCCTTGGACGCACGGCTGGATGGTCCCCAAGACAGTCTCCAGCGCTGACCCTACAGGTGGGGGCACCTGAGCCCCTGCTGCTGCGCCGAGAGCCGCGAGTGCCTAGCTTGGTGGAGAGAAGCGGGCCAGCAGTGACAAAGGGGCATGGAGGAACGGGCCCCTGGACCCCGCGCTCGGGAGGTGAGAAGTACCCTATCTAGCCACCACCGGCCCCGTAGCCGCCTCGGACGGACAAGATGGGCAAGAAGGAAGTGGCTCCCAAGGTCCCATGTCAGGGCACATTGGACCGCTATGCGTCGGCGCCCACTACAGCACCAGCGGGCGCGGAGTCCGTGAGTCCACGCTTAGACACGGCTCTTCTGATGAGGCCATCCAGGCATCTAGAGAAGACATACAGGCGTTCCTGGCGGCCCTGGAGGTCAAGATCGGGGAACTGGGCTCCGAGGTAATGCTCTTGCGCCAGGACTTTTGCAACCTCACGGAGAGGGGGACCACGGCTGAAACTCGACTAGGGGAGGCGGAGGACACTATCCTCTCATTGCAGAGGGACGTGAAGGAGCTCAAGGCCTCGCATAAACAACTACAGTGGAAGGTGGATGATGCGGAAAATAGGGCCTGGCGCAACAACCTCCGCTTTGTGGGCTTTAGGGAGGGAATCGAAGGGCCCAATGTGGTGGAGTTCCTGCGTACATGGCTGTTGCACACCTTGCCTAAGGCGACATTTTCCAATTGCTTCATATTTGAGAGGGCACATCGGGCGCTCCTGGTGAAGCCCCTGGTGGGAGAGAGACCACGCCCGATCATCGCTCGATTTTTGAACTTTGCCGACCAAGATGAGATACTGCGCGAAGCCAGGAAACTGGGTGGGATCCGTCTGGAAAATACACAGATTATGATCTTCCCCGACTATAGCCAAGAAGTTCAGAAACAGAGACGCTCCTTTGACGCAGTGAAAGCAAAGCTGAGAGACCTTCGGATCCAATACATGCTGCCCTTTCCGGCCAAACTCAAAGTCATCTTTAAAGAAAAGACATACTTTTTCACCCACCCGGAAGATGCGTGGCAATGGCTGGAGGAGCGTCCACCGCTTCGAAGGCGCGAAGGAGAGCTGAGGGGGGTGGCAGAGAGGGAGACCGCTGCCAGGACCCAGTGGGAGACACCGAAGACGCAGAGGCAGCGGAGAAAACAAGGCTCCAGGCACGTGAAGGCGACGCCCTACCCTGCACAGAATCCAACGAGCTCACGACAGCACGGATCAAATACTTTCAACATCGGAGGTCAGGCGGGTTCTAGGTTTCGCTGCTTGACTGGGAATGCACGATCGGAAGGGGAAGAAGATGCCAAAGGGGTCACCTCCGGAGGCGAGGAATCAGAGGACCAGTCGATGCATCCGCTGGTGGAGGCTATCAATGAACTAGAGAAAGAAGCGGTTACAGAGGTGCAGACCTCGCAAGGGGACAATCCAGACTCTAACGCATGAACAGAGAGGGACCAGGGATGAATGAGATGCTGGCTCAGCCCGGAAGCACGCAAGTTGTTTTACACCCTATATCCACTGCGCTCACAGTTCTTAACTAGAATGTTTATGACAGTGGGTCCTATGGGAGAAGTTGTTGTTTTTCGTACTTACTAGATAAACTGTTTGGAGTGGGTTTGTAGGGGGTGAACTCAGGGAGGGCGACAGACCTTCTCCACCAGTGAGTCCTTTATCTCATCTTTAAAGGTGGAGGACTGCCGGGGGAGGGAGGTAGGGTGGGGGGGCTGCAGGGAGTTTCATGGGTTCTAAAGTTGGGAAGGTTTGAGGCTGGAGACAGATGGGATGGGAGGGCAGGGTGGGATGGAGAGTTGGTGAAGGGGGGAGGAAGCGGGACATGTCAGAAAGGTCACACACACCTTCGTCCAAGAAGCTCTATTAGCGCCGAGACTATGCACCACATACCAGGATTTCAGACAGAATGCCGGTTAAACATGTAGAGGTACTGCAGGATCTGGAGGGGCTCAAGATCTTAACGTGGAACGTGAATGGTTTAGGAAGTAAGATTAAGCGAGACCTAGTGAATTCCTATGTGAAAAGGGTGGGCCCGGACATATACCTATTACAAGAAACACAGCTACAGGGCACTAAATGCGGCTTTCTGGCTAGAGGGCAGTACAAAGTTCTAGCACATGGGGGATTTACTACAGGCTCGAGGGGGTGGCCATATTAATTTAAAAAATCCACCGTTCCGGGTGGCGCGAATATGGATGGACCCCCAGGGGACATTTGTGGGAGCAAGGGGCACTTGGAGACGGCAGGAGTACACGATCGTCTCGGCATATCCTCCTTAATTCATCGGATACACTGCAAGTGCTGGGTGGACTTCAATGACGTGCTGGTCCCAACACAAGACAGAACAGGAGACAGGTCCAGAGACCAGACCCCGACTTTGCTTTCTATGATGATTACTACCCTGGGACTGACGGATGTCTGGAGATGGTTATACCCGGACGCCAGGGCCTACTCCTTTTTTTTTAGAGCGCCCACAGGGTCTACTCTAGACTGGACTATATTTTTTTTGCCCGACATGTTCTGACGAGAGACGACTTAGCTGAATACAGAGCCAGAGGGATCTCGGATCTTTCCCTGCTCCTGGTGCAAGTGGGGAGGAGGAGGGAAAGGAGAAACGGGTCCTGGAGGCTGTCAGCTTGGGACCTGCAGAATCAGGCCATATTGAAGGGCCTCAGGGCCAATGTAAAAGTCTACATAGCTGAGAATGAGGGGTCGGATTCGTCAAAAGTGGTCTTGTCTTGTTGCAGCTTGGTTTTGGTCCCAAATTCTGGAAGTGGGTCCAATTGCTATATACGGATCCCAGAGCCAAGGTTAAAGTAAATGGGATCTTATCCTGGGGTTTCCCGGTGAGACGAGGGACTAGACAGAGGTGCCCCCTGTCCCCCCTCCTTTTTACGCTAACGATTGAGGTGCTCGCAAGTGCAATTCAGCAAAACGCGGACATTAGAGGTTTCCAACTATGGTCGACTGATACCGCAGAGGAAAAAATATCTCTCTATGCGGATGATGTCCTTCTATACATAACGCACCCAGAAACTATGATACCGGCACTATTCTTAGAGCTGGAAAGGTACGGAGCCCACGCAGGGTACCAGATAAACTGGCATAAGTCCATCCTATACGATCCCAGGGGACAGGAACAATGGATGGGCTTCCCAGAGAGGCTTCAGACGACTATCGAGGGCTGTACTTACCTTGGTGTGTTGGTGATGCTAAAAAGAGGCCGCTCCTATGACAAGAACATAGAACGGATAGTACATAATTTTATAGAAGACGCGAACAGATGGTGGCTGCTTCCCCTTACAATCCTGGGCCGTGCGGCCATGTTTAAAATGATGATGCTGCCCAAGCTCCTATATGCCTTTCAGAAGGAGTACTACCCTCTCCCCGTAGGGTGTTCGCGGAGATGAATGCGGAGTTACGAACCTTTCTTTGGTTGGGTAAGCACCCACGGGTGGCACTAACAACTCTACAAAGACACCAGTACAGTGGAGGGATCTCACTCCCCAGTATCGAGGCCTACTATTTGGCAGAACACTCAAGTCAAGTCAAGTCAAGATTTATATAGCGCGCTACATACCCATAGGGTCTCAAGGCGCTTGAGGAAGGGGGGGGGAGTTACTTGTCGAATATCCAAGTTTTAAGTTGCTTTCTGAATGCTAGGTGGTTCTGAGTAAGGCGGAGGTGAGTGGGAAGAGAGTTACAGGTTTTAGCTGCCAGGTAGGAGAAGGATCTACCTCCCATGGTGGCTTTGTTGATGCGAGGTACAGTGGCAAGGGCTTGGTTGGAGGATCGTAGCTGACGGGAGGGGGCGTAGAAGGACAGTCGTGTGTTGAGGCATTCGGGTCCAAGTTCGTAAAGTGCTTTGTGTGCGTGGGTTAAGAGGCGGAAAGTAATCCTCTTATTTACGGGGAGCCAGTGGAGGTTTTTCAGGTGACCAGAGATGTGTTCTTTACGTGGGATGTCTAGTATGAGCCTGGCTGAAGCGTTCTGGATGCGTTGGAGTTTTTTCTGGAGTTTTGCGGAGGTACCGGTGTATAGGGTGTTTCCATAGTCCAGGCGACTCGTGACCAGTGCGTGGGTGACCGTTTTTCTAGTTTCGGTGGGGATCCAGCGAAATGTTTTTTTGAGCATGCGAAGAATGTTGAAGCAAGATGATGAGACGGCGTTGACTTGTCTGGTCATCGAGAGTGAGGAGTCCAGAATGACGCCCAGGTTCCGTGCGTGGTCCGTCGGGATGGGTGCTTTTCCAAGGGCCTCTGGCCACCAAGAGTCATCCCAGGCGGAGGGGGAGGTGCCTAAGATGAGGACTTCTGTTTTGTCTGAGTTAAGTTTCAGACGGCTGTACTTCATCCACTCGGCAACTTCTTTCATTCCTTCGTGTAAGTTGTTTTTGGCGGTGTTAGGGTCTTTGGTGAGTGAGAGGATCAGTTGGGTGTCGTCAGCGTAGGAGATGATGTTGAGATTGTGTTGGCGAGCGATGGTTGCAAGGGGGCTCATGTACACGTTGAAGAGGGTGGGGCTGAGTGACGATCCTTGCGGCACGCCACAGATGACTTCCGAGGCCTCTGACTTGAATGGAGGGAGCCGGACTCTCTGAGTTCTTCCGGTGAGGAACGAGGTGATCCATTCCAGTGCTTTTCCTTGGATTCCAATGTTTCTGAGGCGCTGTAGCAGGGTGCTATGGCAGACTGTGTCGAAGGCTGCGGAGAGGTCAAGGAGGATGAGGGCGACTGTGTCTCCATTGTCCAATAGAGTTCGGATGTCGTCTGTTGCTGCGATGAGTGCGGTCTCAGTGCTGTGTTTGGCTCGGAATCCGGACTGTGAGGGGTCGAGGGATTTGTTGCTTTCGAGGAAGGTGGCAAGCTGGTTGTTGACAGCTTTCTCGATGACTTTGGCCGGGAAAGGAAGAAGCGAGATGGGGCGGTAGTTTTTGAGTTCGGTGGGGTCAGCTGTGGGTTTTTTCAGAAGGGCGCTGAGTTCTGCGTGTTTCCAGCTTTCCGGGAAGGTGGCGGAGTTGAGGGAGCAGTTGATGACGTCTCGGAGGTGTGGAGCTATGATGGAGTCTGCTTTGTTGAAGATGTGGTGAGGGCATGGGTCTGTGGGGGATCCTGAGTGGATGGAGTTCATCAGGCGGATGGTGTCCTCAGTGGAGATTGGGTCCCAGTCGTTGAGGATGTTCAAGGGTGGTGAAGGTCCTGCAGAAGGTTGGGTGGGTTGGTCTCCGGGTCGGTTGTCGAAGCTGTTGTGGATGTCTGCGATTTTGTTGTGGAAGAAGGAAGCTAGGGAGTCGCAGAGGGCTTGGGAGGGGGTGATGTCGTTGGAGTTGGCTGATGGGTTGGTAAATTCTTTGACGATGTTGAATAATTCCTTGCTGTTGTGGGCGTTGTTATCTAGTCGTTCTTTGAAAGCGGCTTTCTTGGCAGACCGGATTAGTTGGTGGTGTATGCGGGTGGCGTTTTTGAAGGCGTCCTTGGTGCTGGTGTTTGGGTCTTTTTTCCAGGCCTTCTCGAGGGAGCGACATAGTTTCTTGGATTTCTTAAGATCATCGTTGAACCAGGAGGCGTGTTTGCTGCCTAGTTTGATTTGACGTTTTTTCAACGGTGCTAGGATGTCGGCGCTGTTGGATAGCCATTGGGTGAAGTTAATGGCTGCTTGGTGGGGGTTTGAAGAGTGGACAGGAGGATATAGAAGGAGCGATGAGGAGATCTGGTCGATGGTGAGTTTGTTCCAATTTCTACGCAGGGTGGGTTGGAGGTGGTTGTGGATTGTGGTCTTATTGTAGATAAAGTGAACGCATCTGTGGTCCGTCCAATGAGGAGCTGTGGTGTGGCTGAATGAGACATGTTTGCTGGAGATGAAGATAGGGTCGAGTGTGTGACCTGCAATGTGGGTGGGGGAAGTGACAAGTTGTTTCAGTCCGAGGTTGGCGAGGTTGTCCAGAAGGGTGGTGGCGCTGTTGTCATTGCTCTTTTCCAGGTGAAAATTGAGGTCTCCCAATAGGATGTAGTCCTCGGAGGGGAGGGCGTGTGGGGTGATAAAGTCAGCGATGTCGTCATTGAATTGTGCCCGGGGTCCCGGGGGCCGGTAGAGGAGGGTGCCTCTGAGTGTGGTCTTGGGGTCGTTGTGAATCTGGAAGTGAAGGTGCTCGGCGCTGGCAAGGTTGACGTCTGAGCTGGTTGAGATGCGAATGGAATTCTTATGGACGATGGCAATGCCTCCTCCTGTGTGCTTGACGCGGTCCTTACGGATGATCTTGTATCCTTCAGGGATGGCCATTCCCTGGCTCTGCACCCCACATACAAACTGGAGAGGCACACAATGGCTAACCGCCCATATAACTACTATCTCTATGGGGGCAAAGGGAGGGGGAGACTGCTGCCAGCTATCAGACTTACCTTGACGGTCTGGAACCGTGCGACCAAGACCATAGGCTGGGAAAAGAGGCCCACTAGACAAACGCTGCTATGGCACTGTACTTGGCTCCAGGAACTGAATAAATTAAAAGGGTTTAAGACGTGGGACGACATTGGGATCTTAACGCTAGGCGACGTGACTGCAAAATGGGAATTGAAATCTTTCCAAGCATTAAGGGCGGACTTTGGCCTGCACCGCACTCAAGTTCAAGTTCAAGTTTTTTATTTATGTTTTGGAACTCGTGAGAGGCCCACATAAAATTTACATCTACAATAACAATCCAATATTACACAGAAAAAACAGCAAACATATTAATACAGATCCAAAAAGCATTTAAAAAAGTTAAAAATTCTTGAACAAAACATTTCATTGGGGGGCTTAAGGATAGCTTCAGAAAAGGCACTGGCAGATAAAATACCAAGTTTTAGGCAAATTGGTCTCACCCACTTACGACCAGAGTTTGTCAAAGTCGGACATATGAATAAAACATGAGTGAGATCTTGGATCGAGTTGTTACACAAGGTGCATTTGTTAGGGGAACCATTCCACTTGGATAAAAGGTTATTCAGTGGTAGCATATCTTGCCTTAATAAAAACAAAAAATGACGAATGCCGTGGGGAAGATTCCAAGTAGCGTAGAGTTGCATAGTTTTAAGAACACAAGAATTAATCACCGGCAGATCACCTTTCTTGTCAGGTCCCTATCCAACGAGAAGCTTAACTTCCATGTTGCTAATTTTAAGGAGGCTTTTAACTGATATAGGGATAAAGAAAAAAGGGTAGATTCCTCCAATTGCAATCATGTGACCGCCTTTCTGAAGTTTTTTACAATTGGGGAAAACTCCTTTAAAGGACCCAATAATTCCTTTAGGATAAGGTGTCTTAATGTGGCTGGTTCACATTTGGCTAGGTAAAAAATCCATCTTACTATACCAGCCAAGCCCTGAACCCAACTACTTCTTATGCCATACTCAAGCCTAAGAGAGGCCGCAGAGCAGGCAGAATTAACAGAGGTTAGTTGTCGCAGGAGTCTGCCTTCAATAGTGTGGAGAAATCCCCAGCTACTCACATCATTAAGTTCAGTGCCGTAGAGCAAGGAAGCCGGGATTTTTGCGCGGAAAGCTTCGAGCAAATAGGGAAAATGCCGTTTTCCTGTGGCTTTGTAGTGTGCATTTAAGCCCTTACCCTGCATCAGAGCCTTGCGCATGTTATTCTCAATATGGGCCTTGTTACTCATATTACCACATATTATTTTCCCTAAAAATGTATAGGATTTCACAATTTCTAACTTTTGGCCGCCTAATGACCATGCGAAATTCCCATGAGAGTATCTTTTCTTTCCGGTCAGACACATAACCTTGCTTTTGGAGATGTTTATCTGTAAAAAATGCAACTCTGTGAAGACATGTAATGCATGCAGACGATTGTTCAGGCCTTTCGGTGTCAGATCTAACAACAGTATGTCGTCAGCATACATTAAACATACAATAGCTTTATGTCCCAATACAGGGGCAATACCACTACTCAAAGACAAAACTTGATGGAGATCATAAACATAAAGGGAGAATAATAAGGGAGCCAACAAACATCCTTGTTTAAGACCATTGGCAGAGAGGATGGTGTGTGACAGGCCTCTTTCCCCTCCCATCATTATTCGGCACCAGGTATCCGTATGGAGGTCCTGTATTAAATCTAACAGTAAAGGTGACATGCCTAAGGACGAAAGTTTCCTCCACAGCAAGGGTGGGTCAACTTTATCGAAAGCTGTGGAGAAATCTATGAAGGCTGCATATACTTTTCCACCTCGGACCGTGATGTATTTATCCATTATCACTTGTAAAGCTGTTAGATTATCCATGGTGCCATGGCCTTTGCGGAAACCCGTTTGCTCAAATGGATGAATGTTACTCCGATCCACCCATTCAGATAACAATTTCAACAGGCACCGCTCTCAATACTTTAAATATGCGCAATTGAGGCATGCCTGGCGGGCGGAAGGGATCCCAGTGGACACACTCCCTGAATATGCACCTTTAGAGGGCCGCCTCCTACAGGAACAAATTCCGGAAAGGGCGGTATCGCTCACATATAGGACACTTATGAATAACATGTCCGAACAGCTAGGTACACTTAGAAGCAAATGGGAGGGAGATGTGGGAGAAATGGATACAGTGGACTGGGATACAATTTTAATGCACCCTAGAGAGGTAGCTATTAAATACCGGTAGAGGCTCATCCAATTTAATGTCCTGCATAGGACCTATTTTGATTGGGTACGCTTACATAAAATGGGGAGAGCTGGAGACATGATCTGCCTGAGATGTGGACGAGATGAAGGGACTTTTTACCACATAATCTGGTCATGCCCCATAATCCAAGCCTACTGGACGGACGTCCGGAGGGAACTGGAGGAGGTGCTAGAGACTTCCTTGCTGCTAGACCCTAAACTGGTCCTGCTGAGTATGACCAACAATGTGGATCTTGTACGCCCGCTATTGATTTTTTTGGTCCTGGCTTTGGTGGTGGCCAAGAGAGACGAAGCAAAGAAGTGGGGGGTAGCCGTGCCACCGCAGCTGGAAGAATGGTGGAAAGGTTTAGATCTATACATGGCAGCTGAAAGGGTCACATACAAAGCTAGGGGGTGCCCTAAGAAATTTGGCAGAGTCTGGAGAAAATGGCGGAAATATCATGGGGGAATATGAAAGTGGACATGGGGAGAAGGTGCGACATAACATAACATAACATAACATAACATGTGTATTTGTAAAGCGCACGTTCACCCAGCGGTTTCTTGGCGCTGAATAACAGATGTTTATTGTTACCCAACTCAATGGTACTCATTTTATCGACCTCAGATGGATGAAAGGCTGAGTGGACCCGCCGGGATTTGAACCTGTGACCATGAGGTCGAACACAGGCCCCTGCAGTGGACGCATTAGTCCACTGAGCCACCAGACCCGGCTGGCGACAATGGACATAGGCACCCCGGAAGGTAGCACGCTATGGCACTACAGACCTGGGCCCGAGACTGGTCTGGGGATTATACTTGCTCTGATCGAAACTATACTACTTTTAAAGGTGATGCTCGGTGGATGTGGGGCTGGGAGGAAGGGACTGATGACCATTGATGACATGATTGTATTATTGTTACATAATAAAATGCAAATAAAAATGTTTTTTTTCAAAAAACACTGTTTATTAGGAAAGGACACAATGTCACCCACCCACACAATAATGAATGTGAATTTTCTTTACCCTGGATGCATACTCTCTTCCCTCAGCTCTCTGGTTGATCATGCTCCCAACTAACACATTTTCACTCTAGTTCTTGCAGTCACACACTTTGGTGGGTCAGCCCTGGTTACTGCTGCCAATATTCTTTGACGTCACACACAGAGCAGGGTGTATAACATGGCCAATCTCCTTCTTAGGTTGATTTAAAGTGGATATAGCTGGTTCACGTTGCAGACCCATTGGCCAAAGCCGTTGCCTCCATATGCTTCAACACCCTCTGCATGTCCTTCAAATGGATCCCCCCCCCCTAGAATCCAGGAAGACCATCAACTGTGCACTCATCACCAGCAGGCTGGACTATGGGAATGCCTTCTATGCCAGAATCAACCAATCTCTGCTTCACAGACGCGTGACAGTCCAGAACGCCGCAGCCAGGCTCGTCCTTAGCATCGTATTCATTTTATTTGTTTATTTCATTTGTAAAGAGCCTGAATCACCGCCGGAGGGGTATCTCTGCGCTATGGAGGTGTATGAGTAGGCCATGAAGGGGGGCATGGTAAAATAATGTGGTTTTGGGGAACCTTCTGAATTGAAGGTGATCAGGGCATTGTTGCAGATGGATAGGAAGCTGGTTCCAGTAGAGAGGGTCTAGGTGAAAGAAAGCTTTCCCACCCAGTTGGGATGTTTTGAACCGTGGTACCAGAAGCAGAGATTTAGATCCCGGAATGGAGAGACCTAATGAGTATGTAGTGGTTAAATTTCCTTGCAAGATAGCTGGGGCCTTTGCTGTTCAAGGCCTTGTGTACAATACAACAGATTTTAAATTTGATTCGTTTACGTACCGGGAGCCACTGGAGTTGTTGTAGGAGAGAAAGAGAGGCAGTTCTAGTTGGAGCATTCGAGACAAGGCACGCCGTGGTGTTTTGGACCACCTGTAATCTGCTCAGCGAACACTCATTAGTTGAGCCCAAAAGGGCATTACAGTAGAAAGCAGCTTAGTACATGTGCCTGGATAACAGTTTTCGGTGTGGACAATGGAAGGAAGGGGCAGATTCACCGTAATAAACCAAGTACATGGAAACAGGACCCAGTGGTGGTAGCAGCGTGCTCTTTCATGGTCATTGCCTGGCATATGCTGGGGTTCCTGACTACGATCTTAGGCACTGGGGGAGCATCTAGATCCACTGGCCACCAATCTGGTGACCACAGCATGATGCATCCTCCTGAGCAATTTTAGCATCCCACGACAAGACTACATCACCCAGCACCTACGAGAACTCTACTGGCTCCCCATCAAAAAAAGAGTGACCTTCAAGCTGCTCACACACACCTACAAAGCCCTCCACAACACAGGACCCCAATACCTCAAAAAAAGAATCTTCTTGTTTATCCCCAAGAGAAACCTCTGCTCCCCTGACCAGGCCTTGGCCGAAATCCCCGCATCCACAGAGCCAGAACAGGAGGCAGATCCTTCTCCTACATCGTGGCAAAGACCTAGAAGAACCCCCCTCAGCATCAGAAGAAGCCCCACACTGCAAGCATTCAGGAAGAGTCTCAAGACCTGGCTTTTCGAATGACCTGAGCTGCCCAAATCCCCCCCCTCCCCCCAGCACCTTGAGACCCTCACTGGTGAGTAGTGAGCTCTATAAATCCCTGATTGATTGATTGATAGGCCAACACAGTGTGTGTTTGAGTGTTATCAAGAGGCCCTGCCATTGGTTTGGCTGTCTGTAACTCCTACGGGTAATGCAATGAGCAGTGCTGCCTTCTTTAATATACATAAAATCTCTGAGATCAGCTTGGTTTGGCTTCACCTCTGAGAGCTACTTTGAGGGTGCTGGTGAGCTACCAGTAGCTCCCGAGCTACAGGTTGGAGATCCCTAGTGACTAGAGTCTCCTCTTATCAAGGAGAGAATAGTTTCTGGCAACCTCAGAACATGACAACCCTGAACCCTCAGAATCGTGGAAACAACATACTACTTTTTGCTCACTTAGTCTGTCTCAGAGATATACAGAATAAACAGTCTGGGCGTTTCAATAAGAATTTATTGAACAGTTGTTTTTCTCGTGTAGAATATATGAGCTGTAACAACCGTTAGACAGTACTAGAGATATATGATTAGCAGTACTACGAAAGTAAAGAAATGGTAAAGCTCTACCATGTTGCAATAATCATGAATACATACATAGATATAAAACATATGATAAAAGTCCATACTCCTACGATACTTCCCTAACTAGATATACCTAAATGTACCTAGCATCTATATAGGTGTTATGCCAACAGTCCCTCTAGGATCTAGTCAACACCATTACCTTAGAATGAGAAAATGTGGGACCCCGTCCTGGTCTCAAGTTGGACACCCCGTGAGGGATGTTAGACCACTGCTAGCTGGAGCGTCTGCATGCAGGAACCTCAGCGTCTCTGGTCAGTGTGTCAGCCAGGAAGTCACGGTCTCCTCTAACTTACTATGGCAAGATGTGGTTTATTTATACCCAAAAGTATCTGGGGCCTCTTTGTCCCTTGTGTGGTGTGTATGGACCATTGTCGGACTGAGGAAGATGTAAGGGATGAACCTTGCAAATGGATGTTTTTCATGCATAATTTATGAGCCCTTCAGAGATGTTATAGGAGGCCTCTGTTTAAGGAAACCCTCTTTCTGCACCCAGAAATGAAACTAGATAAAGGTTCAATCCTAAGAGCCCGTTATTGTGTAGTGTAGGGGGCTAATGTAGGTGAAGGATCATGCCTATATTAGGGCATCCAGGAACATGCCTATATTAGGGCATCTAGGATCATGTCTATATTAGGACATTCTAGGATTATGCCTATATTAGGTCATCTATTTGAAATATAACACCCACTCCTCTTCTGAACCGCACAATAATGAATGCTAGCAAACGACTAAGTAGCGCACAATAAAATGTGTCTATTAAAAGTATTAAAATCATTTTAAAATAGTCTTTAGAAAATTTCAAAGGCTGATGTTTGAATTGCCACTCAGTGAAAAAAGTCAAATTTGTCAAGTCAAAGAAGTTTCATTACTACAAGCAGAAGAAGGCCATGCCTTTTTCAGTAAAAGTGTCAATTTAGGAAATGTTCCAAATTTTGTTTGTTTATTTATGAGAAAAAGAAGAAGCCTAATTCTTTCCCAGCACACGAAGAGCCAATTTGAGATTAAGTGTCCTGGCTGGGAGATGCAACTATATCGGTGTTTGCTACTGGAGATGACAAGTCTAACACCTCGCCGTCAATCGCACATAGATGATATTCAGTACTGTCAACAGCCGGTGCTGGGGCAGCTTGTGAGGTAGTTGATACCAGAGTGCCTGTGGAGGAGGCAACACCTAACCCAGCAGGAGCAAACGGCACCTGTGGGTTCTCGAGGAACGCAGCTATCAGTATAGGAATACGCTGGGGACTACTTAGAGTATAGGCCTTTTTTGGGGTCCAGCATAGCATCTATGTCCGAAGGCATAGCTGATGAAAGTGTCAGAGATCTAACACGCATTCTTCTCCGCAGAACAGGCATCGAAGAACAGGTAAGATGCAGTCCATACAGACTGGTCTAAATGACAGGAACCAGGAGGCGCTCAGTTCCCACAGGCGAGGTATGCCCTGATGTTGCACCAAGTGTTCACGGTATTCCCGCTCAAGGAGCACTTTTGCCAACTCGTTTGTGATTGGGCCGTCCATTGCATAGCAGTAATATGACAATTAGTATTTCTGCAATTAATGCCAGGATAAGCGGAAGATCTCCGAAAATGCTTCCAAACACGGAGTGTATAAAATTTGGGATAACTCTGAGGACTGTCTGAAAGGTGCTTAACATTCCTGACCCTGTGGTCTTAAATAGGTGTACAATACCACTCGTATCAGACATATTAAAGATAAGGCCCATCATTTCTGCGAATTGAATGGGGCCATTTGTACGTATGAGTGCCTGTATCAGCCGAGATCCTTGCTATTTGAAGATCAAAGGTTTCTCGGTCGGAGATTAAGGGCACATTTTGCTGTAGAAGCATGGCTTTCATTCAGCTAAGAGCATCAAATTGTATGGAGGAAACATTCAGTGAAGGCCATAACGGTGCCTCCCTGACTGAATGTATCGGTGGAAACAATACTTGCATACAACAAGTAGCCCTAGAGCCGACGGTTTCCAGATATGCAATGCCTGGTAGCATTCCACAGAAGCCTTGATCGTTCAGCATCAGGTAACTCTCATTCGGAAGTAGCCCGAATACTGGAGTAATCACTGCAGATGGCAGGACAAGTTCACTACAGAAACTTAACAAGCCCCATGCAGCAATACGTCCTGGCATATGAATAATCCACTTAAAGTGCTCTTATAGTTTTTACCACTAAGAAACACTTCTCAATGCCCATTCCGGTAATTCTATATGAAATATAACAATGCAATACACCAAGGAAACACTTCTGGCGCTGACAATTGAGGATTAGGATTATGAAAATCCATGTCAGGGAAAGATGGTGCCCACACCGAATTTATTACTACCGCCCGAGTAGCACAGTGGCAATGGTTGTAAAACATGGAATATGGGGCCTCTTCTAACAAATGGCCAGCTTTATGGGTGGGGCCCTTGTTGCTCAGCGTCATGTCTAAGGCCGCGAAGTCATCAATGAGATTTATACAGGCAGTATTGTTATCGTCTTCTAAGTGTAGATTTAGGTCCCCTAGTACTGTGAAATTTTGGGCATTAAGATGGTATGGTAGAATGTAGGTAACCAAATTTTCTGACCATAAAGAATTGTTCCCTGGCGAGCGGTAGATCAATAGGCCAGAGAAAGTAAAATTGGGGCTAAGGGTAATCTTAAACGATGCCGCCTCACAGCTGGGACTATCTGCAGGTTCGAGGTTGCACACAAGATCTCCATTGTAAATAATTCCAATCCCCCCACCTACTTGTCCTACTCAGTCCTTTCTTACAATAGCGTAACTCGAGGGGAGGGCAGTTGCAACATCTGGACCTGCACTATCGTGGAGCCACGTCTCCGTCAGAAATACTGCACTAGGCTTTTCCTCCATTAGAAGATGAAAGATATCCAGTTTGTGTTGTGGTAATGATCTACAGTTTACCATATAAAATGTAAAATCACAGGGGACCTTTCGCAGGGAATAGGCTTTGTTATTAGTACTGTGTTTAGCTTCGGGATAGGGCTGATAGTTAGTCAGAGAGAGGGTGCAATGAGGGCATGCTTGTGCTCCAGCAAGTAATGGATTCAAAGAAATACAGTTATTATCTCTCATGGGGCGAAGAGCCCTGAGATGCTCACTTGTTGTCATCCCTGAAGTAGGTGGGGCAGACATTCGTGCCCCGTGTCCCGGCCTGGCCCAGACGGGCACAGACGGGCCGACTCAGGCTAGACTCTGGCGCTGACGTAGCGCGTCCACAAACGCGTCCGCTAGCGCGGAGAGGAACCGATTCCTTTTATGCCCGAGACTAGAGCGCTCTCACCGCTCTGTCCCGACCTAAGATGGCCGCCACTAAAGTCCCTGGTGCTCAGTGCCTTGCCCTAGATCGGCAGGTACCGGGCGAAAATGTGCTAGCAAGTGAATGCGGGTCAGCTACAGGTATGCTGTCTGCAAATTCACTAAATAAAATCCATTTTTCATACAATTTTAAAATCGCTAAATTTCAGTTTCTAAAATAGTACGGTTCATCAAATAATGCTCGCCAACTCAGCTCCTAAGAATTATGTTATGCGGCAGAGTAACGCGCTGCCTGGATGCTCATATATGGTATGGCAATATCCCGGAACAGCTTAGGGAGTGGTTCCCGACAGCTGCAGACAGGCTCAGCTCATGCTAGAGCACCATCTCACATATTTCCAAGCACTCTGCCTCCAGGATTGAAGAGGCCTTCCATAGGAGTGGCTGATAGGAACATATGTGTCTAGTTTAAGGTTAAATATAGGGATACTATATCTAAGTAAGAGGTGCTTACACCAACTTACCCCAGCTGAGTGATCAGCCAGTTGTGTCAAATATGGAGGCCAGGCCAGGGGTGGCACAATACATGCTGCAGCCCCTGGTAGGCCTTGGAAACACCTATGCCCTGGGTACCTAGGGTACACTGTTACAGGGGCCAATAAGGTGAACCAGTTCCAATTCGTAATGCACCTAAAGTGCATTGGCAGTAATTTAGATAGAGAACAGCAGGCTGTGGGTCTGATTAGCAGGCCCACAGCCACATTAAGTCATAAACCAGTGAAGCAAAAAGCAAAAATTTGGGGTGACCATAGGATAGCAGACCCTACTCTCCTACACAACCCCCCCCCCCCAAACGCAGGGACATTAGACTAACCTTGACCAGTTGTGTCTTCATGTTCTAAGTGGAAGTACCTGGAGAGACCATCTGCGTTGCCATGGTCAGTCCCCGGGCGGTGCTCCACTGTAAAGTCCATCCCCTGTAGGGAAATGGACCACCTGAGTAGTTTGGGGTTTTCACCCTTCATCTGATTAAGCCATAAGAGGGGCTTATGGTCGGTCTGAATCTTGAAGTGAGTGCCAAATAAGTATGGTCTCAACTTCTTCAGGGCCCACACCACAGCAAAGGCCTCCCTCTCAATAGCTGACCAACGTTTCTCTCTGGGGGTCAGCCTTTTGCTAATAAAAGCAATGGGCTGGTCCTGGCCATCTACATTAAGCTGTGAAAGCACTGCTCCCACTCCCAACTCAGAAGCATCTGTTTGGACAATGAACTCTCTTGAGTAGTCAGGACTCTTCAGGATAGGTGCAGAGCACATGGCCTTCTTCAGGTCATCAAATGCCTTTTGACAGATTTCTGTCCACTGAACCTTTTTGGGCATCTTCTTAGATGTCAGATCATTAAGAGGAGTCACAATGGACCCATAGTTCTCAACAAACTTCCTGTAGTACCCAGTCAGGCCCAAGAAAGCTCTGACCTGAGTCTGGGTAGTTGGAGGGGACCAGTCCATTATGGTCTGGATCTTACCCTCCAGTGGTTGAACTGGGCCTCCACCTAGAAGGTGGCCCAGGTATACAACCTTGCTCTGCCCTATCTGGCACTTTGTTGCCTTGATAGTGAGGCCTGCCTTTTGCAGAGCCTCAAGCACTTCCTTCAGGTGGACCAGGTGATCCTCCCAGGTGGAGCTAAAGACAGCAATATCATCCAGATAAGCTGCGCAAAAGTCATCCAACCCAGTGAGGACTTGATTCACCAACCTTTGGAAGGTGGCAGGTGCATTTTTCAAACCAAAGGGCATCACCACAAATTGATAATGCCCGCTAGGGGTAGAAAATGCTGTCTTGGCTTTAGACTCCTCAGCTAACCTGATTTGCCAGTAGCCAGCTGTTAAGTCAAATGTGCTCAAATATTTGGCAGAAGCCAACTTGTCAATTAGCTCATCTGCCCTTGGAATAGGGTGTGCATCTGTCCTGGTGACAGCATTGAGCCCTATGTAATCCACACAGAACCTCATCTCTCTCTTGCCATCTTTGGTGTGAAGTTTGGGGACCAGAACCACTGGGCTAGCCCAGGGGCTCTCTGAAGGCTCAATGACACCTAATTCCAGCATCTTTTGCACCTCAGTCTTTATACAGTCCCTGACGTGGTCAGGTTGCCTGTAAATCTTGCTCTTTACAGGAAGACTGTCACCAGTGTCCACCACATGGGTACACCAGTTAGTCTGACTGGGTGTCAAGGAGAACATATGCCTGTATGCCTGTAGAACTTGTCTACAGTCATTTTGCTGATGTTCAGTGAGGCTGCCATCCAAGGCCACACCATCAACTGAGCCATCCTCAGGATTCTGAGTGAGCAGGTCTGGGAGAGGGTCACTCTCTTCCTCCTGTCCCTCATCTGTAGCCATGAGCAAGCCCATGTCTGCCCTGCTGACATATGCCTTCAATCTGTTTACATGGAGCACCCTGTGGGGGCTCCTGGGAGTTCCTAGGTCCACCAAGTAGGTAACCTCTCCCTTTTTCTCCAGAACTGTATGGGGTCCAGATCATTTGTCTTGGAGTGCTGCTGGGGCCACAGGCTCCAACACCCATACCTTCTGTCCAGGCTGAAACTCAACCAGGACAGCCTTTTGGTCATGCCAAGCTTTCTGTAATTCTTGGCTAGCCTCAAGGTTTTTGGATGCCTTTTCCATGTACTCTGCCATCCTGGAGCGGAGATCAAGTACATAGTCCACTATGTCCTGTTTAGGCTTTTTGAGAGGTAACTCCCATCCTTTCTTCACTAGACATAGGGGTCCTCTTACAGGGTGCCCAAACAACAATTCAAAGGGGCTGAAGCCAACCCCCTTTTGAGGGACCTCTCTGTAAGCAAACAAAAGGCAGGGCAGTAGGATGTCCCATCTTCGCCTGAGCTTTTCAGGTAATCCTTTGATCATGCCCTTTAGGGTCTTGTTAAATCTCTCAACAAGCCCATTACATTGTGGATGATAAGGAGTGGTGAACTTGTATTTGACACCACATTCCTTCCACATAGCTGTCAAATATCCTGACATGAAGTTGGCATCTCTGTCAGATATTACCTCCTTAGGAAACCCCACTCTGGAGAAAACTCCAAGTAAGGCCCTGGCCACAACAGGAGCTGTTGTGGTCCTAAGTGGAATTGCCTCTGGGTACCTGGTGGCATGGTCCACTACCACCAGTATGAATCTGTGCCCAGATGCTGTAGGGGGATCCATTGGACCTACAATATCAATCACCACTCTTTCAAAGGGAACCCCCACCACAGGTAGTGGTATTAGGGGGGCCTTTGTTGTTCCACCTGCTTTACCACTGGCTTGGCAGCATTCACAGGAGCGCAAAACTCCTTGGTGTCTTCAGACATGTGAGGCCAGTGAAAGTGAGGGACAAGCCTGTCCCAGGTCTTATTCTGGCCTAAGTGTCCTGCTAAAGGAATATCATGGGCCAAGGTGAGAAGGAAACCCCTAAATTGCAGAGGTATAACCAACCTCCTGGTTGCACCAGGCTTGGGGTCTCTACCCTCTGTGTAAAGGAGTCCTTCATCCCAATAAACTTTATGGGCACCTTGAGCATTCCCAGCAGCCTCAGCAGCAGCCTGCTGTCTGAGGGGTTCAAGAGAAGGACAGGTTAGCTGAGCCTGCCCCAAGTCGGCCCTAGAAGGTCCCCCTGTCCCCAGAAACTCAACCTGATCAGGTTCAAGTTCTTCAGAGACAGTTCCTTCAGGGGTCTCAAGACCAGCTTCCTGTGAAGCTTGATCCTCACTTGCAGGCAGTTGGGAAGGCACAGCCTTAACCCTCCTGTTCTTCTTCTTGGAAGGTGCTTGGTCCATTGTTCCAGGATCCAAGACCTGAGGTTCAGAGAGGCACTTTTTGTCTGTGACCTGGTCACAGCAAGGACATGTGATGATATCCCTAACATCTCTGCATGAGTCCTGTACTCAACTTCTGACCATAGAGAGTTCTCCAGGTCATTGCCCAACAAACATTCAACTGGGAGATCAGCACTAACCACAACTCTTTTTAGGCCAGTTACCCCTCCCCAGGAAAAGTTAACAAGTGCCACACTATGTGTAGTAGTGACATTGCTGGCATTGGTCACCAGGTAATTATCACCTGGCATGTATTGTCCAGGGTCCACAAAGTTAGGTGTCACCATTGTGACACTGGCACATGTGTCCCTGTAAGCTTGAGCCACTTTGTTATTAATCAAAGGCGTCTGTCTGTATTTTCCCAAGTTACTGGGACTGATGTCAGGGGTCAAATCTATGTCCCCTTCACAAATCAGAACAGCCTGGGTAAGGGTTCTGACTAGGTCAGAATCTACTTCAGTTCCCAAGAAAATACTCACTACCCCCTTGGCTTGTGGACCAGCACTGCTAGCTGTACTAGTGGGTGCAGGTGCCTTAGGGGCTGCAGTGCTGGGGGCTCCACCCTTTTTACACTCACTTGTCCAGTGAGAGGTGTTTTTACAAGTTTTACACCAGGGTTTCTTCTGACCTTCTTTCTTCTTTTTCTTGGAAGTTTGGGACCCACCCTCTGTTTCAGTTTGGGGCCCTGTTGAAGACTTCTGGTCTTTAGATTTCTGCTCCCCACCCTTCTGGTCTGTTTTCTTCTGGTCACCACCCTGGTTCTGGTTCTGGTTCTTTTGCTTAACTCTGGTTCTTACCCATTTGTCTGCCCTCTTTCCCAATTCTTGGGGAAAGGTCAAATCTGAGTCAACCAAATGTTGATGCAACTGCTGGTTCTGACAATTATTTAAAATGTGTTCTCTCATCAGCAAATTATACAATCCTTCATAGTCTGTAACCTTGCTTCCCAGCAACCATCCCTCCAGAGCCTTAGTGGCACACTCAACAAATTCAGACCAGTCCTGAGTCTGTGTCTTCTGGGTATCTCTGAACATTAACCTGTACTGTTCAGTGGTTAAGCCTAACCCATCAATCAGAGCACTCTTCAGGACCATGTAGTTTCTAGAATCCCCATCACTAACTGTGAGGAGTCTGTCTCGGCCTCTACCTTCAAAGGAGAGCCACAAGATTGCTGCCCACTGCTCCTGAGGGGTCTGCTGTACTCTGCAGGCTCTCTCCATTGCAGTTATCCATTTGTGGATATCATCCCCAGCTTTGTAGGGGGGCAAAATCTTTCTGTTATCAAAAGACCTGTCTTTATCCTTGTGGATATTGCTGCCACCAGTGGGTTCTATTATCCCACTCTCTCTAGGCTGTCTTGCTCTAGCAAGTTTCTCTTGGGCCAGGGCAACTTCTAATTTTTGTCTCTGGATCCTCAATTCAGCCTCTCTCATTTTGGCCTCATGTTCCCTTCTCTGAGGGCCAGTAATCTCCCTTCTGGAGTGACCATGAGAGCCTCTAGAAGCATGGGAGTTGTTAGAGTCACCTGAGTGAGTCCTTCTCCTCCTAGGCTTCTGGTTAAGTCCACCTGGGTGTCTGAATGGGTTGTTACCAGATTCAATCCCAAATAGGCTTAAGTTAGCCTGGTTCAGCCTACTGACCAGCACCTGACTATTTCTGTCATCATCTGACTCACTGCTCCCCCTTCTGTCTCTTCTTCCTCTTCCTCCTCCTCATCTACCTGAGGAGCTCCAGTAATGGGGGCTTCCTCATCTACCAGGACTATAGGGACAGGGGCTTCTACAGTGTCATCCTCAGAAGGATGGCCTCCTTCAGCATTCCCTGTGGGGTCTGCCTTAGAGGTCTTTAGAGTCTCAGACTGGTCTAAGAGCTCTCTAAGGTGGTCTGTAGTAGGGGAAGGCCCTGTCTTCAGACCCCTTAAGACACAAAGCTGTCTTGATTCCTTAAAGGAAAAAATAGCAAATTTGGATGGTGCCCTTGGAGGGTCACTCTCAACAGGGACGTTCCCAGTGGAACCCTCTGCTCCAGACATTGCTCTAGTGTGGGTGGATGTGTTGCAATCTACCTACACTGGTGTTTACCTACTAAACCTATCTAGTAGTTGTAGTCAGGGTGTGCTACTCCCTTTCCTCTACAACAACTAAGTTCAGTAGAACTTAAGTATACTAGTCTTGTTTTATATGTACCTAGCAGGTACCTGTATGATCTTTCAAATGATAATCTCAAAGATTGTAATGGTAAAACAACAGCAAGCTCAGATCCCAATCCGCTGCTCACCAATGTGAGAAGTTGGCCTGGTATATAATGCTCACTAATTCTAGTGATCACTTTGTACCATGCCAAGCAACCCTTATGATGATTGGTTGTAAGTCAACCTTATAGACCAGTTATCCTAGTGGTAACGTGGACAAAGCAGTCTTAGGCTAAACTCTGAAAGGCATGTGAAGCCAGCTGTATTACCATACACAACCCCCTTGAATACCAAATGAAAGGACACTACACAGATATATATTGAAAATATATATTGATTTATTAACTAAAAGTATCCCCTGGACTCTTTATGAGCACAGAAGCACAAGCGTTAAACACAAGACAGTTTAAAATACACAAAAGTTGCACAATATGGATGAGCCCTAGGGGCCACCTAAACCATATACTAAGAAAGTGGTATAAGAGATACCAATCTGAAAGGAAACAGGCCTAGGGCCTTGGGAATCGCTGGAGCTGTTCGAGACTAGCAGTGACTAAGTCGGGAAAATCCCGCGGGACTCGGGTGCAGTGTTTAAAGTGCACGTACTCACCAATGCAAAGTCTATGGTGCGTAAAAAGTACAAAGTTAGTTAGTTCGGAACCTTCCGAGTGACCTAGAAAGCTGAAACTTGAGACACAGGCCCTAGAGATGTGTACCAGTGTAGGAACACTGGCGGAGCTGAGTTACCTCACCCACAGGAAGCGGGTGCATAGGGTCGAAGTAGTGTCGGGTGTCGTCATGCTGGTCGATGGTGCTTGGAGCTGAAGATGCTGCAGGCGGCTCGATGTGAAGAGTTCCGGTGGATTCAAGGGTGGATCTGAAGATGTGAAGACCTGAACGCAGAGGGGACAATGTTCAAAGTCACTAGCCAGTGACTACCGTGGAACCAGATTGGAACCAGGCAATGTCGGGTGCAAACAGGCATTGAGGTGTAGCTTCTCTCTGCAGCCACGTGGACCCCGGGGGTCGAGGACGTCCAGGAGTCGGTCACGAGCTGTCCCATGCAGGCTTCTCGCTGTTTGCGGTGTCGGCAACCTGATCGGAGCAAACAGGCCTTGGCTAATGCAAGCCACGCAGGAGTCGAAAAAGGCTTAACACTCGGACCAGCAAGGTCAGAGAGGGTGCTCCTTTTTACAGGAGCGAGGGCAAGTCTGGAGCAACCAGACCCGTGGTGTAGTTTGTAGTTGTAGTCGCCAAGATGGCCACTGACCACGTGGCTAGTGGCCAGGATGGCGCGTCAAGTGGCACAATGCAAAAGGGCCCCAATGCAGACGTGGAGATGCTGGGGGGCTGATCTTCGGTGCAAGGGCTGCTCGGTGGTGGGGGTTCTCAGTCCCCAAAGCACAACGTTGAGGATGCCTCTGGTGCTGCGCTGTCAGCTCTTCTGGTGTCTTCCAAGAAGTCCGGTCCCACGTCTCTCGGTGCCTCCACGGGTCCCTTCTTTGCAGGGACTGTGGATCGGGCTGTGAGAAGTCTGGGAGTCTGGGTCCTGTCAGGCTCTGGGCTCGGGCTCCGGCGGGAGGCAGCGGCAAAGCAGACGTTGATTTGATGGTTGGTACCTGTGTTCACAGGGTGGCCACTGCTAGGCCACAAGGGAGATTCTCTTCAGTCTTCTGTGCAGCAGAATGTCGAAGTCCAGTCTTCTTCTTCGTGTAAAGTTGATTCAGGATGATCGGCTGTGCAATGGCACTGCTCCCACTCTTATTCCCAATCTGAGGGGTGGATCACCTACTAGGTCCTTCCTCTGGGTGGGACCAGGAAGGGGGGGCGGTTACACCCCCTTTCCTTTGTCCAGCTCCTCGCCAGGCCTGGGTCTGGAATGTCTCAGGACCGGTTTGGACTGGCTTGTGCACAGCGACACCTTGTGTGCCCCGGGCATGTCTCAATCTATTCAGCCCTGTCCTACCCAATACACAAAACCCTGTCTGGGGTGGTGCTCGCACCTCCCAAGACAGGAACCCTTTGTCCAAGCCTCTCTCGCTGGAAGGGCTCCCAGCAGCAGGAGGTCAGACTTGTGTCTGCAGTGGCAGCATCCATTTTGTGATGCTGAGGCTCTGGTTAACTTTAACCGGGGTTAAGACTACACACATGTCGTGTCCCTCTAGAAGGGTGGAATGCTATCCCCGTCGACAGAACTGTCGAGGGGATAGTATTCCAATTCGTATGATACCTTACTCGACATGTTTTGATAAAGCCAAACCAAAGATAGCATATAACCGCGAGGATTATAATGCACTTAGGAGTATATGGTATGGCAGTATCCCGGAACAGCTTAGGGAGTGGTTCCCAACAGCTGCAGACAGGCTCAGCTCATGCTAGAGCACCATCTCACATATTTCCAAGCACTCTGCCTCCAGGATTGATGAGGCCTTCCATAGGAGTGGCTGATAGGAACATGTGTGTCCAGTTTAAGGTCAGGCATAGGGATACTATACCTAAGTAAGAGGTGATTACACAAAATTACCCCAGCTGAGTGATCAGCCAGTTGTGTCAAATATGGAGGCCAGGCCAGGGGTGGCACAATACATGCTGCAGCCCCTGGTAGGCCTTGGAAACACCTTTGCCCTGGGTACCTAGGGTACACTGTTACAGGGGCCAATAAGGTAAACCAGTTCCAATTAGAGAACAGCAGGCTGTGGGTCTGTTTAGCAGGCCCACAGCCACATTAAGTCATAAACCAGTGAAGCAAAAAGCAAAAATTTGGGGTGACCATAGGATAGCAGACCCTACTCTCCTACATGTCCATCAACTGTTGTTTTTGCATTTGTCACCCCGAGTGGGATGGGTATGCTCAGACATGAGTCCCATGCTCTCCACACCACTGGATTCAAGCAAGCCGGGCTGAAGATTGCTGGAATGCCTGAAACCGGTCCTCGGAAGCTTGTTTCCGGTCTAGGGAAGGCATGGCTTGGCAGTTTGGGCTGGACTGTTCCCATGAGGCACAGGGTCAGACTGATTTGCATAGGGCCATGTCTGAACTGGGGTGGTGTGGAGTGCAAAAAAACGATGGATTTAGGCCCAGATCTCTGTACTGGGGTGAATGTATGACATTGTTCTGCATTCTGTCCATCAACTGTGGTTTTTGAATCCTTCTCTCCAAGCACCAAGGAGGGATTTCTCACAATTCTCGAATCAATAAAAACTGGCTCCCCCCTCGACCCCGCACCACTCAACTTCCTGAAATTAGTGACTTCAACCATCAGCCCTACTAAAAAAGCCCCAGTTAGACCCCTTAGAGATGTCCAACTACCGACCCATTTCTCTACTACCAGGGATTAGCAAGGTCGCAGAAAAATTCTCCAATCAACAACTGTCCGCCTTCCTGGAAGCAGGTGAACTCCTTCGCAGCTCCCAGACAGGCGTCAGCCCTGGCCAAGGCACAGACACAGCCCTGATAGCGGTGGTTGAAGAGGCAAGGCATGATTTTGGACTCAGAAGGCTCAGCAGCGGTGATCCTCCTTGACCTAAGCGCAGCCTTCGAAACGGTTGATCACTGTATCCTTATCCAAGGTCTCGGCAGTTTAGGAGTCTCGGGCTCAGCCCTTGCATGGTTAAAATCCTTCACAGACAGCATGCGTTCCAAGGCAAACCCTCTCCAGTACGGCGTGCCACAGGCTCGTCCCTGAGCCCGACACTTTTTAACGCATACATGTCCCCACTGGAAGACATTGTCACCCCTTTCGGGATCAAATTGATCACATACGCAGACGACACACAATTGGTCGTCTCACTCAACCAGTCAGACCACTCCTTTGTGAACCTACGATCCTGTCTCTCAGAAATCTTTTGCTGGATGAATAAATCCCTCCTCAAACTTAACGGAGATAAAACGGAGCCAATGCTGTTGGGCCACAAAACCACATCCATCCTTAACTCCATATGGCCTACATGCATGGGATCAACTCCCCTCCCAAAAAGTGAAGTCAAAACCTTGGCGTCTGGCTCAACCAAAACCTTTCTTTCCAAACCCAAGCTAAGAAAACCATCGGCGTGTGCTTTGGCCTACTCCGCACCGTACGGAAAATACTCCCTCTCTTACCTCCCCACTCCAGAAAACTCCTCATTCAGGGCCTCATCCTCTCTAGGCTGGACTATAGCAACGCCCTATACCTTGGACAGTACCAAATCGCACGCCCGAGGCTAGGGGACATTGCGCTGACCAATCTCCTCTATGCCGACGATCTTGTTCTAATAAGCCGCACTCCAACAGGCCTCCAACATCTTTTGAACACTAGTAGCACATTCTCGCATCGTAACGGCCTAACCATCAACTTGAAAAAAACAAGAATTATGGCTGTGAACTATAAGAAGACCAGGAAGAACAATTGGTTCCTGGACGGCCACAAATTGGATCAAGTGACGTGTTACAAGTACCTGGGTGTCTTATTGGATAGCAGAGGGTCGTTTAAACCTCAATTAGAGACGCTACACCGAAAAGGAACCATGAGCTTCCTCGCGATGAAACCCTTGAAGAAGCTTCTGCCTGACCACACGCTCGACCCTTTTCTGCAGGTACTGAGAGCTCGTCTCCAACCGACATTAACATATGGGAGTGAACTTACTTTTGGAAAAGACGCTCTGACACTTGACAAAGTAATCGCCAGAACCTACAGGTCAATTTTCCAGCTTCCTAGTTATGTCTCATCAGCGCAAATCCGTCTGGAGTTTGGGATACAAAAGCAAACAGTGGAAAGAAGGGGCAGCTTCATAAAATGCTGGCACAAGATCAGAAACGCAGAGCCAGGCACCCTAAATTCCCACCTCTGGACTGAACTGCAAAGACGAGAACGATCACACGCTAGAGAGTATCTGACGGAATCTCTAGAAAATCTCGAGCTGACTGGCCTTTAGAACAGCCAAGTAGACCACAAAAACTTTAAAAAACTAGTAACAAAAGCAACTAAAATAACATCGCTGCTGGAAGACAAAGAAACGCTGGCAAAAAGGGCACATGGATGGATAGTCTTAAATGACTATAAAACTCTAAAGCCTCAAGTGTATTTAGACCAGGGATTTAAACAGATGATCAAGGAAAAATTCCTAAAGCTGCGATTAGTTATACTCCCAATTCTCCCTCATCTGGCTCCATGGAAGAGGATTCAGGACGACCAATCTTGCCGACTCTGCAATACAGGTCCTGAAGATCTAGTCCACACAATATGTATTTGCCCCAGTTTAACGGACCTAAGGAGAACACTACTACGCGAAATATGGAATCAGAAGGGGATTAGATCCTGCCGACAGGCAGTCAAACTGTGTTTCAATCCGCAAGAGACCCAACTAAACTGCAGAACTACAAAATACCTCGACGCAGTGGCAAAAAGAATTAAGGAAGCACAAAAAGATGAAAATGAGTAATAGCCAGACAGTGCCCTGCATTCTTGGGTTCGCGACCCAAATGAAGTACATTAACTGCCTAACCAACTACATGTACTACACAAATAATTTTTTAATGTTTGACAACCAATTTTTATGTATTTTAAATTGTGAGTTTTAATTAACTGTGGAATAAATTTACCTTACCTTACCTATACCTAGGTACCCCAGAGACCACCATAAACAAACTCTAACTCATCCAGAACTCGGCAGCAAGACTGTTGACTGGAACATCAAAAAAACTCTCAGCTAAACCCGCCCATGGATCCCTTCATTGTCTCCCAATACGGGAAAGAATCACATTTAAGTCCCTGTGTATAATGCATAAATCACTCCAGGGCAAGGGCCCCCATCCTGAGAGGCCTGATCACCCCCTACAAAGCCAACAGAGCATTAAGATCTGACCACCTCTACTTTGCAAACACTCCCAGAATAAAGAAGGCACGAACAGGCGAAAGTCTCCTCTCCCTCAACGCCGCAAGGCTCTGGAACACACCACCCCTCAATATTCGGAAGGAATCCAACATCCTGAAATTCCACAAACTCCTAAAAACTTCCTTTTTCCCTAAGCCCCCGTTCCTTCTGCTAAAATCCATACTCATAGCGCTGGGACGCCCACGGGTAGCCACACGCTCTACAAATCCAATTCCATTCCATTCCACTATCCGCACCAAAAGCACAATATCTTATTTTGCCACACATTGGTCAGAACATCATCACTCCAATGCGCAGTTAAAATTTATGATCTTAGAAATGTTGTTGAGGAAATCTGGTCAAGACAACAGTAGAGTGTTGGCTCAAAGAGAAGCATGGTGGATAAAAAAATGTCAGACCCTTATGCCTGGGGGTCTTAATGACAGAATTGAATTACTATGTTTCTGTTTCTTTAATGTTTGCCATTCTCCAGATTTTCATTATGTCTGCTTTTGTCATTTATTCCAGTAGGTTTTGCACGCTGGTTCCTATGTGTTGACTTTTGTGGCCCATAGATTGTACAGATGCATCTCTTCAGTCAATTATTTTTTTAACATGTGGTGGTGTTTATTTTTATCATTATCTTTTCATTTCTTCATTTTTTCATTTATTTCTGTTTTTTTCCCTGTTTCGATTTTATTAACACCGGGAATTTCATCATGACCATTTTGTTATTTCCTTTATAGTGGTTTGGAGTTTTCTTGCATTTCTTCGTGGTAATATCACTTTTGTATAATTAATCACGCAACACCAGACACTTTGCTGCTCACTTTGTTCCGTAGTTTTTTCCGTTTACACACTCCAAGATGGTACCCATTTCTAGCATCAGCAGTCCTGTTTCTATTTTCATAACCACCATTTGATCACATTGTATACGTTCTGCGGCGTGGTATTAGTAGAGGAGCTTTTATCGTATCAGCTCAAGGAACGTAGCCCGTGTTTGAGTCGTCCGGTTATTCCTGTTCGTAACTTTTTATGCAGGCTTGTACGAAGTTACGAGTAGTCCGGTCATGGCGTGAGCGTTACGAGGGTCACCGTACTACGGCCATTGAGTAAAGGCGTCTACATCTAGAATGTGCTTGAGATGTTGGATCGGGTAATTCACAACGTTATTAAACACTAAGGTATGACATCTCCATTTCGAGAGATTTCCATAAGTTTTTGCGTATTTAGATGCATTAGGATCCATTCTTATTCTCTTTCACTGACAGCCTGGTACAGTGGTATTCCGGAGGAGGTTTATAGAAGAGCTTATTACTGAGTATTTCGCACACTTCTCATTAGTAAGTTATTTTACGTGTTGGCCTTCAGTGAGCCACCATTTTAATTTCCAGATTCTTTTTTAAACTTATTGTGATTTTTTGCACAGTTTTTTCTTAGCTTGTTCCGTTGACACTGGCAGTACACTACTCGTGCATTACAAAGCACGTGGTCATAGCGTAAATCGTTTGCTTTTCATCCAGGATGGCTATGACAGTCAGTTCACATTAGTTTAGTGCACGGATTAACAATCAAGCACTATTTTTGTTTTATTTACGTCATCACTACTAAAGATTAACCTACACAGGTTAATGGTTCTTCTTGCTGTCAGTGCACTATTTCTTCAGATATTGACTGCTTGCTGATGCATATAAGGTTACCCTGTACACCTTCGTTTTGTCTCTACCCTGGACACTTTTTGGCCATGATTTTCAATTGTAAATTGCAGGTTGTTTCCAATAATGTTCCAATCTCGTTTTTTTGTTTTCTTTTATTCCTTGCAGTGGCCCCTGAAGAAGGGATTTCAATCCTGAAATGCATTGGGCATGAGGGCCTGACCAGGAACTTTTGATTTTAATTTTGTCAAAGGGATTTCACTGCAAAACTGTTTATAAATGATAATTACGTATTTGTATAGTGCACGACTACCCGGAGGCATCTCGGCGCTTGTACGAATACCGCTAAGGAACACTTCCTGGCCTTTCCCTGTGAAGTGCCCACTCCTGGGCACCCCCAAGGTGAGGCCATGCATCGTAGCGTTGTTGGGGCCGTTGTGGAGATTAAGCAAGCTATTGCCCAGAGTTGCAGAGTGGGACTCATGATTAGAATAGGCACCGAGGCGAGAATTATCAGGTCTGAGGGAATTGAACCCTGGTTCCAGGCCAGACTTCTGCATCAGGGTCTGCCGCTCTAACCATTGATCCACACTTCTCCACAGTGTACTGTTAAGAAAATTGTGATTCGCTATTTTTCATATTGAATACAATGTACACCAACCAAGTTTCTGTTGCATTCTAATACACTTAACGATCAGTCCATTTAGATTTGTGTTATATTTACATATTATGAAAGTTCACTGATTCTTTTTATTGATTCTTTTTATCTAATAATGTGAATCATAAATACATTAACACTTGCAGCGCGCCTGGCAAACTTGTGGTGCTCCACCAGAAGTATTTCCTAAAGCTGATAAATGCCCACACTTCCATATGGATTGCCAGAAAATAGAAGTGGTAGAGTCCTTCCCATACCCAGGAGTCTTATTTGATAAAAATCAAACTTGGGAGAACCTGGTAGCGGAAAAAGGAAAGGTTTCTGAAAGCTATTGAGGCCTTCTCTAAAAAGTTAGGCGCTAACCCACTTGACCCAATTAAAATTATTTATCAGGCCAAGATGAGGGCAATAGCCACATAAGGGGCAGGAGTCTATGGTATGGCGCCTACCGACTGTCTCCAAAAACTTGAAGATAACTTTTTTAAGTCCCAAGTGTCCCTACCATCCACTTATTCAAATTATATCTTACATATAGAATTGGGGTTACCCTATATGTTAGATACCATTAGACTAGCGCCAAATTAATACAAAACATAATTAAAGACTGTTTAAAATTGGACAATTAGAGTAATGTAACAGGGACCCCCTGATTCCGAATGGAGTTCCTAGGACAGGGTAATTACACTTGTAAAAAAATTCCTAGGCAACCACTGACCTGTCGTTGATCGGGTTAGACCAGAACCCTGGTCTAACCCCACTTCCCCACTTATCCGTGCCCTTCGACAGTTTAATGTCACAGCGTTCAACTACGCTGATGACATACAACTAATTTTCAACATTGATTCCTCTGCTGACTCTATTGCCACCTTTCAAAACACCCTATGCTTCATTAGCAATTGGATGAGCTCAAACCATCTGAAGCTCAACCCCGACAAGACCGAGCTGGTTCTTGTCGGGGGTTCTTCCAACCCTTGGGACTCTTCCTTCTGGCCTGTCAGCCTCGGCAGTCCACCCCGCCCTGCCAACTGTGCCAAAAGTTTGGGAGTCGTCATCAGCAGCGACCTTTCTATGACGCCCCAGATTAGCGCGGTAGTCTCCTCCAGCCATTTTCAATTAAGGAAAATCAGGAAAATCTCCCGGCTACTTACTTCCGAGGCCCTTACCCTGGCCCTGCTTGCGCTAGTAATATCGAGGCTCGACTACGCTAACGCGCTCTATGTTGGCATCCCAGTCTACCAACTTAGGCGGCTTCAGCTGATCCAGAATCAGGCTGCCCGCCTGATCCATTTTCTCCCAAGAGATCAACACGTCCGTCCCCTTCTAAAAAGCCTCCATTGGCTCCCGGTAGCCGCCCGCTGCAAGTTCAAGCTGGGCTGTATCATTTCCAAATCCCTTGCAGGTCAGGGCCCCCTCTTTATTTCGTCCCTCCTTCAACCCTATGTCCCTCCTCGCACTCTCCGGTCTTCCCAATTGGCCTTGTTATCCATTCCCAGATACAAGAGGAAGAAACACGGTGGGCTCAAGTTCTCCTTCCTGGCCCCCACTTTTTGGAATTCCCTCCCCCTGCCTCTCAGAATGTCCACTCCGTACCCCAAATTCAGATCTTCCCTTAAAACTTTTCTTTTTACCGAATCCTACAAATAAACGGCCTCTTTGCTCCTTCATCTGCTCTCTTCTTTATGGCGCCAAGAAACCTAATGGTGTTAGCTGCGCCTTACAAATTTGTTTAACATAACATAACATAACAACCCTACATAAGAAAAAGCCTCAATACACCGAAAAACTGACAATTAAGTTGTTGTCGATATCAATATCATGCATTGATATCGACAACAACTTAATTGTTTGCTCTTTTGATGATCATTGTACACCAGTCAGTTCTTATTTCTGATGAAATGTTTTTAACCAATTAAGGTGGTTATTCAATATGTTTTGTTGCTACCTTCTTTTAAACTGTTTTTTATTAATTGATGTGCATTGTCAAAATACCTTAATAAATATATATAAATATATATATATACATATATATATATATATATATATATATATATATATATATATATATATATATATATATATCTTTTTTTTTATATATAATCACGTAGTTTGTCAGTGTATTGAGGCTTTTTCTTATCTAGGGTTCTGGTCTAACCTGATCAACCACATGTCAGTGGTTGCCTAGGAATTTTTTACAAGTGTAAAATTGGACAATTACAATAAGATCAGACAGCTGAGTTATGTGGAATCAGAATTGATGGCAATTTGGTTGGGAGAATTATTTAATGATTAAACGGCATGCAGGAAGATTTCAAAACAGAAATTAATTGTGATTTTTATGCGGAGGGCTCATTATCTTCGTAGGAAAAGGAATTACAGAAAAAAGACGGTCCTCGCATATCATTGATTACCCCGAGCAAGAGGGAGGATATTCCTATCTAGATCTAGATAGGAACTTTTGGGGTTTTGTCTGACTCTCCTCCCCTTGATGTTAGGTTATATGGAGAGAAGATTCAACACTCAGATTTGATGCTGTGTCCCTGCGAGAACCATTCCCCCCAATCTGACCTGCACCTAGACTTGTTTTGTGGGTTTTAAAAGACAGGAAGATGTTAAATGTTGTATACTTGTAAGCACAGCTGCCCCAGCAAAGGGGCGTCCCGGCGCTGTATACCCCTGGGGAACCCATCCTGGCTTTCCCTGTGAGATGGTCCCTCCTGGGGATCTCCAAGGTGAAGACAAGCATCCCCGGCGCTGATGGGGCCGTTAGTAGAGATTAAGCAAGCTATTGCCCAGAGTTGCTGAGTGGGACCCATGGTTGGAGTAGGCACTGAGGCGAGAATTATCGAGTCCGCTGACCATGGCCCAAGACCCTGCCGCGTAGGGAATCGAACCCTGGTCCCGGACCGACCTCTGATTCTGGGTCTGCCCCCTCTAACCAGTGAGCCACACCACTCCACGAGAAGAACTTATCCTTCCGATTTTAAGGCGCCACAATTTTAAACAATGCCAGGTGGCACATTACTTCTTTCCCTTTGTCTGTTTTTCGGTAGCCACCTTTTGGTGGGTCTGTATGAAAAGGAGAAAGGCGCGAGGTTGGTTTCAAACTAAGAATTATATGTAGAAATTAGTAATTTGATGTACACTAACTGGATTCAGTCTATGAGCACATAATGCACTTTATGTGATAAAATGTCCTGTAAAAATTATTATTTGATGTTCTTTTTAGATAATTCGACTTGCTCTAGGATTTTAACTTGTTATGAACTGGGGCTGGTTGTTGATCACTGATTTAAATTGTGTTTTTTATGATCTATGTTTAAGAGATTGAATAAAGATTGATTTTATTGATATATTGACTTGCATGTGTGTCTCAGAGTCTGTGCTCCCTCTACCTGCTGCTTGGAGAAGCTGCTGCAGTGCCCCTGGCATGGCAGGGAGGAGCTCATGGTAATCCAAGGCCCGGGACAGTGTGTGTGCTCCGCGCATGCGCAGCTGTTAACACAAGGCCCGGGAGCAGTGTCTGTGCTCCGCGCATGCGTAGCGTTAATACAAGACCCTCCTTAACGTGCCTGTGCTCAGTGCATGCGCAGCTGTTAACACAAGGCCCAAGAGCAGTGTCTGTGCTACGCGCATGCGTAGCTGTTAATACAAGGCCCTTTAAGGTGCCTGTGTTCGACGCGTGCGCAGCTGTTAATACAAGACCCGGGAGTAAAGTCTGTGCTCAGCGCACGCGCAGCTGTTAACAAGAGGCCCTCCTTAACCCGCGCTCTGCTTAGGAAGGCAGTGTCTGCCCTCAGCACATGCGCAGTTGTGCACAGGAGCCTCTTTCAGCTGGCGCTCCGCTGAGGAGGCAGTGTCTGCCCCCAGCGCAAGCACGGGTGTAAATCCATCGAGCCCTCTTTAAGCCGCGCTCGTAGTTCAGTCCTGGGGCTTGCTTGTGTGTGATGGAGGACAGTGTGGACGGTCCCGGTTGTGTGCCCGCTCGGTTGGGCTCTGTAGGCCGCGCTCTCCCTGCGAGGCTGCGCAATGCTCAGTGACAGAATGCAACAGTTTCATGTGCCTCGCAATCCTCAGCGCATGCGCAGTCATACAGAATGGTAAATTCTGCGCATGCGCCCGTGTGAGAAATCGAGTGTCCTGCGCATGCGCAGCTACAGTTCCTGAGCGTGGCTCTTGTACTGCGAGCGGTTTGTTGTCTTTGCGCCCCCTCCGCCGGGCTCCACTGCCCCCCTCAGGTCGCTCCTCCCTCGCCGCCTCTCTCAGAGCGAACCCACAAAAGAGGTAAGGGGGACATGGCCGCGAGGCAGCGAAGAGCAATAAAGTATGAGAACTGCAGGGGAAGGGGGGCTGAGGGCGGGGCCTGTGAATGTGGGGGCGGAGCCTGTGGTGTGAATGCTCCTCCCCTGCCTGGGGGTGGGGGGTGGCTCTGGTGTTCTAACTATATTTCCACCCCGTCGTTTTGTACACCCCCTACGTCAGAGGGATGCCGATTCATGCAGGTTCTGCCTGTGTATTCGTGCTCCTCCGTCTGGCTGTGCACGCCCTACGCGTGTCACTCACTTTGCGCATGCGTGCTTCGGTTTATTTGATGCGTTTTTCTCTCGCGCGGACTTTACCCGACGGTGTCGGAGGCTTCACAATAGGAACAGCAGCGTGACACAAGGGGAAAATTACACGTCAGCATGTTACAAAAGCAAATATTACGTTAAAAGAGGCAAAAGTGACAATCGTGAGCAAACAAAATACATGAGGAGCAAACGGTGCATTACAGGAGGAAAAAGTGACGCTTGCAGGTTAAAAAAGCGAACAAAGTACAAGTGGAGGTAAAATACTGCACCGGAAACCGACGGCTCGACCGCTGTTGGCTAAGCATACTGAAGTGCTCGGTCGGTGACGCAGGGTGGCATCTGCTCATGCATCTAAACATAGCTCACTCACTCCTGACAATCACTCACTCCTGACCCTCAATCACTCCTGACCCTCACTCAATCCAGGCCCTTACTCAATCCTGATCCTCACTCAAACCTGGCCCTCACTCAATCCTGACCCTCACTCAATCCAGGCCCTCAATCAATCCTGACCCTCACTCAATCCAGGCCCTCACTCAATCCTGTCCCTCACTCACTCCTGACCCTCACTCCTGACCCTCACTCAATCCTGACCCTCACTCAATCCAGGCCCTCACTCATGACCCTCACTCAATCCTGGCCCTCACTCCCTCCTGACCCTCACTAAATCCTGGCCCTCACTCACTCCTGACCCTCACTCAATACAGGCCCTCACTCAATCCTGTCCATCACTCACTCTTGACCCTCACTCAATCCAGGCCCTCACTCAATCCTGGTCCTCACTCAATCCTGTTGCTCACTCACTCCTGACCCTCACTCAATCCAGGCCCTGACTCAATCCTGGCCCTCACGCACTCCTGACCCTCACTCAATCCTGACCCTCACTCAATCCTGGCCCTCACTCAATCCTAACCCTCACTCAATCCTGACCCTCACTCAATCCAGGTTCTCACTCAATCCTGGCCCTCACTCATGACCCTCACTCAATCCTGGCCCTCACTCACTCCTGACCCTCACTAAATCCTGGCCCTCACTCACTCCTGACCCTCACTCAATCCAGGCCCTCACTCAATCCTGTCCCTCACTCACTCTTGACCCTCATTCAATCCAGGCCCTCACTCAATCCTGGCCCTTACTCAATCCTGACCCTCACTCAATCCTGGCCCTCACTCAATCCTGACCCTCACTCAATCCAGGCCCTCAATCAATCCTGGCCCTCACTCAATCCTGGCCCTCACTCAATCCTGACCCTCACTTAATCCTAGCCCTCACTCCTGACCCTCACTCAATCCAGGCCCTCACTTAATCCTGGCCCTCACTCAATCCTGACCCTTACTCAATCCAGGCCCTCACTCAATCCTGTCCCTCACTCACTCCTGACCCTCACTCAATCCAGTCCCTCACTCAATCCTGGCCCTCACTCAATCCTGACCCTCACTCAATCCAGGCCCTCACTCAATCCTGGCCCTCACTCCATCCTGACCCTCACTCGATCCAGGCCCTCATTCAATCCTGGCCCTCACTCAATCCTGACCCTCACTCAATCCAGGCCCTCACTCAATCCTGTCCCTCACTCTTGACCCTCACTCAATCCAGGCCCTCACTCAATCCTGGCCCTCACTCAATCCTGACCCTCACTCAATCCAGGCCCTCACTCAATCCTGACCCTCACTCAATCCTGGCCCTCACACAATCCTGGCCCTCACTCAATCCTGACCCTCACTCAATCCAGGCCCTCAATCAATCCTGGCCCTCACTCAATCCTGGCCCTCACTCAATCCTGACCCTCACTCAATCCTGGCCCTCACTTAATCCTGGCCCTCACTCACTCCTGACCCTCACTCAATCCAGGCCCTCACTTAATCCTGGCCCTCACTCAATCCTGACCCTTACTCAATCCAGGCCCTCACTCAATCCTGTCCCTCACTCACTCCTGACCCTCACTCAATCCAGTCCCTCACTCAATCCTGGCCCTCACTCAATCCTGACCCTCACTCAACCCTGACCCTCACTCAATCCAGGCCCTCACTCAATCCTGGCCCTCACTCAATCCTGACCCTCACTCAATCCAGGCCCTCACTCAATCCTGTCCCTCACTCGTGAACCTCACTCAATCCAGGCCCTCACTCAATCCTGGCCCTCACTCAATCCTGACCCTCACTCAATCCAGGCCCTCACTCAATCCTGACCCTCACTCAATCCTGGCCCTCACGCAATCCTGGCCCTCACTCAATCCTGACCCTCACTCAATCCTGACCCTCACTCAATCCTGGCCCTCACTCAATCCTGGCCCTCACTCAACCCTGACCCTCACTCAATCCTGGCCCTCACTTAATCCTGGCCCTCACTCACTCCTGACCCTCACTCAATCCAGGCCCTCACTTAATCCTGGCCCTCACTCAATCCTGACCCTTACTCAATCCAGGCCCTCACTCAATCCTGTCCCTCACTCACTCCTGACCCTCACTCAATCCAGTCCCTCACTCAATCCTGGCCCTCACTCAATCCTGACCCTCACTCAATCCAGGCCCTCACTCAATCCTGGCCCTCAATCAATCCTGACCCTCACTCAATCCAGGCCCTCACTCAATCCTGGCCCTCACTCATGACCCTCACTCAATCCTGACCCTCACTCAATCCAGGCCCTCACTAACTCCTGACCCTCACTCAATCCTGGCCCTCACTCACTCCTGACCGTTACTCAATCCTGGCCCTCACTCACTCCTGACCCTCACTCAATCCTGGCCCTCACTCAATCCTGATCCTCATTCAATCCTGGCCCTCACTCACTCCTGACCCTGGCTCAATCCTGGCCCTCACTCACTCCTGACCCTCACTTAATCCTGGCCCTCACTCAATCCTGGCCCTCACTCAATCCTGGCCCTCACTCAATCCTGACCCTCACTCAATCCAGGCCCTCACTCAATCCTGGCCCTCACTCAATCCAGGCCCTCACTCAATTCTGACCCTAACTCAATCCAGGCCCTCACTCAATCCTGGCCCTCACTCAATCCTGGCCCTCACTCCTGACCCTCACTGAATCCAGGCCCTCACTCCTGACCCTCACTCAATCCTGGCCCTCACTCATTTCTGACCCTCACTCAATCCTGGCCCTCACTCACTCCTGACCCTCACTCAATCCTGACCCTCACTCAATCCTGACGCTCACTCACCCTGGCCCTCACTCAATCCTGACCCTCACTCAATCCTTGCCCTCACTCAATCCTGACCTTCACTCAATCCTGACCCTTACTCAATCCTGGCCCTCACTCAATCCTGGCCCTCACTCCTGACCCTCAATCAATCCTGGCCCGCACTCAATCCAGGCCCTCACCCAATCCTGGCCTTCACTCCTGACGCTCACTCCTGACCCTCACTCAATCCTGGCCCTCACTCAATCCTGACCCTCACTCACTCCTGACCCTCACTCAATCCAGGCCCTCACCTAATCCTGGCCCTCACTCCCGACCCTCACTCAATCCTGACCCTCACTCAATCCAGGCCCTCACTCCTGACCCTCAATCAATCCTGGTGCTCACTCACTCCTGACCCTCACTCAATCCTGGCCCTCACTCACTCCTGACCCTCCCTCAATCCTGACCCTCACTCAATCCTGGCCCTCACTCAATCCTGACCCTCACTCAATCCTGGCCCTCACTCAATCCTGACCCTCACTCAATCCTGACCCTCACTCACTCCTGACCCTCACTCAATCCTGACCCTTACTCAATCCTGGCCCTCACTCACTCCTGACCCTCACTCCTGACCCTCACTCAATCCTGGCCCTCACTCAATCCAGGCCCTCACCCAATCCTGGCGCTCACTCCTGACGCTCACTCACTCCTGACCCTCACTCAATCCTGGCCCTCACTCAATCCAGGCCCTTACTCAATCCTGATCCTCACTCACTCCTGACCCTCAATCAATCCTGACCCTCACTCAATCCAGGCCCTTACCTAATCCTGGCCCTCACTCCCGACCCTCACTCAATCCTGACCCTCACTCAATCCAGGCCCTCACTCCTGACCCTCAATCAATGGTGGTGCTCACTCACTCATGACCCTCACTCAATCCTGGCCCTCACTCACGTCTGACCCTCACTCAATCCTGACCCTCACTCAATCCAGGCCCTCACTCCTGACCCTCAATCAATCCTGGTGCTCACTCACTCCTGACCCTCACTCAATCCTGGCCCTCACTCACGTCTGACCCTCACTCAATCCTGGCCCTCACTCAATCCTGGCCCTCACTCAATCCTGGCCCTCCCTCAATCCTGGCCCTCACTCACTCCTGACCCTCACTCAATCCTGGCCCTCACTCAATCCTGGCCCTCACTCAATCCAGGCCCTCACTCAACCCTGGCCCTCACTCAATCCTGACCCTCACTCAATCCTGACCCTCACTCAATCCTTGCCCTCATTCAATCCTGACCCTCACTCACTCCTGACCCTCACTCAATCCTGACCCTCACTCAATCCTGACCCTTACTCAATCCTGGCCCTCACTCAATCCTGGCCCTCACTCCTGACCCTCAATCAATCCTGGCCCTCACTCAATCCAGGCCCTCACCCAATCCTGGCCCTCACTTCTGACGCTCACTCACTCCTGACCCTCACTCAATCCTGGCCCTCACTCAATCCTGACCCTCACTCACTCCTGACCCTCACTCAATCCTGACCCTCACTCAATCCAGGCCCTCACCTAATCCTGGCCCTCACTCCTGACCCTCACTCAATCCTGACCCTCACTCAATCCAGGCCCTCACTCCTGACCCTCACTCAATCCAGGCCCTCACTCCTGACCCTCAATCAATCCTGGTGCTCACTCACTCCTGACCCTCACTCAATCCTGGCCCTCACTCACTCCTGACCCTCCCTCAATCCTGACCCTCACTCACCCTGGCCCTCACTCAATCCTGACCCTCACTCAATCCTGGCCCTCACTCAATCCTGACCCTCACTCAATCCTGACCCTCACTCACTCCTGACCCTCACTCAATCCTGACCCTTACTCAATCCTGGCCCTCACTCACTCCTGACCCTCACTCCTGACCCTCACTCAATCCTGGCCCTTACTCAATCCAGGCCCTCACCCAATCCTGGCCCTCACTCCTAACGCTCACTCACTCCTGACCCTCACTCAATCCAGGCCCTCACCTAATCCTGGCCCTCACTCCCGACCCTCACTCAATCCTGACCCTCACTCAATCCAGGCCCTCACTCCTGACCCTCAATCAATCCTGGTGCTCACTCACTCCTGACCCTCACTCAATCCTGGCCCTCGCTCACATCTGACCCTCACTCAATCCTGACCCTTACTCAATCCTGGCCCTCACTCAGTCCTGACCCTCACTCACTCCTGACCCTCACTCAATCCTGGCCCTCTCTCAATCCTGGCCCTCACTCAGTCCTGACCCTCCCTCAATCCTGGCCCTCACTCACTCCTGACCTCACTCAATCCTGGCCCTCACTCAATCCAGGCCCTCACTCAATCCTGGCCCTCACTCAATCCTGGCCCTCACTCAATCCTGGCCCTCACTCAATCCTGGCTCTCACTCACTCCTGACCCTCACTCAATCCTGGCCCTCACTCACTCCTGAACCTCACTCACTCCTGACCCTCACTTAATCCTGACCCTCACTCAATCCTGGCCCTCACTCACTCCTAACCCTCACTCACTCCTGACCCTCACTCAATCCTGGCCCTCACTCACTCCTGACCCTCACTCCTGACCCTCACTCAACCCTGGCCCTCACTCACTCCTGACCCTCACTCAATCCTGACCCTCACTCACTCCTGACCCTCACTCAATCCTGACCCTTACTCAATCCTGGCCCTCACTCACTCCTGACCCTCACTCCTGACCCTCACTCAATCCTGGCCCTCACTCAATCCAGGCCCTCACCCAATCCTGGCCCTCACTCCTGACCCTCACTCACTCCTGACCCTCACTCACTCCTGACCCTCACTCAATCCTGGCCCTCACTCACTCCTGACCCTCACTCACTCCTGACCCTCACTCAATCCTGGCCCTCACTCACTCCTGACCCTCACTCAATCCTGGCCCTCACTCACTCCTGACCCTCACTCACTCCTGACCCTCACTCAATCCTGGCCCTCACTCAATCCAGGCCCTCACCCAATCCTGGCCCTCACTCCTGACCCTCACTCACTCCTGACCCTCACTCACTCCTGACCCTCACTCAATCCTGGCCCTCACTCACTCCTGACCCTCACTCACTCCTGACCCTCACTCAATCCTGGCCCTCACTCACTCCTGACCCCCACTCAATCCCTGGAAAAGGAAGGGGTGTGAGGCCCCCGCCTTTAAATAAATTGTGTGCCCCGGGGAGGTGGTGGTCCCCGGGACAATGTGGGGGAGCCAAAAGCCCCCCCCCACTTTAATTTATTTCAGCCCTGGGGAGGTGGAGGTCCCCTGGGCAGCGGGGGGCTGCGTGCCCCCACATAATTAAATAAAGCCCCGGGGAAGTGGTGGTCCCTGAGACTTGGGGGGACCTGGAAGGCCCTGCCCCACAACCTATTAAACAAGTCCCAGGGAGGTGGAGGTCCCCGGGGCAGCGGGGGGCGCGTGCTCCCCGCATTTAATTAGCATAGTCCCGGGGAGGTGGCTGTCCCCGGGGCAGCGGGGGGCGCGTGCTCCCCGCATAATTAAATAAAGCCCCGGGGAAGTGGTGGTCCCTGAGACTTGGGGGGGCCTGGAAGGCCCTGCCCACATCCTATTAAACAAGTCCCAGGGAGGTGGCGGTCCCCAGGGCTGCGGGGGGCGCGTGCTCCCCGCATTTAATTAGCATAGCCCTGGGGAGGTGGTGGTCCCCAGGGCTGCGTGAGGCGCGTGCTCCCCGCATTTAATTAGCATAGCCCTGGGGAGGTGGAGGTCCCCTCGGCAGCGGGGGAACTGCGTGCCCCCGCATAATTAAATAAAGCCCCGGGGAAGTGGTGGTCCCTAAGACTTGGGGGGGACCTGGAAGGCCCTGCCCCACATCCTATTAAACAAGTCCCAGGGAGGTGGCTGTCCCCAGGGCTGCGGGGGGCGCGTGCTCCCCGCATTTAATTAGCATAGCCCTGTGGAGGTGGTGGTCCCCAGGGCTGCGTGGGGCGCGTGCTCCCCGCATTTAATTAGCATAGCCCTGGGGAGGTGGTGGTCCCCAGGGCTGCGGGGGGGGGGGGCTCCCCGCATTTAATTAGCATAGCCCTGGGGAGGTGGAGGTCCCCTGGGCAGCGGGGGGCTGCGTGCCCCCGCATAATTAAATAAAGCCCCGGGGAAGTGGTGGTCCCTAAGACTTGGGGGGGACCTGGAAGGCCCTGCCCCCCATCCTATTAAACAAGTCCCAGGGAGGTGGAGGTCCCCGGGGCAGCGGGGGGCGCGTGCTCCCCGCATAATTAAATAAAGCCCCGGGGAAGTGGTGGTCCCTGAGACTTGGGGGGGCCTAGAAGGCCCTGCCCCACATCCTATTAAACAAGTCCTGGGGAGGTGGAGGTCCCCTGGGCAGCGGGGGGCGCATGCTCCCCGCATTTAATTAGCATAGCCCTGGGGAGGTGGAGGTCCCCGGGGCAGCGGGGGAACTGCGTGCCCCCGCATAATTAAACAAAGCCCCGGGGAGGTGGTGGTCCCTCAGACTTGGGGGGACCTGGAAGGCCCTGCCCCACATCCTATTAAACAAGTCCTGGGGAGGTGGAGGTCCCCTGGGCAGCGGGGGAACTGCGTGCCCCCGCATAATTAAATAAAGCCCCGGGGAAGTGGTGGTCCCTAAGACTTGGGGGGGACCTGGAAGGCCCTGCCCCACATCCTATTAAACAAGTCCCAGGGAGGTGGAGGTCCCCGGGGCAGCGGGGGGTGCGTGCTCCCCGCATAATTAAATAAAGCCCCGGGGAAGTGGTGGTCCCTGAGACTTGGGGGGGCCTGGAAGGCCCTGCCCCACATCCTATTAAACAAGTCCTGGGGAGGTGGAGGTCCCCTGGGCAGCGGGGGAACTGCGTGCCCCCGCATAATTAAATAAAGCCCCGGGGAAGTGGTGGTCCCTAAGACTTGGGGGGGACCTGGAAGGCCCTGCCCCACATCCTATTAAACAAGTCCCAGGGAGGTGGCTGTCCCCTGGGCTGCAGGGGGCGCGTGCTCCCCGCATTTAATTAGCATAGCCCTGGGGAGGTGGAGGTCCCCTGGGCTGCGGGGGGGCGTGCTCCCCGCATTTAATTAGCATAGCCCTGGGGAGGTGGAGGTCACCTGGGCTGCAGGGGGGCGTGCTCCCCGCATTTAATTAGCATAGCCCTGGGGAGGTGGTGGTCCCCAGGGCTGCGTGGGGCGCGTGCCCCCGCATAATTAAATAAAGCCCCGGGGAGGTGGTGGTCCCTAAGACTTGGGGGGGACCTGGAAGGCCCTGCCCCACATCCTATTAAACAAGTCCCAGGGAGGTGGCTGTCCCCTGGGCTGCGGGGGGCGCGTGCTCCCCGCATTTAATTAGCATAGCCCTGGGGAGGTGGTGGTCCCCAGGGCTGCGTGGGGCGCGTGCTCCCCGCATTTAATTAGCATAGCCCTGGGGAGGTGGAGGTCCCCTGGGCAGCGGGGGGCTGGGTGCCCCCGCATAATTAAATAAAGCCCCGGGGAAGTGGTGATCCCTAAGACTTGGCGGGGACCTGGAAGGCCCTGCCCCACATCCTATTAAACAAGTCCCAGGGAGGTGGCTGTCCCCTGGGCTGCGGGGGGCGCGTGCTCCCCGCATTTAATTAGCATAGCCCTGGGGAGGTGGAGGTCCCCAGGGCTGCGGGGTGGCCTGGAAGGCCCTCCCCCACATCTTATTAAACAAGTCCCAGGGAGGTGGCTGTCCCCTGGGCTGCGGGGGGCGCGTGCTCCCCGCATTTAATTAGCATAGCCCTGGGGAGGTGGAGGTCCCCAGGGCTGCGGGGGGGCCTGGAAGGCCCTCCCCCACATCTTATTAAACAAGTCCCAGGGAGGTGGCTGTCCCCTGGGCTGCGGGGGGCGCGTGCTCCCCGCATTTAATTAGCATAGCCCTGGGGAGGTGGAGGTCCCCTGGGCAGCGGGGGGCTGGGTGCCCCCGCATAATTAAATAAAGCCCCGGGGAAGTGGTGGTCCCTAAGACTTGGGGGGGACATGGAAGGCCCTGCCCCACATCCTATTAAACAAGTCCCAGGGAGGTGGCTGTCCCCTGGGCTGCGGGGGGCGCGTGCTCCCCGCATTTAATTAGCATAGCCCTGGGGAGGTGGAGGTCCCCAGGGCTGCGGGGGGGCCTGGAAGGCCCTCCCCCACATCTTATTAAACAAGTCCCAGGGAGGTGGCTGTCCCCTGGGCTGCGGGGGGCGCGTGCTCCCCGCATTTAATTAGCATAGCCCTGGGAGGTGGTGGTCCCCAGGGCTGGGGTATCCCCGCGGGCCCCGCTAATTAACTGGACAAGGCTCCCAGGACCTGGCCCACCCGGGGGCGTACAGATAACTCCTGCACTTTGTTTTAAAAATGTTTTAGGGCAGGATTCGAACACCTGGAGTAAATTCTTCTGAATTTTTGGGGGATTTGTTTTTTGTAATGCTTTCTTTGGGCTTGGGGGTCTTTGTGGGACCCTCTGAGCAGCCTAGGGTGTCAGGGTGTTTCTACCCTGCCCCCTTTTCTTGTTTTTCATCTTTTTTTCACCCTTTTTCTTGTGACTCGGTTACAGAGTCACAAGATGGCTGTCAACACTGCCTGGTTTGGAGTGTTGACAGCCAATCAGAGTGCAGATCGTGCCCAGGAGGGTTCGCAAATCCTCCTCAGTGCTCAGATATCGATATTTCAATTTTTGTTTTATTTCTCAGCAACTACTGAACAGATTTACACCATTTAAACAAGCATTGGCATAGCCAAAAGGTCTCGCTTTGAGACCTTCCAATCCTTTAGCCATGCAGCACATTATCCTGGGTGCTGTGCTGCCACGGATTGAAGAGCTATACAATTAATTACTGCACACTGGGTCATGCAGTGTGATTCAGGAATACATGCCTGTTCAAGAAACATTTATGGACACATGAAGCAGCCAGGGCTATTGCACTTTTTTTAAAAAGTGCATTGGCACTGCATGCTATGTTTGCAGAGACGCTGACTGAATGCAGTAAGGGCAGAAGCAGTGCAAGCTTCACACACAGCAGTGCAAGCTTCACACACCCAGCAGTGCAAGCTGCACACCCAGCAGTGCAAGCTTCACACACACACCTACACAGCAGTGCAAGCTTCAATTACACACACAGCAGACAGCGCATTGCAGTTTCCCTCGCAGAGACACTGACTAATTGCAGTATGGGCAGCAGCAGTGCAAGTTTCACACACAGCAGTGCAAGCTGCACACCCAGCAGTGCAAGCTTCACACACACGCACACAGCAGTGCAAGCTGCACACCCAGCAGTGCAAGCTTCACACACACACACACACACATCCAGCAGTGCAAGCTTCACTCACACACACAACAGGCAGCGCAATGCAGGTCCCCTCGCAGGATTTGAAAGTGCACACCAGGTTATGTAACCCTTTTAAAGGCGGGGAGCAATTGTGGCCTGTCCATATTGTGACTATCACTGCGGTGACATGAAGCTGTATGTTTGCCAAAGAAGAAGTTCAGCAGAGTCGCCGCCGCAACCCAGGGCAGCTTGAGGAGAATGATTGTGGGGCTTCTGGCTTGAGCACACGATTGGGCAGGAGTTGATCGTGTCAAGAGAGGAAGTTGATTGAATCACCAATGTGGGCCCTGACCACTGACCAGAGGTGAAAGGCGGGTGAGCGTTACCCCAGGGGCCTGCCTACGGAGTGTGAAGAGTGGCATCACTGCTGTGCCCCGGGACCTTCATGAAACAATGGGTGGCACCCGCCTGCAAATAAAGACTGGCATTATAGCTGCAGCCAAGGCACTTGTGCAGGGGAGGAAGTCTACACCTACCAGGGGCCCAACTTTGATTAAGACGGGCATTATTGCTGCGGCCCTCTGTGATGTCACTGAGCATGTTATGAGTGATGTAATATGTGACGTCATGAGCAGTGCATTGCAGGGGCGGAGTTCTAGTTTACTCTACTAACTATAACGGCCGGATTTCTCTGGTTTTATACGAGTGAAATGTCCAACTAACTATAATGTCCCAGAAGCCTATGGTTTCTTAGTGAATATATATATATTATATATATGTCCAGTTTCATCTACAGCAATCAACAGAGCGCACTCTCGGAGCAAGTATATTTTCAAAACATTTATACCACAAATGCCAGACGTGTTTCGCCACGGTCGCCTTCCTCAGTGTCAACCAAACAATTCATTCAATTGTCATTTAAATAAATTTAGCATGATTCAAAACTGAAAATCAGTGACAGCGAAAGAGGTAACTTTGTGTGTAACTCTCCTGGCAGTGACTATAGGGTCATCTTGTAACATTGTTGTTAATACAAGCGCGGTATTAGGAAAGGTTATTTACTAATGCATTTCATTTAACAAGTGCCTCTCAACCATTCATTGGGCTGTCTTGTATCTCGCTCTGTACAGGCAATGTAATACCAGGTTCAGTATCCCACTGGAACTGTAATTTTCTGTAGTTACTGCTCCGGCTCTAAAATTAACCTACGTGAATCCACATTTCTTCTTCATTATTTAAACCTTTCGGGGCCTTACACCGCAACTGGATTATGTATCTTGATTCTAGGGTACCGAGTTTTTTGACTCTATCTCCACCCCTCTCATCTTTTTTCCCACCTGGTCCAGACAGACAAACCTCAACAGGCTGTTATTGCTGTTGTGTTCCAACTCAAAATGCATGGCAACTGGATAGGGTTGATCTTTATTTGTGATCTCCCATAAATGATCCAGGATCCTTTTTTTAGTGGGATGAATAGTACCCACATATTGTTTCCCACATGGGCATTCTAAGCAGTACACTCTGTGGTCTGAGTTGCAGTTCAAGAACTTTTTTATCTGCATTTTTGATTTTCTCGCTGGTACCACGTATTCCCTCACTTTCTTGCTATTTTTACATGCTTTGCATCTTGTGCAGGGGAAAAACCCTCTGATTGGATCCTTCCTACTTGCCTTTTCTCGAAAGTGTCTTCTGACCTGGTGGTCTTTCAGAGAGGTGCCCCTTCTATAGGTAACGAGTGGTGCATCTGATATGTGCCTTCCAATGGTGTCAGATTTAAGGATGCACCAGTTCCTTCTGAGGATCTGATATAATTCTGACGCCTTCTCTGTGTAATCTGTAATTAATCTTACAGTATTATCTTCATGAGTCTGTTCTTTTCTGTTATTATGTGCACTTTCTTTATCTACTAGTAGCTGACTGCGTGGTATGGCATCACTTATTTTCTCTGCTTGGTCTAGAATTCCTTTGCAATATCCTCTCTTGAGAAATCTTCTCTTTGCCTTTGATTTAGCTGTGTCATATTCATTATGGGTAGAGCAATTTCTTTTAATTCTCAAGAGTTCCCCATACGGTATATTATCAATCACATTTTGTGGGTGATAACTTCCCACTGGAGAATGGAATATACTGCAGGTGGTTTCCGATATACAGTAGTATGTAGGGAATTATCTTCCACATACACTCTCAAATCTAAGTAGACTACCTCTTTACTGTCAATGCAGCTGGTAAATTTCAAATTAAGTTTGTTATTATTCAATGTCCCTATGTAGTCTTCTGCCTCTTTCTGGGTACCCACCACCCACCCCCACTTCCCAGATGATGAATAAATCATCTATATAGCGTGCCTATAAAGCCGTAGCGTGGCCATTGGGGGTAGTGGGAGGGGTAGAGCTGGGGCTGCACTTCAAGATGCTCACACCCTGCACAGCTCAAGAAGCTCGCAAAATACTGCCATGGCTTAACAAGAGAAACAAGAAGAATCTTATCTGAGCCTCTTGTCACCATACATCTCAAATAAACAGACTCAAGGAAGAAATGTTGCAGAAATGTAACAGGCTGACTCAGTAACCAAGAATGACTCAGCGAGCCTGTCTGCCTCCGACACTTCTGGAAAGTTAGGGAAGGATTAGCAGAACAAGCTGCTTTTACCCAGAGCAGTGAATGAAAGTCTGCGCATAAAAAGCAAGTTACATTGCTATATTGTTTAGACAAAGAAGGTTTAAAAACAATATGGCACTTTGCGATTATTAGAATGTGAAGCATGATAATACAAAACTATATGCAATTTGAGGATACAATATGAATACTTGACACCCTTCATTTAATTCATTCTGGCCTGAGAGATCCCGACAGTCTGGGGGAAGGAGGGCGTCCATGTTTTTTGCAGGGTGGTAATGGGGGGAGGGCTCAAGTTTTGTAACACTACTGACCTGCACATAAACTTAATACTCAAAAAGTTGTGAGCCAGCTCTTGTCACTGTACCTCTCAGAGAACCCCGAACTTGGACATTAATTATCTGCTAACTGCAGGAACATGAGTTATCCACAGAGCACTGTCAGGGAAAGCCATAAGAAGCTGCTAGCTCCCATTGAAGAGTGAGAGGACTGAAAGTACCAATACTGTCTCACCTCACAAATGCGGCTTCCTCACCCTCTCTTCAGACATGCCACCTGCATCACGAGTCAACGGTTACCCAAGCTCTGCAAAAATTACTGGATCAAGAGGCTCCCTCCCAGGCTTGCCACAGTTGTTTTCCCTTCAGTAATGGAGCGTGTGAGACAGACTGTGCTGGACCCTGAACACGTATTCAAGGAAGTGTGAGTGCGACGAGGCTGGTTTATTAATTCACCACTTGACTAATCAGTCTCCTGCCCCTACGTCGTCACTTAAGCCACAATTTGTGACATATTTACTATTTTAAGGCTTGTAATAACATCACTTTTGTATATTTAAGTCCATACAGATACTGAAAACAGCAAAACCGCAAGTACTAAAATTCAGAGTACAGGGGGTACGAGCCCTAATTTAAAAACAAGCATTGGCATAGCCAATAGGTCTTGCATTTGGGACCTTATAAGTGTTTAGCCATGCAACAGTTGAAGCACCAAGGATATTCTGCTGCATAACGAAATACGTATACTGTCCAAACAGCGAGACCTATTGGCTATGCCAATGCTTGTTTGTTTTTTGTTGCTGTTTTGTTTAAGTTGCCAGATCTACAATAGCTGGACATTGTTTTTGTTAATTGTTCTTTTCATCAAATGAACTTGTTTTCATAGCTCTGAATGTTGTTTCCATTCTGGTTGTAGGAAGCAGTCATTCCTGGGGGTGTGGGGGCTGCCCAGCTGTGCGCATGCGCCGAACCTTGCACATGAGAAAATGCCTGGTGTAGGCGCAATTCAGAAGTGTGGAGTGAGTGAGCCCCTGGCAGCGGACTCACTCACACAGGCGTTCATGCACCGCGCCTGCATACTCAGCATGGTTTAAGGAAACTCGACCCACTCCCTCCCAGGCATCGAACACATATTTACCAAGAAACTCTGAGAAGAGCCTGCCTGCTGCACTGAGGGCTGGTGGTGTGTGTGCCTGGTGAAATTGTGCACTGACGGCTGGTGGTGTGTGTGCCTGGTGGAATCCTGCACTAATGGCTTGTGGTGTGTGTCTGTTGGAATCCTGCACTGATGGCTGGTGGTGTGTGTGCCCGGTGGAAGCGTGCACTGACAGCTGGTGGTGTGTGTGCCTGGTGGAATCCTGCACTAATGGCTTGTGGTGTGTGTCTGTTGGAATCCTGCACTGATGGCTGGTGGTGTGTATGCCTGGTGGAAGCATGCACTGACGGCTGGTGGTGTGTGTACCTGGTGGAATCCTGCACTAATGGCTTGTGGTGTGTGTGTCTGTTGGAATCGTGCACTGATGGCTTGTGGTGTGTGCCTGGTGAAATTGTGCACTGACGGCTGGTGGTGTGTATGCCTGGTGGAAGCATGCACGGACGGCTGGTGGTGTGTGTGCCTGGTGGAAGCGTACACTGATGGCTGGTGGTGTGTGTGCCTGGTAGAAGCATGCACTGACGGCTGGTGGTGTGTATGCCTGGTCGAAGTGTGCACTGACAGCTGGTGGTGTGTGTGCCTGGTGGAAGTGCGCACTGAATGACTTCTAATCATTTATGACTTCTAGATATGATCCAATACTTTGCATTTAATGTGTAAGGTTTGTGTTTTTTTTGTAATGTGGTTCACATGTAAAAAAATATTTGTTTGTCAGTACAGGTTTGAAATGCTAAATGCGCGCACTCTATTTCTTTACGAATAAGAAAACGGAACACTTTAATCACAAAAGCATTATTAATTATAAGACGAGAACGTTATGGCACTGCAATGGGCACATGATTTTAAAATGCAGAATGCGTGCAGTATATTTATTTTAAAATTAAGAAAACACAACTCTTTAAGCACAAAAGCATGAAGGAAAATGAAGCTGACTAAGAGGGAGGGGGGAGTGAGAGTAGAGAGAGAAGTGGCGGGGGAGCATGGTTCAGGTCCGTGCTGGGACCCAGCCTCACTTGCCCTTCCCTCTGAAAAAGGTGGAGGGGGAGAAGGAGTAGGGAAGAGCTGCAAAGCAAAGCTGCTGGCAGACTCTGACCTTGAAGCCTAGAGGTGGGGGCCCGAGGAGCGAGCAGCCCAGAGTAGAAAGGGAGACAGGAACACTTGTTTTCAAGAAATGAAATGCACTGTTCATGCCCTATTGACAAACTTCCATGGCATGAATAGGGGTGAGGCTTGCAAACAGGAGAAGTTTCCCTCCTCCCTGTTCAAAGGGAGGGGGCGAGAGGGGAAACAGCAGGCTGGAGAAGGTCAGTGCTGGGTTGTTTTCAACTTTGGAGATACGGAGAATGGAATGCAGGGGGAGGAGAAAACAGCCAGGGCCTGTGACCCATGACTAGAGAGGAAAGCCATATGGCCCTCTGCTCGTAAGCGCATGCCCGCACACATGCACGCAAGCTCTAGGCCACAGTGGTAGCATTTTCTGAAGCCCTTACTAAAGTCTCGCCAGAGCACAACGCATGCGCTGCTCTAGGCTCGACCTAAAAATAGGTTTTAGAGGGGCAGGGTTTGCAAATTAGCAGAGTCAGTGTGCAGTAATGTCTCAGAGAGGGACATAGCAAGTCTATAATATCTCTATTTAATGGTAAAGAATCGTGATTCACATAATATAAGCACGCACATAAGCAGTGTATGCCCTCCTGTACATAAATAAGGAAGGCTTAAATGTATTTTGGTACAACAATGTGGGAGAGTTTTAATGAAACTAGGGGGAATATGTAAACATTAACCTTTATTCGGCAGAGCAAGTTTCCAGTGGGAGTAAGCTAAAATATTGTAATGCATGATATTGTAGTGTAGTTCCTATATTCCCAATAGGCTCTGCGCATTGGAATAACATAAACACCAGTTTAGACGTAGGACTGAAGTCGACTAGGTCTCTACTCAATATGTTAGACTTAATTAGGTATGCCAGCTAGCTCAGAGGTCACTAGAAACTTTCTCGAATGAACAGGGAGGAGTTAACTTCCCTGATTAGACAAGAAGGGATTAGCTTCTGACAACCGCATAAACATGACAACTTTGCTCCCTCCAGAATAAGGAGTATATCTCCAGAGTCGTGTGAAAACAATGGATAGCTATTTCACTCAGTCAATCATGCATACTTAGTTTCACCAGAGTGCAGAGAAATAGAGAGATGGGCGTTTTCAATAAAAGGTGTTATTTATTGAGCAGTCCTCTTTCTCATGCAAGAAAAGTAAATTGCCACAATTGCAATACTTGTCATAAAGTAAAGTGCGCACAGTAAAAGGAGTATTATAAAATAATACTGTAAAAGCATTGAAATGGTTTCTGAGCCATATGTTATGTTATGTTATGTTATAACAATTTATTATGCGCACAGCAACTCCAGCGAAGGAGCGTCCCGTCGCAGAGACAAGGAGCAACATAACAAAACAGGGAGATAGGCCTCAGAGAGATGGCTAAAACAGGAAAGTCTTGATGGCTCTACGGAAAGACAACAGGTCCTCAAGCAGTCGGATATCAACTGGGAGGGTGTTCCAGATTAACGCAGCTTTCACCCTGAAGGAACGACCCCCCATCCTGCTGAGCCTAAATCTGGGGACAACAGCAAGGGCCTGACCTTGAGAACGGAGGTTGCGGGTGGGGGCATAGAAGGAAATTGAGTTGGCCAAAATCTCAGGGCCTATACCTCTTAGGATTGTGAAGGTCAGACAAAGGACCTTAAAAAGAATACGCTTCCTTACAGGGAGCCAATGCAGGGAGCGGAGGACATTAGCCACCGGGCAGAATCTAGGTAGGCCGACAATGGCTGTCGCCGCGGCGTTTTGCACCCGCTGCAGACGAGTTAACTCAGCCTGGTTAGCCCCAGCTAGCAAAGAGCTTGCGTAGTCCAGACGAGAGATGATGGTTGCCTGGACTACAAGCTGTCTGGTAGGGGCATCGAAGAATTTAAGAACTGGTCTTAAACCTCTTAGCAGTCCAAAGCAACAGGCTGCCATTTTTTTGGTGTGCCCTACGAATGTGAGACCAGCGTCTAACCAGACCCCTAGATTCTTCACCTCCGACACCGGGGTCGGAGTGGGGCCCAGCTCCGAAGGCCACCACTGATCGCCCCAGAGCTCCACTCCCTTCCCGACAACCATAACCTCTGTTTTTGTGGCATTAAGCTGGAGACAGTTACCTGTCAACCAGCTGGCCACCGCCTTCAGTCCAGACTGAAACCTGGGGGCATCCTGTTCCGCATCCCCGCTGAGAGTAACCGCCAGCTGTGTGTCATCGGCATATGAGACCAAAGTTAGGCCCCACTGCCTTGCGACATCAGCCAGCGGTCTCACGTAAAGGTTGAACAACGTGGGACTCAGCGAGGACCCCTGCGGAACCCCCATGGCCAGAGGCTGGAACCTGGACTTGAAGGGAGGGATGGCAACACAGAAGGAACGGTTGTCCAGGAAGGAGCGGAACCATTGCAGCGCCTGGCCACCGATCTCCTCGAGACGCTGCAGGAGGATGCTGTGCGATACAGTATCGAAGGCGGCGCTGAGGTCTAACAAAATCAGCGCCGCCGTCTGACCAGCATCCAACCTCGCACGGAGATGTTCCACCATCACAAGAAGGGCAGTCTCCGTGCTGTGGCCAGCACGGAAGCCATTCTGTGTGGGATCGAGGGCATTGGACCGGGCTAGATGTTCAGACAGGGCCAGATTGACATGGGCCTCTGTCAGCTTAGCTGGCCAGGGTAGCAGCGAGATGGGACGATAGCTTTCCGGCTTAGACGGGTCAAGGGAGGGTTTTTTAATAATCGGAGACACCACCGCCTGCTTCCAACTAGTGGGGACTACCCCCGACTCCAGGGAAAGATTGACAAGGGAGCGTATAGCCGGGCGTCCCAAAAAGGTCTGGTCTCGAAAGAGGGCAGGCCTCACTGGATCAGATGGAGACCCAGATTTAACTTGCATGGCAAGTTTGTCAAACCCATCCAAGGTGAGAGGGGGAAATGAGAGCAGAGTGGTCTGATGAGGTGTCTCCTTGGAGCTACCCAGCACACTTCCAATACTAGGGAATGCCCGATATATAGCCTGGACTTTTCCCAAGAAATAGGAAGCGAGGGATTCGCAGTGTGCGACAGAGCTCTCAAAATGGATAAAATGCATACTTAAAATGGATAAAATATATACAATTACATACAATGATAAAAGTTGACTAACCGTACTCAACTGGTGCTTCTAAATACGCCTACCCCGGTGTACCTAACCTAAGCCTAGTACGTGGGAAGGAGTAAGTGAGCTGCAGTTTAAGTTAAGTTAGTTTGGCCAAGAATCTGAATCAAGAATTCTCTAAGGGTCTAATCAGCTCCGTACCTTGGTTTTAGAATGAAGGAGGTCTTGTATCTCATTCTCAGGACTCGATCTCCCAGTAACCCGCAAGGGTGACTGGAAACACTGGAGCAGGATTTTCCCGGCAGGAGAAAAGACAGCGTCTTTCTCAGTGCTTCAAATAGAAGGGACGGCTTCCTTCGGCACTCGCATCAGCTGGGCTTTGGGTAAGTAGATAGCCGCTCTGCTCCAAACCACCGTGTGTTGCTTAAGGCAAATGCTGGTATATTTTTACCTGGAAGGTGCCTTGTTTGACGTAAGGTTGGACATAAGACGTCAATTAGAACTGTCACTAGGAACTGGCAGTTCTTTCAGGACTCGCAGGAGTTCTAGGACAAATCGAAACAAAAGCATGGGGAATTCCCAGGTTGCTGGAGGTTTGGTTTGTTTAAAGAACTTGTTGTACTTTCAAGGAGTCTAAGGAAGTTGCCTTGCCGTATTTGGACTGCATTGGCTATTACTAAATATGGATATGATTCTTATTCCTTTATAAGGAAACTAGCAGCCCGCCCCAGCGTTGCCTGGGGCAGAAGGGGGCCGGGGGCAGTATTTCAGGCTTGCGTGCACTCCCGCCCCGGCCCCCGCCCAATCACGACATTTTCTGTGTCCCGGACAATGTCGTGGCGGGCGGGAGTGCACGCAAGCCTGAAATGCTGCCCCCAGACCCGAAGCCTTGCTGCAGTTGTTCGGCCCAACCTCCCGCACCGGCTCCCTCCCGTCCCGTGTCCCAGAGCCTTACCTGATCCGCCGCTCCTCCCCGAGCTCCTCACTTCACCGCCGCTCCTCCTCGTCATCACGTATGTTGCGGCCAGCGCTACGTCGTGGCCATCAGCGCCGCGGCCAGCGCTACTTTCAGGGCACTACTTTTTTTAAGTTATATTTTTAAATTTACGTTTTTTAAAAATTTTCTATAGCCTATGTCCATCTGCACACCCTGAGGATTACAACAATGTATTGGGTGTGTGGATTGGCGCTGTGGTTCCCGAGTTTACCTTGCCAAAAGGTTTGCGTTCTCTCTTTATAATAGTAGTATAGATGATTTGTTATAACCACATAATGGCATAAATCGGGGATATTTAATTTGGGTCCTAGATACGTTTACAACACCCACTCCATGTATAATGTCCATCATTACTAAATACTAAGCAATATATAAACATATAGGTATGCATGTGTTTTCCAGCCCACCCCAAAATACATCAAATGCATTTGAAATGGTATAGATACACGAAAATGAGTATTATACTGTACGCTTTCAAGCAGTGGTATCATTCAGATAAAATGTTGTTCATTTAGAATGTTGACTGAATGAATCACGAAATTTACATTCATGAAATGGCTCTTAATACAGAAAAAAGAGGTCGAGACCATTTCATCACATATTCATACAAGATTGTACATGCGCTAGAGGCTGATTCAAAATATTGTCTCTAGAGTCTCTATAAATAGAAGTTCTGTTCTCTAAAAATAGTTCTACTTTAAGCAGAGTATCATGTGCCAAAAAAAAGGTAAATATTTTGGAAATTGGGAAAAAATAATTTTGCTTTCAAGGGAAAAAATAGTTCCAAATGTTTTCAGTAGTGTTGTTTATAAAAACTGAAGGCCGAATTCAGAGTTCAGGGAACGCTGTGTGCTCGCTATTTCAAATATTATTCTCGTTGTTAGGAGAGAACATTACCTCAGATAGGCCAGCAAAAAACGCGTCTACCACAGTAGGTGAAAGTTGGGCCAACTCCGAAAAGGTTGAAATAGTGCATATATGCGATGCATTGCCATCATCGGTGTCTAGATCAGCAGTAGTCACGGAAGGTTGTACCTGTGTGGTGCTGCTTTCATCTCAACGAATGCCGTCATCAGAATAGGTAGCCGCTGGGAACAACACGTTGCATGAGTCGTTACCGGACAAAGCAAAGCATCGATATCCATTGGTACTGCTGATGGTAGTGTAAGACAGATGTCCAACACGCATTCTTCTCCGCATAGCAGAGATACTAGGTGCCGCAGCGGCTATTGTGTGCCTCATAATTGCTATTTTTAAACCCTCATACTGTCCTGATAACGTTGTGGGTTTTAAACTGTGTACAATTGAAGGAGCTCACTGTACCTTTTATTCGGTCGCAGCCTCGTTCCATCACGGCTGGTGCCGTTTGTGAGGAGGGCGTTCTCAACCTTTGGCCTGGCCCCTGTGGGCGTTGCATTTCCGCCAGAACGGCGGGACCGGTGCCTTCTTAGGCAGCACCACCTTCTCCCGCGCAGCGGACGCGCCTGAGATACTAGGTGCCGCAGCGGCGATTGTGTGCCTCATAATTGCTATTTTTAAACCCTGATACTGTCCTGATAACGTTGTGTGTTTTAAACTGTGTACAATTGAAGGAGCTCACTGTACCTTTTATTCGGTCGCTGCCTCGTTCCATCACGGCTGGTGCCGTTTGTGTGGAGAGCGTTCTCGACCTTTGGCCCGGCCCCTGTAGGCGTTGCATTTCCGCCAGAGGCGGGACCGATCCCTTCTTAGGCAGCACCACCTTCTCCCGCGCAGCGGACGCGCCCGAGACTCTAGGCGCCGCAGCGGCGATTGTGTGCCTCATAATTGCTATTTTTAAACCCTGATACTGTCCTGATAACATTGTGTGTTTTAAACTGTGTACAATTGAAGGAGCTCACTGTACCTTTTATTCAGTCGCCGCCTCGTTCCATCACGGCTGGTACCGTTTGTGTGGAGGGCGTTCTCGACCTTTGGACCGGCCCCTGTGGGCGTTGCATTTCCGCCAGAGGCGGGACCGGTGCCTTCTTAGGCAGCACCACCTTCTCCCGCGCAGCGGACGCGCCTGAGATACTAGGCGCCGCAGCAGCGATTGTGTGCCTCATAATTGCTATTTTTAAACCCTGATACTGACCTGATAACGTTGTGTGTTTTAAACTGTGTACAATTGAAAGAGCTCACTGTACCTTTTATTCGGTCGCCTCCTCGTTCGATCACGGCTGGTGCCGTTTGTGTGGAGGGCGTTCTCGACCTTTGGCCCGGCCCCTGTGGGCGTTGCATTTCCGCCAGAGGCGGGACCGGTGCCTTCTTAGGCAGCACCACCTTCTCCCGCTCAGCGGACGCGCGTGGCGGACCGCCGGCGGGTCGCCGAAGGCTCACCAAAGGCGAGCCCGTCTGCGCCCGTCCGCGCTGGTCCGTCGCTAGTTGCTAGGATCCCTGGTTGACAGTTATCCTGAATGGCCCCATTGGCCCGGGAGGAGCTGCTCGCTCTTCAATGTCAGGCGGCCTGTGCGGCCCATCTCTGGTACCCTGGCTCACAATACCTGCGGTGTGACCACTGAGGTTTTGAGGCCACAGAGGCCGTCCTGACCCCACTGGCCACAGCCTCAGTGGAAAAAATTACTGCGAACTTAAAAATATTGAGCCTTAATTGCAGGTCCCTAGCTAATCACCACGGAGATGTCCATGAGCTCCTTATAGATTGATCCCCTGATCTGTTATTTTTAACGGAAACGTGGCTAACTAACGATTCATCGGCTATCTCGGCTTTGGCCCTCCCCCCTGGCTATCTTATACAAACTCAGAACAGACCTAAAGGAAGGGGTGGGGGACTAGCGGTGATTTTTAAAACCGTCTATTCCTGTACTCTTTCCCCCACAAGTATAGCCAACTGTGAAAGCACTATATTTAAGCTAAGGTTCTCAGACATCTTCACCCTCACGGGGCTTTTGATATATCGCCCTTCTGGGCCAGCGAGCGCTTTTCAGGAGTCATTAGTCTCAACCGTCTCAGCATTAGCCTTGCAGTCAGCAAACTTCAGCATATTGGGGGACCTCAATATCCATCTTGAGTACCGCGAGTCCCCTGCTATACTGAAGGTCCTGGGCGACCTGGAGGCCTGCCAGCTATATCAGGTGGTTGAAGGCTCATCTGGCGGGCCACCTGCTAGACCCGGTGTTCTCGACATCCAGGGAACTACAGCCTCTACCCCTAGTCCCCTGAGCTGGTCGGATCATTTTCTGGTGCAGATTTCCATTAAGATCCCAGCCAGCTCTAGGGAAAAGCTTCCTCCCACCCCCCTTTGGAGGCGCCCATGGCATAAGCTAGATGGTGCCTTGTTTGAGGCCAGACTAAAAAATTCCCGTCCAGATTGGTCTGGAAACTTGGGGGAGGCCGACTTAGCTTACAGGGAGTGGATCAACAAGTCATTGGATCACTTCATCCCTAAGAAAATGTCGAGGCCCAAACGCGAACAGTCCCACCCATGGTACTGCGAGGCACTCGCAATTAAAAAAAAGCAATGTAAGTTACTTGAGCGTATCTGGAGGCGATCTTACGACCCTCTGGCTAAAACCAACTTCAGAGCCACCACTAAAGCCTATCATAGGCTTATAAAAAAGACCAAAGCCAGCTACTACACTGATCTGATCAGCTCCAGCACTAATCGCTCTAAAACTATCTTCTTGCTAGTGAAGGAGATGACTAAGTCACCTGAGGGAACTAGCAGCACAATAGTATCTGACTCGCAGTGCAAAGAGCTAGCCTATTTTTTTGTCAATAAAGTCCAAGGGATCTACAACTCATTTAACCCTGGTGGACCTATTATGACCCCTAGCCCTATCACAGGCCCACCGGACCTCCCCTATTTACTCCAAACCCTCCCACTCATCTCGCAGGCAGACATAGAACTTCTGGCCTTAAAAGTTAAGTCTGGGTCCCTGGAAGCTCCCGTTAAACCAGAGACGTTTAGACTATTCCAGGAGCCCATCATGATGGAAGGGCGGGAGTTGATCAACAGATCACTTCAGTCAGCTACAATTCCTAAATCTTGGAAACATGCCACGTTGTCCCCCTGTTAAAAAAACCCACTCTGGACCCTTCCAAGCCAGAAAGCTTTCGACCTATTTCCCTGCTCCCGTACCTGGCCAAGGTGGCGGAAGCACACGCGAAGTCCATCTTGACAGGTTACTTGGAGACTAATGGGATTCTGGATGAGTCTCAGAACAGATTCCGCGCCAAACATAGCACAGAATCTGCCCTACTGGCCGTTACGGAACAGCTAAGGGCGACACAGGACATGGGTAGCACCTCAGCTCTGGTCCTGCTGGACCTGAGTGCGGCGTTCGGCACGGTCTCCCATGGGATCCTACTTAGGAGACTTTGGGAGATAGGAGTCGGAGACGGAGCTCTGGATTGGTTTTCGTCATTTCTATCCGACCGTTCCTTCCAGGTCCATGCTCCGCCGTACTCATCCAGCAGGTTCCCTCTAGGCTGCGGCGTCCCGCAGGGGTCTGCCCTCAGTCCCACATTGTTTAACATGTATGTCTTCCCCTTGGCCATGTTGGCCAGGGAACCTAAGATCAAATTAATTTCATACGCGGACAACACGCAACTGATCTTCACCTTTTCTAATGAGACCGTGGGGGACCGAGCCAAATTCCAAGAAGATATCCTGGCCATTTCCAACTGGTTGACAGAGAACTGTCTCCAGCTGAATTAATCCAAAACCGAGGTACTTCTTATTGGCAGCGACACTCAGAAGTGGGATGAGCACTGGTGGCCCCCTACATTGGGCCTGCCTCCTACTCCTTAGAAGGAAGTCAAAAATTTGGGTGTGATAATAGATAACTCACTTGCCCTTGAGTCCCATGCCAAAAGAGTGGCAGGCACTTGCTACGGCCGCCTACGCTCTCTATCCCATCTAGACTACTGTAATGCCCTTATGCTTGGTTCCAACTTGACAGTCACTAACAGACTGTAAAGGGCTTAGAACACTGCCGCCCGCATTCTGTTCGGACTGCCGAAACACTGCCATACCTCCCAGGTCTTGCGAAGGTTGCATTGGCTGCCTGTTAAACAACCCATTCAAATCAAAACCCTCTGTCTCATTCACAAAATTCTTTATTGCCTTGGCCCCCAAATCTTGCAGGGAGTTTGTTCCTTCTATGTCCCTTCGCGTGCTCTCTGCTCCGCGGACCTTTTTCTTGCCCACACCGTCAAGATCCGGAGGTGCAGAGCTGGGGGCCGGTCATTTAGGTATCTGGCTCCGAAACTCTGGAACTCAATCCCTCTAAGAGTGTGCGCTACTACAAACCACCTGCTCTTCCGAAAAAAATTAAAACCTGGTTGTTTTCTTCTGTTTAGGGTCCCCCCGGGGTTCGGCACTCTGTCGTCTCTATTCTTGCCGTCCTGTAATTAGGCATGTCCGCAAGAGCTGGGACGCCCCGTTGCTGGGGTAGCCATGCGCTATATAAAATAGCGTAACATAACAACATAACATAACATCGAAGCACAGGTAAGATGCAATTTTGCCTAATTGGTCTGAACGAAAGAAACCAGGTAGTATTCAGATCTCTTAGCCGGGCCAATCCGAGGACCTTAGTGATACGGTCTCGGTATCGTATTGCTAGGATCGTTTCTTCCATCGTAGCCTGAGTTTTGTCTGTGACTTGGCTTGCCATATCGGAGCAGAAGGACGAAAATAAAATTCCTGCTACGAGTCCCAAAATAAGAGGCAGGCCACCGAAAAGAGAATGCACAAAATTCGGGAAGACGCCCAGAACTGTTTCAAAGGGTGCTAACAGTTCCGAAAAAATTGTCTTAAATACATGTGCGATGCCACTGGTATCTGACATGTTTAAGATTTGACTTAACATTTCTACGAAATGCACGGGGCAATTTGTCGATAATAGGGTATGTATCTCTGCCGCTGTCCTTGCAACTTGCAGTTCATATGTCTCTTTGGACGAGGTTAAAGGCACAGTTGTTTGTAAAAGAATAGACTTAATTCTGCTTAAAGTATCAATTCGAATAGAAGAAATATTCACAGAAGGCCATATTGCTGCCTCCATGTCTGGATTGCTGTTTGGATACAATACTTGCATACAACAAATGACCCTGGAAGTAACGCTCACAAGATAGGATTTTCCTGGCATTGGAAAGTTGTCTGAAAAAGGGCTCTATCTGTGTAGCAGGGGTGCCGTGCAGATTACATGAAAGGTTGTTTGATGAACATTCGCAGGCTCCATGCAAGTTAATACCTTGACACAGAAGTGTACCGCTTAGTGATTTTTTACAATTGTTACCACTAAGAAATACCTCTTTTTCCCTTCACTATAACATTTATGCGTAAAAGGCTAATTCCAGGTTGATTTGATGTATCCTTTACCCAACCTTTCATACAGGCCAGCTGGTATATATTTTTGGCAGTATTGAAACTGAAAAGTTGTTATCGGGATTGTAATGGTGCCATGTATTATCCATTCAATGACAGGTCTTTCTGATATTGTCAATGGTAATCTCTCAAGTTTTTCAATGCTCAGCACCGTATAGTCTGCTCCTTTTTGTGCCAACGAGATTTGTCTATCAATAAGGTTAAAGATAGAAAATAATGACGTTATGTGGATTAGACGCCATGGCACGTAGCCTGAATGGAGGTTTTGTAACGTCCAGCCTAGCTGTACAATAGAACGTAATTGGGACTGGCCATGTTGTAACATTAGCATATCCTGTTCTATTATATCAATAGCAGATGATACAATGCTGTCCAGTGAATAAATTCTGGAGGACAGAGTCGTTAACCCATTGTCCACTACACAAAGTGATTTTTCCAAATTAATACGATCAATTTCTCGTATTTTATCTGCAGTTTCAATTTGTGTTACTTTCCAAGCTTCGTTGTAAGCTGCGTATATACCGGCGTATATGAAACGTTTTTGAAGCTGTTTGCGAGGTCCCAATATGAAATCTCGCAAGTCAGCACCTTCTTTAAGTAAAGTTAAGTGTTGCTTAATTTCGGGAAGTGTGAATCTCTGTAGCCAATCGAGGCATAGTTTTGTTAATGTTAATGTTAAATTGGTCTTCTATAGCGCACGGCTACTCCAAAGGAGTGTCCCGGCGCTTTTTATTGGTGACCAGAAAAAAAACAGACAACACACAACCATAACAGGTTCAATACAGAGGATTAAAGGGGTCCAGCACTATAGAGAGCGCCCTAGTGGGCAAAGAGCCAAGTCTTTAGGCCCTTCCTAAAAGCCAGTAGATTAGATGTACTGCGTAGAGTCAAAGGGAGAGAGTTCCAGAGTTGCGGAGCTCGCAGCCTGAAAGAGCGGCCTCCAATACGGGCCTTTTTTACTCAGGGGACCACAGCCAGGAAAAGGGACTCCGATCTCAAAGATCGTGCCGGATGGTAAAAGGCGAGCCTCCTTTGGAGATATTGGGCTCCCGAGGCGTACAGAGCCTTATGGGCCAGTGTCAAAGCCTTAAATGCTATCCGCTTCCGGATAGGCAGCCAATGGAGCGACTGCAATAGGCTAGAGGCTCTGGCCTGCATGTGGAGGCCAAAGATGGCCCGTGCGGCCGTGTTCTGGACCACCTGCAGGTGGTGCAAGAGATACTCCGGCAGGCCAAGATATAGTATGTTGGAGTAATCTAATCTTGAACCGATTAGGGCCTGAACCGTAGTCCTCCTATGTTCCTCGGAGAGCAGAGGGGAGAACTTCCTGAGCATCCTGAGGATGCCGAAACAAGTTCCCGTGAGAGGCAGAACCTGGGATCTAAGCGTCAGCCCGTTGTCAATCTTGATTCCCAGGTTCTTAGCTAGCTGGGACGAGTGCGCTGGAGGGAACATGTCGGCAGGCCACCATCCATGCCAATCTGGGTCAGATGGACAGCCGAAGAAGAGTATCTCAGATTTATCTGAGTTGCACTTGAGGCTGTTTAGCTGGAACCATTTAGAAACAGCCCCAAGGCACTCACGGATACTCTCTCCGTCAAAATCTTCTCCTTTCCGGCAAGTAAAGAGGAGCTGGGTATCATCGGCATAGGATACGATCTGGGCCCCGAAAGACTCCACCAATGTCGCCAAAGGGGTCATAAAGATGTTAAATAGAGTCGGGCTCAACACGGAGCCCTGAGGGACTCCGACTCCCAATGGCAGCACCTCGGCGGAGCTAGAAGAGGCCCAGACCGTTTGTCGGCGGTCAGCCAGGAAAGATCTAAATCAGCTGAACACCGTCCCCCTCAGACCGATCTCATAAAGTCTGGCGAGGAGACCCTCATGGGGGACGGTGTCAAAAGCCGCTGACAAATCAAGCATGACCAGCATAGCTTTGCCTCCTAAATCCAGCGACTCTTTAATGGCTTCTGACACCTCCAGCAGCGCCGTCTCGGTGCTTAGATTGGGGTGGAAGCCAGATTGGGAGGAGTGTAAAAGATCGTGAGACTCCAAGAAATTGGAGAGCACGATATGTACATGTCTCTCCAAGATCTTAGCCAACGCAGGGAGGAGCGAGATGGGCCTATAATTGGTGGGAGCCTCCGGGGCAAGGCTCGGTTTCTTAAGGAGGGGGATGACCATAGCCTGCTTCCACGCCTGCGGGATCACCCCCTGGCCCAGGGAGAGATTCAAGAGCGGATTTGGCAGAGGATTTACGGCAACCGCCATTTTCGCCAAAAATGTGGCCGGGCATGGATCAAGGAGGCGACCCAGATTTAAGATTAGCCATAAGTGCCAACAATGAGGGTGCCGACAGTGGCAGAAAAGCTGCCAAGACTGGACCTGGAGGAATTGGATGAACTGGCCCATCCGCGAGACTGGGATGAACATCGACCAGCTTTGTAGGAAAGGAGTCCTGAATCACCTTGATCTTTGTGGTGAGGAAATTGGCAAGGGTACCAACCCATGACTCAGAAGGAGCGACCTGAGTCGAATTTGAACGCGGGGTCGTGAATTCTCTAACGATCGAAAAGATCTCCTTACAAGAGTTGGCTGCGTCCTCAATTCCCCTGGCAAAATAGCCTTTTTTCTCCTGGAGAATTTCCCGGTGGTAGGCTTTGACCGTTGACCTGTAGGTAAGCCTCGCCTCAGCGTCATACTGAGTCCGCCAAGCCCTTTCGGCAACTTTACACTGCCTACGGGAGTGCGCCAGCGCATCGGTGAACCAAGGAGCAGAGACCCCTTTGAATGTAGTTCGGGGGGGAATCACGGGGGCTAGATCGTTCAGCCTGTCCGTTAGCCACATCTGCAGAGCTTCTAGGTCTTTGTCCAGATCACCCGTAAAAGGGAAGGGATGGTCCAGAGAGGCCTGGGCCAGCATCTCCGTAGTCACCCGATGATACGCCCTGGATGCTGACCCCTTGTCAAGGTTAGCGGCAGATAAACAACACAAGAGCAGAAAACACAAGCCACTAACCTTTAGGGGTCTAGCCAGCAGGGACCACGGAGAGAAGATAGTCTTCCCTATACCCGATAACACTGACCCTCTCCGGTGGAGGTATACACCGGAGACAGGTAGTCCTCCAGGTAAAGGGAAGGGGAGTTGCGCCGGGAAGGTTGTTGTGAAGGCACCCCTCAAGATCTGGTCTATGGCACAGGAGGACTTCAAGGCACAACAATGTCTGCAAAGACAAGAACACGGGTTAGTAGTGCTCTGAGGATAAGGGATACAAGCAAACATAGGCAATTATCAACATGGGATTCACTTACGGATGATAACCGCTTGATTCGTCCCCAAAGTCGGGAAATGACGAGGGCTCGGATTCAAGCTGGAAACGGGTTCTGTTTAAGTCACAGTTAGCTACACAAACGGTGTAGAAAGGTGATTTCCTCTTCGAGTAGTTATAGTCACTATCGAACAGGATATCGTTTGGAAGAGAGAGGTGATGTGAGATATACCAGACAATACTCATTGGCATCAAATACCTACTCTAGAAAGCACGGCCGTGCTAAATAATAAGGAGACCAGATCTCTACTTACGAAAATATCCAAAGTATATCGGCGTCCAAAGCGGGAAAGAAAGTGTCCGCGCACCCTTTGCTCTCGGCGTCCAAAGCGGGAAGGCAAGCGTCCGCGCACCCTTTGCTCTCGGCGTCCAAAGCGGGAAGGCAAGCGTCCGCGCATACACAGGTCTAAGAAGGCTAGGTCCATACACGATCAGGTAACCGGAAGGATTGACAAGCAACTTGGAATTGTGACGGAAGTGTTTTTATACTCTCTCTGGGGGCGGAGACTGTTTCGTCTCGCCCTGGAGCTTTCTGGGAGATGTAGTGCTGCCGCGGTATTTCCTCACTTGAGCCTTCCAGCTCGTCACGATCACGACAGAACCCCCTCTCGAGGATCGCCGACCCGGCGGTCGACCCGGTTTTCCAGGATACAGCTGATGAAATTGCGAGATCAAGGCAGGGCAGTGCAAATTCTGCTCTGGTTCCCATGTTCTCTCCTCTACCCCAAATCCCTTCCAGCTCACCAGATACTGCACTCTACCCCTATGGATCCGGGAATCCAACAATTCTTCCACCTCATACTCTTCCAGACCTTCTACCAATACTGGAGCAGGATGGACGGGCAATCTAGTTTCCAGATGACAAGGTAGGAGTAGTGAAACGTGAAACACTGGATGTATTCTCCAGTTCTGGGGAATGGAAAGCTTTAAGGCCACAGGGTTGATAACCTCCTCAACACTATAGGGACCTATATATCTAGGTTTGAGTTTGTTAATTCCCCGGAGATGAATGTTTTTTGTGGAAAGCCATACCTTATCCCCCACCTTGTAGACCGGTTCAGGAGTGCGTTTCTTGTCGGCATACCGCTTCTGCGTCGCTTGAGCTTCAGCCAAGTGATGTTTTGCGTCAATTTGAATGGCCTGGAGATGAGCATGATGTTCCTGGATACTGGGTAGATTGGTCGTAACAGGCCATTCGAAGGGGAGAATGTTCGGATGGTACCCAAGCAGACAGAAAAAGGGAGAACATCCCAGTGTAGTGTGGTCAGAGTTATTGTAGGTGAATTCAGCTAACCACAAGAGGGTAACCCAATCCGTTGAGTTCTGCAATGTAAAACAACGTAGGTATTGTTCGAGGGTGTGGTTGAGCCTCTCTGTTTTGCCATCTGTCTGAGGGTGGTAACTCGTGGAGAGTCTTGCGTCTATGGCCAAGGAATCGCAAAGGGCCTTCCAAAAACGTGAAGTAAACTGAGACCCTCTGTCGGTGATGAATACTCTGGGGATGCCATGGGCTCGGATGAGGTGCTGCAAGATAATCATGGCTAGTTCGGCTGATGTAGGCAGACCCTCCAGCGGTACAAAGTGTCCCATTTTAGTCAAGTGATCTACTATCACCAGTACCGTAGTTTTTCCCTGACATAAAGGCATCTCAACTATAAAATCCATTGAGACCGTATGCCAGGGTGCAGGAGGAATGGGAATGGAACGTAACAGCCCCGAAGGTTTGTTGTGTTTTGCTTTTCCTTGAGTGCATACTGAACAGTTCCGTATGTATTTTTTAACATCGTTTCGTAAGGTCGGCCACCAGAATGAACGTTCTATGGTAGCGATAGTTTTATACACTCCCCAATGTCCCCCCAACACAGAGTCATGTGCCCAATTCAGCACCTGCATTTGCAGCCCAGGGTCCGGCACATATAAGGCATGTCGGTAGTACAGGAGGTCGTCTTTTTGTGTTCTCATTTGAGGATCTTCCATTAACCAAGCCTGGACATCGATCTCAGTTACTGCTACTCTGGTATCCTCGAGGAAATCACTGGATGTGAGCAAGGCGATGGTGTTTTCAGGGAAGGATTTCTCAGGAAGGATGGTTGTTGGTTCCACAGGAATGTCTGAAAGGGGTTCTTGCGTGTCTTGATTCCTTGAGAGGGCATCGGCTTTTCCGTTTTGCGGGCCTGGCCGATATTTGATGATGAAATCATAGTCTGAGAAGAAGAGAGTCCATCTCAACTGCCTGGGGGTCAGTGCTTTTGCGGTCTTTAAGAACAGTAAGTTCCGATGGTCCGTGTAGATCTCGATGGTATGGCGTGCCCCCAACAGGTAATGTCTCCATTCCTCACACCCTCTCTTAATTGCCAGCAACTCTTTGTCCGTGATCGAATAGTTGATTTCGCTTGGACTGAGTTTTTTGGAGTAGAATGCCACTGGATGGATTTGTCCCGTTTCCGGGTGGCGTTGCGAAAGTACCCCTCCCAATGCGTACTGCGAAGCATCTGTTTCTAAGATGAAAGGAAGTTGTGCATCTGGATGTCGCAAGATAGGAGCCTTGGTGAAGCTATCCTTTAGAATGCAGAAAGAGTTTTCTGCCTCCTCTCCCCACTTGAAGGGAACGTTTTTCTTTAACAGATGGGAAATGGGGTGGATGATTTTAGAAAAGTCTTTGATAAAACGCCGGTAATAATTGGCAAAACCAAGGAAGCTTTGCACCGATTTCACGTCTTGAGGAGTTTTCCAGCTTGTGATGGCTTCCACCTTTCCACTCTCCATCTGAAACCCATTGGCGTTTATCACATACCCCAAAAATGAAACTTCTGTGGCATGGAAGAGGCATTTTTCTAGTTTTGCAAACAGCTGATGTTGGTGTAGACGACTCAACACTTCTTTGACATGGCGTTCGTGTTCCTGGAGAGTACTGGAGTATACCAGGATATCGTCTATGTATACCATGCATATGGTATCCAGTAGACCCCTGAGCACCTCGTCCATAAAGAATTGGAAGGCTGCAGGAGCGTTGCATAACCCGAAGGGCATTACATTGTACTCAAATAGGCCGAACTTCGTACGGAACGCGGTCTTCCATTCATCCCCCTTTTTCACTCTCACCAGATGGTAGGCCCCTCTCAGATCTAATTTGGTGAAGTATCGAGCTCCCTTTATTTGGTCCATCATTACAGGAATCAGAGGAAGGGGATATCTATTTTTCACCGTAATGTTGTTCAAGGCTCTGTAGTCGATACAGGGACGTAATTCTGCACAGTCTTTCTTCGGGATGAAGAAGAGGGGAGACGAAGCAGGGGAAGTGGAATGACTGATGAATCCCGTAGCAAGATTCTCCTCAATGTAGTTCTGTAAATAGAGGTTCTCATGTTCCGTCAGGGCATACACCCTGCTACAAGGAATAGAGGCACCGGGGAGGAGTTCGATGCAACAATCATATACCCTGTGCGGGGGCAATCCGGTGGCTTTTTGTTTGTCGAACAGAGAACGATATTCTTCATATATCTCAGGTAGATTTGACGTACTTCCGAGAGGTGTTTCTGAGCATGCCACTGCCAAGTGTCTAAGACTGGGTCGTTCTTCATGGTCTTCTTCTTCGACAGGGTTATAGCAATGTTCCATGCAATAGGGGGAGTTTAAGGTGACGGTACGAGCTGACCAACACACTACTGGATCATGTAACGTAAACCAGGGCATGCCTAGGATCATACGAAACTGAGGAGCGGCTATCAAATCGAATTGTATAAACTTCATATGTTCTCCGTGCTGCATTCTCAAAGGGAGTGTATGTTTAACCACCGGCCCGGAAGACAAAATGGATCCATCCACGGCTTTTACTTGTTCAGGTTCTGTCTTTTCTTCCCATGGTAGCCCCAGGGAATTGGCGTAGTCAATATCCATGTAGTTTCCTGTGGCCCCCGAATCCAACAATGCATCCATCCGAGTGTAGTTATCTCGGGTAGTCCACAGAGAGATAGGCAAATTCATGTGTGCCACAGCAGGCATCATCGTATTGGCGAGTAAGTTGGAGATCCTTGTTGGTTGTTGGTCCATCCCAGAGATCTCATTCGGGGTTGGACGTTCTAGTTTTCCGCCGTCTCACGGGATCCAAGGGCTGCAGTAGTTTTTTGTCCTTGGGTTTTGTCCGTAAGTGGGGTCCGAGCACGACATTCTCGTACAAAATGCCCCCCTTTCCCACAGTACATACAGAGTTTCATCTTTCTCCGTCGCTCTCTTTCCTCAGACGTCAGAGGACCTCGAATACCCCCAATCTGCATGGGTTCCACGTTATCGGAGCTTTTGGTGTGATCTTCGGAGGGGAGCTTGAATCTTGGATACCATCCGCGTCCATCACCTCTGTTTCGATCTCCTTTCCTCTCCAGGAGCCGATGGTCCAATTGTACGGTGAGGTCGATGAGTTCCTCGCATGTAGCGGGTAATTGGACTACCTGTGACAGGACATCTTTCAATTCGCTCCGAAGGCCCTGATAGAACAACGAGGTCCTTTTTTCTTGAGGCCAGTCAGTTTCGGCTAAGAGGCGATTAAATGAGGTGATGTACGCCAGTAAATCTTGCGACCCTTGTCGCAACGTTAGGAGTTCCTTATCTAACGACAACATATGTGTCTTGCGATCGAAGAGTTTCCTTAAGGCTGTACAAAAGTCTGGGAATCGATGTAGAACGGGATCGTTCCTTTCCATCAACGGAATAGTCCAGCTCGCCGCATTCCCTCCCATATAAGACATCATAAATGCGGTTTTTGCAGCATCATCTTGAAATACGGCAGGTTTGCATAAGAAGTGGAGACGACACTGGTTTAAAAAGGTCTCAAACTTCTTAGGATCTCCGTAAAACCTCTCTGGGGCAGCCAAAGGTATTCCTGTATTCTGGATGACGTGCACTGTAGGAGTGTGGTCTGTGGAGGATGTAGGTACGGCATGGGGATTAAAGAACTCCCCCCCTGAAGCTATTGGGGTCGATGGTTGAGGTAGGGTTTGTCCCGGAGGAGGAAGCGTCGCTTCTCTAATATAGGACCCACCCCCGGGGTTTCTGCGGGACATACCAGCGACTTCTCTACGCATAGTATTCATGTCTTTTCTGAGCTCTTGATTTTCCACTCGAGAAGCATGTACTTCTTGTTGGAGTACACTAAATCCCTCAAGCAACGAGGTCAAGGCAGCATTAGTATCCATGGCCCAGGCTGGTCTCTTTCCTTGGGCTTGTCAATCTGTCAAGGTTAGCGGCAGATAAACAACACAAGAGCAGAAAACACAAGCCACTAACCTTTAGGGGTCTAGCCAGCAGGGACCACGGAGAGAAGATAGTCTTCCCTATACCCGATAACACTGACCCTCTCCGGTGGAGGTATACACCGGAGACAGGTAGTCCTCCAGGTAAAGGGAAGGGGAGTTGCGCCGGGAAGGTTGTTGTGAAGGCACCCCTCAAGATCTGGTCTATGGCACAGGAGGACTTCAAGGCACAACAATGTCTGCAAAGACAAGAACACGGGTTAGTAGTGCTCTGAGGATAAGGGATACAAGCAAACATAGGCAATTATCAACATGGGATTCACTTACGGATGATAACCGCTTGATTCGTCCCCAAAGTCGGGAAATGACGAGGACTCGGATTCAAGCTGGAAACGGGTTCTGTTTAAGTCACAGTTAGCTACACAAACGGTGTAGAAAGGTGATTTCCTCTTCGAGTAGTTATAGTCACTATCGAACAGGATATCGTTTGGAAGAGAGAGGTGATGTGAGATATACCAGACAATACTCATTGGCATCAAATACCTACTCTAGAAAGCACGGCCGTGCTAAATAATAAGGAGACCAGATCTCTACTTACGAAAATATCCAAAGTATATCGGCGTCCAAAGCGGGAAAGAAAGCGTCCGCGCACCCTTTGCTCTCGGCGTCCAAAGCGGGAAGGCAAGCGTCCGCGCACCCTTTGCTCTCGGCGTCCAAAGCGGGAAGGCAAGCGTCCGCGCATACACAGGTCTAAGAAGGCTAGGTCCATACACGATCAGGTAACCGGAAGGATTGACAAGCAACTTGGAATTGTGACGGAAGTGTTTTTATACTCTCTCTGGGGGCGGAGACTGTTTCGTCTCGCCCTGGAGCTTTCTGGGAGATGTAGTGCTGCCGCGGTATTTCCTCACTTGAGCCTTCCAGCTCGTCACGATCACGACACCCCTGATGTCTCATAGTAGTACTTGATGGTTTCTTAGTGCACGGTATGTAAAAGTAGGCCAACCGACGATCTGACCAGAGTACCGGCAACAATGCCGTCACCTCAATAGGGGATGTAGAAAAGACCTGATCCAGAGTGTGGCCCTTGTCGTGGGTCGGTCCAGAGAGATAAGGAATCAGGCCTAAGGGAGCCGTAATGTCAATCAATTTAGTTGTATCAGAGTCAGAACTCTCATCCATATTGAAATTAAAATCTCCAGCCAGTAAGCAGTGCTCCGCTCTTAGGGTCAACGTCGAAATTATCGACTGAAGCTCCTCAAAGAAGGACCCTGCTGGGCCAGGGGGCCTATACACTCGGAGCCCTTTAAGAGATTGTTGAGGTGTCAGTGATATGGAGAAAGCAAGGGATTCAGAGCCCGTGATGGCCTTCATGTGGATGATAGAACATGTAAAGGCTTTATTCACGACGAGTGCGACGCCCCCACCTCTCCCACCTCTCCCTTCCGGTCTGTCCTGCCTAAAAATATTGTATTCAGGGGGGATCGCTGTAGCAATATCGGGGTTTGATGACTCACCTAACCAGGTCTCTGTCAGCATCAGGTATACCGGTTTTTCAGTGACAAGGAGATCAAAGATTTCCTGGGCATGTCTGCGAACAGATCTGGTATTTAAAAGTAGGCAGAGATGCTTCACATTAACCACCTCCCTGATTGATGTAGAGGGCGGGACACTGCCCAGAGACCAGCCGCAGCCCGGGCATTTGCTCTTGCCCCTATATCGACCAGGAAAAACTGTATGACAGGCGCACAAGGCCTTTTGGAGTGAACAGAGCTCTAGGGACGAGTAGCGCATCATAATAGCGCCAAAGGAGGTGTATGCAAAAAGACCGAGCCTGCCCGCCACTCCGTACGCCACCGGGACGTACCTACGGGTTTTCCTACAGTGTATGTTGTAACTATCCCTGGACTTTGTCTCTGGGAATATCTCGGGTCTGGCCTGTTCTGTTTAAACCCCTTTATTTTGTTCGGGAATCTATCTTGACAGTTATTAGTGTCTGTGGGCCAGATCAACCATTTGTTCCAATCAGGAATTGTTCTGTTTTGGTTTAAAATGTAGGATACGTCTAACCCCTCATCTGTAGTGGTGTTTCTATCAGGCATAGGCTTTGATATAGACAGGTTGTTTAAATCTTTTATCTTTGCTAAACCAAGACAGGTTGTTTGTTGAATGGTGTCATTCAGGAACACTGGGATCATGCAGGCTCTAAATAATGATTCTAGACCTTGTACCTGTCATTCTTTTGTACCCCAGATGGTTTTTGTCTCAGTGTTGTTTTTCCAAAATTCAAAACCAAATGTAGACATTTTTTCATAACATTTTTCAAAATAAATCAGTTTAGTATTTGTCAACATGTTTTTCACTCCTGTTTTATTTAACATTTTGAAATAAAACGTTTCTAGATTAGTGTAATTAAACCCTGCGAAGTATGGAAATTTCTCATAAAATGTTTTCGAACTGCCTTTTGGCGGAGGTGGACAATGTTCCCATTGATTATAACTGAAAACATTTCTAGGATTTGCAGATTTATGCAGATAATGATGCCCAAAGTGATTGTAACAATACATTTCCTCATAATTCGACGAACCCTGTAAATAGTCATGTTCTGTAAATTTTGCTGACATTTCTAAATCTGACATCATATTATTAATATTTTCAAAGTCCCAATCATCAGAGAAAGTACCAGGTGATACAAAGTCACTTAAGGAGATCTTAAATTGGTGTGGATATTTCAAGAGCTCAACCGGGCCATAGATTTCATAGTCAGTTTTGTCCCATGCTATACCACCAGGTATAGGGATGGCTCTGATTTTCACTGATGATAGTTCTCTTTTTTCGATGTGAGAGGATCTGTGTGGTTTCAAGACCAAGATGGTTTTTCTGACTTGCTGTGTTCATTGTAATATATTTTCCATCAATAAATCTAGCCAAACTTAAAACCAAGATGAGCCACAGAAGGAGGAAAAGTACACCTAACACAATCCATAATTTAATCCATGGTGAAGTTGGATATGTTTCTCTGAGTTGATGAAAGAGCTCTGTGATTTTCTTTTTGAAAGTTTTGTTTGCTGGCTTGTCTCCATGTTCACTTGGATCATCAGAAAAGTCATCAAAGTTGATAAAGTAGCCAGATGCAGTTCTGTCAATTGGTGGAATTGCTTCCGGATTTCCATTGATCTTTGGATTATCTTTTGTTACATTTGTATAGTTCGAAGCTACATCGTTGTAGACAGGTGTTTCTTGAGAACTGTTGCAATTTGGGTTTCAAGAGGCACAAGTTCCAAGGCTTTGTTGCATAGTCCTTTATTATTCACTGAAGGTTTATCAAATGTGATTAGTCTCTCAGTTTGAACCTCTTGGATTGTAGCAAGATTTGGTCTTCTGCTATTTCTTGGGAGTCCACTGGGCCTACTACTTATTATCGGCCACATGGGTGTGGTTTCACCAGGTCTATTGATACAACTCGGTTCTCCTCTTTTCCGGCAAGTGGCGGTAGTACTTCTGATCTTGTTCCGCTGACAGCTAAGACAAGTACTGCTTTTCTGTAAGAAGGCCCAAATTCCTTCTTCACCGCGATCTTTTCTCTGACCAGATCCCCAATCTTTGGAATCCAGACAGGTCTTGCTGGGACAGGTGGTTTTTCTTCAGTGGTAGTTGGCTTTAGCTTTTCGTTACTTAGACTTTTTCTTGTTTCATTTAAGTCCTGTAAAACAGCCAAACGATCTTTGATATCAAAGGTTTTTTGTTTCACCACTGAAGTCTGACAGTCCAAATCCTGGATGATCATTCTAGTACCAAATAAAATTTTGTACGGACTGATACCTCCTAAAGAATTTCTTGGCATGTTATTAAGACTACGTTGGACACTTATTAGATGTTTGTCCCACCCGTCACCCGAACCTAATACCCTCGCTGTTATAGATTGCTTTATGTCACGTTTTTTTCTCTCCACTACCGCATTTCCCTCAGGATGGAATGGACTAGAATACCCCAATGCAATGCCCATGCTGGCCATGGCCTCCTTGTAAGCCCAAGAGCTAAACGCAGGACCCTGGTCAGAATGTAGCACGCCAATTGCGTATGTGCCGATAAAGACTCGCAAATCTTTTATAACAGTTCTGGCATCAGCCGAGCGCTGGGGCCACATCCAAATGAATCTCGTCTTAATAATTATGGGATCGCATTGTTCCGTTCGGATGTCTGCGCATAGGTAGCCTGATACTGTCTAATAGTGGTGTCTGGGCAGGTGTCTGGTCCGGTTCACAACTGCGATCTCTGTTGCAGTCCTGACAATTCATTGCAAAGTTATAAATTTGCACGCTCATCCCCGACCACCAGTATTTTGATTGTAATTCTATTAGAGATTTCAGGATCTCCTGGTGCCTCAGACCCAATCCCATGTGTGCTTCTTGTATCAAGAAGATTCTCCGGTTCGTGTTTGGAATTACTCTATCCCCCACTCCAGGGAGTTCGCATCAATTATGTATGTATTGCCGAGTGGATAGTTTAGAGGTAACGCCGCATGATTGCCTTCCATTGAGGCTTTTACTGCAAGCAGCGTTTCGCCATCTATTTGTTTTTCGTACGCTTTTTTGTAGCTATGGAAGCCGAGTGATCAGCTGCCGCTGTGGCTCTGTCAGCCAATTAATTCCCTGCAACGTGAACGCCATCACGTTGAAGACTCTGCGTATGTATCATGTGAGTCTTTTGTAGTTCTTTCTGCAAAAGAACTACTTGTTCCCAAAGTTTTTTATGCTTTATTGTGTCACCTGTCTCATCTTTGTAACCGTTTTTTATCCAGGTCTGCATGGAATTATTGTAAGACCGGAATCGCACACTATTAGTGTCAGGAATTCGCAATCAGCATTTTCAAGCGCCATCTTTAGAGATCTTATTTCAGCTCGCCGAGCTGTACAGTTTCTGAGTGATTCAGTTTTAGTGACCATCGGTCTGAATTTACCTAAGCGCCAGCGACCTTTAACAATCGCGCACGCAGCATTGTAAATTTGTTTTTTCAAAACGTAGTGTTGTGCAAATCTGTCTGTGTAGATTACACAGGTGTACTGTTCGAGAGGCAGAATTTCGATTGACAGGGGGCATTCATGTTCGTTTTTCAGATTTTCTAGTTTTTTCATTTTCGGATCAAAAGCGTGTTTCACGTCTTCTGTAGCAAGAGAATTTTCCCATTGTATCCATTTTAGATCTAGAGCTATAGCATTTGGAATGCCTGGTCTTGTTACTGCCTCAAGGGCTGACACTGCTGTTAAAACAGATATCCTTTTCCCTTGGGCTAGGGCTCTTTCTTTTGCTACAGCAGTTTGAACCACAGTTAGAATTTTTTCAGTAGAACTGAATTTCATTTCAGCTTGTGTGTACAAGTGTGACTTGTAAGCTATTGGTACCGTTTCTCCCTCATTAGAGGTCAGGTATGTGAATCCGCATCTTCCGGGGAAGACTCGGATTACACGGTTGCGTTCGTTTGCGCGTGTTTGCAGTTTTGTTTTAGTTAACATGTCTGTCTGTAATGATCTTAAAATTTCTGTGTGTTTTGGTTTAAAATTGGGTTTTATTAGTTCGTAGAGAGGTTTAACCCTCTCTGCATAATTTAGAATGTATGTTCTTCCGAAATTCAGGAAACCTAGTATTGATTGTAAGTTTTTCAGCGTTTTTGGAGCTTGGGGTACTTCACACTTCTCTAGGAAGTTGTCTGCAAGGCTTTTACCTTCACTTGATAATTCATATCCTAAAAATAGGACAGTCAGATGGGCAATTCGTGATTTTTTAAAGTTGAATTTGTACCCTTCAGCTGCGAACCCAAATATTATGGTGTTCACTCTTTTCAAGTGAGTCTCCAGGTCATCGTCTCTAAGATAGATGTCATCGACATAGGCTAATGCCTCATCATCATAAATTTGTAGTAACTCTGTTACCCTTGCTGAAAATAATCCTGGGCTTATCTTGAATCCCTGTGGGAGACGACAACATTGTTTTTGGGTCCCCATGCTGGAGAAAGCGGTCAAATATCTGCTTTCAGGTGCTATGTTTTGACAGAAGAAACCATTTGAGATATCTAATGTCATTTTATATTTCTTCTGCACGATGTTATTCATTAGTGCTGCACTGTGTGAATTTTGTACTGCAAATGTAAATGTAAATGTAGTTGAGCTTATATAGCGCACAGCTACCCGCAGTGGGTGTCCCGGCGCTTGCTTAGGGAACCCGTCCTAATATTCACCTGTGTGATAGCCCCAGCGGGTATCCACAAGGTGAAAGTCAGGCATCCCGCCGCGAGGGGCCGTTGTGGAGATTAAGCAAGCTATTGCCCAGAGTCGCAGAGTGTGAACCCGTGAGTCGAGAAGGCACCGGAGCGAGAATTATCGAGTCCGTGGAATTTTTAGCCCAAGACCCGCCGAGGCGGGGAATTGAACCCTGGTCCAGGACCAATCTCAGCTTCCGGGTCTGCCGCCTCTAACCCCTGAGCCACACTTCTCCACTAAGACGGCTGTAATGCCAGAAACCGGTCCCCGGGAGCTTGTTTCCTTCCCAGTGTAAGAATTGGCTTTTGTAGTTTGGTTTGCCCTGTTCCCATCATGCACTGGGACAGGAACAGACTAATTTGCATACAGCCAGGTTCTGAAACTGGGATGGTGCAGTGAGCTAAAAAACGGTGTTGGATCTAGCCCTGATCTCTTGACTGGGTGAGAGCTTTCTGCTTAATTCAGAGACTCTGTCCCTCACCACCCCTTGTTGTAAATATTTTTGTCCACCCTAAGCGTGGAAGGGTATTCTCAGATGTGAGACCCTTGCTCATTGCACCATCAGGATTCAAGCAAACCGGGCCGAAGACGGCTGTAATGCCAGAAACCGGTCCCCGGGAGCTTGTTTCCTTCCCAGTGTAAGAATTGGCTTTTGTAGTTTGGTTTGCCCTGTTCCCATCATGCACTGGGACAGGAACAGACTAATTTGCATACAGCCAGGATCTGAAACTGGGATGGTGCAGTGAGCTAAAAAACGGTGTTGGATCTAGCCCTGATCTCTTGACTGGGTGAGAGCTTTCTGCTTAATTCAGAGACTCTGTCCCTCACCACCCCTTGTTGTAAATATTTTTGTCCACCCTAAGCGTGGAAGGGTATTCTCAGATGTGAGACCCTTGCTCATTGCACCATCAGGATTCAAGCAAACCGGGCCGAAGACGGCTGTAATGCCAGAAACCGGTCCCCGGGAGCTTGTTTCCTTCCCAGTGTAAGAATTGGCTTTTGTAGTTTGGTTTGCCCTGTTCCCATCATGCACTGGGACAGGAACAGACTAATTTGCATACAGCCAGGTTCTGAAACTGGGATGGTGCAGTGAGCTAAAAAACGGTGTTGGATCTAGCCCTGATCTCTTGACTGGGTGAGAGCTTTCTGCTTAATTCAGAGACTCTGTCCCTCACCACCCCTTGTTGTAAATATTTTTGTCCACCCTAAGCGTGGAAGGGTATTCTCAGATGTGAGACCCTTGCTCATTGCACCATCAGGATTCAAGCAAACCGGGCCGAAGACGGCTGTAATGCCAGAAACCGGTCCCCGAGAGCTTGTTTCCTTCCCAGTGTAAGAATTGGCTTTTGTAGTTTGGTTTGCCCTGTTCCCATCATGCACTGGGACAGGAACAGACTAATTTGCATACAGCCAGGTTCTGAAACTGGGATGGTGCAGTGAGCTAAAAAACGGTGTTGGATCTAGCCCTGATCTCTTGACTGGGTGAGAGCTTTCTGCTTAATTCAGAGACTCTGTCCCTCACCACCCCTTGTTGTAAATATTTTTGTCCACCCTAAGCGTGGAAGGGTATTCTCAGATGTGAGACCCTTGCTCATTGCACCATCAGGATTCAAGCAAACCGGGCCGAAGACGGCTGTAATGCCAGAAACCGGTCCCCGGGAGCTTGTTTCCTTCCCAGTGTAAGAATTGGCTTTTGTAGTTTGGTTTGCCCTGTTCCCATCATGCACTGGGACAGGAACAGACTAATTTGCATACAGCCAGGTTCTGAAACTGGGATGGTGCAGTGAGCTAAAAAACGGTGTTGGATCTAGCCCTGATCTCTTGACTGGGTGAGAGCTTTCTGCTTAATTCAGAGACTCTGTCCCTCACCACCCCTTGTTGTAAATATTTTTGTCCACCCTAAGCGTGGAAGGGTATTCTCAGATGTGAGACCCTTGCTCATTGCACCATCAGGATTCAAGCAAACCGGGCCGAAGACGGCTGTAATGCCAGAAACCGGTCCCCGGGAGCTTGTTTCCTTCCCAGTGTAAGAATTGGCTTTTGTAGTTTGGTTTGCCCTGTTCCCATCATGCACTGGGACAGGAACAGACTAATTTGCATACAGCCAGGTTCTGAAACTGGGATGGTGCAGTGAGCTAAAAAACGGTGTTGGATCTAGCCCTGATCTCTTGACTGGGTGAGAGCTTTCTGCTTAATTCAGAGACTCTGTCCCTCACCACCCCTTGTTGTAAATATTTTTGTCCACCCTAAGCGTGGAAGGGTATTCTCAGATGTGAGACCCTTGCTCATTGCACCATCAGGATTCAAGCAAACCGGGCCGAAGACGGCTGTAATGCCGGAAACCGGTCCCCGGGAGCTTGTTTCCTTCCCAGTGTAAGAATTGGCTTTTGTAGTTTGGTTTGCCCTGTTCCCATCATGCACTGGGACAGGAACAGACTAATTTGCATACAGCCAGGTTCTGAAACTGGGATGGTGCAGTGAGCTAAAAAACGGTGTTGGATCTAGCCCTGATCTCTTGACTGGGTGAGAGCTTTCTGCTTAATTCAGAGACTCTGTCCCTCACCACCCCTTGTTGTAAATATTTTTGTCCACCCTAAGCGTGGAAGGGTATTCTCAGATGTGAGACCCTTGCTCATTGCACCATCAGGATTCAAGCAAACCGGGCCGAAGACGGCTGTAATGCCAGAAACCGGTCCCCGGGAGCTTGTTTCCTTCCCAGTGTAAGAATTGGCTTTTGTAGTTTGGTTTGCCCTGTTCCCATCATGCACTGGGACAGGAACAGACTAATTTGCATACAGCCAGGTTCTGAAACTGGGATGGTGCAGTGAGCTAAAAAACGGTGTTGGATCTAGCCCTGATCTCTTGACTGGGTGAGAGCTTTCTGCTTAATTCAGAGACTCTGTCCCTCACCACCCCTTGTTGTAAATATTTTTGTCCACCCTAAGCGTGGAAGGGTATTCTCAGATGTGAGACCCTTGCTCATTGCACCATCAGGATTCAAGCAAACCGGGCCGAAGACGGCTGTAATGCCAGAAACCGGTCCCCGGGAGCTTGTTTCCTTCCCAGTGTAAGAATTGGCTTTTGTAGTTTGGTTTGCCCTGTTCCCATCATGCACTGGGACAGGAACAGACTAATTTGCATACAGCCAGGTTCTGAAACTGGGATGGTGCAGTGAGCTAAAAAACGGTGTTGGATCTAGCCCTGATCTCTTGACTGGGTGAGAGCTTTCTGCTTAATTCAGAGACTCTGTCCCTCACCACCCCTTGTTGTAAATATTTTTGTCCACCCTAAGCGTGGAAGGGTATTCTCAGATGTGAGACCCTTGCTCATTGCACCATCAGGATTCAAGCAAACCGGGCCGAAGACGGCTGTAATGCCAGAAACCGGTCCCCGGGAGCTTGTTTCCTTCCCAGTGTAAGAATTGGCTTTTGTAGTTTGGTTTGCCCTGTTCCCATCATGCACTGGGACAGGAACAGACTAATTTGCATACAGCCAGGTTCTGAAACTGGGATGGTGCAGTGAGCTAAAAAACGGTGTTGGATCTAGCCCTGATCTCTTGACTGGGTGAGAGCTTTCTGCTTAATTCAGAGACTCTGTCCCTCACCACCCCTTGTTGTAAATATATATGCAAATGTTTTACAGCAGGAGTTTAGGTGTCTGTAGTCCAAAACTAGACGATATGAATCGTCTGGCTTGGAGACAGGAAACAAAGGATTGTTCATTTGTGAGGTGCATGTTTCAATCACCCCCTGATATTCAAGTTGATCTAAAATTTCTCTTACTTGTTTTTTAGCTTCCTGCTTAACAGGAGACTGCCTCTGTGCAGTAGGTTGATATTTTAACTGGATTCTATAGTGAGGAGAATCCTCATCCCACCCTACATGATTTTTTTTATAATGCAGGGGCCCATTTTCTAGCAAATGTGTTTTTTTATGATTTGGAATGTGATTTGAGAAGGCAGGCATAATCCTTTCTTCGCCATGTGGGCACTCCCTGACAAACTCTGGTGGCCAGTCCCTTTCTGCTAGAAGGATATCATAGCCTTGAGATAGATACTCCCAAAAGAGACCTTTTATTTTCCTATTTTTATCTCCCTCTATATGTAATGTTATTTCATATAGTTTATGGGGCACGCTCACTCGGGTGTCTGCAGTTTCCACTTGAATGTATTCATTCGTGTCCACTGTCTCCACAAGATTCATCAGGATCTTGCGAGCTATGGTCACTTCTGCTGCGCTGTCTAGCATTGTCTGGGCCCACTCTCCGTTTTTCAGTTGTGTCCTCAGGATTCTGGGCATGTTTTATTTTAATACTGGCTACCTTCTTTCTGGGAAATTTTTTACTTTGATGAGCAGGTTCCTTGTCTTTGGGCTTGACGTGCTCTTCTTTATGTTCTGACCGTCCTCTTCTTTCCGATTTCTTTGAGGAGTTCTGAAAAGATCGAGAGGGACGTGTATCAATATCTTGATATCTGTCAGGTTTTTAGGTCTCGCCTGTCGATGCGCATGCGCATCGAGCAAGGCGAGAGTATTGCGAGTTATCCACTCTTTATCCACACTGCAAGGAATCGTGGCGATTCCTTGCAGTGCCCGTGACTTTTAAGGTCAATGCGCATGCGCATTAAGCTTATGCGCATGCGCATTGACCTTAAAAGTCACGGGCGCGTGCATGTCCGTCTTTGTTTACCCGCTCCGCCCCCTCCCGCCGTGTCGCCTTGCCTACTCTCTTCCACAGCCTCCCCCAGCTCCGCCCCCTCACTACTTGATTGCACGGCCGCTAGGCCGTGCCTCCCCTACTCTCCTCCCCCCTCCTCCTCTCCTCCCCTGCCATGCCCCTGATCTAGTTTTTTTTAAGTGGTTCTTTCTGAGACGGATATCAGGTGTTAATTTAAGGAGGTCTTTTGAGGCTTCAGTAGAGTAAAACAACGAGGGGTAATGATTTCCAGCCGCCGATTGTTGTCTTGCAATATGACCAGCCGAGATGTCCGTCAGTGTCTGGCTATTTGTGCTTCAGGTGGGCTGGCATGCGTTCTCACATATTTTGCAGCGGGAAATGACTGTCTGAGGGGCTCGCTCCACAACAGACATTAGCAATAGATTTGTTTTCCGCCCGTGTTTGTGAGACGCAGCGCACTATCGGGCCATTTGAAGGACTTTGTGTCAGGGACAGGAAGCAAAATGAGTGGCGTGCTGACCAAGCATATCTGGTAAGGCGGCTTTGCAGATGAGCGAAGCTCGCGCTGTTTAAGAGGATGCAATTACTTTCGAACTTTGTGCGCGCGTGGAGCAATCTGATGGCTTGTGGGCGTCGTTAAAATCCAATAAATGTATTAGTGGATTTTCAAAACCTGTCTTTATTTTGAAACTAATGGCTGTGACATCCTTTGAAGTGGATGCCGGCTTGTGCCCTCTGGCTGCGATTCGTCTTTGCATCGTCTCCAGCGTGACATCGATGCCCAAGAACTCGCCCACCTGCACACCAAAAGCATCGCATGGGGATTGGTCAGGAGAATGTATGACGAACCTACTGTGACTCGATTGCCGCAGCCTAACCTGCCTGAAGCACGTTTTCTTTACAGCCAATAAGGGAGGAAGTTAAAGGCTTGTTTGTTTATTTTACCCGCCGTGTCTCTGCTGCTTCCCCCTGTCCTGTCTCTCCTCCTCTCCCTCTCTATACCCTCCCCCTCCCCCCCACCACTCCCATCAAGTCCCTCTGGCCCTTCCCTCCTCCCCGGACCCCTCCTCCCCTGCCCCCTCCACCCTTTCTTGTTACCACTTGTAAAGAGAAAGCGGGCCCATTCACAGTATGGCGTGCAGGCACAGGCTGCACTTTGGGGTCGACCAGATCCACCCAATCTGTTTAATCCTGGCGGCAAGCGGTTGGTGTGTCGCAGGGGTCTCCACAGGTCTCACCAGGTAGGGTTTACCACTGACCGCAGTTCCAGGACGCGTTCAACTTGTTTAATTTTTTTTATCGGGAATGCTTCTTGTCAGAGGATTTAGCTCTTCAAGTTAAATCTCGATGTTATTCAAATATATTGTTACTTGGAGATTTAATCTCTTTATATGGTCATGCCCGTAAACTGTAGTTAAATTGCATCTTTTATTAAGTAGATTTTTTCGACATGAAAATCCAGATTACATTCTGTTACGCTGACGTGCATTTTTGCGAACTTGTTTTATGTTTTCTTTTTGAATATCAGTAAGTAATCATTTCATCGGTTTCTTACATTAAAAGGTTTCGGTTTGGAGAGTCGATTTTAGACGCCTGTCTGTATGCGGGTAGAAAACGGTGCTTTTAAAATTTGAGACAAGATTATTGTTGGTTTATTAAGGGTGTAAATACATTTACCCTTTCTATGAAAAGATGGAATAGTGTAACAAGCTTATTCCTAGTTTCGAAGCGCAAAGCAAGCGTGCTGGGCGTAGAAACCTGACCCCACATGGATATCCCTCTTTGGGTCTAGTTAGTGAAAATAGCTCAGATATGGACTGGTGGAGCCCAGACAGGAGTGACATGGGCCGGTCTTATTAACACATGCGATGTGTATATTACTCACTGGGTTTGTCTGGTTCGGTTGTTGGCTTTTTGGTAATTAATTATTTTGTAGGGAACAACTCTTTAATTGTTGAATAGGTTGCTTGGCTTTGCAGGGGTCTTTGGTTGTGCCACAAGAATAGCAAAAAAAAGTCTACATCTGGGCTTGCTGCCAACGTGCTTTAATTAAATATTGCATATTCTAATTGAACAGTGCCACTGCTTCCAAAAATCAGGTGGACTTTGAAGACTTTTAGGAACCAATTTTATTTTGAATGCACACCGCATAAAAATTAGGGGCACATAAGAAATGTGATACTGCATTTAATCACTGTATACCGACACAAAATGCCACATTTAAGTATTCCTGTCGATGACATGTGGTCAGGCACCCTCAACCCCTCACCCTCACTCACCCTCAACCCCTCACCCACACTCACCCACACTCACCCCCACTCACCCTCACTCACACTCACCCACCCTCACTCACCCTCACTCACCCTCACTCACCCTCACTCACTCACCCTCACTCACCCTCACTCACCCTCACACACCCTCACTCACCCTCACTCACCCTCACTCACCCGCACTCACCCTCACTCACCCTCACTCACCCTCACCCACCCTCACCCACCCTCACTCACCCTCACTCACCCTCACTCACCCTCACTCACCCTCACTCACCCTCACTCACCCTCACCCTCACTCACCCTCACTCACCCTCACCCTCACTCACCCTCAACCCCTCACTCACCCTCAACCCCTCACCCACCCTCAACCCCTCACCCTCACTCACCCTCAACCCCTCACCCTCAACCCCTCACTCACCCTCACTCACCCTCACCCTCAACCCCTCAGCCTCAGCCTCACCCTCACCCTCACTCACCCTCAACCCCTCACCCTCACTCACCCTCACTCACCCTCAACCTCATGCTAAAGATTTACAAAAAAACCATTAACAATTCTAAAAGCACTAACTCTAATGCTGCGAGACCTATTGCATTTCTAATGCTTGTTTCAAATTGTCCCTATTTCTAAGGTTGTATCTTTTTTCAGAGGGCTCCCGTTGTGGAGACTTGACCCCCTTCTGGAGATCTATTTCTTCGTTGAGGAGACCTTCCTCTGGACTGAAACTGTTTTTTTCTGGGAGAGGTTTGTTTATTACCTTCCCACTTCTTCTTTTGAGAATTGAGATTAATTTTAATGAAAGTCTTTTCAGGATTTTCAGTTAGTGTATTTAGTCGGTAGGTTGTACCGTCAACTGTTAATTGAACGAAATCTCTATATGCCTTTGTTAATTCTTATATTTTAACTAAGAGTTCTTCGCTTTACATTTTTTCTATGTCGGGGTGTGGTGTGTAGCTGGCTAGAACCGGCCATGTGGCAAATGGTCTACCTAGTGGACCGAGCCGGGTAATGTGATTTTGATGTTTTAGGGCGCCATTAAACCAGAGCAGGTGCTCTTGGAATGTTAGTGGAATTTCAACTTCTTCGAAAGGAGAGTATTGCTCCGGAGCTTCCACTATTTTGTAGTAGTGGAACTCATGTGTTACAGCATGTGCTGCTTGAAAATGTATCCAGGAATAGAATACCTCTGTCTGCCGAAATTCATGTGCCTCTACCACAAATACGACTGTACCACCTCTTGATGGTCGTCCATTTTCTATAAGTTTTATAGTTATGGTTTTTCTTATATTGACCGGGATGATTATTGTATCCGGGTCGTTATTTTGGACAGTTGTGTCGTCCGCTAAGAGTTGAGCTGCTAGTCTAGCTCTATCCCTTTCGTCCTCACTGTCTGACATTTTTCCTCACAGAAAGTTTGCAGAGCAAGGTTTGAGGAAACAAAGATTCGGTGCACAATATTTTGGAACACTGTATCCTTCAACATTGACTAAACCAAAAACGAATACATAGGAATCTCTTCCTACTAAGTTTCGGCGGATATTAACCTTTCACCCACTCCAGAAGTCTATTGGAGTTTTTATGGGAAAAGGGTCTGTGTCAAAAAGCACGACTGAGTTACTCTAGTATCTTGTGTTAGATTATCGCTCTGCGCATTAGAATAACATAAACGGCAGTTTAGACGTAGGACTGAGGTTGACTAGGTCTCTACTGAATATGTTAGACTTAATTAGGTATGCCAGCTAGCTCAGAGGTTACTAGAAACTTTCTCAAATGAACAGGGAGGAGTTAACTTCCCTGATTAGACAAGAAGGGATTAACTTCAAACAACCGCATAAACATGACAACTTTGCTCCCTCCAGAATAAGGAGTATATCTCCGGAGTCGTGTGAAAACAATAGATAGCTATTTCACTCAGTCAATCGTGCATACTTAGTTTCAACAGAGTGCAGAGAAATAGAGAGACGGGCGTTTTCAATAAAAGGTATTATTTATTGAGCAGTCCTCTTTCTCATGCAAGAGAAGTGAATTGCCACAATTGCAATACTTGTCATAAAGTAAAGTGCGTACAGTAAAAGGAGTATTATAAAATAATTCTGTAAAAGCATTGATATGGTTTCTGAGCCCTATGATACTTAAAATGGATAAAATATATACAATTACATATAATGATAAAAGTTGACTAAACGTACTCAACTGGTGCTTCTAAATACGCCTGTCCCGGTGTACCTAACCTAAGCCTAGTAAGTGGGAAGGAGTATGTGAGCTGCAGTTTAAGTTAAGTTAGTTTGGCCAAGAATCTGAATCAAGAATTCTCTAAGGGTCTAATCAGCTACGTACCTTGGTTTTAGAATGAAGGAGGTCTTGTATCTCGTTCTCAGGACTCGATATCCCAGTAACCTGCAAGGGTGACTGGAAACACTGGAGCAGGATTTTCTCGGCAGTAGAAAAGACAGCGTCTTTCTCAGTGCGTCAAATGGGAGGGACGGCTTCCTTCGGCACTCGCATCAGCTCGGCTTTGGGTAAGTAGATAGCCGCTCTGCTCCAAACCACTGTGTGTTGCTTAAGGTAAATGCTGGTATATTTATACCTGGAAGGTGCCGTGTTTGACGTAAGGTTGGACATAAGACGTCAATTAGAACCGTCACTAGGAACTGGCAGTTCTTTCAGGACTCGCAGGAGTTCTAGGACAAATCAAAACAAAAGCATGGGGAATTCCCAGGTTGCTGGAGGTTTGGTTTGTTTAAAGAACTCGTTGTACTTTCCAGGAGTCTAAGGAAGTAGCCTTGCCGTATTTGGACTGCATTGGCTATTACTAAATATGGATATGATTCTTATGCCTTTATAAGAATATGATTTGTTATAACCACATAAGGGCATAAATCGTGGATATTTAATTAGGGTCCTAGATACGTTTACAACAATATAGAATGAATATAGTCCTCTCTGAAGCTGACTTGCATATCTATGCATTGCACAGATACTCTATACAGTAGTCTGTTCTTCTTTTCCTTATGCATGATAGCGTGTATTACAATTCGCTTATAGATGCCACTTTTTCAGCTATTTAATTCACTAATGGGGAGCATTTTTATTTTGGTGGCCGTGAATACTCTCTATCTCAGTGCGACCCTGATAGTTGGCAGCCCACTAACGATTCCTGATATTTACTAAATACCAGGCAGTTGGGGTATACCTGCTGTTGGACAGGCCCCAGAAAGGGCTCGCTCCCTCTCCGCATGACAGAACCAGGACACCGACTCTCCAGGAGCTACCCACAGAAGCAACCCGCAACCCGTCCCCCACGGGACGCCTGCCCCCGAACATCTCTGTATCACTGGCCCGGGCCACCGCCAACACCATTGCCCGGGCCCAGACGCCATCTTGGACACTGCACCACGAGGCCGCGTGGCCTCAGCTCGACCCTAACCCTGGGCCTGGCCAGGCCCCCGACATCCCGGCACCACCATCCACCCAGGAGGTGAACGGACCACTGGCAGGTCAATGGGAGAGAGGAGTGTCGATGGCTCTCCCCCGCCAGGTGCCGATCGCCCCCAGCCTCCCCGGGCGCTGGCTCCACCCCCCTGCTGGGTGTCTGGACTCCCTCATCCCGGACCTCCCGACCTCCAAGTGCGAGGGTCCGGACATCAAAGGGCGCCAGCCCTATAACTGGGGCAGCTCCAGAGCAGGAAGGCAGTTGTATCCTGGAGTCGAGAGACACCGTGAAGAACTCATCCTTGACGGACTGCTGGCGCTGCCGCAGCCCTGCCTTGTGAACTGTCGTCCTGCCTGCTGGCGCTGCCGCGGCCTTCTGCAACCTTCATCCTCGTCGGGACCTGCTGGCGCTGCCGCGGCCCCCTGCAACCACCATCTTCGCCGGGACCTGCTGGCGCTGCCGCGGCCCGTTGCAACCACCATCTTCGTCGGGACCTGCTGGCGCTGCCGCGGCCCGTTGCCACCTACGACCTCCTCGGGACCTGCTGGCGCTGCCGCGGCCCGACCTCCTAGAACGCCGAGCTCGAGGATTGTGAGCTAACCATCATTCCATCGCAACTACCAGTTTGGTAACAAGACTGTCCCGCTACCCCCTTTCCCTTCAAGAGACTAGAATCGAGGGGACCCCCGTGTCCTGACCTCCTTGTACCATACTACCGTACTTCAAGATTTGCTTATAAAGAACGTTAAACCTTATCTTTGTGTGGTGTCCATCTGTGGGGGGGAAGTTACTTGTCTGTACGATCGCTAGGAGACGGCTCTCCCCAGAGGCCTCTCCCCTTGTCCTCGGCCGACCCTCCAGGTCCCGTCTAACATTGGTGGCCAGCGGCGCGATCCGAACCAACGCGTACCGTACAGAGAGTAACTCACCCCACGACTAAACCACAATGACAACTAAAGAGAGCGGATCCACAGAGAAATTCCAGATGGAAAAACTAGAAAATTACAGCCATCGAGAGCTAAAACAATTTTGCATAGAACTAGGCATTGCTACCACCGGTCTGAGCACGAAGGAGGACTTCAAACACGCCCTAGAATCTTGGGCGGAAACCGGTGCGCTAGACCCCGGGACCAAAACGTCGAAGCACCAGAGACAAACACCACTTCTCCCGAAGAAAGGAGAGCGGGTCTCTCCCGGGAAGAGATCCAAGAACGAGAAAAAAAGCAGACTCCACGAATTAGAGTTGGCACGGCTCAAGTTGGACGGAGAGCTGAAACTAGCGGAACAAAAGATGAACTTAGAACACTTACGGCTCCGAGAGGAGCGGGAAGAGAAACAAAGACAAAGAGAACTCGAAGAGAAAAAACTGGCATACGAACACGAGCGCAAGCTAGCTGAAATCGAACTGCGAAAACAAAACAAAGAACTAGGGGTGCCCGAGCAACCGCGCACCCCAGGCGCTACGGAACAAAAAGTCCACATCCCCAAAGATGTCGTCCGAGAATATTATCGGAACGACGACATACAACAGTGGTTCAAGGCCTATGAGATCGCCATGACCTCCCACCGGATCGATCGAAGTGACTGGGGAGCCAGTCTATGGGAGAGGTTCGTCAACGAAGGCCGCGATGCCCTGCTACAGCTCCCGGACCATCAGATGACGTCCTATGATCACATGAAGGCCGCCCTCCTCACTCGATATGGGCTCACGCCCGAGATGTACCACCAGAGGTTCCGCGACTGCACCCGGATCCCGGGTACAACTTGGGTAGAATATGTGAACTATTTTGGCCGAGCCTTCGAGGGATGGATCAAGGGTAGCCGCGTAACCACCTACGAGCAACTCTTCAACCTCATTGTATGGGAGCACCTCTCCAACAACTGCTTCGTCGAGCTCAGGCAACACCTCCTCGACAGTAAATTGACTGACCCTCGGCAGCTTGCCGCTGAGGCTGACCGTTGGGAGAGCACCCGAGTGGCCCGGAGTGGGCCAAACGAGCAGAACCGAAACAACCAAGGTCACCATTGTCCCCGAGGAGGAGGAGGAGGCCAGGGCCGGGGCAGAGATGCCGTCCCGGCAGCTCCCGCCAACAACACCCGCCCCCGGCTGGGCGGGGAAACCCTCCGATGCGCCCAGGATTCCGAGCCAATGTTACTTGCCATCGGTGCCAGCGAATCGGCCCCTATGCCAGCGACCCAAACTGCCCAAAGAACCAGACTCCCGGGCCCCGCCAGGTCGCGGCCGCCGCCCTAGGAGAAGAACAAACTTCCGAAGAGCATGAAGAATACGAGCAGGAGCAACCCGAGTGGGAACCTGCCGCCATGGTCCTGGCTTGCCTAGGGGGAAGAGACATGATCCCGCGGGTCCCCCTACCCGCAAACACCAGAAAATACAGCCAGTGGGTGAACATAAATGGACGCAAGGCCGAAGCCCTGCGTGACACAGGGGCCAGTGTGACGGCCGTCCGCTGTCACCTGGTGACCCCAGAACAAATCCTGCCAAACGTTCTTTGCCCCGTCCGATCGGCCGACAATTCTGAGAGCCTGTGTCGGATGGCCTGTGTCCCCTTCGAATGGGGAGGAGTGTCCGGCATGCTAAAAGTGACTGTCCGCGATGATGCCCCCGTGGACTGCCTCCTGGGAAACGATCTCGAGAGTTCCCCGTGGGCGGCCGTTGAAAGACGAGAACACCTGGGGATGTTGGGCCTCCCGGACTGGGCGTGCGTAACAACCCGGTCCATGCCGCCCGTGCCATCCCCAGACCCGAAGAACCCGAATGGCCAGCACCTCCTCCCCCGATCACTCCAGAGGAAGACACCGTCCATACTGACCCCGCAGAGCAAGCCCAGGATGAGCCCGCTCAGCCCCAAGACCTTCCAGACCTGGCTCAGTGGCGTCAAGAGGGGGGGCCCACCCAAGAACAATTCCGGCAGGAGCAAAAGACCTGTCCCTCCCTCGAGGGACTCCGGCAGCAAGCCCTCGCCCAGAGCGCGGGGGACATCGCAGGCGCGCACTGGATCTATTGGGACAATGACCTACTGTACAGCGAGCAAAGAATCGCAGAATTAGGGGCCAGTCGGGTGCTGGTGGTGCCCCTCCGCTTCAGAGACTTCCTTTTGAACTTGGCACATGATGTCCCCCTGGCTGGGCACCTGGGGCAGGACAAAACCTACAACCGTCTGGTGACCCACTTTTACTGGCCAAAGATGCGAAATGACGTTTCCAACCACTGCCGGGCCTGCCCCACCTGCCAGGCCAGCGGAAAGAGCGGCCGAAAACTCAAGGCCCCCCTGCAACCATTTCCCGTCGTCACCACCCCGTTCGAAAGAGTGGGAATAGACATTGTGGGGCCCCTGGACCCCCGAACAGCACAAGGGCACCGATTCATCCTGGTCCTGGTGGACCACGCCACCCGCTATCCCGAGGCCATTCCTCTTCGAACTGTGACAGCACCAGTGGTAGGCCGAGCCTTGATGGGGATCTTCTCGCGAGTGGGCTTCCCCCGGGAGGTCGTCAGTGACCGGGGCACGAACTTTATTTCCAAATATATGAAGTCCCTCTGGCAGCAGTGCGGAGTCACCTACCGATTCACAACCCCCTATCACCCGCAAGGAAACGGACTGGTCGAGCGGTTCAACCGCACATTCAAGGGGATGATTATGGGGCTGGAGGAACCCCTACGCCGCCAGTGGGACGTGCTACTCCCGTGCCTCCTCTTCGCCTACCGAGAAGTCCCCCAGAAGTCCCTCGGTTTCAGCCCCTTCGAGCTCCTGTACGGACACCCTGTCCGAGGGCCCCTCAGCCTAGTTAAAGAAGAATGGGAAATGGCCCCCCTGAAAACCCCTCCAGACGTCTATAAGTACCTCCTGACCCTCCGCAATCAGACCAGGCGATTCAGGGAGATCGCTAAAGCCAATCTTGAGGCCAGTCAGGAGGACATGAAGAAATGGTACGATCAACATGCCTCCTCCATTGAGTTCGAGCCTGGTCAGCAGGTATGGGTGATGTCCCCCACCGAGCCTTGTGCCTTGCAAGATAAATGGACCGGACCCTTCAAGGTGGTCGAACGCAAGGGCCCTGTCACCTATCTCATCGACAAGGAGTCCCCCCGAAACCCCCTCCGGGTCCTCCACACCAAAAGACTCAAACCGCACTTCGTGCGCTCGGAGCTCAGCCTACTGATGGCTACAGACAGTGGGGCGGAAGAAGACTCCGAGCCCCTCCCTGACCTACTGAGGACCCGTGAAAGAGATGGTTCCGTGGACGGGGCCCGACTCTCCGAGGCCCTGACCCCGGAGCAGCACCAAGACTGTCGGACCCTCCTGCTGCAATTTGCAAACCTGTTTTCCCTCACCCCCGGGGTCACCCCCTGGTACCTTCACGACGTGGACACCGGGGACAGTCCTCCTATCCGACACCGGGCATACCGAGTACCAGACCGGGTGCGCGCCTGCATCCAAGAAGAGGTCGCCAAAATGCTCACCCTCGGAGTCATCGAGCCCTCAGACAGCCCCTGGGCCAGCCCAGTCGTACTGGTCCCCAAAGCGGCTGCCCCGGGCACCACCCCCGAGCTCCGGTTCTGCGTCGACTATCGGGGTCTGAACGCTGTCACCCGGACCGACGCTCATCCCATCCCCCGAGCAGATGAACTGGTCGACCGCATGGGGGCTGCCCGCTACCTAAGCATCTTCGACCTGACAGCGGGCTACTGGCAGATCGGCCTCACCCCCAGGGCCCAAGAACGATCCGCTTTCTCCACCCCGGATGGGCACTACCAGTTCACAGTGATGCCCTTCGGTATGAAAAACGCTCCAGCCACGTTTCAACGACTTGTGAACCAGGTATTGGCGGGCCTCGAAGAATTCAGCGCCGCCTACCTGGACGATATCGCGGTATACAGCCGCCACTGGTCAGACCACCTCTGCCACCTCCGAGAGGTCCTACAGGCCCTTCAACGAGCTGGCCTCACCATCAAGGCCAGCAAATGTCAAATCGGCCAAGGGTCCGTGACCTACCTCGGACACCAAGTGGGGAGCGGTCTGGTGGCCCCTCTCCAACTCAAGATCGCCGCCATCCAGTCCTGGCAGCCACCCGTCACCCAAACCGAGGTACGAGCCTTCTTGGGACTCACCGGGTACTACCGGCGGTTTGTGAAGGACTATGGCAGCATTGTGGGGCCCCTCACGGAACTCACATCCAAGAAACATCCAAAAACGGTCAATTGGACCCCAGACTGTCAAGCGGCCTTCGAGAAGCTGAAGGCCGCCATGTGCACCGCCCCGGTGCTCCAGGCCCCCGACTACAGCCGTGAGTTCATTGTCCAGACTGATGCCTCAGACCATGGCATTGGGGCCGTCCTCTCCCAACTAAACCCCGAGGGAATCGACCAACCAGTGGCCTTTATCAGCCGACGCCTACTGGCCAGAGAACAGCGCTGGAGTACCATCGAGCGGGAGGCCTTCGCAGTAGTGTGGGCCCTCAAGAAGCTCCGACCCTACCTCTTCGGTACCCACTTTCGGATACAAACAGACCATCGCCCCCTGCAATGGTTAATGCAGATGCGGGGGGAGAATCCCAAACTGCTGCGATGGTCTATCTCCCTGCAGCAGGGGATGGACTTTACTGTGGAGCATCGCCCTGGCCAAGACCACGCCAATGCGGATGGCCTGTCACGCTTTTTCCACCTCGAGGAGGAGAGTCCCCAAGAGGATGGGTGACTCTCCCCGCCTTCAGCTGGGGGGGACGCATGTTGGACAGGCCCCAGAAAGGGCTCGCTCCCTCCCCGCATGACAGAACCAGGACACCGACTCTCCAGGAGCTACCCACAGAAGCAACCCGCAAACCGTCCCCCACGGGACGCCTGCCCCCGAACATCTCTGTATCACTGGCCCGGGCCACCGCCAACACCATTGCCCGGGCCCAGCCGCCATCTTGGACACTGCACCACGAGGCCGCGTGGCCTCAGCTCGACCCTAACCCTGGGCCTGGCCAGGCCCCCGACATCCCGGCACCACCATCCACCCAGGAGGTGAACGGACCACTGGCAGGTCAATGGGAGAGAGGAGTGTCGATGGCTCTCCCCCGCCAGGTGCCGATCGCCCCCAGCCTCCCCGGGCGCTGGCTCCACCCCCTTGCTGGGTGTCTGGACTCCCTCATCCCGGACCTCCCGACCTCCAAGTGCGAGGGTCCGGACATCAAAGGGCGCCAGCCCTATAACTGGGGCAGCTCCAGAGCAGGAAGGCAGTTGTATCCTGGAGTCGAGAGACACCGTGAAGAACTCATCCTTGACGGACTGCTGGCGCTGCCGCAGCCATGCCTTGTGAACTGTCGTCCTGCCTGCTGGCGCTGCCGCGGCCTTCTGCAACTTTCATCCTCGTCGGGACCTGCTGGCGCTGCCGCGGCCCCCTGCAACCACCATCTTCGTCGGGACCTGCTGGCACTGCCGCGGCCCGTTGCAACCACCATCTTCGTCGGGACCTGCTGGCGCTGCCGCGGCCCGTTGCCACCTACGACCTCCTCGGGACCTGCTGGCGCTGCCGCAGCCCGACCTCCTAGAACGCCGAGCTCGAGGATTGTGAGCTAACCATCATTCCATCGCAACTACCAGTTTGGTAACAAGACTGTCCCGCTACCCCCTTTCCCTTCAAGAGACTAGAATCGAGGGGACCCCCGTGTCCTGACCTCCTTGTACCATACTACCGTACTTCAAGATTTGCTTATAAAGAACGTTAAACCTTATCTTTGTGTGGTGTCCATCTGTGGGGGGGAAGTTACTTGTCTGTACGATCGCTAGGAGACGGCTCTCCCCGGAGGCCTCTCCCCTAGTCCTCGGCCGACCCTCCAGGTCCCGTCTAACACCTGCTACTTGCTACCAAATGGGTGTTTGGACACACACCGAACTGGAAAAATGAAATTCGATGTTTCTTCACAAGAATAATTAGGCGGATTGTTGGTGTCTCATCATTTCCATTTATTTCAGTTGGTGATTTTTAATCTTTACAATTTCAATTTTTTTTAGACTCTCATGCTAGTGTCGAACAGGAAGTTTTTGACACATGAAGTAACAGTAGGTGGTGTAGCACCCAGGATAATGTTCTGCATGGCTACTTATAGAGTCCCAAAAGCGAGACCTATTGGCTATGTCAAAGCTTGTTTTCAGTCATTCCACAAGGTTCATTTAGTTACTTCTGCTCTTCCATAGGAAAAGCATTTTTTGTTTTGCCAATAACTTTGTGTGAGAAAGTTGCTCTATATATACTGGACCAGAATAAGGTACAGTGTGTATAGAGGCCACAAACCCCAGAGGTATAATAGAGGTTAAAGCCAGGTGTGACCTTACTCTCTAAAGTGGTAGCTGGGTCGAGTAGTAAGGCAGTACCAGAGGACAGTGTAAAGGGTTTCACACACTCAAGGACTGAACTCCGGGCCAATTGTTTATATATCAAAAGATATAGTTGTTTTATTTTTAGAGCCAACAGGTATAAAAATATTCTTTTCTCGATATGAGTATGAGTACTCTCATGTAATTACTTTGCAAAGAGGCAATAAACTTGGTAGACACAATAGGTACAGAGGTTGCAGTAATAAATGCAGCTAATTACTTTAGCGATTACTTTTGTAATCCCAGGACTGGATCCTAGATTCAGTCTTGGGGTCTAAGCTGGAAACAGTTTAGCAAAAACCATTTGGCTATTGCAATGATTTTTAAGAAATATAAAGCTATTTCAAAAGTTCACACGTAGAAACTTTTCAATGAAAATCTGGCAATTTTATCCATTGGGAGGAAAATCAAGTTGCAGTTAAAGTATGATCTCGGTACTTTTGTAATCCAATACTGGGCTCCTAGGTCCAGCACTGGGGTCTCAACTTCAAACAGGTAAGTAATTACGTTTCAGTATTCGGTATGATTTTTAAAGAACATTTCAAGTTTTCAAAAGTAGACAGAAGAAATTCAACAGAAAAGCACACAATGGAGTCCTATGGCGAAAGTTACTAGTAACCCCGGCTGGGATTACTTCTGCTGTTCAGTACTGGGCTACAAGATGCAGTACTGGCTTCTCTCCTGAGCACAGGTCAGTATTTCAGAATTCGGAATGCAGTTGATTTTATGTGAATATTTTAAGTTTCCAAAACTTCACACTTAGAAAATTTCTCGAGTCAACCCAGTCTATTTTATCCAATGGCAGGTAAGTGAGTTACCGGTTTCCAGGTGAGTACTTGACTGGTGAAGGTAGGGTTCTGGGCATGGACTCAGGCGTCCACCAGGGTCAGGTAGGTACAGTTGGTTCACCCGCAGCGGCACAGGGGCGGCCGGGTGCAGAGGTAGTTAGGTCCAATGTTATCCAATGAGGGGCAAGGGGCCTCCGGTTGGTGGCTTCTGGCTAGCAGGCCACGCTGCTGTGGGAGCTGGGCTCCTGGTCACTTGCTCAGGGCAAATGGGGAAGAAGGATAGTGTACAGGTTGCACTGCCAGGGGCACTTGGGCGGCTGGGTACTTTTGTTCCAAAAACTCATGTTCTTGATTGTTCATGTTTGTCAGTAGGTAATTAAACACCCTCAGGGGTTTTATCTCTTTAGTGACACAAGCTGCAATAAAGGTTTCTTTGTCAGTGCAACAAAATATGAATGTCCGACGAGCCTCTGTAGGTCAAAGAATGGAAGGACTGGGGAACTGTCATTCATCTCACTGCTAAGCAGAGCAGTGTCATGCTTCATCCTCCGTCAGGCCTCTGATTTTGACCAACATCGCTTAGAACACTGGGACTTTAGAGCCCATCCTTTTAATGAGAAAAACAAAACTACAAGTCCCATAAGCAATAGTGGTGGAAGATGTCACCCATGACCTGGGACAACATCCGATTCAGCACATCCAGTTCCATTTTTTAAGTATTTGACACAATATTGAATTTATAAACTTGGTTTTTCATGGTCATGAGTCACCAGAATACTAAAACGTGTCTTTTATTTTCAGGGTCAATTAAGTAATGGTCACCAGCTTGGAAGCTCTGTTCATTCTTCAGTATTTGTCATTGATCTTCACATGTGGCTGGTTTGGGTCTGCCCCCTGCATCGTTCCCGATAACTCGCATAGGTAAGAATAATGGGGATGTGGATAGGGATACAGTTAAAGTATCGACATACAAGGAACAGCTACCCAATTCAGAATTACTTCATTTGTGCAAATACAATAATAATAACAAGTGCTCCCCCCGCAATTGAGTCAAGTTATAGGAGAAAACTGCAGAATTTCAAATAGACTTTAAAAGATATATAATTAAAAGTGTAAAAGTGAACAGCGGATGCTTACAAAACATAGAAAACCCCCACTTTCAGTATTCATCAACGAGGTTTATAAACAGTCCAAATGTATCCTTCCCTATGCAGGAACTTGTATCTATTCAGTCTTACCGCAAGTTATAGATGAAGTCCATATGGTGAATTAAAACAGTAAAGACAAGAGGTATAGCCCAGCATTTTCTGGGCTTAAATGGGTGCGGACAGGCCCGCCCGCGCGCATCCCGCGATGCGGGAAGCCTGTTGCGGATTTAAGCGCCTCCTGGCGCTGTATAATCACGCAGCTGGCTGGCGCCCTCGGTGACTCTGGGAAATAGAGTCCCGGCGCGACTGGATGGCCACTGAAGGTGTAGGGCTGCAGTCACACGAAGCAGCTGGCAGGATTGAGATTAGCATATCATTGAGATTGACTGGTAATTAATTGCTTTGTGAAGAGAGACCATTTTCAAATAGCATTCGAATAATCTCCTTCGAAGTGAAAATCAACAATTGCCTGCGCAGTGTTTGTAAAAGAATCTTTGGTGTTATCTGACTAATAAAGTTTCTTATAATTTACTGTCGTTATTTCTCCCGGAAGTGTTGTATAGTTTTCAAATCTTAGGCCATTTAACTCAATTATTTGTTGATAGTGGTCGCTTATATCTATTCCCTCTATCTGATAAGACAACATTTTATGAAATAGATTCAATGATGCTATGATATAATCTATTCTAGACCTATGATCCCTTGCTTGAAAAAAACATGCTGGTGGCGAATCTTGAGGAAATCGCCCATTTAGCACTCTCAGACCTATGGTTTCTAATTCTTTTACAAGAGTCTTGCCGATTTTTTCATTCTTTTGTTCCCTCATACCCATTGGTCGCCATTGTTCTTTGTAATTATATACGTTGATTACTGCAAGAGATTTGATTATATTTTGTTTCTTGTATCCTATTTTGACAATTAGATAGTCCTTTTGACTTGGGACGTCCATTTCACTTTCCATTTTTAGCTCAGTTGATATAAAAATAGCCAAACCCCCACACGGTCTGCCATAGTTACTTGTTCTCTTAGCTAATGAGTAATAACCCTATACCCTTCCAAACTAAAAGGAACTAAAGCCCAAGTCTCTTGTAAACAGATGATTTGAAACCAGCACAAAGTAGCTAATTGTTTACTCTGAATCTTTGCTTGAACCCCATTTATATTCCACAAACATAATCTGACCCTTTCATTCATAATTGTTGGCCTCCTTAAAGGAACTTGAGATTGTAGATGTCAATCCTGCCTGACTGCGTCAAAAAAGGCCCTTGACTCTTTGCACTGGCTCCCAGTCAAGAAAAGAGTTATGGGAAGAGCTTTGCGCGGTTCCAAGATGGACGCGTGAGCAAAGGGCTCCTGAGACCCTCATCGCCTCCCGCATCTATCTTGTCACAAATCCTGACTTGAACGACGGGTACTTATTGCTTATGCCCTGCTGATTCGGAGAACTTTTTCCGGAAATCAAATCAGACGCCGAAAACCGGACTTGCTGCATCCTGAAGTTTGCGGCCTACATCGTGGGCCATCCTCGGACTTGAGTCCCCGAGGTACCCAGGTGGCAACTCAACAACAACGGCCAGTGTGGCACGCCCACAGCCCCTGTGGTACTTTCCGGTTTCGCTTTGGGTCATTGTCGATGGCGTTCTACGGCCGCCCCAGTCGACTTCTCGTTCCTGCGATAGGTCCTACGCTTGCTTGGGATCCTAGCCCTTTTGCCCCTGAGGATCATCGAGAGCGAGATCATTTTGACCAGATCCCACCGGCTCCGTGGGAGTTCATCGCCCACTATGGCGGGCAAAGCAGATGCCGAGAAGCGGAACACCAAGGGCACGCATCGTGGCGGTGTTATTCAAACTCAAACCATAGAGCGCTACACTCGCCCATAAGGATCCCCAGGTGGAGCGAGCAAGGCTCTAGAGTGGACCGGGGATGGCACTCTTTCAACGGAGGAGCCGACACTGAAGGACATCATGGGCGCCATCACCAGTGTTCGGAAGACTATGGGCCAACAAGATGAAACCCTCGCTGCGAAGATCGACACGGTGGCGATCCAGGTTAACCTCATTAGGGCGGATCTGGGCAAGACGAATGAATGGGTCAAGTCCCTGGACATCAAAACTGCGAGCTTGACCACTGATGTCTCGGACCTCCAGGCTGAGGTTCGCACTCTCCGTACCTCCAACGACCAGTTTGCCCGCCGGCTGGAGGATTTCAAGAGCCGGGCCAGGCGCAATAACGTCCGCATCGTGGGGGTTCCGGAGAACTCTGCAGATGTATCCACGGACCTTCTGGTGGAGGATCTTGTCCTGAAACATCTTGTGCCTAAGGGCCTCAGCAACCTTTTTACCGTGGAGCGAGCACATAGAGTTCCCGGTGGAAACCCAAGCTGGGGGCCGCACCAAGGCCTATCATCGCCAGGATCTTTAATTTTCGGGACCGGGATGCTATCCTGCAAGCCTCACGTACTACAGGTCCCACTAAATTTGACAATGCCTCAGTCAGTTTCTATCCAGACTTCACCCAGGCGGTGCAGAAGCAACGCATGGGTTTCACCGGGGTGAAGAGGCAGCTTAGAGATATGGGACTGAAGTATGCCATGCTTTTTCCAGCCCGTCTGAGGATCGAGTAGGAGGAGCCGGCGTTTTTCTTTGATCGCCCCGAAGTGGTCAGTGACTGGTTGGATACATTGCCCTCAAACCGCACCGACAGCGAGAGCTCGAGAGGTGCCGAGGGGGGCCTGGCTGAACAGGAGTAGTGAGTCTGCATTGGCGAACCGGTTACTATGGACTTATAGCAGTGGCTTTATCGTAGTCTTGCTTTATAATGTGGATAGCCGGGCGTGGGGGGAATCGGGCCTCTTCTTCCTCCTCTGGGGGCTTTTCTCTCTCTTCTTGTAGGTTAGTTTAATGGGGCGACAGGCACACTGCAAGTTGGGGTGGCTTTCTGGTCTAACACAGGGGTGCAGGGTGTGGGGGGTGTTTTTCAGGGTTCTTTGGGCGTGGTGGGGGGTCATTTCCTATTTGTTTTGTTCGAGGCTGCGCCATGTTCTGTTTTGTATCCTGTGTGCTTGTTCCCGGGCGGGGGGGCTGGGGGCCCAGTGCGGGGATGGGGGGGGGGGGGACTTAGGGTGCTGAGTTGGAACGTTAACGGTCTTGGTGATAGGATAAAGCGGGGAATTGTATTGCAATATCTGAAACGCTGTGCCCCAGATGTGATCTTACTCCAGGAGACGCACTTGGTTGGAAATGCATGCCACGCACTGAACAGACGGGGCTACCGTTTGGTGGCCCACTCAGGGTTTACCTCCGGGTCGAGAGGGGTGGGGGTCCTGGTAAGAACTTCCCTCCCCCTGGAGATAGATGACGTAGTGTTGCACGACAGGGGCCGCTATGCGGCTATTACGGGTCGGTGGGAAGGGAAAACGATTTCCATTTTGTCTGTATATGTCCCCCCTGGCCTGCAGGCCACCACATTTGCTGATTTGGGTGTTGTGATCCTGGGGTTTCCTGATGGTATACTGGTAGTGGGTGGCGATTTTAACTCTGTAGTTAGTTGGGATGAAGATTGTAGCCCCCCAAGAGCCCTGCCTGCGGCACAGCTTTGGCTCGGGAAGCTCCTGGACACGCTTGGTCTAGTCGATTGTTGGAGGCAACTGCACCCTGGACAGCTTCAATATACTTTCTATTCGGGAGCCCATGGGAGTCTATCGAGATTGGACTATATTCTTGTGCCAGCAGCACAGATGGTCTCTGTACAGGAAATTAGGCATTTGGCAAGGGGGATTTCTGATCACTCTCCGCTTTGGCTTATAGTCGACATACAGTTGGGTGCTGAGGGCCGGATCGCTCCGATCAACCCCTGGCACCTTCGTAATCCTAAGATCAGGTCGGAGGTGGTGAAGTGTATGGACTACTATTTTGCTGAGAACGAGGGATCGGTACCCTCCCCTGTTACATTGTGGGAGGCCTATAAGCCAGTGATTCGTGGTCAAGTCTTGTCCCTCATTGCCAGCGAAAGGAGGCGTAAGAATGCTGCGGTGGTGAATCTGGAAAACGAAATCACTGACTTAGAAAGGCAGATGGAGTCCGGGGTCACTCCGGAGGTGGTGCATTCTCTGGCCCTGAAACAATTTGACTACAAGGCGCTGGTCACTGATGCGGCCAACGCAATGCACCGTGAGCAACAGGGGCGTTTGTATGATGTTGGTGATAAGGCGGGAAAGTTGATTGCATGGTTGGACAAAAAGGATAGATTGAACCGGGTGGTGCCTGTTGTTGAACGGATGGATGGTGTGCGTGTTGTGGACCCGATTGATATAGTCAAGGTATTTGCCCAGCACTTTCAGGCGGTATATGCGCCGGTCTCTGATAGGCCGGAAGAGGACTCGCATTTATTGCTTCGGGATATCGCCCTCCCTAGCCGGTCGGATTCGGACAAGGAGCTTATGGAGGCGGATTTTTCCACCGATGAAGTAGCGCTCGCTATCCGTTCACTTCGTTCCGGGAAGGCCTCGGGTCCGAATGGGATACTGGTGGAATTATACAAACTCTGCCCCGACAAAATGGCACCTTATCTCCGTCGGATGTTCCTGTCAACGCGAGATATCGGATCTCTTCCCCGAGATCAGAGATTGGCATCTATTGTGGTCATCCACAAAGATGGCACGCCCTTGATCAATCTTCATCGTATCGGCCAATTTCGCTCTTGAATGTTGAGCCTAAAATTCTCACCAAACTTTTGGCAAATCGGCTGATTACGGTCATTGCTGGCTTGATCCATCCGGACTAATCTGGATTTATACCCCACCGTAACACTGCGCTCAATCTACGTAGCCACCATGGCGTCTTGGCAGGGGCGGGGTCTCTTGGAGAGCCGGCCATCTTGGTTTCCCTTGATGCCTCAATGGTCTTCGACACGGTGGAGTGGTCATATTTATGGGCTGCCCTTGCTATGTTTGGTTTTGGCCCTAAATTCATTGGGTGGATTAAGCTTTTGTATGAGCAGCCGCTGGCACAGGTGGTGGTTAATGGTAGGGCTTCGGAGCCCTTCCCCTTCGGACGCGGAACGAGACAAGGGTGCCCCTTGTCACCGCTCCTCTTTGCGCTTGCCCTTGAGCCCCTGGCTGCATGGCTACGTTGGGAACCGTCGCTTAAGGGCATCCGATGGTCGCCTAACTTCGAGGACCTCTCCTCGTAAGTCGTTGGGTGTCCTGTTTGATGTGTTACGCTCCTTTGGGAGGAATTCCGGTTTGGTCATTAACTGGGCCAAGTCCTGTATTTATCCACTTACGGACGATGTGCTTCCTCTCCCCCGTATTTGTCCGATACCGGTTTCTAGAGTTGGCTTTAAATACTTGGGGATCTACATTTCACTGTACCCCAAAGCCCACTACGAGCGGAATTTGTTGCCTCCGCTTTCCCGGCTTCGGTCGGATGTTGCGGCGTGGTGTGGCTTGCCACTCTCCCCTTTGGGAAGGGCGGCCCTGTTCAAAATGATGTCTCTCCCCCGCTTCCTGTATGCCATTCAGAATACACTTGATTTGGTACCTGCTAGCTATTTTCGTGAGATCGAGGGCTTGCAGAGGAAGTTGATGTGGGGTGGGCGACCGATATCGCATTGGCAACATTGACTTTGCCATGGTATGACGGAGGTATCGCGCTGCCCGACATCAAGCGCTATTACTGGGCCTCCCAGTTGAGTGCTGTGAACCACGCTATGTATGGTCCTGTCCCCGAATCCCGCGTTTGAGATGGACAGATGGCAACTGCCCGGGGGGAATTACAATCCTGCGCTTTATTCTAGAGCCGACCGGAAGCACCTCATGGGCCCTACCGCTGTTGCGGTGCGAGTCTGGGGAAGTGCGACCGTCGCCACGGGGTGGACGGATAAACTGACGAAATCGCCCCCACTGTATGCCGCGGAAGCGCTAGGTGGCCTGTGGACGTCGAAGGGTTTCAACAGATGGGATCTCATCGGTATCAGCAGGGTGGGCGACCTTTGGGCCAAGGGCGCAGTTAAGACCTTCGAGGTGCTCCAGCGGGAATATAAACTGAGCAATAGGGAATATTACCGGTACCTTCAAGTCAGCCATGCGCTTAACTCGGTTTTCCCGGCTGGTACTACGATCCCGGAGTCCTCTCCTCTTGAGGATAGAGTGCTTGCCGGATACGTCCCCGACAGCACTATATCTCTTATCTATAAGAAACTGATCAACGATCGCACGGATCTCCTTCTACAATTGAGGAATGCTTGGACCAGAGACGGGTTAGAACTGGATGATGAAGACTGACAGGCGGCGATATCTTCCCCCAAGGAGGTCGCGATTCCGGCACGCCTTAGGCTGGTGCAGCTTAAAATATTGCATCGGGTGTATGTCACGGGCCCGCGACTGGCACATATGGGTTTCTCTGTGGATGGGTTGTGTAGGCGTGGATGTGGTATGTTGGCTACATTTTTGCATATCCTCTGGGAATGTCCGGAGGTGGCAACGTTTTGGCGCCGAATGCATGCGGTTATGGGTGAAGTGACGGGTATTGTGTTATTGCCTGAGGCCAGACGCTGTCTGTTGAATGTTTGGGAGCCGAATGACTGTACTGTTGCTCAAACTCAATGGGTCACATTGGGTAATATGGTTGCTAAACGGGATATAGCCCCGTTGTGGGGTTCTCAGAGGCCGCCATCACTCCTAGCATGGAAAGAAATTTTGGACCGGTCCATGTTCAGGGAAAAAACTGTATATGTCTCCCGAGGCAGACCTAAGAAATGGGGTAGGGTCTGGGGTCAATGGAATGCGTATCGTGGAGAGATCTGCACCCCCCCCCCGTTCACCGACATTCCAGACCCGCTTCTTCTCCCTTGACTGTACGTTCCCAATGCATAGCTTTTGTTGACTACATTGTATTGTTTTGCCCCTTGGGTCCCCCCCCCCACCCTCCCCAGTATTTCTCCTCTTTTATATTGTAGCATGTCTTCCACCCGTCTCCCACTGCCATAAGGGACAGCCAATCTATCACACAGTAATGCCTCAATCTTTTTTGTGTTTTGTTTGTTGTTATTTATATAAAACATAAAATGCGAAACATTTCACTAATCCTATTTATGCCACATGCTTTTATATGATCACGAGATATTGCTGCCGTACCACCGGGTTGTCGGCTGAAGAGCTGTGCACTTTGAAGTTAATATTGTGGTGTGTGACTGACCAGCCTCCGTGGTTGTCGGTCTGTAACTGTCTCTTTCTTTACATAATTAAGGTTTTTTTTAAAAAAAGAGTTATCTTTAAGACGTTACTCACCTGTCATCGCATTTCTCAGAAAGTTAGCCCGGCATATCTGAGAGACTTGGTCACCAGGTATTTTTCAAGGAGGTCTCTTAGATCTAGTGGGACTGAACAGTTGGAAATTCCAAAGGTAAAGAAGGCTAGAATGGGGGCCGTTCTTTCTCGGTCCTGGCTGCTCAGAACTGGAATAAGCTCCCATTAAAACTTAGGTTAGAAAGCTCGGAAGCTAAATTTAGAAAGCTGCTGAAAACCTACCTGTTCACCGGCTCGCACATTTGTGACCCTCAGTTGCGGTTAATGTCACCTCCCTCTCACTTATCGTGGGGACACGCCGAGATGGCGTAACTATGTGCTTTATACATTTCTTTATTATTATTATTATTATTATTATGGAGGGCTGCTGTTAGCCAACCTAATTTGACAGTGTCAAATAATAGGTCTCCTATTTTTTCCTCTAATGATTTTAAAAGGGGCCCGTTAGTCATACCTATGGGGTTTTTTAATATTGAGTATTTCTTATTATTCTCTGTTCTCATTTGGTTATGACTTTGTAATTTTGTTGAAACAAAAGGGCTAGGATAGGAAGGTTGCAGGGTAGTTGTTATTTTTATTCCCCAGTTCTGAAAGAGATTATGTTCTTGCATAATAAGGGTGGCGGCAGTAGAAGATGTCCAAATTACTAATGTAGATTCTCGATTATTCTTCTTGATTGTGAGGAATTCAATTGATTCTATTTCGGTACATTTAATTTCCTTTAATGAGGGTACTGCATTACACAATTTTAATATGTTCCCACGAGTCAAGATATCATTATTACTCCTAGATTTATATTCCGGCGTAAAAATTACCTGTACCACTCCTTCTTTTTGATCTGGGTTATTTGATTTAATTTGTTGTAGGCTATTTCCACCTTGAGCATGCTCAATTAATCTCCCATTATGATTACTAACAGTTTGAGACCTTGATTGTCGATGTTTATGTAACTGCTTCGTTTCGGTTCCCAGATCTTGTGGTAATTTAATATCCTTCCAGGTTTTTAACAAATCTCTATTCGTTTCATCCCCTCTGATACTCTCCCTCTTTGCTCTATTTGTTTCCAATTGTGATGGCTTATTTTCCACCTGTTTATTACTTTCCTCCACTTGCAGCATTTCTAAGGACTGAACTTTCCCATTATCTATCATTTTTATACTATCAGCTTGCTTGTTTAAGCATTTATTTTTCATAACTGCGTGTCCCTCCGAAGGATCCTTATTAAATAGAGACTAAAAGAGTTTTCTTGGAGACATTTGTTTACCCTCACCTTCACAATATGATATTTGGTCCTGGTTGTTTCCAGTGTTCAAACTCACTATATCTGATGCATTTGTATTTTTTTTTATACTTTTAGAAGCTTTATTTCTTGCTTTCCGTTGTTTTTTCCTCTGTCTTTTTGATAGATGAACTTCCGGAGCTGCATCTGTCATTGTTGATTGTGTCGAGCATAGGTTTATCACTTCTTGATCTTTTGTTTTATCATCTATTTTTTCTTTAACAACAACAGTATTGTCTTTACATGTTATTGTATCTTTAGAGGGGCAGTCGGTCTTGATGGGTTAAATTCCCACATTAGGAAAATTCCCTTTTACATCGTCAATTATTATTTTTAAAATATCCGGAATGGTAGCCAGTTTGTTAATTAGTGGGGCACAACTACACTCTGCATACGTAGATATTGGCTGAGATTGTGCCCTTACTATTAGATTATTTTGCGTTGTTATCTTCTGCTCAATTCCGGCAACAGAGGATGCCATAGGGCTCAAGAGATCTATTTGGGCCTTCATTTTGTTTGACTGATATGTTAAAGCTTCCAGAGTTAATTGCGAGGTTAAATCCCAATTGCTCTTGCGTTCCCACTTCCTGGTACCTGAGTACCTGGGCTATGTTGTTGCCCATTTATGAATGATAGGTCCTTATACTCCTCTTTTTGTAATCCTTGAAAATGATGTCCCTCGTCACAAGAATTAATGAATTGTGGACTACTATTCAAAACGTCTTTTTGATATGGAGTACTCCAACGCTGCAGAGTTTCTGGGTTGCTGTTGATCTTATTAATTTGAGATCCGTTATTTTGATAAAATTTCAGCTGTCCAGTTTTTTAACTGAATTTATTCGATTTCAGTGGGGTATTGGCTTCCCTTATGATTTTCACCCCACCATTTAGTTCATTTGGAGCTTCTTGCCCTGGTTGATTTATGTGGCCCAAATTAGATTGTTCCCCTATATTGCTAGCTTTCCTGATTTTTACTTGCACTTCTATTGGCATTGGCTGCCTAGTTGGTAGTAATTGCTGAGTATCTCAGTACATTTGTGCATTTTGGGTCCTCTTGTTGTGAACGACGAGTAAGTGGAATAGTTAACATCTCTAGGTTCGTTATTTGACCCCAATGGTGGACTTGTTCCTTAGTTGAATTTGACATCCGTTCGACTTCAGCTTCAGACTCAGGGTGGCCTGGTTCACTTACTCCTTGCTTAGGGGATATAATATTTGTTCTACTCAGTGGTTTAATTGGAGTTTGAAGATCACAAAGTTAGCATAGCACCAGTTGGATCTTGCATAAAATCTAACTTTGACGGCGACTTTCCCAGTTTCCCAAATGGATGGACCTTAGATGATTTTAAGGACTGTATGTCACCTGCCTGGTTTATTTTATGTATCTAATATTAGTGTTTGTTGTATTTTTCTTTTCCTTTTGATAGGAGGGAAAGGTGGCCGCTCCTTTCCTGACCTCATCATACACCCTCTAAGGTGAAGAAGTCTTGCTTCTTTCAGAGAATCAAACGGGCCAGTGACAAGACCAAAGTGTGCTTTGATAGGACAAAAACACCTCCAAACTCCTCCAAGGGAAAACACCCCCAAAGCACACCTCAGTACAGAATCCGCCGCTACTGGTGGTTACTTATTTAATTAATTAATTAATCAATCAATCGATTGATTAATATCCGGGCTCCTGGTAGGGCTGTAGTCTAGGCATGCAGAGTCATTTAGGGGTCGAGGGGTGCTTCAACAGGGTCAAAGTCTATATCACTTACCCCGTTGCATAATTTCTCAGATTTTGTATTACAGACTTATTACAGACTCCAATGGCTCTGCGACTTACAGACCGATCAACCTTAACTACTCGCCACACGCAACACACCTCTTGCCACTTGTCACTCACTACTCACTGTTCATTGCTTGTTCGTTGCTATTCATCGCTGTCAAGAATACAAGGGAGAATGCTGGCAATCGTTCAGGAGCATGAGTGGGATCCAGAGCCAGTCCCACTACAGACGGCACTTGTAGGCACTTCTCTCCACTCCTCTGCTCTGCTCTGCTCAGTGCTAGGTATATACGTAAAATCAGGCGGCAGGCCAAGGCTCCTCAGTACCCTCTGTGCTCCTCTGTGCCTCTGTGTCCTGCAGCAGCCGCCGCACCAGCAGCACTGCAGGCCAAGGCTCGTTTGACCCCTGCAGCGGCCGCCGCACGAGCAGCACCACAGCACCAGCAGCGCCTTAGCACCGCGGTGCGCGCAGCGGCCGTTCCTGCAGATTCGTAGAACTTAAAGCGCCCGTATAACAGGACGCGGGTGAAGCGGGAGAAAACTTCGGGAGCGGGAAGCGGTCACAAAACAAACCCAGGCAGTCGTCCCAGGCTCTGCTCCGCTCCGCTTCCTCGTCAACTCCTCCTCGGCTTGGCTGGGCCCCTTGGCTCTACTCGATACGCCCTGCACTCAACACAGAATCGCAGGCCGACAACGACAGTGAACACCAACAGAGGGAAGAATTGTGTGCTTCCCCCAGGTAGTAAAAAGTCTTTGCTGCTTCTGCTGCACCCAGCGTCTTATTCGTCTTTTCAGTCTCATTTTTCTGTCTGGAAAAAAATGGTGTCCTGATTTTCTGCACCCAGTAAATCCAGGTGCAGAAAAACCTAACAACTGATAATCAGTTGGAATAAAATGAACACATGAAAGTACGCCTTAATTTCATTGCCCTTGATTCATACTCTGGACTATAGTTGAGGGATAGGTCTAGGCGTAGTCCTCGCAGCACACAATAGATTTGCTTGAGGCAGAGGCCAAAACTCAAAAGTCAGGATACCAGATACAAGTAGGTGGTAACTCAGGGCAGGGGAAAACGCCTGTTGTCCGTGGTAGAGTCATTCCCGTCCCAGAAATCTGCATTACAAATTAATTAATAGTATATATTTTTTTAATATCAGTTTGGTGCCAGTCCATATGACTTTAATACCTGCCTTTGGGATTCTATGTTACAACTCCATAGGGTACATATATCCTTTGTGAGCCTAATAAAATGTTGAAAATTCTACAAATCCTCACTCCTACATCCAAGTACTCTCATGCTAACATTCTATAGTCTGCTCTGTCTGAAAAACAGCTCAACATTTTCAAAATTCTGCATTGTTTTGGCTTGTAAATTATATTTTTGGAAATGTACATGTATTAACTATTTAATTTTAATACTATAGGTGATTGAGATCACGGACGAAGAAAGCAAGATTTATCACTAAGCAACTGATTGTCAGTGCCATAAGAAGAATTATTTTGAAAAACTGAAGGACATCCAGCAATCTACGTTTAAACAATTTCCAAAAATCTAAGTGTGGCGAGGAAAGTACTATACCTGTAAGTGAAGTCTCTAATTTTGCATTTCATTAAACCAAGAGCAAAACCATATCTGTGCACACAGCATCAGAAATAATGTAGAAAGATCACTTCAGCATCCTCATCTGATATATTATCAGAAAGACAAATTGTGTCAGCATGACAGAATAACGTTCATCTAATGCATCATGTAATTCTAGAGAGGAAGCACACACTGCATAAAAGAAAATTACAACTAAAGGGTTCTTCTGGATACCATCAAAGAAAAGACACTGAAAGAAGACTCCGAAGCTGACATGTTAACAACCAAAAGATTGGAAAATCACCTTTGTTCAACAACCGTTTTTAACCAGTTACGCAAGTTTGAGACTATCTGCCTCGGGATATAACACCTTGACCCACTCTGCTCACTCTCGCAAAAACCTTACAAATTCACCACTTTATTGTGTTCATGACCTTCTCAGATTGTTTCTTTTTTATTGTGTACTGTTCTGTAATTCTATGTAAATCGCCTCAACAGTGCTGGAGTGATATGTAAAACTGTTAAATATAAAAATGGAATAAAGCAGCACCGTTGTGCTGTAGCTAATGTAAATAAATCCTCGTCTTCAGAACTACAAACCTTAACCTTACACCAAACATAGATAGGGTAAAAGGAATTGATGTTCTGCGACTAATGATCCACAATAGTACTGTGAACGTTCTAACTCCCTCAGTTAGTGCCATTACGTCAGTGCAAAAAGGTACTTATTAGTTTAATCATAAAATATCAGACTAGCACCTTATTACTGCATTGCTAAGAACCTATACAAATAGATTTGAGAAAAACTTCAGTCACAAAATAAGTTGCTGCCGGAGAGGCTATTACCTAAAGACTATTATCTGCTAGAAACATTTCGACAGGTGTTACAGGGCTGCTTCAGACTATTTTGCTCAATTCAAGTGTTAAGAAGATTACACACAACTCTTTTAGAGATAAATGCTGAACATTATCTAAACAAGCCCGACTCTAAAATCAGGTTCACTCTTACTGTGGCATATAAGCAAGAGAAAACGATATATTAACTCTAGGAATACACCTTATAAAAACTCGGACTGTGAGAACAAATTCATTGTTCAAACCCGCCTCAATCGAGGCAAAATAATCGAAGTTGGGGAAAAAAGTTACTTGTGCCAAAAAAGATACAGCCATAAATCTTATTTCACAGAATTTGACAGAATGCACACTGGGGGAATCCACTCTCAGTGCAATGTATGCCAAAAAAGTTTCAGGCGTAAATCTTATCTCACTGAGCATATGAGAATCCACACTGGGGAAAAACCTTATCAGTGCTCTTTATGCCAGAAAAGGTTTAGTATCAAACCGAGTCTGTATCGACATGCATTAACCCACTCTGTGGAAAAACTTTACCAGTGCGCTGAATGCCAAAAAAGTTTCAACCGTAAATCTTATTTCACTGAACATATGAGAATTCACTCTGGGGAAAACCCTTATCAGTGCTCTGAATGCCAGGAAAGGTTTTGTAACAAACAAAGTCTTTCTCGACATTTAATAACCCACTCTGGCGGAAAACCTTACCAGTGCTCTGAATGCCAGAAATGTTTCATTTTCAAAAACAGTCTCACTCGTCATATAAGAACCCACACTGGGGATAAACCTTATCAATGCACGGATTGCCAGAAATGTTTCTTTGACAAAAACAGTTTCACTCAGCATAGAAAAGCCCACACTGGGGATAAACCTTTTCAGTGCTCTGAATGCCAGAAATGTTTCAGTTGCAAAAGTAAACTCACTGAACATACAAGAATCCACTCTGGGGAAAACCCTTATCAGTGCTCTGAATGCCCAAAACATTTCAACCGTAAATCACTTCTAACTGCACATTTGAGATTCCACACTGGGGAGAAACCTTATCAGTGCTCTGAATGCCAGGAAAGGTTTTGTAACAAACAAAGTCTTTCTCGACATGCAATAACCCATTCTGTGGAACAACCTTATCAGTGCTCTGAATGCCAGAAATGTTTCAGTATAAAAAGTAGTCTCACACGGCATATAAAAATCCACACTGGGGAAAACCGTTATCAGTGCACTGAATGCGACAATTGTTTCAGTCAAAAAAGCTGTCTCACTCGGCATACAAGAACCCACACTGGGGAAAAACCTTATCAGTGCTCTGAATGCCAGAAATGTTTCAGTGAAAAAAGACATCTCACGCTGCATATTAAAACCCACACTGGGGAAAAACCTTATCAGTGCTCTGAATGCCAGAAATGTTTCAGTGAAAAAAGACATCTCATGCTGCATATAAAAACCCACACTGGGGAAAAACCTTATCAGTGCTCTGAATGCCAGAAATGTTTCAGTGAAAAAAGACATCTCATGCTGCATATAATAACCCACACTGGGGAAAAACCTTATCAGTGCTCTGAATGCCAGAAATATTTCCGAGACAAACTAAGTCTTTCTCAACATGCAATAACCCACACCGGGGAAAAACCTTATCAGTGCTCTGAATGCCAGAGATGTTTCAGTGACAAAATGAGACTCACTAAACATACAAGGACCCACACTTGGGTAAAACGTTATCAGTGCACTGAATGCGACAAATGTTTCAGTGAAAAAAGCAATCTCATTTATCATATAAGAACCCACACTGGGGAAAAACCTTATCAGTGCTCTGAATGCCACAAATGTTTCAGTCAAAAAAACAGTCTCATTCATCATATAAGAACCCACACTGGGGAAAAACCTTATCAGTGCTCTGAATGCCAGATATGTTTCATTCAAAAAAGAAGTCTCACTCAACATATAAGAACCCACACTGGGGAAAAACCTTATCAGTGCTCTGAATGCCACAAATGTTTCATTGGAAAAAACAGTCTCACTCATCATTTAAGAACCCACACTGGGGAAAAACCTTATCAGTGCTCTGAATGCAAGAAATGTTTCAGTGAAAGAAGCAGTCTCACTTACCATATAAGAATCCACACTGGGGAAAAACCTTATCAGTGCTCTGAATGTCAAAAATGTTTCAGCCAAAAATCTCATCTCACTGAACATGTGAGAATCCACACTGGTGAATAAAATTATGAGTGCTCTAAAGGTCAGAAAAGATTCAAAGGTAGAGATGGTTACAAGCGCCATAAGAAAACACACCATCAAAATAATTCAGTGCTCCGAATGCCAGAAAAGCATCAATTTTAAACTCAGTCTCACTCTACATGACCAGACGCACACAGGGGAAAAACATTACCAATGCTGTGAATGCCAGAAATTCCTATTTGATAAGCACAGCCTCACTAACCATAAGCGACTTCATACTGATGAAAAACGTTATGAGTGCTCTGAATGCCAGAAAAGCTGCAGAGAAAAATGCTATCTCACCATGAGAAACACCACACTGGAGAAAATCCTTATGCCATAAAAGCTTGAATCTGAAAGACAAGAGTTATGCTTCATGAGAGATCCCACTCTGGGGAAAAACCTTATGAGTGCTCAAAATGCAAGCAAAGTTTTGGTCACAAATTACTTCTCACTTGTCATGAGCAAACTCACACGGGAGAAAAAAAGCCTTATGTGTGTTCTGAATGTCAGATAAGGTTTAGTCTCGAACACAATGACACTTCATATGAGAGAATTCACACCGGACTAAAGCCTTATACAGGAGGGGGAAGCCAGAAACGTTTTACTCAGAAAGGAGATCTCACTAAACATGAAAAATGCATCCACACCAGGTGAAAAGTAAGGCGTATCTTGAGTTGCAGAAAAGCTTCTAACAACCTGACTTTACATGAGAGAGCACATATTGTAGTTTCAATAGAATTCACCAAGAAACTCTTGCAGGATAACTTAGGCTGCCCGCATGCAACCTCCAAAGAAATTTCAGGCCTGGAAATATTTTTAATTGCAACAGAATCCACAATTTGAGTATCTGAAAGTTACAAAACTCTCAAGGCAGGGGTGTGGAATTTAATAAAATATCTACTTGTCCATGGGGCAGGTTGCTTCATAAATCTACTTGTCCTGTAACAAAATCCACTTGTCCCTTTTGTGCAATGTAATGAGGCGATAAATTATGAAAGCAATCTCATTATATAAGAGCTCTGAAATAGCCTCTCTGAATATTCGCGGGCTCATACCATAGTACGGTTTGAATACTAGCAGTTCTCTTATGTTACCACTTTTCTGCAGATATACATATTGGGGGCTGAAGGTAATAGTAAGCAACATTTCCAGGGTTGGAATGCTCTTTTGAGTCTGTGCAAACCTACTATCTTGCATGTTTTAAGGGTTTTCACTAACTCTTCTCTAAACTTAGAGTACCGAACTGAGAAAGTTTGGAAATGTACTCCTGACAATGGCAGACATAAAACTTCTTCCATGGTTGGAAAATAAGTGGTTGGAGGAAAGCCTACTTCCAAACCCTCAAATTTTCGCATGAGCAAATCTACACCTGCAGATTTGATCATGCTAAAATGCAGTCCACAAATATTTTTTAGGAGTACTATTTCTTAACCTACTTCTCTAAAGTATTGTGAATTCACGAAAGCTGTATATCTGTACTTAATGCAAGGCAATGGGAGCAGTTTTTAGACTTTATTTAATAATTGGGCCCCTAAGTAGGTCTAGCGTTAACCATGACCTTTTGTGTTTATTAAAATTCTGTCTGTCTCTCTCTCTCTCTTTCTCTCTATCGGATAGCTTCACTGTGAGTGATAGCTTTCTGTTCTTTCACAAGAAGCACATCGACACACAAGTGTTTTGTTCAGTGACAGGAACAAGTGAGGCAATGTGTGCTTTTTGAGACCAAAACAATTTTTGCTTTAGCCAGTGTTTGTTATAATGGTGAGGGCCCGGCATCTCCCACACCAATAAGGGTTTACAAAAACCGTGCCAAAACAAGTCACACATTGACAAAACCAAAATGCTGACTAACAATTTCAGACCAACGGCTTCACCAATGCTTGTTTATTGTTATGTTTCTCATAATCTTATTAAAACCGGTTACACTGATTTTCCATTATGAATATTTTGGTGAAATACTAGCATACATCAACACATTTTACTAAATGATGCTGCAAAGAAGTGTTACCTAAAATGTAACAGTAGTTAAGCAAAATGTTTTTGCATTATTTTGTGAAAATTATATTTTGAAAGCAAAGAATCATCAAAATTGCTTTCAAGCTTCTGCAAATAATTGCATCCAATTAGAGAGCATTCTGGGAGCACTATACATAGCCTCATATTGCTAAACATTGAAAAAGTGTGTGCACATTTTTATACTGGAACCAATGTCAGTAGTGAAGCCTGAGCTTACAACATTTACTTACAGCGCACACCCTAATAATAAAGGCTTTGCATTAATGAACCATAAATACAAGTTTGAAAAGCATTAACACATGGACACAAATATTACCTTAACTGCAGGCAATGCCTTTCCCTGAGTCATAATGTGGTACTGTAAACTGGCATGATAACTTGTTGCCCTTGACCCCAAACAGTATGTCCCTGGCGTCGGGCTATAGGAATTCCCACAGAGAAGTGTTAGTGCTTGCAAAAATCAACAAATTGCCCAAAAAATCACAATAATAATATCTTCAATTTTACTCCACCCAAAAGGTTTCTACTCACCCTTGTTTCTTAACATATGACTGATATCTATATTTTCATGATAAGATTAAGCCTACGTGGAGTTCCTCAATGAGGAACTCCACACTAAGCATGGGCGAATTTTGAGAATCTGGCGTTCGCGAATTTTGCGGATTCTTTTTTTGTGTGTTCGCAAGGATTTCTGCCAGTTCGCAAGGATTTCTGCCAGTTCGCAAGGGTTTTGTACCAGTTCGCAATTGCGAACTTACATGTCGGCTTGCAACGGTCGAGATTATGTTGTTTCTACGTCTGGTTCATCATCACAGGTTCCCAGCACCCTCTGTTTCACCCCTGCCACCCTCTGTTTCACCCATGCCACCCTCTGGTACATCAATGCCACCCTCTGGTTCATCATCACTGTAGATTATGGGGGGAAAAAGCAAGCACACCTGCCTGCTTCAACTGACATGAATTAATTTGGGGTTGATTTATTAATGTGTCACTGTTTTAAAATTCCAGTCTGGCACCTGCTTCCTTATCTGTAATTTGCTTTCTGTTGCAGGACCTTTGTGGCTTACTTGTAGCTATTCTATGAGCGTGCTGTGAGGGTCAGAGCAGGGTCATACAATTGTTGCAACTAGCAACTGAACTCCGGAGGGGCCCTTGTCAGGAAGCACTACAGGGAATGGTTACTAATGATGAGTTTGAACTTTTGAACCTGCTGAATGCTTTCACCTTTGCAAAACTCGTTTTTCTGCAGAACAGCATTACAGCAACTGTAATGCCCCAAACAAGCTTATATGAGAAAGTTGATTTCTAACCCAAAAGTTATCCAAAGAAAATCAAAAGGCCTCAAATCCAAAAAAGTGCAGGCAAATGTCAACCTGAGGAGTTATTCTGATAAAAATCATCATTTTCAGAAGGTCTATGCTGCTTGCTAGTAGATTTCTTGTGCAGAATTGCAATTTTTGTAATTTAGCGAGTGCGAGATTGTTGCTGCCCGCCGCACCTACATGTTCGCAATTGCGAACTTACACCGACGCCGCAAAATTGTATCACCAAGAAAAAAAATCCGCTGCGTGCGAATTTGCGGATTTTCGGTAAATTTGCGAGCGTTCGCGGATTGCGAATTTACCGAAAATCCGCAAAATCCGCGAGCGGAACGGATTTTCCGCCCATGCTTACTCCACACAGTGACAAAAAGACTCTGGCGGTCTACGTGGAGTTCCGCGATCAGCAGAGTGGGTAAGGGTCATGCTGTTAGTGGTGATTTTGATATCCTGGTGTTTGTCCCGGCCTGTAAAAATAATCGTGAATGGCACCATGTGCAGCGCAAGAGGGTGCAGCTGCTTCTATTCGAGCGGCAGCTTTGTCAAAGCAAAGGAAGGTTTCTCAACGCGAGGGGTTGTGACCTGCCGCGTCCACTCGCATTGAGAAATCTGACGACCCGCTTTGAGAAATTGCCCCAGGAGGTTGATTTTGTTCGCCAACTAGCCATGGCGAGCACGAGCAAGGCAAAAATCTCATCAGGAGGTGGATTTTCCCTGCTCCAGCAAATAACGTTGAAGAGCGCGAGCTTCGTAAAAAAAACCCCGCTACGCTTCATGGAGCGGAGTTTTTAGGAACTATGCGAGCTCCGAAAACTCAGCGAGCAGAGTTCACCACCCAGAATGAGATAATATACGACGGCAGGAAAACATAACAAACCAGTTACTTTCCTTCGATAACGCTCTTTCTGGTGGTTACTCCTTTACCTGCAGATTCCTTACCTTGTGAATATTCCCCACACACCAGACTGGATCCTCACTCTTTAAAGCAGTCCTGCTGCACGCAGTAGGAGACATCATGTAGCTCAGTGTCGACGTCATTCTGCTCCAACAAGCGTAGACTCATAGAAGCACTTCTCATGCGCAGTGTGAACAACTACAGAGGCCTATGAGTTCATTATCTCACAGGTCTGTATCCCATATACAGGCCCTGGGCAGATATTAATTCACCATTTTTATCATGATTAGAATTCAGATGAGGCCTTTTCATTTCCAAAAATTATAATTGTATTCTCAGCAGCAAGGGTATATATAAATCGTTGAGTGATGACTGCGCAGTGCTCAAGATGAAAGTGATATGATGATAAAACCGTCCGATCCATATTTTGTACACAGAAACAGGGCTGTAAATACTTTTGTACAATACAAGTTAAGCAAAGGCGATTCTTAGAAGATATCATTTATGAAATAGCCCCTGTATAGTCAATGTTTTGACCGTTCCAGTTAATTACCGTGGTCTCATCAGGACGGTAGATCACCGCCTCTCCAATATGCTTCTCAACTATATTCAATACAACCCAGTAAGGATTCTTCTGTATCTCGGGGCACCGTACCTGGGAGGAACTCAAATTCAACTAAGCAGTTCCAGCGCCCGTTCGTCGGACCAAACAACTGCAGCCAGTGAATCCTCGGCTCGCTGTCAAACAAGTTCAAGTGTGACTCTTCCAGCAACCGTCATTGACTGTCTTGTCTGTGAGAAGCTGCACCAGCCCTCCTGTGATGGTGGGCAGGAAGACCTTCACCGCCAAGTGAAATGCTCCCAACTCCAGCAGCTTGATGTGGAGTTGGGTCTCTGCCGCTGACGAGGGTTCCCTAGTCTCTGTCTCCCATATGGCCTTCCCATCCCAGTTGTGATACATCCGTCACCACTGTTAAGTCTGGGCGGAATAGCGAGAGGGATCTGCCACTGGCACAATCTAATTCACTGAAGAAAATGTTGGATGCTGCCTTCAATAGGGTGAGTCAGTGTCTGGAAGGACACAAAGAGGTTTTGCAGCTGCATCAGTAGCAGCAGGTCACTCAGTGGCATGATGTCCGGTTCATTTCCTATATGTGCCATGGCCATGAAAGAACTTGGAGACCTGCTGTGTTTGCAGCAGGGTCTGGCACTGGCAGAGTTGAAAAACCCTACTGTAGCCAAAAGGGGACGAGATATGTAATGAAATTGTGTGGCCGAGGCAGACAGACCCAAGGAATCTGTCAGGGGCCTGGTCTGCTTTCTTGCTTAAAAGGCGAGAGCCATTGAATAGCTTGTCCATTAACGATGCTTGGGTATCTTTAGAGAAGCATATATACCTAATCCAGGCAATGCACCGAAGTTCCACACTCATGTCAATTGCCTGACCAAAGCAATTGACTGTGTCCAAGTCACAACATATTACAAACTTTGCTGCAACACATCTATCCTGAATAGCTTGTGTTCGCCGGCAGAGTTTAGGCCACTGTTTCCCACAGGGAATATTTGGGAGCATTGTCATTCAGACACTCCAGGATTTAGCGATGTGCAAAATAAAATCGCCAGTTTTGTAACAAGCCTGCCGTTTTCATAAAAATGCCAGTGAATGCTACCTTGTCCTTGCATTGATCCAGTGCTCGCTAATGAGCCAATAAAAGGAGGAGTCTCAGCAGCACGCAAGTGATGTGTTCTTTGTTTATTTACTCCTCACTGGCCTGCCTGCTGTTTTGCATTCATCTGAAGGGCTTCGGACTCTACCACCTGCCGCTGGACCAGAGGACCTTCCTGGCTGCAGTCTGGACTCTTCTGCAGCCAGAGGAGAGAACAGACTGTACGTCGGAGAAAGGGGCACCAAAAAGATCAGGTAGGTTATACTGGCATGCTGCAGCAGTGTGCATCTGTCTCCTCCACTCCTACAGCTTGCCTGTTCTTCCTTATCCTCGCCAGGGCTGTGGGTGCCCTAGGCAAGGAAATTGAAGGGGACATGGGCAAACCAGTGTGATGGCCCCTGAGAGGGGGCAGTATATTACTGCAGGGTTCTACCTCTCATGGGGGATGTAGTGGGACCTGGGACAAGGCAAGATTTACATGCAGTGGAACATCGGGCCCAGTGGGCCAATAATTTTCAAAAGGGGCCCACCAAACGCGCCGTGCCCCGTCCATTGCTTGAAAAAAAAACAACTGGTGGAGCACTCTGGTCATTCTTTGGTGGCTCCCACTCACCCCTTCTCATCCAGTTTTCCCTCACTAGTGTTTTGGTGCTGGGAGTCCAGTGTTTTCAGGATACAAAGGAGAGTGTAGAGGGTAGTGTTTGGCAATAGGGACAATGGTAGGGTAGGGGTCAGTTTGGGGGGGGAGGATAGAGGGCAGTGTTATGGAGGAAGCAGACAGTGTAGCCATGTAGTGTTTCGGGGGTAGGTCACTGTGTTCGGGGAGTAGTAGTAATTCATGCCATAGGGGAGGACAAGGAAGATTGAATTTCTAAGGTGGCGAAAATGTTTTTGTCAAAGTGCTTTATGTCCTAAACACCCTCCCGTATCCTGAACATAATGAGATTATGTAGATTACATCTCTCCGTGCCTAATGCTGCCATTTGCATTTCAAAACCAGTGATTGACTGTGGAAAACAGCAATAATCAATATTTTGTGGGCCCGTCAGGCCTCTGTTTGACCTGTGACAAACAGCAGTTATCAGGGTTCAGTGGGCCTTTAAGGCATGTGGGACCTGCTGCACCAATCAGAAGCTAAGCCCCTGCCTCTTAACAGCTTCTATTCTAGCCCCACTGGAGAACCAAAACAGCCAAGTACTGATCTGGCCAGATATGCAGGCATGCAGCCGCCTCTTCCACGTCGCATGAAAGCAGCATACGGGAAACAACCATTTTCTGAGGCAAAGTCAACCAACACCTCGTCTGTTCCAACCTGAATCCATATTAAACCAGGGACGAAAAACGGTTCATCGTCATCCCGTGCTTATCAGAAGGGTAAAATACATTCATCTAACATTACAGTGTACCACATAAAAAATTGTGATTCTGTTTACAAATTAAATCTAGCATGCATATAGAAAGGGGAGCCTTTGGCCAAAATAGCCATTTTCCCTACCCATACTTTTAACACATCTTATACAAAAAATGCTAATTACATTGTCATCCGGCAATAGTCATTAGCGTCAACTCATAACCAAATGCCGCTTAGAATTGTCTTTCACTTCAAGCTTTCAAAAATAAATTGATCTAAAAGCAGTATTTAATTTTTTGAGATTATGTACTCTTACCCAAATTTTGAGCATCAATTTTATGACACAGCATAGAAAAAAGGAGTTGTTTATATATACTAAACCTCCAGAAACTTTCAATTAACCAGTTATAAATCACTTCTAGCTTAGTTAGTTTATAGTCTTCTTTTTTTTAATAGAAATTATTTCACATTGTTACTGGATCTTAATGGCTAAACACTTATAATTTCCCAAAGGCGAGACCTATTGGCTATGACAATGCTTGTTAGTGATCGAGTACATTGAGCAGCAGAACTTTTGATTAAGTCCTGAAGAATGCCGCAAACACCTCTTTTGGGGGGTTAAGAGGCTGAAACATATTGACCTCTTATTGACTCTAACAGTGCATGTGTATTTCTCCCACAGTGCCCTGTTTTTAATCCTGGCCCAGGGCGTACAAATATTGGAAAGCACATACCCTTTAGCAAGTTTTAACTTTCACTCTGCTGCCCCCACTACCCTGAGCTCATTATTGTGGTATTTAGTGTACCTTTCTCTATAACAAAATATGCCTGAACTCCTCCCTCTCAGTGAGGGGGTTGTATCACAGTGCAAGGAGATTCCCAATAAGGAAGTATGCCAACTATGATGGGTGAGGAAAATCGTCCTTTTAAAGGGATATTTCATCTTAGCTATCAATCAATCAATCAGCGAATTTGTAAAGCGCGCTACTCACCCGCTAGGGTCTCAAGATAACTAGATCTTCATTTGCAACGGTAATCCTCAGAGACCCAAGGGTTTCTTGATTGTGGTAGAAATACATTCTTACCCCTTCATTGTACGTTCAAGCACAGACCATTGCATGAAATGTTGTGATCTATGTAGGAAAAATACTGTGTGCACTGAGAAAATGTGTTAAAACAACAGAAAGTTGATAATCGCATTTAACACCTTCTCAAATCTGGATTTATCTAGAAGAGAAGTCTGTTAATTCTAGCAGATTTTTGATACCTCAAGGTATAAGAAATTAGGGATATTTATCTGATATCTCTATCAGTAAATTATCTGAAATTATTGAACATAAACTTTTGCAAGTATTATTTCTAGATATTAAGGAAGTTCAGTATTGGTCTTTTCGAAACTAATCCCAGTGCGTATGACTACAATAACCACCTCTCTCAAATCAATATTGTGCTTGTTTTAGTGAGAAAGCTAAATGATCTAGGAAAAACCAGGAACTGACGTCAGTATTTTTCTTAGGAAGCTTCAAGTTAAACAGTGAAAACACTTTTTAGAATGCCCCAATGATAAAGATATTTCATTATGTTTGACAAATAGAATAGGTGCATTTCATGACAATATTGAAATGGGAAATAACAGGAACAAATATTTACACGACATTTAAAAATATTAGAGACTGAATTTCCGCAATATAGGAAATAACGAGGTTCATATACTAATAATCCATTTGGTAAAAAGTGGTTGCTTGTAGAGTCAGTACACTACTTTGTCTATGATTGCTTTTAAATAAAGGTATTTTTTAATGCACCCCATTTTACTTTCAGATTTACAAATGTCCCCTTGAGTTACTATCTCCTGTTTTTTTGCCGAGATATGGTTTCAAAGCTCAATACATACCGTATCAATGTATTAAATATTCAGAAAGAAAACTATTAACATTCCTCTTCCAAATTCTGAATTGTAAAATGGGCTTATTACATTTCAAAAAGGGGTTTAGCATTTGCAAACTCTGTGAATTACTGAACCAGTGGATTTTTTTAACAATAAAACATGAGGCCATTTTTCTCAATTCCCTCCAAATTAAGTGTGCTAATAATGTTAGTTGAATGATAACCGGTGCATGTACCTATTTAGTGTTAGTGTTGCTTCAGCTCAAATAATAACCACCACACATAACTCTTACACAATATTTAAAGACAGAATTGCTGACATCCAGCTTTAATGTTTTGTTAAATATATTTGCAAATGTTGTCACTTAAACAGGAAAGCAGCTAAAGCATTCCCTGGACATAAATTAGGGTGTAATCATAATCTTTAGATACATTTTCTTTGTTTCAGGAACATTGTGTGTCTTCTGGGATTACTCTAAACCACTATAGTAAACATATTCAATGTTTTTAAGTTTGATCTGTTTGTACTGGTTTCTATTGCAGTCAATAATCTAGATTTAGACCAAGGATCAATTCCACCCATGAATTTTAAAATCTATTTATCAATGATCTCTATTAGTGTTATCGAAACTAAAACTGTAATAGAACTGTTCTGAGCGATGGACCTTCAAGTATTATGCTCAGTCAATTTATTGAACAAACCATGGAGTTAAAATCTGAATAGATTAGATCCACAAGCATTGCCTGACCACTGTATTTTACATCAATAGATTACTTATCAGCACATTTTCTCTAAGTACAATGCACTCATCTTCTATTGTTCATGGAGCTCGTGCTGGGTCTGTTTGAACTCTTTTAAAATATGACATTTAAATGTCCAAAAGTTCAGGAATTCTAGTTCCAAGCCTGGTCAAACCTTAATGAATGCTACACCAAAAGATGCCCTTCTGTTCCTACATTTTATTGTGCACCATGATTCAGAAATGGCATATTTTTGCTTTTCTGAGGTAAAATTCTAAACATATTTATTGTTGTTGCCAACCCAAACATTATCACTAATTGTGAAGATAACAAAAAGTTGTCTTGTGATGCTTGCTGTAATAGGAAGTGTTTAATCAAACGGTGGATTGAATTCATGTTTAGGTGACAATTTTTAAAAAGTGTATGGATTTTGTATATATTTAAAACTGTTTATCTCCAAAAAGGCCTGAATCAATAAAGTGAATTGAATTTCAAGTTTATCATTTGAATCCTATTGTTGGAAAAGATGTGATTTTGAACCCCATGGGTCGGTTCCTTTCCAGAAAGCATTCAGGTTGTAATCATGAGTCAAATAATGCGGAGTGGGTTAAAATATTCAAATTGAATTCTAATTACATATGAAATGTTAATTGTTCAATATATTTCTCCTAGTATCTTAATGTGAGGACTTTATTGCTTTAGGAAAATAATTAGTATTTGTTTTTCTATATGTAGGAAGTATTCCATTAATGAAATCACTGTATCCCACCGTCTTTGTTTCCTTTCCTGTTCTTTATGAACGTTTCTATTGTTAAACTTCAAAGATTGCCCCAAATTAGGAATTGTACTCTACATATTTTTGCTGTGTTACAGTATGTTGATTTTTATGTACTACTTTTGTCTCTTATGTGTACGGCAACTGATGTTTTGTTTTGCTTTAATAATCAGCTTATGTTTATTAGGTTTTATTATTCAATAAAATGTTTCAAACACAACAAATGGTAGTTGATATGTATTTACAACTGCAGCATTTTTATTGTATGGGCAGTTTCAAAGGGGCCAAAAATATGGTCTGTGGGATGACGGTGGACCACATTGACATCAGCAGGGGGAGGTTTGGGTAGGTGATTAGGGGTACATGTAAGGTTGGAAGTAGGGGGAACAAAGCATGTACATTGTGTGGACTGTGACTCCAGGAGTTATTGTGAGGGATACCATGCTACCCTGTAAATGAATCCCCTAGTGATTATTATCAACAAACTTTATTCGGTTTTATAAAAGAAAAACATCTTCCAAGTTAAAGATTGACAAATATATTTATGTCAAAGTTAATCAGAACACAAGATAAAAATTCATGAATTACAGTACAGAAGTTAATCGCAGCTTGACCTGTACATCGACCCGTGAAAAGTTAAGCGTATGCAAAACAGTGTCCTTAGAGAGTAGTTGTAAAAAGATAAGAGCTGGTCTCACCCTCCTAAAACCCGCTTTTTTGAGAATGGGAATAATAAATAACTTTCTAGGGACAGCATAAAAAATACAAAACATAAAAAAAATGCATCATGTCCTGAGGAGACTCACCGTTGCAGCCACAGAGCATGAGGCACAAGGCCTCTGTGGGAGCCGCAAGGGTGTGCCAAGAGGTAATGGAAGAGTATGAGCCGAAACTGGGTGAATAGAAAAAGATCATGGATGCTTTTAAGCCCTAGAAGATAAGGTTTGTGGTTGGTACAGTTTTTAACACAATGTACTTACGCACACTAGGCTTACACAGCTCATTTCCCTCTATCACAGCAGCTCATTCTTAAAAAACAATCTTTGACCAGAGAAAGGTCCCTCTTACATATGCGCTCAGGGTTAGCAAATAGTTCCTACCTACCCTGGAGAGGCCAACTCTTAAATACTGGAGCCATCGGATGCTTGAGACATGGTCAAGTGAAAGGCATTCCCGTAGGACATCTTTGCTAAGTATATTTTCTTAATTAGCCCAAATATTAAGCCACAATGCTAGGGGACGGAAAGCCTGTACATCTGAGAGGAAAGGCATCCCCAACTCTTTGTGCACGACATAAAATAGGGTGCTTTGTGGGACAGGAAGGGCCCATCGCAGTAAAGAGGTTTCAGCACTTTGCACTGCCCCTACCCCAATGTGGCCCCATATCTCACTCCCATAGCTAACCCTTGAAATATATTTGGCTTCATATATCTTCAAAAGAGGCTTCCCTCCCACTCTGCTGGCAAAGTTAAAAACAGCTGCAAAAGCTTTCACTATATCCCCTTTCTTCCAAGTAAGCAAAGGGCACCAACTCAAGGAATTGTCAAACACAACTCCCAAATAAGAGAAAACATTGGCCTTCGGTATTGACGAAAGTCCGAATTTAAAAGTGAACTGCTTAGCTTTACAAGGTCCCACCTGTATAATGAACAACCTGAAATGATTAAACGAAAGGTCCAAGTCCTTCATTAAAAGGGCAAAAGAATTCAGAAGAAGATGTAGGCACCTAGATGTCCTCGCCAAGAGGACTACGTTGTCCGTGTTTAGGAGGACTGGCAGGCTACGCTTGCCTACCTGGGGACAATCCGCATTTGTGACCTAGAGGGCCTTCTCTAAGGAATTAATATATAGGTTAAAAAGAAAGGATGCTAAAATGCACCCCTGACACACCCCTCTCTTGATGTCAAGCTGACTGGACACTTTTAGATCCTTTTAATAGCGGACAACCGCTATTAAATCACGGTGAAGATCCCTCAGAAATAAAATGATGTTACTGTCAATGCCAATGGAGGACATCAACTGCCACAGCTTGGACCTATTGACCCAGTGGAATGCTGAGGACAGGTCCATGAAGGCTATGTTTATGGGGCTGGAACGAGCCACAGTGTATTTGTTCAGAACCATGTACAGATTTAAACACTGTTCCACAGTGGAACAACCTGGGCGAAAGCCGTATTGGATATCGGATATAAAGTTGTTTTCATTTTCCCAAGATACAAGTGTGTCAAGTACCATGCGGCCCACCACCTTCACCACAGAGTCCAGAAGAGAAATGAGCCTATAACAATAGGTACTGTACCGATCTCCCTTTTTAAATACCGGGACTATATAAAGCCCAAGAATCTGGGCGGCCAACCTGGACTGTAGCATTGATAACAGCTGTGTGGACAGGCACCCAGGTTTCTACGTGGGCGATGTAGAGATATGGCAAGATCCCATCTGGCGTGGGGTCCTTGTTTTTAGACAGACCCAGAATACTGGCTCTCACCTCTTGGGTGGTGAAAATAGGTTCCAACTTGCCTCCCACCCTTTCCTGCCCTTCAGTTGGTAGGGTATCCAACTGGAAAATACCCTTGAAATGATGTACTCAATTGTCCTCAGTGATATGGGCATCCAGTAAATTAGCATTATTTCCATATAGAAATGGGCTTTTAATAATGCCCCAGACCTTTGAGCTATACACACTGTACTAGCCTCCACTAATTCGATCCAGCCCTCTATCTTCAGGGCCGACTCGCGAGTTGCTAGAGCAGCCTTATATATGCTCTTTGTAGGCCTTCGACCGCCACCCGGTCTCGGGGCTTAACACCCAAGGCCTGTCTCAGGTTCCTGGAAGCCTGGTAGCACCCCGAACCATCGTGGACCTGGTTGCTTACAGCCCCCACCGAGGCCCGTAGTAACTTCCTTATGACAGTAGACATGGATCCAAATGCACCCATGATGTCCAGAGCACTTGCCTCATCATTGAGACAGGTTGCAAACTTGCTGCGACACTGAGTTAAAAGAGACTCGTGAAGTAGCTCTGGGACAATACACCCCCACTTTACGCTCCTTCTCGCTTCCATCACTTTACAGGGGACACCAGCCCTCTGCCCACATTGGTATGTCCGAGTGTTCGGGTCTAGCCTGTTAAAACACAAATAGGGTTGTGGTAACTACATTCACTCGCCTGCACAGAAAAATCGGTAACCAGAGAAATGGGGGGGTAGATACAAAGGTGAATTCAATAAAGGTCTCACACCCTCTCCCAATAACGGTGGGAGTAATGTCTGTTTTCCCCAGAGGCAGCTTATTCATTACAGATGTTAAATCAAATTCAAGCAAGATGGAGTTAAGCTCAATTGCCTGGGGAGTATGTTCCATGTGTAAGCCTGCTTGGCGTGCACAGCCCATAGCTTCCACTCCTCCTTGCCTGATGTTCCCACACAAGTGTTAAAATCCCGTTAGAAAAATGTAGTGATTACTCTTACCTTTCAAGATGCTATCCTGAAGTACAGACCCCAGCAGAATTATATAGCCCTCATCCAAGCGTGGATCTCCCGCGTTGTAAAAGTTTACCAGAAGTAGCTTACTTTTTCCACTGGACAACAACATCACATGCAAATTGGGAGAGGCGTATAGTGAGGTAGCGGAGATATCAAGGACAGCTAGAGAAACAAAGGGGAAAAGCTCTCCCTTGGCTCTCCCTTACCTGGATGGGGTAGCTGGAATTAAGAGGATTTTATACCATCCAGGTGATAAATGTTGTTTATAGCCCATGTTTCCGGGAGGCATATCACATCAAAACTCTTAACAAGAGCCAACCATTCGGTGTTATCAATCTTGCTCTCCAGCCCCGCGATATTCCAAGAAAGAAATTTACACCCTCCATTCACACTCAAGGCCTGTTCCGGGGCCGATACATTTCTCTGGGATGCAAGTGCCTCAGGGTCCGAGAGACCCACACATCGTCAATTGCAATCTTCCAATGAGCTCAGAGGAGTAAAACTATTTGATGTGCTTACCCCTATAATCCCCTCTGTACAACCCCTATGGCCCACCTCTTGGAGCCGTTCGTTCTGGGACCGTAGTTGGTAATAATTGAATCTGTAGAAGTATCCCAGCAGGTGTGTCAAGATTGCTGAGTTCCAACACCTGTAATTAGACTGGCCAACTGTGCTTAAGGTTCGGTTTACCATGACTGAATTGTTAAAATTGATGATAATACAGTCCCCAGCCAGGATTTCTTGGCGCTACCAACCCACCTTTTCCGGCGCACCATGGGAATTTGGTTTTCCACCCTAAGCCAAGAGGCAATGTTGGAATTGAGCCAGTGCACCACCTTATTGTTCAGCTGGTAAAAGTCTTCCTTGGTCGCGGGGTTGAGGCACGGTACTCTAGTTAACACCACAACAAGCGGAGTGGACTCAGGTAGAAGATGAACAGATCCCAAACTAGGAGAATAGTTATTCAAGTCCCCTGGGGGCATGGTTTCCAGCACTTTCCACCTATCATCGTAACTGTAAAATCCGCCCACTTTGAAACCCTGAGATTGCAGACTGAGAAGAAACTGGGTTCAGGGTGACCCCCGCCCCCTTCCGGTTGGCTGGCCGGTCTTTAGGGTCATGCCTGGGCATAATAGGTGGCGTTGTATCTCCTACCAAGTGACTAGGCTGCTTCGTGATAGACACTGCTCTGTCTCCTGCCCCCGTGCCACTACCACTGGGACTAGAAATGGTGGTCGAGATCGTAGGCCTTGTAGGAGGGATACTTGTGGAGAGAAGGGCATGATCCCCCTGCAAGGAGGCGATCAGTGCAGACAGGTTGCTTTCCAGTTCAGAAAGTTGTAGTAGGATGGGTTCCAATTTAGTTCCAAGTTCTGACAGCAAGGCCGCTTTGAGCATGTCTAATGAAATCTGATCCAGGTTAGGCACTACTGGGTGGACTGCTGAAGATGACTGTGATCCAATGTTCTTTCTGCCTTTACTAGGGCCCCCAACAGAGGGGTGCTTCCTTTTTGTGCCTCCTGGGCCCAACCCATTGCTTGAGGTCATGTCAGGGGCTGACCTAAAAATTGGCGACTGGGCACCGACCCATGTGACAACAACTGGTGTAAGGGGGGGGGGGGCGATACCCCCAGCCTGGTCTTGAGGCATATCTTGAGGTATGTCCACCAAGCCTACTTGAGGAGACTGAGGCTCAGTATGGAAACCAGCATATGGAGCAACAGAAAAAATCACTAGGGAAGGGTGGGAAGGTAAGCGAGATAATCATCTAATAGCCAATTAAATATCCTTGTCCAGAACCCCAGCAGCCTGCTGCAAAAAAGCATCCTATGTATGACTTTTATGTTTTTTCTTTTATAAAACCGGATAAAGTTTGTTGAATCCACTAATGTTTAGAAGAAACATAGTTTAGACAGTACTGGACCTTAAAGTAAGCCTTTTCTGCCTGCTATTGCTGCATTTGGTGAGCCAGGTGTACACAGGAAGTAACTTGATTGGTATGAAATGTATTTATTTAAGACATTTGTATAGCGCGGCTGTCACCTTACAGGTATCCTGGCGCTGAGATATCTCCTAGATGGGAAGCACAGGGAGGTAACAATGGAATGGCAGCAATGAAATGGCCAGAAGTTTAACATTTAGGAAACAGCCAGGTTTTGACCCGTTTCCTAAAAGGGAGAAGTTCCTTAGTTTGGCGGATGTCCAGGGGCAAGCTATTCCAAAGTTTGGCAGCCGAAACTTTAAAAGATCTGCCTCCGGTCCTAACCGTTTTAAATCTTGGTACTTTTACAAGGCAGGCCGTTGTAGATCGAAGTGCTCTGGATGGAATGTACTTATCAAACATGGTTTGCAGAGAGCTGGGCCCAACTCCCTGCAGAGCTTTAAAAACAAGACAGAGAGATTTGAAGGCCACTCGCTGTTTCAATGGGAGCCAGTGAAGCTCGGCCAGCGCCGCTGTGGCCGAAGATCTCCTGGACCAACCGAGGGCCAATTTGGCAGCGGCAGATTGAACTCTTTGGAGTCTGTCTAACAGCGTGGATGGAGCCTCGAGTAGCAGCGCATTGCAATAGTCAAGACGACTAAGAATGGTGCACCTGACTATTAAAGCCCGGGCCTGTAAGGGAAGAAGTGGCAGGATCTTACGTAGGGAGCGAATGAGAGCCGAGCAGGTGGACACTGTTTTCGCAACCTGGGCTTCCATGCTGAGTTTATTATCCATCATAACACCCAGATTGCGAACAGTGGTGACTGGCTGTGGCTTTTCCAAGGAATCAGGGGGCCCGAACTCCACCGGGAATGGGCTAGGGATCCAACTTCCAGCACAGAACAGGACCTCGGTTTTGGAGGCGTTGAACTGTAAAGAATTATTGTGTAGCCAACGAGCCGTGTCTCGTAGACAGTCATGAAAAGATTCCAAGGGAATGGATTCCTCACCCTCCCAAGAGAGGATGAGTTGAGTGTCGTCAGCGTAGTTGATTGCCTTTAGCCTGTGGGATTTTATCAACGTAATCAGTAGTGTAAGGTAAACGTTAAATAAAATCGGGCTGATGGACGAGCCTTGGGGCACCCCGTAGAGCACCGGGGAGAAGGCCGATCGAAACGGGGGAAGGGACACGGCCTGCTTCCTATTCCGCAAGAAAGAGCGTAACCAGTGCAGGGCAGTGCCCCCCACCCCGGCCTCCCTCAGTCTCTCCAGTAGAGTCTCGTGATTAACCGTATCGAATGCGGCAGACAGGTCCAGCAAAATCAAAGCAACTGCCTGGCCCCTGTCTGCACGCATTCGAAGGTCCTCCATGGCGGTAAGTAGGGCTGTTTCAGTGCCATGGGCTGGACGGAAACCAAATTGTATTTCGTCCAGGAAATGATTTTGCTCCATATGTTTGGAGAGACAGGAACTCACCCAGCGCTCGGCTATTTTTGCCGGGAATGGTAGCAGGGAGATGGGCAGATAATTCTGTAGACACTCAGGGTTTAAGGAGGGTATTTTCACCAATGGCGTAATAGGAGCTTGCTTCCAGGGAGCAGGGACTAAACCACTACGCAGAGATTGATTGCAGATCCTGCAGAGAGTGGGGAAGAGTTCTTCTCCGGAGGCCTTCCAGATTTTGTGAGGAATAGGGTCCAGAGGAGATCCCGATGAAATTCCGCGAGCCAGTCTATCGAAGTCCGAAATACAATCTTAGTCATCACTATCTCCTTATTCCTTTAGTCTCTTATCTGTAAACACTTTGAGTGCCTGGTACTGAGCTCTGTTAAAGTACAAAGTGCTTTAAAAAAATCCTTGTGAACCCCCCAACAAAGTGTTTAGTTCACTGAGTTGGGCAGCCATAAACCTTGCTCATTTATTCCTTGCTTGACCTCTTTGCCAAAATATTGTGGTTGAGAACTCTCTATTAAAGGTCTGGGCAGTTCACACTCAGTGGCATTTCCTTGATAAGAACAGTCCCGGTCTCACCATCACAGACAGTGACATCCACGTTGTGTAACAAACAAGATGAAATCTATAAACATTTGAGGTAAGTTTGTGATAGAAAAACAGGACTGTAACCTTGGGTAGTCTTAGATGCATACTCTGTATCATCCCACTTGTACCATACAGTAAGCGGCAGCTAAACCGCCACCCAACTGATTGGCCATCTTACACGAGGCCTTTGAACACTATACAAACGTGCACGTACACGCTGCAGCTGCATCCCGCTTATGCTGTAGATCTTCTCTGCCGTGTTTCGTTACCCAGAAGCGCAGAGAGAAGTCGCAATGATTTATTAGTTCTTCAGAAATCGAACGTGGAGTTTAGAAACTTCTAATGAATATATGAATCCCTCTCTTTTACTTATACTTTAAGTTCTTTGACTCTAAGTTCCCTGACTGATTGTAACAAAATTTTAATTTTAGCTAGGACACGTGGATACAGTCCTTATGGAATCCCTTTGGGATCGTAAAGAAGTGCCGCACTCAGCACGACTTCCTGCAAATTTGTTTTTCTACTGCCCTGCACTGAAAAACTAGGAAAGATTGCATCAAAGATGCCATTATGAACTTTGGCACTATATCTTGTATAGCGATCCTAATTTAATTAATTTTCCTAATTAGGTTACCCTGCCCCGTGGACAAAACATTGATCCACAGTTTTCATCTCATCCCGGCTGGGAAGTGAGTCTTAACATGCTTTCTACATTTGACTAGCCTCCAGCTTTAAATAACATTAGGCTAACAAGGGCTTTTAATCCCATTCAATCTAGTTAACACCACAACAAGCGGAGTAGACTCAGGTAGGAGATGAACAGATCCCAAACTAGGAGAATAGTTATTCAAGTCCCCTGGGGGCATGGTTTCCAGCCCTTCCCACCTATCATCGTAACTGTAAAATCCGTCCCACTTTGAAACCCTGAGATTGCAGACTGAGAAGAAACTGGGTTCAGGGTGACCCCCGCCCCCTTCCGGTTGGCTGGCCGGTCTTTAGGGTCATGCCTGGGCATAATAGGTGGCGTTGTATCTCCTACCATGTGACTAGGCTGCTTCGTGATAGACACTGCTCTGTCTCCTGCCCCCGTGCCACTACCACTGGGATTAGAAATGGTGGTCGAGATCGTAGGCCTTGTAGGAGGGATACTTGTGAAGAGAAGGGCATGATCCCCCTGCAAGGAGGCGATAAGTGCAGACAGGTTGCTTTCCAGTGCAGAAAGTTGTAGTAGGATGGGGACCAATTTAGTTCCAAGTTCTGACAGCAAGGCCGCTTTGAGCATGTCTAATGAAATATAATCCAGGTTAGGCACTACTGGGTGGACTGCTGAAGATGACTGTGATCCAATGTTCTTTCTGCCTTTACTAGGGCCCCCAACAGAGGGGCGCTTCCTCTTAGTGCCTCCTGGGCCCAACCCATTGCTTGAGGTCATGTCAGGGGCTGATCTAAAAATTGGCGACTGAGCACGGGACCCATGTGACAGCAACTAGTGTAAGGGGGGGGGGGCGATACCCCCAGCCTGGTCTTGAGGTATATCTTGAGGTATGTCCACCAAGCCTACTTGAGGAAACTGAGGCTCAGTATGGAAACCAGCATATGGAGCAACAGAAAAAATCACTAGGGAAGGGTGGGAAGGTAAGCGAGATAATCATCTAATAGCCAATTAAATATCCTTGTCCAGAACCCCAGCAGCCTGCTGCAAAAAAGCATCCTATGTATGACTTTTATGTTTTTTCTTTTATAAAACCGGATAAAGTTTGTTGAATCCACTAATGTTTAGAAGAAACATAGTTTAGACAGTACTGGACCTTAAAGTAAGCCTTTTCTGCCTGCTATTGCTGCATTTGGTGAGCCAGGTGTACACAGGAAGTAACTTGATTGGTATGAAATGTATTTATTTAAGACATTTGTATAGCGCGGCTGTCACCTTACAGGTATCCTGGCGCTGAGATATCTCCTAGATGGGAAGCACAGGGAGGCAACAATGGAATGGCAGCAATGAAATGGCCAGAAGTTTAACATTTAGGAAACAGCCAGGTTTTGACCCGTTTCCTAAAAGGGAGAAGTTCCTTACTTTGGCGGATGTCCAGGGGCAAGCTATTCCAAAGTTTGGCAGCCGAAACTTTAAAAGATCTGCCTCCGGTCCTAACCGTTTTAAATCTTGGTACTTGTACAAGGCAGGCCGCTGTAGATCGAAGTGCTCTGGATGGAATGTACTTATCAAACATGGTTTGCAGAGAGCTGGGCCCAACTCCCTGCAGAGCTTTAAAAACAAGACAGAGAGATTTGAAGGCCACTCGCTGTTTCAATGGGAGCCAGTGAAGCTCGGCCAGCGCCGCTGTGGCCGAAGATCTCCTGGACCAACCGAGGGCCAATTTGGCAGCGGCAGATTGAACTCTTTGGAGTCTGTCTAACAGCGTGGATGGAGCCTCGAGTAGCAGCGCATTGCAATAGTCAAGACGACTAAGAATGGTGCACCTGACTATTAAAGCCCGGGCCTGTAAGGGAAGAAGTGGCAGGATCTTACGTAGGGAGCGAATGAGAGCCGAGCAGGTGGACACTGTTTTCGCAACCTGGGCTTCCATGCTGAGTTTATTATCCATCATAACACCCAGATTGCGAACAGTGGTGACTGGCTGTGGCTTTTCCAAGGAATCAGGGGGCCCGAACTCCACCGGGAATGGGCGAGGGATCCAACTTCCAGCACAGAACAGGACCTCGGTTTTGGAGGCGTTGAACTGTAAAGAATTATTGTGTAGCCAACGAGCCGTGTCTCGTAGACAGTCATGAAAAGATTCCAAGGGAATCGATTCCTCACCCTCCCAAGAGAGGATGAGTTGAGTGTCGTCAGCGTAGTTGATTGCCTTTAGCCTGTGGGATTTTATCAACGTAATCAGTGGTTTAAGGTAAACGTTAAATAAAATCGGGCTGATGGACGAGCCTTGGGGCACCCCGTAGAGCACCGGGGAGAAGGCCGATCGAAACGGGGGAAGGGACACGGCCTGCTTCCTATTCCGCAAGAAAGAGCGTAACCAGTGCAGGGCAGTGCCCCCCACCCCGGCCTCCCTCAGTCTCTCCAGTAGAGTCTCGTGAGTAACCGTATCGAATGCGGCAGACAGGTCCAGCAAAATCAAAGCAACTGCCTGGCCCCTGTCTGCACGCATTCGAAGGTCCTCCATGGCGGTAAGTAGGGCTGTTTCAGTGCCATGGGCTGGACGGAAACCAAATTGATTTCGTCCAGGAAATGATTTTGCTCCAGATGTTTGGAGAGACAGAAACTCACCCAGCGCTCGGCTATTTTTGCCGGGAATGGTAGCAGGGAGATGGGCCGATAATTCTGTAGACACTCAGGGTTTAAGGAGGGTTTTTTCACCAATGGCATAATAAGAGCTTGCTTCCAGGGAGCAGGGACTAAACCACTACGCAGAGATTGATTGCAGATCCTGCAGAGAGTGGGGAAGAGTTCTTCTCCGGAGGCCTTCCATATTTTGTGAGGAATAGGGTCCAGAGGAGATCCCGATGAAATTCCGCGAGCCAGTCTATCGAAGTCCGAAATACAATCTTAGTCATCACTATCTCCTTATTCCTTTAGTCTCTTATCTGTAAACACTTTGAGTGCTTGGTACTGGGCTCTGGTAAAGTACAAAGTGCTTAAAAAAAATCCTTGTGAACTCCCCATCAAGGTGTTTAGTTCACTGAGTTGGGCAGCCACAAACCTTGCTCATTTATTCCTTGCTTGACCTCTTTGCCAAAATATTGTGGTTGAGAACTCTCTATTAAAGGTCTGGGCAGTTCACACTCCGTGGCATTTCCTTGATGAGAACAGTCCCAGTCTCACCATCACAGACAGTGACATCCACGTTGTGTAACAAACAAGATGAAATCTATAAACATTTGAGGTAAGTTTGTGATAGAAAAACAGGACTGTAACCTTGGGTAGTCTTAGATGCATACTCTGTATCATCCCACTTGTACCATACAGTAAGCGGCAGCTAACCCGCTACCTACCTGATTGGCCATCTTCCACGAGGCCTTTGAACACTGTACAAACGTGCATGTACACGCTGCAGCTGCATCCCGCTTATGTTGTAGGTCTTCTCTGCCGTGTTCCGTTCCCCAGAAGCGCAGAGAGAAGCCGCAATGATTTATTAGTTCTTCAGAAATCGAACGTGGAGTTTAGAAACTTCTAATGAATATATGAATTCCTCTCTTTTACTTATACTTTAAGTTCTTTGACTCTAAGTTCCCTGACTGATTGTAACAAAATTTAAATTTTAGCTAGGACAAGTGTTTACTGTCCTTATAGAATCCCTTTGGGATCGTAAAAAAGTGCTGCACTCAGCGCGACTTCATGCAAATTTGTTTTTCTACTGCCCTGCACTGAAAAACTAGGAAAGATTGCATCAAAGATGCCATTATGAACTTTGGCACTATATCTTGTATAGCGATCCTAATTTAATTAATTTTCCTAATTAGGTTACCTTGCCCCTTGGACAAAACATTGATCCACAGTTTTCATCTCATCCCGGCTGGGAAGTGAGTCTTAACATGCTTTCTACATTTGACTAGCCTCCAGCTTTAAATAACATTAGGCTAACAAGGGCTTTTAATCCCATTCAGGGGCCTTTTTAGGTCTCCCATAGATAGCTCTTGCGCTGTCTCTTTGAGACATGCTGTATTCAGGATATGGGAGTGAAGCTTCACCCACTTTCTGCCCATCTTTTTTATTGTCTCCTGTTACTGTCATTTGTAAATGGTATATGGAACGCACTCCCTAGAGACCTCCGATGCCACCGCTCCTTCGCCTGCTTCAAAGGGAACCTTAAACTCCTCCTTAACAGATACCTTACCACACAAGCCAACTGAACTAAGCTCCAATAGCTCACTCTCTCCAAGGCTCGAACGTTTGGGGTAGTTAGTTATTTGGTTGTTTCAGCTGTCTAGTATATCATTCACTTCTATAATTTATGCTGTTTTAATTAGTCCACACACTGTCAATCAATCAATCAATCAAGAATTTGTAGAGCGCACTACTTTGTAGAGCGCACAGTGATGTCACTGACCATGTCATGAATGATCTAATATGTGACATCATCAGCAGTGCATTGCGGGTGCACGAAATATAGTTAGTCCAACTAACTATATAGGAGCAATTTCAATGGTTTTGTATGAGTGAAATGTCCAGCAAACTATAACACCCCTAAAACTTTTTTTGAGTGAATTTCAAAGTTTTTTTTAATGCTAATTCCTAACTATATAAGGCCTGAAACCTATGTTTTTTTCAGTGAATTTCAAAGGTTTTTTAAATGCTAATTCCTAACTATATAAGGCCTGAAACCTATGGTTTTTTAAGTGAATTTGCAAGGTTTTTTAAATGCTAATTCCTAACTATATAAGGCCTGAAACCTATGGTTTTTTAAGTGAATTTGCGAGGTTTTTTAAAGGCTAATTCCTAACTATATAAGCCCTGAAACCTATGTTTTTTTCAGTGAATTTGCAAGGTTTTTTAAATGCTAATTCCTAACTATATCAGGCGTGAAACCTATATTTTTTTTCAATACATTTCAAATGTTTTGTAAATGCTAATTCTATTAACGGATAACGTTTATATATGTTATTATCCTTCTGGGACCACCTGAGCAGCTACCTTGTTTCTCAGGAGAAGTGAGGCACAAGAGAGCACAAAACAAGAGTGGAAAACGCGGAAAGGGGGGCAGGGTAGAGACCCCCTGACCTCCTAACCCTTCTCAGGTTGTCCTAGAAGGACCCCCAAGGCCAAAATTATTATTATTATTTTTTTATAAAATTGCATAAGGCCTGAAACCTATGGTTTTTGAAGTGAATTTGCTAGGTTTTTTAAATGCTAATTCCTAACTATATAAGGCCTGAAATCTATGGTTTTTTAAGTGAATTTGCAAGGTTTTTTAAATGCTAATTCCTAACTATATATGTATATATATAAATTCCTTTATTCGGTTTAACACGTTGGCAAACCATAAAAGCACATTTGTTTTTAAAAATACAGTATAAAAAATATGAAATCTACATTTTCAAGCAAATATTTGATCCAGTGTAAGTCAATACATTTTAAAAGACTAGAGAGGGTTAGTTCATTATAGTTTCTAGGGCCGCAATCAAGTAAGCATGGGCGAATTTTGCGAATCTCGCGTTCGCGAATTTTGCGGATTTGCGAACTCGCAATCCGCAAAATCCGCGAATTCTCGCGAATTTGCGGATTTTTTTTTGTGTTTGCGCAGGTTTCTGCCAGTTCGCGAGGGTTTTGTACAATGTCGCAAATTGCGAACTTACCTGTCGGGTCGCAAGTTTCGCGAACTTGTTGTTTCTACGTGTCCAGCCTGTTTGGGACACTCTTCTTCATCACTGCCACTCTCTGTCACCACTGCCACTCTCTGACTACTCATGCCACCCTCTGGCCCACCAATGACACCCTCTGTTTCATCACAGCACCCTCTGGTTGTCCAGTCAGTGTACATTATTATGGCAACGCAAGCACACCTTCCCTGCCTCAAGTGACCTGAATTAATTTGGGGCTGATTAATGTGTCACAGAATATTTTTTTAGCTGGCACCTGCTTCCTTAGTGCTTCCTGATTAGTGATCTTTTGCACTTGCTAAGTGCTTTCATTGTTGCAAAATTAATTACAACACCTGCCCTGCCCCAACTGACAATAATGAATTAGGGGCTGATTAATGGATTTGAACTTCCAGCCTGGCTCCTGCTTGTCTCCCTTAGCTGTAATTCAGGACCTTTGTGGCATATGTGTAACTATTCTGAGGTTCAGAGCAGGGTCACATAATAGTTGCAACTGGCAACTGAACTCTGGAGGGGCCCCTCAGGAAGCACTACAGGAAATGGCTACTAATGATGAGCCTGAACTTTTGAACCTGGTAAGTAGTTTCAGTTTTGCTAAGATCGTATTTCTGCAATTTTGCACTTATTCGCGGGGCGCGAACTCACGCGAACAGTGCGAACAGTGCAAGCAAAATCCGCTGCGCGCGGATTTGCGGATTTTGCGGGAGATTCGCAAATCTCGCGGATTGCGAATTTACCGAAAATCCGCAAAATCCGCGAGCGAAACGGATTTTCCGCCCATGCTTACAATCAAGATGTATTATTACAGGTTTTTTCTATGCCTTATGACACATTTCAGAAAATTCACAACATGGTAACAGACAGATTCAGATTCCAACATTTGTAGGCGAAACATTGCGGGACAGCATTGCCTCAAACCCCATTGCCTCAACAATGGCAATAACCATGTTTTACGATGTGAGGTATGAAATTTACAAAACAATATAGTGTGTAAATTAGTTTGTTTTGAATTCTCATCACACGGACATACAGGAAGGGTTTGTTCCCACCTATTTCCTACACAGCAGGCTACTAGCCTGAAAAAAAGGTCTAGCCTAAATCTTGTCAGCAGCATTCTCTCGTAAGGACTAATTTCCAATGTTAAATAAGGCTGAATGCTTTCTGTGGCCTGGACCATATTAGCATGGAGGACCGAGGGTTTTTGAGACTCAGCGGCCAGCCTTAGTGACTCTAGGTGACTTAATGCCAGTTGTTTCAATGTTTTCTTCGGTATGTCAATAATATTTTCAGGTTGGAGATAATAGTTCTCCTTTCCTAGATCTTTAAAAAACATTCTGACATACCGGAGCCATAGAATATTATCTGCTCTATCAAGAGACATCAGCTCTGCTACAATTGACTGTGTAAATATGTTTTTTTCGGAGGTCCAAATACGCCTCCACAGCAATAGCGGCTAGATCTTTATGAGGTCTTCTAAATAAGGGACACCAAGTTCCACATGAATTGCGTATATGGAAGTGGAACGTGGTATTGCTAGGAGGAATCTGAAACAAGAATTTTCTACAACCTGAAGAGTAGTTGTGTCAACATGGCCCCAGAGACCGGCCCCGTATAGTGCAATTGACTGGCACTTTGCACTATACATTTTTAATAGCTCTACTGGAGCCCTTTTCCCTAATCTCTGTGAGAAACTGACCAACGCCGCTGTGGCTCTTTTGAATAAGTGGCACCTTGCGTCCACTGCTGCCCGCCAATTCTGCTTCCTATCAATCATGATGCCCAAGTACGGATATTTATCGGCTATCTCGAGTTTTTGGTTGTTAAGGTGAATGCTCCTAACTTGTTTTTTCTTACTCCCTGCTATCATGACGAACGTTTTTTTTACGTTCACATGCAGATCCAGCTTGGTCATGAAGTCCGTGTAACTATTCAAAGACTTCTGCAGTTCACGCGGAGTGTGTGCCAAGATTACGGCGTCGTCTGCGTAGAGCAGAGCGGGAATCAGGCGCTTTTTTACCTGCGGGAGGTCCTGTGCCCCCCTCAGCATCTCCTCCTCAAGACCATTGGTATACAAAGAGAATAGGAAGGGGGCCAGGACACAACCTTGTCTGACTCCACGCTCCACCCTAAACGGCTCCGTCAGCTCCCCCCTTAGGCCAAAACGCACTCTCGCAGTCGCTGTTGAATATAGTTCTCTCAGGAAATCTAAGATAACAGCGTCCACTCCCATTTCCCTCAAGATTGTCCAGAGTTTTGCGTGGGAGACGCAGTCAAATGCTGCGGACAGGTCCACGTATACCATGTAGACCGTGCCCTTTTTGCTTGTGTGTATTTACTAGTTAGGAGGCTAAGATTGAGAGCTTGCTCCACTGTGCCGAAGCCTTCTCAAAATCCAAACTGGAGATCAGAGATTATGCCTTTCGCCTCAGCCCACTGCTGGAATCTCTGGAGGATTACCCTACCAGCGACTTTACAAAGAGAATCCATCAGCAAAATGGGGCGATAGCATGTGGGATCCTGGCGATCCCCTTTCTTTTTTTTTTTTTTTGGAAAACCTTTATTGTATCTTCACAGCTTCACACAGCATGCCGCCTACATCCCAAGAGGGCCGGCCGCTAATCAGGAGTGTCACAATGAGAACGACCTTCAGAAATACAGTCAGTGTAGGTTATAGCAAAAGTCATATCTGAGAAGGCCGCCAGCGAAAGTAGTGAAGGTCAGAAGCAAATGTTCCATGCAGGATGATCGAGGTTCTCATTTTCTATTTTCAAAACTAACTAAAGGAACAGTCGAACATAGGGAAATCACAGTACGATCATTGTCTTTGTATATTGCTAGATAGACGTGAGAGTACACCCGGAGCAAAACAACGTCATATGCATCCACAAGTTAACATCAGGTGTAAAGGAGACACCGCCCCCCTTAACCCTTCCTGAAGGATCCCGCCCCACAATCAACCACCCTCACTCCAACCCGTCATCCTCATCCGAGTCTAATGGGTCATCCTCTGGCAGTGGGTCGCAGATGTCACCCCGGTAAGTGTTCCATGGGGACCATACCTTGTTCCACTTGCCAGGACAAGCTCGGTTTAGGTATACAGCCCTTTCAGTAACCATCGCCCTGTCCATGTTAATGCACCACTGTGATGTTGTCGGGAGGTCCGCCACCCCCCAGCGCTGCGCAATGTCTCGCTTTGCTACCATCATACCCAGTGTCACCCAAATGCGTCCATGCCGGGACAAGTCTGTCGGCTCCCAAACATTGAGGAGGCACCGTCGTGGTTCCGGCAATACCGAGACCTCCAGCACCTGTGACACAGTGCGCAGGACCTGACGCCAGTAGCTGTGTATGCGTGGGCAATCCCAGAATGTATGGAAGAAGGTGCCCTCCTCCCCACCGCCTCTCAAGCAAAAGGGATCAGGGGTCCGTTGTATGCGGTGTAGTAGTGTTCTGGTGTAATATGTTCTGTGGAGAACTTTGAGCTGGAGTAGCCTCATCCTGGCCGATATGCCTGCCTCCTTGGGGGAAGCCAACGCCTCGTTCCACTCATGTTCGTCAAGCGCGCACACCTCCCGTTCCCATTTCTCCTTAAGGGACACCAGTGGATCCGGGGAGTTGTTAAGTAGCTTCCGGTATGTGAGGGAGGTCGCCTTTTCTACCATATAGTCCGTCAGGAGGCGATCCTCCAGCGGGGAGGACTCAGGAAGAGTCGAACCAGTTGGAATGGCCGCTAGTAATGCATGGCGAATTTGTACATACCGGTATGTCTCGTGAGGTCCCAGATCATAAAGCTCTTTCAGACGGGCGAAGGTGATGACACCCCCTCGCTCCCACATATCCCCCACCATGGAGATTCCTATGTCATCCCATCGGGAGAACCCCTTACTGACCCGAAGATTGCCCACGGCACACGCGTCCCAGAGCGGAGTGAGTTTGGTGAGCGTGTCTTTCCACCCCAGCGCAGCGGTGGCTGCGTGCCAAGTGGCTACTGTGAGCCTGGTGGGGCCCACCAGTGGTCTAAGTTTCCGCCGATCATAAAGCGGTGCCAGTAAGGTATTGGCGCCTAGCTGAGCTCTATCTGCCTGGAATGCCGGGTCGGATTGCGATGCATGCAGCCACTGGTTAATGGGCCTGAGTTGTGCCGCCCAGTAGTATAGATGCAGGTTCGGGAGTGCGATGCCGCCCTCGTACCAGCTCCTGCAGAGTTTGGCTTGGGCTATACGCGCAGGGCGGTTGCCCCACAACAGCCCAGAGACTACTGCCGCAACCTTCCTGAACTATCCCGCTGACACTGGGAATGGAGTGTTGTCTAGGATGTATAGGAAACGGGGTAAGGACTTCATTTTAAACAAGGCAGCTCTCCCCAGCATCGTCAACGGCAATCCTGCCCAGAAGCCTGCGTCTTGTTTGAGACGATCCAGTGGTGGCAAGAGGTTCAGCCTTTCGTGTTCGGTAGGGTCTTTCGTGACATGGATGCCTAGGTATTTGAAGGAGGAATCGGCCAGCCGCAGTGGGCAGTCCGGGCCAAGTGTCGGGTGGTTCCCTGTCAGGACATACAACTCTGACTTACTCCAGTTGATGGTATAACCAGAGGTTTCGCCGTGGTCGTTACAGAGCTGCAAAAGAGCTGGTACGCCATGCTCGGGATCCGTCAGGTATACCAGCATGTCGTCTGCATACAGAGATATGCGGTCCTCCCATCCCTCCCTCCATTTAATCCCTTTAAGTAAGGGGGTAGTTCTAATACGGATGGCCAGAGGTTCTAGGGAGAGTGCAAAGAGAAGGGGGGAAAGTGGGCAGCCCTGCCGGGTACCACGTCCAAGTGAGAAAGAGCGTGATATGTGGCCGTTCGCCACCACGTGTGCCACTGGTGCTGTGTAAAGTAATCGTATCCATGAGATGAAGTTTGGGCCAAAGCCCATGCACGAAAGGACTTCAAAGAGGTAGGCCCACTCCACTAGATCAAAGGCCATTTTCGCATCTAGTGCCAGTATAGCCGCAGTCTCGCCAATGCAGTCCGCCCTCGCCAACACCCCGTGCACCCTTCTGAGATTGAGCGCGGTGTTCCTGTGGGGCATGAATCCCGACTGGTCCGGGTGGATAAGGTCGGACAGGTGAGGCATCAGACGGTTAGCCAGGAGTTTCGCTAGGATTTTACTCTCCGCGTTAAGCAGGGAGATAGGGCGGTAGGATGAGCATTCCTCGGGGGGTTTGCCGGGCTTAGGGATAACCACAATCGTGGCCGTCCGTTGGTCCAACGGGAGCATCCCCTTATCTTTACATTCCACATACATTTTAAGCAAATGCGGGCAAAGAGCGTCAGTACGTGCTTGGAACCATTCTACCGGGATGCCATTCGGCCCCAGTGCCTTGCCGGGTCGGAGGGCTCCGATGGCGACCCGTAGTTCATCTGTGGTAAACGGCGCCTCTAGATCAGCTACGGCCTCCGGCTGCAGCGTTGGAATGTCTATGTTGCTTAACGCGCATTGGGCCGCCATCGTTGTGACTACCCGGTCAGGGGTGTATACTTTTTCAAAGTGGGATGCCAGCGCCTCTACCACTCGATCAGGGTCGGTCAGAATCCTGCCCTCGTCATCCCTCACCTGCTGGATACCTCTGGAGCTACCCCCTCTTTTGTCGAGCCAGGCCAACATCTTCCCCGCCTTATCCCCCACATCATACACCCGGTCCTGTGTGTCGGTGATATGTCCCTGTGTAATGTGTCGTGCATGGTCTGCGTACAGTCGCTGTTCAAGTGCGAGGGTGTGTGCTGTATTTTCCGTGGGGTCGGCTTCATGGGCAGTGGTGGCTGCACGCAGTCGGAGCTCGAGGGCAGAGTGTTCAGCTGTCTGTTCCCTTCTGTGTGCTGTTATGGAGCCTATCGCCTGCCCCCGCAACACTGTTTTATATGCCTCCCAGAGAACCTCAGCCGAGGCCGCGGTTGGTTCATTTTCCGTGAAATAGTGTTCCGTGGCCTTCTGCAGGGCCTTCCTGACTTTCGGGACCTTAAGATAAGAGGCTTGAATGGGGAAAATGCGGCGGCGGGACCGTGTCCGCGAGGTGACTGTGAGAGTCAGTGGTGAATGGTCTGAGATGCCCCGAGGGTGTATATTCACTTCATCTACGCGCTGTAGCCCATCCCCTAAAGCTAGGAAGTAGTCAATGCGGGATAGACTATTGTGAACGGTGGAGTGGAACGTGTATTGCCGTACCATCGGGTGAACATGGCGCCAAACGTCCACCAGCCCCAGTGCCTCTAGAAATCGCCGAAACCGGGAGGGACCCCCCGGAAGGGCGGTCGCCGGGAACTTGTTGAGCTGCGGATCTGCAGTTGCGTTGAAGTCCCCACCTATAAGCATGTCTCCCTCCGGGAGGGACAGCAAGAAGTCACCCAGGGCCGGTAGCATCACCGAGTGTAGTGAAGGTGGGATGTAAACTGAAACTACTGTTAAGGGGCGTCCGTCCCATTGACCCGCCACCGCTGCAAAGCAACCCTGCGTGTCGGTTCTAGTGCTAAGGGTAATGAAGTGAGAAGATTTTCTGATCAGTATGCCCGTACCCCGGGAACCAGTGGAAAATTCGGAGTGAACCAACATTCTATACACCCTTCTGTCCAAGGCCTTGGTCGCATTACCCACCAAGTGGGTCTCCTGCAGGAGTATCACGTCTGGTTTGTAGCGTTTCACCTCGGACAGAACGAGGCCGCGTTTCACCTTATCACCCGGGCCTCGCACATTCCAGGCGAGAAGTCGGAGGTTGGAGTCGCTTACTTGCGTCCCACCCGCTCCCGTTGTATTGAGCTGCTCACCCACCATCCGTAGGGATTAGAAACAAATACCACCAGTACAGACTCCATCGCACCAGCAACATTACAATAGCTGTCAAAGTACATTGTACAATTTGAGATTGATTCTGTGAAGTTCCCTTAACGATTAACCAACCCCCACAACCCCCCCACCCTGCCTCCCTGCCAAACGGACTCAGAACTGCCCGCCACCCCAACTCAGCAGAGCGCTTATCCCATGCCAAAGGCGATCCCCTTTCTTGAAGATTGGGAACATGATAGATCTCGACCAAGATTCTATCAGGCCCACTTTTGCTGCTGCACTACATACTCTGGTGAGAATAGGGGCCCAAAGATCTAAATTATGTTTGAAGAGGTCCACCGGAACCCCATCTGGGCCCGGTGCTTTCCCATTCTTACTAGCACCCAGTGCAACTATTAACTCAGAAATGTCGAACTGTAGGGAAATTGGGTATTCAACCTTTGTCAGTGTGTTTTCGGTCCTTTCTGGTGTTGGGTTTTTAAAAATTTTTGAGAAGTGAGCTATCCATATGTCTTCCTCTATGGCCACTTCTATTTTAGGACTTTTATCATCTACAAGGTAGGGTGATCTAAGTGTACGCCAGAATTTCTCACTATTTTTAGAAAGAGCGCTAGTATGGAGATCATTCCATAATTTTTGCTTAAGTTCTTCTATTCTTAATTTACGTGCCCTATTGTATTGTTTTCTATAGAGTTGGATCTGAGTCTGGTCTCTGGGAGTAATTTTTAGAGCTAGTTTTAAGTTGGTTAGGGCCTCTGTACAGCTGTGATTAAACCATCCTCTAACAATCGTATTTTGGCTTTTAGAGTTAGAGGTAAGGAGACACTTTGTTTTCTCCAGTATTTGAATAAAATTACTTAGAACAGTCTCATCTGTTTCTTGTAAGTCTAAGCATTTAATTATGTTTGGTAAGCCACTTTTACCAGTTTACCGGTGATTTCTGTGGATTTACCTTTTCCCACTTTAATGTATATCCATTTTGTTTTCCCAGCTCCAATCGATTTTGGGCAAGCGTTTTTTCTATAATTGTAGTTATCATTTTGACCTGATTTATATAGAAATCAGTTTTCAAGGCAGAATGATCACTTAGTGTGTTGTGTCTAACCTCAAAAGTTTTAAGTCTACATGCCAGTACGGGGGAAAGGAGGATATAATCGACTGTTGTTTGGAATCCTCTGCCAACGTAAGTTGGCTGTAGATAGTCTGTATCTGCGCTTGTGGTGTTAGCTATTTCTAAATCTAACTCTGATAATATATTGTTCATAGCATCCCCTATTTTGGTGTGTTCAAAATGGATCAAAGGGGAGTCTACCTCGTCTGTTATACCACATTGATTGGTCTTTCCTCGTGGGCATGGGTGTATGTTAAAATCCCCTCCACAGAGGAGGTGGATTGCCCCTTTGCCTATCCTGGTTTGGCGGAACTGGATTATGTTTTCATGTATATTTGAAAGGAGGGTCAAGAATTGTCCATCTTCCAAATTATTATAGAGATTAATTAGAAGGACTGTATCCTTGTTCTTGAGGGTGAGGCATAATATTTGGTAGTTTGGGTCAGAGTCGACTGGCGTTACTTTTAGATTCAGAGTGTTAGCTATAAATGTAGTAATCCCCCTTTTGGTCTGCCCGCATTACAAGTAAGGGCTGGGATAAAATACGTTTTGTATCCTGGGAGATGAAGTTCCACTGTGGACCACGTCTCCTGTAGACAAACTATTTTTCCCTAATCCAGAAAGTGCAGGGCCGTCCCATCATCAATTTTAGAGCGGAGACCCGCCACATTCCAGAAGAAGATGGAAAGAGGAGCCGTGTCTAAATTCTTTTCTACTGCGCCTTGTTCTGGGGAAGGTGTTAAGTTTATTACTTTGGGTGAGGTAGGATTATTTTGTCCAGTCACCTCTAATGGTCAATCGACCATTTCAAGGCCACTGAATCTATTCCTCGTTGGAATATTATACCAAGTGTCGCATCGTGGTTGTTCGTTATAGGTTATTCTCAGCGAGTACGGGCCTTGATCATCCCACCCCCTCCGCCTATAGCATGGTCCTACTGTTTGCCAGGGGTTCTCATAATTCTGGCAGCGCGGAATCACTGGTTGTCTTATGTTGCCATAATCAAAGTGGCGTGAAGTTGTGAATTCCCAGGGAGTTTCATGATTATTATTATAGAAGTCATTATATTGTCTTGCTGGGTAGAAGAAAGAGAGTGGTTTAGTACTTATGCCCGCGTTTCCACCCGAGGGCTCCCATGAGCAGATGTAATCTACGACTCTGGGGTCCTCGAATGTAATGACGATACAATCTCCCGGGATAGTCTTTCTTCCATTTCCCACCCAGGTTGTTCTACGAACCGCTGGGGGCCGGAGTTTTGGCTACTGGTGTTTTAGTTACCATTGTTTTTGGCGCAGGTTTTTTTGAGACTGGTGTCGTTAGGACCGGTGTTTTGGGGATTGCTGCTGGTGACGGCAAGGGATTACTTTGTGAAGTAGTTATGGTAGTATTAGTAGGTAATTTTGGTCTGGTTTTATTTATCTTTTCGGGCCCTGGTTTAGTTGTTATATTTGGCAATGTAGGGAGATTATCTTGAATGTTTATTTGGTTAGGCAGTAACTGCTTACTATTCATATTTCCCCCCTTTTTTTGTTCCGCCGGGGCTAGTACCGGTTTTACAAGCTTTACTAGGTTAGTTAACTGATTCTCTATCCTCGCCAGTCTTGCCTCTACTGGGGCGAATAGAGATTTCACTGTGTCTTTAATTATGTCTAAGAGCTGTGCGTTGTTACTAGACGTTGTATCGTTACTGCATGGTAAGAGAACTGGGGACTCTGAGGAGATTAGACTAGATGAGTCATGCACAGGTTGATTTACTATTGCCGTGACTAATATGTGTTCCTGCCTAGGAGATGCGGGATGAACCCTAGTAGGTGTATCTTCAATGGGGGTATCAGCAATCTCAGTCATATTGGTGGTTTTTTGGCCATTTTTTCTTTTACTTACTGCGCCCTCTCTCCTCCCTCTAGCTTGTCTTATTTCATCCGGAGTGGTTTGAACAAGGAGGTCTGGGGTCCTTTCCAGGTCTAGAACAGATTGGCCTGCTGATATCTGGGAATCTGAGAGCTGGAAGACCGAGAGGTGGACAGTATTTGGTAGACTGAGTCTGCCCTCACAGCGACTCCCTTCTCCTGAATTACCGTCTATTGCAGGGGATCTTGCCTTCACTAAATGACCCATAGAGGATCTCTTAGCGTGTTCTAAGTCCAGTGACACCCTACTTTCTATCAAAGTAATACTTTGATCAATAAAAAGGTTAGCCTTGGTGATGAAGTCGTCCATTGGGCCTAGCAGTTTATCCCCACACCCGTTAGTCTTGCTTTTACCCTTATTTCCCCTGGTTGATACCATTGTTCGTGAAGAGCCAATCCACAAAACTGATTTTTTTAAAATAGTAACTATGTGGAGCCCAGTGTCAATAAAATGTTTCTGGAGAAATAGTTAGTGGGTTCGCCCGGTCCGGTCTCTCCGGTCCTCGAACGGCCTCAAACGGCCCGCTCTTTGCCCGGTCTTCACCCCGAGCTCCGTCCTGCGTGCGTCCCGCATCGCGGTGGAGCTGCGCCAATCAAATACGTGAGGGCGGGGGCGTGGCCGCCGGGGGAAGAGGCACCAGCTGTGCAGAATGGAGAATGCTGGGCCTCGCAGTCCCCGGATAAGTTCCTTTCGCTAGGCAAACGGCAGAGTCCTCAACCTGGGCAGTTCCAGACTGGGAGCGAGTTGATTTTCCGCCGACTGCGGAAAGCGCTCACACCAGCTGTCGTGCCTCAGGGAGCAAGCAGGGAGATCGTAGGTCAGGCACCCAAACTGTGGAACAATCCTCCGTGGCAAGCAGTTCAGTTCCGTGAGCGGCACCCGCGAAGCGGGTGTCGCGAAAGGTTATGAGGTCTGCAGGCGGGGGCGTGGCTGCCGGGGGAAGAGGCACCAGCTGTGCAGAATGGAGAATGCTGGGCCTCGCAGTCCCCCGGTAGGTTCCTTTCGCTAGGCAAACGGCAGAGTCCTCAACCTGGGCAGATCCAGACTGGGAGCGAGTTGATTTTCCGCCGACTGCGGAAAGCGCTCACACCAGCTGTCGTGCCTCAGGGAGCAAGCAGGGATATTGTAGGTCAAGCACCCAAACTGTGGAACAATCCTCCGTGGCAAGCAGTTCAGTTCCGTGAGCGCCACCCCATCCTAACTATATATGGCCTGAAACCTATGGTTTTTTCATTGAATTTGAAAGGTTTTTTAAATGCTAGTTCCTAGCTATATATGGCCTGAAACCTATGGTTTTTTCAGTAAATTTGCAAGGTTTTTTAAGTGCTAATTCATAACTATATCTGGCGTGAAACCTATTTTTTTTCCAAAAAACTTCAAAGGTTTCGTAAATGCAAATTCTATTAGCGAATAAAGTTTTTATGTGTTAATATCCTTCTGGTACCACCTGAGCAGCCATCTTATTTCTCAGTAGAACTGAGGCACAAGAGAGCACAATACAAGAGTGGAAAACGCAAAAAGGGGGCAGGGTAGAGACCCCCTGACCCCCTAGCCCTTCTCAGGTTGGCCCAGAAGGACCCCCTAGGGCAACATTTTTTTAAATGAAATCACGGGGTACGCGCACGGTACACGTACGTACGCGGACCTGTATGCATACCGTGCGGGCACCTCGTTTTTTTTTATGGCCTTGGTGGTCCTTCTGGGACCCCCTGAGAAGGGCTAGGGGGTTGGGAGGTCTCTACCCTGCCCCCTTTTTGTGTTTTCCACTCTTGTTCTGGGCTCTCTTGTGCCTCAGTTCTCCTGATAAACAAGATGATGGCCTACTCTTCCTGGTTTGGACCGTTTGGACAGTCGACTGCCAGCCAATCAGGATCGCCCTCGCGCACGTAAGGGTACGCGCACTTACGCGTACGGTATGCGTACGGTACGCGTACGGTGCACGGACCCGTAAGCTCATATAGATATATATGTGTTTTTGAACCTAATTTTCAAAAAAACCACTGGAGCATATTTCACCACACATAGCAAAGGCACATCTGCGTACCAGTCCCTACAATTTTGCCAAGTTTGGCGTAATTCCGTACAGCGGTTCGGGCTGTAGACTTGTCAGACCGTCCTATGGAAATTAACATGGGCAAAACACGTTTTGGGACCCCCCTTTTTTCTCAGCCCCCACTTCACGAATCCCCCCGAAACTTTCAGGGAAGGAGTGGAGCGCAGCGAGACCATTTTAAGGAAAATTACAGGCAGATCCCTCAATCGGCGTCAAAGTTATTCCCAATAGAATGTTCGGAATTTCCTATGGTAGCCAATCCTAACTATATATACCTACTGACTATCGCCAGTAGGTATATATAGTTAGGATTTTTTTGAATAGGGATTTCTGAAAATTCTATGTTGAATAACTTTTGTGTTGAAGGACGGAATTGGCTGAAATTTTCAGGAAAATGGCACATCTTGTTTCTGAGCGTCCCCTGAAAGTTTGGGGGGGTTTCGTGAAGTGGGGGCCGAGATAAAAGGGGGGTCCCAAAATGTGTTTTTAACATTGAGTTTTCTATAGGGCGGTTGGACTCACTTTTAGCTCGAACGGCTGAATGGATTTCTATGAAACTTGGCAAAATTGTAGGGACTGGTAGTCCGATGTGCCTTTGCTAGGTCTCAAGATATGTGCTCCAGTGGATTTTGAGTATTTTAGGTTCAAAAAAATATATATATCTGCGACAGCGTCCCGGTTAGCGCCCCGGTTCGCGTACCAGACGCGTAACGGAACTTGGCGAGGAGAAGCGGATTGGCTCTGTGGTGACTGTCAACATTCTAAACAGTTCGGAGCGGCCGCCATCTTGTCTCTAGGTAGGATCGAGAGACAAGAGGTGGAAATAAACGAAGGGGGAAATGAATAAAAGGGGGCAAGGTAGACCCCTCCTGACCCCCTACGATTGATGTGGGGGCTATTAAAGGGCCCCGCGGGGCAAAAAAAAATTTTTTTTTGATTTTTCGCGGTGGAAGCGCTACTTGGTACACGAATCGGGTAGCTTACCGGTAGCGTAACGGGAGTTCGCCATCTTGCGTTAACGTCTAATTTGGACACAAGATGGATGATAAACAATGCTGGGATTGTGTAAAAGGGGGCAAGGGAGACATATCCTGACCCCCTAGATTTTGTGAAGGTGGATGAGGAGGCCCATATATGCCCAAAAAAAAAATGTAAATTTTCTCGCGATGTTAGCGCCCGGTGCGCTAACCGCGTAAATCGTGAAAATTAGTAAAAAAAAGTTACATTTTAAATTTATTTAGAGTGATCATCATTAGGGTAGCTCTGAAAAGAGCTTTTGGGTCTGTGGAAGGTTTAGGTACTTATAAGTAGGTACCAATACACAGTCTTAAATTCTGGATGAAAACTCTGTTCCCCTCATCTGAGAAGTGCACACCATCTCCTCTGTAGATATCTTGCATGTAGTAACGCAAGTTATTGTTGTAGATGGAGCCCATTCCATGGTCTCTCATGTACGCTGAAACAGACTTATTTACATGCTTCCTCGCTTTCTCAATTTGTGGTCAAAATTGATTGGACCACCTCCATTTCTGTCTTTGGCATATATTTGAATATACCAAGGCAGTGTGAGGAAAAAGTGCCATCAATTGTTCAAAGGTGTCCTTTAAAAGCATTTCCATACCTACCCCAGTCAAAGTGCCCAAATCATTTCCTCCACAGTGCACTATTATGAGGTCAGGGTTTGGCAAATGCAAAAAGGTTTTCACCAATGGTATCAATTGGTGACATCTCAATCCTCTCTGGCCAATCCAGTTGATTTCCACATTTTGTAAATTGAGGTTGTGTAAATTTCTGTTATCAGCATACCTGTGAGCCCAGTGGATGTAACTATGTCCAACAATCCAGACAGAAAACATGGTGAGAGGAGGTTCTGCTGCAGTCAGATGAAATGTGGGAATGAAATGGCAGTTGAAACAGTAGGAGTTTGTAATGAAAAAAACTGTGGAGTTTCAGTGCTAATGATTCAGTAGCAGTGATTGGTGGATTTTGATTGCTGAAAACAGAAAGTTAGGGTACATGGATGTGTTCTTTGAAAGATGTAATTCGAATGGTTAAGAAAAAATCATTTTAAGAAACATTGCACTGGATAAGCAGGTGTACTGAGAGTTCAGAGTTCAGTTGAAACATTGTTGTGTGAACTTGTAAACATGAGAGGTCTGTCAGGAGCTAGTTGCTATGGAAAAAAGGCAAAAAGGGCAGAGGGGGGAAGGGTGTTGATTTGAAAAAAGTGAGGGAAGAGTTTTGATTGGGTGACATGAGAGATATGTGTGATGAATTACAGCATTTCTGTGCCAATGTTGGTTGCACTCTCTGGAGTGAATACCCTTTGCTCTGCTAAAGAAAAATTGGTGTGTGTCTGGGACTGTTTTTTCAAAAAATTCAAAAAATTCAAAAAGCATTTGCTAAGGTGAGACAAGATTCATTTAATTTAGATAGAGACTAGTATGCTTTAGGGAGAAAATTAGGAAGCAAGTTGTGTATTTAAAATGTTGCTTTGTGTCAAGTGTTTTACAAAAAGATTTTGTTTCTTTGAGAAATTGTAATTGGAGATAATGTGAAGTATTAGTACTGACAGGGTGTGTTTGTACATAGGAGCTGTGCTGTGTTTTCAAATTATGACTTGAAAATCGTTTTAAAGGAAAAGGAATACTTTTTAAATTTATGAGAAGTAAAAAATGGTGTCTGCTTCTTTTAACAAATATTTCACTTGCCCCATGAATCAGGGAGAATAATTTGCTTACTTGATGTGTTTAAAAACGTTTCTTGAAGTCATTTAGGTTTCTTGATATGTACTGCTAGAGTTTCATAGCCAGCATGGGGCATATTTACAAGGCCTTTGAGACACTTTCACATTATTTCCCCATGTTAAAAGTGACGCAAAAGTGGTGCAAGGGCCTTGTAAATACGCCCCCATGTGTGTTAGGGCATTTTAAGTCACTTCCCATTGAATCTGGGAGAATAATTTGCTTACTTGATGTGTTTAAAAACGTTTTTCGAAGTTATTTAGGTTTCTTGATATGTACTGCTTGAGTTTCATAGCCAGCATGGGGCATATTTACAAGGACTTTGAGCCACTTTCACGTTATATTCCCCATGTTAAAAGTGACGCAAAAGTGGTGCAAGGGCCTTGTAAATACGCCCCCTTGTGTGTTAGGGCATTTTAAGTCACTTCCCGTGAATCTGGGAGAATAATTTGCTTAATTGATATGTTTAAAAACGTTTCTGGAAGTCATTTAGGTTTCTTGATATGTACTGCTAGAGTTTCATAGCCAGCATGGGGCATATTTACAAGGCCTTTGAGCCACTTTCACGTTATTTTCCCCATGTTAAAAGTGACTCAAAAGTGGTGCAAGGGCCTTGTAAATACGCCCCATGTGTGTTAGGGCATTTTAAGTCACTTCCCCCATGAATCTGGGAGAATAATTTTCTTACTTGATGTGTTTTAAAAATGTGTTTTTTTTACTTAAAATAGCTCAAAGGCTTTGTAAATATGTCCCATGCTGGCTATGAAACTCTAGCAGTACATATTCTGAAACCTAAGTGACTTGAAGAAACGATTTTAAACACATCCAGTAAGCAAATTATTGTAGAAGCATTCCATTCCATTGCTACTATTTGTGGGTTTAAAATGTGTCTATGCTGCTAAATTACCGTAGGTAGAATTGACAACTAGTGTGTTAATTGTTTGCCTACTGTTATTGGTTTACTGTTTGGTAATAGTGGTTAATAACATTTTTTTTTAAATTTACCACAGATTCAACTCAAGATCTTTTGAAAAATTCGAAAAAAATGCCCTCAAGGCAAAGAACAAGAAAAGAAGCAAAGCGACTTACACCCCACCTTGGTAAACCTTTGCAGCAGTCCTCTACAATAAAAACTTGTCAAGTCACCAAAGAAACATTTGCAGACAAAAAAGTATCACTACAGAACATGTTTTAGTCCAGGAGAAGAGAGCCAATTTAAACGGGAAGGAAAGGCCCCTCAAAAATGTTATGGCTAGAGCAGGCGATAACTCTGTGCATGGTAGTAGAAGGAAAAAACAGTTTAGGGACATTCGTAGACGAATGTTCTGCAACAGGATAATTGGCAATTTGTTAAAAAATATTAAGAAAGGTCAACAAAAAGTGGCTTGTTATAAGAGAAAGAAAAATGTAGAGAAAATTATTGATCAGGCTTTCGAAATTAAGCGAAAGTTATTTATTTTGATAATCAATAGAATTAGGAAACTAAACAAGGCAATTTATGATTTCAAATCAAATAGTAGATGGAAGAGAACAGTTAATCGTAGTAATTTTTGGGAAGTTTTTCCAGGAGAATGGATGCATAGTTCAAGTTGTGAGGCATTTTTTCATGATTGAGAGTTATTTCCAGGACAATGATTTGGTGCATGCAGTTGACACCAGTGGTCGAGCATATGAGGTGAAAGACGGTTGTCCGGTTGAAAAAGGAAAACTTGTGTCAACAGAGGCAGAAGAGGTGTTAGGTAATTAAGTTTTAGGGAGACGTCCTAAGGGACCAGTGTACACCTGGAAGTGTAGTACTATTTGCAGTGTGCGACAGGATTCCATCAATTTGCTTTGTGATTTTGTACGGACATTTAATAAGAAAAGTTTAAAACAGAAAATGATGTTGTTGCAAGAATTAGATCCTTGCAGAGTGAGAGAAGTGACAGGTTTGCGTGGTCATTCACTGGCTTGTCTTTCCAGGAGAGTATGCCAGAGTGTTTTTCATCATTTCAGGATGCTAGCAGTGCAGCATAATAAAGTGAGGAAATTAGTTAGAATGTTGTATTATGCTAAGAGTCCAGCAATTATGCTTAAACAATTAAGCACTGCTCTTTTGCATGGTTCTGAAGTAGATGTGAAGAATATTTGTGAAGAAATTGAGTTTTGTTACTTTGCTAGTAAAGAGAACAATGTTGAAATTGACCCAGTAGAAGAAGGTAATGTGGAAGAGAGTGTACAGATTTCCAGTACAGATAAGTTTCACAAGGAAATTTCCACGTTTACGGTGAAATCTAGTGAGATGCCTAATTTCACTTGTGTGTGTTGTCGAAGGACTTATTATAAGAATCAGACTAAGTTAGTGGATTTATATGCAAAAAGTGAAATGGAAAACAATAGTGAATGGAAGGATTTTGCAACATACTTGATGGTAGAAAATTGTTTTGATTTGGGATCAGATCAACGTATGTCTACTTATTGTTTTAACAAATTAAATCAAAACCGAATGCCTGCTAGAGCGGTTCATAATAATCTGGAATTGGTTGACATTCCTTCTGAACTGAAGGATTTAAATACTTATGAATCTATTTTGATTCAAAGTGTCCATCCTTTTCAGGCTATTGTTCGAATGGAGCCTAAGACAGGGAAATTGCCTCCATCAGATTTACAGAGAGGATTAAAGGGAAGAGTTGTTTATTTGCCTCTGGATTTGAAGAAAAATATTGATACAATTGGTGTAGACAAAGTGGAAGAGGAACCTCTGGTTATCCTAGTTAATGGGGTTCCGACAAATAGTAAGAAAATCTGGCAAGATTTAGTGGATGTTAGGAAAGTCAAAAAGGCAATGTTGTATTTGATGAAAAACAATGAGTACTACAAGAATGTATGTGTTGTAGAAGAGGAACTAAGTGAAGAAGAGGACAGCGATTTGTGTGCTGGACAAATAGAGAAAGTACCGTATTTTCCGGCGTATAAGACGACTTTTTAACCCCTTAAAATGTTCTGGAAAGTCGGGGGTCGTCTTATACGCCGGATGCTAAATTTGAAGGAATGTTTTCATGCGTTTTTACATAGCGCAGACTACACCCGAAGGTGTCAGACTGCTTCTGCATTATATAAAAATGGGCTGATGTGAGTAACAATAACAATGAACAAATTACAAAAGCAAACATTAAGTTACATGGATCAAAAGTGACAATAGCGAGCAACCAAAATACATGAGGTAGCAATCGGTACATTCCTGGAGAAAAAGTGATAAGTGTGCAGGTTACAAAAGCATACAAAGCATACAAAGCATACAAAGCATACAAAGTACGAGCCAAAATAAAATAAAATACATCCTCAAAATGGCTATGCAGGACTGCGTTGGACTGCACTAGAAGTGGGGGTAGTCTTATACGGCGAGTATAGCACGAAACCTACATTTTATTAAGCAAAGTAGGGGGTGGTCTTATACGCCGGGTCGTCTTATACGCCGGAAAATACGGTAGATGCCTCTAAAAATGAAGAAATTTATGAACATTATAGTGTTCATCCTTTGCATTCTAAAGAAGTCATGGGGAATGCTATTGAGTTGTTTCAAATGAAACAAGCCAAAGGGAGTCCCATTAGTGTTTGGGAGGAAAGTTTGGAAGCTCAGTGTTTCCCACAGTTATTTCCAACAGGTCGAGGAGGAAGATATGATGAGCGACCTGATCAAATTCTTGCTTCTGAATACCGGACTTTACGATTGTATGCAGAAGATCCTAGGTTTCGTCAATGCATTCCCTATTTGTTTCATCTACTGTATGAAAGTGATCTGTCTGGACTGTCTTATGCAGTGAACCACATCCTGAAAAGTGGTGTACAGCTGCAAAATATCTCGGCAAGGGAGTGAATGTTATCGTCAGTGATGTGATCAGTGATGTCAATTGAGATGTCATCAGTGATGTCATCAGTGATGTCACTGACTATGTCATGAATGATGTAATATGTGACATCATCAGCAGTGGATTGCGGGTGCGCGATATATAGTTAGGGCAACTAACTATATATGCGAATTTCAATGGTTTTGTGTGAGTAAAATAAGGTTTTGTAAATGCTAATTCCTAACTATATATGGTCTATAACCTATGGTTTTTTCAGTGAATTTTCAAGGTTTTGTAAATGCTAATTCCTAACTATATATGGTCTATAATCTATGTTTTTTTTAGTAAATATATATATATATACATATATATATATATGTATATATATGAATATATATATATTTATTTATATACATTCAAACAGGTCCGGCATACAGCCGGTAGGCAGAAAAGGCACTCACTCAGGCAGGGGTTTTGCTCATACCAACTGTTTTATTTTTCTCATCTCGTCGTTACTGACGAGATGAGAAAAATAAAACAGTTGGTATGAGCAAAACCCCTGTCTGAGTGAATGCCTTTTCTGCCTACCGGCTGTATGCCGGACCTGTTTGAATCTAATGTCGACTGGTTCTGTCGAGCTGATAAAAAGTGCAACGCGCATCACTGAGAGCGCCAGCGTTGCAACAAGGAACCACAACCGCATTGATATATATATATACATATATATATATATATATATGAACAATCAGCTCCTTACGACTCAGCTCAGCGCGCCGCGCCAGCAACGAAGGAGACGGACCAGCCAGGTACAGCAAGATGGTAGTTTATTTCACAGACAACAGCTACACGTTTCCGGCTAACTCGCCCTTGTTCACACTGTAATGCTAATAAAAACAATTGCTTTTTTTATATGCTGTGAAAGTGAACACACCTCTAGTGATGACATCATAGATCACATGGTTATAGACATAAAAGAAATATTCACTTTTTCTTTTTCTTTCTGTCTGAGAAGCCAGAATAAATAACAGGATAAATCCCAATTGGCCTCATAAATATACATTAAAATATTTAAGAAACAATTATATATCTGTATAAATACATATATATTATATATTGCACAAGCTATTACATAAGAAATCCAGCCTTAATATGTCTATAAAGTGATTTGTGTAAAAATGGAAAAGCAGCAATTGAGATGAAAGTGCATGTGAGACTGTGTAAAAATTGTGCAAATGAAGCAAAAAGTGCATACTGCAAGGTCAGGAAGTAATTCATTATCTGCAACTGTATATACTCAGATCCCTGAGATAGTTACATTAAAATCTACTAAAATAACCTTAAAAGCAGTAAAAACATGTGCGTGTATATATCAAAAATAGTCATCAATAAGATATATGCTAAACCATACACGAACATGAGACAAAAGATCATCATACATTTATAAAAAATAGTATAAATGACTAAAAATGTATAGAAAATGTATGTAGAAAAATAGTAGAAATTTTGCATTGAAAGGATGGTATCAAGTTATCTAGAAAGAAAGAAGAAAAATAGAATATATTAAGATGAAGTTAAAAACTATATCATCATATATACATATATTTACAACATAGTATCAATTTTATCAGAGACTGAAAAACGCCAGCTTCAATTGCGAAAATATATATACCTATAACAAGAGATGGAGATATGGCTCTCAATAATAGGGATCCTAACTATTGAGTGCCAGGTTGTTATAGACAATAGATAAGTTACGAGAAAGCACATATATGAAAAGAAACTTTGTATCTGGAAATAATGGATTATAAGCAATAAATTATATGAAGTAATGCATTTCTTCTGTGTTGTTTAATCCATTAGGCCATCTACTGTCAAATTCCAAAATCATTTTGGTTTCCAATTGTCGAAGCATAAGTTCTCGATCACCTCCTCTTCTAGGTTGAGAAATAGCTCCCACCACAAAGTATTTGAGACATGCCACATCTTTGTTGTGGACAGCCTTAAAATGGCGGGCAACTGGATAGGCCGGGTCACTTTGGATGATAGCCCTCAAATGCTGCAATATCCTGACATGCACCTGCAGCCTGGTACTACCAACGTAGTTTAAGCCGCAGGTGCAGGTAAGGACATATACAGCATGCTTGGTTTTGCAGTTGTAACTGCCAGTGATCAGTTTACCATCTGGGTAAAAAGGGGTCAAGTACCGTGTGGTATTCACCCCAAATTTGCAAGCTCGACAGCTTGAACATTTTCGAAACCCTTTAGCAGGCTGAAGCCATATGGTGTTTTGCTTAAGTTCAGGGGCAGCCTTATCCAAGGAAGATCCCATATTTTTGGCCCTTCAAAAAGTGAAAACAGGGGACTGAGGGAGCTTAGGACCTAGAATGGTATCACTTAATATTATTGGCCAGTTTTTCTTCATAATGGCTTTAAGTTGAGTGCATGTGTTAGGGTCTGTACGTGTGAGTGAGTGTACGTATAGCTGTGTTGGTGGTCATACACACACTCATTCTTCAATACACCTTGGCATATATATATACGTATGAATATATATATATATATATATATATTACCTACTGGCGGTCGCTAGTAGGTATATATAGTTAGGATTTTTTCTCTATGGGACTTTTGAAAATTCTATGTCTAATAACTTTGGCGTTTGTGGACGGAATCAGCTGAAATTTTCAGGAAAATGGCACATTTTGTTTCTGAGCAACCCCTGAAAATTTGGGGGGGTTTCGTCAGGGGGGGGCCGAGAAAAAAGGGGGTCCCAAAACGCGTTTTTAACATTGAGTTTTCCATAGGGCGTTTGGCCTCACTTTTAGCTCGAACGGCTGAATGGATTTGCAGGAAACTTGGCAAAATTGTAGGGACTGTTAACCCGATGTGCCTTTGCTGGGTCTCAATATGTGTGCTCCAGTGGATTTTGAGAAATTAACGTTTTAAAAAACAGATATATCTGTGACAGCGTCCCGGATAGCGCTCCGGTTCACGAACTTTTCGCGTAACGGAACTTTGCGAAGCGAAGCTGATTGGCTCTCTGGTGTCTGTCAACATTCTAAACAGTCCGGAGCGGCTGCCATCTTGTCTCTCGGTAGGATCGAGAGACAAGAAGAGGAGAAAAAAACGAAGGGGGAATTTAATGAAAGGGGGCAAGGTAGACCCTTCTTGACACCCTAGGAATGATGTTGGGGTTATTAAAGGGTCCCGTGGGGCAAAAAAAAATATATTGTTTTTTTGCGGTAGAAGCGCTTTCCGGTTCGCGAACCGGGACGAGAAACGGGAATTCGCCATTTTGTGTTTCGTTTTAATTAAATTACAAGATGGAGGAAAAACAATGTGAGAAATGGGTATAAGGGGGTACGGGCGACGTATCCTGACCCCCTATGTTTTCTGAGGGTGGCTGAGGATGCTCATATATGTTGATACTTGTCTTTCAGCGGCTGCGCGTGAGCGTTTTTTTTGCTTATAAATATATACAACACACCAAAAACAGTAAACACGTTAAAAAATGTTTTTTAAACAGAAGCAACAATGGTCAGTAGCGGTCTGTTGTGCGAATAGTCCGAAGGTAGCACAACGCGCTGAGATCTGAACGGCACCCAGGTGATGTCCTTTACTTGCCGCACTGGTTTTGGCATCCTACAATGCTGCTCCGAAAAACGGCGTGGGGCGCCCCGGGGTTGGGGGGGGGGGCGGCGTGAACTGGCCTCCCCCGGTGGAGGCACGTCTGCTGTAGTGGGGCGCCCCATTAGCGTTTCCCTTGCCATTCAGCGGTTTTCCGCCCGCTTTTGCTGCACTGTGCCTCGTCAGTAGCAGTCTGTTGTGCAAATAGTCCGAAGGCAGCACAACGCGCTGAGATCTGGACGGCACCCAGGCGATGTCCTTTACTTTCCGCACTGGTCTTGGCATCCTACAATGCTGCGCCGAAAAACGGCGTGGGGCGCCCCAGGGGGGGGGGGGAGGCGGCGTGAACGGGCCTCCCCAGGTGGAGGCTCGTCTGCTGTAGTGGGGCGCCCCTTTACCGTTTCAGTTGCCATTCAGCGGTTTTCCGCCCGCTTCTGCTGCACTGTGCCTCATCCGCCATTCAGCTGTTTACCGCCCGCTCTTGCCGCTACAGCGTCTCGCTCACCATCTAGTTGAATTGCGCCCACTCTTGCGGTGCAGCGATAGGCGGCTGCCACAGGACTCTTAAAATGGCGGCCGGCTCTTCGGATTTGGGCCTGGTCCACTAAAATGGCTCTGGGACACCTTGGAACTCGGACGCTTGTCTGCTAGGGCTTGGGCCCCATTCTCGAAAGCATCCCCTCAGCCTTGAAGATTCTACAAAAGTCTTGGGGGCCCCCGACTCCCGCAGGCTTCCGGTGGGGAGCGGCTGCCATGATTGCTTGCGGAATGGCCACGACGGAGCTACGAGATGGTGGTGCTCTCATGCTGACGCCAGCTTCAGTCTGAAACATCCAGAAACACTGTAGACTATCAATTCGATGAGTTCCGGTGGAGCCCCAACGTGACCCGGTAGGGAAGAACTTGCCCTCCCCTTTTTTGAGTGATGGTTCTTGTTGCCTGTCCCCTCTGTTGTCATCTAGCGGAACCTTTTTGGATTGCCGAGTGAGAAAAAAAAAGGTGGGGCTTTCATCGTTTGGGAAAAAAAATTTTTTTAATCCAATGAAAAGTGTTATTTTTAGGTCATATGATCAAGCATTTCATCATTAGGAAACCAAAAGTAAAATGAACCAATGAAAAGTTTTATAAACAAGTCACATGACCTGTTATGCGGCTTTGGGCTATAAAAAGCCTACAAAATCCTTTGGCCTGTGAGGCGGCGTCAGTAGCGGACCGATGTGCGAATAGGCCGAAGGCAGCACAATGCGCCGAGATCCGGATGGCACCGAGGTGGTGTCCAACAAGTTGCCGCACTGGTGTGGCCATCCTACAATGCTGCGCCGAAAGACGGCGTGTCCAGCTGAGTTGCGGTTACTTTTGCTGCTACAGTACGCCGAAGGCAGCACAACGCGCCGAGATCCGGATGGCACCAAGGTGGTGTCCAGCAAGTTTCACTGGTGTGGCCATCCTACAATGCTGCGCCGAAAGACGGCGTGGGGTGCCCGGGGGGGGGGGAGAGGTGGCATAAACGGACCTCTTCCGCCTCCCCAGGTGAAGGCACCTCATCTGCAGTGGGGTGCCTCTTAGCGTTTCACTTGCCTTCCAGCAGAGTTCTGCCCGCTCTTGCGGCACAGTGCCGCACCCTCCATCCAGCTGAGTTCCGCCCGCTCTTGCGGTACAGCGTCTTGCCCGCCATCCAGATGAGTTTCTCCCGCTCTGCGGTACAGTGACTCGAACGCACCGAGATCCGGATGGCACCGAGGTGGTGTCCAGCAAGTTTCACTGGTGTGGCCATCCTACAATGCTGCGCCGAAAGACGGCGTGGGGAGCCCGGGGTTTGGGGGGGAGGCAGCGCAAACGGGCCTCTCCCTCCTCCCCAGGTGGAGGCACCTCATCTGCAGTGGGGTGCCTCTTAGCGTTTGACTCGCCTTCCAGCTGAGTTCTGCCCGCTTTTGCGGTACAGTGACTCACCCGCCATCTAGCTGAATTGCGGCTACTCTTGTGGTGCAGCGATAGCCGGCTGCAACAGGACTCTCAAAATGGTGGCCAGCTCTTTGGATTTGGGCCTGGTCCACTAAAATGGCTTTGGGACACCTTGGAACTCGGACGCTTGCCTGCTAGGGCATGGGCCCCATTCACGAAAGCGTCCCCTCTTTTGACTGATTGTTCTTGTTGCCTATTTCTTCTGTTGTCATTTAACGGAACCTTTTTGGACTGCCGAAAAGGGTTCTAGTCCGACCGCTGGTTGGTGGAGACATTTTGACTATATCCTGGACCTGCCCGGCCTCGCCCAAAATGGCGCCGGTATAAATGGAACTCGTAACTCCTTGTTGTGTACTGGTTGCCCAACCTTGATATCACAAGATACGTATGCAGTTTTGAAGCACATGGCGGGCGGGGACGAGAATTGATTGAACATTTGGACATCCCTATTGATATTAAGTTCTGATGTGTTATTGATTACTGTACTATTGAAAGTTCGAATTAACGTCACCCATGGTACTTGCCCGCAAATGTATATCTAGATAATTTTATTGTAATTGGTCCTGTCGTACTTTAATTATAAAATGTACATCCACCGATTCCGCAAATGTTAGACACCCTAGTTCTTGCAACCTAATGGGTCGCCAGTTACGTTGTTCTACAGTGTAAATGTCCCCTCATCATATACGATTCCAGTTTGCTCCGTGGCCGGCCCACGTGGTTATAGGCCCGTATTTGTATACTGACATTTTCACAATAAAGGTTTTTAAAACAAAACATGGTAGTAGTACCTACATTGGTAAAGTTTTGAATAATAGCCACTGTTTTCGAATCAGTAAAAGGCAAGTGAAATAAAGCAGTCCAATTACATGACGGTTAAAAGGTATAATACGCAGGAACGCAGTAAAGATAAATGCTCAAGGGCTGTTGTGTTTTCTACTCCTGCAACATAAAGTGATCGATAAGAATCTGATATTCATGCCTATCAGCAACTAAGACAGCAGGCCGAGCCTCTTTTGCTCAACGGCTACCTCATGGGACGAAGAAACGCCCTTTTTCTCGAAAAAGGAATATTTTACTTGCAGGACAGTTGTAAATTTCCCGGGAAAATGCATTAGCCTGGAACATTGTTAGTGATAAACTGTAAATGCATCTGGGTCCTTTGCTTTACAAGTCAGAGTGAGAAAAAAAAAGGTGGGGCTTTCATCATTTGGGAAAAAAAATGTTCGAAAGCAATGAAAAGCGTTATTTTTAGGTCATATGACCAAGCCTTTCATCATTAGAATAACAAAAGTAAAATGAACCAATGAAAAGTTTTATTAACAAGTCACATGACCTGTTATGCTTACGTTACGCGCTGCGCGCCGCGATCTGGATCGTTTCCAGGAAGCTGCGCCTTGCGCACCAGAGCACTACCGGGTGCGCTATCGCGGCGCGTCATATGACACATTACGCGACAACGCAGGTCCAGAAATATAGTCAAAATGTCTACACCAAAAAGCGGTCGGAACACAACCCCTTTCAGCAGTCCAAAAAGTTCTGTTAAATGACAAGAGAAGGGACATGCAACAAGAGCCATCAGTCAAAGAGGGGAGGGCAAGTTCTTCTCTACCGGGTCACGTTGGGGCTCCACCGGAACTGATCGAATTGGTAGTCTACAGTGTTTCTGGATGTTTCAGACTGAAGCTGGCATCAACATGAGAGCACCACAATCTCGTAGCTACGTTGTGGCCGTTCCGCAAGCAATCATGGCAGTCGCTCCCCACCGGAAGTCTACGGGAGTCGGGGGTCCCGGTGACTGTTGTAGAACATTCAAGGCTGAGGGGACTCTTTTGGGAATGGGGCCCATGCCCTAGCAGTCAAGCGTCCGAGTTCCACGGTTGCCCAGAGCCATCTTTGCAGGCCAGGCCCAAGTCTGTGGAGCCGACCGCCATTTCGTGAGCTCCGTAGCAGCCGCCTGTCACTGTACCGCAAGATTGGGTGCAATTCCGTTGGATGGCGGGTGAGACGTTGTAATAGCAAGAGCAGGCGCAATTCAGCTGGCCGAGCGAGGCACTGTGTCGCAAGAGCAGGCGCAAGTCAGCTGGTCGAGTGAAGCGCTGGGGTGTAGCTGAGAAACCTCCACCTGGGGAGGTGGGGGAGGCTCGTTCGCGCCGCCTCTCCCTTCTACTGCACCCCACGCCGTCTCCTGGCGCAGGTATATGTGATGGTCAGGCCAGGGCACCGCAGGACGTGTCTTCAGGTCAAACGGATTGTGGGACAAGGTGTGGAGCAGGCGCAATTATCTCGGGGGCCTCCGTCAAGTGGTTCAGGGAGGCACTGCATCACATTGTTTTCCAATGCAGTCAGGTCCACAAACAGCCCCCATTTACTTTGAGAATAGTGAAGCTGTAGCAGGTGCAAATAAGCTTCAGACAGTGTTACAAGCGTTGCTCGGAACCCTTAACTATGGCACCCAACATCCAGGACTTATGCCATTTGTGCAAGGCAGTGACATCGAAGCATCTCAGGGACCAAGCAACATACCATATCCAGAGTCCTTCCCACAACCTCTGCCTTCCTTCTTACCTAGTTATTGTTCTTTCACTCCCACTCCAGGCTTTTAGTCTGTGGATGGAAAACCATGAACCTACACTCACCTATGAAAATCTTACTATTGATGGTTTATTTTGAGCCCAAAATACAAAGGCTTGTTTGGATCGATGTTGCAGCAGACTGCCATGTAAATAGTTATTTAATCAAACGTTTTAGCCTGTTACTTTGCTGGTGTGTTGTATATATTTATAATATTTGCATAGTGTTTGTCGTTATTTTGGGTGGGGTGGGCGGCGGAGCCGAGCTGTTTTGCAGCCATCATGGTGTCGAGCTCAGTTCCTCTCACTAGTTTTGTATTTGTCATGAGGGGTTGTTCATAATGTTTCTATTTTAGCGAGGTAAAAAAGAGATCCCATTAGTGGCCTACTGATTTTGCTTGATTCCTTTTGTTGTTTTTAACGATTTTTCACTATCTGCAAAGACTAAACAGAGTATTGCGACTCTGTGCTTGTTTGTAAATAGAGAATGAACCAAAGAGAACCAATTCCAAAACAATAAATGCTAGGATAACAATCAATCAAATGGAGAGGGAAGCAGGCACGACGGATTACAACGGGGGCAAAGGCCTGTGTTACCTACCCTTCACTATCTGCAAAGAGAGAATACTCCTAAAAGAAAAGAGGAGGGGGGAAGGGAGGGGAAGCATTCAAAGCACATCAGCGTGCATAAATACGAAAATGTTTTTACCTACCACGTACTTGACATTTTACAGCTTTTGATATTTGCTATTAAAAAACCATTGAAATTCACTGAAAAAACCATAGGTTATAGACCATATTTAGTTAGGAATTAGCATTTACAAAACCTTGAAAATTCACTGAAAAAACCATAGGTTATAGACCATATATAGTTAGGGATTAGCATTTACAAAACCTTATTTTACTCACACAAAACCATTGAAATTTGCATATATAGTTAGTTGCACTAACTATATATCGCGCACCCGCAATCCACTGCTGATGATGTCACATATTACATCATTCATGACATGGTCATGCTAATACCTAACTATATATGGTCTATAACCTATGGTTTTTTCAGTGAATTTCAATGGTTTTTTAATAGCAAATATCAAAAGCTGTAAAATGTATTCTTATTTTAATGGAAAAATATATTTTATATGTTTGTAATATAATTTTTTTATGTACATATTTTTTTTATTATTTTTTTTTGTTTCGCTACCGGTCCGCGCACCGGGTAGCTTCCCATTAGCTCAATTTGGTGCCGCGACCCGGTCCGCGAACTGGGAAACGTTCCGTTAGCGCAACTGCCGCGCAAGAAAACAACATCGTGACGCGTCGCGTAAACGCGACGTATCGCATTGCCGCGTAATGCGTCTTATGACACGCAGCGTTAGCGCACCAGGAAGTGCTCCGGAGCTCGAAACGAGGCGCAAAGCGCAGCGCCCCGGAACGCGTAACGTAAGCATAACAGGTCATGTGACTTGTTCATAAAACTTTTCATTGGTTCATTTTACTTTTGGTTTCCTAATGATGTAAGGCTAGGTCATGTGACCTGAAAATAACACTTTTCATTGGTTTATTACATTTTTTTTTCACAAATGATGAAAACCCCACCTTTTTTCCTCACTCTGACTTTCATTTTTATGAGATAAAGACCTACTTTCGAAATTTGGAAAAATGGCAAGTGTTGTAGCTGCAGCTGCTGGAGCCACTCCACCACCACCACCAAAAAAGGATGGACCACCTCCTCAGGTCCTCATAAATCAAGAGGAGGAAGAAGAGGAAGAAGAGGAAGAGGAGCAAGTGAGCAGACCGTTTTTACAAGAAGAACCAAGGAGGTCCCATGTGAAAGTAAATTACATCTGGCAATTCTTCACATATCCCCAGGAACAAAAAAAAGTAAATGCCCGTTATGTCACATGTTTGATCTGTGACAAAGAACTATCCCGAGGAACAGATAAAAAGTACAGCTATGGCAATTACACCATGCATCGCCATATGGACAGGTGGCACCCTATTAATTACAGTGCTGCACAGGTACGTGACCTACAGGAAACACCCCCTCCTGTGGCCAGTACATCAGCTGAATAGGCAGTGACGGGACCAGAGGCGAGGGAGACGGTCCCAAACATACAGATGAACTTTGGTGATATGAAGCATACCTGTATTTTTTGCGGCAAATTGATCTCCTATGGAGAGAAAAGTATAACTCTCATCAACCTAGCTTATGAAAATCACAAATCTACAAAACGGCTGAGAAAGTAAATTATCTTTTTTTTTGTTGCTCCTGTTGAGCCCTTTATAATGACTGATTTTCGTTTCCCCCCAAAAAAAACAAAAAAAAATTAAAACTTTCTTAAAATACAAAAAAAGTAAAAAAATGTTCATAAAAATAAAAAAAATTTAAAACAACAAAAACAATAAATAAAAGTTCTTTTCAGAACTACCTTACATTTATAAAAAATTGCTAGAATGTTTAGCACTCTGGCAACCTCTTTTTCTTTTGATTCGCTTCCCGGTTCGCGCGCCGGTACGCGAACCGGAAGCGAAACAAAACATAAAATTTAAAAAAAAGGAAGAATGAGTATAAGGGAAGGAAACAGAGAGAAAAGGAATGAGGGAAGTAGCAAAGGCAGGAAACTGAGGGTTAAAGAAATGAAGCAGTGGAACTAATAAAAGTTAAATGTGATAGAGATGTAACGGAAAGAGTACTAAACACACACCTTATAATTGACGTTAACTTAGGCACTTGTTATTTTTATAGTTTCAATCTGTGAAAGAAAGAACAAAAATTTTAAAATTGATAGAAGGTAGTAAAAGATGAGTGAGCATGAGACAAGATGAGTACATATTAAAAATCACAATTCAAAGTACAGAATTAATTATACATATTAAATGGTTTATTTTTGCTATTCTCACAATATATCAATTTTCACTAAAAACAGTGAGTTGAAGGTATTCATCATATAACAGCGGGGAAAAAAACCACAATCTAAATGATTGTGTTTAAAAAACCCATATCATATAACCAATCAGAAATAAGAACTCCTCAAAAGTAACTTACTTTCCATGACGTGAAAGGATGTCCTATGAACAGCTTATACTCTGTTGTGCTGTTATTATTTTCTGCCCGCCACTTTCTGAAAGAAAAGCTCCATCGTTTTAACAAAAATGTGACATTCAAAGCAATTTAAAACAGCACACTAAATTATATCAACACCTAGAATCATTATAGTCCAGTTACCTACCTTAAATTCTCACTTCTGAAAACAAGTCAAAAGGCAACATTGCTTCATAGTCAAATGGTAATCATTACCGAAAGACCAGCCTTTTTTACATTTCAAATAAGCTGTGTAATATCCTGATGTTGTCAAAGGACGATCATGTCATATAATAGCTGCAGTTACAATGTTCTTCCTGAAATCGACGACTGTGTAGCCAAAACATTTTTAATTAGACTTGACAACTTACTTTCATCCGGTTTATATAGTTGAAATTGTAAAATGACATTTCACCCATAAGTTTCTATAAATAATGTGGACAGCATTGCAGACTTACATTACCTCTACTCCTTGTTTTGATCTGCTGCTTGAATTAGCTTATTAAAACAAACAGTTTTCGCTCTGTACTACAGTTATCCACAAGGCCTTATAGTGTAGGAGCCATTAGAACCTCTTGAAATTCCTCAGAGCAAATCCAGAGATTCCTTCCCTAAAATTTTGGTTGTAAGAACACCAGGTAAGAATTTTTAAGGTGAAAAGGCAATCTTTTTTTGAAAGTTAAAACAGAATCATTGCAGAATGACCAGCCGTTTCCAGACTTCAAATAAGTTGTGTAATGTCCTGATGTTGTTGAAGGACCGTCATGATATATAATTGCTGCAGTTAGAAAAGTCCTTCCTGAAATTGACAACTGCGAAGCCACAAAATTTTTAATTAAAGTTGTCAATTTTGTTCCATCAGGCCTACATCGTTGGAACATTAAAATGACATACTGGCCATATCTTCGTATAAATAATGTGGACAGTATTGCAGACTTACATTGGCTACACTCCATGTTTTGATCGGCTGCTTTTACTAGCTTATTAAAGGATACTGATTTACTGTCTGGCAAAGTTAAATATATAAATCTTTCTGAGTCTACACTAGTAGTACTTGATAACGTAAAATTCTCGCAGTCATGCTGCCATTGATAAGAAAGGCCAAACAGATGATCTACATCTACACTGCAATACATTAAGCATATACATTAAAAACTCCTGACAATCTTGCTGAATATTTTGAGAGAATTGTGTTTGACCTGAACATTTGTCTAAAAGATTTCGAATTTCAGACACACTTTTTACTCTTGTTCTATCAGCGCTACATTTCTCTAACACAGAATTCAACAAACAGCAAAAACTTAGTTCCGAATTGATCACAATCTGTTCTTTTTTGTAAAATTTTGTATTTATAGTCTACAAAGGTAAAAGTAGAAAAAGAGAGGAGCAATAAAAAAGGAACAAGAGAAGGGAGAAGGAGAGAAAAGGAACAGGCGACATTCTGCCACATAACCCCACACAGGGGGTGGGAAAGAGCATTATTGCAAAAAAAAAAAAAAAGAAGAAAAGGAAGCCCAGATTGTGCATCAACAGGGACGGCAACCAGCAGAGACAACAGGAGTGCCAATGATATGGGCCTGCTGTCCACATTGTCCGAAGTGCGCAGTGAAGTCCCAGCGGTTGGTGCAAAGTTCCCAGCTGGAGAAGATAATCGAAGCACTATCATATTCATAGCGTCCTCTCGCGAAGGCATATCAAGTCGCAACAAGAGAAAAACAACAACCCCAACTACCACCCCCTTCCCTCCCCATCCCCCACCCCCCACCCAGTGGTGGCGACCAGCACTCATGCAAGACAGCAACATACACACCAGTGATTAGATTTGAAAGACATGAAGTGCCCTTAGAGCTGAAGGGCAAACTGCCGAAGGCAAACCACGTGACAAAAATCTCACCAAGGGGCCCCACTTGAACATGAAGTTTTTAAAATTTCCCAGGAAGATATCTGAGAGTCGCTCCATACTCAGTAGACGCCATAGCCGTGCATGCCATAAAGAAATGGCAGGAGCAGTCGGGCTTTTCCAAGCAGCAGCCAAAGTCAGCTTGGCCGCCCCCAAGCATAGCCACATAATGCGCTTATCAGCCCTAGTCTGGTGTTCAAGCAGCGGGTCTCTGAGGCCCAACAAGACAAAGTCCATTGAGTCCGGGAGCGGGTAACCCAGCACATCTTTAATGTGGGAGAGAATCTCGGACCAAAATGGCCGGATGGTGGGGCAGTCCCACCAGATGTGGCTGAAGTTGCCCAACATCCCGCAGCCCCGCCAGCACCTATCCGAGGTAGTCGGGACTATTCGGTGCAATGTGGACGTATACAAATACCAGTCGAACAGAAGCTTCATATGGGCCTCCCTGAGATCAGTAGAATGGTTATGTGCCGTCACATCCCGCCACAGGCTCCTCCATTCGCTGTCGGAAATGTCCCTCCCAAGAGTACTCTCCCAGTGATCTATATACCGAGGCCGGGGGGACATCATGGTATCTAATAGCATCCCATACAGAAAAGAAATCGCCCCCTTCATGGTGGATGTGCGAAGGATAAAGGTTTCAAATTTCGTCAAAGGTCTGGTAGCTGCGTCCACCACTCCAGGCGACGTCGCCCAGTGCAGGAGCTGAAGGTGACAAAAGCGTTCCGTCGGCAGAACACCATAATCCCTCACACAATTATGGAAAGTGAGGGGCGCGGCACCATGGAATAGGTGGGTGAGGGCCCTACAGCCACCCTCCCTCCAGACCTCAAAGGGACCCTCCATCAACGCCGGAGGGAAGGCCGGGTTGAAATGGATCGGGGTGAACGTGGACGGGAATGTGGTCCACCGATCATCGCTACTGACCGTGTCCCAGACCTTTAACACCGTGCTGGTAGGGGTGCTAATGTACGCGTTTCTGGGCCGGTCCACCTTAGGTTTCCAAGCTAGGTCCCAGATGGAACGTCCCGCAACGCTCCGATCCATATGGAGCCAGTGCTTCTCCGAGAGCTGTTGGGACCATTCCACCAGAACTCTCAATTGGGCAGCCTTGTAATACAAGTGCATGTCCGGGAACCCCACCCCCCCTCCAGCCGCGGACGTCGGAGAACCGCATACGGAAGTCGCGCCCGACCGCCCTGCCAGACGTATTTCAACATCAAGGTCTTAAGCCGACGGAAATAATCCACTCCTATCGGGATGGGCAAGGCTTGGAAGAGGTACAGGAGTTTAGGCAGGAGGACCATTTTAAGCGCATGAATCCTACCCAACCACGAGATATATTTGGGTTTCCACCGCTCCAATTCCGCACGAATCAACGCCAGCATCGGAGGGAAATTAGCCTGGAATAAGGCGCCTATGGTAGAGGTCAGCCGTACGCCTAGGTATAACAGGGAGGAAGCCGACCACGAGAGTGGAGTAAGCGTCCGGATCTGTTGCACCTCACCAGGCGGTAGGGTTAAATTCAGGATGTATGACTTATCAAAGTTAACTTTGAAGCCCGCCACTGTTTCATACTCAGACAGCACTGTATGGATATGGGGTAACGACAACGCCGGATCCCGAATGGACAACAATACGTCATCAGCGAAGAGTGAAATCTTATGTTGCTCACCCGTGAAGGGGAGACCCAAGATCCGCTCGTTCTCCCGGATCGCCAGCGCCAACGGTTCTATGCTAAGCGCAAAGAGAAGGGGCAAGAGCGGACAGCCCTGACGTGTCCCTCGGGAGTGGTGGAAACTCCCGGACCTGTGACCGTTAACCAATACCCGAGAGGTGGGACTGTTGTAATTGGCCCCAAGCATTCTTATGAATCGGGGTGAGAACCTGAAGGCCACCAACGTGCGGTGTAAAAACCCCCAATCAACGCGATCAAAGGCTTTTTCCGCGTCAAGCCCTACCAACACTGCCAGTATGCAAAACCGTTCCGCTTTTCCAATCAAATGGATGACGCGCCGCAAATTGTCGTGAGTTTGTCTACCTTTAATGAACCCAGAATGATCTGGGTGGATCAGAGCTGGCATCAGGTCTTGCAGTCTGCCCGCAAGGATGGAGGAGTACAATTTGGCATCCAGGTTAAGGAGCGCTATCAGACGGTAAGAGGCGCAGTAGGTAGGATCCTTCCCCGGTTTGGGGATAATAGTAATCATGGCCTCGGCCATGGTGTCCGATGTCCTACCCTCAGAGGCCATCGCATTGAAGAGGGAAACTAGGTAGTCGCAGATGTCGGATGCAAATGTTTTGTAAAATAGGGCCGTATAGCCGTCAGGACCGGGGGCCTTATGTAATTTCAGAGCCTTAATGGCGTCCAGCACCTCCTCCCTAGAGATGGGGGAAGACAACAAATCGTTCCATTCCCTGGAGACCCGTGGTAGAGGCAAACCACCCAAGAACGCAGATTAGGCTTCTGGATCTAAAGCGTCGCCCGAGTAGAGATCCTCGTAGAAGCGGCCAAAGATGGCCGCCTTGTACACATCCTTATGTTGAATAGAACCCGTAGGTCCCGTATACCCCCAATGTAATCCCTCTCGCACTTATCTCGAAGCTGCCGGGCAAGGTGGCGTCCAACCTTATTGCCCTGGGAATAGGAGACACGTCTAAGACGTAGAAGGGTGAATTCCGCCCTGTTGTTGTAATGGGCCTTTAATTTCCCTTGCACCGCCGTAAGGGGGCGAAGGGTCACCCTGGAGGGGTTTGCCTTGTGCGCCTGCTCCAGGGTCGCAAGCTCCGCTTCCAGAGCTTCCCTCTCCTTCCGCCGAAGTTTGTTAAGATTCGCGTTAAGGGCGAGGCACGTACCCCGTAAGGAGGCCTTGCACGCATCCCACGTGGTATACTCCGACGTGTCAGAAGGCGGGTTAAGAGTAAAAAAGTCTCCGATAGCCTTCCGCAGCTCTTTACAGGACACCTCATCCCGCACCAGTGCAGCCGGGAAGTACCACTTCCGCCAGCCGTCCCCCCCTGCAGCCCAATGCAACCCAAGTACCACTAAGCTATGGTCCGACAGCGAGAGCGGGAAGATATCAGCCATTCGAATATCCCCCCTGAGAGCCTGATTAACAAAAATGTAATCTATGCGGGAGTATGAGCGATGGACGTGAGAAAAGAAAGTATAATCCTTGGCCTGAGTGTGGACGAAGCGCCAGCTATCCACCAGTCCCAGTTCGCCTACTTGACGTTGCGTTTCTTCCGAAAAGACACCAGTATCTGCCCTGCGCGCCCCCGAGCTATCTAAATCCCTGTCCCACACCATGTTGAAGTCCCCCAGCAGTATCAAGTGTCCATCTACAAAGTCCCCCATCCTGTCCATCAAACACTGCAAAAAACCATTTTGGCCCGCATTCGGAACATACACCACAACAAAGGTACATAAGCGGCCATACAACGTCCCTTTCACCATTAACCAACGGCCCTCCTTATCACCGCTTACCCCCAGGGGTTGAAAATGGAGAGAGGCCCGAAAGAGGAGGGCCACCCCTCTATGCTTCGTGGGCGCAGACGCCCTGTAGATAAGGGGGAAATGTCTATGGCGGAGTCTCAGTTCATCTCTTCTGGCCAGGTTGGTTTCCTGAAGGGCAACCACATCCAGGTGGTGGTCTGAAAGATACTTCCAGAGTTTCTGCCGTTTCTGCGGGGAATTAAGGCCTTTCACGTTCCAGGTGCCTATACTAACAGGCATAATGAGGACCTGAGACTCCATGCTATGCGTGTGCTAAGGCATCCAGAGTCCAACCCCTGACCCCCGCCAGTCATCGGACCACACTCACACCGAGGATAATTATACAGAGACAGCCAGAATAAAGACTCAAGCACCCTCCGGCCATGGGGGACCACACCTACCCCTCCCTAGCTCCCCAGAGAGGCCTCCCCCCAGCAAATCACAAGAATTGGAGAGATAACATCGTAGTGCAAAATAAGAAGTGCAGAGAATAACACCATTAGCGTCAACAACAGCACACAGACACCATTCTCGGTCGCCACCACACCCCCCCTCCCCACCAACCCCAACCCCAACAACCCCATCACAGTACCAACATCTAGAACTCCCTCCTTCCCACCCCCCTCAAACAAACCAAGAAACAAGAAGACAGAGCACAAGGCCCTAAACCTGAACCAAGCACACAGCAGTTCCAATGGGCCACGGGTCACAAGGTCCACATCAGACTGAAATCAGGGTGGGGGCACCAGTTCGGGGGCCCCCAGGGCCATGGCCCGGGGTGTCTTCTCCAAAAGTACCATAGTACCCCGGGACCGTAGGGACAGAGACTCTCCGGCGCCCGACCATCAAGGAAGTCAGGGATCATGCCGCTCCAGAGCTCTGCTGAGTATCTGCAAGCGTGGCCGAGGCCACCAACGCCACCGCAGATCCTCTCTCCTGCAAGCTAGCAGCGTGGTCCGGACGCCCCCGGTCCGGGGAAGAACCAACTCGATGCCATGAGGGAGATCGGCGCCGTCGCCTCGATGGGGAGGGATGCGCCGCCTGAGAGGAAGGAACGTCCTCCAGCCCCAGAAGCTCTTTCGCGGCCTGCAGGGAGCGAATCTGCGCCAGCCTGTTCTGCCATCGGAATATTATACGGAAGGGGTGCCCCCAGGAATACGAGATTTTACGCTCCCGCAAAAAAGCAGTCACTGGGCGAAAGTCTCTCCTCTTCTGGAGCGTGGACGCCGCTAAGTCCTGAAATAGTTGCGGCCGATGGCCTCTAAACTGTAAGGAGGTGATGGCTCGGAGGAGCCAAGATGGCGACCTGAACAGACGCTCGATTCTCGGCTCCGCAAGCCGGTATATTTTGTACTTATATCCTGATCTCCAATCCGGCCTTGCACCGCAGCGGACCAAAGCTGCTACTGTACTGATATTCCCGGTGCTCCGTCGAGGCCCCTACCTGCTGGATTCTTGAAGATATCGTCGCGTCTGGCGGGGTCTCCATGCTCGGACGCTGAGACCAGTGCTGCTCCTGGCCGCCGTGGACCTTCAGACCGGCAGGCTTTCGCTGAGTACTGGAAGCGGGGATCCACTGTTTGGAAGCAACGCTGCTTGATGAGTCGGACGGATCCGCCTTGCATCACCTGCGCCGCAGCCCGCGTGATCGGTGCGAGAGGGTGCAGCCCTCCATTGTTGTTGTCGTCTCCCTGGCTGGGCTGACCCGCACCGTCCGAAGTAAGTGGATCACCCCAGGACTGCCCAGACTTGCACCGCGGCGGCAGTGATTCTCCTCTCGCAACGCTCCGGAATCGAGAGGCACCTTCGCCTGATCCCAAACTCACTGAGACTGTCTTTGTCCCCCTTCCATACTGCGCCCCACCAGGCACCGAAAATGGCGGCTGCCCTCCCTGCCGCGGAGACTCTCCGTTCGCATCGCGCCAGCGACCCCCTTCCAGACATTACATGGACCGCAGTGCAGCGTCCATTGACACGCGTTGCGGAGCGGAATAATTTACAGACGGAGCCGGCCTGCCGTGATGTTCTCATTGCATTAATTGACCTCAGGGCGGAATTGCGAGCACTAGCTGCTAACATGACGGGAGACACCATGACATGGCGGACGGAGTGGATCCGACCGGCCGCCTCTCAGCGATATACTGACTCAGCTTTTACGTGCACGGAGGGGGAAGTCGTGGGACCGAGAATTGACGTGGAGGTGCGGAACGCCAGCCTACATCGCGACTCCCGTGAATGGCAGTCCGGCATTGGTACCGGGGATACATTGTTGCACATACCACTGGAGTCTGAGACCTTGCTTATGGAGAAGTTACTGTTTCCCCAACCTCCATTTACTCGGAAACTGTATCCCCCTGAGCTTGCTGCTTCTCAAGTGCCTTTTTCCCAGCAATGGAAGGTATGTCCGTCACTGTATGTGGGGGTGCTTCTACTGTCTGCCTGTGGTGCGGCTGCCGCCTGGGGACCTCCATTTTGTCCCCATCTCCTGTTTCCTCATCGACAGTGGCCATTTTATATCCCGACTCTGTTCGGATTAGGCTTTCCTCGGTTGAGGTGCTCAGGGGGACTGTTGCGTTCTGGCCAGGGCTGAAGACCTCTGTTTGTATATTGGGACTGACGAGCTAATGGGACTCGGATTGGAACATTTTCGGCTACGCTTTGGATTGTGCGCACCGCAATGTCCCACCCCGTTTCTATCGTAATTAAGACTGCTATTGTTTTACTATCTCACGGAGTGGGGAGAGACTACACGGCGGGTATGTCCGGGAAGAATAATGTTAGGCCCTCCTCTGACTTTCTAGTATATGCTGCCATGTTGTTTCTTGTTTTCAGGGGGGCGAGCTATCTCCAGGAACTCCATTCGGGGACGTACCCGGGATCAGGCCAGGGCTACATCGCTCTTCCTTATTATCGGTGTATGAGATGGTTGAGCTGGGACTACCACTGTTTGAGCATGAGACTGCCTTTTGTTTGATTTACTCCCAGACTTAGATTTGATTTCCCCACCTGCAGTTTCGCTTGCCACCACTGTTTTGCATCTGATACTTTCGGGGAGGGGATGCTTATAGGGCCGGGGGGGACCGGGAATATGTTGAATTTGGCTCCTCCCTCCTCTTCTGGGAGTTGGGGAGTGGGATGTTCTTTCTCACTCTCTCTATTCTCTTTCCCACTTGGGGGTTCTCTTGGGGCGACAGGCATGCCTACTGGGGGGGGTGGGCCGTGGCCTTCCGCTGGTGTGCAGGGTGGGGGGATGGGTTGTGCTTTATGTTCTCTCTTTGTTTCTATGGCCCTCTTTCTCTTTTTCTCTTCTTCCTCTTCTTCTATGTTTCTTCACCTCTTTGGGGTCGGGGTTCAGTGTTCTTCGAATGATGATAGCTATCCTGGTCATTTAGTAGCCTCTACTCTCCTTGTAGTGTTATAATTTGTACTCGACAAAATCATAAAATTAAACCTTTTTCTATCCTCATACTATCGCTCGCGACTCCACATGATACTCCTTGCTTAGAGATGGCTTTAACAGCGCTCTGTCCGAATGGCTTCCTTTTTATCCTTCTCTTGTATGTCATAGCGGCCGGCCCTGCGGGGTTGTAGGCAGACGCTGTGTATCGTGCATTTCATAAATAAAGGTTTTAAAAAAAAAAGAAAAAAAAAAAAGGAGGTGATGGCTCTAGCTTTCCGGAGGATACGCTCCTTCGTCTGAAAGTCATGTACACACACGAGGATGTCCGGGGGGGGGCCACCCCCTCGCCTGGGCAGGCCAACTCTGTGCACCCTGTCCATTTTGATTTCCTGCACGTCCTCCTCATCCAATACCTGCAGAAATAGGGCCTGGACATACTCTCGCAAGTCCCCAGCTTCACCGTCCCAAGGAACCGCCCTGATGCGAATGTTGTTTCTCCTGGAGCGATTTTCCAAGTCCTCCGCATGGGCCTGCAGGTCCAAATTCTGCTCCGTAAGGCGAATAATATCCTGTTGTAGTTGGTGCACATCATTCGCCACACTTAAGTCGTGATCTTCCAGGGTGGCCACTCGTTCACCAATGCCATCTACATCCCTCCGGACCTCCCTTAGATCCGACGCCAGCTGGGCGTGAAGCTCGGAGATATCCTTCTTGATAGAAGCGAACAGCTCCGTCATGAAGGCCTTGGTGGCGGGCGCCTCCTCGTCCGATTGCCTAGACGAACCACCAGCCCCTGGGGAAGTTGGCGGCTGTGATGACTTAGATGCTCCGTCCTTCACCGTCCTCCCCTTGCGCGGCAAATTAGACATCACGGAGGCTCGGCCGTGCCGTGGAGTCAAGGCTATCGCACCCCCACCGGGGATGAAAGGTGCTCAGGAGCAACTGCGGCACCTGATCAAGATGGCGGCTCAGGAGCTCCCCGCCAGAGTCCAAAAAGCAATGCAGGGATAGCGTCGTCCGGCAATAAGGCCTGGGTTCTCCGCCTCTTTCAACCGGGTCACCAAGGCAACTAAACCTCAACTCAGTCCACCGCCACCGGAGAGAGGACAGCGCTGCCCAGCCAGCCAGCCCGCAGGGTAGAACAGGCCTCTAGTTCCGCTAACATGCCGGCCCTGGGTCCATCGCGCAGGGCCAATGCCTTTGACTCGTAGTCGTTGCACGCCACGGGCTCCACCTCAGAGTGTTAGGTCGCTTGCAGGGACGAGGAGGACACCCCGTCTCATCAGTGGACGCAGACAGCCGTCTCTGCGCCGTCCATTGGCAGCCGCGCCCAGGCCGCACAGCCTCGCCAAGGATCCGAGGCGCACCCACCACGTGGCCAGTCGTCCGGCGAGATCTTCGGTCCGTTACAGCAGAGCGCCTATGATCATCCCAGTGTCTCAGTAGTGCAGAGCAACACTGTCAGTGATAAGGGGGCAGAAGTGAACCGCCGCTCCGCGATGCCACGCCCAGCCGGCGCCGGCTCCACTGCACTCACAGGCCGGCTTCTCCCTCACGCAAGGCCGATGCGTAATAGGCCGGGTGGCGAACTGCCCGTAGTGGCGCTGCACGGCCACCCAGGGTCTCGCCGGGGACACCGGACCTCTCCGCTCGGCGTGGGTGGTCTCTGCGAGTGTCTCAGAGTCGATAGGCACCCCGAAGGCGATGCTATACAATGCTTAGCAGGTCGGGCGCCGGAGCGACTCGAAAGCACGTCTTACTCCGACGCCATCTTGGCCACGCCCCCCCAATCTGTTCTTTTAAAGTTTCTAGAGAAAAGACAACATTAACCACTACATTAGCATAGCAGTTGACACCACAACTATTTTCAAATTGAAAACCAACAACATCTTCAACAGAATTCATTCTCTTTCTGCTTAAATTTTTGTGTTCATCGACTTTTGGTCTTTTTGCTACAACCTCCCTACTATTGGTGACATTTGTTTGTTTCCGGCCTACCACACGTTTCTCAAACAAAGGATATTGAGGCAAATGTGGCGCATACTCTCTTCTTAACCTATTGTATTCCTTAACACAATCTAGATCTGCACAAATGTTTGTGACATCACACTCAATCAAGTACAATCCCGATAAAGTTCTGACTCGTGACAATGCTACATAAGCCATACCCTCTTTGAACACAGAACTGCCAATATTCACCAAAGCACTGTCTACACGTAAACCTTGTGATTTATGGATTGTCACCGCATATGCCAAGCAAACAGGAAATTGCTTACGGCGAACATATAAGTCTTTTACAAGCAAAAACCTAGCTGTGCAACGCCCAATTAGCTGTACTTCCTCAATGCCATCAAATTTAATTTTTAAAAATTAAATTCCATCTCTATTTCTGTATTTCTCAAAATCAACAACATTACCCATCGATCCATTTACCAGACCTCTTTCAAAATGTAAATTCCTTCTCAAAATGATACGGCAATTTAAGCACACATTCAGAGTCTTTTCAAAACCAGCAGTTTTAGATATAGTCTTCTCTAATGAATCCAATTTAGATTTCAAATTCTCAGACAAAATAATTGTTGCTCCCATATGCTCTATTCTGTCAATAGCTTCCAGTTTCACAATCTCTTGGTTTTCTAAATTCAACATTTTGTTGTTTAAGATGGAACATTCTGCAAGAGTTGGCATCAAACATATTCCAGATTTCTTCTCAGTAATTTTCTGAAAAATATTCTCTGGCAGAACGTCTTCTTCTGGATACAAATTTGACAGTAATCGTGCATGTAAAGCTTCTTTCCCACGCTCCGTCACTTTCCCGATTCTAACATCTTGTAGAATATTCTTGTAATCTTCATTCTTCGCCTGACGCATATTTTCACACAGCTCAGCATAATTGAAGTTTAACCATATGTTAATGTTGCCAATGCTCCCTAGGCACTTCCTGGTATCTTCATGTGTAAGCAGTTTAAACACTGGTTGTCCTTTCAATGGTGTCAGCTGCAGAAAATCACTGAAAACAATGATGTGTTTGCCACCAAATAACACATCATACTCTGTTTTAAGAACTTCCTGCATTCTCAAATGCACAAAGGCAAGCATGACATTGGAAACCATGCTTACTTCGTCAATGATAAGAAGTGTCATCTTCTTCAGGACTCTAGATACTTCACAACAAGCATCACCCGATAACTTGTGGTATTGTAATTTGTTATCATGCTCCACTGGCAGCATCAGTAGCCGATGCAAAGTAATACCTTTAATGTTATGTGCTGCCAGTCCAGTTGGAGCGGTGACAACACAAGACAGCGATGACTCAGTCCTTTTCTGCAGATAACATGAAATTGCTTTAATGAGGAAACTTTTTCCAGTTCCTGCTTCTCCACTCACGTACAGTCGGACAGGCTTCAACGACGTACATGAGCACTCTTTCTTCTCATGACTTAATCCATGATCAATTTGGCTGGTAACTTCGTCATATATTTTCCTCTGCTCAACGTTGAGTTGTCTTTCCAAATCTTCTAAGTTAACCGCATCCTCCTGAGCATGTGCCATGGCTCTTTCCACTTCAATCATGGCAGTGGCAGCTTCATTTTCGATAACTGGTCCTCCTAGTGGATCCTGACTCAATGAAACAGAACTCTGACTGTCCTGAGAACTGTCTCTAGCAATCTCGGCTGCAATTGTGGCTTCCTGCTCGATTTCTGCATTTAACATTTCTAGATATTTTGGAAAAACAGGACATTCTATGGACTCCTTGGCTGCATTGAAAGAGTCTTCGTAACAGAGGAAATCTCCAAGCAGTTCTTCTTCTGCACGCCAAGGCTTGAAAAGTTGCAAAAGAGCTAAATAGAAAAACTCTTTTCTTTCTGGAGATTCGCAATCCAATTTTCGATGATTTACCAATAGACATTTTTTTTGCTTGACCAGACATCCCTCACTTCCAATTACAGCATACACTCCTTTATCAATATCTTCTTTGATGTTCCTCTTGAAAATGTAATTTTGTAGAACCTCATACAGACAAACATTCTGCAGGTGACTGCTTCTATTTGGATAATATGTATCCAACATGTTGGTCTTCAAAATATCTGTACTGCTTGGCTCCTTCTCGGCCAAATACTCAATTTCCCGTACAGGTTTCAGAACTCGATTACGCGTTGCAGCAAGACCAAGACTTGCCCAAATGATACTCCTAGATTTGGCATAGAGACTTGCTGAAGATAACCGGTCAGAACATTCGTAAGCTCCGATTTCTCGATGCGACAACATCTTCAGACTGAAACTATACAACTTCTTACTGAGGCTCTTTTCATGGGAAATGTCCTCCCACATATCCTTGAGTTCTGTCTTTTCTTTTATGTGATGTACGACGTCACATACCGAGCCACAGCCATACAGTTGTCAGCCACAAACTGTATATCCATGTTAGCATTCCACATGGACAAAATCACTGGGTTGTAGTCGTTGCTGTTCTTGGACTCTTCGTTTCTTTTCAAATTGTATGTATTTTTGGGTGATTTCCTCGTCACATTATGTCGCAGCGAAGACATCAAATTGTTCACTCTTCCTTTAGATATCACCGATCGTTGAAATCCAAAACGACATTTTGTATAGTACTTGTTCTTGTTTCTGAATTTACGACGACAGTACTTTCCACAACGATGGCTTTGAAACCGTAAAACTTGTTCTCTTAGACTTTTGTCTTCCTTTGTCTTTGGAATAGCACATGTAGAATACTGTTCTATGAAATTCATCACTAAGTCATCCGGATCTGTTCCAAATTTGGGTGCATCTTTGATCCATAGCAGCATATGTATATGAGGAGCACCTCTTGCTTGATACTCCTTTCTCCAGAAGAAATCCAACACCTCTCCAAGAGGTGGATTTTTCTTGTTCGTGATGAAAGACATCATAGCTTCAAATCTATGATTGAAGTACCTGCATACATTCACTGGATCCAAAGAGCACAGTTCTCCGGGTGTCTTGAATTCAATATTTTCAATGTTTCCATTTGCCTTTCGTAGAAATTCAAGTACGTCTTCCCAGCAATACTCTGCACAGCTGAGAGTGAGGAACCATGTGGGAGTTCCTAAGTTTCTCAGCATACATTTTAAGTCACCATGACGACGGTACCAATACTCATTAGTACCACGCTGACATGCCATAAAGTCCCTTGCTGAGATATTTCGCAGTTGTACACCACTTTTCAGGATGTGGTTCACTGCATAAGACAGTCCAGACGGATCACTTTCAAACAGTAGATGAAACAATTAGGGAATGCATTGACGAAACCTAGGATCTTCTGCATACAATCGTAAAGTCCGGTATTCAGAAGCAGGAATTTGATCAGGTCGCTCATCATATCGTCCTCCTCGACCTGTGGGAAATAACTGTGGAAAACACCGAGCTTCCAAACTTTCCTCCCAAACACTAATGGGACTCCCTTTGGCTTGTTTCATTTGAAACAACTCAATAGCATTCCCTATGACTTACTTGGAATGCAAAGGATGAACACTATAATGTTCATATATTTCTTCATTTTTAGAGGCTTCTACTTTCTCAATTTGTCCAGCACACAATTCGCTGTCTTCTTCTTCACTTACTTCCTCTTCTGCAACACATACATTCTTGTAGTACTCATTGTTTTTTATCAAATACAATGTTGCCTTTTTGACTTTCCTAACATCCACTAAATCTGCCAGATTTTCTTACTCTTTGTCGGAACCCCATTAACTAGGATAACCAGAGGTTCCTCTTCCACTTTCTCTACTCCAATTGTATTAATGTTTTTCTTCAAATCTAAAGGCAAATAAACAACTCTTCCCTTTAATCCTCTCTGTAAATCTGATGGAGGCAATTTCCCTGTCTTTGGCTCCATTCGAACAATAGCCTGAAAGGGATGCACACTTTGAATCAAAATAGATTCATAAGTATTTAAATCCTTCAATTCAGAAGGAATGTTAACCAATTCCAGATTATTATGAACCGCTCTAGCAGGCATCCGGTTTTGGTTTAATTCGTTAAAACAATAAGTACACATACGTTGGTCCGATCCCAAATCAAAACAATTTTCTACCATCAAGTATGTGGCAAAATCCTTCCATTCACTATTGTTTTCCATTTCACTTTTTGCATATAAATCCACTAACTTAGTCTGATTCTTATAATAAGTCCGTCGACAACACACACAAGTGAAATTAGGCCTCTCACTTGATTTAACCTGAAAGATGGAAATTTCCTTGTGAAACTTATCTATATTAGAAATCTGTACACTCTCCTCCACATTACCTTCTTCTACTGGGTCAATTTCAACATTGTTCTCTTTACTAGCAAAGTAATAGAACTCAATTTCTTCACAAATATTCTTCACATGTAGTTCTGAACCATGCAAAAGAGCACTGCTCAATTGTTTAAGCATAATTGCTGGACTCTTAGCATAATACAACATTCTCACTAATTTCCTCACTTTATTATGATGCACTGCTAGCATCCTGAAATGATGAAAAACACTCTGGCATACTCTTCTGGAAAGACAAGCCAGTGAATGCCCATGCAAACCTGTTACTTCTCTCACTCTGCAAGGATCTAATTCTTGCAACAACTTCATTTTCTGTTTTAAACTTTTCTTATTAAATGTACGAACAAAATCACAAAGCAAATTGAAGGAATCCTGTCGCACACTGCAAATAGTACTACACTTCCAGGTGTACACTGGTCCCTTAGGACGTCTCCCTAAAACTTCATTACCTAACACCTCTTCTGCATCTGCAGACACAAGTTTTTCTTTTTCAACCGGACAACCATCTTTCACCTCATATGCTCGACCACTGGTGTCAACTGCATGCACCAAATCATTGTCCTGGAAGTAACTCTCCTCATTGAAAAATGCCTCACTACTTGAACTATGCATCCATTCTCCTGAGAAAACTTCACAAAAATTACTACGATTAACTACTCTCTTCCTTCTACTATTTGATTTGAAATCATAAATTACCTGTTTTAGTTTCCTAATTCTATTGATTACCAAAATAAATAACTTTCGCTTAATTTCGAAAGCCTGATCAATAATTTTCTCTACATTTTTCTTTTTCTTATAAAATGCCACTTTCTGTTGGCCTTTCTTAATATTTTTTAACAAATTGACAATTATCCTGTTGCGGAACATTCGCCTACGAATGTCCCGGAACTGATTTTCCCTTCTACTGCCATGCACAGAGTTATCTCCTACTTTAGCAGAAACTTTTTTGACGGGCCTTTCCTTTTCCTTCAAATTGTCTCTCTTCTTCTGCACTAAAACATGTTCTATAGTGGTATTTTTTTGTCTGCAAATTCTTTTTAAAAATGATTTCATTTTCTTACCCGGAGCTTTTTTGGCGACTTGAAATGATTTTATAGTAGAGGACTGCTGCAAATCTTTACCAAGGTGGAGTGTAAGTCGCTTTGCTTCTTTTTGTTTCCTCTGCCTTGAGGGCATTTTTTAATTTTTCAAAAGATCTTCAGTTAAATCTGTGGAAATTTTTTTTTAAAATTGTTATTAACCACTATTACCAAACAGTAAACCAATAACAGTAGGCAAACAATTAACACAGTAGTTGTCAATTCTACCTACAGTAATTTAACAACATAGACAAATTTAAAAATCTCAAATAGTAGCAATGGAATGGAATGCTGCTACATATGACCTGTGCTCTGTTATATGTTAATCTCAACTAATTTTGAGACTCTATTTCACAGGTATATTAAAAACAGTTCACACAGGGTGTTTTTGAAAACTTTTATATAATTTTAAATCAACATCTACAGATTGTTCCTCATCTAGAGATTGTTCCACATCTAGAGATTGTTCCTCATCTAGAGATTGCACCACATCAGACATTGTTGATGTTATTGTTATTGACTTAAAATTGCCACGCACACATGAAGGCATATTTACAAGGCCCTTGCACCAGGGGAAAGTGACTTAAAATTGCCAAGCACACATGGGGGCGTATTTACAAGGCCCTTGCACCAGGGGAAAGTGACTTAAAATTGCCAAGCACACATGGGGGCGTATTTACAAGGCCCTTGCACCAGGGGAAAGTGACTTAAAATTGCCAAGCAGACATGAGGGCGTATTTATAACGCCCTTGCACCAGGGGGAAGTGAGTTTAAATTGGCAAGCACACATGAGGGCGTATTTACAAGGCCCTTGCACTAGGACGAAGTGACTTGAAATGGCCAAGCACACATGAGGGCGTATTTACAAGGCCCTTGCACCAGCATAAGGTGTGGCCTATCCAGAGGTATGCTGGATTGTCTGGCAGCTATGGTAAAACCAAGAAATATCCTGGAGCAAAAAGGCAGGTCTTGCAGTCACAAAAGTTTGTTTGAGGTGAGGCCTACTCAGGGTTGCAGATGAAATTTAGGCTTGTTGAAGAGTACAGAGGAGATAATACATGTGCAGGCCTACAGATGAAGTGAGTCATGTCCACTGCACTCTTGAACAAAGGCCAGACCTCCTCTGTCTCCCTGGACAGGCCTAAACCTCATCTTCACAATGTGATTAGTAATGTTAGGAAACACAGGTGATGTAATTGAAAAACGTGCAAATATTTTTGCTCATTTCACAATCACATCACCTGTGTTTCCTCAGCTTAGGTATCTCATTGAGCAGATATAGTCTAGCATATCCAAGAGTACGCAGAAGGTGAGGACTGTATGCAGCAGTGCAATGTACATAATTCTCCTCCAATGACAATTACAGAAGCCTCAGCATATCCATGCCCCCTAAACAGTCCTAAAGGTATATCATTATTATCATAGTGACTATGAAACTCTAGCAGTACATATTGTGAAACCTAAATGACTTCAAGAAACGAGTTTTTAAATCGACAAACAAGCAAATTATTCTCCCATATTCATGTTGGGAAGTGAAATATTTATTTAAAAAAGCAGACCCCATGTTGTCCTTCTCATAAATGTGAAAAGTATTTCTTTTTTAAAAAAAACGATTTTCTGGTCATAATTTGAAAACACAGCACAGCTCCTATGTACAAGCACACCCTAGCTGGCTTCCTTATTTTCTCCAAAAAGCATACTAATCTCTTTCTAAATTAAAGGAATCTTTTGTCACCTTAGCACAATTTTTAAACACATCATGTAAGCAAATTAGTCTCCCAGATTCATGGGAAAAGTAACTTAAAATTGTCTAGCACACATAGGGGCATATTTACAAGGCACATGCACCAGGGGAAAATGACTTAAATTTGCAAAGCACTCATGAGGGTGTATTCACAAGGACCTTGCACCACCTTTAAAGTCACTTTTAAAATGGGGAAAATGACGTGAATGTGGCTCATAAGCCTTGTAAATATGCCCCCATGTTGACTATGTAACTCTTGCAGAACATATTGTGAAACCTAAATGACTTCAAGAAACGAGTTTTTAAACCAACAAACAAGCAAATTATTCTCCCATATTCATGTTGGCAAGTGAAATATTTATTTAAAAAAGCAGACACCATGTTGTCCTTCTCATAAATGTAAAAAACATTTCTTTTTTTAAAAAAAACGATTTTCTGGTCATAATTTGAAAACACAGCACACCTCCTATGTACCAGCACACCCTGTCAGTACTAATACTTCACATTATCTATAATTATAATTTGTCAAAGAAGCAAAATCTTTTTTGAAAAGATAATGAAAACACTTGACACAAAACAACATTTTAAATGCACAGCTTGCTTCCTTATTTTCTCCATAAACTATACTAGTCTCTATCTAAATTAAATGAATTTTTTCTCACCTTAGCAAATGCTTTTTGAATTTCAAAACAGTCTCAGACACACACCAATTTTTCTTTAGCAGAGCAAAGGGTATGCACTCCAGAGGCTGCAACCAACAAAGGCACAGAAATGCTGTATTTCATCACACATATCTCACTTTTTTCAAATCAACAGCCTTCCCCCCTCTGCCCTTTCTGCCCTTTTTCCATAGCAACTACCTCCTGAAAGACCTCTCATGTTTACAAGTTCACACAACAATGTTTCAAATGAACTCTGAACTCTCAGTACACCTGCTAATCCACTGCAATGTTTCTTAAAATCATGTTTTCTTAACCATTCAAATTACTTCTTTCATGCACCCTAACTTTCTGTTTTCAGAAATGGAAATCCACCAATCACTGCTAGTGAATCATTAGCACTGAAACTCCACAGTTTTTTTTCTTTAAAAACTCCTACTGTTTCAACTGCCATTTCGTTCCCACACTTCTTCTGACTGCAGCAGAACCTCCTCTCACCATGTTTTCTGTCTGGATTCTTGGACATAGCTACATCCACTGGGCTCACAGGTATGCTGATAACAGAAATTTACACAACCTCAATTTACAAAATGTGGAAATCAAATGGATTGGCCACAGAGGATTGAGATGTCACCAATTGATACCATTGGTGAAAACCTTTTTGCATTTGCCAAACCCTGACCTCATAATAGTGCACTGTGGAGGAAATGATTTTGGCACTTTGACTGGAGTAGGTCTGGAAATGCTTTTAAAGGACACCTTTGAGCAATTGATGGCACTTTTTCCTCAAACTGCCTTGGTATATTCCAATATATGCCAAAGACAGAAATGGAGGTGGTCCAATCAATTTTGTCCACAAATTGAGAAAGCGAGGAAGCATGTAAATAAGTCTGTTTCAGCTTATATGAGAGACCATGGAATGGGCTCCATCTACAACAATAACTTGCGTTACTACATGCAAGATATCTACAGAGTAGATGGTGTGCACTTCTCAGATGAGGGAAACAGAGTTTTCATACAAAATTTAAGACTGTGTATTGGTACCTACTTATAAGTACCTAGAACTTACACAGAACCCAAAAGCTCTTTTCAGAGCTACCTTAACTATAATTACTCTTTAAAAATTTCGAATGTACCTTTTTTCACTAATTTTCACTTATGTTCGCTTCCCGGTTCGCTACCCGGTTCGTGTACCGGCAGCTAACAGCGCGAAAAATTCAAAATGTTTTTTTTTTTCGACATATATGAGCCTCCTCAGCCACCCTCAGAAAACCTAGGGGGTCAGGATATGTCTCCCATGCCCCCTTATACCCATTTCCCACATTGTTATTCCTCCATCTTGTGATTAAATTCATCCGAAACACAAAATGGCAAACTCCCGTTACGCTACCGGTGAGCTACCCGGTTCGCGTATCGGGTAGCGCTGCTACCGCGAAAAATCGAAATTTTTATTTTTTTTATTTTTTGCCCCACGGGACCCTTTAATAGCCCCCACATCATTCCTAGGGGGTCAGGAGGGGTCTACCTTGCCCCCTTTCATTAATTTCCCCCTTCGTTTTTCTCCACCTCTTGTCTCTCGATCCAACCGAGAGACAAGATGGCGGCCGATCCGAACTGTTTAGAATGTTGACAGACACCGGAGAGCCAATCAGCTTCACTTCGCGAAGTTCCGTTACGCGTCAGGTACGCGAACCGGGGCGCTAACCGGAGCGCTGTCACAGATATATCTGTTTTTTAAAACGTTAATTTCTCAAAATCCACTGGACCACATATATTGAGACATAGCAAAGGCACGTCGGGCAAACTATATCTACAATTTTGCCAAGTTTCATGTAAATCCATTCAGCCGTTCGAGCTAAAAGTGATTCCAACCGCCCTATGGAAAAATGAAGGGGAAAAATGCGTTTTGGGACCCCCCTTTTTTCTCGGCCCCCCCTTGACGAAACCCCACCAAATTTTCAGGGGCTGCTCAGAAACATATTGTGCCATTTTCCTGAAAATTTCAGCCAATTCCGTCCTCAAACACCAAAGTTATTCGACATAGAATTTTCAGAAATCCCATAGGAAAAAAATCCTAACTATATATACCTACTGGCGACCGCCAGTAGGTAATATATATATCTCTATATTCAATACCATGAAAGAAATCGCTGCACACTCCTTGATGCTTCAGCAGTTACTTTATTTTTCAAACGTGAAAAACTCCCTACGCGTTTCGAACCGTAGTTCCTGTTCACGGTAGCTTTAGTGATTGGTCCCTCTGCTATTTCTATACATTTTCCTGTGTACACACCCTATGGTTAACTGGGGCATGCTGGGACTTGTGGTTTTATTCACAATTTTGCCTCGTAGGTTACATTACAGTCTATGGGTTTTGCTTAACATTGGGGCGATTATTTGAGTTACTGCATGTAAAAAGCGTTCCCACTAATTAAGAGGATAATATCGCTTTATAACGCTCGTGAAACTCACGTGCGTGTATAATCAAGACTCACAGTACCTGAGAATTGATTCAAATGCGTAACTGCTGGGATTTAAGGTCCTCAATTGTGAAAGGACCTTAAATCCCAGCAGTTACATCTTACCAATGCCACAGTGTGGGACTTACTGGAGGTAACAGGAGGGGTAGTTTGCCCCCAAGGACATCCTTGGGTGCCAACTACCCCTCCTTTTACCTCCAGTACGTCCCATACAGCAGCTTGGGAGGGTTCTCAAAGCAGGCCACGGCCCTTTAACCACCAGTCTGTAAACGAGCTCTCTGGGACCCTATTGGATGGTGAGTGAAGTCCCCTTCGCTGCTCGGAGTCCTTAGGGGCCAACTAGCCTACCTTATACCTCCAGTAAGCCCCATATAGTGGGTTTGCTGAGAGGTGGACAGAGGCAATGCCCCCTTACTGCACCATTCTGTAAATGCCCCTCCTGGCGCTCTTGGTTGGGGGCTGAAGTACCCTTGCATCCTAAGGGTCCATGTGGGCCAAGTAGCCCTCCTGTTACCTCCAGTAAGCCCCACCCAGCTGGATTGCTGAAAGTGGTCCGAGGCCATACCCCCTTTTTACACTACTCTGCAAACACGACGCCTGGCGCATTGCTGCTTGGGAAATGAAGTCCACTTCAGTCCTGAGGTTCTCAGGACACAACCGGACCTCATCGCCTCAACATCAGCACGCCAAAAGGCGCGTTTGCAGAGTGGTGTAAAAAGGGGCCTGGCCTCGGACCACTCTCAGCAATCTAGCTGTGTAGGGCTTACTTGAGGTACTTGGTGGGTGGGTTGGCCTCTAAGGACCCTTAACATTCTAGGGGTCTTAATCACCCAACCCAGAACGCGCCAGGAGGCGCATTTGCAGAGTGGTCCAGGGAGGGGGCGGGTCCTCTGACAAAATGCTGACTTTTTTAAATGTATTTTTTTTTTAGAAGGGGGGCTGTGTGGCCCCCTTCTCTTAGTAATGTTTTTGCCCTGGGGACCCATATCCCAGGGCATGACCTTTTTTAATTTCTTTATTAAAATGGGAGGGGTGTGCGTGGCCTCCCTTCCCTGGGCCTCTTTTCTTTGCCCCGGGGACACAATACCCCAAGGCATAGTTTTAACAAAATGCCCCAGGGCCTGCCAGACTTTATTTATTTTTTTGGGATAGTGGGCCGAGTGGTCTCCCCTCCTCAGGCCAATTATGACCTTGGGGACCCTATCACCCGAGGCCTCGCCTTGCGCTGGGGACTGCAGGGGAGCCCCATTCCCCCTGCGGCCCCAGCCGGCTCCCCGCCTCCTGCGGGAGCCGGCATTGCTTTTGGACAAGGGGAGCTGTTGACATGCAGCTCTTCTTGTCCAAAAGCAATTCTGCTTTCCTTCGTGGAAGCGATAGCAGGGTTCCTCCTCTCGCCTCCACGAAGCAAAGCAGAGTTTGCTATTATAGGGTGGGGCTCCCTCCCTGCCATTACAAACTGTAATGTTCCGGGGGTGGGCACACAGGGACATTGCTGGCGGTCCGGACCCCATCTGGGGGAGTTAGTAGTCCTCAGGGCCCGCATTATCTTAATTAGTTGCCTGGGAAGGTGGTGGTCCCCGGGGCAGTGTGGTGGGGGCAGGAGCCCCCCCTCACACTTCATTATTTAAATTTAAGCCCCGGGAAGGTGGCGGTCCCCGGGATTTCGGGGGCGCCTGTGAGGCCCCCCACACATTATGAGAAAAGCCACGGAGAGGTGGCGGTCCCTTATATTTTCTGATTTTCCCGGGATCTCAGCTTAATAAAATGAAGCACGGGAGACCGCACTCGTTTTTTATTTTTCAGTGGGATTCGCGCACCCAGCACGAATTCTATCGATTTTTTTTTAATGCTTTTTTGGGGGAGCAGGCCTAGGGAGTCAGGGTGTTTCTACCCTGCCCCCTTTTCTTCATTTTTAACCTTTTTTAAAAATCTTTTTTTGTGACTCAGTTCACCCATGTCACAGGATGGCTACCAACACATTTTGGTTTGGAGTGTTGGCAGCCAATCAGGATGAAGCTCGTGCGGGTTGGTGAAGCCTCCTCGGCCACGAGATATCGATATTTTCTAATCTTTGAATTTCTCAAGAAATACTGAACGGATTTACACCATTTAAAAAAGCACGCTTTCTGAACCAAGACCTACCTTTTTGCCAAATTTGAGGTAGGTCTGTTCAGCAGTTTGGCTGTAGCTTTGTCTAAAAATTCCTATGGAAATTAACTAGGAGGAAACGTGCTTTGGGACTCCCTTTTTTCTCACCCCCTCTTGACGAATCACCCCGAAACTTTCAAGACAGGAGCTGACCGGAGCGACCCATTAGTTTTAAGAATTTCGCGAAGATTCGTCAGACGGCGCCAAAGATATTGGCAAATCAAAAAACGCTTTTCCTATGGAAACTAGGTCCTAACTAGAGGTACCTACCGGTGACTGCCATTAGGTAATATATAAAACTTTTTGCAGCGTGGCACGCTTTAAGAATAGCGTCCGCACACCTTGCTTCTGTTCGGCATAAGCAGGGGTTGTGACCAGTCGCTCGCCACAGCATATTGATGCCGTGTAAACAATGCTGTTAAACTTGGCCCGTGGGAGGGAGTAGACGGCCTCTCACTTCAAGGAAACTGCGGTGGCAGAGCCTGCTTTATTTTATTGATTTATTTTATTTGAAAAGTTTTATAAAGTGCGAACATGACCTGTCCGGGTATCAGAGCGCTGTACACAAAAGCAGACAATATGAACAGGAAAGGTAGCAAATAAGCAAACAGTTAAATAATAACGTGAAAGAAAAATGACCAGGAAATAGGAAGTATAAAGCAATACAAATGCATCATTGATCATTTAATAGTACTGAAGACCTGAAGTATTAGTTAGTTCAGATGGTTTCGGTCTATTTTTGCAAGTAACTATTCCGGAGCATTTCCAGGAAAGAGAACTGTATGGCTGACTTTGGTCCTGCACCTCGGTTTCACAGTAAGGCAGTATCTTGGTTTAGGTGCACAACCACGTCTCGAGCTTGCCACACAAAAAAGCTCAACTGTGAAAACAGATACAGGAATTTTTTCAAGGTAGAGACGGTGCACTATAAATTCAGTCCAGAGAGCTCAAAATTTTCAAAGGAAGTTCTTTTATTGTATTTCAAAATTCTTTAAAAGGCCTCAGCTCTTCTGGAGCAAACCTTTGACTTCTTTTTGAAAGTAGCAATCGAAGGGTTGGATCTGATTTCGGCAGGAAGAGAAATACAAATTCTTAGCGCCAAACCAGTGAAGGCTGGGTTATAGGTTTTCTTCTGATTTATTTCTTTTTTTAATTGAGATCCATTAAAATTTACAAATCAACTATATATCACAGTGTCAATATTAACTAATGCACTTCCGAACATTGAATACATCATACATTCTCTGGATTAAAAAAGGAATGCATAATTCAAATAAAAGCCAGAGTAATTTTGGACTACAGATCGTAAGAGACCCGATACATTACCAATCCTCATTTTAAGAGCAGTTAAAGTATTATAATGCAATAAAGTGCAAAGCGGATTAGAACATAGAGATATATCAACAGAAAGAGCTTTTGATGGATTTTCATCATAAAAGAACAAATACAGTACCTAAAGTGTCTGTAGTGCATTAAAGTGCAGTAAATTATGCAAATATATTGACATATGGCGCTTCTAATGATGTGTCATCATATTAACAATCCATCCACAATAACTTTTGGACAAAAATCGTGAGACCCAATACAGTACCAGTTTCTCGTTTTAAGAGCAATTAAAATGTCTATAATGCGTTAAAGTGCAAATCGGGATATATCAACAAGAAGAACATCTGATAATATTTCATCATAAAAGACCGAATACAGTAGCAACCTTCTTTTCTTTTTTTTTTAAATGACTAAAGTGTCTGCAGTGCATAGAAATGCAATGAAGTATACAACTATTACAGCATATGAGGCTTCTGATAATATTTCATCAGATTAACAGTACATTGAAATTTTGAGCTCACTCTAGTATTTAGTCGAAATGATTCCCATATTTTTTCAAATTTCCGAATCCCCTCATTTCGCATTGCAAATAAATGTTCACTATTTCTATCCTGCTTGATTTTCCTGACCCATTCGCTCTTTGTTGGTACCTGACATGATTGCCATCTTTGAAGCAGCAGCGACCTGGTGACCGCAGTTGCAATATAGATTAATTTAACGTATTTTTCAGATAGAATCATGAACCAAAACTTTCCGCCAACTGCTAGAGTCTCACACAGAGGTTCAGTGTCTTCCTCTGTACTGGCAGCACCGATAACTACTACCACTCATTTTCTTATCACCTGCTTCAGCGCCATTGTCCTGCTCACTTCCAAACCCTTCGCTGAAGCCTACTTTGACCCTAGCAGGACAGGCTGCCACTGCAGAAACTTACTCAAGTAGAAATATTTCCCTGTTATGGATAGGGATAAAGTGGCATCGGAATTGTTGGAGAACTTAGAAAATGGAACCCCAATAGCAGGTCCTTCTACAAGTGGAAACCTCCCACATAGAGAAACTCTCAAAGAGAAATTCATCAAGTTGGAAAGTCTTAAAAAGACTGAAAGCGCTAGATGGTGGGATAGTGCCACCCTTAAACAGTATCTTAGGTTGAATAGAGTCCTAAGGGGACTGCGCTCCCAGATTTTCCCGACATTCGATGACCTGGACGACGATCTGCTAGGCAAATGGGAAGAGGCACTGACAATTAATTAAAACACGCTCATCCGTATCCTTATTGAGAACGCCGAGCGAAACGTGAGTACATTACAAATTTACATTGCAGAATTAGAATCTGAAATAAAAGATCTAGATCTCAAGGAGGCCACAGAGAAAAACGACACCATTTTGAACAAGGTGCTGAGCAAACATCAGAACGAGATTAGAGCTAGAAAAAGCAGACAGTTAAAAAGAGACGAGGCTGATTATAAAGAGGGACGGACGCATGTTTACATTCGCGAGAAAATATGACCAACTAGTTCGTACCACTAAACAAAGTGACAAACCAGAAAGAGTAGACACATCCTCCATTTCCTCAAGCTCATCATCCCTTAACACACTCCCCAGTGATAGTGAATCCGAACCCCAGAGAATTATCATCACGTCTAATTTTTTACGTGAGTTCCAAACAATCAGACGCGAGAACAGAACACAGCAGAGACAGAATACACTAGAAAGAAAACCCGTAGAGGGAAAAGATCTGGGAAAGGAAGAGTACAAGAAAAAGTTGCAATCGGGGGACACGAGGAAATAAACAACCTTCAAACAGAGGTACAGGTTGTCAACCCCTCATCCAAATCACTGACCGAAGACATGGTCTCCTTACTTAGTCAGGGTCTAGATTTTAACTCACAACAAATAGGTGACCTCTACAAAACCAAAATTTACCTTTTGAAATTTATCAGATGTTTGAAACATAAGAAACATTTTGCCAATACCCCTAGAGACCAACCATTAGAGACACCAACAATCCATCGCCACTGACTGTACAAGCCATAAGAGAGATCAAGGACACACATCTACTCATGACACTTAATGACATGAAGGACCAACCCTACACGGCCGAACAGCTTCTACATGAGCTAGACATTGATGGTGACACCAAGATGGCCAGTAATCTCAAATGTAAATCCAGATGGACTCCGACCTTACCAGGTGCAAATCCAGATGACACCTTTTATAGCTTGGTACTGGAAGACATTGATAAACATGAAATTAAACTGGACAAACACAAACATAGAGGCAGGGACAATCTCACCAGGAACAAATGCATGGCCCTTCAAACTCTTTCCTCTGATCAATACATAATAATAAGAGAGGCTGACAAAGGCGGAAACATCGTCATTATGGACAGAATGGACTGCCACAATGAGATTTTATCTCAACTCAATGATCCCACATGTTATATACATATTGGGAACAACCCTACAAACACTCTAACTAATCTGATCAACAATCACCTTAAAGATTGGCATACTGCTGGTATATTAAATGACGAGGAGGTTCTCTATATGAAAGTTGACAGACCCACTTAACCATGGTTATACACACTCCCCAAAATTCATAAACCATCCAATTTCCCCCCCCCCCCATACCCATCGTGTCAGGTATAGGTGGACCCACAGAGAGACTGGCTGAATATGTGGACCTTTTTCTTAACCCTATGTTCAAAAACCTTCCGTCATTCATCCAAGATTCGAAGCACATTCTGAGCATCCTCAATGACATTCAATGGCAACCAGGCATGATCAAGGCAAATCTCGATGTGGTGTTCCTGTACACTTCTATCAAACCTGACACAGGCCTAGAGGCCGTGACCAAATATCTGGACATGAGACCAGCCACATTGTGGCAACACACGAACATGTTAATCTCCATGATGAACATCATACTTAAAAACAACTATTTCATGTTTGACAAAAAATGCTATAAGCAAACGTAAGGGGTAGCCATGGGCTCAAGGTTCTCTCCTTCATTTGCCAACCTCTACCTGGGCTCACTAGAGGCAACCTGGATCTGGAGTAACAAGGAGCACGCTGGATAGACTCCATTGTTTACTGGGGTCGCTATATAGACGACTGTCTCCTCCTCTGGGCCGGTACACAGGCAGAACTAGAGGGATTCTGTAATCACCTTAACACCAACGACATGGACATGAAGTTCACATGTAATCACAGCACATCCTCAGCCCCCGACATCGCCATAGCCATCCCGGATGGCTACAAGATCACCCGGAGGGACCGCGTCAACCAATCCGGAGAGGCATCGCCATCGTCCACAGAAACACCATCCGCGTCACGACCAACTCCGACGATACCCTCACCGCCGCTGAACACCTTCACTTCCAGATCCACACAGACCCCAAGACCACCCTCAGAGGCCCCCTCATCTACAGACCCCCGGGACCGCGCACACAATTCAGCGAAGCCATCGCAGACTTCTTCAGTCTGCACGCCCTCACCTCCACAGACTAAATCCTCCTAGGGGATCTCAACTTCCACCTGGAGAACAACAAGGACTGCAACACCGCCGCCCTGCAGGACAACCTCGCCAACCTCATACTCAAGCAACTGGTGAACACCCCCACCCACTACGCCGGCCACACGCCTGACCCTGTCTTCTCCTCCAGAAAGCACATCTCCTTCAGCCACTCCACCGGACTACACTGGACAGACCACAGCTGCGTCCACTTCAACTTCAGGAGAACCACGACCCACCACCACCCGCAACAGGTTCCCCGCAGAAGCTGGAGCAAGATCACCGCCGACCAGCTCGCCACCACCCTCAGCCAGAACCCGCCCACCAACACGACGGACCCCGACGAAGCAGCCCGCAACCTCACACAGTGGCTCACCGGTTGCGCCGACGAGCTCGCACCACTGAAGAACCCTCCCAGCAGACCCGGCAGTAGGAAAGCCTTGTGGTTTACCAAAGACCTCAAAAACTCCAAGAGAACCTGCCGCACCCTCGAGAAAGCCTGGCGCCACGACCAGACAGCAGAACATATGACCGCCCTCAAGAACGCCACCCGCAAACACCACCAACTGATCCGCACCACCAAGAAGACAGCATTCAAAGAACGACTGGACAACAACACTGTGAACGTGGGGGGACCGCGGGCTGGAAAAGCAGGCAAGGAGTCTGGATGTAGTGGGCAATATCAGGTCTTTTATTCAAACACAAAAGTCGGTTTTCAGGAAACAACAGGGAAAACGAAAGGGAAGCTCCGAGGTAAGGGGTCTTGGTCCTCTTCCAGGTGGGGCTGGGGTCTTGGGTCTTCGGGGAGGTCCTCGGAGGTCAGGAAGAGAAAGAAATAAGGAGCCGTTAGTCCTGCTGGGCTTGTTAAAGCACAAACCGTTACCGACACCAGGGATCAAGTGAGGGACTCGGAAAACGACCATGAGGGAAGGGAATCGGGAAGGAGGGGTACGGAGGAAGAAAGAAGGGTGTCCTGTGAAAACTTGTGAAGGGAAGGACTAAATCTAAGTGCTGTACAAGTGCGTAGGGTGCTATACAAGATTTTACAGTGAAGTCAGGTCTGGGGTGACTACGGAGGAATTCTATATACAGAGCACCTAGTGTGCTATAGGAGGGGATAGTTGGTACTCACACGCTCCACTGCAAATCTTCGTTAAGTTGCAGCCGCTTTTCAGCCACCTCCTGGGGACTCCACCAGTCTTCAGTCCACACGTCCGCTTCTTCGGTCGCCTGCTTGTCCTTCGCTCCGGTCCGAGTCTCCTGCCACGAGATCGCTGCTCCGACGGCGTCTCTGTCTGGGCTTCCGTCTTTTCCCTGTTCTGGCGCTGGAATCGAGGCGGTGCTTCCGGGGTCAGGGCGGAGTGCTTCCGGTAAGAGATCTCTTCTGGTTGGTTCCTGTAAAAAAGAGAGGGGTGAGGGTCTGGTTGTCATGGTTGCTTCCAAGGACGCCTCGGGGTGAGTGTCGGAGAAGGGCGATCGTCCGAGAACATGAAGTCCAGGCGGGGTGCGCGAAGGGGTTGCATCACATCCTTTTTCCCAAGCTGTCCTTCTTGTACGGGTTGAGGTAGTGGGGTAGCGGGAGAGGAAATCAGCATTGCCCTGGTCCGACCCCTTCAGATGGATAGTTTTGAAGTGATAGGGCTGCAAGGACAAAAACCAGCGGAGGACCAGGTCATTGTGTCCCTTGTTCCGGGCCATCCACTCCAAAGGGGCGTGATCTGTATAAATGACAAAGTCTCGGCCCTCTAGGTAGTACCGCAGGCTTTCGACAGCCCACTTGATTGCGAGCGCCTCCTTTTCCACCACGGCGTAATTCATCTCGTGGGGGAATAGTTTCCTGCTAAGAAATAAGATGGGTCTTTCATTTCCCAGGTTGTCTCTTTGTGACAGGACTGCTCCCAAACCCTGGTCGGATGCATCGGTCTGCAGTACGAATGGTTGGGAGTAGTCCGGACTCACTAAGCCAGGACTGGAAGTCAATGCATGCTTGAGGTCATTAAAGGCACGCCAGTGTAACGAGGTGGGGTGTTTCAAGGCAATCTCGATTCTGGCTGTTTTCTTTAGAAGGTCCGTAAGGGGGGCTGCTCTCTGGGAAAAGTTGGGAACGAACCTTCGGTAGTAGCCTAGAAGGCCCAAAAATGTTTGGAGGTCTTTTCTGGTTTGGGGAAAGGGAAGGGATTGGATGGCCTCTATTTTGTTTTTCTGAGGTTTTATCATGCCCTCACCTAGGAAGTATCTGAGGTACTTCACAGTCTGTGCTGCTAGGATGGTTTTGGAGGGGTTGATGATGAACCCAAAGGACCCCTGGGAGGCAATAACACGATACAGTTGATCTAAGTGTTGGGCCCAACTGTCACTGTAGATGAAGATGTCATCAAGGTATGCCCCGGCATACAGGGAGTGGGGTCTCAGGATATGGTTCATGGCTCTCTGAAATGTAGCGGGTGCGCCATGAAGTCGAACGGCAAAACAGTGAATTGAAACAACCCCTCAGGGGTGGAGAAGGCTGTCTTTCTTTTATCCTGCTCTCTGAGGGGTATTTGCCAGTAGCCCTTGCTAAGGTCGAGTGTGGATATATATACTTGGCTTTACCTATCCGTTCCACCATCTCGTCTACGCAAGGCAAGGGAGATGTGTCGAAGTTGGATATCTTATTTACCTCGCGAAAGTCGATGCAGAATCTGACCAACCCGTCAGGCTTTGGTACTAGGACAATAGGGGAATTCCAGTCACTTACCGAGGGCTCAATGATCCCCGTTTTTAACATCTGTTCGGTTTCTTGCTGTATGACCGCTCTGCGGGCTTCAGGGACTCGGTAGGGTCTTAACCGAACCACCTTCCCGGGTTCTGTCTGTATGGAATGTTCTATGACTGAGGTGCGCCCAGAAGAGGAGGAAAACACCTGACGTGCTGGAAACAGAACATCCTTAAGTTCCAGTATTTGTGCTTTGGTCAATTCAGGGTCTACACAGGCATCAAAGGGGAGGGGAGAGTGAACCCTGGACCTGAACAGGACTGGACGGGATCCTTCCCATTTCTTGAGGTGTTTTACGTGATATATCTGGGTAGTACCCCGGATAGGATCCAGTTCCAACTCATAGGTGACAGGGGTCACTGGTCGGAGGATGATATAGGGTCCCTGCCATTGGCCCAGTAGTTTCTGATTGGAAGACAGCATCATTAAGAGGACCGGATCTCCGACGGCAAAGGCACGGATCTTGGTACCCTTGTCATACTGCCTCTTTTGGGTATTTTGTACATTCTAAATGTTTTGGCTGACTATATCCCTGATTAACGATAGGTGGGTTTTCAAGTTTTCAACGTATTCAGGAAGGGGACGTGTACGGTCTGGCTCTGTCTCTCATGCCTCTTGGGCCATATCCAGAAGGGTACGGGGAGGACGACCATACAACAGCTCGTAGGGGGAATAGCCTGTGCTACTCTGGGGTTTACATCAGATGGCAAATAGGGCCAGGGGCAACATCTCCTCCCACCTTCTAGCTTCCAGGCCCAATAGCTTCTTTAGAGTTTGTTTTAACGTGGCGTTGTACCGCTCAATTAAACCATCTGTTTGCCGATGGTACGCTGACGTTCTAATTTGTTTTATCCCTAGTTGGGAACAGACCTGTCTCATGAGAGCTAAAACAAAAGGGGTGCCCTGATCAGTCAGGATCTCCCTGGGGAACCCCACTCTGGTAAAAACAGCGATGAGGGCTTTGGCAATGTTCTGTGTAGTAGGCTGGCGCAGGGGTATGGCTTCAGGGAAGCGGGTGGCTTAGTCCACAAGAACCAAGGCATAGCGACACCTGCTTCGGGAGGGTAAGAGGGGTCCTATGATGTCCATCCCTACCCTGCTGAAAGGAATGTCGATGACAGGAAGGGGTTGTAAAGGTACCCTAGGGGGTCAATATCTACTGTATTTTTGACAGACTGGGCATTCTCGGCAATATGTTTTGATCGGTTGATGTACGCCTGGCCAGTAAAACATCTCTAAAAAGGTCTGGCTTGTTTTTTCGTCTCCAAAATGACCCCCCAATAAGTGGCTGTGGGCAAGGAATAAGACCTTATCACGAAAGGGGCCGGGGATCAGTAATTGAGGGTTTTGTTGGGACCCACCCTTCCTATATAACAGCCCGTTTTTCTTAAATAAATAGGGACCTACTTGCAAGAGGCCTTCCCCACGCTTCTTGTAGAAGGGGATCTTCTTGTTGTGAGGCCCTGAACTCCCTGTCCATCTGCCAGGGATGCTCTTCGGGCATCACAGGGTATGCACTGGCATATTCCTTCTTTTCCTTCCTCTTCTGGATTTTGGATTTACGGAATCTGGGAGCCGTGTCTGGGGGAGAATGTTCCTGGGGAAAGGTAGCCTCATTCCACCATTGGGTCAGCGAGTCTGTTGTGTCTTGTAGGAGTGTAGGTAGACCGGAGTAATCGCTCCCCAGAATGACCTGTTCGGGAAGGGCTGGCACGAGACCCACTGTGAGGTTGGTTCCCGGATCCTTAGAATGTTGCACTCGTACTTGTGTAGTGGGATATCTTTTGGTATCCCCATGGACACATTGTATGCCCACCATACCGGTGGGTGGGCCAACAGGGTTGGACAAGTCTTGGGGTCTTAGGACACTTTGCCTGCATCCTGTGTCAGCTAGGCAAGGACTGTTTGTCCCTCTATGTTCACAGGACAACGGATCTGGGGTGGTTTAGCGCCTGGAGTAGTGCAGACATAGTTCTGGATGAGGCCGACCTCCATAGGCTCTTCCTTTTGAGGGCACACACGGGCGATGTGGCCAAAACCCCCGCACCTATAGCACTGTGGTCCTAGGTTAGGTGATCGGGACAGTACAGGGGTGGGTAAGAGAGGTGGAGGTTCTGGTCTCCGTGGTAGCTGCGGCTGGTGGGGACGAACACCAGTGGTGTTGTGTGGTCTATTGGGGTGCTCTTCCTTTCCTCGCTGGAGTTCCTGAGCTCGGTAGTAGGCGCTTGCAATTTCGACAGCTGTCTCTAATGTGAGACAGGCGTGTTGTCTTACCCACCGCTGGGTGCCGGGATGCAGGGAAGCCAGAAACTGCTCTAAGTATATTTTCTCAAGAATATCGTCTTTTGAGGAGGTATCCGGTCTAAGCCACCGGTTGGTCAGGTCTTTGATCCGGAAAGAGAGGGCTCTGGGGGTTTCCTGGGATCCTTCTTTGGCCTGTCGCAGTTTCACTCTGTATGTTTCATCATCAATACCTAGGCGCTCTAGGATACACTTTTTAATGTCATCGTAAGGAGTGTTGCCCTGGACATTGGCCTGTTGGTACGCGGCCTGCAAATCGCCGGTCAACAGAGGGCCCAAGTATTGGCCCCAGCGGTCAATGGGCCACGAGGCGGCTTGGGCTAGTCTTTCAAAATTGGTGAAGAAGTAGTCCGGGTCATCCCCCGGCACGTACTTCTGCAAGACCACTGATGGGAGGGAGGCAATCGGTCTCTGGTGTCGTAGTGCATCGGTCAGCTTCCCCATGGCTTGATCGTGGGCTTCTCCCTGGCCCTTGAGGACGTCATGTAGCTTTCCTCTATCGTCTTCTGCAGTTTTAAGGAATCATTTCATTATTTTTCTCAAGCGCTCCTCGGATTCGGCCATCCTCTTTACCACGGCCTCAATGCTTCCAGCGGATCCAACTTCTGACACCAGGTGTGAACGTGGGGCGACGGCGGGCTGGAAAAGCAGGCAAGGAGGCCGGATGTAGTGGGCAATATCGGTTCTTTTATTCAAACACAAAAGTCGGTTTTCAGGAAACAACTGGGAAAACAAAAGGGAAGCTCCGAGGTAAGGCGTCTTGGTCCTCTTCTAGGCGGGGCTGGGGTCTTGGGTCTTCGGGGAGGTCCTCGGAGGTCTGAAAGAGAAAGAAATAAGGAGCCGTTAGTCCTGCTGGGCTTGTTAAAGCACAAACCGTTACCGACACCAGGGATCAAGTGAGGGACGACTATGAGGGAAGGGAATCGGGAAGGAGGGGTAGGGAGGAAGAAAGAAGGGTGTCCTGTGAAAACTCGTGAAGGGAAGGACTAAATCTAAGTGCTGTCCAAGTGCGCAGGGTGCTATACAAGATTTTCAGTGAAGTCAGGTCTGGGGTGACTACGGAGGAATTCTATATACAGAGCACCTAGTGTGCTAAAGGAGGGGATAGTTGGTACTCACACGCTCCGCCGCAACTCTCCGTTGAGTTGCGGCCGCTCTTCAGCCACCTCCTGGGGACTCCACCAGTCTTCAGTCCACACGTCCGCTTCTTCGGTCGCCTGCTCGTCCTTCGCTCCGGTCCGAGTCTCCTGCCACGAGATCGCTGCTCCGACTGCGCCTCTGTCTGGGCTTCCGTCTTTTCCCTGTTCCGGCGCTGGAATCGAGGCGGTGCTTCCGGGGTCAGGGTGGAGTGCTTCCGGTAAGAGATCTCTTCTGGTTGGTTCCTGTAAAAAAGAGAGGGGTGGGGGTCTGGTTGTCATGGTTGCTTCCAAGGACGCCTCGGGGTGAGTGTCGGAGAAGGACGATCGTCCGAGAACAGGAAGTCCAGGCCGGGAGCGCGAAGGGATCGCATCACAAACACCCACAACAGCAAGGAGCTCTTCAGCATCGTTAAAGAGGTCTCAAACCCCAGCTCCTGCAACACCGACATCACTCCCTCACAAGACCTCTGCGACTCTCTCGCCTCGTTCTTCTACCGCAAGATCGCCGACATACACAACAGCTTCGGCGCACAAGCCACGCACCCAACCACCGAACCAGTGCCCCCCACTACCACCCTCTGCACCTGGACCCCTGTCAGCACCAAAGACACCATCCACTCCGGCTCCCCTACCGACCCCTGCTCACACCACATCTTCAACAAAGCCGACTCCATCATCGCACCCCAACTCCGGAACATCATTAACAGCTCCTTCGCATCCGCCACCTTCCCGGAGAGCTGGAAACATGCCGAACTGTGCACCCTCCTTAAGAAACCCACCGCAGACCCCACGGACCTGAAGAACTTCCGCCCCATCTCGCTCCTCCCCTTTCCAGCCAAAGTCATTGAGAAGACCGTCAACAGACAACTCTCCGCCTTCCTTGAGACCAACGGATCCCTCAACCCCTCACAGTCTGCTTCCGAGCAAACCACAGCACCAAGACGGTCCTCATCGCAGCCACCGACGACATCAGGCCCCTGCTCGACAACGGGGAAACGGCTGCCCTCATTCTCCTGGACCTCTCAGCAGCCTTCGACACCGTATGCCACCGCACCCTGGTACAACACCTCAGCAACACCAGAATCCAAGGAGTGGCACTGGAGTGGGTCATCTCGTTCCTCGCCGGAAGAACTCAGAGAGTCCCCCTCCCCCCGTTCCGATCCGCGGCCACCGAAGTCATCTGCGGCGTCCCGCAAGGATCCTCACTCAGCCCCACCCTCTTCAACGTCTACATGAGCCCTCTCGCAGCCATCGCCCGCCAACACAACCTCAACAATATCTCCTACGCCGACGACACCCAGCTGATCCTCTCCCTCACCAACAACCCCGCCACCGCCAAGGCCAACCTCCACGAAGGAATCACCTTCCGTCTCCTCACCCACGCACACAAAGCCCTACACGATCAAGGCTCGAGCTACCTCAACAACCGCATCAACTTCTACGCTCCCAAACGCCACCTCCGATCAGCCAGCCACACCCTCGCCGCCGTCCCCCGCATCCGAAGAGCGACAACAGGAGGAAGGTCCTTCTCCTACCTGGCCTCCAAGACCTGGAACTCCCTCCCGACCGACCTGCGCCTGACCCAAGACCACCTCTCCTTCAGGAAGAAGCTCAAGACCTGGCTGTTCGAGCATTAACACCCCCCCCCCAAGCGCCTTGAGACCCTACGGGTAAGTAGTGCGCTCTATAAATGTCTTTGATTGATTGATTGATTGAATGAGAGACGTCGTAAAATGGATGAAGATCAGTCGTCTGAAACTGAACTCAGACAAGACGGAAGTCCTCATCCTGGGACCATCTCCCTCCGCCTGAGACGATTCCTGGACCAACGGACCACGCACGCAACCTGGGCTTCATCCTGGACTCCTCCCTCACGATGACCAATCAAGTGAACGCCGTCTCATCATCCTGCTTCAACACCCTGCGCATGCTCCGAAAGATCTTCCGATGGATCCCCACCAAAACCAGGAAGACGGTCACCCAGGCACTCGTCACCAGCCGTCTGGACTACGGGAACACCCTCTACGCTGGAACCACAGCCAAACTCCAGAAAAGACTCCAGCGCATTCAGAACGCCTCAGCACGACTCATCCTGGACATACCTCGCCGCAGCCACATCCCTGCCCACCTGAAAGCCCTTCACTGTCTCCCCGTCAACAAGAGGATCACGTTCAGACTCCTCACCCACGCACACAAGGCTCTCCACGACATGGGCCCGAAGTACCTCAACAGCTGCCTCACATTCTACACACCCACCCGCCAGCTCCGATCTGCCAACCTCGCCCTCGCCTCCGTTCCACGATTTCGGAAATCCACCGTCGGAGGAAGATCCTTCTCCTACCTGGCGGCCAAGACATGGAACTCCCTCCCCACTCACCTATGGCTGACCCTGGACCATCTCTCCTTCAGGAAACAACTCAAGACCTGGCTGTTTGAGCAGTGGCGACCCCCCCACCTCAGCGTCTTGAGACCCTCACGGGTGAGTAGCGCGCTATACAAATTTTTGTGATTTGATTTGATTTGATCACTAATCACTTTCTTAGATCTGGAACTTTATGTTAAAGACAAATCTCTTCAAAACAGACTGTGCCTCAAAAAAAATCCTGCAATGCCATACTCCGAGCAGGCAGCTCTCACCCAACTCACCAGATTGAAGCCATCCAATATGGTGAACTAGTTATAGCCCGCAGAAACTGTAGCGATGATGCCGAATTTGTCAAATGCTTCTCTGATATGAAGGAAAGATTCCACAAACGAGGCTAGAATTCTAGAATTATCAACAAAGCAGCTAACAGAATTAGTAAGGTCGATCGAGAGAGCACCCTGCGGCCCAAAACTGAAACAGAACCTAGAACTGCACAAACAAGACTAATAATTGACTACAATGACCTGAGCGTAATAATCAGAAAAAGCATCTATATACATTGGAATGTCTTACTAGCAGACAAAACACTCAGTACAAACATCAGCTGGAGGCCGCTCATCACTTACAGATGCAGAAGAACTCTACGTTCCAGAGTTAGTCCTACTATGCCACACTCAACCAACACCACCTCCTGGCTCACACCACACACCAAGGGGTTTCACAAATGTGGATGCTGTAGTGTGTACAAATAGGCACGTAACAGTCAAGAGCTTTAGAGGTCACCACAAACGCAACTACGAAATCAATGTAAACATCAACTGCAACACTAAATTTGTAGTGTATGTACTTGAATGCACCTGCCACAGCCAATATGTGGGCAGTACCATTAGGGCCCTCAAGGACCGAATTAGCACACACGCACGAGCCATTCACCAACAGGATTCCCGCTATCCGATGGCTCTACATGTGGCTACATGTCCCTCTCAAGGTACTCACAAAATAGTTTCCTTTTTTGGAATTGACATTGCCCAACCCAATGTGAGGAAGGGCAACTGTGAGCTCAGACTTGGACGTCTCGAGGCGACCTGGATCATGCGCCTACACACTGTGAAATATGGTCAGAACATTGACCATGAACTACAATACTTTCTGGGGACCTGAGTTTTTGGTTGTTCAAGACACTTCGTACCACACCCAGACTATACCTCCTGTTTCCATATGAACACTTTAAAACATTATGCCACTCACTTGCATTCCACAAGATTTGAATCACTCATGCATTCCACATAATATCCATTATCAGCCATCATTGTAAGCCACATAGACTTTTCTAACTGCACTCAGGCCATAATGTCACTTATTGTCCCCAAATGTGATTGTGCAACATTATGTGAGTCACTCATTGGCATGCTACCAGATCTGTAATACTCTCTTTTTTCTCATAATTTGTTCCACCTTTAATGCAAACTATTTTGACTGTCTATCTGCCCTTATGCTGCAATGTCACCTATGCACTGCACTTATGATTTACTCATTTATATGTTAATTTTCAGTGTATTCACATACATTGCTTGTTTTTCCCAAATAAAGGGGGGAAAAAAGATGTTTTTTCATCATGAGTTGCATTCTAATCAGTGCACGCATTTTGAAACTTTTAACATCACTCTTAGGAATATTCACATCTGTACAAACATGATCCTGGGACTTCTGTTACTTTATTAAAAAAATGTTTATCCTGGTTGCTATCCCCGCTGTGGCGCCCGTTCGCTATCTCCATGGAGACACGCCTCGCCTATTTTTCGCAATATTCCCGCATATATTCCCCAGGATAAGAAAGGCTCACATGGGAGGTAGATCTTTCCGTTACCTGTCGGCGAAAAGCTGGAATGCCTTACCTTTGGACCTTCGCCTGGAGCCATCTGAACTTGGCTTCAGGTAGAAGCTTAAAACCCACCTGTACACACAGTAAACCAGCAGATCTTGCGGCCCAGCTTTGCCTACTCCACTTGCCATAGCGCGGGGACACGCCATCTGAGCGTAACCAGGCGCTTTACAAAACTCCCTTAATAATAATAATAATAATGATAGCACTCTTCACTCACGTCCGGCACGCATAGAGGTTACAGCGCCAGTACCCCAGTCACGCCCCACTAAAACGTTTCAACTCACTTCCGGCTGACACCCTGACGATGTGGTCATCCTTCTAGCCTTTTTCTATCACACCCCCTCTTAAGTAGGATATCCGCTCTATGCTCGGCCTCCTACTCTCCGATGCAAGACTAGCACTGTCAGGACCCAGCACCCAGTGGTAACTTTCCTTTCGTCATCTTCACGCTGTACAAGCCCCAGACCTTGGGCTCTCACCTACTTTGACCCTCATACTCGTTTTTTTCAGGTCTCTCATGAACCCGCTCGTGTTCTATAATTTTGCATTTAAACCTGCCCCACCCGTAGCCTTCCTTTAACCCGTACACCGGGTTGGAATTTTCACTGGTTCTACGGTAAGTTCCAGTTCACCATCAGCTCAGATATTTTTCCTTTAATTGTTTTGCCCATTGCCAGTCTTCGGTACTACTCGCTCACTTATTTCGGTTCCCCTTCCTTTATCACTCCCTTTTAGATTTACAAACTATGACGTAACAGGTATAACCTCCTGACATTGACGTTTTCACTCTCTTCACCTTAGCGTGCATGTCTTAATTCACTGTTTTCCTCACCACGCTCCTTAATATTCATTTCCCCACATATTTTGCCGCACCGTTCAGGATCATGTTTTAGTTAGTCTGTCTTGACCACACACAATGTTTGTTATCACAAATACATGACAAATGTACATTCCATCGTCCGCCTTTCTCATAAATGGTATAATCACGTTACCTTCTTGACTCTAAAAATGTCGCTTACAAGATGTGTGGACTTAAGCTTGTTTAAACCAACTGTAACGGTCAAAACCCATACTCCGGGCATCCAAATCAATATCTCTCTTACTAATAGAAGTAGTGTGGCTCACTGGTTAGAGGCGGCAGACCCGAGAGCAGAGGACGGCCCGGGACCAGGGTTCGATTCCCGGCGCGGCAGGTTTCTGGACCAGGGTCAGCGGACTTGATAATTCTCTCGCCTCGGTGCCCACTCTGATCAGCGATCACACTCGGCAACTCTGGGCATTAGCTTGCCTCATCTTCACTAACGGCCCCACCAGACCGCCGGGGATGCCTGGTCTCACCCTGGAGATACCCATTAAGGGACCATCTCTCAGGGAAGCCAGGAAGGGTTTCGCAGCGGTCGAAGCGCCTTGGGACCCTACGGGTAAGTAGTGCGCTATATAAATGCCTATACATTTACATACATTTACATTTACATAGAAGGAAATATTTAAATATCGACTGCACTTTTCTCCAAACAGGCTGCATTAGGTTTTGTGACGTTTTTTTATTGCCATTGCCTCTTTTCAAAATAAGTAGAATGACTTTATGCAGACCTTTTGGTAAAATAACTGTATTTATAGTTTTCTGGTATCAGACCTTTGAAATCAATGATTATTTTAAATTGATTCCTAGGAATAATAGTATTCTCATCCAATAAATGACATTTTCATTGCCATTTGCCTCTTTGCAAAATAACTAGAATGACTTTATGCTGACCTTTTGGTTAACTACTGTACTTTTAGATTTCTGGTATCAGACCTTTGAAATCAATGTTTATTTATATTGAGTCGCACGTTTTCCTAGAGATAATAGTATTCTCTTCCAACAAATGATCCACCACTTCCAGGCTTTTATCCATGCTTTTGTTTTGTTTGTTTTCCCACTTGATGTAATTCAGGTGGTGCATTTCCTGTGCAACCACCTCACGTCATCACCACATATTTGCATTTCAGGTTATTAGGGTTTCCACTATTAATCAGGGTGTCGTGTGGGATAACCATTTGTATCTATGAAGGCACAAAACGCACATGTAAATATTATGGCTTTGTGTACATATATATTTGTTGTTCTTATTTCATTATATGATTTACAGCCCTGAAGAGTCACAGGCTTTGACCTTGTGACGAAACACGTGTCGGCTGGCGTTGTTTTGCACTTCTAAAAAATACCATCTACACAAACAACTGACTTTGAACCACCGGTGTCGACTTTCTTATGAGTACCTTCACTGTATCTTTACTGTTTATTCTACACGTGTGCCCAGTACCTATTTTATAAACTGCTAGAGTCCAGTGTAATTAGACATTCGGCCTCCAAATGTCAGATAATATCATTCCAGAACCCCTGAATTAAAGTACACTATGCAATAATATGTGTCCTGTTAGCTGTTGCCTGGTTTGAACTGCAAAAACACTGATTGATTAGGATAAACCTGGGATTGGGAATGTGGGGTTCTATATAGCAGCCATCTGCTAAAAAATTGCTTCTGGTGCCAATTGGCTCCCCGTAACGTACTAAAATTAAGTTTATTCACTTTGGTCCACATTCTCACTGTTACCTCCAACCCTTCATGTTTTTTCCATTTTATTATTGCCTTCAGGGCGAGATCTGGGCCTTTGATAGGGGCCCAAAAACATGTCCCACTCCCCAGGTTTCCTATTCACACCTTCAAATTTGCCTCTGCTGCGGAATCCGAAGATACACACCGGGACCCAGTAAAACAAAGCAGCTTCTATCTCCGGTGACACTTTCAGCTGGGAGCTCCGCTCCATGTGGTGAACGGAGCAGTTTAAGGCGAGCTGCGAGATGCATTTGTGATCAGCTCGGTGCCCTGTTCAGCGGCTGCACCCACTAGAGTGCCGCGGCTCCCCACGTGGTTGGTGGGATTCATCGAGCCCGGGCGCGGACTGCAGAAGAATGCGGCCGCTATGCGCTTTGTGCCTGCCAGTATAAGGATTTGTACACTGACGAAAGGGGATAACGGCGGTGAGTGTTGCAGTCCTGCGTCTCTGTCCCTGCCGTAGCCCACTCGCATGGACTCCTGCGGCCCTGCTTGGCGATGAGGACTTTGTCATATCAGCTGTCATACCTGACAGGCATTGATAAATCACTGCGCTTGGCGAGGAACAGGAGTGTCTCCGTGCATGATAGCCCTTCACTCCACATAGGCTTGGAGAATACCTACTACGGGGTGCAGAGTTAGTGCCCTGAGGCCAGCTTTTGGACCTTAAGCAATATTATTTTGGCGCTCAATTCTTTCCTCTTGTCGCAAAGCTACTGGGAGCCTCATTGCCCGGCCCTGACCGGATCTTGTGTGCACGCGGGGGCCTGAGGCTTGGGCGGACAGTACTCATATTCCTCCCCCGTGGTGTTGCACATGGATAAGCTGCTTAAAGTAATCGCAGCAAAAAATGAAGACCTAGAAGCCTGCAGCCACCGAAACAACATCAGGATCATGGGAATTTCAGAGAGCACCAACATGGGCCGTATGGAGGAGTACATTGAGATATTGTTACGTGGCGCCAGTGAAGAAGATCCTTTCTCCTCCCAGTTCATAGTGAAACTTGTGCACCGCTCCCTGGGACATCGGCCCCCTCCTGGAGGGTCCCAAGACCAATTGTGGCACGACTTATCAATTATCGAAATTGAGACGCCACTCTGACGCTGGCAATAGACCATAAGAACTTTCAATATGAAGGTGTGGAATTCACCAATTCTTAAAATCGATCCATCATCGCTCTCATGGGGTTACATCGGAGGAGCGCTCTTCTCTGTCACCTTCTCCTTAAACGGATTGATGACTTTCTCCGGAGGACAAACTGTGGCGCAAAGTACGAGACTTCTCATGGGACTAGCGTCTCGACAGGTTTCACCACATATAGCCCCTGTGGTCTGATCTTGGTGTCCTGTCGGCGTACTAGCCTGGAGGTGGTGAGCAGATGGCTATCAGCTGTACCCAGATAAGTGACTCTTAACGCTGCAGGCACCGTGTTCATCCCCTTTGTAAACTTTGTTTGTAATTATCCTTTAGCATGACAGATGGTAACACTCTTTGATGTTATGTTATGTTATGTTATTTGTACACTTCTATAGCGCACGGCCACTCCACTGGAGTATCCCGGCGCTTTGACGAAGACTCCCAACCGAAGATGGGGAAAAAAAACATAACACCAAAAGGGCATACAGACAAAAAACAGCCTCAAAGATTACGGGAAGAGCCAAGTCTTAAGGGCCTTGCGGAAAGACAGAAGACTGGAAGTCTGTCTTAAGGAGATTGGAAGATCATTCCATGCATGAGGGGCTAAGTGCCGAAAAGACCGTCCTCCAACTCTTGCCCGTTTGATAGTGGGAACACTCATTTTTGATAAGGACGAGGATCTAAGAGATCTGAGAGGGGTATACCAAGACAGTCGTTTGGAGATATATTTGGGGCCTATGCCATGCAAGGCCTTGAAAGTCGTGGTCAGTGTTTTAAATAAAATCCTTTTTGCAACTGGTAGCCAATGCAATGTGGCGAGAAGATCCGTGGCTCTGGCTTTCCTTGGAAGGCCAAAAATGGCTCGGGCTGCAGAATTCTGGGCGATTTGCAAACGCCTGACCAGATATTTGGGAAGTCCCAGAAACAGAATGTTTGCATAATCCAGCCTGGAGCAGATCAGTGCCTGGACAATAATTTTTCTGTGCTGGATGGAGACTAGGGGGAGAAATTTGCGAAGCATCCGCAGGATGCCGAAACATTTCCCAGTGACAGATGAAATATGTGGTCCGAAAGATAGCTTGTTGTCAATCACCACTCCCAGATTTTTGGCTTTCTCAGACGAACTAGTGGGAGGGGACATGTCTTTCGGCCACCAGGTTTTCCAATCGGTGAGCCAAATGTTCCCCTCCTCCCACTGCCGATTATCTCCCCTTTGGGATACTAAGTCCATCACTGTTCCTGGTGGCGGGACGAGTGTTTATATGTTGCTCTAGTGACCCCCCACATGGGAAATCCCCCTCGCCACTTGTTGGTAATTTTTGGTTTGACTTTACGAATTGTATTTATTTGCTATGCATTCTCATGGCTGAATCTGGGTTTGTATGGGTGGGCTGATCCCGGCACGATTGGGGTGCCGTGATTGGTGCGGGTGGGTAGAATTTTGTTACTGTTCTTTAAATGTTCCCGCATGATACATCACCAACCGAATACACGGTCGCACATAGCACCGTTTACATGCAGGCCACTTCATATGGCATCCTTTATTACCCTGATACATTATAGTTATGGCAACGAACACTGCCCCCTTACGGATCAATATGCTGACGTAGGATGTCAGGGGCCTGAGCGACCCCTGTAAGTGTAGACAACTCTTCGCATATCTAGATAGACACCAAATACACATGGCTGCACTTCAGGAAACACAAACTACATCCCACAGGTTGCCCTGCTTTGGAAATAAATGTTTGTCAGTCAGAGTCTTCTCATCCTATTCATCCTATTCACGGGGCACACTGATATTTATAAGGAAAGGTACTCCCTTTGTCTTGGGTGGTTTGATGGGGGACCCCTCTGGTAGACATTGCCTGCTCTGGGGTGTCCTGGGTAGGCAAGCAATCACCTTGATTTGCTGCTACGGCCCTAAAATTGATGATCCCAACTATTACACCTCTCTTTGGGGGCAGATCCCAAAAGTGGACTCGACACATATCCTTTGGGGAAGGGATTTTAATATGACACTGTGCCCTACACTGTGTAGTGTAGTTCCTATAGTCCCAATAGGCTCTGTGCATTGGAATAATATATCATATAGATATGACTAGGGACGTAGGTCAGTGGTTCTCTATCGAATATACTAAACTTAATAGTCAGTGCAGCTAGCTCAGAGGTCACTAGAAACTTTCTCGAATACACAAGAAGGGATTCGTTTCTGACAACCTCATAAACATGACAACTTTGTTTCCCTAGGACTGGAATAACTATCTTCAGAGTCGTGGAAACAATAGATAACTATTTTACTCAGTCAATCGTGCATGCTTCGTTTCTACAGAGTTGCAGAGAAAAATAGAGAGATGGGCGTTTCAATAAAAGAACTTATTGAACAGTCTTCTTTCTCAAGCAAGAATACTGTAATAGCATTGTATGGTTTCTAAGCAATATAAAAATACATACATTAATAACACAGGCTAAAATACTCAACTGGTGCTTCTAAAATACGCCTTCCCCAATCTACCTAACCTAAGTCTAGTATGAGGGAAGAAGCAAGTATGGTCTTTAGCATTGGCTTAGTTTTGCCAAGAATTTGCCAAAGATTTCTTTAGGTTCTAATCAGCTCCATACCTTTAGAATGAAGGAGGTTTGGTATTTCTGTCTCAGACTCGATTTCCCAACACCCCGCAAGGGGAGTCAGAAACACTGGAGCTGGAATCTCGGCAGAGGAGGACAGCTTCCGGCACTTGCTGTAGCGAACTGCGTCGGGCAAGTAGGTAGTCAAACTGCACCAAACCACATAGTGCTTTGCCATAGCAAGTGAAGGTATATTTATACCTTGATGATGTTTAGGAATGCCAGTATTGACGTAAAGTCGGGCATATGAACGTCATGGATGAACCCCTAAGGAATAGATGTTCCTGCATAATAAATGTGTTCTTGGAGAAATCAATATCCAAGCTGGGGGAAGTCCCTTCTGCTTAAGAGTCTGGTTTTCTAAGAAATTGTTGTGACGTTTTGTGAACGGATGGAAGTAGTCATGCCTGTATTTGGGTAGCATGGGCTATGCCTAAATAAGGGCTTGATTTCTATGCCTATATAAGGGCAATGTGAATTGAACCTATATGAGGGCATGCATCGGGGAAATTCATTCGGAATCTAAAACGCCATACAACACTCACTCCACTTTTTTATGCATGACTTCTACTAAATGCAAAGTTCTAAACACATATAAACGTATCTAAAAACTATCTATACAACAAGTGTTTAAAACCCACCCAAAATACATAAAAATGCATTGGTACTGGTTGTACACACATAAAAGCATTGGTGCTGTACGCATTTAAAGCAATGTTTCATTCTAAGCATATAGTTGACATTTGAAATGCTACTGTGAATGAATCATGAAAAATACATTAATGAAACGGCTCGTAAATACAGAAGAAAAAAGGTGCCGAGACCATTTCATCACAGATTTCATACAACTGTTTTGTATGTGGACAAGGTCAAATATTGTCCCTGGAAGTTTTTCAAAGAATGAGAATTTGAATTTTGAGTTATTTGTAGAGCGCACATTCACTAAGCAGTTTCTTGGCGCTATAGGATTTCAAACTGGGGGAAGAGAGGACTAGAGGCTAAAAGCTTGCTCAAACAGAAAAGTCTATAGGGCTTTGTGGAACTCCATGTATGAAGGAGAGGATCTGAGAGGGAGGAGAAGGGAGTTCCAGAAGTGGGTGCCAGTACCGAGAATTTCTGGCCACCAGATCATTTTTTTCTGAACCAGGGGATGACTAGCAAAGATTTAGAGGAAGAACGTAAGTCTCTGGCAGGGCTGTAGTTAGTAATAGCAGAGTTGATAAAAGCGGGGGCAGTACCTGCCCGACCTTGGAAGGTAAGGCAACCAAGTTTAAAGAGAGCTCTTTGTTTGATAGGAAGCCAATGGAGGGCTATCAGAAGAGGGGTGGAGTGATGGAATATAGGTAGGCCATACACCAGTCGAGCGGCCTGGTTCAGCACCATCTGAAGGCGTTGAAGTGCATAGGCGGAGGCACCGTTATAGATGATGTTCCCGTAATCGATCTTAGATAAGATCATGGCCATCACGATCAGCTTAAGAGCGGAAAGAGAAAAGAACCGGGATACCTTTCTAATAATGCGTAAAGAAAAAAAACAAGAAGAGACAACAGAACTTATATGGGTGTGAAGTGTCAAGTGATGGTTGAGTGTGATACCAAGGGTCTTGACAGCATTGGAAGGGTTGGGAGTGGGGCCTAGGGAGTTAGGCCAAAAGGAAGATGATCAAGGATTACTACAGCCTCCAGTCAAGATCAGCTCTGTCTTATCCGGATTGAGTTTAAGATGGTTTGCATTCATCCAAGCCCGGATAAACAGTAGGACCGACTGGAAGCTGGAGACACCAAGTGAAGGGGAAGAAAAATTAAAAATGAGTTGGAGGTCATCAGCATAGTTGTAGACTGTGACCTCCATCTGTTGAAGTGCAAAAATGAGAGGAAGAATATAAAGGTTAAATAAAAGGGGGGAGAGAGAGGAGCCCTGGGGAGCCCCACATATCACCCTACTAGGCGAGGCAGAGAATTCGGCCAGATGGACCCCCTGTGTGCGCCCCTCCAGGAAGGATCCTATGCAGGCGAGGGCCTGTCCCCCTATGCCCGCCGCCTTGACACGGGATGAAAGAATGGAATGGTCAACCGTGTGAAAGGTGGCGGATAGGTTGAGGAGGACCAGTGCCTGGGGGGAGTTGGTGTCAAGTCCTTCCCTTAGTTGGTCCATGACTGAGATAACCACCTTCTCGGTGGAGCTGCTCCCTCCTCCTCTTTCTTCGCTGCTCAGCAGCAAGTTAAGTAGTGTTTTTGGGACTGTGTGGGTAGCGTTTTGGGTTGTAAAAGCAAGCGCTGACCTTTTTCTTTCTCAGAGTCCCTTGACGATCGCAGGACGCTTTTAGCTCTCCTCACGCGATCTGGCCCTAGTGCGTTGTGCGGTGTGCGCTTTCCACCGCTAGGGGGCCAGTCACGTCATGCCCCGTGTGCCCGTGGGACGTTTGGTGAGCATTTCGGTGCGCGTTCCAGTGCCCCCTGCCCCCGGCTAGACACCCTGCGGGGTTGTAATTTAGGTTTTCCCCAGATTGAACGCCCGAGAAGGGTTGTATGGTGCTGTGTGGTGCGAGTCTCAAAATGAGAGGCAATCCACCAAACACAGAGTACACAAAGTTTGGAAATATTCCTAGGACTGCTTCAAAAGGTGCTAACAGTCCAGAAAATACGGTCTTAAATACATGTACAATACCACTCGTATCAGACATGTTTAAGATGCGACTTAACATTTCTGAGAAATGTAAAGGGCAATTTGTAGTTAAGAGGGCATGTAACTGCAGAAGTCCTTGTGACTTGCAGATCATAGGTTTCTTTGGCCAAGGTCAGTGGCATAGTTTTTTTGCACAACATTGGCTTTCATTCTGCTTAAAGCATCAATTTGTATAGAAGAGATATTCAGTGTATGCGACTCCCAGTCGGTCTTGGTTTTAGGAAACAATACTTGCATACAGCAAGGGACTCTGGCTGACACAGTTACTAGATATGGCATTCCTGGCAACATGCCACAGCAGCTGTGATCATTCAACATAAGGTAACTCCCATTCGAGAGTTGTCCAAAAATTGGATCAATCACCTTGGCTGGTGGACCTTGCAGGTGACAGGATAAGTTGTTAGAGGAACCATCGCAAGCCCCGTGTAAGTTTATACCCTGACATAGGAGAGAACCGCTTAGTGCGTTTTCAGTTTTCCCCAATAAGAAACACTTCACAACCCCCACTCCAACATCTGTATATGTACGTTAATTCCCAGGATGTCTTGGTGTATTCTTTACCAACCTTTTATATGTGCCTGCTTGTATATGTTGTAGGCAATATTGAAAATGGAAAATTGTAACAGGCAGAGTGATTGTTCCATGTATAATCCATTTCGTAGCTGGCTTTTCAGTGACAGTAAATGGCAATCTTTCCAGTTTTTCAATGCTCAGCACCCTATTGTCTGCTCCCCTTTGTTCCAATTTGATCTGTTTAACAGTGAGATTGAATTCTGAAAACAGTGACGTAGTATTGATTAAACGTCAAGGCACATAGCCTGAATAAGGTTTTGCAAAGTCCAACCTAATAACATGATAGAACATAATTGCGACTGACCATGTTGCAACATGACCAAGTCCTGTTCCATGATGTCTATGGCAGAAGACACTATTGGGCATATGCATCAAAATTCTGGAAAGCAAGTCCTTATTAGCGAAAAATAAGGAATCGCTAATATGGACTCGCATACCGCGATGCATCAACAGATTCGGTATGAAATACCGAATCGCAAAAAATCGCTAAATAAATCGGAAAACACGATTGCGAGACTCCAAATTAAAGAATAGCAAATACCGAATTAGCAAATACCGAATCGGTATTTGCCTTTCCGGTCTTAGCGAAGTCGCTAAAAAAATAAGTCACATCGGAAGCAGGTTGATGACATCACAAGCAGGAAGTAACACAGCCCATGCTACAATAGTGCCCTGTGGAGCTCAGAGGAGGAGGAGACAGAGCACAGAAGCTGAGGAGTGATACAGTACTAGCACAAACCAGCTATTGCACAGACATCCAGGATGGAGAATGATGCACCCCAGGACAAGGACATGCCCAGGAAGAAGAAGCGAAAGTATTCAGATAAAGAACTTAAACTACTCATCGAGGGGGTGAGCAGCAAACATGACAGGCTGTTTGGCAAGCTGTCCCTAAAGGTGCCTGAGGCAGAGAAGCGCAAGATCTGGCTGCACATGAAGGAGAGGATAAATGCTGTAGGAGTCACCCACCCCAGCATAGACCATCTGAAGAAGAGGTGGTATGACCTCAGGAAAAGGGCAAAGGAGAGGATTGCAGAAAGGGCCTAGGATGCAGCTGGCACAAGAGGGGGAACATCCAACGTCACACCAAACACAGCCCTCGAGGACCTCGTTGAGGCTACCATTGAGCCAGAAGTTGTTGTGGGGGTCACCCAATTGGACACTTCCGGTCTTGCAGCAGGAGGACAAGGTAAGATGCATGCCAGTGCAGATACGCAGCATGTTGTCTACCCCTGCCCATTCCCCCAGGCCAAACACAGTGCACATGTAGCCGTGCCTAACGCATATCCCCTCACCAGAGTGTTGCATCATGGGAGTTGTATTCATATCATGAAAGTGTGCATGTCTGATCCCTGGTGTTAATGAAATGAAACCAGCAGCACGGGCCAAATGTCAGTCCAAATATGTCCTTTATGAAGATGAAAGTATGCAAATCAGATACATCCTGACAAAATAATAACAATGCACTATTTCACACACAGATGCATCACCCCTGGATTCAGATGACAGCGGACGTCTCATCATCTCTGAAACTCCAGTAGTGACCGATGCTGAGACTCCGCAGGGACGTCAACCCACGACACCACCAACACCATCACCACCGCCACCATCACCACCACCACCATCACCACCACGGCGGACAACCCCACCACCACCACCACAGCAGACAACAGCATAAACACCACCACCGTGGACAACAACACAAAGCCGCAGGGCAAATGTCCCTTCCCTGCAGGTGATGCAGATGGAGCAGAGGCCAGCAGTCACAAATGTTCCACAGCAGTGACTCGTCACTCCGCCAGCTCAAACACCAGCACGTGTCCGACAGCCCCTGGGTAGAGCTGCAGAGAGATCTGAGGATCCAACACACGGCTACGGAGTGTTTGAGACACGGATGCTGCGTGTCCAGCGCCTGCAGGGGAGACACATGGGTGCAATAACATTAACATTTCAAATTTGGCAAACTAAATTGGCACAGTGACTGACGCTTTGGGTGAGATGACCACAGCCGTTGCTGAGGGTAACAGAGACATGAAACTGTGCCTGCAGGATCTCACACGTGCTGTCATAGCAGGGCAACAGAGCGAGCGCAGGAGGCATCGGCAGAACATGCTCCATTCCAATGCCCCCATTAGGGCCATAACTAAGCTGTGCAACAGCACAGCTGTACTATCACCCAGATCTGTGTTCCTGCAGGTCGACTTGGGCCATTACTGTGGAGATGTGGCAAAGTTTTTAGAAAAAGTGACCACTGCAGTGGAGCATCTGCAGTCTGGGACTTTTAGTGCCAGCAGTTTGGGAGTGGAGGAGGGGAGTGAGGCTGCTTCAAGCATCGGCAGCGTCTCTGTGCCGGAGGCCAGTGAGAGGAGGCGCAGTGCGAGCAGCTCCACAGCCACTGACACACATCGGGGTGATGTGGAGAAGTCACGCGACAGGAGGCTGGGGGTACGTGGCAAGCGCAAACAGCCATGTTCCATTGGCTCCTTGTCCATGGTGACGTAACCATGGGCCACCTATACTACAACAAGATACTCCCGTGATGACAACGGACATGTATCCCAAACTATTTTTTGAATCTGCGTCATGTTGGCGTCTCATTTATATGCACCTGACAAGTGCTCATGTGCATTAAACATTTGCAAACAAGATCATGTTTTGATGGCTGCTTCATTCCTGTCTCAGAAGTCATGTCCTGTAATGTATGTCCGCCTCCTTTGGCCTTCAGCTGTGTTAGGGAAGTGTGCCTGTTGGTGTTGTGGGGAGGGCGGGTTGATGTGCACGTAAGTCCTCCTCTCCGTCCACCTCTATTGGTATCCCTCATCTTGTGGCAATGTTGTGCCGCATGGCGCACACCGCTATTATCTGGCAGCAGGTCACTGTGTCATACTGCAAGGCACCTCCTGTCTTTTGTAGTATCCGGAAGCGACTCATGAGGATGCCAAAGGTTCGCTCTACCACATTCCTGGTGCTGATGTGTGCTGTGTTGTAGCGCTGCTCCTGAGGTGTTGCTGGGTTGAGGTAGGGAGTGAGGAGATATTCCCGCAAGGCGTAGGCGCTGTCACCTGCATGGTGGGGAGCAAAGGGTTAGCAGCATGAACACAATTACATATGTGAGGATGGAGTTAATGATGAGGCATTAGTATGCACCTAGTAAGTGTCCCTCTCCCAATTCACCGTTGATCAGACGCCTGTGGATGCCACTGTGTCTGAATATGTATGCGTCATGTGTGCTTCCTGGAAATTGGGCTACAATGCCCGTTATGATGTGCTGGGCATTGCACATGACCTGCACGTTGATGGAATGATATGACTTCCGGTTGCGGAAGATGTATTCGTTGGCTGAGGGGGGACAGATGGGGACATGGTTGCAGTCCACGCACCCTATCACATGGGGGAATTGTGCCACCTGGTAGAACTCCTGTTTGGTGCGGTTCAACTGCTGTGGGGTTGTGGGGAAGGTGATGTGGTGATGTATAAATGTCAGCATGGCATCTAGGAATTTGTGGAAGAAGCGTGAAAGTGCCTCCGGCTTCTGCTATGACCCCCTGGAAGCTTCCAGACGCTAGCAGCTGCAGGCTGCATAGGACCTGGACATGGGCTTGGATGGCGTTGGTCCTACGGGTCTGGTGCTGCAGTAGTGGTTCCAGGTCAGCAATGAGGCGCATGATCATAGCCCGGTTTAGCCGGTACTTCTCATAGATCAGTTCCTCTGTCTGGCCCAGCAATGTGATGCGCACCCTGAAAACCCTGTCCTGGATCATCCTCCTGCGCTGTGCAATAGCGCTGATGCTCCTCCTCCTAGCAAGCACGTAGGGGGCAGCAATTTTGGTAGACATACAGGGTCTCCAGAGGCATATTTGAAGGGTTTCTGATTGTCTGCACCTGTATATATATGTATATTTTTTCTTCCTTCCAAAAACTTTACCTCCAGTTTGAGATTCCCCTTATTTTGCTCATGCAAAATAGCGATTTTGGGCATTTTCGGTATTTAAGAGTTCTGATGCATTTCGTTGCGATTTTTTAATAGCGATTCGGTATTTCCAGGGGCTGATTTCTTTCTGGGTATTACCGATTGGCTAATTTTTTTTAGGATTTGGGGTTGATGCATTGGATTTTCAGGATTTGCGTTCGGTATCGGCCTGTTTTACCGATTTGCTATTTTACAGGGATGTATTTTGCTTGATGCATCTGCCAGTATGCTGTCTAAAGAATATATCCTGGACGACAGAGTCGTCAACCCATTGTCAACCACAGAGAGAGATTTCTCTAAATTAATACCATCAATTTCTTGTATTTGTTCTGCAGTCTCTGCTTGCATAATTTTCCATGCTTCATTATAAGCAGCATAGATACCGCCATACATAAAATGTTTATGACGCGGTGCTCTTGGTCCTAGCAACAATTCCCTAAGATCAGCGCCATCTTTAAGTAAAGATAAGTGTTGCTTTACATCCTTAGGTGTAGATTTATGTATCCAATCAAGGCAAAGTTTCTATACACTGTATGTTGTTACTATTCCTGGATGCTGTCTGTGGGCCAGATCAACCATTTATTCCAATCTGGATCTGTTCTGTTGTGATGCAAAATAGTATGTACGTCGACCCCACTCTGTAGTGTTGTCACTAACAGGTGTAGGTTGCTCCCCCTCCGCACAGCACCTCCTGTGTCTCCCTGCCCCAGCTGCCGCTGCGGAGGACGTTTGAGGCCTCTTTTGCCTTCTGTTCCACTCATTTTGTGTGCCATTCTGCTCTCTGTTCCAGTAGTTTTTTGGGCCCTTCTACCCTTTGTGCCACTTGTTTTTCCCTCATTTTTGTGCCTCTTTTGCCTTCTGTTCCACTCATTTTTTGTGCCCTTCTACCCTCTGTGCCACTTGTTTTGCCCTCGTTTTTCGTGTCCTTCTGCCCTCTGTTTCACTCGTTTTTTTGTGCCCTTCTGCCCTCTGTGCCACTTGTCTTTCCCTCGTTTTTGTGCCTCTTTTGCCTTTTTTTCATTCGTTTTTTGTGCCCTTCTGCCCTCTGTGCCACTTGTTTTTCCCTCGTTTTTTGTGCCCTTTTGCCTTCTGTTGCACTCGTTTTTTGTGCCCTTCTGCCCTCTGTGCCACTTGTTTTTTCCTCATTTTTTGTGCCCTTCTGCCCTCTGTTCCTCTAGTTTTTCCCTCGTTTTTTGTGCCCTTCTGCCTTCTGTTACACTCATCTTTTGTGCCCTTCTGTCCTCTGTTCCACTCGTCTTTCCCTCATTTTTGGTGCCCTTCGGCCCTCTGTGCCACTCGTTTCTCCCTTGTTTTTGTGCCCATCTGCCCTCGGTGCCACTCGTTTTTCCCACGTTTCTGTGGCCCTTTTTTCCTTTTGTTACCTTTGTTGTCCCTCACCGCCCTTGCCGCTGCGTCCCCTGCGGCCCCGCCCCCCTGACTGCCCACTGCCCAATTGCTGCCCCCGCCCCCCAGCTGCTCCTCCCTCCCACCTCCACATATATGCTTGCCGCTGCGCTGTGAGGAGAGCGACCCTCTGCACAGCACTGCCTGTGTCTCCCTGCCCCAGCTGCCGCTGCTGAGAACGTTCAAGGCACTCCACCACCCACAGGCTTCCACCTAAGCCTCACCCCTGGTGGCCAGTGGTAGGCCATAGGTAGGTTTCTTTATCCTGCGCTTTATTGCTTTTATTGTATTACCCGTATTATCATTGCTGTTGTCTGTCTTCCCAGCTGCCTGTATGTGGTCTGTGCCCCTTTTTCTTCCCTCTGTTCCCCTCTTTGTCCCCGTGCTCTCTCTGCCTAGTCTTTCCTTCTGTAGCCCTCGCTGAACCCGTGTCCCTGCCCGGTTTTCCCTTCTGTTCCCCTTGCTGCCCCTGTGCCTCTCTGCCAATTCTTCCTTCTGTTCCCAGCTGCCCCTGTATTTCTGTATTCTGTATTTTGCCTCTGTGCCACTCATTTTTTCGGTGCCCTTCTGGCCTTTGTGCCACTCGTTTTTCCCTTGTTTTTGTGCCCCTTTTCCCTCCTGTTCCACTCATTTTTGTGCCCTTCTGCCCTCTGTTACACTTATTTTTTTTGTGCCCTTCTGCCCTCTGTGCCACTTGTTTTTCCCTCATTTTTTGTGCCTTTCTGCCCTCTGTTCCAGTTGTTTTTGTGCCCTTCTGCCCCCTGTTCCACTCGTTTTTGTGCCCTTCTGCCCTCTGTGCCACTCGTTTGTCCCTCATTTCTGTGCCCCTTTTTCCTTCTGTTATCTTCGTTGTCCCTCACCGCCCTCACCGCTGCATCCCCTGTGGCCCACCCCCCTGACTGCCCACTGCCCATTCGCTGCCCCTGCCTCCTGCCTCCCAGCTGCTCCTCCCTCCCACCTCCCCATATATGCAGGCTGCCACATGGCAGCACCACTGGCGTGCCCAAGGCTCGCCTAAGGCAAGCCCGTCTGTGCCCGTCCGCTCCTGAACTGCGCCCATCGCCAGAACCCCTGGCCCACCAGGACGACCGCCGCCACTACGATGCCAACACTGCACGCTCTCAACTCCAGACCGAGCCACACCTGCTTCAAGGCCACCCCAAAACGCACACACGGCCCCTTCACCTGCCGGAACTGCAGCTACATCATCCTCAGAGCCGACAAACCTCCTGCCAAGAAAGACCCCAACCACCTCCGATGCATACTACTGAACACCCGCTCCGCACGCAAGCATGCCGTCGAGCTCTGGGACGTCGCCTTCCTGACAGAGAACTGGTTTAACAACTCCTCAGCACCCGACATCGCCATAGCCATCCCAGACGGCTACAAGATTACCCGCATAGACTGCACCAACGGAGTCAGAGGAGGAATCGTCATCTTCCACAAGAACAGCATCAGGGTCTCGACTATCACCAACAACGCGCTCAGCACCGCCGAACACATGCATTTCCAGATCCACACAGACCCTAACTCCACCCTCAGAGGCACCCACGTCTACTGACCCCCAAACCCCACCCCCAGTTCAGCTACTCTATCGCCGACTTGATCAGCACATACGCCCTGACCTCCACCGACTACATCCTCCTTGGAGACCTGAACTTTCACCTTGAGATAACACCGACAACAACTCCACAACCCTGATCGATAACCTCACCAACCTCGAACTGAAGCAACTCGTGACAACACCTACCCACTCCGCCGGCCACCCGCTACACCCCGTGTTCTCCTCAAGCCAGCGCATCTCCATCAGCCACACCAACAAATTCCTCTGGACCGACCACTTCTGCATCCACTTCGCCTTCCAGAAACCCACCACACACCACCGCACCCAACAGATCACCCGCCGCTGCTGGAGCAAAATCACAGAAGACCAACTAGACGCAAACCTCGCTCTCAGCCCACCCAGCGAACCCTCCAATACCGACGACGCTGCCCACAGCCTCAGACGCTGGATTGAGGACTGCGCCAACACCCTCGCCCCACTGAAGAAACCCCCCCCCACAGAGACACCAGCAAGAGGGCCATCTAGTTCACCCCAGAACTCCTAGCCTCCGAGCAAGCCTGCCGGACACTAGAGAAGAAATGGCACAGTGAACAAATTCCGGACAGCCACGCAGCACACAAGGATGCCATCCGCAACCACCACCACCTCATCAGGGCGGCCAAGAGGACCTCCTTCAAAGACCGCCTCGATAATAACGCACACAATAGCAAGTCGCTCTTCAACATTGTGAAGGAACTCTCCGACCCCAGCTTCAATACCAACGGCATCCCACCTTCGCAAGCCCTGTGCGACTCCCTCACCACCTTCTTCCACCGCAAGATAGCAGACATTCATGACAGCTTCAACACCCAGACATCCCCCACAGACAGCAACACAACAGAGCCTTCGCACACCATCGACCACAAGCCCCTGCTAGCCTGGGCCAGCGTGAGCAACGATGTCACCATCAAGACCATGCGCACAATCCAATCCGGCTCTCCGTCAGATCCATTCCCACACCACGTCTTCAATAGAGCAAGCAGCTCCATCGCACTCCACCTGCGCAACGGCATCAATCTCTCCATCAAGAGCGCGACCTTCCCAAAAATCTGGAAAAACGCAGAGATCAACGCTCTACTCAAAAAACCTAAGGCAGACCCAAGAGACCTCGAGAACTTCCGGCCCATCTCTCTGCTCCCCTTCCCGGCCAAGGTCATCGAGCAAACCATCAACAGACAGCTAACCCGAGACCTCGAAGAAAACATAATCCTGGACCCTTCCCAGTCAGGGTTCCACAGCAACCACAGCACCGAGACTGCCCTCATTGCCGCCACCGACAACATCAGGACCCTGTTGGACAACGGCGAGACAGCAGCACTCATCCTCCTAGACCTCTCTGTTGCCTTTGACACCGTCTGCCACCGCACACTACATGCACCCCTCCACGCAGCAGGGATCCGAGATAAGGCTCTGGATTGGACCACCTGCTTCCTTTCCGGCAGAACCCAGAGCGTCCACCTCCCCCATTCTGTTCCAAAGCCTCCAAGATCATCTGTGGCGTACCACAGGTATCCTCCCTCAGCCCAACGCTGTTCAACATTTACATGGCCCCGCTCGCACACGTAGCCCAAAAGCATGATCTCAACATAATCTCCTACACCGAGGACACTCAGCTTATCCTCTCCCTCACCAAGGACCCCATCACCGCCAAAGCCAACCTCCACGAAGGAATGAAGGCCGTAGCCGACTGGATGAAGACCAGCCATCTGAAGCTGAACTCAGACAAGACAGAGGTCCTCATCCTCGGCTCCAACCCTTCAGCCTGGGATGACTCCTGGTGGCCGACGGCACTGGGGGCAGCCCAAACACCAACCGATCATGCACCCAACCTGGAAATCATCCTCGGCGCTCTCATTGACCAAGCAAGTTAACAACGTCTCCTCCTCCTGCTTTAACACCCTCCAGAAAGACAGTCACCCAGGCCCTCATCAGAAGCAGACCTAACTACGGAAACGCCCTCTATGCGGGAGCCCCGACCAAGCTCATCAAACAACTACAGCGCATCCAAAACGCCTCGGCACGACTGATCCTCAACGTCCCACGCCACAGCCACATCACCCACACTTGAGAAAACTGCACTGGCTCCCCATCAACAAGAGGATATCCTACAAGCTCCTCACCCACGCACACAAGGCACTCCACAAGACCGGCCCAGCCTGCCTCAACAGATGGCTCTCCTTCTACATCCCCAACCACCAGCTACGCTCCGCCGACCTCTCAGTCGCCACCGTCCCGCGCATCCGAAGAACAACCACCGGTGGGAGATCCTTCTCCCACCTCGCCACTAAGACATGGAACAACCTCCCACTGAGCCTATGACAGACCCAAGACCTGCTGACCTTCAGGAGGATACTCAAGACCTGGCTGTTCGATCAGTGGTGCCCCCCTCAGCACCTTGAGACCCTCGCGGGTATGTAGTGCGCTTTAGAAATGATTGCTTGATAGGTATAGGCAGATTGTTCAAATCTTTTATCTTGGCTAACCGAAGACAAGACGTCTGTTGGACAGTGACATTCAAAAACATAATTTGCTTAGGGATGAAGCAGGCTCTAAATAAAGCTTCTATCCCCTGCACTTGCCAATTTTTTGTGCCCCAGACAGTTTCGTCTCAATGTTATCGTTCCAAGATTCGAAACCCAGTGAAGACAGTTGAGCATAAAAGGCTGTAGAATAAATTTGCTTGGCATTTGTTAACATACTTTTCATTCCTGTTTTGTTTACATTTTTAAAGTAAAATAATTCTGGATTGGATACATTGAACTCTGAAAAGTACGGAAATTTTCTAAAAAATGTTTTTGAGCTACCCTTTGGTGGCGTAGGACAATGTTCCCATTGGTTACACATTAATACATTTCTAGGATTTGCAGATTTGTGCAAGAAATGATGACAATAGTGATTATAACAATACATTTGTTCATAATCTGATGAACCTTCTAAGTATTCATGATTTGTAAATACAGCACACATTTCTAAGTCTGACATCATATTATTAACAGTCTCAAAGTCCAAATCATCAGAAAAGGTACTAGATGAAACAGCGGTTGTTCGTGTTGCTCGTAGTGGTTGTTCTTTGCTGATACCTGCCACCTGGGATTGACGGGAGAGTGGGAGCACAGCGGGACTCCGACAACCAGGAGCCCCCGCGGCCATCACCACCAAGCTCCTCCCCCCTGCTGCCTCTAAACCGCTCACCAGTCTTCGCGGGAGCTGCTCGTAGCGGTTGTTCTTTGCTGATATTTGCCACTTGGGATTGACGGGAGGGTGGGAGCACAGCGGGACTCTGACAACCAGGAGCCCCCGCAGCCATCACCACCGAGCTCCTCCCCCTGCACCCTCAAAACTGCTCGCGGCCCCCGCTTCGCGGGAGCCGCTCGTAGCGATTGATCTTTGCTGATACCTGCCACCTGGGATTGACAGGAGAGTGGGAGCACAGCAGGACTCCGACAAACAGGAGCCACCGCAGCCATCACCACCGAGCTCCTCCCGCTACCACCGACAGCCTATATACCTGGTTACGCCCACCACTACGCGGGATGCGCGCGGGTGCGCGCCGGGCGAAGCTCAGGCCAAGGGCGGGCCCATTTGAGGCCGGAGTAGGCTGGGCCTTCCCCCCAACGGTTTGTCTGGGACACTGGTTGATCACCACCAAGCGGTAAGACCCAAAGCTTGGTCCTAATTCCCGTGAAACACGAAGCCGTCAACTTGTGTAGATTGTCGTAATTACTGTTAGGGCAAGTGGTGCTGCCAAGGAAAAGAAGGGACAAAGGGGGGGGGCACGATGGGAACATTGGATTGCTTCATTACAAGAGCCTTGAATGTGATCGCTCAAGAGATCGCCGTAACGGAACGACGGCTATCACTCGGTCCGGTTCCAACCAAGTGTCCAACGGAGGATGGGTCCATGCTGGATTACTCCCCTCCACAGGGCGCTAATACTAGTAATGATGACCCGCCTTTGCCGGACAACGCCACGTCAACTGCTGTGGTGGACTCTGTGTCAGAGAATAGGGCATAGGACCAGTCTACCTGTGCAATAACCAGGTCCAAGACTGCCCCTTACAAGTGCAGAAAGGAACCCTCAAAGGACAAACAAGGCCCCAAAAACACGAAGGGGGAACGGGGCCCCCAAAAGGAAAACTGTCCAAGTAGAGCAAAGACAACAAGGTTGGATGAGGATGGACGGAAAACCTTGGAGCTATATGATGAGGCGGAGATTGCGACACCTTTTTTGACTCCGATTGCCCCCAATACTCCAGAGGTCCCAGTGGTTACCCTGAACAGTGCTTTTTGGGATAAAGTAGGGACTATTATTGCTGATTGTTTATCGCCTCTAATTAATAGATTGGCAGCTATTGAAGAAAATTTACTCACGCTTACCAAGGCCCTAGACCAGAACTCCGGGGTTTTAGCTAGCCTTAGCAATACTAACAACAAGCAAACACTCCCAACTTCCCCTGGTTTTAACCACACAAGTGGAGCACGGTCATTGCCAGACCATCAAAGGGCCCAGGGGGAAGGGAGCTTACAACTGGCTAAACCTGGGTCAGCTGCGAATGGACCAGACAGGCACTCCCAAACTAAGGCTAAACCTAGAAACGATCAAAGTGTAGCTTCAAATCCTCAGTGTAACACTAAAACACCAACCATACAAATTGATTTACCCCCTAAATGCAGCCCTCATGTAGTAGTTCTAGCAGGGGTACCACCGCTGAAGAATGGAAATGAAGAGTCACATATGTCACTAAAGAACAAAGTTACTGATTGGCTTAAAAAAATAGACCATTACCGCCAAATGTAACAAGTGAAATTTTGATTGTCCGAAGTGTGTCATGGGTGGGCCACAGAACCAAGGACATATTGGGACACTGTGTCCTGATTAATTTTAGGGACACGCGGACGGTGCCTCACGTATGTCAGTGGATCCAGCCCATACCGGCGCCAGCTATCCAGTCTCTCCCCCTGTCATTTTTATATCCCCTGGTTCCTTCGCGCACTAGGATTGGCGGAGATTTAGATTGGAACTTGGTAGGTTCCTCATCAGTGGCAGGTTCTAGCCAGGGAAGGTCCAGAGAATCTTTGGTACCCATGTCAGTTCGCCTACACAATAGATTCAGTTGCCTAGATTCGGTGGATTGACTGATTTTTAACAAGCTGTACAATAATCCTGGGGTACAAGTGGGGCAGCTCCTGAGGTAGAGCGGGGAGAGGGGGTCGAAGTAGGAAGAAACACACATGAAGAAACAGGGGATAGGAGCGGTGCAAGATGTGAGGTGGTTACATTGATCTCAGCTGCTGGAAGTAGCTGCCCACCCCTCAGAGAGTCTGTAGCTGACCCTACTGAGGAGAGCAATCCCATGCCCACCCCTCTAGGTAAAGCAGGTCTACCTGAGGAGGCAAATGTGGAGCCACCCAAGAGAAGAGATATGGGCTCAAACGCAGAGGTAATGAAATTACTATCCTGGAATCTGGCAGGACTGTCTAGTAAACTGTCCTGTCCAGAATGGGGATATTTTGTGGATGAAAATGACGTGTGCCTTTTCCAAGAGACCTGGGCTCGCACGGAGCAACTCGGGGTGGGTTTTGCCTCTTTCCATGTCCTGGCAGTTTGGGGAGGGAGAGGTCGTCCGTCAGGAGGTCTCAAAATCTGGGTTGGATCTCATTTGGGCTGTAAAGCTATAGCACCTAACACCTCCTCAAAAGACATCCAATGTGTGGTCCTTGTCTGGCCCAATGCCTATAAATTAGCATTGTTTAATGTATATTCACGGCCTGATAGCATAGGCAGAGAGTCCAGCACTATCGAGCACCTCTCCTCTTTCATTTCAACAATTCCGAGCGATACTCACAGATTGGTGTGGGGTGACTTGAATTGCCATTTTGAGCCCCTAGAGGGTCTCAATGAAGGCGCCTTAATGGCAGAGGATGACCATTGGTCAATTCCTATGCCCCAGGCCCCACCCCCCAGGTCATGGTCCCCACTTGCCATACAGGTCACGGCACTAACCATTGCTCACTCCCTACGTGCATGTAATGGCCGTACTCCCTCGGACATCCCAGCCAAATGTACATTTAATAAACCGGGACAAATGTCCCATCTTGATTACATCCTGCTGGAAACTAGGCTCTGGCCTAAGGTGATAGATTTCACTGTGATGACAAGATTGGACAGCAACCACAATGCCCTCATTCTAGAAATGGGCCTGCCCAAAGAGTCAGATGGTCTAAATTTAGGGAACATCCAGAACAAATAGAAAAATTGTATAACTTGCCAATTCTCTTTCTGAGAGAGGTTGCAGTGCTAGTTAACCAACCATCCCCCTCTGATTTTCTACCACAGTTGGAGGTCCTCCATGGGGTCCTAGTATCTAACTTGGCTGATGTATTGAACCCTAGGGTGTCCATGAAGGGAACCAGGGCCCCTCGCTGCTCCTGGTACAACACAGCGTGTAGGAAAGCCAAATCAGAGCTATTATTGGCCCTTAAAGACAACAATAGAACTGCAATAAAAGACAGGAGGGCTAATTACAAATGGCTAACTAAGTGCGCGAAGGAAGAGTGGGACCATGAAAAGTGGTCTAGCTTATCCTCTGCATTAAATACCAAAGATTTTCAGAAATTCTGGTCCAAAATTAATACCGGCTCCGGTGAACTGAAAACAACTTTAGAACCCAATATAGCAGCAGAAGTATGGGAAGGCCATTTTCAGGCCCTGTATTCCAGCGAGGCTCCTCCTGATGATTCTGCCAATCTATCTACCCATAGCTCACCCACCACTCAGCCAGTGGAGAGCGAGGTTACGGTGGCTGAAGTGTGCACTGCTATTAACAAACTCGCCTCAAGTAAAGCACCAGGCCTGGACAAACTTCCGGGCGACTTCTTTAAGCATGAGCCCAAAATTTGGGGTCTTTATCTCCAGATTGTCTTTAACGCAATCCTGAGAGGTATGGCTGTCCCTAGTACTTGGCTGGGAGCAGAGATAGTCCCTATCTTCAAGAAGGGCTCACCTCTGCTCCCATCCAACTACAGACACATAAGTCTTATTAATGTCCCTCAGAAGATCTTTGCGAGACTCATATATATAGGATATAGGACTGGATGGAGGAGTTTGCAATACTTAGCCCCTATCAGGCAGGGTTTAGGAAGAATACCTCCACCGTGGACCAAATTTTTCGACTAGTGCTTCCGCACTGGAAAACGGTGCGAATAGACCTTCGCTCCGCCTTTGACCTTGTACGTAGGGGAAAACTTTGGAGTGTCCTTCTCAAGCTGAGCATCCCCATTCATCTCCTTTCTGTCTGATGAGGCTTCGCACAAGTTAGATGCGGGAAAAGCAGTGTATTGTCATCTAGATTCCCCATTGACCGGGGTAAGGCAGGGCTGTGTGCATGCACTGACCCTGTTTTGCCTCTATCTCAACGGGGTAATCGCGCATCTAAATGGAGTTCAGAACAATGAGTAGCCTAAGCTAGCCGGCAACAGGGTACAGCCGATAATGTTCGCCGACGATAGCCTCTTGATCTCTAGATCCCAAATGGGTATCCAGCGAACATTGGGTGGCTTTGTAGAATTTTTTTATTGCTCCGGGACTGGAGATCAACTTGTTCAAAACCAAATTTATGATCTTCAACCCACCTAGAACCACAAGACCTAACCCTACTCTAGGCATAACAAGAAGGATTATCTGGGGGTCACCATTAATGTGAGCCTGTCGTGGGGTCCCCAGCAAACCAAATCACAACTAAAACTTGCCCAACTTTCAGAGGGAATTCTCAGACTATCCAACATGTCCACGATAAAACCAGTTGGACCCCCACTGGAGGTCTATAAATCACAAGCTAGGGGTGCTAGCATGTATGGGGGCGAACTATGGGAACATTGCAATAGAACCAAAATCACCAGGGTCGAGAATAATTTCTTAAGACATTTGTTAGCCCTCCCTTCCAGTACCCCGTTTTTCCGCTAAGACTGGATATGGGGATTAGGCCAATTGACGAGGAGTTAGCTTTAAAACCACTTAGGTACTGGCGCCGGCTCTGGGTCACACCGGAGCTGATTAACTGCAGACAGGAGCTCAAAGAAATACTTACCTGTACGAGTGCATGCAAAATCCCCTAGCTCACCTTCATTAAGAAGGAACTTACAAGGTTGGGAGTTCCTGTCTTATGGGCTGACCCTGAGAGGGGCTGTAAAGAGATTTCGCGCACCATGCTTACAAAGGCATTTCGTGCTGAGAACCTGAATGTGGCACTGTGCAATCCCAAAATTGGCTCTAGAACTGCTTCCTTCCTCATGGTTAAAGACTCATACCATTTTGAACGATTTTTAGATGACATTTACCCAGTTTTAGCCAGAAAATTGTATGTACAATGGAGGCATGGAGTATTACCTTTACGAGCCTTTACTAACAACTGGTCAACTCCTGCCCCGAAAAAATATCCTGTTTGTGAATGTGATAGTTAAACGGAGTTACGTGTCTTCTTTTTTTGGCCTGCATATTATAAACCCAGAAAGTATTGTCTCGTGCCTTTGCGTAAAAATCTTGGCTTCCGGCAATGTGCACAGGCACTCAGAGTACTAAAGACTGACACAACCGGACCCATTGTATTCGCTGTTTTGCAATTTCTGGTAGCCATGTGGCGCACGTGCATAGTTTCAATTACCCATGGTTAAGTCTGGCACATAAGTTAAGTTAAGTGACTTATCCTGCTTCGCTTAGTGTTTTTATTAGAAACTATTTATTGTTCTAATATTTAATGTGATCTGAAAGTTTCTTGCTATGATTAATCGAGAATGTCATCTATTTGTATGACTGTTATATGTTTTTATTGCGCTTTTATGGTACTTTACCGAAATAAAGATTTTATAAGTAAGAAACAAAGTCATTCAAGGAAATCTTGAACTGGTGGCGAATCTTCAACAGCTCTGACGGGTCAAAAATGTAATACTTAGTTCTGTCCCAAACTATACCCCCTGGTGTAGGAACGGCTGTGATGTTCACTGACGACAAGTCTCTTTGTTCACGATGGGATGATTTGTGTGGCTTGAGAAGTAAGTTGATGTTGTTACTTGCTTTGTCCATTTTGACATATATTCCATTTATCAGCTTTCCCAAAGTTATTACCAGAGTCAACCAAAGTTTAAGAAAAAGCACACCCAACACAATCCAAAGTTCAATCCATGGTGAAACCAGATAAGTCTTTTCCAGGTAATAAAAAAGGTTTGTTGCTTGTTCTTTCAAAGTTCTTTTTACTGGCGTTGTTTCAGGTTCGCGGGGCTCCTCGAAAAACATATGAAAGTTAATGAAATAGCCAGAGGCAGATCTGTCAATTGTTGGGATTGCATCATGATTCGTTAAAATCGCTGAAACCTCAGGATCACTTGTTATATTTGTGTAGTCAGATGCTACTTCATTGTAGACAGGCGTTTTCTTGACGAACTGTTATTTGGGTTTCAAGAGGTACAAGTTCCATAGCTTTCTTGCTTAGTCCTTCATTTTGCACTGCAGATTCTTCAAAGGTGATGAGCTCTCAGTTTGAACCTCTTGGATAGTAGCCAGAGCTGGGCGTCTGCTACATTGGCGGAGTCCACTTGGCCTGCTGCTTATGATCGGCCACATGATGTGGTTTGACCAGATCAATAGACACAAACCTGTTCTCCTTTTTTCTAGCAAGGGGCGGCAGTAATACTGTTCTTGATCCGTGGATTGCTAGGACAGGTACTGGTTGTCTGTAAAAAGGCCAAAATTCCTTCTTGCCCGCGATCTTCTCTGACCAGGTTTCTCTTCAGTGGTGGTTGGCTTCAGGAACAAGTTACTTTGTTTCGTTCTTATTGTTGTTGTAATACTTTATTCGATAACAGAGTATCATAAAAGTAAATACAAATTCATCACAGAAGGTAAAATTAGATAAAAACAAGTTACAGGATATAAAAGCGAAAAAACCAATTAAAATACACATCAATAGTAAAAACAGGTCAAGTCAAGTTTGTTTAAAAGAGATGTTAATTAATAAAATACTAGTTAATATAATGGCACAGTTATACCACTTAATGTCCTACCCCATTGTCAGTTGAACAAGCTTTGTACGTATTTGCCATGCTTTCCCCAGAAATTTTGCAACTCCGCAAATTACCGTCATAGAAGTGGTATCTGTTGTTAGAATGCGGAGGGCCACTGAATAATGCCTTGTACCTATCTCTCTACAAACTGGTCTTAACCATCTTCTTCTAGAGCCCCTGTACGCCCTACAGGCAAACAAAAAGTGAGCAAGGGTCTCAGTGGGATTTGCACACCCCGGGCAGGTAACTTGATGGTAAGAGGATCCTAGTAAAGGCATTCAAGGGTAGAGTTCCATATCTCAATTTCAAGAACAATGTTCTGTCTCTCGGATTACTGATGAAATTTAGAAAAGGTTCTTGCTTCCTCTCAGGCTTTTGGTCCAAGAACTGGTCAGTTAAGAGGCACCCCTTTGAATTTTTCATGTCTCTAGCTTGGATCCACTCCCAATAGAGTTTCTTGGTGGTTTCCTTCGGGGGTGGTAACTCAGAGGTCCACTCTTCCCTTAGTCCCAAGTTGATCGCCAGGTCCCTCAGTTGTTTCAGCCAGCCAATCTTCATTGGGGAATTGACAGTAATAAGATCATCAAGGACAGCAGCGTAGTTAGCAAGCTCCGGTGTCCTACTAAGGCGTCCCCAATAAAGTAAAGGCCGAAGGCCAACAATGTCTTTAAAGGAACGGCGACCCATGTCGTGGAGTAGCGGTTTTAAGGGAGTGGAAGTGGGGAGACACACTAGCTCTCTCAGAAACGTGTTCTCTGCTTTAACCAGATCTGGAACTCTGTCGAAGCCCCAGAGTTCCGACCCGTATGTTGCAGCAGCCGGCCTTACCATCATAGACTGCTAAAGCAGGGCTAATGGGTCTGCTAGAGGTCCCACGACGATCTCTAGAGATAGCTCCCGCCACTCTCTTGAAGCTTAAAAGCATTTTAGTTATGTGGGAGTCCCACTTCATTTTGCAGTTTATCCTGACTCCCAGTTAGTCAAAGGCTTCCACTTCCTCTAATAAAATGCCATTAAGGGAAACAGTAATCCTCTTAGCTTTTTTAATACCAGATAGCACCATCAGTTTAGTTTTGGAGCAGTTGATTGTGAGCCCACGTTCTTCACAAAAGGTACTAAACCTATTTAGTAGTTTCTGGAGACCAGAGGGGTTTTAGACATGAGGAGGGTGTCGTCTGCGAAGAGGAGGGTCGGTATCTTTTCACCCGCCTGGGTGGAGGCATCCACTGGGTCCTCCCTCAAATGTCTGCCACCCCATTTATAAAGAGCAAGAACAGGGTGGAAGCCATCACGCAACCCTGGCGGACCCCCCTCTGTACTGGTATTGTCAGTTCTCCTGCATTCCCCCATCTGATTCTCGCATAGGTACCATCGTGCAGCCTTTTTATTAGTTCTAAGAGGTAACGTGGTAGGCCCATGTCATGCAGCACCTGCCACAATTTGGCATGCGGTACAAGATCGAAAGCAGTTTTGAGGTCAATAAAGGCCAAATACAATGACCCCTTACCAATGGGCACAGTTTTCCAATATGTTGCTGTAAATCTGAATACCTGGTCCATTGTTCCAATTTTCTGCCTGAAACCTGCTTGTAGGTGCGTTAGTATGTCTCCCTCCTCTAACCAAGCCACCATTCTAGAGATAATGACCCTGCAAACCACTTTTTGAATTACATCAATTAGACTTATGGGTCTGTAGTTGGCAGGATCCTCTCTCGCCCCCTTCTTGTGTATTGCAATGACTTCTGCTCCTTTCCAGGAATCTGGGACTGTATGGCCCTGTAGCAGGAGATTCATCTGGTGTAGAATGAGGTTAGCCCAAACAAATGGGTCATGTAGAATTAAATTGCCAGGTACACCATCCGGCCCGGCAGCCTTTTCAGGGGCTATGCTATTAATGGCTGCCTGAACCTCCAAGAGTGTAATGGGGTCATCAATTTCAAGACCCGTGGTCTCTGGCTCTGGTTGATCAGCCGGAATTTGCTCCGCACCAACCTCATAACTGTAAAGATTTAAAAAGTGGGAAAACTATTGTTTTTCAGTTATATTATTTGGGACGGAATCAGTTCCCCTTCTGGTTAGTTTGTTTATTAAATCCCAGAAGAGGGTAGAGTCTTTTAGAAAGGCCGCCTTCCTGAGTTTCTGCCAGGGATCCTCCTCCCATGCCCGTTTTGCAAATGCTATGATGTTTCTATATTCCCGTTGTTCTAACTTTACGGCCAAAGGATCTTTTTTCAGTAGGGCTATAGAGATGGCTTTTCTGCTTTCTCTGCATTCTGCGGTGAACCAGAGATTACCACTTTTATATGCAGGATTTTCCCTACCTCTAGTCCCCTCAGTTTTAAAATGGGAGCCTATGATGTCTATAAAGGCCTTATAAGATTCACTGAGGTCGAACCCTGACATAGAGTTAAGCATGGGGTTAAGAAGGGAAAGTTCCACTGTCTTAGATAACACCTGGAAAGATATACTAGACAGTGTTTCCTCCTGACATGCCACCTTGTGCCATTTTAACCTGCGATTTCAGTTAGATGGGACTACTGCTTTTGAGGAAAGAAGGGGATTTATGGGTTTCCAGTTATCTACCCATCTAATGCCAGCGCAAAGTGGATTATGGTCACTGTCGGACATCTGTTTAACCTCCATATCTATCAAGTTCCCCCCTAATCTTAAATCTAAGATTATATAGTCAATGCGAGAGGGGCCATTCAGCCTGTTAAATGTCATAGCCCCATTGGGGTCCGAAGTTGTTCTCCAGTTAAGTGCCCGAAGATTGTATTCTAGTGTCAGGGCATTAATCTGAAGGGCCCTGACCGTCCATCTTTTAATAGGACTCAAGTTTAATAGAGGGATAGAGTATTTCATATCTTCCTCACTAGTCCCCAACAGCTCTTCCTTACTTAGGGGTTCAAACGTACAATTTAAATTACCTCCTAGGATGATATTAGAGCGTGGAGGGATACCTGCTAAAGCCGTTTCCAGAGATAGAACTGTATTTGAGTTTTGATTGCTTGGGCTTCCTCTGGCATATACATTAAAAAGATCAACTCTATTGCCATTCAGCGTACCTTTAAAGGATAAATGTAGGATGTCCTCTGAATTTGCATTATGGACAGAGATATCCAAATTAATTGATATCTTGACCCATATATGTAGACCCCCTGATGAATGACCCAGGCCTTGCGTTACGGCATGGATAAAGAACGTGTCATAACCAGACTTATACAAGGGTACCAAGCTCCAAATCTCCTGGAACATGCAAATCTCATGTTTATCAATAAATTCATGCCAATCTGGAATATCCAGTTTCTTTTTGAGGCCTGCAATGTTCCAGGAGAGGATACGAATTATACCTGGTTCGCCCTCCCCAGGCCCATTTGATTCAATATCAGATATACGGGGCTGTACAATAATTTCATCTACAAGAATACCCTTCCAGCTAGTGATGGTGCTGCTACTTGTTGGATGTGAACTAGATGGTGGTGAGCTCATAGGGTCATTCAGTGAGTTTACTACTTCTATTCCACTTAGAGCGGTAGGTGATGCGTTGGTGAGTCAATCAACCTCATCCAAGCCTACAAAGCGGGTAAATCTGTTTGATGTTTGGATGTTAAAAGCTGTCCCTCCCAATGTGTTGTAGTAATGTGGCTTGCTTGTCCTTGTTTGCCATGGTAATAATGACCTAGGATAAAAATAGCTCAAGTCGTGTATTCTTATACCCTCTCCACCGGTTTCCGACAACTGGTACCAGTCATTTAGGTACGAAGTGACCCTTCTATCCCTGAAATTAATGATTACTGCTTCTCCCTGTGTGTCTTTTGGCCTCTGGCCGACCCACCCAAGCCTTCTCACATTTAGGATTTCCCCATTAATATTGGGAAGTAGAGGTCTATTATTCACTAACCAGTGAATCACTTCGTTTTTTAGGTCAGTGTACCCTTCCTTTATCCCTGGTTTTAATTCTGGGACCCTTGTCAGAATTACCACGTATGGGGCGGCTTCTGGGGTTAAGTCAATCTGAGCCTTTGGGATTCCTGCGGTCTGGCATCCTCCCACTACGATCTCCGCACGCATCTGCTGTTTTGCTTGGGGGTGCTTCGGATTCCTTCGCCCTAGGCGTTTTGGATGCTTGTAGCTCGGTGTTAGTTTTAGTGGGGGCCTGAGTTTTTCCTGGTATCTGGGATATTGGTTTTACAATTTTATTCCCTTTGCTTAAAGGTGTCGCTCTAGGGATATTGTCCACTTTACTTAGGTTGTCTATTCCAGGTTTATTACTTTTACCTGCTATTAAGCCTTTTAATAGAGTTGTATTTGAGGTAATAGCTGCTTCTAAGGAATCCAGCTGAGTTGCTAACCTTTTTGATCTTTCCACAATATGTGGGTTACTGAAGCCATCCGAAAGGAATTAGATGGAGGGGGCACGGCGGCACTCATTCTTTTAGACCTGAGTGCCGCCTTCGACACCATCTCCCACCAGACCTTGACTCGCACGTTGGAGGATATAAGAATACAAGGGAATGCCCTGAGATGGCTGGAACAATTTTTGTCACATAGGACTTTCCAAGTATTCTCTAAAAATAACTCCTCTGACTCTTATAATTCTCTATATGGGGTACCTCAGGCTCTATATTGAGCCCACTTTTATTTAATATATATGTTACCCCACTAGCTAAGGTTGCGGAAGAAATGAGTCTTACTATTTTTATCTATGCGGATGATACGCAATTCGTGTTCTCCCTAGCATCTACAGACAAATCTGATCTCTCTCCCCTTCGCTCTGGACTTTTGAAAATGGCCGACTGGCTCTATGATAATAATGATAAAAATGAATGCAGAAAAAACAGAACTACTCATCTTTGGCAATCAGAAGAATCTATGGGGCCCCACTCATTGGCCAGTTGAAATGGGCCCGCCCCCGGTCGCGGTCCAATCTGCCCGCAATTTAGGTATAATTATTGATAATAAATTATCAATGTGTGCACATGTTACAAAACTGGCTGCAACTTGCTTTGCCATCCTTAAATGGTTAAGGAAAATACTATGGCAACTGCCTGATGAAGCACAAAGGACTGTAATACAGGCCTTAATAGGGTCTCTATTGGACTATAGAAACATTCTTCTCCTGGGAGCCAATAAAGATTCTATTAACCGTCTGCAGATTGTACAGAACACCGCAGCTAGGGTGCTACTTCATCTCCCAGGGCGTACTAGTATATCAGAGCACTTGGAAAATCTGCATTGGCTGAAAATCGCCAACAGAGTGAAATTTAAAGCACTCTGCTATATGTTTAGGATCAATATGAATGAGGCTCCTTCTTACTTGTGTAGCTTAGCTCTGAAGTATGTACCATTGCGTGCTCTTCGATCCATGACACAGGCCAAATTTGTTGCTCCTAGAGTTAAGCGAGTACGCATGGGCGGACACTATTTCTCCTATCTGGCCCCTATTTTATGGAATGCCCTTCCCCTTAATCTGCAGCTGGAATCAAACTACCTCAAATTCCGTAAGGGAGTGAAGTCTTGGCTTTTTGATCAGTAGCTCTCCCCTCTTCTAAGCTTTCAGTTCCTGCAATCAGATCCAAGGCGCCGAGAAACCCTCTAGGTAGCTGTTGCGCCATACAAATGTACAAAATAAATAAAAATAAATAAAATATGGGGAAGGGTGAGCCAGTTTCTGGGCTGGGATTATATTCTCAGTTCCTGTCTTCCTCGTCATAGGTGGATTCCGGGAGATATTAGGTAATTTTGCCCGCCTACCCTTATGGATGTTTCCCCCCTCCTTCTCTTGAATGTGGGCTTATTGGTCGGTGGTAAATATGTAGGTTGTAGGTTAGTCTTTGGAACAGACATTAAGGGATGAAGTATCAAGGATTCTTCAGGGATAATTTCTAGTGAGGGTTCTAGGCTGGAGTTCCTATTGCTATAAGGGATACTAATCTCCGATAGTGTAGTAGCTTCGCAGAAGATAGAGGGAATACCGATGTCATTATTGGCAGGTGTTGTCTTCCTACTATTCAAATTAGGGGTTGTGGCCAGTTCAATTGGACCTAGCGAAGAGCGTCTATTCTGGAGCTCTGTGGATAGACGGTGCTCCACCATTTCAATCTCTTGGCCAAGCGCTGAAGCAGCTTTTGTAAGGTACTGCTCAATCGTGCCCCTTAAAGACCCTCCCTCTAGAGATATCCTACCCTTATCTGCCTTTGCGCCCTTTGGAGACATTGTTCGTGGTCGCTAATGAGAAGCGCAACAAGGAATTGTATGAAGATGTTAAAAAACATACGGATAATTGCAGATCAGACCAGAGTTATGGATTGCAGTGGCGTTGATTTTCCCGGGGTGCAGATGACAATAGTATGGCCCAGCCTAGCCTCCCGAGGGCCTCCGAGGGCCACAGAGGGCCCGCCCTTTGCCCAGGCTTAGCCCGGCGCACTCTTGCGCAGCGGCAGCCTGGGACCAAGAAATAGTGCGTAGGACGTGCTGTGGGCGTGGCGGGCAGGGAGCGCAGACCAGGTGTGCACGGTCAAGCAGGGACTCCTGGGAGATCGAGTCCCTGCAGCGCTACTGCCTGTTGATCCAGTGGGCTCACGCACAACAGCTCCTCAGGTCCCTTTGAGGCGCTAGTCCCGGCAGTTTTCGGCGAAGCGGCACCCGCAAAGCGGGTGCTGCCAGCAGTTGCCGAAGGTCTCCTCTTCCCAACAGGTACTTCACTTGGGCAAACAACAACAGTATCCCACTAGTAGCTTGCAAATATGGGGATTTAAGCACTCCAGTGGGCTGTGGGCGTGGCGGGCAGGGAGCGCAGACTAGGTGTACACGGTCAAGCAGGGACTCCTGGGAGATCGAGTCCCTGCAGCGCTACTGCCTGTTGATCCAGTGGGCTCACGCACAACAGCTCCTCAGGTCCCTTTGAGGCGCTAGTCCCGGCAGTTTTCGGCGAAGCGGCACCCGCCGAGCGGATGCAGGGACTCAATCTCCCAGGAGTCCCTGCTTGACCGTGGACACCTGGTCCTCTTCCCAACAGGTACTTCACTTGGGCAAACAACAACAGTATTTCATTTAAGTCCTGTAAGACAGCCAAACGATCTTTGATATCAAATGGTTTTTGGTCTACCACTGAAGTCTGACAATCGAGGTCCGCTACTAACATTCTGGTCCCAAAAAGGACTTCATATAGAGTGATACCCCCTAGATAACTTCCTGGCAGATTGTAAAGAATACGTTGGACACTTATTAGATGTTTGACCCACCCGTCACCCGGACCTAATACCCTAGCTGTTATAGTTTGCTTTATGTCCCGTTTTTTTCTCTCCACTACCCAATTTCCCTCAGGATGGAATGGACTAGAGTACCGCAATGCAACGTCCGGATTGGCCCTGGCCTCCTTGTAAGCTCGAGTGCTAAATGCAGGACCCTGGTCAGAAAGTAGCGTGCCGACTGCGTATATGCCGATAAAGACTCGCAAATCTTTTATAACAGTTTGAGCGTCAGCCGAGTGCTGAAGCCACATCCAAATGAATCTTGAACACAAATCCACTGCGGTCATGATGTACTTATAGTTGCCATCCTTCTGTAAGGGACCGCAGTGATCCAGGTAAACGCAAGCTAATGGTTTATCTGACATCAACAGGGGCGTCTGCCCAGGACGTTTCACAGTAGAGACTTTCATCTTTTGGGATATTTCACATTCCAAAACATAGTTTCTGGTTTGTTTCCTCATGCGCGGCCACCAGTATCTCTGCATTATTAATGACACTGTGGCGGAAACACCTGCATGTGCAGAGGCGAGCCCTTCATGTGCTGCTGAAGATTAGTCCTAATCTATGTTTAATGTTTGGAATTACTCTATCCCCCACTCCAGGGATTTGAGCAACAGGAAATTTGTTTGCATCAGTTAGTTATGAGTCTTTGAGAGGAAACCCTTTTGGTAATGTTTTACCACTTATACACAATAAAGGCTACTGAAAAACTTATTCCATGGCTAGATGGTAGAGAGGATCCTGGGTCGGAGTAACACCTCCTGTTTAACTACACAATACCACAAAAGATTACTCCAACTGACCAGACGATGGTCACTCAGAAAGCACTAAAGTGGGAGGACGTGAAGGATGAAGTGTGAGACTTCACCAATAGGTGAGCAAGGAAGCAATTCCTTTTTGTTTAGTTACCCTCACACACCCTAGTGTTGTCATGCTTCATCATCGGGTCACCCCGAAGCCTAAAAGTCGGGGTGGGCTCAACCATAGTTTTGGGAGCTCTTTGAAGTTATAGAAGACCAAGGGGGCTTTACAGATAAAAAACCTCCGACAGATCCCCGGTTTCCCTTTATTGTTGGGCCTGTCTGGGTTATTAAAACTACATAAAAATAGGGTCAATGTAGGAGTGTATGGTCCTAAGTCCCTAGTGACAACATGTTTCAGTCCATATGCGGGTATAAACGTCCCGGACTTTCTTCAGGGCTGAGGTTGGTCTCCCATATGGCCATGTCTGAACTGGGGTGGCGGAGTGAGCTAAAGAACGGTGATGGATCAAACCCAGATCAGTTGACTGGGGGTGAGTGTTTGTATTGTCAACGCTCCGTCCATCATCCCCGTTGGTTTTTCTTTGGTCTCCCTAGGTAGCAGTCAAGGGAATTCTCTATCCTGTTAGTGAAGAAAGGGCAGAGTAGCTGCTCCTTATGTGTGTGGCAGATAATTTATCTATCATGTGTGGGTCTCCATCTGTAAGAAATAAACAGAAAACAGGAAAAATCATACAATGTGTATGAATATAAATGTGGAATTCCACGTTTGTGTTTCCCAAATACGTGCTTTGTCGAAAGAGAACGAGCCCACCAGTGCCAAAAATCTGTGCAACTTAGTAGTGTTCAATCTCTTTCTAACTTGTGCCACTCACATCAAAACCTGTACATGACAATACTATGTGACAGAATATAGTGCGGTGGCAAGGTTGCTCGTAAATTGACATTAACTACATGCCAGAAAGTGCGTATTTCACAGGGCATCAAACACTATGTAAAAAGCCTCACTCATCATTCGTTCCATGTCCTTAGTAAAAACCTATGTTATGTTGCCATAGTCAAGTTGATCGTATTTACAGAAATCAATATCCATGCATAAACAATCATACTATCTTACCCAAACGTTGTGGAGTTTCCGTTTCTCAGGGGACCGTGTGGCCATAGAGGGGAAGCTCTGTAGTCAAACTCTAAGATGTGCCCCCAGTGGGAAAAAGGTAGTATCAGGGTCTAACACTGCAGAGAGAATGTCCGTAGCAGTAAAACTCACTCAGCTACTTCCGGAGGGAGAGGACTGTAATGATCCTTCTTCTCCCCGCAAGCACAGTCACTTACTTCATCAAGAGTCCTGCCCCACCTTCTAACCTGGTCGGTCTCAGTCCCCGGCTTGTGTGAGCCTGTAACGGGAGACCGGCATATTTGTAAGTCATAGTGGAGCGGGAAACGGCAATGGTTGCTGGACACACCCACCGCGTGACATCATCGCGTGTGCGTGGAGTAGCACAACGCAGTCCTAGGATCATGGAAATTGTAGTTTTTTAACCGCCACACCGAATTGGGACTTGAAACGAAAAGGAACCTGCGCACAATAGAGCGTGTGCGAGTTGTTATAGATATAAGAAATAAGAACTGATGACGAATGTAGCACTTTCTTATTTCTTATATCTATAACAACTCACACGCTCTATTGTGCGCTGGTTCCTTTTCGTTTCAAGTCCCAATTCGGTGAGGCGGTTAAAAAACGACAATTTCCATGATCCTAGGACCGAGTTCCGCTATGCCATGCACACGCGATGACGTCATGCGGTGGGCGTGTCCAGCAACCATTGCCGTTTCCCGCTCCACTATGACTTACAAATACGCCGGTCTCCCGAAACAGGCTCACACAAGCCGGGGGCATTTGACCGACCAGGTTAGAAGGCGCTAGTGGAAGGAAGTTATAGCTAGAAAAGATACTAAACTATTGTTAGCTGAAAGAATACCCTTCTATGTCTCAATTGTAGACATATGAGATAAGCACTCTACAACAACCTGATAAACAAAAAGATTTTTTATATACTTATTTTGATTAGTTTATTTGAAATATTTTTTCTTTTTGTTAACTTATACAAAGTTCATATTTAGATAGACGAATAAATGATACAAAAGTGCATTTGAAAATCAAAAATAAGTGACATGTGAATAAATTCATACACTATCAGACATTATATACAAATCCATGCAATAGATGCGAGCGTTGATTCGGGCAGTGCGGCAGATGTCTTACCACGTGCGTTTCGGCACACAGCCTTCATCAGGTAGCCGTCCACTACTCATAATAAAGATGGCAAACAGGGATATACTGTGGTTTCTGCTCAGTTGGCATGTCAAAATGCATGTAATCGGGTTCCCTGCAGATGCATGAAGATTTTATTAATAGGATCTATTTCGAGGTGTCTGTTCTTGTATTCGTTTTGTAAAAACAAACAGGCCCATATATATATAGTATCGATGAAAAAATATATAGGAAGCTACTCAAGTGGGAGTTCTAAATGAATGACAAAGCCAGCTTCTCGGATTCGTAAAGAAAAGAAAGGGCGGTTGATTCAGAATGTTCGGGATTCTTAACCTGACTCCTGAACGATTAAATCTTTGCTGCTTGATAGTAACTGCCAATTGTTACACGTTTTAACTTTAGGCTGCCGCTATGGTCTGCTTTAGAGATGTTTCCCTTGGTTGATAGTAACTGCCAATTTTACACGTTTTAACTGGAGGCTGCCGCTATGGTCTGCTTTAGAGATGTTTCCCATGGTTAAGAAACGATGCGAACAACCTTCCGTCTGGAAATTACTGGCTCCAAGTGGGCTCTGTGGAAACCGATGTTAGAAGGTTAGAAGGCGCGGCAGGACTCTTGATGAAGTAAGTGCTTGCCGGGAGAAGAAAGATCATTACTGTCCTCTCCCCCCGGAAGTAGCTGAGTGAGTCTTACAGCTACGACATTCTCTCTGCAGTGTTAGACCCTGATACTACCTTTTTCCCACTGGGGGCACATCTTAGGGTTTAATTACAGAGCTACCCCTCTATGGCTGCACGGTCCCCTGAGAAACGGAAACTCCACAAAGTTTGGGTAAGATAGTATGATTGTTTATGCATGGATGTAGATCAACTTGACTATGGCAACATAACATAGGTTTTTACTAAGGACATGGAACGAATGTTGAGTGAGACTTTTTACATAGTGTTTGATGCCCTGTGAAATACGCACTTTCTGGTATGCAGTTAATGTCATTTTACGAGCAACCTCGCCACTGCACTTTATTCTGTCACATAGTATTGTCATGTACAGGTTTTGATGCGAGTGGCACAAGTTAGAAATACTACTAAGTTGCACAGATTTTTGACACTGGTGGGCTCGTTCTCTTTCAACAAAGCACGTAATTGGGAAACACAAATGTGGAATTCCACATTTATATTCATACAAGGCTGTATGTTTTTTTTCTATTTTCTATTTATTTCTTACAGATAGATAAATTATCTGCCACACACATAAGGAGCAGTTACTCTGCCCTTTCTTCGCTGACAGGATAGGGAATTCCCTTGACTGCTACCTAGGGAGACCAACCTCAACACTAAAAAAAGTCTGGGACCTTTATGGCCTCAAACAGACTGAAATATGTTGGAACTAAGGCACTCCAACATTGACCCTATTTTTATGTAATTTTAATAACCCTGACAGACCCAACAATAAAGGGAAACCGGGGATCTGTCGGAGGTTTTTTTATCTGTATAGTCCCCTTGGTCTTCTATAACTTCAAAGAGCTCCCAACACTGTGGTTGAGCGCACCCGACTTATAGGCGTTGGGGTGACCCAATGATGAAGTATGACACCACTAGGGTGTGTGAGGGTAACTAAACAAAAAGGAATTGCTTCCTTGTTCACCTATTGGTGAAGTCTCACGATCTCCCTCACACTTCATCCTTCACGTCCTCCCACTTTAGTGCTTTCTGAGTGACCATCGTCTGGTCAGTTGGAGTAATCTTTTGTGGTATTGTATTGTATTGTTTTACCACTGTCTTTGCTTAAAGAATTGACAGCCAACTTTATTCTGCCATCTATTTTTGTTTTTGAATGAGTGATTGCAGCTACGGAAGCCGTTTGCACAGCTGCCTTTGCGGCTTCATCAGTCAATGAATTCCCTGCAACGTAATCGCCATCACCTTGATGACTGAGCGTATGTATCACGTGAGTGTTTTGTAGTTCTTGTCATAACTGAAATACTTGTTCCCAAAGTAACTTATGCTTAATTGTGCTACCCTTTGCATCTTTGTAACCGTTTTGAATCCAGTTTTGCAAGTATTCATTGTAAGATTGAACACAATAATACGAATCGCACACTATGAGTGTGGGGAATTCGCGGTCCGTATTATCAAGCGCCATCTTGAATGCTTGTAGTTCAGCTCGCTGAGCTGTACAATCTCCTAGAGATTCCGTTTTAGTGACCATTGGTCGGAATTTGCCATTGCGCCAATGACCTTTAACGACCATGCACGCCGCACTATAGGCGTGTTTATCTCCTGTAGCGGGTTGAGCTGATCCGTCAGTATAAGTGATACATTCATACCGTTCTAGAGGCAGAATTTCAGTAGGCAGAGGACATTCTTGTTCGTATCGTAAAAATGCTTGTGTTTTCAAATAAGGATCAAAAACGTAGTCAACGTCTGTTGCAGCAAGAGAATTAACCCATTGTATCCATCTCGGATGTGAAGCTTTAGCATTAGGAATGCTCACTTTTGTCACTGCCTCTAAGGCAGGTACAGGTGTAACGACCATAACGGGCTTACCCTGTGCGAGGGCTCTCTCTTTCTCGACAGCAGTTTGAACAGCTGTCAGAATTTTTTCTGTAGAAGTGAATTTCATTTCTGCTTGTGTGTACAAATGTGATTTGTAAGCTATTGGTACTTTTTCACCTTCGTTAAAATTTAAGTACGTGAATCCGCATTGTCCTGGAATGATTTGGATAACTAAGTTGCGTATGTTTACACGTGTTGGCGAATGTTTTGTCGCTAACATGTCTGTTTGCAATGAACGCAAAATTTCAGTATGCTTTTGTGTCCAATTAACTGTTTTAAAATCAGGTTTGATTAATTCGTAGAGAGGTTTTACCCTTTCTGCGTAATTTCGACTGTAAGTCCTTCCAAAATTCAGGAAATCTAGAATCGACTGTAAGTTTTTCTCCATTTTTGGAGGTGGGAGAAGCTCACATTTCTCTAGAAAGTTTTGTGCCAGGCTTTTGCCTTCACTTGAAAGTTTGTATCCTAGAAAAAGGACATTGAGGCGGGCAATTTTTGATTTCTTAAAATTGAATTTATACCCTTCAGAGGCGAAGCCCAATATAATGGTGCTCACCCTGTTCAAGTGCCTATCCAAGTCATCATCTGTCAGATAGATGTCATCGACCTATGACAATGCTTCATTATCATAAGTTTGTAGTAACTCTATTACACTCGCTGAGAATAACCCAGGACTATTCTTGAATCCCTGAGGGAGACGATAGAAGTGAGGCTGTGTCCCCATAATTGAGAAAGCGGTCAAAAGCCTACTTTCTGGTGCAATGTTTTGACAGAAGAAACTGTTAGAAATATCTAATGTGGTTTTGTATTTTTTACGCACAATGTTATTCATTAATGCTGTACTGTGTGCTTTTTGTACTGCAAAAGTTTTGCAAGAAGAATTTAGATGTCTGTAATCCAAAACTAGACGATATGTATTGTTTAGTTTGGAGACAGGAAACAAAAGATTGTTCATTGACGAGGTGCATGTTTCAATCACCCCCTGATATTCAAGTTGAACTAAGATCTCCCTGACCTGTTTTGTAGCTTCTTGCTTAACTGGGTACCGCCTTTGTGCAGTTGGTTGATTTTTTAACTGGATCTTATGGTGAGGAGAATCTTCATCCCATCCTACATGATTTTTGTATAATGTGGGAGCTTGGGCAACTGCCCATTTCCTGGCATAAGTGTATTTTAAATGAATTGGAACGTGGTTGGAGAAGGCTGGCATAATGATGTCTTCGCCATGTGGGCACTCCCTGAAAAATTCTGGTGGACAGTCTTGTGCAGCAAGAAAAATTTCAAAACCCTTAGAAAGTCGCTCCCCAAAGAGTGCTCTTACTTTTCTTGGTATGTCTCCCTCCATCTGGAGTGTTACTTCATATAACTTATGTGGAGAACTAACCCTGAGATCTGCAGTTCAACTTGGATGAACTCATACAAGTCCACTGTCTCCAGATGATCTTTCAAGTTCTTGTGAGCTATGGTGACTTCAGCTGCGCTGTCCAACATTGTCTGAGGCAATTCCTCATTCTTGAGTTGCATCCTCAAGATCCTCGGCATGTCTGATTTTTAGACCTGCTACCTTCTTTTTGGTGAATTGAGGTTTCTTGTTTTTCTGAAGGTGTTTATCATCTTTGGACTTCACGCGTTCTTCCTTATGTTCTGACCGTCCTTTCCTTTTGGATTTCTGTGACAATATCTGGTGCATTCTTCTGTGCCTTACAAACCATGCATACACATGTAAAATACTATTTATGTAGGGAGGACATATTTTTAAAAGGGACTATTTGGCATTCCATATGATTAAGGTGTTTCTAGTACAACATTTACATTGCTTGCCTGGCGTTTAACCCCTTCCATGCTGATGACGGCCCCCAACCGTCATGCACTAAGGTGCTCGTGTGCTGATGACTGCTGGGGGCTGTCATGAACCCGCCCACTCGCGATTCTGCCGCACAGGCACAGAATCGCGGCCACATGGAAGGGGTTAATGCACCCTTGCTGTGCCACTGAGTGTAATATCATATTTATAAAACTCTTGCACAACAGTAGCAGTGGGAGGCGGGAAGCAGAGTCATGACAAAGGATACTTCTGTGGCAACCATCTTCTGTTACTAAAAACAGTCATCTAAAGGCTAGTGTCCAACAACTTGCAATGTGAATGCTACGGGGGGGTTTGGGCAACACTTAAAGCCTGGCACATCATGGCACAAAGTAGCCTTTCAGGCTATAAGTTATTGTTCAAGCCATCCTGCAGGACTCAGCAATATTTACTCAGGCGTGCAACTGTGAACAACTACAGGACTGTACTTGCACAATATTTTCTGCACTACCCATCTGTTCTGTGTTAAATCCTTTGCACCGCCATCATTTTCAGGACAGACAGTTACAGCCTGCTGTGTCAGTAACTCCTTCATTCTAAGTCCTCTAGACAGTGCTGTAGCTCCTTCTTTGGTCCTCTTAGTCTTCTAGGCAGTGCTCAGCTGCTTATCTAGTCTTGTCAGTAGCTCCCCCATTCTAAGTCCTCTAAACAGTGCTGCAGTTGTATCTTTGGTCAAACAGGTAATTCCTCATTCTAAGTCATCTAGACAGTGCTGCAGCTGTGTCTTCACTCACACGGGTAATTCCTCATTCTTAGTACTCTAGGCCGTGCTGCAGCTGTCTCTCTGGTGACAGTGGTAATTCCTCATTCTCAGTCCTCTAGACAGTGCTGTTAGCTGCTTGTCTCGTCCTGTCTGTAATTCCTCATTCTAGGTTCTCTAGGTGGTGATGCAGCTCTGTCTCTCTTCATACACCCACTACACTCCAAAACAAAAAACATAGGTAAAAGACATTGTCATTTTCAACGCCAATAGCTCTAACTCTCAAAAAATGCGAGACCTATTGCATTGCAAATGCTTGTTATACTTCTATGCACATTTCTTGTGGTCTCTGATCCAGAATTATCATTGGACAGGTAAGCTTCCTGTGACTCCAGATGAGTCGTGATTCATTCACTACAATATCTAATTACGATCATGTCAAACACAGGTCTTAAAACATGTATCTTTTGTATCGCACAGGCTGAACTTGTTTTTAGAACTGAGGAAGACCCAATCTGATGTTTTAAGAAAACACTACTAGCAAGGGTCAAAACTTCAACTATATACATATGTTGTGCCCCGTATTTACTCTAAACACAACACAAAGTATTCACTCTAAAACTAGCCGTTGTTATTCATAGAATTACGGAACAAAATAGGTACTATATCGAATGAATTATTTTTATATATTTTTTTGTTGTGTTCAAGTCAATTGATCAAACTGCATGATGAGTTCCCTTCAATGTCACTTTCAAAGACAGCCCTGATAAATTATTTTCCTGTAAACCTCTGCATATGAATAACAATATACGTAGGAAACCAGACTCCTGTGTGTTTGAAATCATTTAGTGATAGGTCAAAGTTGTGAAGCAGAATATAAATAGTTGGATGCAACATTTTCTTCCTTCTGACAACAGTTGTAGCTGCATAGTATGAGCTTAAAGCAAGAAAGCGAATTAGAAACTGCTGCCAAAGTGTTTGGTAGTTGTGGAAGAGGGTGGGCGTGAGGAGGTAGATGGCGGTTTGAACGGCACCGATGGGGGTGTGTTCTCTGCCGTGCACCTGACCGCCGCTGTTCTTGCCAGCCCTCGGCTCAGCCTAGTCATCCAGCTGGGAGACTTGAGCGTGTGAATTCGTGCGGGTGCCCGGCCCCTTCTCTGTAGATACTCCATTGCGGATGGCTGCATGATCCCACGAGGGTGTGCACTTCGCTGCGCTCCAGCCCTTTGTCTACCTGCTGCTTTGCGGGCCCAGCTCGCGCGGTTGGAGACTGATGACTGGCTGACTGACTGACTGACTGACTGGCTGTCTAACGTTATTTCACCAAAAAGGGAACTGTGCTGTGGGGGAGGCGATGAGCCCGCGGAGCTATTAAGGGGAGCAATATGGATGCCCCAGAGCAGGAGATCAACAAGGAGGAATAGGTCTGCTCAAGGTAACAGTTCATGTGAAATCGCATGTAGGGCGCGAAATTCTGAAAGTGTTGCAATCCGGTGCAGCGAAGGACTATCTGTAGCATGTACCGAAGAACAGCCAGCTGTCGGCAACTCCCTATTGGTTGATGCATTGATGGCAGCAGCCTTGGCCGGGGGGAATGCTGTCGCCTCTTCCAGTCCCTTAGTTATCGATAAAGGTGGTGGTTACGGGACAGAGCCTGTGAATAGGACCGGACTGGCCATAGCGGGCACCGGGCGTTTCCCCGGTGGGCCGCTAGGGTGGGGGCCGGTTTTGTTACCGGGGAACGGCAAATCATCCGAAACCGTCCCTCGCAACCTGCTCCGCTGCACTCCCCCTCACCCCAGGGGATGCCGGCAGAGCAGTTTGCCAGGGCCGGATTCTGTTCCCAGTCCGGCCCTGCCTGTGAAGATATGGATCTCACAGCATGATGTGTTCGACGCCCCTGCACACGAATGAAAATGCTATTCTTTAGGCAGATCACCAGGCATTGAAATGTATCACTAAACCTGTGAGTACTGTTTCAGATTCCTTTGCAGACCAGGATGTCAACCCGGAGGCTACTGCACACATCAATTTATTAACAATAGTGCCGTTGACTTTTATAACAAAAACCAACCTCCACCGAACCACCCCCGATTGCGCATATGCCTCCACAGCCAAAGGATTACATTTACAAAGTAGCACTCTGAGTCCGTCCAGCACCCTACAAATCCCTATCTCCATCACCCAATCAGACAGGCACGAGAGTGGCCTCCTGCGGCGGCGGGTCAAGCTCCAGCCCCCGATATTCCGCCCACCTTTTCCAGATCCTAAAATGTTTACGGGGGCATCCCCTGACTATGAAAATCGGTAGCTCAAGCCCCATGCAAAAATCCATCCCAGACCTCCATGCAGCCAGCGGCAAAGACCGAGGTGCCTTCCAAGCCTTGGCTATATCCCTCTTTGCCACCGTGAGACCTAGCAGCAACAAATGATGTTTATATCTATTGCCCCGGATACCATCCAACACATGCAGCAATGCCAGTCGCAGCGTGTACGGAAGTTCCCACGCCAACACCTCTGACAGACAGGAGAACACCCCCCTCCAAAATCTATGCAGCACAAGACAGTCCCAGATTGTGTGTATAAGTGTGCCCTCATTTGTTCCACACCGGAGACACTCGGGGGAGCCAATCATTCCTGCCCTCCACAGTCGCACTCAGGTAAAAGACACACAATGTAAGTATTTGAATTGTATTAGTCGTAAGCGTATGGATATGGCTGCCCCTCGCGGGCTTGCCAGAGCCTCTGCCCAGTCCTCTTCCTCCAGGTCACCCACATCCCCTTCCCATGCTGTCCGGAGCCGCTGTAGCAATGGTGGACTAACATCTGGTATATGCGAGAGATCTTGCGGACTGGCAGTTCACCCATAAACACCTTCGCCTCTATCGGGCTAAAGTCGGGAACGGACTCCAGACCCACTAGATGAGGTGATAATGCGTGTCTAAGCTGCAAGTACTTGAAGAATTGGGGCCACGGCATCCCGTACTAATTTCTAAGCTCTTGAAAGGATTTGAGTGTCAGGTCTGCCATCATGTCTCCTAGGGGCAATATCCCTATAGAGTCCCAACCCTGAAAACCCTGTAGCGCCGCCAGCTGAGGCAACCACCGGTTACCCCAAAGAGGTGTCTCCCGGGTCAGAACATTCCACCACCCCATCCTACTCTGGGCCCGCCGCCAATCATGAAATACTACCTGTTGGGTGGTAAATAACTAATTCCTATGTACATTCACATCTGTGCATGTACCCCTGTGCCATGTGGCACACATACCTGCCATAAGGGCATCTATGTGTGTCACATGGCACACAAGCCAGAAACAGGGGTGCAACAGGGTGTCAAAGTGACACCCTGTCCCCCTTGGCAATTCGGTATTTTTACTGATTCGGTAATTACCAAATCGGTATTTGCCATTGATTCCTATGGGCTTCAAGGCCCATAGGAATCAATTGCAAATACCCATTCGGTAATTACCGAATCGGTAAATACCGAATACCTACCGATTCGGTATTTGTTACCGAATAATTACCTACATCAGATTTACCGATTCATGAATACCGAATCGGTAAAATTCAGTATTTATGAATCTGTAAATCTGATTTACCTACATCTAGCCCCTAGTGCACATCAAGTGTCGCTCAACTGCCTATGCCAGATCTCCTCTATCTCCGTACCACCACTCGTTGAGTACCAGCAAGTGTGCCGCTTGATAATAGGAAAGGACATCTGACGTAGCAAGCCCGCCAGCAAGCCTGTGGATAAAAAACATGTGCGCAGAGCTACCCGGACTGCCCCCCTCCCAAAGAAACCCGCCCAACGCCGAATTAACCTGTTGGAACCAGCGGGGCGAAATCCGATAGGGGTGGTTCTGTAGTGGATATAAAAGATGGGGGAACGCCACCATTTTGAAAATAGCTAATCTGCCATAGATCGTCAGGGGCATGCGAGACCACGCCTTAAGACCCTCTCGTGTGCGCTCCCACACCAGGGCTAGATTCCGCTCCCTAGACACAGCTGGTGAATCAGAGAGATAGACCCCCAGGTACTTCATCCCCCGGATGCAAGTTGAAGGGCCGAGGCCCAGTCTCCCACCCCTTGTCTACCATCCAGGACCCACAATGTAGATTTGCCAGGGTTCATGTAGAGCCCGGAGGTCTCACCAAAGATCTGCAAGATACGTAGTAATCTCGGACCCGATCTATCGAGATCTGTAAGGAAAAACAAGACATCGTACGCATATAACGCTATCTTATCTGTAATGCCTGGTGCCCATCTGAATTCCTTGAGCTGAGCATCAATGCGCACCCACACCGCCAACGGCTCCATGGCGAGCCCGAACAGATAGGGGGAGAGGGGGCATCCCTGACGTGTGCCACGTTGGATCCGGAAGGAGCGAGATATCGCCCCGAATACCCTCATTTTTGAAGTAGCGATATACCAGCCACTCGTTGAAAGACCTGAGGTTGATCACCAGGCGGAATCCCCGTCCTTCTTCTCTACCAGAAACATGTTGCTGAAGAAGCCACTGGGATGAAGGTGGGAGAAGCATATCACACTCTTGGCCAGAAGGTCCTGTACCTCTTGATCTATTAGGGACATTTCCTGGGTGGAAAAGGCTAGTGTGTCTCACTGTTTGTGACGGGGTTCCGTAGAATTCTGTGTGGTACCCTTGGACAGCCTCCAGTACCCACTGGTCCGCCATTATCTCTGCCCATTTGTGCACGAAAACGCATAACCCCCCCCCCCCCCAAGCAGAGAGGTGATAACAGAACAGGGCTTAGCATTGTATCCATTGTTGGATCCCCCTCAAGGTTAATTATGTTTCCTCGACTGCACAATGGCAGGGAAAGAAGGTTCTTTGACGGCCATCAAGCCATCTCTTCGCATGGGCACTGTTAGGGCCTTGGTATGAATGGCAACCCCTGCCTCTTCTGGCCCCTCCAAAAACCTTTGCCAGGAAGATCTTTTTTATTGAAGACTGAACTTTGTTGAGGCCTGAGAACATGGCGACGAACTTTTCTAGTTCTTTGACGAAAGGGTCTCCGAACAGGGTACCCTGTGCTATCGGGCCTGCCTCCAAGGTTGGAGGTTGTCCCAGTTTGGGGTTGATTTTGATCATAAGGGAGCAGCGTTGTTCTGCTGTGAGGGTGCAGTTGGCATTGCCCAGGAGGCAGATCGCTCTCTGCGCCCAGCATGCAGCGTCCTCAGTGGGGAGAGGATTCCCTGACTGTCTAGCCTGTTCTGCTAGTGTGATGATCTTGGTTAAAGTCCCCACCACGTCCAGGAGCTTGTCCTGGCAGGCTCGCCATGACCTGTCTACCCCTTTCTTAGGATCCCTCATGTACTTGGAGAAGAAGGTGCATCATTTGGTATTTATCTCTGAGGTCGCTGTCACCTTATCGCGAAGGGAAGGTCTGGGACATTTCACCCTTAGGCTTGCCCTAACATCTTTACTGAGAGGCTGGCGGCTCTTGCTCACCACATACACTGCCACTTTTTTCTCCGGGACCCACTCTGCGGAGCGTGGTTGATAGATCCTGTCTGGGTTGAACATGTCACTAGGGGCATTGTCTCCCTCAGCATAGTCAGGTTGAATGTGGGTGCCAGAATCTGCCCGAGTCTTGTGCCTCATCGTACAAGGCTTAGTCATCCTCAACATCACCCTTACCCGTATCGGGGAACCCCTCGTTGGAATCGAAATCCATTGAGACGACATCGCCTATTACTCCGGCTATTTCTTCCTCCCGGTAGGGTGCTTCCTAAAGCGTGCCCCCTGTTACCCGTGCGGCCTTGCATGTGGGGACTGAGGTCACCACACTATGCCCAGCAACCCTGTCCCCCAGTATACTTCTGTATACATGGGCCGACAGTTTGGCGACACTCTTCTGCAGGGGGGCAAGCGCTATGATATGGCTATGAGATATGGCTTGGGGAAAGAACTTATCCATCTCTGCAGGAAGGCGTCATTGTGGGGGCCAAACCTCCTCATAGGCACATGAAGGTGCATAGTCGTGTTCTCTCTGGGATTGCATCTTCTTTAAGGGTGAGAGCACCAATACGTCCTAAGGTATATAAATGGGCAGCCCCCTCGCTGGTGCTCCAAAGTGGTGTCCCAGGCAGTAACCAATTTCAGGGGTGTACGCGGCTTGTCTGCACCACATAAAAGTTTTAATTGGGCTTAGCCCTGTTTGTCTTACCACCTCCGTGGTGTCAGGTGAGGGTTGGAGAGAGGAGGCAAACAGCGGGAGTATGCTTCACCTCTCTTAAGCGGTACGTGCTGCCGGAGCACTGACAGACCTACGCTGTGGTGTGTAGAATGGGTTAGGAGGGGCGAAAGAGTGCCACGTAGTGTACCAGCGCTGTACTAGGTAGACACGCTTGGGCGATTTGCCTACCTCGCGGGAGCCGGAATCAAGGAGGCTGGAAGAAAAACAAAACAAAGCGGAGCGTAAGCTCATGTAGAAAGGTAACAATTTTTTTAAATAAACAGTCAAATCAATAACGCTACACCAGAAATGCCCACTATCCCTCTAACTATAGTCAGGAAGGAATCTACAGGCGACTTAACTGACGTCGTGCAGTGAAGCAAGAGGAAGGCCTGCGAAGTGTCGTGTTATATAGACTATCGGACTCTTAATGGATTGGACTATTGGTGACCATGGTTACTCCCTGTGGTTCATGGGAGTTGTAGTATTGTTGCTGTGTTGTTTTTACTTTTACCTTTGAACTTGCTATTAATAAAGAGTGAAGAAAGATATGCATAACCTCACCTCCTGTCCTGCCGTAGAATTCCCATGTCTGGAAGAAAACGGTGTTTACGGCCCAGGTTGTATCTAAAGAGTTACACTCTTTAGAGGCTGCACCCTCTCTTCAAGGCTGTCCACACAGACTATACACCTTGACAAAATCCGATACTTCTATAAGTTTTACTATAGGAATAATGTATTTTCTACGTGTGTGCGCAACTATGACGAGTTGTAATACGCATGCGCAGTTGTAGGTGGCCGTTACTACACATACGTCTTGTTCCACGCATGATCACTTGTGATTCACCACTTTGTGCAATGCGCACTTGTTCATGATCAGATTCCTCTTAACCAATGCACGTGCTTCAGTGCTGCATGTCCAGGGGAATAACAGTGTCTGCGGTCCCCGCTGTGCCCTCTGTGCCGGACTCACACAGGCTGGCTCAGGACAGTCTACACTCTGTGCCTCGCTCCTCACAGGTTGTGTTCTCTCTCTTTATTCATTTATACTTCGCTATATAACGCAAACTTTTCCCAGAGGTGTCAGAGCACTTTCCAATAGAACAAAGTAAATTGCATAAGGCAGGAGAGTAGCATGGTAGTAGGTAAAACTACTTATATAACAGTTACTCTCACTGCCAAACCACCCCTCCCTTTCCACCAGCTGTCTACTCTCTGTCCCAGGCCGTGCAGCCCTCCCTCAGGCTGTCTACCCACTAAACCAGGCCGTCCCTCCCTACCTTTCCACCGGCTGGCTTTCCTCGGTGCCAGGCTGCCCCTCCCTCAGTCTACCCTCTAAGCCAGGCTGCCCCTCCATCCGTTTCCACCGACTGCCTTCCCTCTGTTCTAGGCCATCCCTCCCTCAGGCTACCCTCTGTGCCAGGCTGTCTCTCTCTCTACACCGGTTGTCTATCCTCTGTGCCAGTGTTGAAGGTGAGCCCATAATTCTATCGATGCCCAGGCTGCTGGCGCAAACCGCCTCTTAGTTCCCATTCTGAATAGTTACCAAAATAAAGAGACGGGCGCTGGGAGCAGGAATCAAGAACAGAGTTTATTTCTCATGAGGAGAGCCAGTCATTTCGGACACGAAACACAGTGTCTTTCGGGAGGTGCTCTAACAAGTGAGCGTGAGACTCCGGCTTTTATACATTTGCAGAACATTTGATGATACAATCAGGTCAGTGTGTCGCAAAAGGAAAACATTCCTATAATCCTCGTGATGATCCTACTCCAAATACGTTCACAATGGGGACCCTTGACCTGCTGATAAGAGGGAAGGGCGATCGTGCAACTGAGTGTGTCGTAGGATGTGTGCGCCTGATCATGGCCCAGGGGGTGGGGTGGCTAGGCATACAATAAGGGCAGTAAATGGTATCTCCTGGCTTAGGCGACGGCCTCGGACATGTGTGGTCAGCCGAACTCGGGGGAAGGGGTCATCAAAGGAGTGGTATTCATGCCTGCGTGGACAATCGAGCGCGGAGGGAGGGCTCGTCAATAGAGGGGCATTCATGGAAGGGAATGAGGTGCTGGTCAGGCGCGGCCGTGACTCTCAAGGACAGGGCTTTGCGAAAGAAGAGGGTTTATGACTTGCTCATATGAGGAGAAGGAGGGGGGGGTCAGGGTGCATGCAGGGCCAGAGTCGCGCAGAGAGAGAGAGAGAGAGAGAGAGAGATCTTATGACCTGTATATGAGAGAACAGGGGCGGCCAGATACAACTGGGGGGGCTATGTCAGCTGAGGCGAAGGGTGCCTCTTCAAGAGGGAAATAGGGGGGGGGGTGCCTGGGTCAAGCAGGAGGGTTGCCTTTCATAGCAGGGTCGCGCAGAGTGCTGGGTTTCATGGTCTATGTATGTGAGAGTGGGAGAGGGGGGGGGCGCTCAAATGCGCGCAGGAGGGAAGCCAGTGATTCTAATGAGTGGGCAAGAGGCCAAGGTGCCTAAAATGGCTGTCATGTACACATGGGTACAGGCCTTTGCGGGCTGAGGGATGCAGTCAATGCTTTACAATATTCGTGGTGCGTGCAGGGAGGGGAGTGGAAAAGGGAAATGAACGTTGCCTATGTACATCAATACTTCTTATTTTCTACAGTTGCCCCTTTTTACATAGCAAAGTTCATTTTTGCAGTCGACATATAAACAGGTGCGATCGAAGAATTTGCATTTGTCAATACTAACATATGTCATATAATCATGGACAGTTGATGTATTTGGCAGAACGCAGCACATAGGGGATGGCATTTGTCGAGTTCCTATCATTTCAAATCACTACACAGCATAAATTTTTCTGACTTAAAAATGTGACCAATGAACATTTTGACCAAGTAGTCAAGGGAGGAATTCAGTTCAATACGCAAGATCTCTTCGTCACAGTGTCTTTTATCAGTGAGCCATCACTGGTAGGCTCTAGTCCGTGTCCTTTCGTTGGCGCTGTTGAGCACCCGCGGTGGAGCTATAGGTCCAGCTCGGTTCTATCCTTACGCGTTGCAGGGTGCGGTCAGTCCTCTGCTGTTAGACCACAGTCTCGTTCCCTAACCAATCCTTTGAGTGGCGCCTTAAGCTTGGCACCTATATTTCCGTGGTGTAACCTCATTTCCATCTAGATGCTGTTCTTCCTTTCAGCAGAGAGTCGCATGGAAAAGAGGGTGTGCGGTTTCGTTAGTCGATGGGAGTGAGAGGGCGGAGTGGGGGCAGATTTTCCCGGGACACACCAAAGGGACCAAGGGAGCAATGGGTAACAAGCAAGCAGGCCCATCAATCGGGCTTGAAAAGAGGGACGGAGGCTCCAGGCACACGTGGGTTGGCGGACAGAGAGCTTCAGGACAGCCCTTCATTCTTTCTTTTACCGCCTTTGAGAGTGCTGCCTCGTCCCGTTTCTTGTTGTCCTGCGGCTCCACCTTTGGTTGAGGTCGCATGTGTCTCATGATCTGCAGCCACGCTGTGCGTCACATCCGGCCCTTCTCCTCCGGTGATTGAGTATCTTTAAATGGGTAAAAACAAGTTTTAGAGAACTGGCAGGAGAAGAGATTTTTACATATGAATTCCACTCGCAATCCTAGCACCTGGCGTTATGCTCATTGGTCATAGTCAGAAGTCTATTACCATGAAGTAAGTAGGTGGGTATTTCTACTGTGTTCGCACCAAGTCTAATCGGCGTTCGTTCATGACATATATGGACAGAGGTCGGACTCTTATCACCTGCGTATTTCAACAAAAACCTCAAGATTGACAACATTCAGGAGAGACTCGTCCTTCTAATTCGAGCCTTAACAGTCTTACATTTCCCTTTAGAGCTGGCTAACTCTTTAAAACAAGCGGGGGTGCAATCATTGAAAGACAGAGTCAAACATGTTTTTCTCAAGGGGCGGCAGTTACTCATGGTCATCATATATATATCGGGGACAGTAGCTGGGGTCGATCAAGTGGGGCGGGGACGCTTCGGGCATTCGTGCTTGGGTGCAAAGGGGTGGGGCAATCTGGGCATTGGGGGTCAATCTGGACCTTGGCGCTTGTTTCTAACAATAAAAATTAGGATGCCATTGACATATAGTTCCCCTAAAAAAGGCCAAATTGGGGGACCTTAGCCGTCTTACCTGTCCTTTCCTTCTCAGCCAATTCAAGTTCATTCATTTTGCAGAAAGGAGAGGCAGTAACATGGCGAGATACAGTCATTTTAGTTTCGGTCAATTTCGCTGAACACCTTCGTGTTCAATATGTATCAAATCAGACTGGTGCCGGTGGGGCACAATTTTACCAAAAAGATGCAGAGAAAATAGAGAGACTCTCATAGAGAGTGAGAGTCGTCCGCAATCTAAACGAGCCATTCGGTACACGTATGACATGTAGATAGAGAGAAAAAGGGTGGAGAGAGAGAGAGAGAGACGTGTACGAAAATAGGTCATTTAGTGCGCTCACAACACAGAACAGCAAAGGTCGGGTATCATGCAGATATAGACAGAGGGGAGACATATATTCGTACGTTACACACACACAAACTCAGACAGGGAAGACGGCACATGTATTACACATATACAAGACATTCACAACAAGACAGGAAACAATTGTTAGTCTACAACATCTGTTTTTATATATATCCTACGTATCTTTACTATCCTATTTATCTACGTGCTTAGCTCTTTCTGCCCTTCCCCCCGTTTCCTTCTCGTTTGTCACGCCTGCGAGCGTTCCCAATTACCAATACTCACACCTCGGTTGGTTGATCGGAAATTAACCTGGTCGCGCTAGTTACCCATGGTTGGATCTTAAACCATTTTTCTGTTCCCTCCTTTGGTGGGAAGTTCTCCAGGCTGAGGCAACGGCAAGTATTGATCGGGAAAACAGTCGGACAGCTTGGCTATATCTGTAAGAGTGTGAGAAAGGGGGCAGTGCATTTTGAACATCGGCAACATTTCTAGCTTCCTAGGCGGGTGGTGCCGTGGCAACCCTTACCCGTACAATTTTTCTTTGTCCTTTCCCTACCTAGTCAAAACGTCCAGTTACATTATTTATCGCGTCGTTTCTAGTCAAAATGTTGTCATTCAGTACTTGTCCAGTCTCTATGTCAGTCCATCCTCCCGTTGCTATGTCCTAAGGAGGAACAGTCATGTTTAAGTCTACGTCTTTTCTTTTTAAAAACTTTTATTTGTCCTAAGGACCATGCTCATATTCCCCTTTTTCCCCTCTCATCGGCGGTTCGGTCGTCGTCCATCCATACATCAGCCAGTGTTCCGACGTGACCTGCAGAAGGGAGGAAAAAGAAGGGGTGGGGGGCAACATTCAAAACCTCATCAACGTGCAGTAATCCGGAAATGCTTTACCTACCACATACTCGACCTATTTTCACGTAGTGCATTTCCCTACCATCACGGCGTTTAAGCCCAGATGGACCAGAAAGGTCAGACAGATAGTCATTGACGATCTGTGCGACATGAGCTACTTGGTCGTAACCCCTTTTGATCGGGTACAAGGGTGGCGGTCAGGTGGCATTTCTGTGGTGTCGTTTTAGGGCTTCTAAAGCACCTTTCCGGCTGCCTGTCACACATAGTGTGGCTGCTAAATATCGGGTCCTTTTTAACCTTTTAGCCTTCATCCTACTTTCTCGTTGCTCATAGTAGAAATACATTCAAAACTCATTAATGCAATCCGCTACAACGATGCTTTCGTTTCCAAAATACCTTTAATAAAGAGGGTTGACACATAAATACAGGCCTACAACTCGGTGGGCTAGCCACGGAGCAGATTGGAACTGTACATGGGAAGAACGAAGCTGGTGGCAGTTCATTGCATAAAGTGCGGCAGTGCAATAATATCATATTAAACTCCCCTACAGAGCAAGCATGATGCATGTCAGTAATTCATCTTTAATACATTCATAAATACCTCATCCAATGTTCATTCATTACCTTAAATTACACCAATTCATTTTCCAACTCATAATCAGTACCCACCCTAAGCCAATTCATTGTCCAAGCACATGCTCAATATCCTTCATATCTACTTTCATTATCCAAACGTTATACATATCTCGGGGGAAAAAGCTTGCGCAATCAGGGTGCAACAAAGTTAATTAAAAACGTCTCATTTTGTGTCGGCGCCATTTTGGGTGGGGTCAGGCAAGTTCCAGCACAGTCAGAGTGTCTCTAGTCTCACATGGTTGGCTCAGACTTTCCGTTGGCAGTTCAAAAAGTCTCGTGCTATGTGGTTAACAGTCTAACAATATGGACCATGAGTCAAAGAGTGGGAAGGGCGGCAACAATTTTCCTACCGGGTCATTCTGGTGTTCCTCCGGAACTGAACAAGCCTGTGCCGTGGCGGCATCTTAGCCATTTCCGATCCGAGTCTGGTGCCGGCAGGAGTAGCACCGATGTCGTGGTTCCCAGTGAAGGGGGCGGGGGCACCCATGCAGAGGGTCGGGGGCCCCCCGGCTCTTATAGAATCTTCAAGGTCGAGGAGAGGCGATATGGAGCGTGTGCCCGTCCTGGGCAGAAGACCTCTTTTTGATGTTGACCCTCTTTAAGCGAAGAGTGTTGGGGTGTCGCTGGAAGCCTCCACCTGAAGGGAGGTGGGGGAGGGTCGTTCGCGGCACCTCCCCCTTCCAGCGACCCCGCGCCGTTCCCCGGCTCCATCGTTTTCGACATTGGCTGTGCCAGCCATTGATGATGGGGGGGGTGGTCGGCGGCTGAGGCAAGACAGCCCCCCCCTTCCCTTGGCGACATGTGGCGGGACTACCTTCAACTCTCCAGGGAGCGTGGAATGTGGCGGGACTGCCTGCACCTATGCAGGCAGGCGGTGAATCTGGCATCTGGCGGGACTATCTGATTTGCCGCCGTTCTTGCCTTGGCTTCGGCTCTGGACCAGCAGGCGATGGCATGCGGCGAATTTGAAATGTGGCGGGACTACTTGATTCGCCGCCGTTCTTGCTTTGGCGTCGGCCTTTGGCAAAAGCCGGATCGGGTGAGAGAGAGGGGTGGTCGGTGGCCAAGGCAAGACAGCCCCCTCTCTCCCCGCGGCCTGCAGGGCGGCAGAAGGGAGAAGACGGAGAGGTCCTTGTCATCCTTTGGACCGCCTGCCCAACGTCATCTCCTCCTGACCGTGGCCAGGCGAGTCCCTCGTGCCTCCAGGCCTCGCCTTCCGGATGGGTGTAACCGCGGACCTGTTGCACTTCGGGAGCTTCCAGAATGGGGGTAGGTACCTATTGAGTTGTTTCTATTTCATGTGACCGTTATTTGGGCGGGGCGGGCAATGAGGCAGACATGTTGGGAACAGGAACAGGCAGTGAAGCCTAGCTACCTCGTGGCTATGTTCTGATATCGAATCTTTTCGCCATTTTACATTTCTTATTACGAATTTATTTCTAATGTTTCTTATTTTTGGTGAAGTCAAAAGCTCATCAGGGGGTTACTGACTTAGCCTGATTTCTTTTTATTTTTCTTTCTCTTCCTTAGCGTGTTTCGAGCTAAAGCTTTCTGTTAGTAGGGAACGGTGATCACTTCATATTTTTATGTGTCCTTTTCACTAGGGGGGTACATCTGGACGGACCAGATGAGTCCCCTCCAATAAATGGTCCGGGGTGGAACGAGATTATCGATCAAAAAGGGGAACATATATTCCTTCATTAGGGTATCATCCTGGACAGACCGAGCGATGTACTTCCACTTACTAGGGTAGCCTCCTGGACGGACCAGTCGGTCTATTTCTATTAAATGGCCCATGAGTAGAGAGCATATGTCCTCCATAAGAGTAGTCTCCTGGGCGGACCATGCGAGCTACCCCACAATCACCAACCAGTGGGGAGTGGGTAGGACTGACGAATTCACAAAGGGGCATAACCTACCCTTTTCTACTTGCAAAGACTTAGACAGAGTGTTTCTATTTCACGTTGTTTGCAAATAGAAAATACCTCAAACGAAACAATTCCTGGAACAACAATGTCCAGGCAACCAACCAATCAGTGGGGAGAAAAACAGGCATGACGGATTACAACGGGGACAAATGTCTGCATTACCTGCCCTTCGCTATCCATAAAGGAAGACAGAATATTTCTACTCGTCTCAGTTTGTAGACAGGGAAGATCTCAAAGAGCAACAATCGATTATTAATCGACTTCAAACAATCAGTGGGGAGAAAAGTAGGCATGACGGATTACAACGGGGACAAAAGTCTGCATTACCTACCCTTCTCTATCTGCAAAGAGGGACGACGTTCCTATTCGCTGCTGTTTGCAAACAGAGAATGTCTCGTTCTCACAAGAGAACCAATATGTCAAGTAGCCCTCAAAGCTAAATGAACCAATACCAACAATGCCAGTATACAAATACTGGTTTTCAATACAAACAATCAATCAATCAGGTGGACAGAGCCACCCTACCAATCAGGCGTAAAAACACCCTACTTAATCTTACCCGGACCGGACCATACGGACAGTTCTTCGACTCCCTCCTCCAGCGCCCGATCGTTCTCTTACTCCATGTAGCATTCCTGTGGGATTCCAGTCAGGACAATAGGTCACTCAAGAGAGGTCCGTTCAGAATTGGTGAAGTTCTGTCGATCGGCAGCCGGGCTAGGGCCCTCTCAAGGCAGGTATACTCCGATCATTTTAGACGTTCACTTCTTCGTCTGGATCTCTCTTACCGAACCCTATGTCACTGATGGACCCCGCGTTGGGACGCCAATTGTTGAAGGTGAGCCCATAATTCTATCGATGCCCAGGCTGCTGGCGCAAACCGCCTCTTAGTTCCCATTCTGAATAGTTACCAAAATAAAGAGACGGGCGCTGGGAGCAGGAATCAAGAACAGAGTTTATTTCTCATGAGGAGAGCCAGTCATTTCGGACACGAAACACAGTGTCTTTCGGGAGGTGCTCTAACAAGTGAGCGTGAGACTCCGGCTTTTATACATTTGCAGAACATTTGATGATACAATCAGGTCAGTGTGTCGCAAAAGGAAAACATTCCTATAATCCTCGTGATGATCCTACTCCAAATACGTTCACAATGGGGACCCTTGACCTGCTGATAAGAGGGAAGGGCGATCGTGCAACTGAGTGTGTCGTAGGATGTGTGCGCCTGATCATGGCCCAGGGGGTGGGGTGGCTAGGCATACAATAAGGGCAGTAAATGGTATCTCCTGGCTTAGGCGACGGCCTCGGACATGTGTGGTCAGCCGAACTCGGGGGAAGGGGTCATCAAAGGAGTGGTATTCATGCCTGCGTGGACAATCGAGCGCGGAGGGAGGGCTCGTCAATAGAGGGGCATTCATGGAAGGGAATGAGGTGCTGGTCAGGCGCGGCCGTGACTCTCAAGGACAGGGCTTTGCGAAAGAAGAGGGTTTATGACTTGCTCATATGAGGAGAAGGAGGGGGGGGTCAGGGTGCATGCAGGGCCAGAGTCGCGCAGAGAGAGAGAGAGAGAGAGAGATCTTATGACCTGTATATGAGAGAACAGGGGAAGTCAGATACAACTGGGGGGGCTATGTCAGCTGAGGCGAAGGGTGCCTCTTCAAGAGGGAAATAGGGGGGGGGGGTGCCTGGGTCAAGCAGGAGGGTTGCCTTTCATAGCAGGGTCGCGCAGAGTGCTGGGTTTCATGGTCTATGTATGTGAGAGTGGGAGAGGGGGGGGGGCGCTCAAATGCGCGCAGGAGGGAAGCCAGTGATTCTAATGAGTGGGCAAGAGGCCAAGGTGCCTAAAATGGCTGTCATGTACACATGGGTACAGGCCTTTGCGGGCTGAGGGATGCAGTCAATGCTTTACAATATTCGTGGTGCGTGCAGGGAGGGGAGTGGAAAAGGGAAATGAACGTTGCCTATGTACATCAATACTTCTTATTTTCTACACCAGGCCGCCCCTCCCTCCCTCTCCACCGGCTGTCTGCCCTCTGTGCCAGCCCGTCCCTCTTCTCCGGCTGTCTACCCTCAGTGTTAGACCACCACTCCCCTACTTTCAGGCCGTTTACCCTCTGTGCCAGGCCATTCCTCCCCTCAGTCTGTCTACCCTCTGTGCCAGGCCGTGCAGCCCTCCCTCAGGCTGTCTACCCTCTGTGCCAGGCCGCCCCTCCCTCTCCACCGGCTGTTCACCATCACTCCCTGCCTCTCACAAACCGGATGCACAAGGAGAGTTTAGGAAAGAAATGGCCTTGAGGGCAGGATGGACTCTGTCAGTGCTGTATTATATGTTATGTTAGGAGGTTCTTTTAGAGCGCACTATCACCGTAGGTTTCCTGGCGCTGATTGGGGTTCTGGAGACGGCAGATTAGAGATTAACCAGATTGGGGGAAAAGCCAAGTTTTGAGAGACTTACGGAAAAGGATGAGTGATTTAACAGATTTGAGAGAAAGAGGGAGAGAGTTCCAAAGTGTAGGGGCAAGATGTGAGAAACTTCGACCTCCAACCCTCGCGAGTTTGAAGGAGGGGATAACCAGGAGGTGGAGATGAGAAGATCTGAGAGTGCGAGGGGGGCAGTACGGAGTGATGGGGGATTTCAGAAACCTTGGGGAGGGGCCAGTAAGGGACTTGAATACTAGGCAGCCGATCTTAAAGGCTGCCCTGAGATTGATTGGGAGCCAGTGCAATTTGGCAAGAAGAGGCTTGGCCGACTGCCATTTAGGGATCCTGAATACCAGTTGTGCCGCTTGGTTCTGGACGACCTGCAGCCTGTAGAGCAAGGTTTTTGGCAGGCCATGGTGTAGGGAATTCGAGAAGTCCAAGCGGGAGAGGACTAAGGCCAGAGTGACTTGAAGCAGGACTTCGGGGGACCGTTACAACCCCCTCAAGGGACCTCTGTGGTTTGTGACTGGTTGTAGGAAGCTGGCTTAGCATATGGTGCACATTTATCTAAGAGAAGCACCTTGCACTAATCCAGGCAACCCTTCTGGTGATTTTAGTGGCCTAAGACAACCATAGAAAGCTCTCTTAAGTGGTGCTGTGGAGAGCAGCCTTCAGGCTTATCCTGAAAGAATGTTAAGCAGCTTATTTTACCAGATCTAATCTTGTAGTGTAGGTTAAATGAAAAATAACCACAACGTGTATATATAAAAGTGTTTATTTACCACACAACACTAACTCATTGGTTTATCTCATACTCATAAATACACATCAATAATTCAATTGCAAATAAGGTAAGTAACACAAAATACAGTGGTCTCCAGGGGAACACCGAACCATATCCTAAAAAAGTGGAATGCGAACTGTGACCGAAGTCAGGACTTGGACCAGGAGACTCAATGGAGGACTTCAGAAAAGATGCCGCTGGCGAAGGCTTGGCAATAGTCCGGTGGAATCCAAGGAGGGATTCTTGGAGAGGAGAACTTGCAAGCAGAGGGAACAGGAGGCACGGAAGAGCAGTACCCATCAATGTCAGAAGGTTTAGGAGTTGTTACAGTGACCTTGTCACTGCAGTTGTGAGAACCAGGAGACACTGAGGAAGATCAGAACCCATGCACAAGCTGTCCCACATTGGAAGACAAGAACCATAGGGTCAGTGTCCTGCAGTATCACTAACATGCCTTGGCAGGTACAACATGCATAGAAAGCGAAGAAGGAGTAACGTTTGGGCCAGCATGGTCCAATGGACACAACATAAGCAGGAGTGTCATAGCTGGTCCAGAGCAGACAGGGGAGCCCACTGAAGGAGAAGAAGACTCTCGAGAGGAGCTCCAGGCCGAAGGCACAAGAGTCACAAAAAGACCTCGAGCAGCTTACCAAAGATGGAGGCCCGTGGTGCAGAGTATGCTGTGAGGACGATGTTCTTGGCAGGACGAGATGCTGGAGGCTGGAGCTTCTTGTAGCACAAAGATCCCTGGAGTGCTGAGCCAACAAGCCTTTGCTGAGGCTGTCTGTCTCCTAGGAGATTTCTGAATAGAGAAGCAGCTTCCAACTCCCTGGCCTGCAAACCTTGCCTGAGATCGCTGGGACCTTATATAGTCCGCAATTTACAGACGCTGCATTTATCCGTGGGGAACGCTGCTTACAGCAACCTTGCCTTGCCTGCTGACAGACTGCGGGGGCTGCTTTATACCACAGCCGGCTCCCTGCATCGCGGCCGGTCCCTCCCCGCCGCCGCTAGCCTCCTGACATCTGGCGCGGCCGCCGAGTGGGGGGGACTACAGGTCCTAGCAGCACTTGCGGCAGGAAGCCGCCGACGCCCTGTCCGCGCCCGGAGGCGCTCATAACCAGCGGGGGCCCTTGACAGAGCGGGGGCAATTTACAGACTCTGCATTTACCCGTGGGGAACGCTGCTTACAGCAACCTTGCCTTGCCTGCTGACAGACTGCGGGGGCTGCTTTACACCACAGCCAGCTCCCTGCATCGCGGCCGGTCCCTTCCCTCCGCCGCTAGCCTCCTGACATCTGGCGCGGCCGCCGAGTGGGGGGTACTACAGGTCCCAGCAGCACTTGCGGCAGGAAGCTGCCGACGCACTGTCTCCGCCCGGAGGCGCTCATAAACAGCGGGGGCTCTCGCATCGCGGGACGCGCGCGGGCGGGCGCCAGGCTAAGCCCAGACAAAGGGCGGGCCCTCTACGGCCCTCTGAGGCCAGAAGAGGCTGGGCTGGGCCACCACCCTAACGTTTTGCCTACAACAAGATAAATTCTTTAACAGGTGAGAGAACATTGCGAATTTGTCATCCATTTTTTGTTAAAGTATGCGGAAGACCACTAAAACAACCAGGATGCCTACACTACGTTCTAACATCAGGCAGAAGGCAGATACACCCCAGCCCTTACCAACACTGACAGCGATTGATAAGATGCTAAAACAAACTATAGGGGCTGTAGCCACGACAATAGTGAACACTGAGAGGAGGCTCTCACTACCACCGACCATAACTATACAAGAGCCAGAAGAGGACCTCTCAGTAATAGTAACGGATGTCCCGGATACAGGTTTATGTCTCACCTCCTCCTATGCGGAACTTCCCTGCGCACAGGCACCTGCGGAGACTCCCAGAGCAGCTGACAACCCCCGATAAATCCAAGTACCACGCACGTTACTGAAAAGAACAGACCAAGCAATACTAACCAGAAAAAAGACTAAAGAAACCCGAGGGAACAATAAAAGAAAAGGGAAAGGTCATATGGTGAATCATAATCTAGTGGCACCAATAGCTAATACCACACCTGGGAAACTATGTTGGGTGGCAAATATGGTAGCCGATATAAAGGCAGATTTAGAAGAGTCCATCACTTCCCATATTAAACCCCTGATATCAAAAATTGATAGACTAATATCTACAATAAACAACAGGGGGGTAGGAACATTCAAGCCCGTGCCACAACAAGAGGGATTACCAGCCCAGGCCGGGCAGGTAAGGGGTATCCCTAATAACACTCACAAGGATAAGGCAGTTCCAGTTGTCAATTCTTCTTTGATAAACAAACCTAAGAAAGACTCTCAGATCATTACCTCAAAAAACTATAAAGCTCCCTCACCCTTGACCCCTATTACCACCACCACGCCCCTAGTACACGCAAACCAGGGAGAGGGAAACCCCACAGTTTCAAGCAGTACATCGGGCCCTAACAAGATGGTGAGCATTATCACAAATAAAACCCCTTTGCCAAAAGATATACTGGAAAAAGCTAAAACGGCTCGCTTCCACACAATTAATCTTCCCCCGGAAGCTTTGCCCTTTGCCGTAGTACTGACAGGTGTCCCACCCTTAAGGAGGGGAAAAGAGAAACACACTTCGAACTAAAAAACGAATGTGTACAGTGGCTAAGGGCGAATAGGCCTTTACCTCCAAATATCTCTGGTGAGATACTAGCTGTCAGAAGAGGGGAGTGGATAGGGAAAGGCATAAAAACCGTAGCAGGGGACATCATAACGATTAACTTCAGAGACACCGCTGCAGTGAAGTATATATTTAACGCCCCACTGAGTGGAACAAATACACTAATTTACCCGCTGCACCTATCATACTTCTACCCAATTAAGCCTCAAAGATACATGCAGACAAATAGGGCCCCCATGACACGAGACTATCATTTTGATCACCATCATAGAGTGCAACAATGGCAATCCCCATGGCAGGGTACACCTACCTATGACCCAAGTATTTTACAGTATGCCCATTGGAATAGGTTTTGCGTATTGGACGAGGTGGACTGACTCAAATATGCAGAAATTAACAGAACACAGAAGGACATCAGTCCATTTGGAGAATGGCCTTTAGGGATAGGTAACATCACCCCCACCACCCCAAAAGAAAGTGGTAGAGGGAGGGGTAGTAGAGGGAACATCCTTGAACAACAGGGGAGATAAATCATAAAGAACCTAGGGTGTCAGCTAAATTAGCTATGTCAAATGCAGATTGTCCAGTAAAAGAAACAATAGGAGCATCAGAATTATTTCTTGGAACGTTGCAGGTCTGGCGGCCAAATATGATTGCAAGGAATGGTGTCAATACATAAATAAATTCCAAATCATTTGTTTGCAAGAGACTTGGGCGGTTGACCTGAACCAGTACAGCATGGAGGGGTACAAATGCTTCTCTGTTCCCGCTGTAAGATCCTCATCAGGGAGAGCGATTGGAGGATTACTAATATATGTAGACCTCCTTATATCAGGTGTTTGGTCAAACTATAACTGGGACTCACAAAATATGCAGGCGATAGGCTACAGCGCTAAAGGGAGTAACATCTTAGTATTAAATTGGTACAATGCGGTGGGATCAAACGGCAGAGGTAATGTAATAAAAGAATTAGACACCAGAATAGATGCACTAACATCACTAAATAAGCTAACAAGTATCCCTAATATAATACTCACGGGAGATTTTAATTGTCACCTTTGTGAGAACCTGAGGCCACTGAATAAGGACTGGTCCCGGTGCACTGTGCTAAATGGACCACATTCTGCTCATACCCCTGAGGGCTGGGAAATGGATAGGGTAACCAAAAGATATAATCTGGTCCACACTATGGACCTGATAGAGTTAGACAGCAATGGAGACCCGAATCCAACATTTAAGGGCAGAGGCCCGTTATATATATATCGCCCATACTCAAAAATAGGATCAGCAGTATGGCCATAGAAATCAGTATATTCAGTGACCACAACCCCCTGGTTATTGAAATAAAAGGTCTAAATTGCAAGAAACCAGCACGCAGAATAGACACAATAGAAAAGGCGGTGGACCAGGGGAGGCGGCTTAAGTGGGCCAAGACAGATGGAGACAAATTTTATAGAAATCTAATAACTGCAGGGCAAAATGCAATAAATACATGCCTTGACTTAAGCAGTGAGGGAGGGATGGTGGTTAGTGCTTTTGAGGAAATAGCACACCTCGTAGATTGTTTATTAAAAACCTCCAAAGGAACTAATACAGCACCTGTTTCGCGCTGGTTTGATCAAGATTGCACTAAGGCACACAATGACCTCAAACATAGCCTGAAGCAGCGTCCTAGAGATAATGCCAAAATAGCTCATTGTAGATTAAAATACAAAAAGGCTTTGAAATCTCACAAACTAAGCCTTCAAACACAGGCCTGGGAGAACATAAGAGAGGCGGCTGAAAGAAGAGACATGTCTGGTTTCTGGAAAGTCATTAATACACCTTGCTTCCATGAACCCCACAAACCCCAATTACTAAACGCCATCTTACCAGAACAATGGTACAATCACTTTCAAAGTCTTTATAACTACACAGGGAAATCCACTCACGATGAAGAACAGAGGCCAAAACTGACTACACGATTAGACTTCTCTATGGCAGAAGTGGAATCGGCCATTTCAGGGTTGACTAAAAACAAAGCCCCAGGCCCGATGGCATACCCCCTGACCTCTATTTGAGCAACACAGAGTTGTGGGCGCCCATTCTCACGAGGGTCTTGAACGAGGCAGTGGTGGCAGGGCTGCCACGTTCCTGGTCATCAGCAACCATTGTTCCAATCTACAAAAAAGGGAATCGGAATGACCCACAATGCTATCGCCCTATATCTCCAATCGACGTGACGGCCAAGGTATTGGGTCGTGTTATCCTAAACCGTCTACAAGAATGGGCCGAGGATCATAAAATTCTCTCTGATATACAATATGGGTTCAGGGAAGGCAGATCAACTACTGACCAGTGTCTGAATTTATATCTTCTGACCGCGAAGTATACCATTGCTAGCAAGGGGGCCATTTACATGGCTTTATGGACCTCTCTGCGACCGTGTAAATAGAGAAAAACTTTGGGCCTTGATGATAAACATAGGAGTGGAACAGAAATTAGTGGATATCCTCAAGGCCCTGCACTGGAACACTTCAGCAACGGTCCGATATAATCAAGAGGGCAGCAAGACGGATCAATTTTCATGTACGAGTGGAGTGCGGCAGGGCTGTATTTTAGCGCCTTTTTTATTTTCGTTATATATTAATAATCTGGACAAAGAACTATCCAAACTGAGTGTGGATTCCCCCCAAATAGGTCACCGTGCAGTGCCCGTGCTGCTTTATGCGGACGACGCGGTGCTGCTAGCAAGAACACCATTGGGGCTCCAGAAGCTGATTGACGGATTTGTTAACTTTATGGCCACACTCGACCTCTCAGCTAATCTGGAAAAATCCTACGTTATGATAGCGGGAGATAGAGCAAACAGGGAATTCGTATACAACATAGGCTCCCACAAAAAAGGCCAGGTCAAGTCTTTCTCCTATTTAGGAGTGCTATTTGATGAACACCTAAATTTCCAACCCCTCATGGAAAAGCATGCAGCGAAACTGGTGGCCTCATCGGGGGCCATAATGGGTCATGGGAGAAGACTTGGTAGGTGTTCCCCAGAACAAGTGCTAAATGTGTATAGGTCAATCTGTTACGCCAAAGTAACCTACGGCTCAGAAGTATGGGGTTTCTCAAATAAACATATGCACCAGATTCAGCTGGAGGAAAACAAGTTATTCAAAAGAATCCTGAAAGTGCCACAGAGTACTCCAGCTTATATATCACACGAAGAGTTGGAAGAGCCCTACATTGAGGACCGAATTAAGATCAGACCGCTTTTATCTTGGATTAAAATCTGGACTAACCCAGTAGCAGACCTCACTAGGCAAATTATTAAAGACTGCCTGAAACGTGACAGAGGGGCTCAAATTCCCTGGATATACTATGTAAAGGTCTCCTTGGATGCAATTGGCTGTATAAACTTTTTTACAGCACCGGATACCTTAAGCACACAGAACAAGTTAATGGTCAAAAAAAAATTCTTTTTTTTTTTTTAAATGTATTTATTTGAGCAGTTTCAAAATGGTACAGTTTGGAGGAGGAGCTACGACACCAACTAGGATGGCCGCTTAGTCTCCCGGCTCTGCTGACCTCCGTCCTACGCTCCACTATCCTGCTGACAATCCTGCTTTCCTGAACCGGATCCGTGTGGGTGATCCGTCCCACACTCCAGTGGTGCAATCCCGGAGTTTTTCCGCCGCCGTGGAGCGAAGATACGTCGAAGTACGTACTGAGGCCTAATCTGCCGGGGAGGCCGGGATCTCAAGTGCTGACCCTGCCGGGTCCGAGCTGAACAACAACGGGCTGCTGCATGCGGTTGGGCCCGGTCTCCGGTCCACTCGAACTTTTTCCCGATTGTTTTGCTACCATCAGCTGCCTGGTGCCCTGTAGCGTGTGAGGCGACGAGTGCCGCAAGGTACTGTCTTGTGAGGGTCCCCGACCGGGGATCCGGCATCCATGACCCCGAGCCCCCCGGATCGGCGCCTCGCCACGTACCACTGCTTGCTGACCACCGCTCCCCCCTAGCGTATTCCTGCTCCGTTTCACTTTGCCCCGGAGAAGGCGCCTCTCCGTTGGGGTCACCATGCCTGCGGACAGAATAAGTTTAAAGGAGCGGGTTCGATCTGGCCCGTCTTTGTTGACGGTGATGGAGGCAGTTGTGGTGCTTCAGGGCACTATCAAAGCTCGGACTCATGCCTTGTTGTCTGCGATGGATGAAATCACAGGCTCGAGACCGGGCCCTGACTCGACGCTTGCGACCCGGCAGCCCGACCACTTTGCAATGGATGCTTCGGAGGTGTATGTAGACCCGGCGGTGGAAACAGTGTTTGCCCCTATTGTGTCGGATTTGCCGGACTGGAGTGTGCCTGGACACCCGATTGAACTGTTGGAACCTTCGATCCTGCACCCTTTGGAACATTTATACGTCCCCACTGTGGTATTCTCTACTTTGCACTGTATGCGGTTTTGGACTTTGTTTATCCCCCTCCTCCATCGGTCGTTCAAGATGGCGGATGGGACGAAACTTGGCCTCGGAGATGGGGAGGGGCGATGGTGGTACCAGCAATCAACATTTCTGCGCTCCTGTTCTGCCGACTTATGGGACATTGTGTGTAAGGGACTTCCCTTAATTATCGACTTCAGTACATTTGATCGTAGGGGTCAGGGTTGAGATCTTTGTCTGGGCTTATCGTGGTGAATTTATGGTTGACGGGATTGCTTCACTGTCCTAATGGTTTCCGGGGCAGGGTTGGCTAGGTTGGGGGAAGGAGACCGGGAGTCAGTAGCGTTATGCCCTCCTCCGATTTCCCCTCTCGATTGGGGCTTTCTTACTTTTTTCTCTTTCCCTTTCTTCTATATTTCGGGCTCTGGTTGCTGGGCGACAGGCACGCTGCGTGGGGGGTGGCCGTAGTCATTTGCAGGGGTGCAGGGTGTGGGGGTGTGGGGGTGGGTGTTTCGTTTTTGTCTTTGTTCTATGGCCTCTTTTTTTTTTTTTTAAATGTATTTATTTGAGCAGTTTCAAAATGGTACAGTTTGGAGGAGGAGCTACGACACCAACTAGGATGGCCGCTTAGTCTCCCGGCTCTGCTGACCTCCGTCCTACGCTCCACTATCCTGCTGACAATCCTGCTTTCCTGAACCGGATCCGTGTGGGTGATCCGTCCCACACTCCAGTGGTGCAATCCCGGAGTTTTTCCGCCGCCGTGGAGCGAAGATACGTCGAAGTACGTACTGAGGCCTAATCTGCCGGGGAGGCCGGGATCTCAAGTGCTGACCCTGCCGGGTCCGAGCTGAACAACAACGGGCTGCTGCATGCGGTTGGGCCCGGTCTCCGGTCCACTCGAACTTTTTCCCGATTGTTTTGCTACCATCAGCTGCCTGGTGCCCTGTAGCATGTGAGGCGACGAGTGCCGCAAGGTACTGTCTTGTGAGGGTCCCCGACCGGGGATCCGGCATCCATGACCCCGAGCCCCCCGGATCGGCGCCTCGCCACGTACCACTGCTTGCTGACCACCGCTCCCTCCTAGCGTATTCCTGCTCCGTTTCACTTTGCCCCGGAGAAGGCGCCTCTCCGTTGGGGTCACCATGCCTGCGGACAGAATAAGTTTAAAGGAGCGGGTTCGATCTGGCCCGTCTTTGTTGACGGTGATGGAGGCAGTTGTGGTGCTTCAGGGCACTATCAAAGCTCGGACTCATGCCTTGTTGTCTGCGATGGATGAAATCACAGGCTCGAGACCGGGCCCTGACTCGACGCTTGCGACCCGGCAGCCCGACCACTTTGCAATGGATGCTTCGGAGGTGTATGTAGACCCGGCGGTGGAAACAGTGTTTGCCCCTATTGTGTCGGATTTGCCGGACTGGAGTGTGCCTGGACACCCGATTGAACTGTTGGAACCTTCGATCCTGCACCCTTTGGAACATTTATACGTCCCCACTGTGGTATTCTCTACTTTGCACTGTATGCGGTTTTGGACTTTGTTTATCCCCCTCCTCCATCGGTCGTTCAAGATGGCGGATGGGACGAAACTTGGCCTCGGAGATGGGGAGGGGCGATGGTGGTACCAGCAATCAACATCTCTGCGCTCCTGTTCTGCCGACTTATGGGACATTGTGTGTAAGGGACTTCCCTTAATTATCGACTTCAGTACATTTGATCGTAGGGGTCAGGGTTGAGATCTTTGTCTGGGCTTATCGTGGTGAATTTATGGTTGACGGGATTGCTTCACTGTCCTAATGGTTTCCGGGGCAGGGTTGGCTAGGTTGGGGGAAGGAGACCGGGAGTCAGTAGCGTTATGCCCTCCTCCGATTTCCCCTCTCGATTGGGGCTTTCTTACTTTTTTCTCTTTCCCTTTCTTCTATATTTCGGGCTCTGGTTGCTGGGCGACAGGCACGCTGCGTGGGGGGTGGCCGTAGTCATTTGCAGGGGTGCAGGGTGTGGGGGTGTGGGGGTGGGTGTTTCGTTTTTGTCTTTGTTCTATGGCCTCTTTTTCTTCTTCTCTTCTCTTGCCTTTCCTTCCTTCTTTTCCGGGTTAGTGTAGTGGGTTCGGCTCTGTTTGCAACTTCATCTCTATACCTGTGCCTAGACCTCTCCGGGGCCTGGGTGCTTGGGGGCGGACAACAAGGACGGTGTGGATATTGATGATGTGCTGTTTCTCCTGATGTCGTATGTTTAAACACCGTTGATTGCTAGGGTAACAAGTCAAGTCAAGTCAAATAATTTATATAGCGCACTACATACCCAGAGGGTCTCAAGGCGCTTAGGGAGGGGAAGAGGATTACTTGTCAAATATCCACGTTTTAAGTTGCTTTCTGAATGCTAGGTGGTTCTGGGTAAGGCGAAGGTAAGTGGGGAGTGAGTTCCATGTTTTAGCAGCCAGGTATGAGAAGGATCTGCCTCCCATGGATGTCTTGTTGATGCGAGGTACAGTGGCGAGGGCTTGGCTGGAAGAACGTAGTTGGCGGGAGGGGGTGTAGAAGGATAGTCGTGAGTTGAGGCATTCTGGTCCGATGTCGTAGAGTGATTTGTGTGTGTGGGTTAGCAGTCGGAAAGTGATCCTCTTATTGACGGGTAGCCAGTGGAGGTCTTTCAGGTGACCAGAGATGTGTTCGTTACGCGGGATGTCTAATATGATCCTGGCTGATGCGTTTTGGATTCGTTGGAGTTTCTTCTGGAGTTTGGCAGTAGTACCTGCGTAGAGGGTGTTTCCGTAGTCCAGTCGGCTCGTGACCAGAGCATGGGTGACTGTTTTTCTGGTTTCGGTGGGGATCCAGCGAAATGTTTTTTTGAGCATGCGAAGAATGTTGAAACAGGATGAGGAAACGGCGCTGACTTGTCTGTTCATTGAAAGTGAAGAATCCAGGATAACGCCTAGGTTCCGTGCGTGGTCTGTCGGGATGGGTGCTTTTCCAAGGGCTTCCGGCCACCAAGAGTCGTCCCATGCAGAGGGGGATGTACCTAGGATGAGGACTTCTGTTTTATCTGAGTTCAGTTTCAGACGGCTGTGTTTCATCCATTCGGCAACTTCTTTCATTCCTTTGTGTAGGTTAGTTTTGGCGGTGCTGGGGTCATTGGTGAGAGAAAGGATCAGTTGAGTGTCATCCGCGTAAGAGATGATGTTGAGGTTGTGTTGGCGTGCGATGGCCGCGAGGGGGCTCATGTATACGTTGAAGAGGGTGGGACTGAGTGAGGATCCTTGTGGTACGCCACAGATGACTTCAGTGGCCTCGGACTTGAATGGTGGAAGGCGGACTTTCTGGGTTCTTCCGGTGAGGAACGAGGTGATCCATTCAAGTGCTTTTCCTTGTATTCCGATGTTTCTGAGGCGTTGTAAAAGGGTGCTGTGGCAGACTGTGTCGAAGGCTGCGGAGAGGTCGAGGAGGATGAGGAGGATGATGTGTCTCCATTGTCCAGTAGAGTTCGAATGTCGTCTGTTGCTGCGACGAGGGCGGTCTCAGTGCTGTGTTTTGCTCGGAAGCCAGATTGTGAGGAGTCGAGGGATTTGTTGGCTTCGAGGAAAGCGGCGAGCTGATTGTTGACAGCTTTCTCGATGACTTTGGCCGGGAAAGGAAGGAGTGATATGGGGCGGTAATTTTTGAGTTCGGTGGGGTCCGCTGTGGGTTTTTTCAGAAGGGCGGTGAGTTCAGCGTGTTTCCAGCTTTCCGGGAAGGTGGCGGAGTTGAAGGAGCAGTTGATGACGTCTCGGAGGTGCGGTGCTATGACGGAGTCTGCTTTGTTGAAGATGTGGTGAGGACATGGGTCAGTGGGGGATCCTGAATGAATGGAGTTCATCAGGCGGATGGTGTCCTCAGTGGAGATTGGGTTCCAGTCGTTAAGGGTGTTCAAGGGGGGAGAATGTTCAACATATGGTTGGGTGGGTTGGTCTCCGGGTTGGTCGTCGAAGCTGTTGTGGATGTCTGCAATTTTGTTGTGGAAGAATGAGGCTAGGGAGTCGCAGAGGGCTTGAGAAGGGGTGATGTCGTTGGAGTTGGCTGAGGGATTGGTAAATTCCTTGACGATGTTGAAAAGTTCCTTGCTGTTGTGGGCGTTGTTGTCTAGTCGATCCTTGAATGCTGTTTTCTTGGCCTTTCGGATTAGTTGGTGGTGTGAGCGGGTTGCGTTTTTGAAGGCGTCCTTGGTGCTAGTGGTTGGGTCTTTTTTCCAGGCCTTTTCAAGGGAGCGGCAGAGTTTCTTGGACTTCTTAAGATCATCGTTGAACCATGAGGCCTTCTTGCTGCCAGGTTTGCATTGACGTTTTTTCAGTGGTGCTAAGGTGTCGGCGGTGTTGGATAACCAAAGGGTGAAGTTGGCGGCGGCTTGGTCTGGGTTAGAAGAGTGGGCTGGGGTGTTTAGAAGGAGCGATGAGGAGATCTGGTCGATGGTGATTTTGTTCCAGTTTCTTTGCAGAGTTGGTTGGGGGTGGTTGTTGGGTTTGTGCTTGTTATAGGTAAAGTGAACGCAGCTGTGGTCAGTCCAAAGGAGATCCGTAGTATGGCTGAAGGAGACATGATTGCTGGAGGTGAAGATGGGGTCGAGTGGGGGAGGAGCTTCGCTGCCAACCAAGATGGCCGCGTGAGCTCGGAGCTCCGAAGACCTCCCGATCTCCCGCAATAATCCTGCTGTCTATCCTGTCCCACGATGGTGGGTATCGGTTGCTGAGCTGGGCCCGATGCGGCACCCGCAATCGGATTGAAAATCGGACACTCCTGACTCGAGTTGTGTCGATGTTCCCGGAGGCGCCTCGGCGTAGTTGATGCCAGGGTGGCTTGCAGCGGTGTCCCCACGGAGCTCCTCCCGGCCAGCGGCCCTCACGCCCGAGGGACGTTCCTGAGTACCGATCGCCTTGCTGGCGGCTTTCGACCCTGAACACTGCGCTTTGCCTTGTGTGCATCGGAAGAACTCAGCTGGACTTCTTCGCCCCTGGTGTCCCATCCCCCCCTGTCCCGTGGCTGCCAACATGGCGGGCAAGGGTGGCTCGGATGTGGGTAAGACGCAACGGCTCAATCGGAGGCCGACCCAATCCCAGTCTACTATTCCCGAGCGCTTTTCCCAGTCTAAGGGATCGCCGGTGCAGGTGGTACATTCAAAAGACCCGAGACGGGATGAATCACCGGACGACTCCGACATAACGCTCAGGGACGTCATGGGAGCGATATCCGGGGTGAAGATGGAGATGCACTCGCTTCGTGAGGAGCTGTCCAGCAAGGTCGATTCCCTGAAAATCGACCTGAACCTTATCAGGACGGACCTTGGGAAGACGAACGACCGGGTAAAATCTTTGGACCTCAAAACTTCCAGCCTGGTCACGGATGTCTCGGACATACAGACGGAGGTGCGCGCCTTGAAACAGGCTAATGGCGTACTGGCGCGACGGCTGGACGAGTTCGAAGGCCGCGCGCGTCGCCAGAATGTCCGTATCACCGGAGTGCCGGAGAAAGCCGAGGAGGACTCTGCTGAACTTTTTGTGGAAGATTTGGTGGTCAAGAACTTGCAACCGGGAGGCCTGAGTAAGTTCTTCTCGGTGGAGAGGGCCCACAGGATCCCCGGTGGGCCGCCCAAGTCGGGTGCGACCCCGCGCCCCATCATTGCGCGGCTGTTTAACTATAGAGACAGGGATGCTATCCTACAGGCATCGAGGACGATGGGCCCGCTCCACTTCCAGAACTCAGAAGTGAACTTTTTCCCGGACTTCACTCAGGCTGTTCAGAAACAGCGGCAGAGCTTCGCAGGAGTGAAACGGAGACTCAGGGATATGGGCCTGCGGTACTCTATGCTGTACCCTGCCAAGCTTCGTGTTGAGCGCGACCACCGGACTTTCTTTTTTGAATTCCCTGAGGATGCGGGACACTGGCTCGACACCCTGCCTCAGGAACGACCTGAAGCTACCGACCAGACGGAAGACGCCACCGGAGGTGCTGCTGCACAGGAGTGACTTTCTGCTCATTTGTCTCCCGAGACACGGGACGCCGTGAGGTGCTTCGACTTTCGACAACTGTTGTACATATTGACTCATTCTGCTATTGATATGGGGGGTGACGGGAGGGGATGGGATGCCTCCTTTCTCCTTCGTGGGCTTTCTGTAGGTTAGTTTTTGGGGGCGACAGGCACACTGCTAGTTGGGGTGGATCTTAATTTGATGCAGGGGTGCAGGGTGGGGGGTAGTTGGGATGTGTGGTCTTGTTTTTTCTCCATTTTCCTTTCTTGGCTGAGGTATTCCTACTGTGTAGTATTGTTGCACTGGGTACTGAAATGGGGGGTTGGGGGAGGGTCGCGAATGGTCCTTGACGATGGGGGGTAAACTGCTTCACTTGCTTAGCTGGAATGTTAACGGGTTGGGGGATCGTATCAAGAGAGGTGTAGTGTTGCAAATGCTTAAACGGTGTTCTCCTGATGTAGTACTATTGCAAGAGACCCACTTGGTGGGTCACGCATGTAAGGCCCTGGACAGACGGGGTTACAAAATGGTGGCTCACGCAGGTTTCTCCTCGGGCTCCAGGGGGGTGGGCATCATGGTGCGTGCGTCCCTCCCGTTGGAGGTGGAGTCTGTGCTGACTGATGATAGAGGCAGATATGTGGCTTTGGTGGGTAGGTGGGAGGGCCGCACGCTGGTTTTGGTTTCGGTTTACGTCCCCCCGGGGCTGCAGGAGACTACGCTCAGGGATTTGGGAGGCGCCATCTTAGGACTCCCCGAAGGCCTGGTGCTGGTGGGTGGGGACTTCAATTGTGTTGTCTCAGGGGAACTGGACCGCTTTCCTCCCAGGGATCTTCGCCCTTCCCAATCCTGGATGTCTGATTTTGTATGTTCCATGGGGATGGTTGACTGTTGGCGTCTGCTCCACCCTACACAGCGACAGTACTCCTTTCTCTCGGGCGCACATGGTAGCTTCTCCAGGTTGGACTACGTCCTGGCGCCGGCGGCCCAGGCGCAGTCCGTTTCCTCCGCACGCCTCCTGGCCCGAGGTATTTCAGATCACTCTCCGGTCTGGATCTCCTTCGACTTCCAGATTCCGGCATCCTCGCGGGTCGCCCCTATTAACCCGTGGTACTTTCGCGATCCGAAAACCCGTTCTCTCCTGGTCAAGGCTATGGATCGATATTTCGTGGAGAACACTGGATCTGTGACTTCGGCCGTCTCCTTGTGGGAGGCCTTCAAAACCGTGCTTCGTGGTGAGGCTTTCTCACTGATTGCTGAAGCGCGCCGCCGCCGCGATGAAAACGTGGTAAGGTTGGAATCTGAGCTCGCGGACCTTAGTGCCCAGCTGGAGCTTGGCTCGTCGCCTGAATTGGTCCATGCCCTCTCTCTTAAGCAGTCTGAACTTCGGGCCACCGCTACTGATGCAGCAAAGGCTTTGAGCAGGGAACAGCAGGGACGGATTTATGATGCCGGCGATAAGGCTGGTAAGCTCTTGGCCTGGCTCGATAAGCGGGCATTGGCGTCCCGGGTAGTCCCGGAATTAGTGGGTGCGGACGGCATAACCTTGACGGACCCGGCGGCTATAGCTGAGTCCTTCGCTGACTATTTTGAGCAGGTGTATACCTCCGCAACCTCTCTCCCGATGTCCGCGTCAGTCGCCTACTTGGACGATATTGACCTTCCTTGCTTATCTGACCCTGAACGGGAGGATATGGACCGGGACCTGTCGGACGATGAGATCGCCCTGGCGATTCGCTCGCTGCGATCGGGTAAAGCACCGGGCCCGAATGGAATCCCGGTGGAACTGTATAAGCTCAGGGCTGACGCGCTGGCTGCACCGTTGCGTAAGATGTTTCTTGAGGCCCGTGTGCAGGGAGAACTTCCACCCGACCAGAGACTAGCCACCATAGTGGTAATCCACAAGGAAGGAAAGCCGCGGGACCTGCCCCGATCGTACAGACCCATTTCATTGTTAAACGCTGAACCCAAAATCTTGGCTAAAGTGTTGGCCAACCGGCTGGTGGGCGTGATCTCGGACTTGGTGCACCCGGACCAGTCCGGGTTCATCCCGCACCGGAACACGGCGCTTAACCTGAGGAGGCTCCACGCAGCTTTGGCACGTGCCCACTTGCTTCGCGATCCGGCGGTGGTGGCTTCCCTTGACGCTACTATGGCCTTTGACTCCCTCGAATGGGATTACTTGTGGGCAGTCCTAGCTAAGCTGGGCTTCGGGCCTTCATACATTGGATGGGTCCGATTGCTGTACTCTGCTCCGCTGGCCAACGTGGCCGTCAACGGCAGGCTTTCGGCATCTTTTGCGCTACACAGAGGTACCAGACAGGGCTGCCCGCTCTCTCCACTTCTGTTTGCGCTGGCACTGGAACCCCTGGCGGCTAAGATTAGAATGCACCCAGATGTTTCCGGGATTGCGTGGTCGCCTGGCTTTGAGGATCGAGTATCGCTGTACGCGGACGACATCCTCCTTTACCTTACCTCTCCTTGTCGATCGCTTATTGTGGTTTTTGACCTGCTGGGAGTCTTCGGGTCGTTTTCGGGGTTGGTCATCAACTGGTCCAAATCCTACCTATACACGATATGTGGGGACACCCCGCGCCTCCCCCGTGGGTGCTCAATCCAGGTGGCCGAGCAGGGCTTCCGGTACTTGGGCATCTACGTGTCGCTTGACCCCCGGGCCCGATACGCGCGCAACCTCCTGCCACCGCTGGAGCGCCTACGGAGAGATGTTGCATTGTGGAAGAAACTGCCCATCTCTTTGATGGGCAGGGCAGCCCTGTTTAAGATGATGGCGCTACCCCGCTTCCTGTACGCCCTGCAGAATTCACAGGACCCGATCCCGGCTAAGTACTTCGGCGAGATTGAATCCTTGCAACGGGCACTGCTGTGGGACGGTCGGCCGAGAATATCGTTGTCCAAATTGACCATCCCTAGCTACGACGGTGGCATTGCGCTGCCGGATATGCGGAGGTACTATTGGGCGTCCCAGCTCGCGGCGGTCAACCACGGCTTCTATGGTCCAGCGGTTAGTCCGGGCTATGCTATGGACCGATGGTTAGTGGGCGATGGCAACTACTATAGGGCTCTTTACTCCAAGTCACTGGATCGTCGGTTGACGGGCCCCGCCAATAACATGGTGCACGTGTGGCGTACGGTGACAGACACTCTCGGTTGGAAGGATAGGGTCACACTGGCCACTCCCCTGTACGATTCCGACGTGCTGGGGAAGCTGTGGAAGACCAAAGGCTTTGATCGGTGGGACACCATCGGTATATCTAAAGTTGGTGACATGGTAGTGCGGGGCGGCATTAAAACATTTGCTTCGCTGCAACAGGAGTACCAGCTGGCGCCGACGGAATTTTTCCGGCACGCCCAGCTAAGCCATGCCCTCTCCCCTCACGTCGCAAATGGCGAAGCCATCCCCGAGTCTTCGCCCCTGGAGGATCGGGTGCTGGACGGCCACATGCCAGACGGCGCCATTTCCCTGACTTATAAGAAGCTGATCAACGTGAGGGTGGATTTGCTTGAGCGATTGCGGACGCACTGGGTGAACGATGGTATAGAGATGGATGACGAGGAATGGCAGTCGGCGGCTTCGTCCCCCAGGGAGGTGGCAATATCGGCGCGGTTCCGCTTGGTCCAGCTGAAAATTCTCCACAGGGTGTATGTTACCGGCCCCAGGCTCATCCACATGGGGCTTTCTACGGATGGCCTGTGTCGGCGGGGTTGCGGTTCACTCGCCACCTTCCTACACATTATCTGGGAGTGTCCCGGTGTGGCCCGGTACTGGATGCGTGTGCATGAGGTGATGGAGGAGGTGACGGGCGTGGCCCTGCCAGCTGAGGCGCGACGTTGCCTCCTCAACGTGTGGTGCCCGAATGACTACAGTGTGGCCCAAACCCGGTGGGTGACTTTGGGGAATATGGTGGCCAAGAGGGACATTGCCCAGAAGTGGGGCGCGCCTGCTCCCCCGTCCCTCAGTCGTTGGATGGAAAGTATGGACTGGTGTATGGTGAGAGAGAAGACGGTGTATGTTACCAGGGGCAAGCCGAAAATGTGGAGGGCCGTGTGGGGAGCCTGGAACTCTTATCGGGGTGGCTTATGTGAACCCCCGCTTGAGCCTGAGGTGGGTGCCTCACCCTCCCCTTAGAGAACTACCCTTCCCGTACTTCTGGCTGTGACATCCTGTACCGTTTACCCCCCCCGGCTCATCGTGTCACATCTTGTGCTGAACTGGATGTGTGGCCCCTGACCCCCCCCCCCAAAGTGCCCTTACGTTAGGTCTGTGCTGTCCTCGGCCATTTCTCTCTTTCTTTCTCTGTTCCTTACCTATTGGTGCTTCGGCACCTAGTTCTTTAGTGGCCTTTTGGGGCCCTACTCCTCTAGGTTTATTTAGTAGTTCTCTATTATAAAATTAAACCTGATTAATCCTATGTGCTGTTTTGTACATGACTTATATGCCACTTCAATGCTGCCTGGCCTCCGGGATGTATGGCTGAATAGCGGTGTACTTTGTTGGTCAATAAAGGTTTTCCAAAAAAAAAAAAAAAAAAAAAAAAAAAGATGGGGTCGAGTGTGTGACCTGCGATGTGGGTGGGGGAAGTGACCAGTTGTTTAAGTCCGAGGTTGGCGAGGTTGTCCAAGAGGGTGGTGGTGTTGCGGTCGTTGTTCTTTTCAAGGTTAAAGTTGAGGTCTCTCAGAAGGATGTAATCTTTGGAGGGGAGCGCGTGTGGGGTGATGAAGTCCGTGATATCTTCACTGAATTTTGCGCGGGGACCTGGTGGTCTGTAGAGGAGTGTGCCTCTGAGTGTGGTCTTGGGGTCGATGTGGATCTGGAAGTGAAGGTGTTCAGAGTTGGCGAGGTTGACGTCAGAGCTGGTTGAGATGTGGATTGATTTTTTATGGACGATAGCGATTCCTCCTCCTGTGTGGCCGGTACGGTCCTTGCGTGTGATCTTATAATCTTCAGGGATGGCAATGGTGATGTCTGGGGCGGAGGAAGCGTTCATCCATGTTTGTGTTAGGAAGGCGACGTCTGGAGAGATGGTGTCTAGTAGAATCCATAGGTCAATGGCGTGTCTGTGGACCGATCGGGTGTTGAGAAGGATGCATTGTAGGTGATTGGGGTCGGGAATCTGTGGTGTGGTCATAGCGGGGATGTTGTCGGTGCCGATGAATTTGCAGGAATAGCAAGAGAAAGGTTCATGGGTGTGTCCAGGAGCGGCTTGGACGCAGTTGGGGGCACGACCGGGGTTAAGGGCTAGGAGGGTGGTGGCATCGTAGGTAATGCGGGGGGGTTGGGCAGCGCGAGGAGCAGGGGGTCTGGCGCTGGGCACGGTCCAGGCGCGGACGGGCGTAGACGGGCTTACCTTTGGCGCACCTTCGGCGCGAATTGGGCGCGGTCGCTGCGCGTGGACGCTGCACGTAAATGCAGTGGTCATATATGGATGGAGGAGGAGGAGGGGCGAGGGCGTCTCAGCTGGGAGGCGGGGCGGGTCCACGAGGACGACAACAACAAACAAACAAAATGGAGGCGGAGGGGGGAGCACAGACGCGCAAACCGAGTACAAAGTACACTTTAAATTACAAATGTGCAAATGCAGCTAAAGCGGCGAGCAGGCTAAACGCAGGCAATATGAAATTGGCAGTAGTAATTGAAGCAAAGGAAATGCAAGTCGCTAAGCAGCCCAACGATACCAGATGCCTGCAGGGGACACTGGGAGCGACCACTCAGCTCGAGTGAGAGGAGCGAGTCACGGCGCCTTTAGGTAGGAGAGCGCTGTTGTATTCAGTGGGAGGGCGTCGCAGCTGGGAGGCGGGGCGGGTCCACGAGGACGACAACAACAAACAAACAAAATGGAGGCGGAGGGGGGAGCACAGACGCGCAAACCGAGTACAAAGTACACTTTAAATTACAAATGTGCAAATGCAGCTAAAGCGGCGAACAGGCTAAACGCAGGCAATATGAAATTGGCAGTAGTAATTGAAGTAAAGGAAATGCAAGTCGCTAAGCAGCCCAACGATACCAGATGCCTGCAGGGGACACTGGGAGCGACCACTCAGCTCGAGTGAGAGGAGCGAGTCACGGCGCCTTTAGGTAGGAGAGCGCTGTTGTATTCAGTGGGAGGGCGTCTCAGCTGGGAGGCGGGGCGGGTCCACGAGGACGACAACAACAAACAAACAAAATGGAGGCGGAGGGGGGAGCACAGACGCGCAAACCGAGTACAAAGTACACTTTAAATTACAAATGTGCAAATGCAGCTAAAGCGGCGAGCAGGCTAAAAGCAGGCAATATGAAATTGGCAGTAGTAATTGAAGCAAAGGAAATGCAAGTCGCTAAGCAGCCCAACGATACCAGATGCCTGCAGGGGAAACTGGGAGCGACCACTCAGCTCGAGTGAGAGGAGCGAGTTTGGTATGGACGCATCGTTTTCCTGTTCGCCCCCATTCCCGTGGTCCGAGACACTATATGATACCTGATCCTTTCTATTTTATATCGAAAATGAAAACCTCCTATCCTGTTTCGCATCGAACTGCACTCCCAACCACTGTATTTGTTAATCTGAGCTACTATGATCCCCAGGGACAATTGCTTTGAAACTGACTGTGATGATATGTTGAACTGCTTAGCGGCCAGCCTTGGGGGTTGTAGGCTCGGTTTTGTATTATTTGCAAATGTTAAATAAAGGTTTCAAAAAAAAAATGGTACAGTTTAAAAAAGACATACACAATAAAAATATGTAGAATATACTGAACATAATACAATATGAAAATAGAAGTAATTACTTCGTTCATTCCAAGGGATCATGGTAAATAAACAAGACGGTAAGAAATAATTCATTTCAGGGTTATTTCACAGACATAATCAAGTATAAACAGTGTCCTCTGCAGAATTTATAAATTTCTTTGGTTATCAAACCAAGTGGCAACAGGGGCCCATATCTGTTCCCCGAGTATTCTTGATTTTTTCCCTCTCATTCTATATATTGCAGTCTCCTGCTTGTAAATACCTAATAATCTGCTCAGCCAACCCTGAAAAGTAGGAGCATCTTCATCTTTCCACCGTGCTGTCAAGATGATTCTATATACAGCAGTACCAATAAAAATAGACATTGCTTCTTTATTACTATGCCCTAGGGAGTCATCATAACCTATAACAAAGAGTGTCGTTGAAGTATGGCTGAGATACCCGCCACCCCCTCTCAACACAATCCCCAAGGATGGGAAGACGGAAACGGTTCTGAACTTTTGGAAGGCGGGAGGGAGTTACCCTCCCGGCCGTATTTATTAAAATATGAAACAAAATTAAAACATTAAAATAACAGTTTCATATCATGTACAATTTCATTTACACATTACGATGTTCTTGGCTGACCTTAACACATCTCTAATACAAAGGTTCTCCTAGCCGATACTAAACATCCTGCAAATGCATTTCTGAACATTGAAATTGTACATCCTAACATTACGGGCCAACGGCAAGGTCGTAACCGGTGTCAGATCCCCAATACCAGAATTCCCCCCTCACTTGTGAGGGCCGGTCGCACAGCGGACTGTACCTCTGTGCCTACTTCCAATTTCCCTTGTCTTAGCGGGGGCCCCCTGTTAACTCGACGCCATCTTAGTGGTCGTCCGAGGACTCGTGTGAGGTGTCTAGAAGGTAGCGTAGACCCCCCTCCCACCCCACACAACTTACCACATCTGCCGTCGCAGATGTCCGGGCCCCGGGAAATTCCGAGGAGGGGTCCGTAGCCCCTCCTCCCCAGGGAGAGGCCCATGGCCGCCTTCCCTTTCGGCGTCCCCATCCTTAGAGGGGACCGCCTCCCCGTTTGAGGGGCCAATGGCCGCCTCCCCCCGGGCGCTCCCATCCATAATGGGTGACGCCCAAACCTCTAGGGATCTTCCAATTACTGCTCACCGATCATGACCTTACCGCCCGACCAAAAAATAAATACGACAATCTAAGCTAACGAGGAGGAAAACAATCACATTTAAGCAATTCAAAGTATAAACTCTACTGAGCATCACTGTTCAGTTCAATTGCAACCATTTCTGCTGAATAAACATGCTGAAAAGAAAATTATCACTTTATTACATACCACATTACCAACTTTTATTCAAAACAACCTGTAAGAGAAACAATATCACGTCACTCAACTTTATTCAAACAAAGCGCTGTCAACAGGGGCTGGTGGGTGGGTCAAAATTGGCTCTTCGTTCCGTCTCGAGCTCACGTGCAACGGGGAAGTGCAGCTTCCGAGCACAGGAACAAGAGGATGCTTCCTTGGCTTGTCGCTCCTTTTATCCTTCTTTGGGCGGGCGTAGACCCACCTCCAATCCGCCTCCCGGGCGTGGCTAGCGGTGTCGGTGTCTAGGACAACCCTCTCTTGGGCGGGAAAAGGCGCGCCCCAGCTACGCCGCTTCGGGCATACCAGCCGGGACACGCCTCCCGCCCAAAATGGCTTCGGGGTACTCCACCATACGTTCGGGGGGACCGAGTGGTCGCCCCTTTCCATATGGCTGAGATACCCGCCACCCCCTCTCAACACAATCCCCAAGGATGGGAAGACGGAAACGGTTCTGAACTTTTGGAAGGCGGGAGGGAGTTACCCTCCCGGCCGTATTTATTAAAATATGAAACAAAATTAAAACATTAAAATAACAGTTTCATATCATGTACAATTTCATTTACACATTACGATGTTCTTGGCTGACCTTAACACATCTCTAATACAAAGGTTCTCCTAGCCGATACTAAACATCCTGCAAATGCATTTCTGAACATTGAAATTGTACATCCTAACATTACGGGCCAACGGCAAGGTCGTAACCGGTGTCAGATCCCCAATACCAGAATTCCCCCCTCACTTGTGAGGGGCGGTCGCACAGCGGACTGTACCTCTGTGCCTACTTCCAATTTCCCTTGTCTTAGCGGGGGCCCCCTGTTAACTCGACGCCACCTTAGTGGTCGTCCGAGGACTCGTGTGAGGTGTCTAGAAGGTAGTGTAGACCCCCCTCCCACCCCACACAACTTACCACATCTGCCGTCGCAGATGTCCGGGCCCCGGGAAATTCCGAGGAGGGGTCCGTAGCCCCTCCTCCCCAGGGAGGGGCCCATGGCCGCCTTCCCTTTCGGCGTCCCCATCCTTAGAGGGGACCGCCTCCCCGTTTGAGGGGCCAATGGCCGCCTCCCCCCGGGCGCTCGCATCCATAATGGGTGACGCTCAAACCTCTAGGGATCTTCCAATTACTGCTCACCGATCATGACCTTACCTCTTACAGGCCGGATAGTTGACCGGCTATCCGGACCCCCCACAAAAACTCCTACTTAAAGGTCATGGCTGCAAATTCCTCAACCAAGCTACGAAGTCTCCTATGAGTAAAGCACTCCCCACCCGGGACAAATGGACCCCGTCCTCTAGATACATCTGATCCCCCCTGATACATCCATGAGGAATAGAATGCAATGTATTCGTACGAAACAATCTACCAAGTTTGTTATTCACTTTCTTCACTGAATGATTTAAAGCAGACACAGAATTAGCCCCCCGCCACACCTTCCGTGGGATCATGTGGGACCATGCAATTGTGCACCCCGGGACCCTTCTCGCCAACCAACTTACAGTGGATAGTATCACCTCGAGAAGTACTCGTCGACCAGTGGCCACCAAATCATTGCCCCCAAGATGCACTATGATTATAGATGGTGGTGACCTCGTCCGCCCTAACAAACCCTCCATAAAGTTTTGAAACTGGTCAATACAGAGCCCGCCCCTTCCGTAGAAGGTCACCCTGTACCCGTATTCCCCAGCCATGTGAATCATGTCACCTGCTTTGAATACGTCTGCGGCACGCCTCACGTATGAGTGGCCCGCGACCCACACCACTCTCTCCTCAGCCGGTGATCTTTGACCGCTGGTCCCAAGGTGTCGGGTCAACTGCACAGTCTGCCCCGCCTCGTAAGCTTGCGAAACTGTAAACCAAACAAAACAAGAAGCGTGAGTGCATGACATTAGCTTCACAACATGTGCAACCGCACATACCTTTTATAACAATTCGAGGACCAACGCCCCAACTGTTTCACTTTTTCGACACTCAGACCCCTGGCTGTAGCCTCAGTAGCAGCCCCTATCCGGAAGGAATGGGCCCAAACTCGCACGGGTTCAAGCCCGCAGCTGCAATTGCCATCGCAAGCACCCGTTGGAACTGAAACCTCGTCAGTGGGGTGGCGTCGGCGTGCCTCAGCAAGCTTCCCCCCCATGATGCCGCCCTCTGCGCCAAATATTCCTCAACGCATGCAACCGGGCACATGGGAGATCCGGGAATCCGCTGGACTACTACACTGTCCCCGATCGCTCCCTGATCAGTCTTGGACCTGGCAAACGAGACTACCATTGTCTCCCCCTTAATTTGGATGTGCTCTCGGCACAGACCCCTCCCGTATCCTGCTTGTTCCTTGCTACCAGCTCGCTTACCCGCATAGCCCCATGGAATGCTAATGCAAAAGCGGCCCGAAATAGTACTGTCTCCGATTGAGATGAACATGTTGCAGGGAGTACGGACAGTAACAGGGCCAACCTTTCCAGACCTATCGGGTGCCTTTCGTCCACTCTGCGACCCTCAAGGCGTTGCCACCCACGCAGCGCTTTCTGTACCACAAAAGACGCTGTGGGGTCCTGGATACCATGAGCCCGTGCCATGCAAAAAATGGCTGCCCGGTGCCTCTGGGCCGTGGCCACTGATTTGCCTGCCTGATGTAAAGATAACAGAAATTTCAGGACATACTCCTCTTGGCCCCAAAGCTCCCCCCCAGCAGAACCCAAAAAGGACCAATAGGAACGGAACGCCCCTTCATACGCCTTCCTTGTCCTAGGTGCTAGACTCTCTCCCACGAGGTCTTGTAGTCCGGGGCACCGAGAGACCAGAGAGCTTCGGGAAATGGTGCCGCCACCGGGTCCGCTGAGGGTAGGAAACCCCAGAAGGCCTGCATACGGGAACGAGAAAGCGCACCAGCTGCCTGATTTAACACCCCTGGCACATGTCTTGCCCTAAAGTGGACGTTTAGCCTCATACACAGCAGAACAATTTCCTTCAGCAATCTCAAGATCCATCTGCAGCGGGCAGCCTGACTATTGATACACTTAACAACGGTCATATTATCAGACCAGAACACCACAGAGCGGTCACGAAACCCCTCAGGCCATGTTTTCAGGGCCACCAGAATAGGGAACAGCTCGAGAAACCCAATGTTACCTGTGAGCCCATTCTCGTGCCACCATGCCGGCCAGGTTTGTGCTGACCAATGATTACCAAAAATTGCGCCAAATCCAACACTCCCTGCCGAGTCCGTCCACAACCCCAGCTCCTCAGAGGAAACCGCGGGTTTGCTCCACACGACCCGACCGTTGAAATCCGCCAGGAATGCCAACCATATGCGCATGTCCTGGCGAACCTCTGCCGAGAGCCTTGTGCGGTGGTGGCCTTCCTTAAGGCCAACCATGGCCTGAGCAATAGAGCGGGAAAATGGGCGCGCCATCGGCATTACTCTAAGGGCAAAATTTAGTTGACCCACAACCCGCTGCAACTGATACAATCTTACTTTCGTCTCGCTAATACATGTTTCAAGCGATGCCTTAAATTTCGTCACCTTTTCCTTAGGCAAACGGAAGCACCCCTCTTCGGAATCGAGCTCTATTCCAAGAAACTCAAGCGAAGTAGACGGCCCCACTGTCTTACCGGGTGCCAATGGCACGCCAAAGCGTCTCATGAGATCACAAAATTCATTCAAAGCTTGTGCACACTCTATGTCCCCGGCTGCCCCCAGGAATAGAAAATCATCAAGATAATGCATCACATGTGTAAACCCTGTTGTTCTTGTGAAAGCCCATTGCAAAAAACAACTGAATCTCTCAAAATACGCACAAGAGATGGAGCAACCCATTGGCATACATTTATCCATGTAATAGCGACCCTGAAACATGAAACCAAGGAGACGCTGATCATCTGGGTGTACCGGGAGCAACCGGAACGCTGACTCGATATCTGATTTAGCCATCAGCGCTCCGGGCCCTAGGCGATTCAAAATGGCGACGGCCTCATCGAAAGATGCGTACCGCACCGAACAAACTCCCGGGTTAATCGCATCGTTCACCGAAAGACCCCTTGGAGCTGACAAATTATGTATCAACCTGAATTCCCCCGGATCTTTTTTGGGGACTACACCCAGGGGTGAACAAACAAAATTAGCAACTGGCGGGTTGTCATATGGTCCAGCAACCCGACCTCGGGCCACCTCTTTACCAATCTTTGCTTGTACCACCGCCGCATTCTGCTGCACCGATAGTTGATTCCTACTTTGTGCTTCACCCTGAAAATCCCCCGCCGGGATGCGGAAACCATATAAGAAACCATCTCGCAACACCCCAGCGGAGATATGATCTGGGTATTCGTTTAGCCAAGGGATCAGTGCCATGATATCAACCGGGGTAGGTAGAGGCGCCCCTCGGACTATTTCAGACCTGTTTGGCGCCTCCTCTACTCCCCGTATCACTAGCCTTGGCTCTGCACATAGTCTCAGGGTGCGAGGACTGCCCACACCCCGAACATTCGTGCCTGAACTTACAAGAACCCTGTGGCCTAGTACATTTTCCTCTGTTAAAGCCCCAGCAGACCCCTTTTTTACCTGAGCTGCCACTATTCCTTGAGTTCCGGTCATTACTTGAACCTGCCCGAAAGGGCGCCCCTGACGAATGGCGGGAATACTCAACCACATCACCCCCCAACGATGGCGACTTCCCCACGCCTGGCTTTTCCATTTTTTGCCATGAAATGGAGTCAAAACAATCCCACGTCAGGGATGAATCGTGCTCCTTGGATTTACGAAATATATTATCATAAGAAAACCATTGATTATCCCCATAAGTTTCATAAAATTCCATGATACGTGTCTGGTACACGGCCAATTCCCCCAACAATTCGGGCCTACGTTCCCCCATAATTGCAATGAACATTCCAAACGCTCTGCCCCAATTGCCTATCGATTCATCGACTCTGAAACCGGCCATCCTGGCTCGCCATACACTAGGATGTAGAAACTCTTTTTGATTTTTTACATGCTCGATCTCGTAGTGATCGGTCAACAAGGAAAACATGTTCACATATTTGTCTGCCCATATCCTCTCTTTCACCTCGATCGGGATATGCTGAACAACTTTTTCCCTCCTCGAAGGTACCGATCCCTCCCCCACCATCGGCAATGGCTGCTTACCTGAACCTGCCGTCGTAACTGTAGACCCTGCCGAACCAACGCCCGATCCTGGTTGACCCACGGGAGCCTGCGGGGAAACAAAAGGACAAGGTGCCTTTGCAGCATCTCGGGATTGCCGCAACTGCTTCATTATTAATTTGGCCTCTTCGGCCGTGTCCCCCAGAGCAACAGAACCCTCGTTGTTCCTGCCCAACCATGCCGCCAGCTGGGCGGCCAACTCCGATGGCATATCCCCTTCGTTCACAGGGGTAACTACGACAGGGATCGGCTGCCCTGCGTCGGGAATCGGCACAGGAGCCTCTACCGGTCTGGGCGGGCTCGCCGGGGGAGCCTCCGGAACTGGTACCTCGTCTCCATTTGCCCTGTTCCTGGCCCTTTTTCCTCTCCCGGAAGGGACCACCCCCGGCAATGCTGGCCCGATGATTTTCTTAGGCCGGCCCGTACCGTCCCTGGCCGCCATCTGCTTCTTCATCTTCGCCATGTCTTTCACCAGCATACGAAGCATTTGCTCGGTGCTAACCTTCTTTCCGACCCTTCTGCCCGGCATTTTTCTCACGATAGGTGACTGAAAGGCTTCTAGCGCTAAAAGAGAAAACAGAAAAATTACAATTTTCGTTCCGTCTCGAGCTCACGTGCAACGGGGAGGTGCAGCTTCCGAGCACAGGAACAAGAGGATGCTTCCTTGGCTTGTCGCTCCTTTTATCCTTCTTCGGGCGGGCGTAGACCCACCTCCAATCCGCCTCCCGGGCGTGGCTAGCGGTGTCGGTGTCTAGGACAACCCTCTCTTGGGCGGGAAAAGGCGCGCCCCAGCTACGCCGCTTCGGGCATACCAGCCGGGACACGCCTCCCGCCCAAAATGGCTTCCCGGGGGTACTCCACCATACGTTCGGGGGGACCGAGTGGTCGCCCCTTTCCATTCTTAGTTCATGCCCAAAGATTTCGGCCCAGTATTTGGTCATACATTTTTTAATCGCGTCTAGTTTTGGACATTCAGCTAGCATGTGAATAAGGTTAGCTGGACCTAAAGAACATCTTGGGCATTGGTCATTTATTCTTTTACCCCAGGTAAATAATTTTGCAGGGGTAAAATAAAGATCGTATATTGTTTTGTAGGTTTGAGCCTTTAAGTTTGACGCTAAGAGTAACTTCGATGATAATATCAAAGACATATCTATATCGATATTTGGATTATTTAGCTTAGTGGCCCAGTTTCTTTCCGTTTGTTCGAGATCATCAGGGTGATTCTTTATGAATAGTTCATAGATGTTACCTATCCGGGTTGTCTGTTTACCTATTAGTTCTAGTATTGGAACTGTTTTTAAGTCTATGCGCGGTATCACCAGTCTGAGGGTAGTGTACATTTGTATAAATTTCAAATAATCAGTGCGGGGGATTTGATATTTTTCACATAGCTCTTCGAAAGATGCCATAGAATCCTTACCCAGGAAGTCTCCTAATTTTACAACCCCTAGGCTCTCCCATCTCCTAGAGGTGCTGTCATTAAGTTGGAGCGGAATAATCGAACTCTGCCACAGGGGTGTGTATTTAGTATATTTTGGTATTTTCAGATATTTGCTAGCACGCTTCCAGATTTTCCATGCATCTGTAATGATCTTGAATTTGATCTTTTTAAAATAGGAGGGTTCGACTTGTTTCAGCAACAGTCCTCTAGCCTTATCTCCTAACGAAAGTTCGTATATTGAAGGTATATCCTGTTCAGGGTTAATGCCTACTGAAGGTATATTATCAAAGAGGATGGTCATTTGTTGTAGGAGGGTCGCCCACAGATATAATGTTAAATTTGGTATTGCTAATCCTCCTCTTAGATATGGTAAGGTTAGTTTAGGGAGGGCCCTCCTAACTTTGCCATAATTCCAGATGAATCTAGACATGGCAGAGTCAAGGTTTTTAATTATACTATCGTCGACCAGAAATGGGATTGCCCGGAATAAATATAATATTTTTGGGAACACACTCATTTTAAGGTAGTTCCCCCTGCCAATTATAGATAGATGAAGGTTATTAACTCTGAGAAGGTCTTTTTTAACTTTCGGTTCATAATTTAGTTGATTAATCTCGTTTATTTTAGGCGAGATATTTACGCCGAAATAGACCGCATCGTCAACTCTATACTGGCTAACAAATGATGTATTCTCGGTGCAAATAACCATCGTCTTATCCCTGTTCAGGGAATACCCTGAATATGAGTCAAAAAACTTTTCAAGGACAAGACAGTTGCTAATAGGACTGTTGTTGAAAAACACAAATCTACAGTCTTGACCTATTGTTCATTGAAACAGACCCAGGGAATGGAACCATACCTCACCGTGCAATATAATGCTCAGGATAGATTCTACATGACTTGTTTCAGACTTAATATGTTACACCACCTACTCTCCGTCCCCTTTGGTTTCACCCCATCATTGGAGTTGAAGGGTACCTGCGGCTGCGACAATAGGTCTCCGCAGGATACCCTTCATTTTGTTTTGTTATGTCGTTTTTATTCTGTTCCTAGACTTAAGTTTTTAGTGGGGATCCTGAGGGATGCTAAACTTAGACGAGCGAAAGCAGCATTAATATTTTTACAGGAAGCCCCAGACGCTCACACATTGTTCTGCATAGTAAGCTTCATCAAGGTGTCATTAAGGTTAAGGAATACTAGAGAAGCAAGAGACTGTATTGCCCTGTAATTAGAGTCTTACTTTTTAGAACCCTTTTTAAATGATTGTAATACCTTGTGGTCTTTTTTAAACCATTTTTATAAGTGTCTTTGTTTTAAATATTTTTAAAAAAAATGTGTATATGCTTATGTACTTTTATGGTGTCTTTTTAAGTGCTGAATAAAGACTTTAATTGAAAAATTGAATATAGTCCGCCATTGGTTGGTAAATGTAAATGTCAAGGTATTTGTAGAGCGCACTGTCACCAAGCGGTTTCCTGGCGCTATCACTCATACCGCTGTGGAACCCCTCCTGGCTTTCCCTGTGAAGTGTCCACTCCTGGGCACCCCCAGGGTGAAGCCAGGCATCCTAGCGCTGTTGGGGCCGGTATGGAGGTTAAGCAAGCTATTGCCCAGAGTTGCAGCGTGGGACCCATGATTAGAATAGGCACCGAGGCGAGAATTATCAGGTCTGAGGAAATTGAGCCCAAGACCCGCCGAGGCGGGAATTGAATCCTGGTCCCGGGCCAGAACTCTGCATCAGGGTCTGCCGCTCTAACCATTGAGCCACACTCCTGGTACATGTGTACATTGATTGGCGTTTGTATCTGGTGTTTCTATTGGATTAGGGTTAGTGTCCTGATTCGTTGGATAGTTGAGGGTTCTGATTGGATTATTGGTCTGTGACGCAATCAATGTTGGGTTGGGACTAGGGCTAGGTTTAGGATATTGATTTGAAGCAAGGACTAGGGTTCCCTGTGTGATTGGTTGTTGGGCCTAAGGTGGGACTAGGGCTAGGGTTAGGCCTTTCATTGGAAGTAGCGATTAGGGCTTCTGGTGTGCTGGGTTGCAGGACTAGGTGTGGGACTAAGAGTAGGGTTAGGCTTCCTATTGGAAGCAGGGACTAGGGCTTCTTGTGCCATTGGTTGCTTGGACTAGGGCTCAGATTGGCTGTAAGGTCCTGGTCTCCTATTCTATCAGGATATCAGGGCTGGTGTTGTGATTGGAAAGTGTTAGGGCTAGGGTTCCCATTGGCTGAATGGGTGAGGGCTAGGGTTCCATTGGCTGAAGGGGTCACCTGATTAATAGGGCTATAAAAGGCCAGGCTTAGGGCGTCTCAGCCCGGGTGTCGAACTTAAGGGCAGAGATGACAAGGGCAGTTGCCTGTTTGAGCCTGTTTGAGACTAGTCAGGACTAGGGCCAGAAATGCTGCCCAATTTCCCATTCAGGAATACCCACCCTACACCATTCACATCCACGGAGTAACACACTCACATACAATGTACACCACACACAACCCTTTGCACATACCAATGTCCCATTATACACTACAAAATAAACCAAAAAACATCTATACACCCTCCTATCCCAACTACCACACTTTTCCACCGGAACCTACAAACAGTATACAACTCTATCCTGTACCACTAACAATCCATTCATCACTAACACAACACCATTCAACACCATACATAACTACATCTGATTCAGACACGCACTCCCTGCTCTAATCACCCCTAACAGACCACTGTATCTCACCAAGAAACATATAATCAGCCTTCCATCATTTGTCCAACCAACACCCTCCTCTTCCTCCTACCATAATAACACTAACGCAAAACACACACTGCTAGGCACCACACTTTTTAACTCTTGCAACAAACCTGTCTAAGACAAAGACAAACACTCTTACCTCTACTTCATTCCCTCCTACACACAACTTACACTCTACTCATAAACACATTACCACCGCCTCTACCTTACAACAGCCACTCTCAAACAATACTATACAAACAAATCCATCACATGAAACAAATACACCAGAACCCCTTTTCACTACTCCTCAAAAAAACATATCACACACCAGCACATCAAGATCTTCAAAGCGCAACACCTCTTAATACCTATCATCACAAAATACAAACATACACCGACTTTTCAAACGACATAAAGGAACAAACTCCAATGCCAAGCTTTCTCTCTTCCACCACACCTAACACAGATACAGGAACACAGCAACTCTCCTCCAAAGGCCTCTCATCCATTGGACAATTTAGAATCTACTCTTCATGACCCACATGCTGCACCACCAACCCTGATTCATACATCTTCCGCCCTAAACACAGGCAAACAATATAAGCAACGTGCCACACCTCATAACTTCGCTTCCCCATGTCTACTGCTCAACAATGTTACTCCACGAAAACAACACAGCCAACCAACTCACTCTCAAACACCATCTTCACCACATACACACACAGACCCATCAAAAGGCCTTCTTAGCATGCTGGATGAGGAACGTGATAAAGAACAGCAACACGATTGCTATCCTAATACAGCTAATACCAGCACTAAAAACATACCTGCTAGAAACACACACAAAACTGATAATTTTTTCTACAAAGCAAACTCTCACTGTAACCAAGGCCCATACTCTAAACTGTCTACTAATAAATGCTCAGTCCCTCTCTAAAAACAAACATCACATATATGACCTTTCTCACCGATGCAAAACCAGACATACTTTTCATAACTGAATCATAGTTGGGAGATGATATGGCTCCAGTCCTGCATGAAGCCGTTCCTCTAGGCTATCAAACGATCCCCCAAAATCGTGTAGGCAAAAAAGGAGGTGGTCTAGCTGTTGTGCTTAGACAAACATTACATATCACTTAAGTTGACAACATCACCATAAAGAATTGTGAGGCCCTTTTCAGCAGATGCAATCCTACACAGTATTCCTCCTGTAACTTCCTGCTCCTTTACATACCTCCACCTAGCAAGGCGACATTCCGAGACGCACTTCTAGAGACAGTTTCAAACCTGATAACAATACACTCCAACCTATGTGTTCTGGGTGACTTCAACATTTGGTTTGACAAACCCCAAATTACCCATCCGAAAACAATAATCACAGACCTAGACGCACTGAACTTGCATCAGATTGTCCACAAATCCACAAAAATCGCTGGACATATCCTAAATGTAACTTTTGCTAATACTTAACTAGTTACTTTTCAAACTATAACTCCAGTCACATGGTCAGACCAAGACTTGCTTGCTTTCCAACATAAAACAACACTAAGCGACTCACCTAAAACTACCTTACGTCCATCCACCTATCAGCTGTGGAACAAACTCAATTTGGAACACATAGAAACACAACTAACATCCAGTACAAATCTGGAAACAGTACATTCTGTTCAAAAGCTACATAAGTGGCTACAGGAAGCTTTTGACATCCTGATACTACTCAAAAACACACAACAGAACAAAAGACATAAAACAACAAATTAGAAAGCTGCAACATACCTGGCTCTAAAGAAACGTCAAACAAGACAAACTTCACTTACAAAAAATTAACAGATTATACAAATCAGCTGTCAAAAAAGCTAAGAAAAGGTACTATTCTAAGAGAATTCAAACTGCTAAATGTACAAATAAAGAATTCTATAAAATACTTAATGAATTTCGCAGATCAAATTGCCTAGAAGGAATTCATCCTATTACCCAAGATTTCACAGACAAACTGGCAAATCATTACACAGACAAAGCTGACACACTGGACTAAACAAATTACCAGCACTAACCCTTGTACAAAACAACATCTCAAGAATACTATAACCCAGTCTCTCCGTTCCTTCTAAAACATCTCCCACAATGAATTTTTGGATGTGGTCAAAGCAAGCAGGCCTGCCGGCAGCCCTTCTGGCTTGTGTCCACCACAAACTTTCAAGACAATTATTTTAACAACCACTGCTGCCACTCCAGTTAGAAGAATCATCAACAATTCCTTAACTTTTGGGCTATTTCCAGAAGAACGCAAAAAGTCACACATACGCCCTTTACTGGAAAAAAAAAACTTGGATCCGCTGAACCCTGACAACTACAGACCCATTACAAATGGACCTTTGCTGGGCAAACTGATAGGAAGAGCAGTGTTTGTCCAGATGTAAAAATTAATTGAAGAGAATTACATAGTTTCAGACTTCCAAACAGGATTCAATCCAGGAAGAGGCACAGAATCTGCCTTCCTTGCCATCGGGGATGACCTAAAAAATACAGTAGACCGCAATGGGGGTTGCTGCTTTGCTCCTCTTGGAACATCTGGCCTGCCTTTGACATGGTTGACCATGACACTCTGAAACAAAGAATATGTTTCTATGAAACCAGAATAGAGGGGACTGCTCTGTACTGGAACGCATCCTACCTTTGAAACAGAAGTATTGCCATCCATACTCCATTTTTCTCGTCCAAACCGTACTCCACAAAAGCAGGGGTTCCTCAACGCTCTATCATCTCGCCCATGCTTTTTAACATCTACATGAAGTCATTACTGATACTGATCATTCAATTTCACTTCGCGTGCTATAACTGTGCAGATGACACACAAATACTCCATTTATGCTAAATGAATGGGGCAGTTTGTATGTATGAGTGCCTGTATCAGCCGAGGTCCTTGATTTTTGAAGATCAAAAGTTTCTTGGGCGGAGGTTAAGGGCACATTTTGCTGTAGAAGCATTGCTTTCATTCTGCTAAGAGCATCACATTGAATAAAGAAAACATTCAGTGAAGGCCATAACGGCGCCTCCCTGACTGTATGTATCGGTGGAAAGCATACTTGCATACAACAAGGAACCCTAGAGCCGACGGTTACCAGATATGCAATGCCTGGTAGCATAGCACAGCAGTCTTGATCGTTCAGCATCAGGTAACTCCCATTCGAAAGTATCCCGAATGCTGGAGTAATCACTGCAGCCGGGGAACCCTTCAGATGGCAGGACAAGTTCACTACAGAACCATAACAAGCCCCGTGCAGCAATATGTCCTGGCATATGAGTGATCCACTTAAAGCGCTTTCACAGTTTGTACCACTAAGAAACACTTCTCAATCCCCACTCCTGCATCAAAATCTGTATGGTAATTCCCAAGATTCCTTGATGTATTCCCTACCCATCCTAATATATTTGCCTGCCTGCTTTTGTTCAAGGCAATACTGAAACTGGAAAGTAGTGACCAGGAGATTATCTGGCCATATATGAGCCGTTCTGTAGCTGGTGATTCTGCTACAGTGAATAGTAATCTGTCCAGTTTTTCAATATGCAGTATTATATATTTTGTTCCCCTCTGTGCCATTTCTACCTGTTTATCTGTTAGATTATATTCAGAAAACAGAGACGTACTATTGAGTAAACACCAAGGCACATAGCCTGCACGCAAAGATTGTAGCTTCCAGTCTAACAACATAAGAGAACGTAACTGAGATTGCCCGTGTTGCAACATGGCCAAATCTTGTTCTAATATGTCTATCGCAGACGATACAATGTTGCCTAAGGAATATATCCTGGAGGTCAATGTTGTTAACCCATTATCTACTACTGCCAAACATTTTTCTAAATTTATATAGTCTATTTCCTGTATTCTCTCTGCTGCCTCTTGGTGGGATATTTTCCATATTTCATTGTAGGCAGCGTAAACGCTGGCATATATAAAACGTTTCTGTCATGGCTTCCTGGGACCTAGTAAAAAATCCCTAAGATCCACATCCTGTGTAAGTAAGGATAAGTTTTTTTTTTCACTCCGGTGAATGTTGAGGTTTCTAGCCAATCAAGGCACAACTTCCCAACACTGTAGGATGTCACTACCTCCGGATGGTGTCTTTGTAAATAACATGGATCTTGCCTATGGATATTAAGCCCTTCGGTTCTACCCAAGAATCTTGACTGACAACTATTGGTGTCTGTGGGCCAAATCAACCATTTCCTCCAATCTGGGTCAGATCTATTGTATTGGATGATCTCATCTAACGTAACTATTTCTTGTGCTGTATCGTTGTCCTCGGTGTGTGATGTGTTTGCACCCGAGGTGTGTTCAGGTCTTTGATCTTGGCTAGTCCAAGGCAAGATGTTTGTTGCACTGTCTCATTCAAAAACATGATCTGCTGAGGGATGAGGCATGCTCTAAATACAGCTTTTATCCCCTGAACATGCCAGTCTCTGGTATCCCAGACTGATTTTAGGTCTATGTTGTCTTTCCAAAGGACTAACCCTTGTTGAGACAGCTGGGTAATAAAAGGAGCAGAGTAAATCTGTTTCATATTTGTTATCATATTTTTCTGTGCTGGTGTAGGTGCAACCTTACAGTAATATGAGGCTGGGTAAGACATATTAAACCCAGAAAAATATGGAAACTTTTGCGCGAATGTTTTTGAACTGCCCTTTGGCGGTGTTGAACAATGTTGCCACTGGTTGTGTGTGAACACATTACTAGGTGTTGCGGATTTATGCAAAAAATTATGACCATAATTTTGATAGCAATACATAGATTCATAATCTGATGAGGTTTCCAGTCTTTCACCACTGGAAAATGCAGCAGATTTTTCTAAATCAGACAACATGTTACTTACAGTTTCAAAGTCCCAATCATTGGAAAATGTACTTGAGGTAATGATATCACTTAACGATATTTTCAATAAATGTTTAGTCGGGCCAAATATGTCAAAATCTACTTTGACCCACGCTATACCATCCGGTACAGGAACTGCTGTAATGTTCACTGAAGACAAGTCTATTTGTTCGTGATGAGAAGATTGATGTGGTTTTAAAAGTAAATTCAAGTTTTGGGCTGTAGAGCTTTGCCGAAGATATTTGCCATTTACAAGCATACTAAATATTCTTTCCAAGCCTACCCAGAAAAGAAAAAAAAAGTATCCCGGTGATTACCCATAGTTCTATCCAAGGTGACAACAGGTAAGTCTTCTTTAGGAAGTACAAAAAGTCCTTTGCTTGCTGTTTCCTCAGATTGTTGGGCTGGCATTGTTTCAGGTTCACTTGGATCCAAAAGAAATGTATCAAATTTCATGAAGTAGCCAGAAGCAGTTCGATCAATTGTTGGTATTGCATTGCGATTTGTAGAAATCGTTGTTTGCTCTTGTCGAGGCTCGTTGATGTAGACATCTGTATTTGGTTTGATTGCAATTTGAGTTTTATTTTGCTGTTGAATTTGAGTTTTGAGAGGTATGAGTTCCATTGCATGGTTTCATAGTCCATCATTCCATACGGGTGACTCTTCAAACGAGATGAGTCTTTCCATTTGAACTTCTTGAATTATAGCAAGAGGAGGGTATCTGCTACTTTGGAGCCCAGGTGGCCTACTGCTTAGTTTCGGCCACATAGTGTGGTTTGATTAGGTCAATTGAGACAAATCTTTTCTTCTTTTTTCTGGAAATAGGCAGCAGAAGTACAGTTCTTGTTCCTTCAAATGCTAGGACCGGTACAGGCTTTCTGTAGGAGAGCCCAAATTCTTTCTGGTCTGCTATTTTCTCTCTGACCAGATCCCCGATTTTTGGGATCCAGACAGGTCTTGCCATGACTGATTGACTTTCCCAGTTGTGGTCTGCTTCAGGTGGACATACCCTGTCATACCATGTCCTGGATTCATTTAGATCCTTTAAAACAGCCAAACGGGGGGCGTGGCCAAGATGACGGGCTTAGAGGACACACTTGCCGAGAGCTCCCGGACCCCTGAAACCCTGCACCGCTCGCAGCCGCTGATTCCCCCCCGGATCGAGCGGTGACTGTGCCTGGTGACCCCCCTGGTGGTGTGGAGCAATCGGTGAGCCCTGGGTGCCCCGCCAAGGGTGCGATTCCGCCTGAGATAGCCTGGGGTGGAGCCCGCTGGTCGGCCTATGTGCAGCCCGAAGGCCGCGAGACCTTCAGGCTTGGGGTCTCGACGGTGTGATCTGCCGACTGTGAGTGGCCTGCCGGAGTGCCTGCGCTGGGTTTTCGAGTGGGTGCCGAGGAGGACTTCGCCGGCGGAGCAGAGCCGAATGGAGGAAGGCGACGGAGGCGAAGCCGGCCTCCGACTACTACGCAAGTCCGGGGCTCGAAAACGCTCGCTTCGCGCTGCCGCTCCGGCCCAACCCTGGTCGTTGTGGAGTGGTGTCGCGCCTCTGGAGCATTTATTGATCCAGACGAGCCGGCCCCGGTTGCCTTTGCCCCGCGAGCCTGCCCTCCGGCTGTGTGTATCGCCATTGGACTCGCGACGGAGGTAGGCCTCGTTACCTGGGCGTTGGCCCATTGACTGTAACGGGCGGCCATTTTGGGTGCCTCGGACTGGCCGCCCGGCCTTGATCGGGGCCTCTGCGTAGCGGTGCTTCCTGGCTGGCGAATAGCTGCCCTGATCCTAGTAGCCTCTCCGCTGCACAGCGGCCATCGGTGACCCCCGCACCGCCAGGATGTCGAATGCCAGGGGTCAAAGGAGAGGCGACCGAACTTTGCCGGACATGTTGGGACGCGGTGCCCTACGCAGCGGAGGGAGCCAGGCCGCCCCGAACTCCCCGGCCCCTTCCAGAGGCGCTGAAGGCGGGGAACCCCCGGTGACACGATCGTTCCTGGAGTCGTTGTTTAGCTCCTTAAGAGAGGATTTTCAGACTTTGAAGCAAGAGGTGGCCGGGGAGGTCCGTGAGGTACGGAGAGAGGTGGACTCCCTGGGGGAGAGAGTCAACACTGTGGAGGAAGCTGGTCATTCCAGGGACGAAGAGATCACCCACCTGCAGCAGGAGGTCCTGCGGCTGCGGGAGCAACAGATTGAGCTGCAGGCCCACGCCGAGGACCTCGAAAATCGGTCCAGGCGGAACAACATCAGGGTCCGGGGCGTCCCGTCCGGCGAAGAGGGTGAAGACGTGACCGCCTACCTGGAGGCCCTCTTCCGTGCAATTTTGGGGGAGTCAGAGGACTTTCAAGTCCGCATCGACAGGGCGCACCGGGTGGGCCGCCCTCGCAGAGCCACGGCGCCCCCCCCCCCGGACATTTTGGCCTTTCTACCGGATTTCCCCCTGAAGGAGCGGATCCTCCGCGAGGCGCGGCGGCAGCAGCCTTTCCGCTTCAGAGACCACCCGGTGGCCCTCTATCAGGACTTATCTACGGTCACACTGCAGAAGAGAAAATCCTTTAAAATCGCCACGGACTTCCTTCGGGAGCATGAAACGCAGTACTCTTGGGGGCACCGTTTCCGCTTGATTTTCCTCCAGGATGTCTGCGCAGTATTGGGTATCACGGCATCGGATACAGACACCCCGGTGCCACGCCGCAGACGAAGCACTCGAGATGGTTGGCAGCAGGCTGGGGAGAGGCGCTCCCCGCCACCGGAGCGGCCTGACTCGCCCACGATTCGGGCGGACATGTCGAGCGCCATTCAGGAGGCCTCCAGAGCAACAGCGAACAGTGAAGTGGCCTTGACGGCCTGAACTTACTTCGGGGGGAGTCTACATTAGCCTTTCATTATTGCAGGTGCGGGGGTTCTGGGGCTGGGGAGGGACGGGAAGGCGGGTGCAGGTGGTGGTGGGTGGACGTCCACTAGATCGACTTTCCACGGCCTTGTCCGATAAGGACCGGACTGGGACAATGACTTCTTTGAATGACTTGAGAAGCGGGGAGTGGGAAAGGGAATTGCAGGGGGGTGTTTCGAGTTTGGGGGTTTGCTGGGGGGCTGGGAGTTGGGAGCGGTATGGAGTTGGGTGTGTGAAGTTCCGGGGGAAGGGGGGGTCCACTTAGTTGAGGGGTTTTGGGGTTTCGGGACTGTACTGTGCCGTAGGGAAGTTTGCGTTCGCTGTGTGCTGAGGCTTCTTGAGGTGGCCTCTGTGTTTAGCCTGCTGGGCTTTGCCCACCTTCATGTGCGTTTCAGGGGTTCCCCTCCTTGATGGCTCTTAAAGTTGTTACTCTGAATGTGAAAGGGCTGAATAACCCGGTTAAAAGGCGGGCAGTTCTATCTCTGTTGGAGAACTCTCAGGCTGACATCTGCCTACTGCAGGAAACCCATCTGTTGGCCAAAGATTGTCCCAGAATGCATACCCCCAAGTTCCCCACGCAGCTTTTTTCCTCCAGCGCTTCTAAAACGGCAGGGGTGGCACTTCTGTTCTCTAAGGGGTTCAGGGGGGAAATCTTACAAAAGGTAGCGGAACAGAAAGGGAGACTTCTGGCATATAGGATTAAGGTGGGGGGCTTGGTGATGACTGTAGGCTCCATATATGGCCCCAATGACCATCAAGATCAATTTTTGCACAGGGCATTGGAAGACGTGGCGTCCACCTCTGATAGGCACATAGTGTTAGAGGGAGATTTGAATCTGGTCTTTGACGCGACTCTGGACAGGTCTGTGCAACGGCGCCACCAGTTGGGAGAGCTTTCGGGCTCGGTTCGTACCCGACTTGAGGAGCTGGACTTGCATGACATGTCGCGCCGCCTCCACCCTGCAACCCGCGCGTACTCCTATTTCTCTCACGCACACAAGTCCTACGCGCGACTGAACCATCTACTTGTGACTGGTCCGATGCTCCCACTGGCCTCGAATGCCGACATGGGGGTCCTCTCTCTTTCCGACCATGTGCCGGTGGAGGGTACCTTCAATGTACCCCCGGTGGCTCGCCCGAGAGGGGTCTGGCGTCTCCGGGATACACTATTGCACAGGCGTTCGACGGTGCAACAGATCCGCGCGGCCATTGCGGACTTCCAGCGCGTAAACAATAACGACGACACCTCCCGCGCGACGCAATGGGCCGCCCTGAAGGCTGTGCTCCGGGGCGAATTTATCGCTATCTCTTCGGCGGAGAACAAGGATCGCCAGCTCAAAAGGAACGAGCTTACCCAGCAGGTGCGGGAGCTGGAGCAGGTCCATCATAGAACGGGAGCCCCCAGAGTCTGGAGGCAACTGAAAGCCGCCAGGAAACTCTTGTCTGCTCTTGACATGGACCGGGCTGAGTACGCGATGCTTCGCCTGAAGCACAAGTATTACACCGGTGGCGACAGGTGTGGACGGCTCTTGGCCAACAAGCTTAGGGTGCAACATCAACAGCACCGGGTGAAGGAGCTGGTTACCCCTGCCGGAGGTTCAGTCACGGAGGACGAACAGATTGCGGACGTTTTCCGTAGTTTTTACGCTGACCTCTACACTGGCGAGGCCCCCTCCGCCCGGGCGGAGGCGGACTATCTGGAATCGGTGCCGCTCCAGTCGTTGACGCCGGATCAGGCCCAGTATCTGGAGCGGGAGATCCGTATCGAGGAGGTGGTCACGGCGATCTCCCGGCTTAAACCGGGTAAGGCCCCGGGACCGGATGGCTTCATCCCCCCTTTTTTTATAAGACCTTCTGTCAGGAGCTGGCGCCTCTGTTGACCCGCCTCTTCAATACATTCTCGGAGCCGGGCGCCATTCCCCCCGAATTTCTTCAGGCCACGGTCTCCGTGATCCCGAAACCGGGCAAGGACCGGACTGCCTGTGGATCCTACCGCCCTATCTCGCTACTGAACACGGATCTGAAAGTTTTCACTAGCATACTGGCGGCACGGTTGGCACTTCATCTCCCGGGCATGGTCGACTCGGATCAAGCCGGCTTCGTGCCAGGCAGGCAGACGGTGGACAACACGAAGAGGGTGACTCATATTCTTGAGAAGGCCTCCAGGATCCCCGGGGAAAGAATGCTCCTCTCCATAGACGCGGAGAAGGCTTTTGACAGAGTGCACTGGCCCTACCTAGAGAAGGTCCTGAGCAAGTTCGGGGTTGGCGAGAAGTTCCGGCACCTGATCTTCAACTGCTACCGGTTTCCGTCCGCGGTGGTCCGAGTGAACGGGGGCAGCTCCCGACCCTTTCCTATAGAACGGGGTACACGACAGGGATGTCCACTGTCCCCTTTGCTCTTTGCTCTTTATATGGAGCCGTTTGCTCAAAGGGTTCGACAGAACCCCGATATCATCGGGGTCAGGATGGGAGAGTTTCACCACGCGATTAGCCTCTATGCGGATGACGTCATTTTGACGCTCGATGACCCACGGAGGTCACTGCCGGCTTGTATCGCGGAATTGGATCTCTTTGCCGCTGTGGCGGGCTTCAAGGTGAACCTCGGGAAATCTACTGCCCTCGATATTTCGCTTACCGGCGCCACCAGGGCTGATTTGCAGAGGCTTTTTCCCTTTGAGCTGGTCCGGGGACCGGATTCCGTATCTGGGGATCCTTTTGGCACCCTCCCTCCCCGCGATGTTCACGGCCAATTACGCGGCTTTGAGTACGAAAACTCGCAAATTGCGAATTCAGGAACTGGCGCGGTGGGATAAGGGCACGTTATCGCTGCTGGGTAGGGTGGCCGCAGTGAAGATGACCCTTCTACCTCAGGTACTATACCTGTTTAGGGCGCTACCGCTACAGCCCCCCACAGGGTGGCTCGCGGAGACTCAATCGGCCATTGCACGTTTTGTGTAGCAGGGCCGTAGACCATGGATCAAAAGGGACATAGCTACGTTGGCGCCTGAATCTGGAGGGCTAGGGATACCAGATTTACGGAAATATTTCCAGGCCGCCCAACTGCGCTATCTGGTGGAGTGGAGCCGGTGGGAATCAGACAAACACTGGCTGTTTCAGGACCAGGCGGTAGCAGGCAGAACGCTACAGGAGGTGCCTTTCTTGAGACGGGCTCATCGACCCCCTAACCTTTACGCCTCTTTTGTGACGCGTGTCCCACTTCGGGTGTGGGACTCAGTGGCCACTAGGCATGAACTCACTACCTTCCCCTCTCCCTTCACGCCGCTGATTGGCAATCCGGACTTTGGCCCGGGAACGGAGCCTGGCGCCTACGACTGCTGGCGGGCGGCCCGCTGTTGCGCTTTGTATCACCTGTATGGCCCAGAGGGTGTCATCCCCTTCCAGGACTTACGGCGGGATTATGGCCTTCCCGAGACGGAGCGCATGCGGTATATGCAGGCGCGCCACTGGGCGCTACAGTCTCAAGTGCGCGAAAAGGCGGACCGGGAGATCACGGTGTACGAGCGCTGGCTAGTCACTCGCACGTCGGACGCTAAACTTATCTCCGATTTGTACAAGATGCTGCAGCCCCCCCCCCTTTTACATCCACAACCCGGGTCGGGAGCGCTGGGAACGGGAGCTCGGACGAGTGTTGAGTCATACAGAATGGGACCACATCTCCTACCGCTAACGCCACTCTGCCTATCACACGGGGCTCACGGAGACCTTCACCAAAATTTCGACCTATTGGTATCGCACTCCTGAGAAATTACATGAGATGGTGGATAGGTCAATACCAGGGACGTGCTGGCGTAACTGTGGCCAAACCGGCACGCTTACTCATATTTTGTGGGACTGTCCCCTTTTAGCTTCTTATTGGGAAGAGGTCCTCTGCGAGGTCGACAAATGTTTCGAGATAGAGCTGCTCCGGTTCCCTGCCTACGTCCTATTGGGATTGCCGAATGGGTTGATGTACCCTCTCAGGTCTAAAAGGTGTAGACAGATTGCGATAGCTCTGGGGTCAGCGGTGCAAAACATACTCATACATTGGTGCTCCACCACGCTCCCCACCGTTGTCGGCTGGCTGCACAGATTGTGGCATGTCCTTGGCATGGAAAAAATGTCCTTAGTGGCGGCGGGGGATGTAGATGCTTTTGAGGAGCTGTGGGCGCCTTTCCATGGTCTGTTGTGTTCTGAATTCAGGGAGATCACCTGCCCTAGGTATCTCAGGCTGTTACGGCTGACACCGCCGCCGGACCCGCCTGTTTGATTGGTCGGAGCCGGCGTCTAGTAGCGGAGCCAACCGGAGGGTTGCTACGAGGAGGGAGCAGATGGTCACTGGCACAGTACAGGGGGTGGGTCAGGGTGTGGGAGTTGGGGGGTTTGTTGGTTGGGTAGGATATGGAGCAGGATTGTTTCCCCGCCCTTTTTCCCCTTTTTCCTTTTTCCCTTCCTCCCCCTTCCCTCTCCCCCTCCCCCCCTCTTCATTCCCCCTCTCTTTTCTTTTGTCTTTAACCACAGGCGCGCAAGCTGTGTTTCCATGCTGGATGGTGCCCTCTGAGGCGACAGAAATGCTTTGATGTATCTAATGTACCGTACGCATTGATTGTGGGGCACCTGTGGTTTTCTTTTTTCATGTCGTTGTTGTTTCCTTCCTTACCCTGCTTCAATAAAATACTTTAAACCTAAAACAGCCAAACGATCATGGATATCAAAAGGCTTTTCATCCGCCACTGCGCTCTCACATTCAAGATCAGGTACCCACATTCTCATCCCAAATAGGACCTCAAATGGAGTGACCTCCCCCTTCCCGCTCAGAGAACCTCTTGGCATGTTATGAAGAGCTCGCTGAACTACATACAGATGCTTTACTCAGCTCTCACCTGTGCCTAATACTGTAGCTGTCAAAGACTGCTTTAAGTCTCATTTTTTTCTCTCCATGACCGAATTTCCCTTGGGATGGTATGGAGAGGCGTACCGCAATGCTACATCAAGTTCAAGTTCAAGTTCAAAAATTTGCATAGCGCACTACTCACCCAGAGGGTCTCAAGGCGCTTGGGGGAGGGGGGGTACTTTACTTATCGAATATCCAAGTTTTTAGTTGCTTTCTGAAGGAGAGGTGGTTCTGTACAAGGCGGAGGTGGGTAGGGAGAGAATTCCAGGTTTTGGCCGCTAAGTAGGAGAAGGTTCTTCCCCCCATGGTGGATCTATGGATGCGCGGAATTGCGGCGAGGGCTTGATTGGACGATCGTAGTTGGCGGGTGGGGGTGTAGAAGGACAGTCGCGTGTTGAGGCCAATCCTCCCATTGCCTCCTTGTAAGCCCGAGAGCTAAAGGCACAGCCCTGGCCAGATTGTAATGTGCCACTTGCGTATGTCCCTATAAATACTCGCAAATCTTTTATAACAGTTTGAGCATCAGCTGAGCACTGTGGCCACACCCATATGAATCTAGAGCATGAATACACTGCAACCATGATATATCTGTAAGCCCCATCTCTTTGAAAGGGGCCGCATTGGTCAGAGTCAACACACACTAGTAGTTTGTCAGATATCAACAATGGTGTTCTGCCCAGGACGTGCTACGGTGGAACGTTTCATCTGCTGGCAGATGTCGCATTTCAAGACTTAGTCTGCTTAGTTAACCCAGGCCACCAATAGCGTTGCTTCAATAAAAAAAACTGTTGCTGTAACTCCTGCATGTGCAGAACCTATCCCTTTGTGTGCAGGTAGGATTAAACCTAACCTACGATCCATGTTTGGAACTACTCTATCCCCCACTCCAGGAATCTGAGCAAATGGAATGTTGTTTTGCATCTAACTTTTAGGAGCATTAGAGTGAAAATGTCTTTGGTACTGCTGTGCTGCCTTTGCGTGAAGCAATGATAGCAGCCAAATCTCACTGGCTATTCTCGTTTTGGAACGTACAGCCCCCTTTGCTGCTTCATCAGCCAATGAATTCCCTACAACGTGAACGCCATCACGTTGATGGCTCAGTGTATGTATCACGTGAGCCTGTGGTAGTTTGTTTCTCAACTCAACTTCCTGTTTCCACAGCATTTTAGGCTTAATTGTGCCACCTTTTGCATCTTTGAACCCGTTCTGTTCCCAATTATGTAACTATTCATTGTATGACTGCACACAGTAAAAGGAATCACACACTATCAGTGTGGGGAATTTGTGATCCGTATTCACCAGTGCCAGTATCAATGCTTTCAGTTCTGCCAGCTGTGCCGTGCAGTGTCCTAGAGGCTGAGTATTTGTGCAAATTGGATGGAACTTTCCATCTTGCATACAACCTTTAACGACTGCGCATGCCACACTGATTGCTGCTTACTCCCTATGGCCGGCTGAGCTGATCCATCAGTGTAAATTATATATTCATACTGATCTAGTGGCAACATTTCATTCGGTAGAGGATATTCTAGCTCGTATTGCAGAAATGTCTTTGTTTTTAGACTTGGATCAAATCTGTATTCAACATCCATTGCGGTAAGAGAATTAGCACCATTGTATCCATCTTGGAAGTAAGGCTTTTGCATTAGGAATGCTAGCCTTTGTAACAGCCTCTAAGACTGGTACTGGGGTTACGACAATTATGCTTTTTCCTTAAGCTAGTTCTCTTTCCCTTGCTACAGCAGTCTTAACTGCAGTCGGAATTTTCACTGAAGTAAAACACATTTCTGCTGAAATTGAGGAATCTCAGAATTGATTGTAGATTTTGGAGGTTGAAGCAGGAAACAGTTTTCTAAAAAGTTAGCTGCCAGGTTTTTCCCTTCACTTGAAAGCTCACACCCTAGAAACAGGACATTGAGATGGGCAATTCTTTATTTTTTTTTAATTAAATTTATAGCCTTCAGAGGCGACACCCATAATAATGGTGCTCACCCTGGTCAAGTGCCTTCTCAAGTCATTGTTCGTCACATAAATATCGTCCACGTAAGACAATGCTTCTTCATCAAAAGCACAATGTTATTCATTAATGCGGCACTGTGAGCATTTTGAACAGTGAATGTCTTTGTGCATGTGTTTAAATGTCTGCAATCTAAAACTAGACGTATGAGTTGTCAGGTTTCAAGACGGGAAACCAATGATTGTTCATTTCAAAGGTGCAAGTTTCAATCACCCCTTGGTAATCAAGTTGATCTAAGATCTCCTTGACCTGTTTTTTTTAGCTCCTTGCTTAATTGGATATTGCCTCTGTGAAGTTGGATTATTTTTTATGATTTTTACATAATGCTGGAGCTAGGGCAACCGCCCACTCCTAGCATACATGTCTTTAAAATTAATTGGAATGAGGTTGGAGAAGGCTGGTACAATTACAGTTTCTTCCCCTAGGGCACTCCTTAACAAATGCTGGCGGGCAATCCTGCTCAGCTAATTGGATGTCATAACCAGATGACAGGTTCTCCCAAAAGAGACTTTTAACTTTTCTAGGCTTGTTCCCCTCCATTTGGGGTGTTATTTCGTTTAACTTGTGCAAGCCGCTTACCCTTGTATCAGCTGTTTTCACTGTGATGTAATCATTCAAGTCCGCCGTCACTAGAAATTCCATCAGGTTCTGGTGAGCTATTGTTACTTCTGCCGCACTGTCTAGCATCATCTGAGCCCATTCCCCATTCAGAAGTTGTGTCCTCAGAGTTCTCGGCATGTCTGATCTTTAGACCTGCAACTTTCTTCTTATTAAACTGAGGTTTTGATTTTGTTTTTTCTTCTTTTTTGGAAGTATAGTGCCTCATACATCAAAGTAAGGAATTGTTATTCCTAAATTGCGATTTTTAAGGAATCGTAATTTAGGAATTGCAATTCCTTATGCATTTAGGAATCGCAAAAAAATGTGCGATTCCTACATATTCCTACATCCTACATATTCCTTAATAGGGACTCACAAACTGCGATTTGCTATTAAGGAATGCCTTCCCATAAGAAAGAATGGGAAGTAATTCGCAATTTGCAAAATACCAAATAGGTACTCGCAAATTGCGCATGCAATTTGAAGGGTGCAAGGGGGCCAAAAGGCTACCCTGATGCACCCCCAAAAACAGGTAAGTATGCACATGTGGTGCACACAATGACCTTTGAAAAATGTATTTTTTGGCATTTTACAAGTTTCAAGTTTCAAGTTTATTTTATTATGATAAAGGAACTCTTTATGAGATCCACATAAAAACAAGCATATACATACAAAACAAGAAGCACATAGGATATCATTTAACAACAATGAAAGAGAACATCTTAATACAGGTCCAAGAAACATTTAAAAAAATTGTACAGTTTAAAACAAAACATTTCATTAGGTGGGTTAATCATGGCCGACTTAAATGAAGAAGCTGATAAAATGTTGAGTTGTAGGCAAATTGGTCTTAACCATCTACGCCTGAAAGGCATCAGGGCAGGGCAAACAAAAATAACATGATCTAAGTCCTGGTCGTACAATTGACAAAGATCACAGAGTGCCGAATGGCCATACCATCTGGCACAAAGAACTTTCAACGGAAGCAAATTTTGTCTTATTAAGTACACTAAGCGTCTAACGCCATGAGAGATGTTCCAGTACATATAAGGCTGAGCTTTCCGCAAAATACAAGACTCAATAACTGGGGTACAACCTTTTTTCAACATTCGGGAATCTCTATCCTGACTAAACCCCAGTTCCCATGTGGCAGACTTCAAGATGGTTTTTAATTGATAAGAGGATAAAGAAAAGAAAATTTCTTCATCCAATTTCAATTGTGCCACGGCAAATCTGAAATTTTTTACAATCAAGGAAAAGTCATTAAAGGTTCCCAGTAATTCATTTTTTATCAGATGTCTTAAGGTATTAGATTCACTTTTAGATAAACCTACTACCCAACGTATAATACTGGCCAAACCTTGAACCCAGCTACTGCGTATACCAAGTTCCTGTCTCAGGGAAGCAGTTGAATTTGCTGTACCAACCGACATTAAACTACGCAAAATTTTCCCTTCCGCTGAGTTTAAAAAACTCCACTTTTTTAGATCAATTAACTCTATTCCGTATAACAGGGAGGCAGGAACTTTCGCTCTAAAAACATCTAAAAGAATAGAAAAATGCCTTCTACCTGTGGCTTTATACAAGGAAACTAGGCTCTTTCCCTGTGAAATAGCCTTTCGAGAGTTATTGTCTATATGTGCTTTGTCACTTAGGTTATTTGTGACAATTTTGCCAAGGAAGGTGTAGGATTTCACAATTTCCAATTTTTGACCCCCCACAACCCAAGGATAATTAGGAAATTTGGGTTTCTTTCTACCAGAGAAGCACATCACTTTACTTTTTGCCGTGTTTATCAATAGGAAATGGTCTTCAGCGTATTCAGAAAGCGCTTGCAACCGATTGTTCAAGCCCTTCGGGGTGAGATCCAAAATCAAGATGTCATCTGCATACATAAGGCATGCAATTGGAACTCCACCCAAAGACGGGGCAATACCGGAGCAGGCTGAGAGGGCAACGGGTAAATCAACTGTATACAGGGAAAATAGCAAGGGAGCCAAAAGGCAACCCTGCTTCAACCCATTAGAAGTAGAAATTATTTTAGATAAACCACGTTCACCTCCGAGTAGAACTCTACACCAGGTATCTGAGTATAGGGCGCGGATTAACTTAATAAGAAAGGGGGGCATACCTAAATCAAATAACTTTCTCCACAGCAATATTCTATCCACTTTGTCAAATGCGGTGGAGAAGTCAATAAAAGCGCCATATACCTGCCCACCACGGACTTGCACATATTTTTCCGTGATAACTTGCAGTGCCGTCAAGTTATCAAGGGTTCCGTGATTTTGTCTGAAACCTGTTTGTTCAATGGGGAGGATTTTAGATTCTGTTACCCATTGATTCATTAAAATAAGAATACATTTTGCGAAGACCTTACCTATGGCATCAAGTAAAGCGATTTGACGATAATTTTGTGGAAGATCTCTTGCCCCTTTTTTATATAAAGGAACAATGATACTTCCTTTCCAGGAGGGGGGGACTGTTCCACTGGAAAAGCAAAATTTAAACACTGGAAAGAGAATTTTGCTCCAGAGTTCACTCTGTTGTTTTAATACCGAAATTGGGACTTTATCTGGACCCATCGCACCAGAGGAACGCATATTCTTAATAGCAAATTCAATTTCCTTTTCCGTTGGACAATCAAATACACAAGAGACGTTATTAAATTCCACTTTGTATGCTTGTGGCTTATTGTTACTGTACAAATTTTCAATGTATTGAACCCATACCTGTTCCTCAATGGCAATAGGAGTGGGACTGGCTCTGGTACCACAACCCTTGCCGATTAAAGACCAGAAAGTCTTGGCTTGGCCGTTGTAAGAAGCTTCCCTCAGTTGTACCCAAAGATCATCTTCCTTGGTGCGTTTTAAACGGGCCTTAAGCCTAACTCTCCTTCTTTTTAAAATTGACAACCTATGTTTGGCTTCTTCTTGGGTAAAACATAAAAATTGCCCCCTTATAACTTTGTTTATTTCTATATTTATAGCCCGAAGGGGATGAGGGACTGCAAAAGATTGTTTCACACATGATTTCTTTTTCGCTATGGAAGTTACAGATTCTAAGAAATTAGCAAATCCCAACAGCTCTCTCCCTACCCAGAGTGGTAAATTCTCAACAGTTAGATACAAAAGGGGCACCAAACTTTCGAAGGAACGAGAATTCCAAAAACATTTCCCTGAGTTGAAATCAAAATTCACCAAATCAGTATCCAAACTCCAGGAATCCACTTTCGGGAGACTGACGGAAACTGACAGCATCAACGCATTATGGTCACTAAGGTTAGACTCAATGACTTTCATATCTTTTAATTGAGAAAAAAAAGCATAATCTACCATAACAAAGTCAATAATAGATTTTCCCTTATTTGAATTATGCGTAAAGGCTGCCGGGGTGTCGGATGGAAGCCTCCCATTTACTATTAAACAGTCAACTTTATGTAGACCTTCTAGAACAAGTTTGCCTCTTTTGTTAGTTTTAATTTTGGCAGGTAACTGGGCCGATGGTATATTCAGGGACTCTTCCCTTTGAATATTTCTGAACAAATCCAACCCACAATTGGATATATTACAATTCAAATCCCCAAACATTAGTACATGAGGAGACGGGGAAGTGTCCAACGTTTTAGTTAAAAAAGTGAACAAAGTTTTTAGACCATCATTAAAGCAACAATTTGGGGGAATGTAGATATTTATCACAATCAGCGATCTATCAGGGCAATCCTCAAATACATCTTTTAAGGTTATTGCTTGGAACAGTTTCCCTGGATCGAGGAAATGTGAATAATTCCATTGTAATCTATTTGATAACAAGCATGCTATTCCTCCCTTTGCATGGCCTCTTCTGGAGGGAATTGCGCTGTTTTCCAAAACAAAGTAATCTTTTTCTAAAGCTAATCTGCCTTCCACCCATGTTTCTTGTAAACAGATTATATCTGCCTTTTGGGAAAGCAAAAAGCATAATTTCTCCTTATAATCTTTAAAACCTGCAGTGTTCCATGAGATGAACTTCAACTCTCTGTTAAAAATTTGAATGCGGTTTGGGGCAGAGAGCAGATTTACTCGCTAGAACTCCAGGTAACCAACTCCATTTAGACTGATCATCCTTCACCGTTTGTTTAAGAGGAGGATTTTTATATGAGACTTGCCTTTCATTCCTAGACACACATATTTTTAAGTCCTCCGATCTAAAACTAGACCCAACCGGCAACAACACACCCGTATTGGAGGGAGATGATAAATTGGAAAGAATACTTTGAGATCGTTTTTCCCCAAAATATGGCATAACATCTATCCCTCTGACTTGTAATTCCTCAGCCCACTGTAGAATAAGGTTTGACACAACTTTAGATTGGAATTTCACCCTTGTGGATCTTGTAGATCTCCCTACCAAGGAGTTAAGAAGGAATACTACGTCCAAATCAGACGTTTGAATTCATTTTAAACTTTCAATCTCTTTGAAACAGATAAGTAGGGCAGATCTATTTAGAATTAAATCGGGTTCAAATAAGGGAGAAAAATCAAGAAACAAAGTATCTACATTTATTTTTTCTTTAGGGGGAATGACTACGATTGAGGAAGGATCCTGGAAGGGTCTTGCTGCAGGATTGAGAGAGGAGAGGGAAGGATTAACAGAAGGAGAAGTAACCTTGGGAACAACTTGGAAAGACCCTGCTGTAGGATTGCAATATGAAAGAAAAGGGTTGACGGAGGGTAAGGTGACCTTGGGGAGGAAAGGGTTAGGGAAGCTTATGGGACCTAAACCTATAGACGGGAGTTCCCCTTTGGGGGAAACAATCATATCTTCCTCTTGAGGGGTAGAAGACTGCTCAGCCTGAGGGAGATCTTCTAGTATTGATTCGGCACTCTTATCAAATAGAAGTTTTCTCTGACTTTTTTTAGAGAATCTTCGAATGGGTTTTCTCTTCTTTATTCTGATCTTTTTATGTTTGGGGGGAATCGATTTTTCAATCATTCCAGGATTTGCTTTAGGGATCTCATCCTCTTTATTTGACGGCAAGGAAAATATAGGAAAGAGAGAGGGAGTTTCAATTTTATGGATGAGTGGGGACGTTGATGCTACCTCTATCTTTTCACTAATGGAGGCTATGCAATTAGCACCAGCCGAAACCGCTTTGGAAAGCTTAGGGTCAGCTGGGAGCGCTACTGGGTCCGTTGCTTTTTGGCCTTCCGACAAAAGAGGAGATTGAGCTGAATCCAACACTGCTTGAACAGTAGGAGAACTCATTTTTGGAGGCACCAACAGAGTAGCCGATGTTAGAGGGCGATCTAACACTAGATCATTCTTACTTAGCAAGAGAACTTGTAAAATTTGAGTTACCGTATCAAAAATACACTCAGAACCTCCAACAAATTTTTCAAGTAAACTCAGAATCGAAGATAATATAGATTCCAAAGAGGACAGTGAATTAGATATTAACCTCCCATTAATATTTGGAGAACCCTCAGCTAAATTGTTCAAAATGGGGCCAGAGCAAGAGGTAAAATTTAATTGAGCGAGGGAAAAATCTAATTTATTAGAGGGTGTACTACTTAGAGGGCCGGTACTTGAAATGGTTATTACTTCATCTGAATTAGGTATACCCCTAGAATTCCCCTGGAGGGATCTCACCCGATCTCTATGAGCCGTTAAATCAATGTCAGGTAATGTAAAATCACTTCCTAGTACAGGCGATTTAACTGACAAAACTGACAAAGGGTTAGTGTTTACTATAACTTTAGGAATGTCGCAGGGTTTCCGTTCTCTCACAGAACTGTGCTCAGAGACCTAGAACCTGGGTGAGTCAGGGTGACCCAAAACTCACCTATGTTTCAGAAATCCCCTTACCAGGCTAGCTACAGTATCTCATCGGCAGTGAATACTTCCCGATGTCTTAGACAATCCAGAACATGAACTTAGAATACCTCAGGTATCGTGGAACACATGAACACTCTTTCGTTATATTATCATTCCAAACCGAAACTGGGAGGCAACGAGAACACATGCAAGTTTGAAATGTTTATTTTTTCAATGCAACATTCTCAAACGCAGTATCTTGTATAATACCAACATACATATTATAAAAATCAAAGTCAGCAGCATAGTCACTAATCCATAGTAAGCAAACTGTGATAACATATTATGATGCAAAATCTATAGAATTCTGTATCACCTATATTTCGCGCACCCTAATTAGCATATTATATTATATCTAAGAAGGTCTCATTTGGGCTTTAGCTGGGCGAACCCATACCTCAAATTCTCAGTAGTAGGAGATCACATCAACAGCTACCAGCTCTCAGCATGTCCAGCATCAAGTGTGTTTAGAATTTCCTGTAACTGTATCTTGAACTCGTAAAGCCCAAAGTTGGCACAAACATTATTTGTGTTATGACTAACGTAGTACGAGGATCAGGCCTACAATAACCTTGTGTTAGAGTGTGCAGCTCTCAGTGTGCAGACAGTTGTTCCAAATGTTCCAGGCACGACTGATATCAGTGCAATAATATATTATTCTGAAGTAAATCAAATCTTTCTTCTAGGTTAAAAGCTGTAATAACAAGTAGGTGTCGTGTGCAAACCGAAGCAGAAAGAAAAGATGGCGTTTAAACTTTTAACAAGCACATGCTAACTTAACACAACCTATGGGAACGTAATAACCATATGACACCCCCCCAATGGTCCGAGGACGGTCAAAAGACAAATATATAAGCCATTACACTATGAGAGGCAAGACTTGAAAGCAGAGTTCAATGATATTGAGCCAAGCTAAATGTATGTAATGCATGTAAAATTTAAAATTACAAAAACTATGTATGAATGCCTATAGTGGCCACACAAAATATAAAAAGTCGAACTTGAGGCCTAAATATGATAAACAGGCCTTTAACATATGAAAAAATCGAATGTTCGTATTGAAATTGGCACCATTCAGAATTACTAAAAAGTCACGTGCCATATAGATGGAAGTATTCAAAGTCATCCCTCGTTGAATGAATATGCAAAATATGTAGCAACAGCTTCCAACATGAAATCACTGTCATCATCCGAAAACAGTTCAGCCATCCAATTAAGCAATGGGAAAGAACATACGTGCTCCTCCAGTACTGAATCCTCTAGCATCATCAGAGGACAACTCAGTGGGTTCTCGAGAACGCTTTGTGCCAGAAAGTCATGCGCTGCTGCGAATATGTCCCACTGACCCATTAGTCCATGCATCCCTGCCACAGCCATAACCCTTTCGCCAGAACAGACCAACTCATGAGCCACTACGGGGGACATCAGCTGATCAAAGTCGACGTCAGGAGAAGTCGGTAAACAGAGACACAAATCAATGGCCCAGTCGAAATCACAGCTCAGGCAATGAAACACAGGCTGGACACAGGTGAAATAGGAAAATCTGAAAGATAATCCAAAAGCCGTGCTTAAAGTCGCAAGCGGCAGGGATCCATAATAATCAAGCATCCGGTTGCGAAACTGCATCAGTAGGTGCTGTGCGTTTCCTTGCGCAGGATGGGCATCCATGTTTTATGAAATAAAATATCACCAGAACGCCTGCAGCCAAAGCCAGCAAAACAGGAAATCCGCCAAACAGACTAGCGAATATAGAATGAAAGAACGCAGGGATGATACCAAATACTTTTTCAAATGTAGTCACAAGACCACTGCTAACCATTTTAAAAAATGAGCGAGGTTGGATGTGGAGGAGGCATTAAAGATTTGATGAACTAGCTCGCAAAAATGAAACGGCAAATCAGTACTTAAAAGAGCTTGTACTTCTGTGCGCGTGTTTGCTATGTGAAGGACATAAGTTTCACGGGCAGAGCTCAGGGCCACCTGTTTTTGAGACAAAAGGGCTCTTATACGGCCTAAACCATTGAATTCAGCTCTCAAGGTTGGTATTCTCGGCCAAATTAAAACTTCTGAATTCCCATGCGTGGGTGGATACAACACATTCTTACAGCAAACGACCCTTTCAGACACTGTAACCACATATCCGATTCCAGCCTCTAACCCACAACAAAACTCGTTATTTAAAAGTAAATAACTACCGTTGGACAACAACGTGAACGTGGGAACTATTGCTGGAACTGGGGTCCCTTTCAAAACACAGGCCAAATTCGGTTTGTCCTGATTGCAAGAACCATGCAACTGGATGTGTCTGCAAATAAGTGAGCGGTCTGGGGACTGTGTACATTCTTCACCATTCAGATTCACTTCATTCCCATCCTTAAGACATCTGTAAGTGTATGGTAAAGACCATGTCTCATGGAGGAAAGCACTGCCTAATGGTTCATATCGCCCAATGGCAATATATTTCATACAATTTGTAAATTTATACAAAGCAAAAGGTAACGTTATAACACCATGAATAAGCCATGTTGCCGCAGTTACTTCAGCCACCGAAAATGGCAGGGATTCTAATTTTTCAATATGTAACATAGAAAATGTAGCATCTCTCATTGACAACATGCGCTGTTTTTCAGTCAAATTAAACGGGGCAAATAATGATGATATGTTCAAAAAAGTCCATGGCACTCGACCAGACTTAAGAGTCTGTAGTGTCCACGCAAACTGCATCACAGAACGCAATTGATTTTGACCATGATACAACACGGATACTTCATCATGTACTATGTCGACAACAGAAGACACAATATTATTTAAAGTGTAAATTCGAGAAGAAAGCGTGTTAATGCTGTTATCAACCACTGCAAGCACTTTTTCCAAATTAGCTTGATCAATAGCCCTTAGGCGTTTTGCAGCTTCAACCTGGTTAACTTTCCAAATTTCATTGTAAATTGCATACAGGAATCGCTTAGATCTACCTTTAGCAGGGCCTTTTATAAAATCGTTTAAATCCACTTTATCATGTAATTGAGACAAATGTAATTTAACTGCAGCTAAAGTAGAATGCTGTAACCAATTTTGACACAGCTTACCCACAGAATAAGTCGTGACAGAATAGTCTCCCTCAAAACGTGGATCGGGCCTGAGTTTTGTGAATCCCTCAGCCAAACCCATAAAACGGCGCTGGCAAGAATCAGCACTTTTTTGCCATACCAGCCAACCCTTGGAATCCAAACCGGAAATGTCAAAGGATGAATTGTGTAAAAGAGTTTGCAACTCTTGAATGGAGGAATCAGTGAAATTACCCCAACCAGTATATTCATTTAAGTCTGGGATGGTCGGTGTATTTAATTTTTTAGAAGTAGCCAATCCAAAGCATGTTGTCTGGAAAATGGTAGAATTTAAAAACAACATGTGATTCGGGATGAGACATGCACGGTGCAAAGCCTCAGTGCCTTGTACCTGCCAATCTTTGGTACCCCAAACCGATTTAAGGTCAATTGTTCCTTTCCAGAACTCGTAGCCATCTACAGCCAACCTGTCTAAAAAGGACTTCGAATACAGCAATTTTGTATCGGTAAGTCTAACTTTGTAAATGGGCTTTTGTGTCATTTTAAAATAAAATGACTCGGGATTAGACTGATCAAAGTCTGTAAAATATGTATATTTTTTCAGAAATGTATTGGAACTGCCACTGAATGGAGCAGGGCAATGTTCCCATTGTGTATAATTCACAGCAACCCTCCTGGAATTTGTCTTATGTAAAAAATGATTACCATAGTGTTGAAAACAAAACAAATCACCATAATTAATAGAATCAGTATACAGATCCTCAGCATCGAAGGCAGCATAATACTTTAAATCAGAGAATAATGCTTCTACGGCCTGAATATCCCAATCATCAGAACGTACATTTTGTTTAATCACATCTCCCATGTTTACTCTAAGCACATTTGGAACATTAATCACTTCAGTAGGCCCATGTATCTGAAACCTAACCGCATCCCACACAATCCCGTCAAGGACAGGCCATGCTGTAATGTTAACTGCCTTTAAGTTTCGTTTCTGTCTGAGCGCAGAATGTGAAGAGGAGAGAGGGTTCAATGTTCCATTAAGGTACCGAATTCCTGTTCTTTCTTTAACGTAGTGACCATCGATCAGGCGGAAAAAATAAAACACAAAACCAATTGACATAAAAAGATAGAATGAACATAGGATCAACCAAATGTATGTCCAAGGCGGAATTAAAAAATGTTTTTTGAACAACGTGGCATATCTTGCAATGTTTGTGGGTTTCTTTGATGTTTCCGAAACAGAGTCAAAAGAGAATCTGGACTGGCCTGCCAAACGGGTCTGCAAATCAGGCATCGATAAATCAGCAGGATAAGTGTAGGTTAGCTCATCAATGTTAGTATCAGGAATAGTATTTAATAAAGGACTGGATATGGCAGGCATCTCGAGGGACACCTCCTGTTCTGCACCAGATGTAATAGCCAGCACAGAGTGCCTCACCATGGAAGGACAGGATACAGCCGGTGTCATGCTATGAAGAATCGGCCACCCTGTGTGTCTTGACATTGTCAATAGAAATAAATCTGTTTCCAGGGGTTCACACTTTGTAATATATATGGCCCAAATCTAGACGACCCAGAAGTATTTAATTTCATTAATTTAGAATTGGCACAGTGGACTACTCCAGGTCTATTATGTGGAGATTATAATATTAATGTGGAGTCAAAAGATGATATAAGATCCAATTCAGCATACTGTGGTAAGAAAAAACTTGTACACACTGCTCTACGTGGGATACTTCTGGATCATGGCCTGTTTGATGTTTGGCATGAAAAGAACCCGAATCATCCAGGGTTTACGTTTTTCTCTGCTCCCCACCAAAAATTCGTTAGACTGGATTACTTCTTCATTTCACATACTTTATTAATACAAGCTAAAATTCAGATCCATCCTAAACTAATTTCTGATCACAACCCGGTAGTGTTGGAATTAAATGTTGAAATAGAGGGTAACATTGAATCACCACAATGGTCCTTTGAGCGCAAATTATTATTGGACGCACAGTATTGTCAATATATGTCTAAAGTAATAGAGGAATTTTTTATCTTCAATAAAGATACAGCAACTCATGAAATGGTTTGGGACACATTTAAAGCTGTGGTCCGGGGGGAGACTCTCAGCTACTCCGGGTTTAAGCGCAAACAATTCCTAACTGAACAACAGAAGGTTTTTGACGAAATTATAAGAGCTGAGGAGAAGTTGGCAGAGGCCCTAAGGCAAGGAGGGGAATCTGATTTGAGTAAATTGGCCCAAAAAGATCTCTTGATTAAAAGAGCTAATGCTTATTCTAAAATAGCCGACCTAATCGCTATTAATTATACTCAATACAGGGAAACAGCATACGAGTTTGGGGAAAAAACCGGTAGGATGTTAGCGAAGAGAGCAAGGGAGAAGCAGGTATATAATGATATCTTGAAAGTCAGGGATTTAAAGGGGGTTATACAAGAAACTAGAGGAGGAGTTCTGACTGCTTTTCAAGAGTTTTACCAATGTCTTTATAGTGAGGAAGGGGACTTTATTGAATCAAGTGGATATTTAAAGGAAACAAGCTCTGTGCTCCTATCGGAGGCTCAACGTCTGAATCTTCTAGCACCCCCTGAATGGGAAGAGATAGAGATAGCGATTTTAGGGTTGGCCCTGGGTAAAGCTACAGGCCCAGATAACATCCCATTGGAGTTTTATAGAACATTTAGAACCCAACTAAAAAAAGAACTGGTGGAAATCTGTCAGCGAGCCTTCGAGGGGAGAGCTCCACAATCTTGGGCGGAAGCAATCATTGTTATCTTTAAAAAAAAGGGAAAAAATCCTGAAGAGATGGGGTCTTATAGGCCAATCTCTTTACTGAATACTGACAGTAAAATCTACTCGAAGCTTATAGCAAACCGGCTAAATGATCTTATGACAGGGATTGTCTCCATAAGACAACATGGCTTTATACAGGGTAGAGGTACCACGGACCATGTCAGGCGAATAATATCTTTGCTTGACTGGGCACAGGGGACTGGTTCCTCGGTCGGGGTGGCCCTGTTGGACGCCGAAAAAGCGTTCGACAGGGTCACCTGGGCTTTTCTGTGGTCAGTAATGGAGAAGATGGGGATTCCTAGAGAGTTCATCAAAGCAATAAGAACACTCTACATTCAACCGACTGCAGTAATCCGGATTTCGGGCTCTTTTTCAGGGCTGGTGCGGATAGCAAGGGGGACGAGACAGGGTTGCCCCTGTTCCCCCTTGCTATTCGCCTTGTACATCGATCCTTTTATCCGAAAGCTGGAAAAGAATTCTGCAATTAAACCAGTACAATTAAATGGATGGAAAATAAATGTTTGTGCCTATGCTGATGACATAGCCGTGGTTACGGCAGAACTCAACATGGCACTACCTAATATTATAAAGTCAGCGGAGGAATTTGGACGTTTCTCTGGCTATAAATTGAATATTGATAAAACTCAGCTTATACATTCTGTGGTTGGACGTCCAGAGAATATGAAGATAGATAAAGAGGCCACATATCTCGGAATTAAAATCTCAGCTACCATTGAGGACATTATTCCTATTAACCTAGATCCAGTAATAGTATCTTCTAATAGAATTTTAGAAAGGGTTAACAATCTGAAGCTTTCCCTACTAGGCCGAAGTAATTTGATAAAAATGCTTATCTTTCCTAAATTTCTATACATATTTCGAGCCATACCATTGTTAATATCATCAGGCTATTTTGCTCGTTTAGAAAGAATGAGCTCCAGATTTTTATGGGGGTACCGCCGGGCAAGGAGAGCGCTAAAAAGTTGTGAACTACCTCGAGATAGAGGGGGGTGGGGTATGCCAAATTTTCAACTATATCATTGGATGGCAATAATGCAACATATGGGCGTACTTTTACTACCGGAAGATCATACAGAAGATTTCCTGACCCCATCAATCTATGAAATGCTCCTGGGGACAGAGGCAAAACAATGTCTAAATCGGATCATAGAGCCAAGTTACTATAAAAAGACTAAATTCAAGATATTTGATACAGCCTATTTTATCTGGCGATCCGTTAAAAGAAAATTTCGACTCAGTGTAAATCTAACGAAATATACACCTCTGCAGAACTGCTCTTTTTTGCCAGGGATATTTCAGGATGGAGTAATGTATAGGTGGAATAATTTAGGCATCAAGAAATTGGGAGATTTATTTACAGAGAAGGACTTTGTATCATTTGAATATTTGATGCACACTTATCAAATACCTCGTTCTGATTTTTTTAAATATCTTCAGGTACGTAGTTTTTGCCTGCAGAAATTGTCACAGTCTCTAATTTTTCTGGGGAATATTGAAATTTTAGAAGCGATCAAAAACCGCCAGAGAATCGGATTTTTGTATCAATTAATTTTGGAAAAGAGGGAGGACGATTTAGAGGTGGTAGCGATCAAATGGCAGAATAAACTGAATATTTCTTGTGTAAACATAGAGAGAAGCTTAGCAATCGCTAGAAATGTCTTAATGAATGGATCACTCATCAGTCAGCATTACATGGCTATTTTCGGACTCTATTATACACCAGGGAAGATAGCTAAATGGAGTGTTGGGCGCGGGACAAGTTGTAATCGCTGTAATTTACATGGGGCCGATGCAATACATATGTTCTTTGAATGTCCGAAATTGATAAGATTTATTGCTGATGTAGAGCACTTCCTTACAATTGAATTGTTTATTCCAGTTAAATTAACCGCATCTTTAGTCTTGTTTGGTTGTGAAGAAAATGCGACTAATTCGATTTTAGACCCAGCCATCGGATTTATGTTCATATGTATGTCTGCCTTTCGTTTCTGTATAACGTCAGGCTGGCTTGATGAAGAACCACCAAATATTATTTTGTGGCGAAATAAGCTTTTATCTATGTATTATCTTGAAATCGCATTATACAAATTGAAAGGTATAAGAAAGAAGACATTTGGTCGCAACTTATGGTCCCCAGTTACTAATTGGATAGGAAATTGAATGCTTTTGTTATCGCTTCAGGTTTTTTTTTATCTATAATGAGTTACTGTTTACTGCCTTTATTTCCTTCTCGTCTTTTCTTTTTTTTCTTTTTCTTATCTTTTCCCTACTTTGCATTCTTCTTGATTTATAGCTTACAGTGCACAGCAATTGTCTTTTAGCTTGGGCAATTCTGCTTATTATGAATTGGAATCATATTATTGTTCCTCTTTGTTGATTGGATGTTTTTTTTTTCTTCTGCTGATGCCAAAAAAACTCAATAAAAAAAAGAAAAAAAAAAAAAAAAGAAATAAATCTGTTTTCCTTACGACCTGGAAGCGGTGGTAAAATGACTGTTCTTGTGCCCTTCACTCCAAGGACTCGGACTGGTGCTTGATATGAGGGACCAAACTCTTTCTTGTTATCGATCTTCTCTCGAACCAGTTCTCCAACTTGGGGTAGCCAGCCAACTACCGGGATCTGCAACGCATCATCCGATGTGGAGGGCGAATGTTCCTTTGCAAGACTGTCTCTGGTCTTTTGTAGATTCTGTAAAACATTGCAATGTTCATCTACGTCAAAGGCCCCGGCCTGGGCCTTGTAGTCCGGCCCATCAAGGTCAGGTACATACATCTTGATACCAAAGAGCATTTCGTATGGGGTCCGCCCACCCAGAGACCTTCTAGGGAGATTATTAAGCGCACGCTGCACGCCTATGAGGTGGGCTAGCCAGTTTCTACCAGTGCCTATAACTCGGGCTGTCAAAGATTGCTTTAAGTCGCGGTTCATTCGTTCTACTACACTATTACCCTCGGGTCTGTAGGGGCTTGAAAACTTGACTTGACTCCCAACGAAACCATAGCAGCCTTATATGCCTTAGAGGCGAAAGCCGGACCCTGGTCCGAATGGAAAGTACCACAGGCAAAAATTCCCACAAAGACACGCAAATCCTTAATGACAGTCCGTGAATCATCGCTTCGATGCGGCCATACCCATACAAAGCGTGTGCATGAATCAACTGCTACTAAGATGTACTTAAACGCAGTATCAGAAGAAAAAGGACCGCAGTGATCCAAATAAACGCAACCAAGCGGTTTATTAGAGATGTACAAATGTGTCTGAGGCGGACGCGCAGCAGTAGAAGGCTTAATCTGCTGGCAAATGTCACATTGAAGAACATATTCACGCGTCTGTTTGTACAGACCCCGCCACCAGAATCTCTGTTGTAGCTGAGTTACAGTGGCCGAGACGCCCGCATGCGCAGACGCCACACCTTCATGTGCCGCTGTAATCAAAGCAGCTCTGCGATCCGAGTTGGGAACTAAACGCTCACCAACTTCAGGGATTTTCACATAAGGAACCTTATCGAGACTTAAGTGGTATGTGTATTTAGAAGGGAATCCCGCAGGATATTTACTTCCCTTCTCCGTTGCAGCTACAGCTGCCAAGATGTCATCATCGATTTTGCTTTTGGACCTCGTGACTGCTGCAACTAAGTATTTTGATACCGCTGACTTCGCTGCTTCATCAGCAAGCGAGTTGCCAACAGCGTGGACCCCCACGCGCTGATGACCGAGAGTATGAATCACAAACACGAGTGGCAGCTTCTCTTTAAGTTCCGCCACTCGGACCCAGATTGTTTTATGTTTTATTGTGCTACCTTTGGAGTCACGAAAATCATTCTGAATCCAAAAGAACAAGTTTTCATTGTAAGACTGGACACAGTAGTAAGAATCGCTTACGATTAAAGTCGTCACACTAGGATCTGCGTACTCCAATGCAAGCATCAGAGCACGAAGCTCTGCCAATTGTGCGGTGCAGTCTCCAAGCGTCTGCGTGTGCACGACACTGGACTTGAACTCATCGTTCACCATAGCACCGACCACAATGGCGCATGCGGAAACGTAGGCATGTTTAGAGCCATGCGCAACCTGCGCCGAACCATCAGTGTAAATGATGCAATGGAAATCCTCCAACGGCCGCATAGCTAATGGAGCAGGATGAACAAACTCATACTGTAAATACTCCTGGGACCGTAAGGTGGCGTCAAAAATAAACGTGACATCCTGGGATGCCAAGGATGCAGCCCACTGAATCCACCGAGGGTGCAAAGCTTTGGAATTAGGTACACTGGCTTTCGTAACCGCCTCTAAGGCAGGGCACGGGGTAACAACCAACATGCGCTTTCCCTGTGACAGGGCACGTTCCTTAAGAATTGCCATCTGCACAGCCGTTAAAACTTTCTCCACAGTGGAAAAACGCAATTCAGCCGAAGTGTACAAGTGTGACTTGTAAGCAATAGGTACTGTATCTCCTTCATTAAAAGTCAGGTACGTGAAACCCACCGCCCCAGGGATAATTCTTATCACCAGGTTGGTCTGGTTATCACGAGTCTGTAAGTATTCAGAAGCGAGCAAATCAGCCTGCAAAGACTGCAGAATGGCTGAATGCTCAGGCAGCCAGCATGATTTGGAAAAAGATGGTTGTATCAAAGCATACAAAGGCTTGATACGCTGGGCATACTCCGGAATGTAAGTCCTCCCGAAATTCAGAAAACCCAGAAGAGATTGTAATTTTTTCAGTGTTGTCGGAGAGCACAACTGTGCACATTTCTCCAGGAAATGGGGTGCTAAACCCTTCCCTTCATGGTTAAGCTCGTAACCCAGAAACAACACTGTGTACTCTGCAATGTGCGACTTTGCAAAGTTAAACTTGTAACCTACATCAGCAAAGTTACAAATTATGCTATTTACTCGACACAGATGCTCCCAAAGATCGTCGTCTGTGAGATAAATGTCATCCACATACGAACAAGCAACTGGGTCGAAGCTCTCCAAAAGAGAGACAATGCGTGCGGAAAAAACTCCCAGACTGTTCTTGTAGCCCATTGGGAGTCGTTTAAACATTTTTTGCACTCCGCCGCATGTAAAACTGGTCCATTGGGAACTTAGACCATCTAATCTATGTGCATAAAAACCATTGGAAATGTCAAGCGTGGTTTTGAACCGTTTACGCTCAAGACTATTCACTAACGCAGAGCCGTGCGTATTCTGTACTGCACAGTTACGGCAATGCGAGTTCAAATGCCTATAATCCAAAACCAAACGATATGAGCCGTCCGGCTTGTTCACAGTAAAAAGGGGGTTATTCATCGGTGACACACACGTTTCAATTACACCTTGATATTCCAATTGTTCAAGGATAGCCGCGACTGAAGCTTTCGCTTCACGCCGTATGGGATATTGGGGTTGAGGCTGTGGCTGTGACCGTAAAGGAATCTCATGGCTTGGTGACAATTTATCCCAACCACACTGATAGCGGTACACAGCCGGCGCAAGCGCCAGAGCCCACTCTTCTGCAAAATGCAGCGCCTAAACCCTCGGCACTGTGTGCGCGAAGCTGGGCAGGATTACCTCCTCCCCTCGCGGAGCTGCGAGAACAAAAGGTGGGGGCCAGTCAGCCTCCGAAAGCAAAATGTCATACGTAGACGATAGATTTTCCCAAAATACCCCTTTTACAGTTCGCTGCATGTCACCTTCAATTAACAGGACAATTTCAAAAAGTCTTTCAGGGGGAGCAACATGCGTATCTGCAGTTTCGATCACAACAAAAGTTTCAGTCGCTGTCACCTTCAACAGTAGACGGAGGGCCTCTCTCACTATGGTAATCTCTGCAGCGCTGTCCAGCAAGGTCAGAGCCCACGTCAGATTCCGAAGCCGCGTTCTCACTATCTGGGGCATAACGATGCGAGGTCAGGGCAGCGACTTTCTTCGTAGTAAACTGAGGTCTCTTGGGCGTAGAGCCTTCCTGCTGATCTCCACTGGAACGCGGGCGGGGCTGACCACGTCCTTGTTGGCCACCCCGGCCTCTGCCGCCCCCTCCACCACCGGTTGACGGAGCCGATGAGTCCTGAAAGGAACGAGGAGAGCGTTGTTCAGAAGCCTGAAACCTCTCAGGCGATTTAATCATCGCGCGGTCGCGCAAATCATAAACACGATCCGACTGCGCAGGCAATGGAGACGCAGGAGTAGAAACCTGTGTTTGTTGTTGTTGTTGCTTACCCTGATTCTGTTTTTTAGGCCAATTTTGTTTCTTGGACTTTTGTTGACCACCAGTCTCCGATGTCTGACTCTGGGGCTGTTTCTTCTCCTTATCAGGAAAAGTTTTAACCCCCTTGGAATTGCGGCCCACCATTGCGTAAGCATGCACAATAATCTTTGCTAACTGTCGGGGCCGGTCGGGCTCGGGAACCATCGCTAACGCGTTAGCAACTTGAAAGTTCACTGCATCTCCCTTGACATTTGCAAGGATCACACCGCAAACCACTTCAAAAGAGCCACACAGGCGCATGCCCAATTCAACAGCCGCCTCCGGTCCATGTTCATCCTGAACACGTTTAAGGACCCCACCTAGGTTGGTCACAGACGGGGAGCCATAGCACCTCGAATAGACCGCTGCAAAAGTTTTTCCCCAGGTCTCACAGTCAGCAAGGTCAGGAGCCAGATCCTTCGGTAAACTTAGTGTAAGAATCCGGTGTTTATCACCCAGACTCGTATTAGGAAACACAGCCTCCAGCTGGCCGAATTTCTCAGCAAGCCAGAACGGAAAATCGTCCTTTTCTAAGGGCTTTTTACCCATCACGGAATTAACCATGACCGGGTTGATTTTCAGACCAGCATGTTCTGCTCGAAGCTGTGCGCCTCTAGGGGCCGCGTCCTGAACATTACGTCCAATGTAATGAACAAGCGCTCTAATCACTCCCACCGCGACCTCATGAAGCTGCCGCAGTTCGCCCACGTTACAAGCGTTACGTCTAGGGTGAGGAGTAAATCCACCCAAAGCAGGCCAACTAGTGCCTGCAATGGACAAAGGACCTAACCTCGGAGCGGTCAAAGCGTGCGGTAGGGCGCCACCAAACCAAACTCCATGCTGCCAAGCGTCAATAGGAACTTCCAGTGCCCTGTACGGAGCGTACGCCGCCGGTACAGCAGAGGCAGTGTATGTGTGGAACACACCAGAATTAGCGTCCACCGCCGGAAATGTCACCCACGAATAAAACAGTTCGTATGGGTAAGCATGTTCCGCGCTCACCACCATAACCACAGCCAAGCCATCTAAAGGAACATCATACATCCGCAAATGGCCACGCACCGCAATGCGACTATGCTGCGGGATGTCCACAGGCTGAGCCATGTTAGCACAGGAATTAGAAAAAACAAATTATACTTTGTAGCACAACTGGGTAGTAATTCAAAGAAACCGTTTTAGATAGATTCAAGCTCGAAAATGACCTATTTCAAAAATAGGTAGGTTTTTCCGACACTGCCGTTTTCCGGAAACGGGAATGTAGGCGTTAAGGTTTGAATGATATACTACTCGAGTGTCATGTTATAGGGCCAACCAACGTATGGGCGCCATGTCGCAGGGTTTCCGTTCTCTCACAGAACTGTGCTCAGAGACCTAGAACCTGGGTGAGTCAGGGTGACCCAAAACTCACCTATGTTTCAGAAATCCCCTTACCAGGCTAGCTACAGTATCTCATCGGCAGTGAATACTTCCCGATGTCTTAGACAATCCAGAACATGAACTTAGAATACCTCAGGTATCGTGGAACACATGAACACTCTTTCGTTATATTATCATTCCAAACCGAAACTGGGAGGCAATGAGAACACGTGCAAGTTTGAAATGTTTATTTTTTCAATGCAACATTCTCAAACGCAGTATCTTGTATAATACCAACATACATATTATAAAAATCAAAGTCAGCAGCATAGTCACTAATCCATAGTAAGCAAACTGTGATAACATATTATGATGCAAAATCTATAGAATTCTGTATCACCTATATTTCGCGCACCCTAATTAGCATATTATATTATATCTAAGAAGGTCTCATTTGGGCTTTAGCTGGGCGAACCCATACCTCAAATTCTCAGTAGTAGGAGATCACATCAACAGCTACCAGCTCTCAGCATGTCCAGCATCAAGTGTGTTTAGAATTTCCTGTAACTGTATCTTGAACTCACGTAAAGCCCAAAGTTGGCACAAACATTATTTGTGTTATGACTAACGTAGTACGAGGATCAGGCCTACAATAACCTTGTGTTAGAGTGTGCAGCTCTCAGTGTGCAGACAGTTGTTCCAAATGTTCCAGGCACAACTGATATCAGTGCAATAATATATTATTCTGAAGTAAATCAAATCTTTCTTCTAGGTTAAAAGCTGTAATAACAAGTAGGTGTCGTGTGCAAACCGAAGCAGAAAGAAAAGATGGCGTTTAAACTTTTAACAAGCACATGCTAACTTAACACAACCTATGGGAACGTAATAACCATATGACAGGAACTTCCATAAGAGATGCTTGGGGGGGCCCAAGACTGTCGGATTTTGAAACCTTACAACCCGAAGACTCAAGGAGAGAATTCTGTTTCAATTGCGATTTGTTTGAAGACAAAGGCGAACCCCTTACTACTTCGGGACTAGCCGGAATAGGCAAGGATTGACTAGGAACCAAACTCAGGCTAGAGGAAACATTGATAACCAAATTTGCAGGCTCCGAACTATTAGAATCTGGAATTTCGCTCGGGGACTGCAGATCAGTTGGCTTATCTTTCCCTTTGTCCCATAAATTGAAAAGCTGACATTGGCCTTTCAATTGCATGGAGGAAGAAATTTTATTACGTAAAGGGTTAGATTTCGTTTTAGACCCAGATCTCCCTACTAGAACGCATCCAGAACGCAGTTTTTTAGCCGTCATGAGACTGGATTACGGATAAAAGAAATGGATAAAACAAATATAATATAGAAATCAGAACCCTAAAATACAATACAAGCCTGAAATGGCGATGTCCAACTAGTTAATACCGGAGATCAAAGGGAGGGGGACCCAGCCCAGCCTCCTTCGGCCTCTGACGGCCTCAGACGGTCCCGCCCTTGTCCCGGGCTTCTCCCGGCGCGCTCCCGCACGCTCCCGCGTTGCGGTGCCTAAAGGGAGGTTTATAGCTGCGCTGAGGCGGGAGAGGAGCCAGCAGGGAGAGCGGGTCAGCTGAAGATAATGCCGAGGGTCAGGCGCTCCTGGGACTTGAAGTCCTGCGCCTGCCCTCGCTCGCAGCCCTGCACTCACCGCCGCCCCAGAAGCTGAACCTCTGCAGTTACAATCAGTCTTTCCTCAATTAAACACAGCGCACTTCGACACCGCAGTCCAGTGGATCCGGAGGCGATGCGGGACCCGCGAAGCGGGTTCCGCGAGGAGTGAAGTTCAGAAGGCGAAAGGAAGAGGAAGAGCTACTCCGCCAAGCTCGCAGTCCAGCAATCCTTCAGCTTCAAAGAAAACGAAACACAAGTGAGCAATCCAGCGAGGGTAACTGACTTGCCGGTTTTAGCTGCGCTGAGGCGGGGGAGGAGCCAGCAGGGAGAGCGGGTCAGCTGAAGATAATGCCGAGGGTCAGGCGCTCCTGGGACTTGAAGTCCTGCGCCTGCCCTCGCTCGCAGCCCTGCACTCACCGCCGCCCCAGAAGCTGAACCTCTGCAGTTACAATCAGTCTTTCCTCAATTAAACACAGCGCACTTCGACACCGCAGTCCAGTGGATCCGGAGGCGATGCGGGACCCGCGAAGCGGGTTCCGCGAGGAGTGAAGTTCAGAAGGCGAAAGGAAGAGGAAGAGCTACTCCGCCAAGCTCGCAGTCCAGCAATCCTTCAGCCGTATGGTACAGGGATTAGACCCCACGTCACCCAGCGCCAGCTCCAGACAATGAGGCCCGCTCTGTCCGTCGGTACCTCGCCCGAGCTGGGAATGGAAAGAAATTGCAATCTACCATCAACTCTAAGTTGATTGTAATTTTCGATTCCATATTGCGAAAGTGAAATTTGCGGATGCATGATGCATAGCATTTAGGGAAAACTGCATTCGCAATTAAGTGAATCGCAAAAAATTGTGATTTTTTTATTTGCAAATTGCAAAAAAGGTAGATGCATCTGAAAAGGCAATTTTGCAATCGCAAACGGCCGTTTTTTGCGAATCGCACTGTGTGCGATCACAAAATGGTTTGATGCATGTGCCCCATAGTCTTGAGTGTGTTACTCGTCTCTGGACTTTGTACGCTCTTCTTTATGTTCTGACCGTCCTTCTCTCTTGGAATTCTTCATCGAGCCCTGAAAGGAACGAGAGGAACGTGTATCAGTATCCTGATACCTGTCAGGTTTCCCTATTCCTAAGGTTGTGCCTCCTTTCGGAGATCTACCTCTGGATTGAGATCTGTTTCCTTTATTCTGTTGTTTTTTATTATTGTTATCCCACTTCTTTTTAGGAGAAGCAGGGTCTGTTCATTTCATTTTCATTTAAGGGCCATATGTATCAAGCCAATTTTCATTTGCACATGCTGCGAATCGCTAAAAACAGCGTTTGTGAATGAACATTCGCTATTCTCAATGTATGAAGCCAAAGAGCCTTGCAAAATGAGAAATCACAAAAATTGCGATTCCTTACATTGAGAGAGCCAAAAATCTGCGAATTTCCTTGCGATTCCTTATTTAGCGATTTCTCAGTTAGCGAAATTTGCAAACGGGATATCGCAAATTAAGGAATCGCAATGGTATCTATGAAAAAATCGCAAATTGCGAATTCAGGAAAATTGCAATTACCACATAGTGGGAGCAGGTGGTAACCAGATGCAAACTATTTAAGGAGTCCCAGAATGCAACAGACTTCTATCCACAATGGCTGGGCTGTACGTGATAGCCAAGAGGCTGCGACTCAGAGCTGCTGCACAGAGGAGGAGATGCCAGGAGAGGATATTCCGTGTGCACATTTCTATCATCCAGCGCACAGAGGAGGACATCTACACACTCTACAGACTGGATGAAGAGAGTATCCTTGATTTAATTGAGGAACTCAAACCCTTCCTTGAACACCCCAAATGCAGGACACAATCCATCTCCACCCACATCCCGGTCCTATGCTCACTCCACCTCTTGGCATCAGGTAGTTTCCAGTGGGTGATAGCCTCAGCAGGAGGGGTGTCACAAAGTGCACTTTTGCGCCTTTACCACGCATTCCTTGATGCCATGGTACAGAGGCTGCATCACCACATTCCCTTCCCAAGCACACCACAGGCACTAGCCCAGACCAAGCAGGACTTCTATCAGATTGCCTAATTCCCCCATGTCATAGGATGCATAGATGGGACACATGTTGCAATCTCCCCTCCCTCCCAGACTGAGTACGTGTTCAGGAATCGCAAAAGCTACCATTCCCTGAACATACAGGTGGTGTGTGATGCCAAACACATAATCACAGACATTGTTGAAAAATGCTCAGGCAGCTCGCACACCGCTTTCATCTTCCGTCACAGTGGGATACACCGTAGACTCACAAGTTGGGAGTTTGACAAGGGAAATTTACTAGGTAAATGCATTTGAACAGAGGCCACATTTTGTAGGACTAGCATGTGCAGAACTGTGTGTAACCATGTCCATCCCACCTCACAGGTGACAGTGCGTATGCAGTCTGGGGCTTCATACTGAAGCCCTACCTGAATCCTGCCAATGCTGGGGAGCGGCGATACAACAGAGCACACATATCAACCAGAGGCACCATTGAACGCACATTTGGGATACTCAAGAGCAGATTCAGATGCCTCCACAAGAGCGGAGAGGCACTACAATACAGCCCCCATACCTGTTGCAAAATAGTGGTAGCATGTGCCATGCTGCACAACATCGCCACCAGGAAAGGCACACCGGTGGAGCTCAGTGAATCCGATTCATCTGATGTGGGGGGGCCTGGCCCAGGACGTATGCCAGCCGGTGTAGCTGGTGCAGCTGCTGGGTGCCAGAGGCGAGATGAAATAACACGCAACTATTTCTAGATGAGTAAATAAGATACAATGCTAGATCCCATTAGTGCGACTGTGTTTTATTCCTTAACTGCAGGATCAATTATGTCACACAGCCTGAATGACACCCAATGTCTCTCCCAATGTCCAGCACATGTTATTGTCACAGTGCTAAATGTTAACAGGAGCAATTGTATAAGAACAGTGGGTAGCTGCACCCATCCAGTGTTCACATATGCCGCACCTCATATGCAGCGCTGTCGTGAGGAAGCCCCTGTTTGGGGTTGCACAGACCGCTCCTCAGTTGGGCCAGTAGGCCTAGTGTTACGGGCACTACGGCGCCTATCCATGGTGGGTGGGGGGTGACGCTGCTCCTCCCTGATAGTGCGTCCTTTTCAGTGGGAGTCAGGACACCAGGCCCAGTGGTGCGAAATGCCTGCAGCTCATCAACTGCTGATGTGATTTACACCCATGCCCTAGCAACGTCCTGGCTGTTGTGGGCCACTTCGCGCTGCATGCAGATGCTGCGCCTGGATAGGACATTGGTGGCAAAGGACAAGCGGTTAACCGCACATGTGTATAGGTCCAGGCGCTAATTTCTTCACAGAGTGCCTCCAGGGCACCCGTCATGCCTCTGAAGCCTGCCCTCACTTCCCTCTGTAATGCTTTAATGTTTTTTTGCTTGCAGGTGCTATACCTGCAACATGTGCATCTCCAGGCCTGCGAATACTGTTTCCTCCCCAGGATCTGCACCACTGCTGGATGTGCGTGACCTGCGCCTGCTTGGGACTTGTGGTAATGCATCGGCATATGCAACTTCTTGTCGCTGTGGCTGTTTTGCCTCAGGGGGCACATTGTCATTGCTGTCCTGGCCCTCGTCCTCCAATGGGGGTAGTGGTCGGACAACATGTCTCCTGCGTTGTTTTGGAGGGTTGATGGGGCTTTCATCCTCCTCTGTGCCCTCCTCTTGCCCTGCTGCTTCAATGTTTGGGGAACCTGCCTGTCTCCCATTGTAGGCTGTGTTCCAGATGGTGCTGTGGATGTAAAAGCACACATTTATTTACTGTACTGACTTACACTTGACAATTATTAAATGTCACTGTTTTGTATTTCATGTGTCTTGTATTTGCCTTTCCTGAGGTGCACATTCTATTGGGGACTGGCTGGGTATACATGCACCACTGTTATGTACATATGACTACATCTCCCATAATGCATTGCTGTGTGTGATTGGATGCCTTCCCTAGACTTTGTCCTGCCCCTGGCTCGCTGTTGGGGGGGGGTTGAGGGGTGTCAGGGGTGTGATGGCATGCTTCTTACCTGGTCCTAGTTCCTGGTGCTCCGAGCTGTGTAGGTCAGCCATGCCAATTACACCTTCAGGTAGCAGGGTCCCCTCCACCAGTTCCTCCAGAGGTGTGCTGTCAGTGGCTGTAGAGGTTCCTCCACCGGTCGTCCTGGACTGCTCCAGCCTGGCAGCCGCCTTCTTCTTGGAGCGCTGGCGCAGGATCATACCATCGCTTCCTTAGATCGTCAACACACCTGTGTGTCACCCCTACAGCATTTACTTTCTCCTGAATGTCAGCCCAGATGCGGCGCTTGCGTGTTTCAGGCATCTTGAGAGTTTTTTCCCGAATAGCAGTTCATGGCTGACCATCATTTCTTGTATTAAAACCTACAGATCTGCCTCAGAGAATTTCTGCTTCCTCTTCCTCTGCATTTCAGCCTGCTGTTGCTGCTGTGTTTCCTGGCTGGCCATGTCTCCACTTTCTGCCATTCTGTTCAAAACTGCTGGGTTCACTCTCCAAAACTCTCTGACTGTGAATCAGCAACTGAAGTGCAGCATGGGTAGCCACACTTCCTGGTTGTGATGTCATCAAGCTGCTCCTGAGTTTCCGATTGGCAGATTCGGAAAATCGCAATTTTGTGGGTTTTTTTCTGTTAAGGAATAGCAAAATTGCGATTTTTTCTGTTAAGGAATCACAAAATTGCGATTTCTTAGATTAAGAAATCGCATTTGGGGTTCTCGCAATTTAATTAGCCATTTTTCAATGAATCGCTATTTATTTGTGATTTCTTTCATACATTCCATTTTGCGATTCCGAAATTGCGATTCGGTAAAAATCGCATTTTCAGAATCGCAAAATGGTTACTTGATACATATGGCCCTTGGTCTTTATTTCGGTAAAAAGAACCATGAAAGGTTTTCAGCAAAAGATAAACCAAGACAAACATTCCCACAATACATTGTATTAAACATGACATAGAGTACTACTAATTCCTCTGGATTCTACATGGGTTTGGCTGACCAGTTTTGTGATGTTCTAAAGATACTTCAAATTTCTCAGTATTACATGATAATATAAAAAAAAAAATTTAAAAGCAGATTTGAGGAATAAACATATCAGATCATTTAATAAAACACCAATACAAACAAATAGATATCTCTAAAATAGTCTTTAAAAAATCTTATTTCAATAAAAAAAGACAATGTTATACATGATATTTAAATCAATGTGTATTTCATATTATACTCATAAAGTGCACGTGCCAAGCTCACTGAATTTCCCATTCGGTTTCAAAGCCTAGAGTTTCAGACCTTCCCTTTTCCTTATCAAGCTTACGCCAAACAGATACCGACTAACGCTAAAAACCACTGTTTGTGTGGTATCGGATCGTAATAATCTTTCTGCTTCAAGGAAGGATCTAGTACCGAGCAAGCGGCAAATAGCGTTTGTCCATTTCTTCCTACATCGCGCATAGGCTGAACAGAAGAACAGCAGATGTGTGTCATTCTCTATTGCACCTAGATCACATAAGACACATCTGCCCTCCTCCACCTCGCCCAGCGCCCATTTCACAGAATTTGACTTTATTTGTAGGATACCATAGCGATATTTAAGGTATAAAGATTTAGCGAGCTGTGGCTGTATTTCATCTAGGAAAGGCTCAAAGTTCCAAACTATTTTCATTTGTAGGAACCGTGTTGTCAATGATCCCACCCTTGAGGAATGGGACATGGAATCATGCTTTCCTTTAGGAGGCCGTTGTCAAGCCAGGCGGATCATCCCAATAATGCTTTAGTGCCAATTTTAAAAAACAGTTGTGAATATTCTTTTACCAGGTCAAACCCACACCTTTATTTAATCCTAAGATTTCCTCAAGACCCTCTCTGTAATGGATGAGCTCCTCTGTGCACCACAGGCGAACACAAAACAACAATGGTCTTAGGTTAGTCTGATCATCCACACTGTGACAATTTAAATCCATCAATACAGGAGTCAGTGATGATCGTGTGGGGAGACGTAATATTTTCCTTAGAAACTTGTTTTCGCCCAACTTGAATGTTTCATTTGTCACGGGGCCCCACAGGGGTCTGCTTGGAACTGTCCTTTTCGGGACTGCCCGTCAGTTGTGGTTTTTTTTATTTCTTTGTTTATTAATTGCAATTGGCAAATAGTAGTATGCATACAGTTCAACCTTATGACATCAGGTGCATGTTGTTTAACAATGAACAATTAGTCAATCAGTCAGCCCAGATACACACTTGTTATTCCTCGACATTTTCATTTCGACAGATGGTGATACACACAAGTTCCCTCGATATATGTTCCACCCACCCCATTTTTTATCCCACTTTTTGGGACATCCTCTAGATTTATACACTCCTTTTTCTGCAATCATACTCTTATCCAGTTCTGCAGCCCAAGTCCCTGTCAATGGTCTTTCTGCTACCCCCCACTGCATTTCTATTGCTCTTTTTACCAGTGTGTATCCCAAAGTAACTGTTTGACATTCCACCTCCATAAGATCAGTCGCTTCCCAAATGTTAAGAAGTCCTAATGGTGGTGTAAGGTCAATCTTTTTCCCTAGAGTGTCCTGCAAGTGAGTTGTTGCCGCCTCCCATATGGGTCGTATGAAGGAACAGTCCCATATTGTGTGTCTTAAAATGTTGCCTCTCGGTGACACCCACGCAGACATGCTCAGTTCCTATACTCGTTAAGGTAACCCCGGTGAAGTACGTTCTATGCACAATTTTTAATTGTATCAAACGAAAGCGAAGTGCGATACCTGCCTCTCATCAGTGCCATATGCCAATCATCCTCTGCTATGTCTCTCAATTCAGCTTGCCACCTATTTCGGAGAGCTTGAAAGGGGCCAGGTTGGTTATTGCACTGTTTGCTGTATGTTAGTGATATGGCCTTATCTGGTATTGGTTCAGAGAGCAGCCAGTCTTCGAAAGGGTATGAATCCGGTAAAGTTCCTATATCTGGGAGTGTTGCTGTTAGAGCATGACGGATCTGCAAGTACCGAAATGTTTCCCCCCAAGCCAATTCATATTTCCCCTGTAATTCACAGAATGTGAGGATTTTACAGTTCTTAACTAGATGGCTTATGGTGAAGATTCTGATTGTATCCCATTTATCAAATTCTGGTTGATAACAAAGGAGTCCTAATTTCTGAGTGGGCCACAACGGCATGGCCTGGGTCATTACATCAGTCCAGCCCAGACGTTTAGTCCCCTTATACCATATTTCCACCGTTCGAGCCGTAGGGCCTAGGTATCTCCCTTTCTGGAGCTTCGTATATATAAAGATCCTAGGCAATCCTTTCTCCTCGTCTGATATCTGTCTAACATGTAGGCAGGGTCTATCGGAGAACGGTACATTCATTGATTTACTACTACCAGTTTTGAGGCCCAATAGTAAATCTGTATATCCGGAAGTGCGTCAGTTGTGCTTTTAAAGCTTTCCCATCCAAACTGTCTCTGCCTAATTCTGCGTATGCAGTTTCAATTATTTTGGGTCGTTCGTGTTGCTGTTCTAAAGGACTGAACTCGCACAGGCGTTGGCGGATTGCCACTGATGTTGGCTCCCATTTCATATTTTCTAATATTATTGCTGATACCTAAGTGTAATTACCAAGTAATTTCATCCATAAGTTCTGAGCAGGCTCTGCCCGGTACTCGTTTTGTACTTGTCTTAATACTTCTGGCACTACAGCTAAGGATGGTACACCATGAGGTCTGGTATAAATGGCAGCGAAGACTGTACCCTAAGAGGTACAATCCTCTTATTGTGGTGTAATCCCCATGGGCAAGCAGATTGTCAGCATTCTGTGTTTTTCATAAGGGCTGGTATTTGGAAGCACCGCTTCTAGCTGTGTTATTTTCTGAGCTATACAGAATGGTATTTGTTTGTGTTTTGTGGGCATTTTACCCATAACTGCGTGTAATGTTTGCGGTGTAAATGTTGTTGCTGTGCTCTGGTTAGAAGCTGCATATGGTATAACCAATGCTGGTTGGACTGTTAGTGGCCTCATGATGACTTGGATCATGTTTCTTTAAAGTTGTATCAACTCTTTGTGTTGTACGAGTAATTCATCTTGTTGCATTGTACTAATGTCAGGATGTGGTGTGTAGGTCGCTAGTATCGGACATGTTGTTCCTGGTCTTCCTAGCGGACTGAGCCTTACTCTTCTTCTTATATGGGGGAGGCTGCCTTTAGGGGGCGTGGCTTGGGCGCCGATGGAACAGGCGGCTTGAGCCGATAGCTCCGTGCCCGATCCCCAATTAATCCTGTAAATTGGGGTCTTCAGTGGCCTGGGAGCACGGAGCCTGTGTTTGAACACCTACGGCACAGCCCGAGCCCGGCGATCTGGCTGGCGGAGCCTTGGTGGCGGAGCTTTCTTTGTTATCGCCAGGACCGGGCGACCTGCAGCGGAGGCTTTAAAATGGCGGTGCTGGCAGCCCGATAGCCCCGGAGGGAGCGGACCCATCCCTGGCGCAGGTGAGACGACCGGCTAGGATTTGGCTGGAGGAGGACAGCGGCTGCTGAGCGTTGGGACCGGCATCCGCGAGGAGGAATTACGGAGGTGGCAGCTGCTTACCGGCAGCCGGCGAGACCAGCTAAGTGCCTCAGGATGGCGGGCGGCGAAGCGCTGTAGTGATCCACGCCCGGAGGTCGGGGCCCCGGAGAGGTGCAGGACAGAGCTGGATCGGGCGCTGACAGGCGCCGGGGATCCCCCCTTGCAGTGACCATCGGGATTGCCGGAAGCGGAGCGGTGCACATGGTGGGGGCCTGGCGTAAGCTGTCCATTGTCTCGGGAGCCGGGAGCACCCCCGCTTTGAGGACAGAGGGCACTATCGTTGGGTTTGTGGCTGTGCTTGGTGCGGTAGTGCCGCGCCTGGGGGCGATCACAGAGTATCATCGCGAGGGTGCAGACCCCCCTCCCCCCCCGGCGCAGGACACGTGTGGACTACCGGGAACATAAGGTGGTGCAAGCGGGGTGCTCGGCTTTGGCGTATGCAGGGGGGCGCTTAGAGCGGGGCGCCCCTGATTGGTTCATTAAGAGGCGCGCTGAGGACCCTGCGGCGGTAGGGTCTGATTTCTTGGAGTGCTGAGACCCCTCCTCCGGCGCGGCCGCCGACCACCGAGGCGGTGTGCGCTGGTCCTGCAGCGCCTGTGGACGATCTGGGGGTTCCCGCATCCACCAAGAACCTCGAGGGGCCAACTTCTGAAGCAGCGCAGCAGAGACTACTTGGAGAGGGAGTTGCTGTGGAGGAGCTGCTACTCGGCTGACACGACGGACTGCTGGGGATTGGTGTCACCCTGCGGGCATCGGGTGAAGAGCATCTTCCTGCAGCTTAGACACGGTGGGTTGGGCCCGAGAACATTATTACGTAGCCTGGTGGCTGGTGCGGCATACATGATGAAGCCGGGAGCTGCGTGGGAAGGTGAGGCAACGCAGATACCACCCCGGAGGGTGAGGAGCCGAAGGGGGGCTCGGAGGCCGAAGTGAGATTGAACCAACGTCTGGATCAAATCCTCGAGGCCATCACTGCGACCAAAGAATCCCTGCATAACGACATCGCGCAGGTGGCTACGGGGCTGGGCCTCCTGAAGGCTGATCACTCAAAGCTGGCTGACCGGGTAAAGGACACTGAATTGACGGTACGCGATTTGAAGCCGGCGGTGGTGACGGTTGAACGAAAGTTGGAGGGTGCACTGCAACAGCTGTCAGCACTAGAAAAGAGGGCGGAGGATGCAGAAAGCAGGAACAGGCGCAATAATGTGAGAGTGGTCGGCCTGCCGGAGAAAATTGAAGGGGGGGATATGATTGCCTACCTGGAGAACTGGTTTAGGACGCAAGTAGCCCCGGAAGGATTATCTCCCTTCTTCACGCTGGAGAGGGCGCATAGAGTCCCGGCCAAACCGCCATCACTGGGGCGCCCTCCCAGGCCTGTGGTAGCTCGTCTCCTCCACTACAAAGACAGAGATCTGCTGATTCAAAACGCGCGGTCACTGGGACCTTTTCAAGTGGAGAACAGCTCGGCGACAATCTTCCCGGATTATACCCAGGACGTCCAACGACTTAGGGCATCTTTTCTTGCGGTCAAGAAGGAGCTCAGGACTGAGGGGATTCAGTATTCCTTATTATTTCCTGCTAAATTGCGGATCATTCTGGATGGCACGACGCAGTTTTTTGTTACCCCTGAGGAGGCCTGGACTTGGTTGGAGACCTATAGAGCGGGAACTGATCGCAGACACAAGACTGAGAGCGACCTCCCTAAGCCGGCGAGGGTTCGCCAATTGCAACGTCTCCGTAAACGGCATAAGACCCAGCAAGCTCTGCTGCTCGCGCAGCTGGCGGCGGACAAACAGGAGGCACTGGCGGCGACGGCAGCCATTACAGGATCATGGAGAGAAGAGTTGGTGGAGGGTTCGGCTTCTGAGGACGACAGGAGACAATCCGGGACTGAGATTTCGGATGTGGATAGTACTGTTGGGCCAGAGGTGACTCCCCGCTCGGCGGATGATTTGTGACTTGCACGACCTCCGGGGTGGAGCACGGTGCATGGATGGCTGTGCTGGGGGCTGGACCCCATTGTATCCTTCTGGATTGGGGTAGCTATACCAGGCCATGGGGGGATCATGGGGCGAGGGGCTGAGGCGAGAGTGGCCGCTCGTCGGGGTACAACTGCACTCCTACTGCCCTTAGGGCAACCTGCAGTGGCGACTGCAGGGTAGACCTGTTTGTTTGATGTGTAAGGTTTGGATGGGGGCTGAGGCGCAGTTGCTGGTTCCTGTTCTGGCGATGGGGGCGTTGGGGGTTCTAGGGGTTGTTTGGGGGGAGGGTCCTTCTGATGCTGGTGTGGGCGGGCGAGCCGTGGTAGGGCTGCTATGGAAGAGGGGTGTCAATGGGGATGATGCCTGAGATGAAGTGCGTCACGTGGAATGTGCGGGGGCTTCACACCATGTCCCGACGCCACAAAGTACATGCATACTTGGTGCGCCGAGGGGTCCAGATAGCGATGCTCCAAGAGACCCATCTTACTAAGTTGGAGTGTGTGACACTTCAGAAGTGATGGAGAGGGCAGGTGTTTGGGACAACGTATTCTGAGTTGCGAGGGGTGTACTGATTTGGGTGCGGGCGGGAATCCCCTTTCAGGTGACGAGTCAGACGATTGACCCAGAGGGTAGATATGTGGGGGTGGCGGGGAGGCTGTATGGTAGGGAGGTGGCACTCTGCTGTATCTACGCCCCGAACACCGACCAGCCCCGCTTCTTCGACTCCATTTCGGGTCTCTTGGCCCAATATCTGGCGGGGCAGGTAATACTGGGAGGCGACTTTAATTCCATTAGAAAAAGGAGGTGGGGGGGTCAAAAGGGGAAAGTTTAATGACCACGGTAGCTCAAACCCCTTTATCAACTGAAGAAACAAACAAGAGGTACCTGGTCAGATCACTTATCTACGTGCTGTGTCATGCCCAAAAGACCACTACGCCAACATGTCCTCACAGTGATAATACTGGGTTAGAAAAATTCCCATCAGCCCACCGTTATTGGTGGAGTGTCGTCATGTGGGATGTAGACCATGAACCATAATTTCTCCCAGTGCACCTGATGATGATGCGGAGATAGGTTCTGAAAGGTGTTGTTCTGAACCACAGTATTTCAGAGGTAGGACCAATGGAGTGCAGTGCTTGTGTAAAAGAAAACAACGGTGATTGTAAAATTGGCTCCTGGGACAAAAAATATGTTTATTCAGTCTTGTCCAGGGTCAAGAATAAAAGCAACGCCTCATAGTCTTAAAGAATGGCTATGTCATGGCGTAGTGCATAGTGATCCACTATGCACTACGCCATGACATAGCCATTCTTTAAGACTATTTTTTGTCCCAGGAGCCAATTTTACATCATCATCATCAGGTGCACTGGGAGAAATTATGGTTCATGGTCTACATCCCACATGACGACACTCCACCAATAACGGTGGGCTGATGGGAATTTTTCTAACCCAGTATTATCACTGTGAGGACATGTTGGTGTAGTGGTCTTTTGGACTTTAATTCCATTACTGATGTCACCTTAGACAGATCCCATCCCCCGCTGATTACGTCCCCGGTGCGCAGAGTGGCGAAGCAGAGGAGAGACTGGCAGGCTGAATGGGGGCTGATTGATGTGTGGCGAGGGCAACATCCTGTGGACAGGGACTACTCCTTCTTTTCAGCACTCCATGAGCTACATGTCAGGATTGACACGATCCTCTGTGACCCCGCCACCGCTTCCATGGTGAGACACACCGAGTACCTGGCTCGGACCGTTTCTGATCACAATCACCAGTTGATTTCCCTTCAGTGGCAGCGGGTGAGGACAGCGATTCCTACTTGGCGACTGAATCCGGACTCTTTGGAAGATCAGGTCTTCCGTACCGAGATCCGTGAAGGGGCGGAGTCATTCTTTGCGATTAATAAGGGCACAGCCTCCACTAGGGGACTAGAATGGGACGCATTCAAAGTGGTTATGAGAGGCCTCTGTATTGGGAAACATTCTGGGGAGAGGAAGGTGGTACTAGCGGAGGTCGAGAAGGCGGAGGAGGCGCTACGGGAAGTAGAGAAGCGGAGGCCGGAACAGGGGGTGCTGCAGACACGGCTCCTGGAGGCTAAGGAACTGGTGGCATCGGTGACCGAGAGGTTGAGATGCTATGATTATAGGCAATACATGATGAGGGTCCATGCTGAGGGCGACAAGGTTGGCACGCTATTGGCGCGACTGGCGAACCCGGAACCATGGGGGTGTGCGATCATGAGCGTGAAAACGGCATCGGGAGATATCGTCTATTCCCAAGGGGCGATCCTCTCGCGTTTCACCTGGTATTATGGGACCCTATACCAAAGCCGCTCGGAGACTGAGGGTGAGGCCCTGTCCGATTACTTGGCGGAGCTCACTCTCCCGCAGCTGGAAGAAGAAGACGCTGAGGCCCTGGGCGCTGCGATCTCACTGGCGGAGGTTAGGGAGGCGATCAAACACATGGCACGGAAGAAAACGCCTGGGGTGGATGGCCTTCCGGTCGAGTTTTATGCTGCCTTTGGTGACATATTGGCGCCCCAATTGTTGGAAGTCTATAATGAAGCGTTGAAACAGGGCCAGCTGCCCGGCTCCATGAGGGAGGCTCTGATTGTGCCCCTGCTGAAGCCGGGGAAAGATGGGACGGATGTGACCTCTTACAGGCCACTGTCTATGTTGACGGTGGACTATAAAATCTTGAGCCGCATCCTGGCCACCAGACTGCTGCCACACATGACGTCGCTGGTCCACGAGGATCAGGCTGGCTTCATCCCCACTCGGAATACCTCGACCAATGTCCGCCGCCTGGTGCGCGTCTTGAGCAGGGAACTGAACCCGAGCGTCCACCCTGCGGTGTTATCTGTCGACATCGAAAAAGCATTTGACCGTTTAGAGTGGGGCTATTTGGATGAGGTCCTGGGGAAGTTTGGCCTGGGGGCTGGGTTCCGGCGCTGGACTAGAGTACTGTATTCCTCGGCGACTGCCAGGGTGAGATTGAGCTCGGTGGTCTCCCCGGCCTAACCGGTCCAGAGGGGCACACGACAAGGGTGCTCCTTGTCGCCTCTATTGTTTGCTTTGGCTATAGAACCCTTGGCGATTCGTGCTAGGTCAGGGTTGGTGCACAGGGGGATCGTCTGCCGGGGTGAGCACCATCTTATATCGCTTTACGCAGACGACCTGCTGTTGTTCCTGGAGGACACGGCTGGGGCGCTAGAGGTAGTAGTGAATGCGCTTACCGCATTTGGGGCCCGGTCGGGTCTTAGGGTGAACTGGCGCAAGACTTGCCTTTTCCCGCTGAGAGTGGGGACGCCCCAGCCGCTACTACCGGCGGAAGTGATTTGGGAAGACTCCTGTTTCACTTATCTGGGAGTGAGGATTTACCATAGTTCTGAAGGGTTGCTGGAAGGGAACATAGGTCGGTGTGTGAGGGCCTAACGGGGCTCAACGGCGTTCTGGGCCACGCTCCCGCTATCGGTGGTGGGCAGGGTGGCGCTGCTCAAAATGGTGGCCTTGCCGCGCCTCCTGTATTATTTTAGGACATTACCCATTTGGATCCCAAATAGGTTCTTTAGGGAACTGCGGACCCTCACCACTGGGTTCCTTTGGGGGACCGGGAGGAGACGGGTGGCATTGGACACGTTGCGTAGGCCGAAGCTTGAGGGAGGGATGGCGGTCCCGGATTTCGAACTATATTACTTAGCGGCGCAGCTGAAGATCCTCACACAACATGTGGCGAGGGAATTTCGGGGGCCTGACTCACACAGAGGGAAGGGGATCCCGCGACATGTCCTATCCTACGTTATTATGTCCCAGCGGCTCGATGTGCGGGACCTGACACTCGAGGAAAGAACGCTGCAGGCTGTGTTGGAACAGGAGTCGGAAGCGAGCAGGAGTGCAACGCCCGTATGCCCCGGAAATGCCTCTGGGCATGTTGACAGCGCTGCCGCACGACTGGACCCCCCTTATGGAGTGGGAGGAGTTGGGGCTCCAGGTGGTGGGCAATTTGTACGCTGTGGGAGAACTGCTGCCTTTTCAAGCGGTGCAAGACCAGTTTGGAATCCCGGCGGGGCACTTCCTTTTGTACATGGCCATCACGGCGGCAATCAAGAAGCATTGGGGAGAGGGTCAGACGGAACCAGAGACCGCGTTGGCGTGTCAGTATGTTGTGATGGCAGCGGGAACACTCAAGGCAATTACGTGCCTCCAGTCACGAATGCTCGGGGAGGGACTGACACCTCTTACTGGGTTGAAGCTGAAATAGGAGGAGAGTGTGGGGAAACCCATACCGGACGTCACGTGGGGTCAGCTCTTGCGTAGAGCAGGGAAGGGTTGCAGGAATGCACGCTTCCAACAGTGCACTTCTTTGTGGTCCACAGGGCCTATCTGACCCCGGGCAGGATACAGAGGCACTTCCGGGGTGTGGGGGCGGCTTGCCCTAGATGTTTCCAACCGGGGGCTGAGTTCGACCATATGTTCTGGGATTGCCCAGGATTGGGCTCCTACTGGACGGAGGTGGGGGAGCTTCTGAATGAAGTGACAGAGAGACAGGTGTCCTTTGACAAGGCAGCCTGCCTGCTACTATGGTTTCCTCATACAAAGAAGACGAAGGTTACCAGCAAGTTTATCGACCTGGGGCTAATCCTGGCTCAAAGGGAGCTCCCATGGCGCTGGAAGTCGGCGGAGGGCCCGTCCAGTAGGCGCTGGGCGTTGGAACTGAATAAATGGGCCAAGAGTGAAAGCATGATCCGGCTTCGGCAGGCCACGCGCGCTGCGGATGAGAGAGGATTTAGGTTGTTGGGGGAAAAAAGAAAAAGCAGCTCCATTCGATGAGCCTACATTGACTGAAGTCGATTTATTGTGCACATTGCTATCTTGCGGCCCTACGCCCTCCCGGATTGTTGACTCTTGCCGCCCTGCCTCCGGGATGTGGGCTAAATGGCTGTGTGATGCTGCAGGAGTTCTGGGGGGTGGGCGATATGTGGAGACGGGCAGAGATATATGTGTGCTGTATGATCCTGATGCTGCAATAAAAATTGTTTTAAAAAAAAAAATGGGGGAGGGTGCCTTTAAACCAGTATTCATATTCCTGGTACATCAGCGGAACTTCAGTGTCCTCATATGGAACGTATTCCGCTGGTATTTTATCTTCTATATAATAATGAAACGTTTTTGATCTTGCATTTGCTGTATAAAAGGAGGGGTCATCAGTATTCAGGCCATACATTTTTACAATTGTTAACACCGTGACCCCGAAGTAGCAGTTTGTAGGCCTCCTATGTTCAAGCATTGTCCAATCCTTGTCCGATGCAGTCAATTCACAGTTGGAGCCAACATGTGTCCGTTAGATAGTGTTCACTCAACATCAGACGTAGTAGACTGATCCCCATGTTCTCCTCTCAGTGGCCTTCTCTGCACTCCCAGGTGAACCTTCTGTTGTATGAATTTCATTACTTCCGATGGTTCAGCGAAGATCCAAGTTTTGCCATCAACTGTGAGTTTTAATCTGGCCGGATATAGCTTAGCATACGGGATATTCAAGTCTGTCAGTTTCTGTAGTGCTGCAGTGAATTTATTCTGCGCTTCCTGCACTGATGACGTGAAGTCTGGATGAATGGATATATCCATACTTTGTGCGATAACTTGCCGAGATCTCTGGCCTTTCGGAGCACCACATCTCTGTCTCTGTAATTTAGTAACTTGGCGATAATCGGTCTCGGTATGGAACCAGTAGGGGGTTTTGGCGCCAACGATCTGTGGGCACTCTCCACAATAAATAATTCTGAAAACGTCTCATGACCCAGCAGGGAGATGAGTAACTGTTCCACGTAATGTTTTATTGGGTCCGTGTTTGTCATCTCTGAAACTCCCATTAAGCGGACGTTGCTCCTTCGGACCTAGCTTCCAAGTCTTCTGACTTTGCTGTTATGACCGCCAATTTCTTCTCCATCCTTGTCTGTTTCACGTCCATCTGTACTTGGCCGTCTTCAGCTTCAGGTATTCTCCGCTCCACCATGTCGAGTCTTTCTGTGTGTTTATCAATCCGCTCTGACATCCTATCAACTCTATACGTCGAGGAATCAATCTTCCCATCAATATTCGACAGTGCCGTTTGAATTGTGGTAAACATGCCTTGGATGCCATCGCCACCCCGCCTGTTGCTCCCATCGTCGATTGTACTGCAGGTTGTTCATCTGTACTTTGATCCTGATGTTTCTTTGTTTGTTTGAAGGTGATTTTTGGTTGGGTGCGGTCCGTTTTACCCATCACGCAGTGAATACGTGATCTAATCCACATGTATGTTGACAACTGCGACTCCAAAGGAAAGGCGTCTTAATGTGGGACCCTCAATCCGGTCTGTGGCGAGGCGTTGAACTCTGCCTTATATGACGAGCAGATCCTGTTCGTATATGTTAGTCTGAGTGCTATTTCGTAATGGATCTTCAGGCTCCGGTATGGATGCGGGAAAAGCAATCCTCAAGGGGGCGTTTACAAGGATTTCACTAGTCCTTGTTCTTCTGCCTCTTTTCTTGAGGTACCAGGTACTGTGTCCTGTTCATGTACCTATTTGCCGCTGCAAGCGTGTATCACAGCTCCACCCAGACATGAATCTGCCACAAACTGTGCTTGCGCGGTCCTGGCTGTCGTGTTCATGCTGTTTGCTGGGCGGCACACCAAAACACAGGACACAGGTTAGTCGGGTATTCCTTTTATTTTCATATCGTACAGCGTCCCGTCATCACGTCCTTACTCGTCCCTGTCCTGGTTATTGTCTGTCCCCTTTCCTGTGTCGTCACCGGATCTGGTGTCCGGTGGCCTGGTCACTCTGCCTGAGGACCCACAGGGTCCTAACGCCCTACTGTCCGTCGCCCACACTGTCGGGTCACGACACTGGCCTTTTACTGGAGCCACCCCTTATAGCCAGGTGCTCAACAGACGGGGGAAGGGGGGAGGTGTCCCACGTGTTTTGCACCGCTGATGTGTGAGCAAGGGGAGTTCAGAGCGTCCTCCCTGTGGTCTCAGTTGACTGTGGCACCGTGGAGCTTTGTGGCTGAGATATATCTCGCACCCCAAGGCCCACGCGTTCCTGTAGGGTCTGTGTGCGCTTCTGTGCAGTCAGTGTCCTTGGTCAAGCAGCCCTGTGGTGGTAATAACGTGCGTAGTAAAGTGAGCCCTGTGCCCTTTCTCCTGCGCCCCACAGGGTCCCATGGGCAGCTGCTGGTGCACCTCCCGGTGTCTTCCTGCCTGCGAGGGCGCACAGTGTTAGTAAAAATTAGGCCCCTGAACCCTGCCCGAGTCAGCTACAGGTCTCCGGCGCCCAGCGGGGCCTCCGCAGATGTCCTGCCGCTCTCCTCCAGCAGCCCCAGGGCACAGGTGGCAGCGGGTCCCCCTTCCTCCCGGGACCGTGCCATGTGCCGCAGGCCTCGGCGTGTCTCTTACTGTGGCCCACGGTTTCACTCTCGTGTTCTGCTCAAGGGCCGTGGACGGATATTTCAGCCCCTCTCGGGGACGGACACCGCTCCTCCCTGACCTCTGTCGCGCCACCTCTTGTTCTCCATCAGTTCCAGGCCCTCTTGGACGATGTCGGAAGGATTGGCTGAAGGGCGTGTGCGAGGCGCTCGGTCAACAAGCGGCCATCGCGCTGCAAGGCTGGCTCTGCCCCGCCCCCTGTATGGTAATGCTATATGAAATATAACAAGACAGTACGCCAAGGACACACTCCTGGCGCTGACAATTAAGGATTAGGATTGTGAAAATCCATGTCAGGGAAAGATGGTGCCCACACCTAGTTTATTGCTACCCGCCCGGGTATCGCAGCGGCAATGGTTGTAAAACATGGCACATGGGACCTCTTTTTTGTCAAATCAGAAGGTTGGAAAGTATGTCCCCTGTTAATGGTTGTGGGCTTCACATGTGACTCTGCCGGCTTGCTCGTCCGCTCTTTGCATGTTCTGAATTTTGAATGTGAATTGTGTATGCTGCCTAAAAAAACGTGCTTACAGGTGTAGTTAATTACCTATAATAAGGTTTATACTGATATCAAAGCATTGTTGACAATGCATACACTAGCCGATTAAAATGTTAACATTTGTGTTAAGATCTTCAGACATTTTGCTTTAGTAATAAAGCACACAAGTGAAGGCACAGTCCCATTATAATTTAGCATAATTGCTAACAAGTGCAGATATGGTCCCACTGAATACACTGCTAACAGGTACTCAGGCTGCCTCTTTAAATATTAACATCAGTGACAACTTTAGCTAGTGACCAATTAAAGTTGCAGGAACATTGTAATATACGTCTGAGGTATGTCTGTTGAAAACTTAGCATCACTGTACGCAAATGCAAACACTGCATAGAGAGGTATCCAAGGCAAAACACTTGTACAGGTGAACTGAAAACAATTGTGATCTGTACAGACACCGTTGATAAAGAAAACTTGTACTGCAAGCTAGAGTTAAATATTGCCATATTTGGTCCATGGTGAAATACTGATGCTGGCATACTATAAATAATTCTTGGCATATGAGCCACCCCTGGGACAATCCTGCTGTTGGCATACTTGAGAAAAGTATTGGCATAAGGGGAAGCCATGGCAAAATGCGGGGAGGTAATACCTGGCATATGGGAGCACAACAGTGGGATGTGGGAGGGGCAACCATGATAACATGCTGGGGATATGTTTTACCATATTGGGGCCATAGATCAGATTTTGAAACAAAGGGGTCATTTGGCTTGGCATATTGTGAAAAGACATGAATACTTAATGAGAGCCCTTTCAGGGCCTATGACGTTTTAGCTAATCTATGTGAAAAATAAGCTTTACAATGCACTATTTGACCCAATATTTAAAAACATGTTTAGGAACCCTCTGTACACTCTGCATGGGAGGTCTGGCTCATTTGCTTCACTTGCTACAATTCCGAGCTAGTATTATTTCCCACCACATTCGAAGATCATATCTGCATCATAATACAGGTGGAAATTAAAACAGACGTTTGTTTAAGTTGTATTTTCAGAATAATTATGTACTTATAATAGAATGTCAGTGATGTCAATTATTTTGATGTCGTAAGGATTAAGATCACATGACATCACCCATTGGAAAGACTCAGGGTCAAAGGTCATTTGATGTAACTTCCTATGATGTCATTAAGGTCAAAGGCTGTGTGATGTCACTTCTGCTACCCTTGGCATTGTGGTGAATCGACGTCCATGCAAAGCCTAAAAAGGGATCAGAAAAAAGCTACAGACAGGAGAGAGTCAGCCACACAAGATAGAAAAACACCAGGAAATGCAGGGGTAAAAAACCTTGGAGAAAATTAAATAGTATAAATATACAAGGCCATACTTTTACAAGTGGGAATAGTTACAAGTTACAAATAATAATTAACATGATTTACTGGGGTTGGCAGGACCACCTGCCAAGGCCGCAGAGCTGGTGGTGGGAGTCGACCTGGTTGTGGTTGTCTTCCCACCTTCCACGGCGCTGATGGTGGTGGCAGATGCTTATGAGGGTGCCCTCTTGCCCTTGGGTGCTTATGAAAGGAATAACGATAAAAAGAACTGTGAGAAAGTGCCAGAGGAGAGGAGCAGGCCAGGGGGTGTACTCACCCCAGGACAGGGACCCATTGGTCCCTGCCCTTGTCCTACCTGTAACACCCCTAAATTTAGTATTTAGGGGCTCCCTGAACCTCCCTTCCTCAGATTCCGATAACAAGAAGAAAAAAGAAGACCAGGAACACGACGACCCGCCGCACAGCTGCTAACAACAGGACAACACCAACTGACTTGGCCCCAGCCCCACTGCCCTGTTGCTCCTGGAACCTGCTCCTGCCTAAATCCGGCAACTAACGCAGACAGCCACCTTGGGACACCGAGGACCTGCTTCCTGCACCCCCTGGACGATTGGAACTCCCACCAGCAGAGGCTTTGCTGCAACAACTCACCTGGTGCCAACCAGGAAGCTCCGGACCATCCCACTCTGCACCACCCGAGCACGGGCTGGGCCAACCCGAACCAAGACCACGAGGACGTCCCTCCGGCGACTGGGACCCGAAGTCCAGTGCCCAAAGACCCTCCTCAACGAACCAGACGATGCCTGCAGACTCAGAACCAGGCCCCCCCCTACCTCGACCAGCCGAGGGTAAGCTTTTCCGACCTCTAAAGACACCCCTGCACCCGGCACCCTACAGCCCCCTGTGCCTACCTTTGGGGTACCTACCCGTGCTCCAACATCCCAACTTACCTCTCGAAGTGCTGGTCGCCCCTGGAGAGTCTCCGTCCCCGAGCCTGCATCCTTTGTTCCCTTTTGACCTTTCCCCTTGGATAACATTGAGCACCCGACGCCTCGAAAGCACCCTGCACCCAGCCGCCCGAGTGCCGCTGGCTGTGACCTCTTTGTCCTATCCTACTCCCCCCTTTGTCCTGAGCAAGTGACCAGGAGCTCAGCTCCCACAGCCGCGTGGCCTCCTAGCCAGCAGCCACCAACCAAAGGGCCCTTTTCCCTCATTTGATATCATTGGGCCTACCTACCTCTGCACCCGGCCGCCCCTGTTCCGCTGGGACTGAACTAACTGTACTCACCTGACCCTGGGGGACCCCTGAGTCTATACCCAGAACTAAAACTTCATCAAGCAAGTACTCACCTGGAAACCGGTAATTTATTTACCTGCCGTTGGATAACATTGGCCCATTTTGACTCGAAAATTTTCCAAGTGTGAAGATTTGAAAACTGAAAATATTCCTATTAAATCAGCCAAAATCCGAATTCTGAAATACTCACCTGTGATCAGGGGAGAAGCCAGTACTGTACCTTGTATCCCAGTACTGAATTGCTAAAGTAATCCTTACCGTATTTACTGGTAATCTGTATTTTCTCCATAGGAACCCACTGTCTGCTTTTCTCTGAAATTTCTTCGAAGTGTCTTCTTTTGAAAACTGCAAATATTCCTTAAAAATCATACGCAATTACCTACCTGTTTTGAGTTAAGCCCCCAATGCTGGCCCTAGGACACTAGTGCTGGGTTACAAAAGTAACACGATCGTACTTAACCTGCAACCTGAATTTTCTCCCATTGAATGACATTGCCAGATTTACCTTGAAAAGTTTTTAAGTGTGAACTTTTAAAACAGCTTTATATTCCTGAAAATTCCTCACAGTAACTAAAACGTTTTTGCTAATCTGGTTTCAGCTTAGACCCCAGGACTGGACACTAGGCCTAGTCCTGGAACTTCCAAAGTAATCCATAAAGTAATCACCTGTACTCAAATGTGGAAAACCCATTGAATTCAATGCTAAAGTATGTTTTGAGATTGTGTTGTTTACTTCCAATACTGTAACCTATGTGTGCACAAACTTTATTGCTCCTTGGCAAAGTAATTCCATGAGAATACTCGTAACCTGAAAAGTATAATTCTATAACTGTTGATTCTAAAAAGAAAACAACTATATCTGAGGATATAATACCAATTGGCCTGGAGTTCAGTCCTTGTGTGTGTGAAACCTTTTGCTGACTGAGTGTGTACAACAAATGCTTTACACTGTCCTCTGGTACTGCCTTACTGCTCGACCAAGCTACCACTTTGGAGAGTAAGGTCAGTTCTGACTTTAACCTCTGTTATACCTCTGGGGTTGGTGGACTCTATACACACTGAACTTCATTCTAGTCCAGTATATATAGAGCCACTTTCTCACAAGAACAATGATTGGTGGTATTCTCTTTACAAAAAACAGTTTGACAGACACAGTATTGATTATTTTAAATCAGACAACCCATTCCTAGTTCCCTAACCGAAATTTACATTCTGAACTATTAATTAATTTCAACGAATGATCTTTAACACTGGAACAGAATCCTGGCAGTGTCAATCACTCTCTGATGCAAAAAGTGCATTTATGTGTGTGAGGCACGCTAAATCTCCATAGCTGCCAAGGTTTCAGATTGCTTATGTGTGACATTTTCCTAGTTTCAGTGTACTTATGAGTGACTTCCAACAACCAAATGTGTGACACTTAGAGTGACACTTTGTCACTATCAAAATCAATTAATGAAGGAGCACTTACCTCTCTCATATACTTTTCATTTGTTTTATAGCGCTGATCATACCAGTGTAGGGTGTCAGAGCACTATACATCATACACACATTATACAGAGACAACAAAGCATATCTGTGTATATCAGTCCATAGGAAATGTTACATATGACGGTGAGGATTGCAAGTTGTAGGAACCACGTCATCCATACTAGTAGGCAGCATATTTTAAGAGTGTTTGGTCTGGAGAAGCACAAACTCAGGACTTAAAAGGTACTACAGTAATTGACTTTACTAAAAAGAATGCACATCAAACCCTTTTTAGCACCATTAGGATATTGTAAGCCTGGGGGAGAAAATAATGTTCTAACATATAGCACACTGTTTGAATGCAGTTCTTGGAGACAGTTCATACCTAACTGTGCTAAATTAGGATTGTAGCTAGTGAACTGCAAGTAACAAAAGGACCTCTGTGAGGAAGGCAGTAACTCATTGAGCGGGCCACATAAAACGGAGGTAATTGATCTGCATGGCACACGTTCTTTATAGCAGCCACATAAAACGGAGGTAAGTGATCTGCATGGCACACGTTCTTTATAGCAGTCACATTACCCATCTGAGGTTACTTATAAGTATATGGAGGGGGTCCAGAAAGTTGAAAATACATGTTTCCATACCCTCTTATCGGTCCCTCAATGAACCTCAATTGTTGTTATCCATCAAGAATTGGGGGTTAGGTATGTGTCAGATTTGATGAGGTTTGCCCCGGTGGTCTGTTGTCTCAAGACCTGGCTTAATCTAGACTTAACATTGAACCATCAAATTATTAGGGACTGCGTCACTCTGGAGAAAGCTAGTAGTATCCAATGGCTTTATTACATTATTCAGAACATATGTAGGGGTTTACCCAAATGACCCTCCTCTACCTGGGCAAAGTACTACACAAAGGAAAAGAGAATACGGCCGGCAAGGAGGAAAAGATATGTGTATATCTACTTAAACATAGGGAACATTATATTGCCCTTTTAAGAGTACATAGTCCTGTTGTTAGTTCATATTTCTTATTTTTTAAAAATCACATACCACAGACACATTTTGTATGAACTTTTAGTCATCATAATGATTTTTTTAGGTATCAATATTTCGATATTATCTTTTTAATTTTGATATTGGTTTTTTGGACATACAAACACATATGCAAACTACAAATAAGTAGACATCACAAACACAATTCATAAAATTCCTTCTACTCATTTGATAGAAAAAACAATGTTCGCCTATTAAATAAAGGAAATACACTTTGAGGTTGTCTTATATGCACAGAAGGTAATTACCCCTCAGGAGACCTTCATTCAGAAATGTGCATTCACTCGTCAGAAAGATATATCAATTATAATCAGAATCCTCTTGTCAAAGACTGCCGACACGGATGCGTTTCGGGCTTTATTTATTTATTTATTTGTTTCTTGTATAGCGCAGGAATTCGACCCCCGAAGGGGTATCTCTGCGCTTGGGTTCTTGCCAGAAACCAGAAAATAAATCAGGAAGATGTGGATTTAGACTGTCGGGAACAGGTATGTCTTTAGGGATTTCCTAAATGCTCCAAGGTTGTAATTTTGCCTGAGGGTAAGGGGCAGAGTGTTCCAGAGAGTGGGACCCCTATAGGACAGTGCTCGACCACCCTGCCTTTCCCTTTTGATCCGCGGAACCTGAAGCAACGATTGGTTCCTGGCATTTATGGATTACGCAACATATTTTGAACTTAACCCGCTGGCAGATGGGCAGCCAGTGGCGTTTGTCTAAAAGAGGGCGTGACTGAGATCTAGCAGGGGCGTGGAGGACCAACCTAGCTGCCCTGTTCTGGGCTACCTGTAGCCTGCCCAGTTGTTCTTCATTTGCAGAGATAAGGAGCCCATTGCAATAATCTAACCTGCTGATCACAAGCGTCTGAACCAATGTTTTCCTATGGCTGTTAGCCAGATACGGAAACACACGTCTCAGGAGCCCAATTGTGGTATTGGGTTCCTTCAGACCTACACACTCTGTAAAAACTCCATAACACCATAACATAGAAGTTGGCACGAAACTGGAAATGCAAAAGACATGTTTATTAAGACCCCATGGGGTGGTGGTACATTCCTACAGCACCCTTCGGCAATGCAAGAAGTATCACACCGAACATCGGTGTGCGACCTCTTTTATACAATTTTACAGTAATAAAAAGAGTAAGCGGAACACATTTGCTCAGTTTAGGTACATATAAGGACATTTCTGGAACACAGCCAACTTATGGGAGGAGTTTTAGCACCACTGGTCAGTTTGGGGAACATTCCTAAGAGATGACTGTCCACTAATACAGAGGGTTTGACTGCGCATGTGCAAGCTTGACCAGTACTAAAAATAGCCTATTGCTGGGCAAGTTAGATGGTCATTGGTACAGAGGAAGGACAAAAGGGCATGCTGACCACGAGGCAGCATGTTCATGAAAATGTAAGCCAATAATACAAAATGGCCTCCGCAAACGTGGTCAAGATAAGGAGGAATTTGTGTAGCTGAGCTAAACGCTAACCCAATCATTATCAAATTACGACACAATGACTCTAAGACAGGATCCCGTTACCTGATTTACATGATCTTTTAATAGTAATGACTGATCAAGCCGTACCCCTAGATTTTTTACTACTTGTTTGGGGCAGGGGGCAGATCCTAGGTCCAAAGGCCACCATTCTGGAGACGAACTCCGAACAGCATAACCTCCGTCTTGCCCACATTGCATTGTAGGCAATTGGAGGCCGTCTTGTCGGATACAGCTCTCATACCAGCAGCAAAGGCATTCTTAACCGCTGGTGTAAGGGTTTGGAAAGGAAACAAAAGCTGGGTGTCGTCAGCGTATGATATAGGCGTGAACCGATATTCTCTTACAATGTCAACCAAGGGGGCCACATACACATTAAAAAGTGTTGGGCTTAGGCATGAGCCCTGAGGAACCCCCTTGGTGAGCTCCCTAGAGGTGGAATAATGGAAGCCCAATCGGACGCTTTGTGAGCGGCCCGAGAGGAAACTCTCCAGCCAGGACAGAGCAGATCTGCCTTTCCCCACCCTTTTCAGACGACTGATTAAAATATCATGTGACACCGTGTCGAAGGCAGCGGACAAATTCAACAGCACCAGAATCATGGAGCCCCCTCTATCCTGTGCCATCCTGATGGTGTCGGTCACGGAGAGGAGGGCTGATTCGGTGCTGTGGTAAGGTCTGAACCCAGATTGTGAATGGTCCAGACCACCCGCTGCCTCGATGAAATTAGACAGATGTGTGTTCACATGCTTCCCAGTCATCTTACTGAGGTGGGGTAAAAGGGAAATCGGGCGGAGGTTAGAAAGATCTGACCATGGCAACGCTACGTTTTTCCGAATAGGGTTCACTATCGTTTTTTTCCAATCCCTAGGCACACTCCCTTCCTTAATGGAGAGATTAATCACAGTTTGAATACCTGATGAGAGCAGATTGCCTAATGGAGGAACCATTTTAGCTGGCATAAGGTCTGTAGGGGACCCTGTCTTAATTTGACTGTAAAGGGAAATAACATCTGTTAGGCTGACTTCCGGGAACGCAGTGAATAAAGTACTTTCGCACCTGGAGGTCCTAAAGGGGAGGCTGTCAACATTACTCCTATAGTTTGCGGCCTTAGTGATTTTTTCATATATTAGCTAAATTTTGTTCTCGAAAAACGCAGAAACATCATCACACAAGGTTTGAGAGAAGTCGTCGGGGCTTTCACAGGCCACAGGCTTTACAAAAGATTGAAGGATCTTGTAAAGTTCTCTAGAAGAATTGCCAGCCTCAGCCAACTGCGAGGCAAGACAGTTCTTTCTTGCCAATTTTAAGATAGCCAGAGCCTCCGAATACGACTTCCTACTCAGTATTCTGTGTGATTTCCTCCACATTTTTTCAAGCTTTCTACACCCCTGCTTCTCCGCTCTCAACTCTTCAGTATACCATGCTTCCTGTTTAGATCTAAAATATTGTTTGTGAAGTTTTAAAGGTACTAGTGAATCAACCGCCTCTAGCAGAGCCTTATTGAACTTGATAAGGCCAGTCTCCACATCGGCATTCTCTGGAATAGAAGGTTCCTTCCAAACCTTTTGTAACCCATCTAGAGTCACTTTATGCCATTCTCTTCGCCAGACTGCTGGGAGAGACTTTTGGCGTAGTAAATGGAGGCCTAGAAGATCAAATTCAACCATAAAGTGGTCAGACCTGCTTATATGAGTTGGTGGTTGACATTTTTTTTGTGGCAATTGGAGAAAATTAGGTCCAAGGTGTGTCAACCAATATGTGCTGGGCCACTATTCCAAATTTCAAGTCCTAATAAGGAAAGATCGGAAAGCAGGGATGGTGTCCGGATGATTAGGGAGGTCTATATGAGTGTTAAAGTCTCCAAGTAGAATAAAGTCTTCCTTAGCTTTAAAGTGAGGAGCTAGTAATTCCATTAGGGAAAGCGAGAAGCCGGCACTCGACCCAGGGGGGCGATAGCCTAATGCTCCCTTCCAGTGGGTTTTCGAAGTGGAACTGATCTTAAAGATCATGACCTCCAGCTCAGGACAGCATCTCTGGTCAAGTAAGAAGACCTTCAAACCCTCTTTATATACCACAGCAATACCGCCACCAGTTTTGATGGGGCGATCTAATTTGAGTATCTTATATCCCATGGGAACCCCCGTTGCAATGGTGGGCACTGTATGGGGCTTCAGCCAGGTCTCCGTAAGGAAACAAATGTCTGGTGTAACTGTGTTTATAAGGTCCCATAAGTCCTGATGGTGTTTGGGTAGAGAGCGAATGTTTAGAAGGAAGCTCTTTAACCCAGTTTGTATCGGGTTTTCTGCAGTATTACTACAAGAAGGGCTAGTAGTAAGGGAATCCTGAGGGCGACATCCCTTAAGTGCTAAAGTGCAGCTACCAGTGTGAGGGAGGGTAAGGGACGCCTGATAGCGACAGATGATACAGGAAAAAGGGCCTTCAGTGTATGGCCAGGAGTCTTGCATGCAGCCTACAGGAAAGGAGGGTTGTAAGTCTTTCAAAACCTGTGCTGAATTTTTTTTTCTTTTGTTTTTTTTATTAATACAATTTATAAAGCGCATACGAGTTCCAGAGTCTGGCTGCAGACACCGTGAAACGCCTTTTCTCCCCAGGTGACCGTCCTGGTACGAGGTACTGCTATTTGATGCAATGACATCGATCTCAGTTGTCTTGACGGGCATTAGGTAGAAAGCTGCTCTTGCAGAAACCTTGGGCCTTGGTTATCAATAGCTTTGAAAGTTAGACAAAGTGATTTAAATTTAATACGGTTTTTAATTGTTACCAGTGATAGCTTTTGATTGTTTGACTGACTGATATGAATTTTAGGGTTCTGGAGAGTAATCTTGCTGCCGCGTTTTGAATCATTTGTAGTTTGGAGATTACCCGGGATTGTGCGTTGGCAAATAAGCCATTACAATAGTCAAGAGAAGAGAGCACGAGTGTGCTCACCACTGTTTTTCCCGCGCTTTCTGAGAGAAATGGGATGATTTTCCTTATGAGTCTGAGTTTATGATGAGCATTTGCCACTGTCTGATTGGCGTGTGCTACAAAATTGAGCTTCTCATCGAAGACTATTCCCAAATTTCTGACCCTAGCGGTTTGGAGTTGGTAAAATTCCTAATGGATGAAAGCCACCACACAGGAGACCATTGTGGGGCGATCTTCCCGAAAATGACTACCTCCGTCTTCTCGGAGTTCAACCTTAAGCAGTTGGCCTGCATCCAGTCTTTAATAGCCAGCATACCTTCTTGAAACAGTGCCGCTACCTGTTCCCCATCATTATTGATAGCAAGCACCAGCTGGGTATCGTCAGCATAGGAGGTAAGGCTCATCTAGGAGGTTTTAATAACTCTCGCTAAGTCCAACACATAGATATTAAACAGTGTTGGACATTTACAAAAAAAAAAAACAGTGTTGGACTTAGCGATGAGCCTTGGGGAACTCCACAAGGTAAGGCAAGCTCCAGCGATTTAAAAGGTCCCAGCGTTACTGCTTGTGTTCTGCTGGAAAGAACCGAGGTAAGCAGCTCTCTAGCGCTGGATCGGATGCCCAGATTTCCGACACGGTCAATAAAGATGGAGTGATTGACTGTGTCGAAGGCCGCCGATAAGTCCAGCATTATAAGGACAGCTGTCCCTCCATGATCTCTGATGGTTCTGATATCATCTGCGGCTTTGATGAGGGCCGTCTCAGTGCCGTGGAACTTTCGAAACCCGAACTGCGTATCATCCAGCAGCTTGTTTTGCTCGAGGTAGTCAGCCAGCTGAACATTCATTGCCTTTTCAAGCACTTTGGCTAGAAATGGCAGACTGGCTATAGGTCTATAGTTCTTCAACAACTCCTTATCTAGAGATGGTTTTTTAAGGAGCGGTTTTAAAAGGGTATTCTTTAGCATGTTCGGGTATATCCCAGACCTGAGGATCACATTACAGACTTGTGTGATAACTGTGCTGATAGAGTCAATTACCGGCAGATAGACTTTGGGAGGGCATGGGTTCAAAGCCGATCCTGTTTTTATAGACAGCATGATGTCCCTAATTTGTTCCTCCTCTAGTCCTTCAAATTGAGCTAGTGAGCAGGTGGGGAGGCCGGTATATCATTGGTCGAAAACTCTGAATAAATGTCATTGACTTTGGCGAAAAAGAAGTTAGCAAAGGAGTCACAGAGGGCCTGCGATGGAATGGGGGCTGTATCTGTGAGCTTCCCAGCTAGTTGTTTCACTACTTCAAATAGCTGTTTGCTGGAGTTTTTAGCAGTATCGATTTGATCTCCAAAAAACATCTTCTTGGTCTCTGTAATCAGTTTTTTATAGATAAGCTGTGTCTCCTTATAGCGTAGTTTACTGACTTGATCGTAAGACCTGCGCCAGTATCTTTCATGCTTTCGACATTCTTGCTTTTGTCTCCTAAGTTCTTCTGTGAACCATGGGGCAGAGGGCACCTTTCTGTTTCTGGAGATGGTCTTAGATGGAACTAGTAGATTCATGGCGTTCCCTATCCAGTCTGTAAATTGATTGGCGGCTAGGTTAGGATCCATAGATATGGTAGGGCGGGACTTGATCAGCAGCTCAGTAAGAGCTACATTGTCTATGTCTTTCCATACTTTAAAAGGCTCTTGAGTTAAATGGGCCTGTCTTGTTGGGGGTGTGTCAATGATAGGAAGAGCACAGAGAATGACATAGTGATCGGACCATGTTAGGGGTAGGATATCCTGGACAATTATGCCGAGTATGTTAGAAAAAATGACATCCAACGTGTGGCCGGCCTCATGTGTAGGAGCGTTGACAAGTTGAACCAACCCCAAGCTTTCCAGGTCTCCCCTTAGTGCTTGGGAGTCAGCATCCTCCCACTTCTCTAAATGAAAGTTCATGTCTCCCAGTACTATAGCGAATAGCGGATGATATTACTCCCAGAGAGGTCCTGGTTCCTAAGTGTAGAGCCCATGGCCCCTGGCCCCGTCCAGTCACGGACGGGCACAGACGGGCTTCTCTTCGGCTTGTCTTAGGCGCGTCCTTAGGCGCACCCCTGCGCGCGATCGCTGCGCGCTCAGAGAGAAGACAGGGCTTAATAGCCCTTTGTGAGGGAAGACTAGAGGTCTAACCGCTGATCCAAGCGGAAGTGACTGGCTCTTACCTCCGCTCAACGGCTCTAATTGCCGAGTCGGACCTGGGCGGGCAGGCTGTATTATCGAGCACAGCCTTCCTATGCAGAGATGGGCCCCCGTTATCCCCTAAGGCACAAGGAGTGCAACGTGAGAGGCGAGAAGGTCACCAACACTGTAGGTAGCAGTTCCAAATAAAATATTGCAAATATTGCAAATGTAAATGTGTGTGTCTTGTAAAGCGCACTGCTACCCGGAAGCGTACTGGCGCTATAGACCGCTGGGGAACCCGTCCTGGCTTTCCCTGTGAGATGTTCCCTCCTGGGTATCTCCAAGGTGAAACCAGGCATCCCCGGCGTTTGTGGGGGGCCGTTGTGGAGATGAGGCAAGCTAATGCTCAGAGTTACAGAGTGTGATCCCTGGTTAGAGTAGGCACCGAGGCGAGAATTATCGAGTCCGCTGACCCTGGTTCATAACCATGCCGCGTCGGGAATTGAACCCTGGTCCCGGGCCGTCCTCTGCTTCTGGGTCTGCCGCCTCTAACCAGTGAGCCACACCACTCCACTCCATGGCGATAATTTTTAAAATACGTTTAAAATACATTGCCTGGCTTCAGGCAGCCCAACGCATCAATGCTTAGTTATTTCTGGCACTCAGGAACAGCTTGCTGGTGAAAAGCGGGTCGGGGAGACTCTCCCACCATCCTCCCTACCTATCCTTCTTGGCCTCCTCAGGACAAGGGTGAGAAAACTTGTAGAGCAAAGTCCAGGTTCCCTGCATTCAGAACCCAGTTCAGGACGAACAAGCTCATGTCCAGGAAATCTCACTTCATTACTTTCTTTTAATTCACATGCCACTAATGAAACGCCAATTAATTTCTTAGTAACCTCTCCGAGGCATATACAACGTTCCCCGCTCTCTGTGCTTTAACAAACACGTATGGTCACCATTCTCTTGTCCATGCTGCTAGGGGTTAGGTATGTGTCAGATTTGATGAGGTTGGTCCCAGTGGTCTTTCGGCTCAAGACCTGGCTTAATCTAGACTTAACATTGAACCATCAGATTATTAGGGACTGCATCATTCTGGAGAAAGCTAGTAGTATCCTGTGGCTTTATTACGCTAAGCACAGCCTATTAAAATTGGGGCGCCCAGATCTTTTTAATTCACCAGATACGATTAAAAAAAGGGGAATCTGACCTGGATTAAAACCCAATTCTTGAATTTCATGTCAGTGGAGCGTGAGGAGCGGGAGCTACTGAAACCTTCAGTAAAGGCTTATTTTTTGTTAAAAACCTCCCCTTCGGACTGAACCTTACCTGAGAATTGTTACCAAACTGTTCCACCGTTCGCTTTTAACTAGGTTCCGTTTTAACCTAATTCTCTTCTTTTTAGGTAATTCACAATGATGGAGTAGGCAAGAAGATTTGAGTCCGTGTACCTGTGACAATTTCTGACCACAGGATATTATGCATTTTATAATGTTTTACCACCATTATACTGTGATTCGGATGAAGTTCTTAGTTCCTATTTTAAGAGAAAAAGGTTTTGGACAGGTTAAACCTGCTTTAATTTATCTCCAAATGTTGATTGATCCTTGGGAGATATTTAATATTGCAAGCTTCTTAGTAGCATCCGTTTGTCTCAGACAAAAAGGTACCCTATGATAAACGCTACATAAGCATGCATATGATCGTTGCTTTCCTTTTTTGCTGCCTTTCTTGAAAATACCCCTAATGTGGTAGTCCTTTTGTCAATATGTGTGCTGTTGGCTATCGGGGGTTTTATGTGCCTATAAAAATTGATTTTGTAACATTTATTCTTTTGTTCACATGTTGTGATTTGGATTTTAAATGTTTTTATTGTGTACCGGGTTATTAGAATTGTACTTGTATGGTTTTAATTAACTGAATAAAGTGGTTTGACTGACTAACAGTCACATTACCCTTCTCTGCTACTTCGTGATGAGGGAAAACTGCCTCTAGACTAAACGCTGATCTCGCTCCAGCAGAAATATTATTCACAGGAGGCATCTTTACATTTTTTTTTGTAAGACCTTTATTATCTATTACCAATATTACACAGCATTGAGCCTACAACCCCGCAGGCCGGCTGCGTTAGTTCACACTTGCCTTTCTACACTGTCGGAGGTACACAGCCTTTCAGCCGACAACCTGGGGTCCGGCGGCGTGGTATAGGAGACGAATGTAAGTTAGTCATTTCCTTGCTAAGGATAAGTTATTGTCCTACATTTTTTTGTAGAAGTATGCAGTAAAACTTTTTTTTTAAATAATTAGAATTAACGATAACCAAACATTAACTTTGGCAGTTTTGACGGAGTTCACAACATTTTATAACACAATTTTACATTTGATCATATTCATGTGTTCACTGGCTGCACCAGGGGCGGCATACTAGATCGTCCGCATGAATTGTGGTTAAGTGTTATCACCACTACTCACATCTATCAGATAGACTTTCTCAATCATCCTCCCCCTCATCATCTGAACTAGTGATGTATTCTTCAGGCAGTGGGTCACACAGGTCCCCCCTATACACATTCCAAGGCATCCAGATCTTATTCCACTTGCGTGGACTTGCCCTTATCGTATACACCGCTCTCTCTGTAAGCATCAGCACATCCATATTTTTTTTTAAAAACTTTATTGTGCAAAAAACAGCATTACAAGTATGGGCCTACAACCACACGGGCCGGCCGCTAGAACATGTGAGGCAATTATGCAAATTCACAAAACGGTGACCGCTCTTCAGTGGTCCAACTTAACACAGGATACCTGTCCGGCAACACAGGATGTAGGCAGGATATAGAAATTTTTTATTTTTTAGAAATAGAACGAAAAAGAAAGACAAAGGAAAGAGACTCAAGGCGAGAGGCGTTATAAACAATGACACGCTCCGATGGGGTGGACCCACAGTACCAAGTAATGAATCAGGAGGGCAAGAAAGATGATCGGGGGGGAGGCAGTGGGGAAGTCAAACAGTAGGAGAAAAGTAATAAATCATTCTAGAAACCTCCTGATCAGGGGGAAAGTGGAATGTCCGGAGTGTCTGAGAAGTGGGGTGTGCAAATATCCCCTCGGTAGGCGTTCCACTGACCCCAAATTTTGCTCCACGCCCTAGGCTTGCCCCTAGCCACATACACCGTCTTCTCTCTAACCATGCCCCAGTCCATATTCTCCTTCCATACCGACACAGTGGGAGGCCGTGGGGAACCCCACAACTGCGCGATATCTCTTTTTGCAATCATGTTCCCCAGTGCCGCCCACCGGGTCTGGGCAATGTTGTAATCATTCGGCTCCCACACATTCAGCAGACATCTACGAGCCTCAGGCAGCAGAGCGACCCCGGTTACACACTCCATGACCGCGTGCACACGCTGCCAATACGCCGCCACCACCGGCACTCCCAGAGGATGTGGAGAAAGGTAGCACCCATACCACATCCACGCTTACACAACCCATCCAAGGAAAAACCCATCGCAACCAAACGAGGACCTGTAACATACACACGATGAAGAATCTTGAGCTGGACGAGACGGAGACGGGCCGGAATGGTGACCTCTTTGGGGGAGGATAAGGCAGCCTGCCAGTCCTCGTCGTCCAACTCCAACCCGTCTCCAGTCCAAACCTCTCTGAGACGCACCAGGAGATCTGCCCGATTGTTAATCAGTTTCTTATAGATCAAGGAGATTGTACTATCGGGCAGATGACCATCCAGTATATGATCTTCGAGTGGGGAGGATTCAGGAACTGAGTCACCAACTGTGAAGACAGACAGAAAAGCGTGGCGAACCTGCACATATCTGAAGAATTCCCGATCTCCCACTTTGAAGCGTTGCAAAGGTCTTCTCTGCACCCTTCACCCAAAGATCACCCACTCTGCTGATACCAATCATGTCCCAGTTCTCAAAACCTTTCGTTGTCCAGAGGCATGCCAATTGTTCAGAGGCATACAATGGGGTCGCTTGCATCAATCGATCATTCGATCCCATGGGCGCATTTGCATCATTCCACACTCGCACCGCAATATTAGTAGGTCCCGTTAGGTTCCTCCCCGCCGTCCGAGAGTAAAGTGCTCTATTGAAGTTACTACCGGGCAACTGATGTTTGTCCATCTCGAAAGCAGGAGCCGGACCGGGGTCATACGTAGCATGGTTGATGGCGGGCAGCTGGGAGGCCGAGTAATAACTCCTGATATCCGGGAGCGCTATGCCCCCGTCATACCAGGGGAGAGTGAGTTTTGCTAGAGCGATGCGAGCACGACCGTCCCAAACGAGCCTCCTCTGCAAACCTTCCACTTCCCGAAAGTAAGCCGCCGGAATAACATCATAGGAATTTTGAAGCGCATAGAGAAAGCGAGGCAGAGACATCATTTTAATGAGCGCCGCTCGACCAAGAGGCGACAACAGCAGTCTACGCCACCGAGCCACGTCCACCTTTAGTCGTCGGAGAGGAGGAAGGAGATTGCGCTCGTAGCGGGCAACCGGGTCCAATGATATATAAACACCCAGGTACTTGAAGCCTGATTGCGAGATTTGAATGGGAAACCTACTCGGTAAAGGGGGAAGGCTGCCCGAGATTACATATACACACAACTTGGACCAATTAATAAACAGGCCGGAGTTCTTCCCAAAAGAAGTGAGAACATCGAACAGGACATTAAGGGATTTACGAGGGGAGGTAAGGTATAAAAGGATATCGTCGGCGTATAACGAAACACGATCTTCAAAATCGGGGGACCATCGGATGCGCTTCATCGAAGGCTCCCATCGGAGCCAGGCTGCGAGTGGTTCGAGAGCAAGCGCATAAAGCAAGGGGGACAGCAGGCATGCCTGCCGCGTACCCCTCCCGAGAGCAAAGGCCCGGGACACTCTGCCATTAACGATGACCTGAGCCAACGGATCCGAATATAAAAGTCTAACCCAACTAATAAAGTCCGCCCTGAAACCGAACTTCGCCAGAGTGGCCCAAAGATTAGGCCATTCGATCGTGTCAAAGGCCATCGTGGCGTCCAAGGAAACTCCGCCCTAGCGAGAACACTGTGTAGGCGCCGCAAGTTAAGAGCAGTGTTCCGGTGCGGAATGAAACCGGATTGATCCGGGTGGATCAGGTCACAAATTACAGTGAATAAAAGATTGGCAAGGACCTTGACGAGGATCTTAGGCTCGGCATTCAGCAGGGAAATAGGCCTATACGACGCACAACGGTCACGAGGCTTGCTCTCCTTAGGAATCATGACTATGGTAGCTAAACGCTGGTCATAAGGGAGGGCGCCGAGTTCACGTGACTCCCGGAACATTGAGCGGAGGTAGGGTGCAACTTTGTCTGGGCGTAGTTTTTACCGTTCGATAGGCAAGCCATTAGGGCCCATGGCCTTGCCAGAACGGAGGGAACGGATTGCAATAGCAATTTCATCGACCGACAACGAGGCATCCATGCGTTCTCGGTCCTCCTCAGACAGACAAGGCAAAGCAATGTCTCTCAGCAGCAAACGAGAGTCATCTTCATCTCTGTCGGACACCGGGGAGTAAACCACACGAAAATATTCAGCAAAACATTCCACAATCTCGCCAGGGTCAGTCACACACACACCATCCAAAGTCTGAATCACAGGGACCACACGATTCACTCTTTCCTTTTTATCGAGCCAAGCGATCAGTTTACCCGCCTTGTCACCAACATCGTACAGTCTACCCTGTTGTTCCCTGAACATTGTCTTGGCAGCATCCGTAACATGGGATTTTTAATCAAACTGCTTCAAACTAAGGGCGTGGACCTTCTTCCGGGTGATGCCTAATTCCAGATCAGTCTCCAACTCAAGTATTTCTGCCTCCAGACTCTTAACCTCCATATTACCGGCCCTCCTGGTCTCAGCAATTAAGGATAGGGCCTGGTCAAGAATGACAGTTTTGAAGGCCTCCCACAGGGACACAGAAGACGAGACAGACCCCTCATTTTCCAGGAAGTAAGAATCTAGGGACTTTATCAGGTTGCTACGGGTCTTGGGGTTGCGCAAATACCATGGATTTATAGGGGCGATCCGCCCGCGGCGTGTATCCCCATATCAAAACTAAACCACAAAGGAGAATGCTCAGAAATGCCTCGCGCCAAATGTCTGATCTCCCTGACGTAGGAAGACTGGACTGCGGGCATAAGGATATAGTCGAGCCTGGACAGACTCCCATGAGCCCCGGAGTGAAAAGTGTACTGACATTGCGTCGGATGCATTAACCGCCAGCAATCCACCAGACCAAAAGTGTCTATGAACCCACCAAGCCAAGATTGGGAAGTGGGAAGTGTCCTGGGATTGTGGCGATCCAAACTGCCTGAAAGCACAGAATTAAAATCCCCGCCCACGAGGAGGAGACTGTCAGGGAGGTCCAGCATCATCCGGCCAACATCCGAGAAGGTAGAGGTCTGGAGACCAGGGGGAATGTATACTGTGACCAAGGAAAGAGTCTTACCCTCCCACCTACTTGTGATGGCGGCATAGCACCCTCTGTCATCAAGGATAATTTTATCTATCTCTATAGGGAGAGAAGACGGGATCAAAATACCAACCCCTCTGGAACCAGTGGTGAACCCTGAGTGAGCAACCAATCAGTAACCCCACCTGTTTAAAGCATGACACACGTTTCCCACCAAATGCGTCTCCTGTAAGAGTACCACATCAGGAGACAAACGACGCAAATATTGCAGTACAAAACCCCGTTTAATACGATCCCCCAAATCATTGACGTTCCACGATATCAACCTCAACCCACTACCCCCCATCCCCACAAGTAATGCCTAGGTCACCCCACAAAGAGCCGGACATCAGAAGCAAGAGAAAAGCCAACATGTCGCCTTGAGAGAAAAAAACACACACCCAAACACCCCAGCCCACCCCCCAACCAACTCCCGTTACAACTCCCTCCTCCCTGCACCCCTGCAGTAGACTAAGAAGCCACCCCAACATGCAGTGTGCCTGTCGCCCTAACAACCCCATTCTACAAAAAGACCCCAGAGGAGGAAAGAGGCCCGTCGCCGCCCGCCACCCAGACGTGGACAGCAATAAAAGCATACTAGAAAAAGAAATAGAACCCAGCTGAAAAATGTCCAATGTTCGGAGGTCAGGGACCAAAAAGTCACTTCTGCATAGGCCCACCACCTTCGGCACCGCCAGGGTGCTCCGTCCGATCACCTCGGCTAGGCAGGGAGTCCAGCCAGTCACTTACATTGTCCGGCCGATCAAAAAAGAAGGGTTGCTCCTCGTACTCCACTCGAAGCCTAGTAGGGAACAGCATCGCATACTTCAAACCAAGGTCTCAGAGACGCCGTTTTACCCCCTGGAAAGCCATCCTTTGTCTCTGGACATGTTGGGTAAAGTCCGGGAAAAAGTTGACAGAGGAGTTCTCAAATTTTACCGGGCCATGCACTCTCGATGCCTGCAGAATCGCATCCCGATCTCTGAAGTGGAAGAGTTTCGCGATGATGGGCCGCGGAGGGGCGCCCGGCTTGGGCTTACCACCCAGCACACGATGTGCACGTTCCACCGCAAAAAACTTGCTAAGTCCAGTAGGAGAGAGATGGTTAAGGACGAGATCCTCGACCAGGAGATCCACCGAGTGAGGCTCGGGATTTTCCGCCACACCTATGACGCGAATGTTATTGCGTCGCGCCCTGTTCTCAAAATCCTCCAGTCGATGGGACATCAAGTCATTGGCCGATTTCAAATTACTAAATTCCGTTTGAAGTTCCGACACATCGGTCGTGAGGCTGGAAGTCTTCAGATCCAATGACTTCACTTTCTCATTGGTCTTGGACAGGTCGGCCCTGATCAAGGTGACATCAATGGCGACCGTGTCGATCTTGCGAGCCAGAGCCTCATATTCCTGACCGATGGTCTCCTTCATATTGGAGATGGATCCCATGATGTCCTGCAGGGACAGATCAACAGGAGTGGATGAGTCCTCTTTGGCATCCTCCGGGGTACGACTGGAGAGTCCGGGGGATCCTTTGAGTGTAGCGATCTATAACATTTGTCTGGACCAGTCCCCCACGCAGATGAGTCTTTGTCTTTCGCTTCTCAGCATCACCCCTACCAGCCATGTCGGAAGATGCGCCCCGGAGGGGCCCGCGAGACCTGGTGAAATTGGCCGCCAACAGGCCGGGCACCAACAGATCATAAAAGCCGGCTCGTACGGCCAAAACAAAATCACAAAAGTGATCCAAATGGCTGTGAAGTTAAAGCAGTGGTTGCATTAGATGGAGGCTGGAACGGCCCCAAGCCGAGGGATACGGTCTCACAATCAAACCGTGTCGGGATCCAGAAACGAAACTGAAAGTAGAGATGGGGCTACGAAGGAGACCCCACTGCCGTTGTTGTTCGATTCCGTCCCGGATCTACAAATCGCCCAGTCCCCGGCGTGCCTTCAGGTGGGCCCAAGAAGTTCAGATTGACGCAGTTTTGGTTACCAAAGTCCGATTTAAGTTCTGAAAAGAGTTATGAACTCAGCCGAGGTTCATCTCAATGAATCCGTCCAAGAACTCGGGATAACTTCAGGATAGATAGCGAAGGGTGGCGAGGGTCCGGGGAGCCCTGTGCTCACGCGACCATCTTGGATGCGCGCTAAGCTCCTCCTCCCACATCCATATTTTTAAACCAGTGCGCCAATGTCAGCGAATCAGCCGCTCCCCATTTCTGCGCTATGTCTCTCTTAGCGACCATAATGCCTATTGTGCTCCAGATTTGACCGTGGTGTGAGAGATCATTTGGGTCCCATATATTCAGCAGACATATGCGAGGCTCAGGTAGGAGAAAAACGTCTAGTGCTTGTGAGTACGCATTACCTGCCTCCAGTATTCTTGTATACTCGGGCATTCCCAAATGGTGTGCAGAAAAGTTCCTTCCTCCCCACACCCTCGGAGACAGTATGGATGCTGCGCCCGGTGGAGTTTGTGTAGTGCGGTCCTGGTGTAATATATCCGATGCAGTATCTTAAGCTGCACAAGACGGAACTTAGCACCTCATTCCACTCCGAATCATCGATGTCGCCCAGCTCCTCCATCCACCTCTCTCGCAGTTTGCATGTGGGGTCTGGTAGGTTATTGATCAATTTGCGGTATGTGAGAGAGGTGGCGCTGTGCTGCATATAGTCTGATTAAACCCAGATCTTTTGACTCGGTGTGAGTGTTTGATTGATTCAGATGCTCCGTCCAGCACCACCCCCTTTTGTACCGCTTTTGACCGCCATAAGTGTGGCAGGGTATGCTCAGACGTGAGTCCCTTGCTCACTTTGCCACTGGATTCAAGCAAGCCGGGCTGAAGACGGCTGGAATGCCATAAACCTGTCCTCGGAAACTTGTTTCCGGTCCAGGGAGGACATGGCTTGGCAGTTCGGGCTGGACTGTTCCCATGAGGCACAGGGTCAGACTGATTTGCATATAGCCATGTGTGAACTGGGGTGGCAGAGTGGGCTAAAGAATGGTGATGGATTACACCCAGATCTTTTGACTGGGTGTGAGTGTTTGATTGATTCAGATGCTCCATCCATCACCACCCCCTTTTGTACCGCATATAGTCTGTAAGCAGTCGGTCTTCCATCGGGGAGCCTTCGGGGACTTCAGAGTCTGCAGGTATTGCTGCCAGCAATGCCGGTCTAATTTGTACGTATCTATAAGTTTCGTTTGGGCCTAGGTCGTATTGTTGCTGGAGCTGGGGGAATGGAATCACTGTCCCCTCTACCCACAAGTCTCCCACTGTCGATATGCCAATATTGTCCCATTGCGTAAAGCCCTTACTACGCCGTAAATGCCCCAGTGATTTAGTGTCCCATAATGGAGTGAGCTTCGTGATTACGCCTTTCCATTTAAGTTTTGTCTGCGCTGAGTACCATATAGCTACTGTATGTTTCGTGGGTCCTATATGTGTCGCTGCCAACCCTTTGTGGTAAAGAGCCGCCAGTAAACTGTGTGTACCTAGCTGTGCTCTGTCAGCCCTGTAGGCTGGGTCGTCCTGGGGCACATGTATCCAGTGGTTGATGGTCTTAAGTTGCGTTGCCCAGTAGTACATCTGCAAGTTTGGCAACGCAATCCCACCCTCATACCAGCTTCTGTTCAGCTTTGCATGTGCTATACGTGCAGGGCGGTCCCCCCATATTAGGCTGGAGAACATGGCTGTCACTTGTTGAAAGTAGCGCGGTGACACCGGGTATGGTGTGTTTTCAAGTGCGTAGAGAAAGCGTGGTAATGCCATCATTTTATATAACGCTGCTCTCCCCAACAACGTCAAAGGCAGATTCTCCCAATGTTGCATGTCTCGCCGCAGGCAGTCCAATGGCGGTTTCAAATTTTTGTCATAGAACTCGGTCGAGTTCTTGGTAATATGTATGCCGAGATATTTAAAGGAGTCCTCAGCTACCTCTAGCTGGCAACGAGCGGGCAGGATTGGTTCCGGTCCGTGCAGTACATAAATCACTGATTTCGTCCAATTTATCGTGTAGCCCGACGCTGCCCCATGGGTATCACAGAGCACAAGGAGCTCCGGTATACCACATTCTGGTTCCATCAAGTAAACCAGCATGTCGTCCGCGTAGAGGCAGACTCTATCTTCCCAACCTTCCCCTCAACTGATTCCTTTCAACAAGGGGGTAGTTCTAATCAAAGTCGCTAGTGGTTCCAGCACCAGGGCAAACAAATAGGGGGACAGGGGGCACCCTAGATGGGTCCCCCGTGCAAGTTGTATCGTGTGTGAGGTGTGGCCATTCGCGTTACTTGTGCAATCGGGTTTGTGTATAGGAGTTGTATCCAGGATATAAATTTAGGGCCGAATCCCATATGTGAAAGTACAGCGAAGAGATATTGCCATTCGATCATGTCGAACGCCATTCGAGCGTCCAAGGAAAGTATTACCGCCGACTCCGACAGTTGCGATGCTCGCGCCAACGCCCCATGGATTCAGCGAATGTTCAGGGCGGTGTTTCTGTTTGGCATAAAGCCCGATTGATCCGGGTGGATCAATTGCGGGAGGTGGGACATTAATCTAATAGCCAGCAGTTTCGCCAGAATTTTTGCTTCTGCATTTAGGAGAGATATTGGGCGATAGGAGGTGCAATCTGCTGGTGGTTTTCCAGGCTTCGGGATTGCCACGATTGTCGCAGTACGTTGGTCTAGCAGGAGTTCAGCAAGCTCCAAACTCTGTGTACATTGCAAGCAGTGGCGCACTCAATGTCTCAGACATCAACTTGTACCATTCAATGGGAACCCCATTGGGGCCCAGCGCCTTTCCGGATTTCACTGCATTGATGGCCAATTGTATTTCGTCAGTCGTGAGGGCGGCCTCCAGCTCCTCTGTTGCCTCCGGCGTAATTGTTTTAGTCTGTATGTGGCTGAGGGAGTCCTTTGCTGCCTCATTCGTTACCGCTCTGTTCGGGGTATATACTGTCTGAAAGTATTCTGCTAACGTGCTGACTATATCCTCTGGGCGCGATCAAAGTGACCCGTCAGATGCATGTAGCTGTAGTATGCCTTTAGTGCCTCCCCCTTTCTTGTCTAACCAGGCCAGCATTTTCCCCGCTTTATCCCCTACGTGTGTGGTTGCTTCAATGTTGTCAAGGGTCCATCGCTTCAGACGGTCCCCTTGCCGCTGTTGACATAACTGCAGTGCACCCAGTGATTCCGGCGTAGGGTCTGTCATATGTGCCGTATTCGCTGCATGTAGCGCTAGTTCTAACTCTGTCAATTCCTGCTGCTGCACTCGTTTGTGCCCCGCAATGGATGTTATGGCTTGCCCCCGCAGGACTGTCTTGTATGCCTCCCAAAGGACTGAGGGAGATGTTACTGATGTCGTGTTCTCATCAAAATAGTACTTCGTCGCTTTCTGCAGGTCCTTTCGAATTGGGGGGATCTTGAGATATCCCGGGTATATCGGGTATATTCTCTTGCAAGTTTTCTCCTGGCAGGATAGAGTTAAGGTCATCGTGGAGTGATCTGATATTCCCCTGGGGTGAATGCTTATGTTGTCAATAGTTAGCGCTCCGTTACTCAGCGTCAGGAAATAGTCGATACGCGATAAGCTATTATTCGTCGCAGAATAATAAGTATACTGTTGTAAGGTGGGGTGCATGCGCCTCCATATGTCAGTCAGTCCCAGTGCCTCTAGGAAACCGCTGAACCGAGAGGGCCCAGGTGACTGGCCGGACAGGGAACCTGTCTACTGCTTCATTTGCCACTGTGTTAAAGTCCCCACCTGGCAGATCTAATAGGAACTTCCCCAGTGCAGGTAGAGCGATTGAGTGGAGCGCTGGAGGTATGTAAACTGACACTATTATCAGCGGCTTGCCTTCCCACTGTCCCTGGACGGCCGCAAAGCGTCCCTGGTCATCTGATTTGGCGTTTAGGACTATGAAGGGGAATGCCTTCTGTACTAGGATACCTGTCCCACTCGAGCCCGATGCGAATTCTGAGTGCACTGCCATTTTGTATCCTCTTCTATCTAGTACCTGACATGCCCTACCTGTAAGATGTGTCTCCTGTAATAGGACCAGTGCCGGGCCTAGTTGCTTTATGGCATGTATCACCAGTCCCCTCTTTATTTTGTTGCCTAACCCACGTACATTCCACGTCAGTAACTGTAGGGGTGCTACTTGTGTTTCCCGTGTCTCTCCCTCACGAGTGTCAGGTTGCGGGTCGTGTGCCATTTAGAAGTCGGCTTTGATTGTGAGATTGTCTCCAGAGTAGTAGTGCACGGTGCACAGACATAATATCGAGTCCAAAATATCGATTGGACACAATATCGAGTTTTTAATATAGACTGGACAAAATATCGACAGGACAGAATATAGATAACAAAAATATTGTTTTGAAGGTAAGTGAAGTAATATCGACTGTTAAAAATATATAGTTAAAATATCGAAGTATATAATATAGATAGTTAAAAATATATATTTTTTAATAATATATAATTTTTTATAGTGTATTTTATGTTATAATATGTGTGAAAAGTGTGTATTTTTGTTATAAATAATTTTATTTAATGAATTTTGTTTTTATAATTATTGCGTGATTTAATTCTGTAGCGGGTTGTGGGTTTATAGGGGAATAGGGTGGGAAGTAATTTAATTATAATTAATTAAATATGTAAATTTATTTATTGATAGTAATTAGCAATTAATTGTAAATTAATTAATATTTGTTAATTAATTTAATTATAATTGTTAATTAATTTCTATTAATTGATTGATTGGTAATTATGTAAATGTTACTAATTTAATTTCTGTAGCGGGTTGTGGGTTTATAGGGGAATAGGGTGGGAAGTAATTTAATTATAATTAATTAAATATGTAAATGTATTTATTGATAGTAATTAGTAATTAATTGTTAAATAATTTATATTTGGTAATTAATTTAATTATAATTGTTAATTAATTTTTATTAATTGATCAATTGGTAATTATGTACATTTTATTAATTTAATTTCTGTAGCGGGTTGTGGGTTTATAGGGGAATAGGGTGGGAAGTAATTTATTAATAATTAATTTTATAATAAAATTAATTAAAATGTATTTATTTGGAAATAATTGTAAAATAGTTTTTAATGATTAAATAATTAATTGTTAATGTTTAATTAATTTGTATTAATAGGTGATTAATTGAAAGAATTATTGTTAATTAGTAATTTTAAAATATTAATTATTATATTAGATAACATTTTTATGTATTTTGAATTAATTATTAATAGATAGTCATTTTTAGATTTTTGATTAATATATGAAATATTTACTTTCCCTAATGTTGTATTCTCTGGAGTGGGAATAGTAATTTTAACCCCTACGCCATCCAATGCTTTCCCTACTGTTGCATCCCCTGGAGTGGGACTGGTAATTTTTACGCCTACGCTATCCAACGCTTTCCCTACTGTTGCACTCTTTGGAGTGAGAATAGTAATTTTAACCCCTACGCTATCCAACACTTTCCCTACTGTTGCCCTCTTTGGAGTGGGAATAGTAATTTTAACCCCTACGCTATCCAACGCTTTCCCTACTGTTGCACCCACTGGAGTGGCAATAGTAATTTTAACCCCTACCCTATCCAACACTTTCCCTACTGTTGCACCCACTGCAGTGGGAATAGTAATTTTAACCCCTACGCTATCCAACGCTTTCCCTACTGTTGCACGCACCCACTGGAGTGGGAATAGTAATTCTAACCCCTACGCTATCCAACGCTTTCCCTACTGTTGCACTCTTTGGAGTGGGAATAGTAATTTTAACCCCTACGCTATCCAACCCTACTGTTGCACCCACTGGAGTGGGAATAGTAATTTTTACCCCTACGCTATCCAATGTTTTCTCTACTGTTGCACTCTTTGGAGTGGGAATAGTAATTTTTACCCTTACGCTATCCAACGCTTTCCCTACTGTTGCACTCTTTGGAGTGGGAATAGTAATTTTTACCCTTACGCTATCCAACGCTTTCTCTACTGTTGCAACCACTGGAGTAGGAATAGTAATTTTAACCCCTACGCTATCCAACACTTTCCCTACTGTTGCACCCACTGGAGTGGGAATAGTAATTTTAACCCTTACGCTATCCAACGCTTTCCCTACTGTTGCACCCACTGGAGTGGGAATAGTAATTTTAATCCCTACGCTACCCATTGCTTTCCCTACTGTTGCACCCACTGGTGTGGGAATAGTAAATTTTACCTCTACGCTATCCAACGTTTTCCCTATTGTTGCACCCACTAGAGTGGGAATAGTAATTTAAACCCCTACGCTATCCAACCCTTTCCCTACTGTTGCACTCACTGGAGTGGGAATAGTAATTTTAACCCCTACGCTATCCAATGCTTTCCCTACTGTTGCACTCTTTGGAGTGGGAATACTAATTTTTACCCCTACGCTATCCAGCGCTTTCCCTACTGTTGCACCCACTGGAGTGGGAATAGTAATTTTAACCCCTACGCTATCCAACGCTTACCCTATGCTTGCACTCTTTGGAGTGGGAATAGTAATTTTTACACTTTGGTTATTGTACATTAATAATATTGGCTATTAATTAATTAATTTAATTATTTAAGTATTTAATTTAAGTCTTTTTAGGTATATTTTAGTAATTAATTTTTAATATTAATTTAATTTAACATTGTTTTTAGTAAAGTCGATATTTTTTAAAACTATACTTTTGTAAACGATATTTTTAACTCAATATTTTTGTACTTACCTGTTTGTAGATAGAAACTCGATATTTTGTCAGTCGATATTTTGTCAACGATATTCTTGATGGTCGATATTCTGTCTCTCGATATTATTTCAGTGATCCGTAGTGCACATTGCCTATCCCTCAGTGATGCTGTCAGTGTGTCTTTTCCATCAAGTCCTGCCTTAATATTTAAAGTCAACTGAAACAAAACCAGTACCCCCTTCCCCTCCACCGCCCTGCCTCCCTGCATTACGGACTTTGAACCGCCCGCCCCCCCAACTTAGCAGAGTGCTATTCCCCTTTGAAACCCATTGTATTTGCTTGCTGGGGTGATGGTCCCGTGGAGGCTGCGACCCCTCTTGCCCTCCTCAGCCTGCCCCAAGCCAGTGTCCGACGACAGCTCGACCTCAATTTTCTGTATCAACTGGCATTTCTGTACTCGCCGTGTGCTTACGAGCCCTATTAGTGTTCCTTGCCCATCGATCTTGCTCCCGGCGGAGTTTTATGTCTCGATGTTTGGGAACCACCATGTTCCTCTTGCTGCTGATTCCGATGATTCCTGTGCGTGCGGCGAGGCGCTCCAGTCTGTCTCCAACCTTCCAACCAGTCATGTGCTGCTTCCGGGGCGGCGAAAAAACATGTTTTATTGTCCTCCACTACTCTTAATCTTGCCGGGAATAACATGGAATACGGTAATTCCCTCGCTCGCATTGCCTTCTTGACTTCCATGTAGCATTTCTGTCAGCGTAATACTTCAGCTGTGTAATCCCGGAAGAAGGCAATCGTAGCGTTGTGCACCCGAATTGGTGGAGAGATTCTGGCCGCTTGGAAGATCGCGTCCCTATCTCTGAAGTTGAATAGCCTGGCCAGGACCGGTCGTGGGGCCGCCCACCGGCTTTGGTTTGCCGCCCGGGACTCTGTGTGCTCTTTCTACCGAGAAGAAGTGGGACAGTCCCTTAGGCTGTAGTCTAGTCTTGATCAATTCCTCCACATAGAGGTCCATCGCTGGCGAATCTTCGGACTCCGGAATACCTAAAATCCTGAGGTTATTTCTTCTGGAGTGCCCTCCATAGTCGTCAAGCTTCTCTTTAAGCAGTCTATTCTCAGTTTCAATGCGTGCCATTGCCATCTGCAACTCCGAGACGTCCTCCACAAGCGATTTCGTGACTATCTCGACCTCCTTAATCCGTTCCGTCATTTTATGAAAGTCTGCTCGCAGCAGGGTGACATCTGTAGAGATTGTCCCCACCGTGGTCTGTACCTGCGATAGAGCTTTCATCACGTTTTCAAGTGTGACTTTCCTGGGCCTGTCCCCCTCCGCTGTTTTCCCTGTGGGTGTCCTGCCCTCCGTCGTTGGCGGGTGCTCTTCTCATAGGCGTATTTGTCCAGCCTCGCCTGCGCCGATTGTGTTTTGGGCCCTCTGCCTGCCATGGTGTCTCTTCTTATGTATCAGTATACCTGCTGCAAGCCGTCAATGGAAAGAGGCTGATTCTCTCGTATGTTACTGTGGGAGGGGTGCCCACTACCTCTGGCCGCGCGGTTCCGCTAGCACAGCGCAGATTGCTCCAACTTTCAGCAAGTGCCTCTGTTCAGTGCGGTCCCAGTCTGCGCCCGCTTGGGTTCCGTCGCATAGCGTGGGTCTAGTGCAGGGTATGAGCGCCTCAGGAAACTCCGGGTCGGGTCGGTGCTCGCTCGCCAATGCTCTCTCACACAATCACTGTCCCCCCGTGCCTCTGATAAGACTCCTCACTTCTCATGTATCCGGGGCTAACACCACATGCGTCTCTGTGGGGACACAATCTCGGCGAGCCTGTCCCTCTTATGTTCTGCCGACAAACTCGTTCACTCTCGCTTCCTGCCGGGTCCCCAAGGTGTAACAAATGGGGTGGAGGTTTTTTATTTCGGGCTCTACCCCCTCTCCGTTCAGTTGCTGCAGTAAGTGCGGGAGATTGGAAGCGCCTAACAAGGTGTTGTTGTACCTGCGTCAGCGTCGCCAGCCGATTTGTCTCACAGCGGGTCTCGATGTGCTTCTCAGGGGGTCCGTTCCCGCTCCGGACACTTTCGTCTCTGTGCGGTGTGCCGAGTTGCCACAACCCTCCGATTTGGACGACAGGGCGGACTTCCTGCGTGCCGCGTCCGCCCTGCTCACACTTATTTATTTTTTATTTATTTATTAATCTTATAGAGCGCGACAGCTACCCGTGAGGGTTTCCCGGCGCTAATTGACAATAAACAGCATAATTGATCCTGAAGAAAAAGGTTATTGGGCAAACAGCCAGGTCTTTAAGGCTTTTCGAAAACGGAGATGGCACTGCTCCATTCGTAAGTCCAAGGGAAGAGAGTTCCATAGTTTGGGTCCCAGTACAGCAAAGGAACGGCCTCCCACTCTGGAAAGCCTGAACCTAGGTACGCAGAACAGATGTTGGGAAGAAGAGCGAAGTGAGCGTGCGGGTAAGTAAGGCTTGACGAGTGCTTGAAGATAAATGGGAACGGCTTCAATTTTAATCTTATGCTTGAAGCATAGTGCCTTAAATTTTACCCGGTTGTCAATATTAAGCCAGTGAAGTTGCTTAATGCGTTCCGTAATTGGATCATATTTCCGGCATCCACACAGGAGCCGAGCGGCAGCATTCTGAACCAATTGGAGACGACGCAGGATCGCCTTGGTAACCCCCAGATAGAGCACATTACTGTAGTCCAATCTTGAGGTCACCAGGGCCGTCACAACAGATCTTTGGGTGTCGGATGGCAGAATCCAGAAGATTTTTCTCAGCCATCTGAGAATAGTAAAGCAGGTGGCTGAAACTTTATTGACCTGGTCTTTCATCGACAGATCCCTGTCAATGAGAACCCCTAGATTTCTCGCACGTTCCGATGGAGTGGGTAGAACGCCCATGGTTGACGGCCAAAGTCTCGGACTCCAAAGGTCAGGCTTGTTACCAAAGACGAGCACCTCCGTCTTGTCGCTGTTAAGCTTGAGAAAATTACGGCTCATCCAGCGAGAAATGTCACTGAGACCAGATTGCAGAGAGGAAGGTGAAGAAGGATCGGCTTGAGATAAAGAAAACACAATCTGAGAATCATCAGCATAAGTGAAGAGATTGAGACCAGAGTGATGTGCGACATGAGCTAACGGAACAACATAAAGATTGAAGAGGAGAGGGCTAAGGATGGAACCCTGGGGAACACCATGAGGGAAATGATAGATGTTAGAAGTGGAAGTATTAGAAAAGATTTGGAAAGTCCTATCAGAAAGAAAGGACGAGAACCAGAGCAAGGCTTTGTCACAAATGCCAAAGGAGGCAAGGCTACTGAGAAGGATACTGTGGGAGACAGTATCGAAGGCTGCACTGAGATCAAGCAATATCAGTGCAGCCGTTCCACCTTGATCTAGTAATTGGCGAATGTTCTCAGTTACACCTAATAGGGTGGTTTCTGTGGAGAAGCCTTGACGAAAGCCAGATTGGGATGAGTGAAGAAGATTATTAGAAGTGACAAAGCGTGAGAGATGTAGATGAATGTGTCTTTCTAAAATTTTTGAGAAGGCCGGCAACAATGAGATGGGCCGGAAATTGGCAGCAACATTAGGATCTGCAGTGGGTTTCTTAAGAAGTGGGGTAACCATTGCATGCTTCCAGCAGTGGGGGACCGTGGCTGAAGCAAGAGAAGCGTTAAGTAAGGAACAGATCACTTCAAGTTGGGAAGATTCAAGCTGACGTAGAACCGAAATAGGTAAGGGATCCATGGGTGAGCCAGATTTAATATTGTTTAAGATTTCCAAAAGAGTGGCAGGTACAAGGTCAGGCCAAGTCTTCAAAGAAGCCAAGGGAGGGCAGGAGGTAATAGGGGATAACCAAGAGCAGGCATTTGATTCCTCATGAGATTTTATATTTCTATAGATTTTGTCGATTTTGGATGTGAAATACTGGGCAAGTTCGTCACATTTCTTGCTCGAAAGAGGAGGGGGTATAGCAACTGTCTGTGAGCCAGCAAGGTCTTTTACCACTTTAAATAGAACATTTGATTTATTCATGGCTTCTGTAATCAAGTTAGTGACATAGGTGGCTCTGGTGTGAACACAGGCCTTGTGGTATAGTTTCAATTCAGCTTTGTACGTAAGCCCGGCAGCAGTTGAGTAATCCTTCCTCCAGGTACGTTCTAGTCTCTTACATTGAGCTTTGTGTAGACGGAGGGTTTCATTGTACCATGGGGCGGGAGAATTATGGACAACATTTTTTTTATTTGTAAGTGGAAGACAGGTATTTATAGCATCGGAGAGCCAAGAGTTCACCGAGTTAGCAGCTGAATTCATGTTGTCTAAATTAGGTAGGTATTTAGGCAAAAGATCAAGCAGTTTTGTGTTGAGAGCTGTAATGTCCAAATTCTTCCAGATTCTCTTTTTAAAATTGAGAGAAGAATTAGGTGTGGTCTGTGTTTTGTTGGTAGCTACAGTAAATTTAACTGGATAATGATCTGACCAAGAGACAGGTAAAGCAGGAGAGCATGTTATTAGCGAAGAGTTTGAAAAAATAGGATCTAAAAGATGCCCACCCCTGTGGGTGGGGCCCTTGTTATGTAAGATTAAATTCATAGCAGCAAGATCGGTGATACAGTTACCAGCAGCCTTATCATTGGGGTTGTCCAAATGTAAGTTTAAATCACCAATGACGAAAAAGTTACTGGAAGAAACGAGCACTGAAGCTAAGTTATCCAAAAATTGGGTATACCAAGAATTTGTAGTGCCAGGGGGACAATACATTAAGAGTCCAGTAAGAGTATTATTGGGGTTTAGAGTGAGCTTGAAGTGAAGAGCATCACATCCGCTCAAAGTAATAGGATCAGAATGGCATTGATATTTTTTATTAAAAATGATCGCCACACCGCCTCCAGTCCTTATAGGACGGTCATTTCGGACAATGGCATAGTCAATAGGCAGCGCTTCGGCGATGTCAGGGCCAGAGCTGTCGTGGAGCCAAGATTCAGTGATAAATAGCGCATCAGGCGCCTCATCAGTAAGCAAGTCGAAAATATTGCGTTTATGTTTGGGCAGTGAGCGACAATTATGACTGATAAAGACAAAGCCAGGAGGAGAAGGAGTAGTGGTTAATTGCTGTTGACTTTTACATAGATAAGGAGTATTTAACAGGAAAGGGCAATCAGGGCAGTGCAAAGGAAAACGTCCAAGCAGGTCAAAAGAATGTGTTATATGCGTATTGGGAGGTCTTAAATCAAGTAATTGTTTTCTGGAATATGGGCGCGGAGCCAAAGGAGAAGAACCAGGGGTTCTGGCCCCGGGACCCGGTTGGGCGCGGACGGGCGCAGACGGGCACGCCTTTGGCGCGCCTATGGCGCGCCATCGGCGCGCCCGCTGCGCGGACGAGAAATGACACACATTTATACAGGAGGAGGGTGGGAGGGTCTGAAAGCCTAGACCGCGATCCCTGCACCTCCCTAAGATGGCGGCTGACCCCCGGCTCGAGCCGCGACAGCGTTCAATCTGCTGTGCGGTCCGAGGTGGGAAAGCGGAAACAGTGTCAATATTTCAAGAATGTGCAAATTAGCAAAGTTAAAAGGTTAAAAGTAAAATCACCGTTTTAACACGCAAATACAATGAGAAATGAGCAATGTTTCCCGGCTTTTCGCCTCAGGAAAAAAAACACGCTGGTATCAATCACCAGGCAGTGCAAAAAGAACGTTTAAATACCCGGGAGGGCGGGAGGGTCTGAAAGCCTAGACCGCGATCCCTGCACCTCCCTAAGATGGCGGCTGACCCCCGGCTCGAGCCGCGACAGCGTTCAATCTGCTGTGCGGTCCGAGGTGGGAAAGCGGAAACAGTGTCAATATTTCAAGAATGTGCAAATTAGCAAAGTTAAAAGGTTAAAAGTAAAATCACAGTTTTAACACGCAAATACAATGAGCAATGAGCAATGTTTCCCGGCTTTTCGCCTCAGGAAAAAAACACGTTGGTATCAATCACCAGGCAGTGCAAAAAGAACGTTTAAATACCCGGGAGGTCGGGAGGGTCTGAAAGCCTAGACTGCGATCCCTGCACCTCCCTAAGATGGCGGCTGACCCCCGGCTCGAGCCGCGACAGCGTTCAATCTGCTGTGCGGTCCGAGGTGGGAAAGCGGAAACAGTGTCAATATTTCAAGAATGTGCAAATTAGCAAAGTTAAAAGGTTAAAAGTAAAATCACAGTTTTAACACGCAAATACAATGAGCAATGAGCAATGTTTCCCGGCTTTTCGCCTCAGGAAAAAAAACCCCACTTCCGCTCGGCCTCTCGCGGTACTGTGGGCCGGTGCTTTCTTCAGGGTTAAGGCCACTGGATGGCCGCTGCAGGTCCAGCCGTTTTGCAGCCGAGTACTTTCACCGGATTTGTACCGGTCGATGCTGCCTGGTCCTAGGCTCCAAGTACAGCCCTCAGGGGTTTATATTTTGTGTCTGATAATTGGTCGGATCGATGAAAGGGGTCGCTTTACCACGTAGCCTTCTCGCTACACAGCCATCTTGCTCGGCTGTTGGCCACGCCCCCCCTCCCCCCTCACCCCCCCTCCCCCCGGAACATCTTTACATTTTTATTGTTGCCTGAGAACTCTCGGACACACAAGGAATTTGGCAGCAGGTGGTTTTAAACCCATGTTATTTCTGAACACACAGCACCTGAGCCTCCACTCCCCCGATCAGTGCAAGGCGTTGTAGTGCACCAGACGTTGCAAAAGTACCTAAAGGATCTCAATGACAAAACCAGTAACTCATTGCTATAATCTTCATAAAGTACAGTCATGTTTGTGATAAAAGCCTGGTATCATTCTTTGGAGAAGCATAATTAACCCTCAGAGCTCCTAGCCATGCTGGTCAGTCAAAACTGCCACTAGACAACAAAACTCCAACCTCTCCGCAGGAACATTAGTATTTGACTTACATGTGTGTCTCAGAGTCTAGCCGCCATCGCCTGAGGCACTGGAGGAGGGAGAGAATGCAATTCCCGCAATCCTGCAGGGGAGGACTACATCTCCCAACCCCCTGCTGCTGGACCTGCGCATTTAAGCACAACTTCTTCCCCCGGCTGTTGTAGCCGCCATCGCCTGAGTCACTGGAGGAGGGAGAGGATGCAATTACTGCAATCCTGCAGGGGAGGTCTACAACTCCCGACCCTCCTCCTGCCGGGGTCGGGCATTTAAGTGCAACTTGTTCACACGGCGCGGTCCGTGCCCAGGTGAAGCCTAGGCCCGTCCATGCCTGTCGGAGCCCAGAAGAAGCTGGGTGCAGGGACTGTAGCCACGCTTGATGCATTCTTAATTAGGTCAATGAGTGTACTCGTGCACGAAACTGAATTAACTGAGCGGTGTTTATCACTTGAGCCTCTTGTCTACCAGATGCAGTCCTCCTCAGGGGACACAAGTGTCGATAATATTACCGCTCAGCCCTTGCAAGTACTTCCCTCTGAGAACCCGGTACCAAGCCTCTTGGAAATTCTTCCCATTATACTTGCCCTCAACGAAACACCTATTAGGGAGCTCGACCTTTGTACCCACCACGATCCTAATATTGAACCGCCAGTTAAGAGGTGAAGGGGTGGTGGTGTTCAAAGCCAAAACCTGCCAGAACCGTTTGAGCAACAAAATCAATCAATCAATCAATCGCGGCATTTGTATAGCGCGCTACTCACCCAGGAGGGTCTCAAGGCGCTGGGGGAGAGGGGTATGTTACTGCTCGAACAGCCAGGTCTTGAGCTGCTTCCTGAAGGAGAGATGGTCTTGGGTTCGCCGAAGGTGGGTGGGGAGGGAGTTCCAAGTCTTGGCTGCCAGGTAGGAGAAGGATCTTCCTCCGGCGGTGGCTCTGCGGATGCGTGGTACGGTGGCGAGTGCGTGGCTGGTCGATCGTAGCTGGCGGGTGGGCGTGTGGAAGGTCATGCGGTCGTTCAGGTACTTGGGGCCCAGGTCGTGGAGAGCCTTGTGTGCGTGGGTGAGAAGTCTGAACGTGATTCTCTTGCTGACGGGGAGCCAGTGCAGGTTTCTCAGGTGTCGGGTGATGTGGCTGTGTCGGGGGATGTCCAGGATGAGTCGTGCGGAGGCGTTCTGGATGCGTTGGAGTCTTTTTTGAAGTTTGGCTGTGGTTCCGGCGTAGAGGGTGTTCCCGTAGTCCAGTCGGCTGGTGACGAGTGCCTGGGTGACGGTCTTCCTGGTTTCAGTGGGGATCCATCTGAAGATCTTGCGGAGCATGCGCAGGGTGTTGAAGCACGAGGATGAGACGGCGTTGACTTGTCTGGTCATTGACAGGGAGGAGTCCAGGATGAAGCCCAGGTTGCGTGCGTGGTCTGTTGGTTTGGGAGCAGTGAAGGTAGGCCACTAACATGGTAAACACGGTAATTAGTACACCTCAACCCTTGACTTTGACCACTTTGTCCACAACTCCTTTGCCATGGTTAACTGATGACCCCTTGTGGAAAAGTGTAGAAAAAATGATGGCTACCTTACTGGACCCTATTCTACAAAAATTGACACAGATTGAAGAGTGGCTATCTCGTATAGAGGGTCAGGGTGAAATAACTGTGTGTCCCACAGAGCGTCCAACCCTGGGCCTGTGCGACCAGCCGTGGAACTCAACCAACTCTTCCCACACACTAATTTGGGTGTGGCCCCACCTTCCCATCTTTGTACTGTACCTGAACCTCATACACGCTCAAGTATGTTGCTTCCGCAAGTTAATGTGCACTCTAAGACGATAACAGAAGAAACAACCTCACCATCGTCTGAGAAAAGTATTTCAAATTGTTTGGCGGTTCCGTGACGGGGGAGAGGGCTGATCCTCGGTTGTTAGTAAGATCAGATAGCCCTAGGGTGGGACTAAATCATTACCCACAGCAGGTCCTCCAATTTCCACCAGCGGCCTCTCCACTGGTTTTGGTTTTGGCAAACATACCAATCTTGAGAGAGATCACTATGCAGTGATTATTAGTCAGTTAGAAGGAAAAGAGAGAGGAATATGAGGGAGGTGGCCTGGGAAGGCCTCGAGCAGGCGGCTAGGACATGCAATAGCAGAGATTTATAGAAAGTAATAAACACTCCCTATTTCAAAAATACTAAGGATCCGACACTGGACACAGGTGAGGAAGCATGGGTGGCACACTGAGAATTTATTTTCACCTCAAACACTGCTCCTGTGATGCCATCTAGTGACACAGATCCTAAATTGCAGGGTTATGTTTCACTCTCAGAAGTCAGGAGAGGGTTGGTGGCCTGTGTTGCTGGGAAAGCCCCAGGACCTGATGGGGTGCCGATAGATCTTTTTCAGGAAAACCAAGATTTGTGGGCTCCGCTGCTAACAAATGTTTTTAACAGCATAGTTATAGATGGGCCTCCGTCTTCCTGGAAGCATAGTGTAATTATTCTGATATACAAAAAAAGGGGACTGGGGAAGCCCAAAGAACTATAGGCCCATCTCCTTATTGGACATAACTGCCAAAACGTATGGGTTGGTTCCTTTTCTTAAGACTGGAAGAGTGGACCCAAGAAAATAACATCTTAATGCAGGAGCAGTATGGCTTCCAGAGGGGAAAAGCCACTACAGACCAATGTCTAAACCTGTCACTATGTATTGACCAATGTACCAGAGCGAAAGACGGGAAAATCTACATGGCTTTTATAGACTTGTCAACAGCATTTGACTGCGCGAGCCATCAGAAACTTTGGTATTTAATGGAGGAGACGGGGATTGATCCACTTATAATTAACTTTATCCGCCAACTTTTTGTAAACTCCCCTGCATGTGTCCGGTATGGCAAAAATGGGGAATGAACCCGCCCCTTTAAGATCGCTAGGGAAGTTAAGCTGGGATGTGTCCTCGCCCCGTTTCTTTTTTTCCAGCTATACAAACAGGGTTGAGGCAGCCCTCTCAGGCTCATCCCCGGACGTGCCCATGTTTGACACCAACCCCCTACCAATGTTAGCTTACGCCGAGGATGTAGTGTTAATTGCAAGAACGGGGGTAGCTCTCCAATGGCTCATAACAACATATGCATCATTCATGGCTTAATGGACCTTAAAGTAAATGAAACAAAATATTTCGGCATTATAGCAGGATCTGGCAAAGCTGATAAATCCCCACACTTCCATATGGATTGCCAGAAAATAGAAGTGGTAGAGTCCTTCCCATACCTGGTATTCTTATTTGATAATAATCAAACTTGGAGAACCTGGTATCGGCAAGAGCACTAGGAATGGAAAGATATTAAGGCCTTCTCCAAAAGTTAGAACACAGTGTCCTGAAAGGTGGGAGTCGATAGACAATTATAAATAGCATGCACATAGTGTAGGAGAGTAGGGTCTGCAATCCTATGATCACCCGGACTTTTTGCTTTTGTTTCACTGGTTTACGACTTTCTCGGGCTGTGGGCCTGCCAATCAGACCCACAGCCTAGCTGTTCTCTCTCTAAATTGATGCGTGTACCTTAGGTGCATTACCCAATTGGAACTGGGCCACCCTGTCAGACCCTGTAACTCAGGGCATCGGTGTACCCAGGGCCTACCAGGGGCTGAAGCATGTATTATGCCACCCCTGGATGGCCATCTAAATCTGACACAACTGGCTGCACGACAGCTGGGGCAACGTAGCGTACCCGCTCGTTGCTTTAGGTATAGTAGCCCTATATCTAACCATACAATGGACACCCGAGTTCCTATCAGACACTCCTATGGCAGGCCTTGACAATCCTGAAGGCAGAGTGCTTGGAATCGTGTGAATTGGGTTCTGGCCCGAGCCGAGCCCGGTTGCAGCTTGCGGAACCAAGACCCAATGGCTGTTCCATGATAACGCGTACCATATCGGTAACTTCGGTATAGCGTTATCAAGACATGTCGAGTAAGGTGTCATACGAATCGGGATGCTGCCCCCTCACCAATTCTGGCGACGAGGTTAGCATTCCGCCCTTCTAGAGGGACACGACATGTACGTAACTGTGAACCCCGGTTAAAGTTAACTAAAGCCTCAGCTCCACAAAATGGATGCTGCCACCACAGACACGAGTCTGACCTCCTGCTGCTGGGAGTCCTTGTGTATTCTGGGTAGGTAGGGCTTTGCGAGAAGGTGACTGCGGAGTGGCACCCCGGTGCTCACTACGCATCTGCCGGTCAGAACCAGTTCCAGGGGCGCGCAGCCCCTGACCTGGGGAAAGCCCGGCAGGGGAGAGGGGTGTAACTACCCCCCTTCCTGGTCCCACCCTTAGGGCAGGACCTAGTCATGTACCCACCCCTTTCTTTAGGATAAAGGCCGGAGCGGGGACCCTTCCAAATTAGATCATCTTTGAATCAAGAATACTTTCTACGAAAGGACTTCGAGACTCTTCTCAAGATTTCTCCCTTGTGGCTAAGGAGTAGTCACCCTGCACCAGCGGGCACCATCTAAGAACTCTGCGGTTTGCTGCAAGTCCTTCCTCAAGGAATCCGACGGCCCAGCTCGACGAGAACCGGCTTCCCTGGCACCTCTGACCTCTACCCACGTCGTCAGCTCAGCTGAGATCTGTGGGTGCGACGAGACCTCGAGGGACCGGCCATCATCAAAACCTGCACGCTTTCTTAATCAGCACGACCATCGAAGCAATTCTCTGGTGAGTGCTCTGGGGTCCGAGAAGCCCCGACCCTGAGCAGCTCCAGCACCGAAGTACAGTCTCCCAGCATCTCCACGATCTGCGTGGGGCCCTTCTGCTCGCTGCTCAGCCCGTTGTCTGGTCACTAGCCGCTGGCTTGTGTCCTTCTTTGACGACATCCGACAACCAACGCTGCTGGTCTGGTTGCTCCAGACTGGCCTTGGCTTCCATCTTTGAGAGAAGCTCCCCGGACCCTCCTGGTCCACTCACGACGCCATTTTAGGCCCACCACGTGGCCCTGAAATCTGCCAAGGCTTGTTGCCCCAATCCTGGGCCCAGCGACGCCGACAGCATCAACCTTCGTGGGACAGCTCGCACCTCCATCCTGGTCGCCGACAACGCCTCCTGGTCCGTGAGACTGCAGAGCCTAGCATCGCCCACTTACCTAGTCGAGGTGACGGCCAACCGGTGCCTTCTTGGTACCCTCTGACTACTGGCAAGTAGTACGAACTTGGTCCCCTCTGCTTTCAGGTATCAACGATCTCTGATCCAGGCTTGGATCTCTACGAACTATTCAGCACTGGTCGCCGGCCAGCAACTCCTTTTCTTCCGGCTCCTGGCTCGTCAGCGAAGACCCCGACGCCTGTAAAACTTGTGAAGCCGCAGCCCTCGTGGCTAGGTAACTTCGGCATTTCGGTGCCTGCATAGCCTCCTTACTCTAGGGTCCCGAGTCCCTCGCTTCCGACTTGCCTTATCGGGTCCGCCCGAGACCACTAAACTTTCCGTGTCCTCGGACACTTGTTTTAATTGTGCACTTGAAGTATTTTCCTAAGAGTTTTGGTTTGTGCTTAGTACCCTGTCCTCATAAAGAGTCCAGGGCTGTTGTGATTCTTAATAAATATTCTGTTTATTTTCATAACACTTGTGTGGTGTCCTTTCACTTGGGGTTCAAGGGGTATGTGATGGTATAACAGCTGGCTTAACACGCCCTCTAGAGTTTAGCCCGAAGACTGCTCGTATCCACGCTACTAGGATAGCTGGTCTAAGGTTGACTTACAACCAATCACCATAAGGGTCGTTTGGAACGATACATAGCGGTCGCTAGAATAGCGAACGCTGCATATCGGGCCAACTTCTCACACATAGCATTACTTGGGTGGACAAGAAGGAGATTACTCGTTTTTTAGTCAAAAGATAGTTATTCATCTTTATATGGTTACATTAGTTCCAAGGTCGGACGTATACAGTTAAGGACAGCACTGCATAGATTGTAATAATGACAACCACATGGAACTTGGTGCAAAAAAAGTGTACAAAAAGTGCAAGTGGCGACGCAAGTGAAAGGTGAACAGCGTTGGTGGCGCACAGTGCATAAGGTGCAAACTATTTACAGTGAGTGGCTTAACGGCGCATGAGAGATTGTGATATCACAGTGGGCACAATTGATTTAATTTGAATGTAGAGCCACAAGGAAGAGGTGCGCCTGTCATGTGCTTATCTAGGTTCCTGATCGATACTGTGACCTTATGCCCCTATTCGGCTATAAAGCCCTTTATTCCCTATATTGGCATAACCGTTCAAGTGCGATTTTCTGAAAAGTCATCTCTGGCCTCACACGAGCAGAGCCACAGAGCCACATTCCAGCATGACTCTCTGCTACTTCCTTTGCGACCAATTAGTGCAATGACAGAGCAGCAGTCACTATCTGATATTCCTAGATAACACTCCGAGTTCTTCAACAAGATAAAAACTTAGCAAACCTGGAAATCCCCGCTTGCTATGTTTTGATTAGTAATGGAACTCTAATGAGCAACTGATAACTATCACTTCCTAGTGACATCTTTAATTGACGTCTTATGTCCAGCAAACTTGCGTCAAACCCGGCACCTGTCAGGTATAAATATTACCAACGTTGCCTTAAGCAATGAGCGTTGCCTGTTGCTGATGCCAGCTGCCTGCATGACCCCGTGTTGGTAACAACTAGCACTCTGTCGCTGCAGCCTGCTATCCTGTGGTGGTGAAGCTACTGATTACCATTATCGCCGCTACAGCGCGAACTGTGGTTCAGTACGCTTGAGGAGCCGTGCAGCCGTCCTCTGCGAAGACATCCAGCCCAGCTGCCCGCGGACGCTGTCACCCCTCCTTCCTCGACGCGCTGAGAGAAGCCGCTGCATTTCTCGTGCAGAGAAATCCAGTCCCGGCGCTTCCGGTTTACCCTCGCAGGTGACTGGGATATCGAGAGAGACCCCTGAAGGAGATACCAATCCTCCATCATTCTATTCAGAGGTATGGTGTTGACTAAACCCTTAGAAGAGAATTCTTGAAACAAACCTTGGCAAAACCAACTTAACTTAAGCTACTTACTTACTCCCCCTTCTCACGTGTTAGGCTTAGGTCAGGCACACTGGGGTAGGCTTAGTTAGAAGCACCAGTTGAGTATGTTAGCCTAATGTATATATGACTGTATATATGTTTTATTACTTTTAAACCATTGTATGGCTAAGAAACCATATCAATGCTTTTACAGTTCTATTTCGCAATTCTTATCTTACTGTACGTACTTTTTATAATAACAGTTATTGCAATTGTGGCAATACATTTCTCTTGTACGAGAAGAAAGACTGTTCAATAAATGTTAACCTTTATTGATACACGCCCGTCTCTCTATTCTCTACATACTGTGAAAGTAAACTGCACTAGACTGACTGAGTGAAATCTATGTCTATTGTTTCACACGACCCTAGAGATCGACTCTTGATCTGAGGAGCAAAGTTGTCATGTTGCACGGTTGTTGGAAAACTGAATCCCTTCTTGTCTGTGCCAGGGAAGTTGATCACTTCCTATGCAGAGAAGAAAGTTTCCAGTGACCTCTGAGCTAGTTGGTAACACAACCCAATTAAGTTTAGCATAGTCAGTGGAGGCCTGGAATATAGCCAGTTCCACGTCGATACTACTGTTTATGTTATTCCAATGCGCAGGGCCTAGTGGGAAACTAGGAACTACACTACATGGCGCCCTAACGTTTGGTAAGGCGATAAACTAACGTAAGACTTGTAGAGTAACTCAGTCGTGCATATTTCACACCCCTTTCTCCCGTAAATACTCCAATAGACGTCTGGAGTGGGTGAAAGGTTAAAATCCGCCCGACCTTAGTAGGAAGAGATTCCTATGTAAAGCTCCGGTTTATTCAACGTTGAAGGATACAGTGTTCCAAAATATTGTGCACCTAATCTTTGTCTCCTTGGAGACCTACTCTGCAAAAACTGCATTTATAAAATGTCAGACAATGAAGGAGCAGCTAGGCTGGCTTCCATACTAATAGAGGAAGACACGAGTCTCCTACAGGCTGACCCGGATGCTATTATCATCCCGGTCCAGTTAAGAAGATCTATAACTTTAAAACTTATAGAGAATGGACTGACACCTCAAGGTGGTACAGTAATTTTCGTGATAGAGGCTCACGAGTATCGGCAGACAGAGGTATTCTATTCATGGATAAACTTTCCAGCGGTAAACGCTATAACACAAGAGTTTCACTATTACAAAATAGAGGAACCTCCGGGAGAGTACGCTCCTTTCGAGGAGATTGAAATCCCACTTAAATTTCAAGAGCACCTGCTCTGGTTTAATGGCGCCCTAAAACACAATGATCACATTACCAGGCTCGGTCCACTAGGTAGACCAGGAGCCACGTGGCCGGTTCTAGCCAGCTACACACCACATCCTGACATTGTAAGAATGTCTAGAGAAGAGCTGTTAGCACAGCTAAACACATTAATAAAAATACATAGGCAATTAGTCCAATATGTAATACGGACTGCAACAGTCCAGCCAGCTGTTAATTCACACCAGCTGACCCCTCATCAGGGGAACACAAATAAAATTACACCACAGAACATACAGTCATGTCTTGGTAAAACACCCGTAAAACGGGAACAAATTCCTTTCTGGTTAGCCCAGAAAATCACTCAAATAGAGGCAGTATTTCCTGATACTACCCCTATTGAGAAACACAGAATCTTGACCATCTGCCTTCCTATGGGAATCGCACCACACATAGAGGACTGTGACACTTGGGGTACAGTCTTTGCTTCCATTTACACAAAAACACACGGTGTTCCGTCTATGGCGGTAATACCAGACGTGCTAAAACAGATTCAAAATGAATTCGGTCCAGAGCCAGCTTTAAATCTAGGTATGAAATTACTGAAAGACTTCAAGCAGGTCACGGCTATATTATTAGCCAACATAAAGGGAGAAGCAGCATCTGTGGCGATCCGCCAGAAGTTGAGGGAAACAGATATAAAAGATCCTGTTGAGCTTGCAAAAATCATAGAAAAATGCTATGAAGAATTAGGTAGAGACAGCTTGGGTGGAAAACCAGTTAAGCCCCAACTGCTCGAAAATCCTGAAAAATTATTCATTAAAAATAATTTAAACACTCCTAAAAAGAGCTGGGATGGAAATAAACAATCCACTCCCAAGGAAAAAGTTTTCCAGTCCAGAGGAAGGTCTCCTCGACGGAGGGAAAGAACTCCGACTCGAGAACGCCAGTCTCCCCAACGGGAGCCCTCTGAGAAAAGATATAACCTTAGAAATAGGGATAATATAAAAAAACCTGATAGATATCAAAGTATTGATACACGTCCCTCTCGATCTCTTCCACAGAATTCGGAAAGAAGAGGACGGTCAGACCCAGGAGAGCACACCAAGTCCAAAGACAAGGAACCTGCTCAAAATAAGAAATCTCAATTTCAGAAAAAGAAGGTAGCCAGTATTAGAGTAATCAACCATGCCGAGAATACTGAGGACACAGTTGAAAAACGGGGAGTGGGCATTGACAATGTTGGACAGTGCAGCAGAGATCAGTATAGCGCGCAAGAACTTGATGAGTCATCTGGAGACAGTGGACACGAATGAATACATTCAGGTTGAAACTGCCGACACCAGACTTAGCGAGCCCCATAAAATATACGAAATAACATTGCGTATGGAGGGTGATAAGACTAGGAAAATTAAGGGTCTATTTGGGATAAGCTCTCAAAAGGCTATGATATTCTGTTAGCTGAAAAAGATTGGCCCCCGGAGTTTGTCAGGGAGTGCCCTCGTGGCGAAGAAGTGATTATGCCTGCCTTCTCGAATCACATACCGATTCACAAAAAATATACATATGCAAGGAAATGGGCAGTAGCCCAGGCACCTGCATTGTATAAAAATCATGTAGGATGGGATGAGGATTCTCCGCCTCACAAAATCCAGCTAAAAAGTGAACCAACTGCCCAACGGCAGTATCCCATAAAGCAAGAAGCTAAAAAACAGGTCAGGGAGATCTTAGATCAACTTGAATACCAGGGGGTGATTGAAACATGCACCTCTCAAATGAACAATCCTTTGTTTCCTGTCTCCAAGCCAGACAATTCATATCGTCTAGTTTTGGACTACAGACACCTTAATACATGTTGCAAAACTTTTGCAGTACAAAACTCGCATAGTGCAGCCCTAATGAATAACATAGTTAGGAAAAAATATAAAACGACATTAGACATTTCTAATGGTTTCTTTTGTCAAAACATTGCACCAGAAAGCAGATACTTGACCGCTTTCTCCGCATTTGGGTCGCAGAAAAAATTCTGTCGACTCCCACAGGGGTTCAAGAACAGCCCAGGACTATTCTCAGCTAGAGTAACAGAGTTACTACAAATCTATGATGATGAAGCATTATCTTACGTAGATGATATTTATCTCACAGACGACGACTTGGATACTCACTTGAAAAGAGTGAACACCATTATACTTGGGTTCGCAGCAGAGGGTTACAAATTCAACTTTAAAAAGTCTCGAATTGCCCATCTGACAGTACTATTTTTAGGGTACAAATTATCAAGTGAAGGGAAAAGCCTAGCGGACAACTTCTTAGAGAAGTGCGCTGTACTCCAAGCTCCAAAAACACTGAAGAATTTACAGTCAATACTAGGTTTTCTGAATTTCGGAAGAACTTACATTCTAAATTACGCAGAGAGGGTTAAACCTCTCTACGAACTAATAAAACCTGATTTAAAACAAATCAATTGGACTCAAAAACACACAGAAATTTTGAGATCACTGCAAACAGACATGTTAGCAAAAACAAAATTAGATACACGTGACAACTCGATCGATCTTGTAATCCGAGTCATCCCAGGAAGACGCGGATTCACGTACCTAACCTCTAATGAGGGAGAAAAGGTACCAATTTCAATTAAGTCTCACTTGTACACACAAGCAGAAAAAACATTCAGTTGCACAGAAAGAACTGTGAATGCAGTGCAAATCGCACTAGCAAATGAAAGAGAACTAGCACACGGCAAACGGATTAATATCCTTACAGCGGAATCCGCCTTCGAAGCGCTATTCAGCCCAGTAAACCTGCCTACTGTGTCATTGGATCCGAAATGGATACAGTGTATAGATTCTCTAGGAGCGGAAGACGTGAAATACTATTTCGCCCCGCAATACGAAGAACTGAATGATTTAGAATATGAAGAAGAATATCCTCTGCCAATCGAAATCCTGCCTCTCCCACAATACGCCTGTATAATCTATACAGATAGCTTTGTACAGCATTTCAACGTAGAAAGCAAATCCTACAATGCAGCATGTGCGATCATTAAAGGTCGTTGGCTGTGCGGTAAATTCAGACCGAAAGTAACAAAAACTGAATCTGTAAGAAACTGTTCGGTTCAAAGAACTGAAATCAGATCTTTAAAGATGGCGCTCGAAAATGCAGAACGCGAATTCCCCACACTTATAGTGTGCGATTCTCATTTTTGCGTCAATTCTTACAATAACAAACTGCAGAGTTGGATCGAAAACGACTACAAAGATGACACAGGTGCCACAATAAAGCATAAAAAGCTCTGGAACGAGGTAGCTCTTTTACACAAAGAACTACAAAAGACTCACGTGATTCACGCACAGAGTCTTCAACGTGATGGCGTTCACGTTGCAGGGAATTCATTGGCTAATACAGCCACCACGGAAGCAACTAACCCGGCTTCCGTAGCCACAAAAAAGCGTACAGATAAGTATATAGACGGGGAAACAATGCTGGCAGTAAAAACGACCGTAAAAGGCGACTGTGCAGCACTACCCGTAAAATATCCACTCAATTATGCATACATAATCGATGCAAACTCCGTTCCTTTTGCTCGAATCCCTGGAGTGGGGGATAGAGTAATTCCAAACATGAACAGGAGAATATTTTTAATAGCAGACGCACATATGGGTTTAGGTCTTAGGCACAGAAAGATCAAGGAATCACTGACTGAATTACAATCAGCATTCTGGTGGCCGGGAATGAGTGTAGAACACCAAATATATGCAAACAACTGTGAAAACTGCAATAGGGATCGCAGTGGCGAACCTTGCTACCGGCTACCAATCAGAAAGAGCGTAACGCTGCCTACACCCCATCCTGCGTCCTATTAATAGTTAAGACGAAAAGCACTTAAAAAATGAGGCCTCCAGCGCTCGGCTGACGCTAGAACTGTTATAAAAAGATTAGCGAGTCCATATCGGCACATACGCAATTACCACGTTCCATTCTGACCAGGGTCCTGCTTTCAGCTCTCGAGCCTATAGGGAGGCCATGGCCAGCATGGGAATTGGGTTGCGGTATTCTTGTCCGTCGCATCCCGAAGGGAATAGTGTGGTAGAAAGAAAAAACCGGGATATAAAGCAATCTATAACAGCGAAGGTATTAGGTTCAGGCGCTGGGTGGGTCAAACATTTAATAAGTGTCCAGACTAGTCTTAACAACATGCCAAGAAATTCTCTAAAAGGTTTCAGCCCATACGAACTATTGTTCGGAATTAGAATGAACGTTCAGGACCTCGATAGTCAGATGTCAGTGGTACAAGAAGAAACAAAGCACTTTGATGTAAAAGATCGTTTGGCTGTTTTAGAGGAACTGAATGAAACAAGAAAATCATTAAGCAACATAAAGTTAAAGCAACAGCCAAGTACCACTGACGAGGCACCACCCGCAACAGCCCCAGCAAGGCCTGTCTGGATTCCAAAGATTGGGGATCTAGTCAGAGAAAAGATCGCGGTTAAGAAGGAATTTGGGCCTTCTTACAGAAAAGCAGTACCTGTCTTGGCAGTCACCGGAACAAGATCAGTTGTGCTACCGCCCCTTGCTGGTAAAAAGGAGAACAGAATCGTGTCCATCGATCTGGTAAAACCACAAGCATGTGGCCTATAATCAACAGTAGGCCCAGTGGACTCCCAAGAAACAACAGAATACCCAAACTTGCAACAATCCAAGAGGTTCAAACTGAAAGACTCATCACATTCGATCAGCCTGCAGTGCACAATGAAGGACTATGCAATAATGCCATGGAACTCGTGCCTCTTGAAACACAGATTGAAACAGTTCGTCAAGAAACAACACCAGTCTACAATGATGTGGCATCAGAAAGTGCTACCGAAAGACAGATTGAAAGAATTGACAGAACTGCCTCTGGTTATTTCATCAACTTCGACAACTTCTCTGAAGATTTTAACGACCCCGAAGTGATGCCAGAAACAAAAAAGTATTCTAAAGAAAATACAACAGGACTCCTTCAACAAATCAAAGAACTATATCTGGATTCACCGTTGATTGAGCATTGGATTATCTCAGGGGTATTCATACTCCTACTATGCCTAATTTTAGTTTTAATTTTAGGGAAGTTCATTACAATTGAATGGACACAGCAAGTCAGAACATCAACCTAGTCCTGAAACCACACAGATCATCCCACGTGAAGAAAAGAGAACTGTCAACAGTAAATGTCACAGCAATTCCAATACCTGGTGGGGTAGTATGGGAGAAAACAGACTATGAGATCTATGGTCCGGTCGAAATCCTGAAGTATCCTCATCAACTAAAGGTTTCCTTAAGTGACTTTGTGACACCAAGTACATTCTCTGATGATTGGGACTTTAACAGTATTAATGACATGATGTCTGATTTAGTAATGTCAGCTAGATTCACAGATCATGATTATTTACAAGGTTCATCTAGTTATGAGCAGTTATTCTGTTACACCCACTATGGGGATCATTACTTGCATAAATCTGCACAGCCTAGAAATGTTTTTATGTATAACCAATGGGAACATTGTTCTACACCACCTAAAAGCAGTTCTAAAGCATTTTTTGAGAAATTCAAATATTTTTCAGGGTTTAACACCAGTGATGCAGAAACGTTTTATTATAAACTGTTAGATAAAACAGGAATGAAAACGATGCTGACAAATTCTAAATTGATATATTCAGAAGCATTTTATGATAAAATGATGACATTTGGTTTTGATTATTGGAAAAATAATATTGAAACGAAAACAATTTGGGGTACAAAAGATTGGCAGGTGCAAGGCTTAGAAGCACTGTTTAGAACCTGCATGATACCAGAACAAATGTTATTTTTGAATGACACTGTACACCAAACTTCTTGTCTTGGCCTAGCTAAGATCAAAGAAATGAAAACACCGTCTATACCAAAGCCAATAGCTGAGAATGCAACTGCAGATAATGAGTTAGACGTGTCACAAATTTTACATTTCAACAGAACACATCCTGATTGGAAAAAATGGTTAATCTGGCCTACAGACACAAATAGCTGTCAAGATAGGTTCCTGAATAAAACACAGGGTTTAAAAATGACCAGATTAGACTCAAGATATTCCCAGAGACAACATCCAGGAATAATAACAACATACAGTGTAGGGAAACTCTGCCTAGAATGGCTAACTACATCCACACTGGCTGAAATTAAGCAACACTTGTCTTTATTAAAAGATGGTGCTGATTTGCGCGATTTCATTCTTGGACCACGCAAACAGCGTCAAAAGCGTTTCATAGCGACCAGCATCTATGCTTCATACAACGAGGCTTGGAAAGTAAAGCAAATTGAAACTGCTGAAAAGATACGAGAAATTGATCGTATTAATTTGGAGAAATCACTTTCTGTAGTAGACAATGGGTTAATGACTCTGTCTTCCAGAATATATTCGTTGGACAATATTGTATCATCTGCCTTTGATGTGATAGACAGAGATTTGCTTATGTTACAACATGGCCAGTCTCAATTACGCTCTATTATAGAATTAGGCTGGACGCTGCAAAATCTTCGTTCAGGCTATGTGCCTTGGCGTTTGATAAACACAACGTCATTGTTTTCCATTTTTAACCTTACTGATAAACAGATCAGTTTGGCACAGAAAGGAGCAGACTATACAATCTTGAGCATCGAGAAACTCGAGCGATTACCATTGACAATGTCAGAGAGTCCTGTCATTGAATGGATAATACACGGGATTATCACAATTCCGATAACAACTTTCCGATTTCATAAATGCCTTGAGTACATACCTGCTGGCCAGTATGAACAATTGGGTAAGGGATATATTAAATCCGAATGGAAATTACCATACACTCATTCTTGCTATAGTGACAGCGACAAAAATGTATTTCTTAGTGGTGACAACTGTAAACACTCACTAAGCGGTATACTTTTGTGTCAGGGTATTAATTTACACGGAGCATGTGATGGAAATTCAAACAACCTTTCATGCCACCAGCTAGTCACACCTGCAACTCAGATAGAGCCCTTCTTTATGCAACTCGCAAACGGGAGTTACATTCTAAGAACGGATCACAGGTGCTGTGGCCTCGCGCCCGGACTAAGTTATCTAGTAGAAGTAACGTCCATGGTCAAATGCTGTATGCAAGCATTGTTCCCGAGCGGGCCTCCAGACATAGTGACTCCCATCTGGCCTCGTCTGAATCTCTATTCTATACGAATTGATACATTAAGCAAAATGAAATCTGTGCTTTTACAGACAACAGTGCCTATAACGTCATCTAAAGAGACGTATGATCTTCTAGTCGCAAGGACGGCTACTGAGGTTCATGACCTTTTATCAACAAATTGCCCCGTGCATTTCGTACAAATGCTCGACCAACTCCTTAACATGTCTAGTGCTACAAGCATCCCAGGCATATTTAAGACAGTCTTTACGGGACTGCTAACACCCTTCCAGGCAATTTTGGGAATATTTCCTAATTTTGTGCACTCCATCTTTGGTGGTATTCCACTATTTTTGGGACTCATCGCAGGGATTCTATTTTTGACCATCCTGCTACGTTATGGCAAGCCTCGGCTCAGACATAGCTCCCATGGGAATGGAAGAGACAATCCTAGCAATGCGCTACCGGGACAGGATAACTAACGTCCTCGGATTGGCCAGGCTGAGAGATCTAAACATGACCTGGTTCCTTTCATTCAGACCGATATGGCAAAATTGCATTTTACCTGTGCTACGGTGTATGCTTTGCGGCGATGAATGCGTGTTGGACATCTGTCTTTCACTTCCATCAGCAGTACCAATGGACGTCGATACCTTGCTAAGTCCAATAACGGCTCACGCATTGTGTTGTCCCCAGCGGCTACCAATCCTGATGACGGCATTCGTGGAGACTCCTGTACTACAGCCAAGTGGTAACAGTGGAGCGAGTGACAAAAGCAACATCACCCAGGTACAGCGAGCTGTGAGCATTGCTGCTCCCAAATATGATGACAGCAATCATTCTCACACCTGCCAAGTTACAGCGCTATCTAATTTGGTTGAACTATCACCTGATTTTGTAGACCAATTCTTTGCGAGCCTGTCTGATACGATGTTCTCACCCATAGAGAAACAATAACTTTTGAAAAGCTTTCCGACACACAGCGTTCCTATGAACTCTGGATTCGGCCTTCAGTTTTGATCAACAAAAAACTGCCAGGAGCTTTGGTAAACTGATTTTTCTTTGAATTGGACAATTTTTAAAATATTGACCTTTTTCTTCTTTTTGGCACGAACAATTCTTTGCTTAACGTAAAAACTATTCTTAGAGAACAGAAGCTTCACACTTCTATTTCTAAACACATCTAGAGACATAACAACATTACACCAGCCTCTAGCACACATGCTATTACAATGCATTTTTATGTGATGATTTATCTCGCATTTCTTCTGTCAGAGATACTTCATGTGTAATTCTTTTTGCATAATCGTTCATTGATTTTATATGCAATACCTTTTGAATGATTACTATGCTTTAAAACTACGTACAGTACCTAAATTCCATGTATTACAAGTACGCCTATTTCGAATGCATTTATGTATTTTGGGGTGGGCTATGTTACACAATGTTACACATGCATCTAATTGCTTAGTTTTAGTAATTTTGATGGACATGAATTCGTGGAGTGGGTGTCATGTGCTTATCTAGGTTCCTGATCGATACTGTGACCTTATGCCCCTATTCGGCTATAAAGCCCTTTATTCCCTATATTGGCATAACCGTTCAAGTGCGATTTTCTGAAAAGTCATCTCTGGCCTCACACGAGCAGAGCCACAGAGCCACATTCCAGCATTACTCTCTGCTACTTCCTTTGCGACCAATTAGTGCAATGACAGAGCAGCAGTCACTATCTGATATTCCTAGATAACACTCCGAGTTCTTCAACAAGATAAAAACTTAGCAAACCTGGAAATCCCTGCTTGCTATGTTTTGATTAGTAATGGAACTCTAATGAGCAACTGATAACTATCACTTCCTAGTGACATCTTTAATTGACGTCTTATGTCCAGCAAACTTGCGTCAAACCCGGCACCTGTCAGGTATAAATATTACCAACGTTGCCTTAAGCAATGAGCGTTGCCTGTTGCTGATGCCAGCTGCCTGCATGACCCCGTGTTGGTAACAACTAGCACTCTGTCGCTGCAGCCTGCTATCCTGTGGTGGTGAAGCTACTGATTACCATTATCGCCGCTACAGCGCGAACTGTGGTTCAGTACGCTTGAGGAGCCGTGCAGCCGTCCTCTGCGAAGACATCCAGCCCAGCTGCCCGCGGACGCTGTCACCCCTCCTTCCTCGACGCGCTGAGAGAAGCCGCTGCATTTCTCGTGCAGAGAAATCCAGTCCCGGCGCTTCCGGTTTACCCTCGCAGGTGACTGGGATATCGAGAGAGACCCCTGAAGGAGATACCAATCCTCCATCATTCTATTCAGAGGTATGGTGTTGACTAAACCCTTAGAAGAGAATTCTTGAAACAAACCTTGGCAAAACCAACTTAACTTAAGCTACTTACTTACTCCCCCTTCTCACGTGTTAGGCTTAGGTCAGGCACACTGGGGTAGGCTTAGTTAGAAGCACCAGTTGAGTATGTTAGCCTAATGTATATATGACTGTATATATGTTTTATTACTTTTAAACCATTGTATGGCTAAGAAACCATATCAATGCTTTTACAGTTCTATTTCGCAATTCTTATCTTACTGTACGTACTTTTTATAATAACAGTTATTGCAATTGTGGCAATACATTTCTCTTGTACGAGAAGAAAGACTGTTCAATAAATGTTAACCTTTATTGATACACGCCCGTCTCTCTATTCTCTACATACTGTGAAAGTAAACTGCACTAGACTGACTGAGTGAAATCTATGTCTATTGTTTCACACGACCCTAGAGATCGACTCTTGATCTGAGGAGCAAAGTTGTCATGTTGCACGGTTGTTGGAAAACTGAATCCCTTCTTGTCTGTGCCAGGGAAGCTGATCACTTCCTATGCAGAGAAGAAAGTTTCCAGTGACCTCTGAGCTAGTTGGTAACACAACCCAATTAAGTTTAGCATAGTCAGTGGAGGCCTGGAATATAGCCAGTTCCACGTCGATACTACTGTTTATGTTATTCCAATGCGCAGGGCCTAGTGGGAAACTAGGAACTACACTACACGCCTATTAATCAGGCTGTTAGGTCGACAGCGTTTCGATCCGGATTAGTTCGGATCATCATCAGGTCTGGTTGTCTGAATGAAGGAGTGCTAGGAGGATCCTGGTTGAGTAGAATCCTTGAAACCAACAATTTGAGGGGATCTCAGGGTGACTTTAGGAGCCCCAGAATGAGTCGATTCTGGGCTGCGGGAAGGAGCTTGCTGATTACCTCAGCGCTCTCGCCGGCCATAGGAGTCAGCCGTGCTCCGCGTGCACTGAGTTAATCGGCGTGTTGCGGCGTTCGCGAGTCAAAGGCAGTTGACTTGTGAACGCCGCGACACGCCGATTAACTCATGATAACCCATGATAGTCTAGAAGTGTGTAACTGAAAAGAGCAAAAGTGTATCTTCATGCGCAATTGGAGTTAATTATCTCTAACGGCAGAAGTGTTCCACTATACCAAAATGCTAAAAACCGAGTGATGGCTGGCAAACCAATGCGCCATCCGAATAGCGGTGGTCAGGGGGAAGGAGGTGCAGTTGAGCAAGCAATGATGTCTCCCTACTTACAAAACGAGTCCTTAACAACCTCCCCTGGGAGAGAGGCAGGCCTGCACAGCCATGCCGGTGTACAGCAACAGTTCAGTCTAAATTCCGCTTTTGTAGCTGTGGGATATTTTCAATTATTATCATGATATTCACATTAAAATAACAACTCCCTTTGTTATACGTTGTTATGTATTCCACCCTTTAGGCATATTCAGCTAAGGGCCATCAGCTTCGCTAAAACCAAAACTGGAATTTTGTATAAAGCTGTTTTCTTTGCAGCTCTTTTATTGTATTGTGACTAATTCAATGTTGCCGGACTGGGAACCAAAATCAGCTCGGAAATGTTGCATTAAAGATTAGGGGCCAGAAGTATCATACCAACATTTTGCGATTCTGAAATTGCAAATTTTACCAAATCGCTATTTTGGAATCTCAAAATGCAATGTTTGTAGGAATTGCAAATTATTTTGCGATTCCTTAACATTATCTAATAGCGATTCTGTAAATAGCGAATCGCTATTAGGTAATATGACTCCATTCATTCCTATAGGCCTAAAGACCGATAGGAATGAAGGGTTTTGCATTTGCTAATTTGCGATAACCAAATTGGTAATCACAATTAGCGAATGCAAAGCCAAGGGTGCCTAGGGGCCTAAGCCCCACCCCCAAATTACTCCCTCCAAAAGAGAAGTGTGTACATGTAAAGCACACACATGCCGCCTCATGGTACTTTGAACAATGCATTTTTGTACATTTTTCACAGTTTGCTTGCACATGGTTACCATCAACTTGAAGTTGATGTTAATTAGCGTTTCCTAAATGCACAGTTCGCATTTAGGAAAGGCTTCTTTCATTTGCAAAAGGGATGCGCAGATTGCGATTACCTACATTTTGCAACTGCAAAGCATTTCACATTAGAAAAGGCCTTTTCTGTTCGCAAACCGGCTGATTCTGCTAATGGGCCCGTTTGCGAACGGAAAAAGGCTTGATACATCTGGCCCTTGCCGTCTCAATTCTCCATGTTTACGGAAGACACTGTTTGCAATTCCCAATGGGGTCGCAAATTGCATGCCTCATCAATATTCATGAGGCAAGCGCAATTTGCGACCCCATTAGGACTGGCTAGCCAGTTCCAGTTCATAAGTCTTTATTCGGTGCAATTAACCATAAAAGACATCACAAAATAAAACACACAGTTTAAAACATACAATACATTATTAAAAGCAACATAATACATAATTGCATGATACATAGTATTTTCTCTGGTTGTTCAAAATAAGAAAGAAAGAGCGATATTTCTACAGACACTCTTTAAAGAAGAAAAAAAAAAAGAAAAACCGACCATGCTATGAATTTTTACGTTACAACTAGACATATAATGAACTAGGATAGAAGTCACATATGCTCCATATAGATAGAGGACCATCTCCTATTTGAGGCTGCCAGGATTGGAGATAAGGAACCACATAGTTAGACCTGAATTTAACAAGTACCAGATCGCCCACAAAGTCCTTGCGTAGAGGTCCTAGCCAGCCCACCCTTCTGACACTAAGTATGGTCCCGTCAATATTTGGCGGTAGAGGTCTATTTTTGGTTAACCAAAATGAGACCTTGTTTCTAAGGTCCATATTGCTTTCATGTTTCCCCCTTGTAAGTTCAGGTACACCCGAAAGCACACACACAATAGGGGCGGCCTCTGGAGGCAAATGTAGATGCTTGGATTTGGGCGACATTTTGTTACGAGTGACCATGGTTTCTTTATTTGAAGGCAATTGTTTATTTAGCCCTACTGTAGGGCGGGAGCTATGTACAGTTTTGACAGGGGGATCCAGGGCTTTTCTCATGTCGAGTTGCTGACTGATATTGAGTGGACTTGCTTTGTACGGGGTTTGCGGGCATTTTTGTGGCTACTAAACACTGTGATTGAGTAGATGTTGTTATAGTTTTTACAGGTAGTGGATTGGCCTTGATTGCATCCTCGACGGCCATAAGCCTATCCCCTAAACTGACCATTTTGTCCATCAGGGGGGATAATATAGTCTTGATTATGTTCTCGATTGAAGCCAGAAGAGAAGCGTGAATAAGTGGATTCGATGTGTCAGTGTTAGAAGTGATAGGAAATACAGGATAAGGATTTGGTTTCTGTTGCTTGGCCCGTCTCCCCAGGTGTTTGACCCCTTCTCGCTTCCTTTTAGCGATGGTGGACTGAGGGGTCAATGCCAAAGGCGAGTTCACATTTGACCGTATTAAAGGGGGGTCATCCTGTGTACTAGGGATTAATTGGGGTTGATTGCAAGGCCGAGGGCTAATATTTGATATGGCGCAGATGGGTGGATTAGTTTTCACATTGACTGGTTTCACATGTTCATACGTAGTTTTACACATGTTATTTAGATCCTCCAGTAATGATATCTCGGGAGCAGGATCAACAAACTGTAAAGGAGAGTACATATTGAGCGAACTATCCAGGGCGGGAGATCGCTCTAATCGCTCTAGGTCCCTAACAATGGGGAGCGTTACCCTCTTTAGATAGTGGTCCAATGTTCCTCTGATCATGCCACTGTGCGAGGCATCGTTCCTGGGACCCCCCTTGCAGGTGAGGACATCAGCCATCTTCCAATATGAACAGTTCAGTGGAGCCACTTGTAGACAAAATAGGAAGGACCTATTTGTAAAAGGGGGATATGTAAAGGGAAACAGTACCTTTAGTGCTTATTCCGCATCTCCTCGTGCCGAGCCAAGGGGAATGGCCCCGCCCCGACCTCCTCTGGCCTCTGATGGCCGCAGATGACCCCGCCCTTGTCCCGGGCTTCTCCCACGCGCGACTCGTCGAGGGCGTGAGCTATTAAGCACCTCCGGTCGCGCAGGTGACTCCTCCCTCGTGCGCCGGTCCCAGAGCTGCTGGGTATTGTAGTTCCCCGATGGGAACTACCGCCGTTCCCCTCACGGTGCTGATGTCAGAAGGATGAAATGCCCCTCTATGCCCCTGCCACGGGCTGTGCAGGTAAGGCTTGGCTTTGGTCTCCCCAAGGGCTCGCTTCATTACACAGTGTGCTCACTTAATAGGCTTCACTCACCGGCAACTTTATTCTGCTAGAGCTTTCCTCAGGCTTCCCTTCAAAAACGGGGCCAACTCCACTTCCCACGGCACTCCTGAGCCTCGCCGCGTCACTTCACTAGGAAAAGCCAGAGACCAAGTCAGTGCCTCCGGTTAAAGTTCTCAACTACAGTCACAGATTCAGACTGCTGCTCCTCCGAAAGTTGCCTTTTGCTGACAATACCCTCTGTCAAGAGTTTAGCACAGCTCAGCACTAAATATCCCAGAATGCTTCTTGGTTAGCTAGAAAGTACGGACCAAATAACTTTTTTTTTGGGAGAATGTCTTTTTTAATGTCTTTAGATGTACCAGATTTACCACCTACTTTCTTATTTGCCGCTTCCACTTTTGAAACCAATTATATTTTGATGTGTCCCAATTTAGCAGTATAGCAGTTTGGCAGAATTAGTAATTTTGGCAGCTGCATGCCTCCTCCGGAGCCGCACACCAGGCATGGAGCCTCACTCAATCACTGCACACAGCTCGGGAGAAACTCGGAAACTAGAGCAAGGTTTCACCTTCACTTGCCCATCCGGAGAAAGAAACACTCCCCAGCGATGATGCCAAGACTCCGTCAGGTGCCCGCCTCATATAATTAATGCATGCAGCTCCGCAGAAAAGCACTCTGGAGAAGCTCGAGATTTAAAGCGGGGACTTCAACATCCCCTATCCGTTTGAAAGATGTCCTGAGTGGGAATACAAGGACGCCCCTAGCACACATGGATGACGACGTGACGTCTGGATAGATGGCTATATCCATACCTTTGTGCGATAACTTGCCAAGTTCTCTGGCCTTTCGGAACACCGCATCTCTGTCTCTTTAACTTAGTAACTTGGCGACAATCGGTCTCGGTCTGGAGCCAATAGGGGTTTTTTCATTTTTTTCAGGAGATTAGTCGCCATTTCCTGTGCAAATCTTATTAGCTGGAAATGGGATAAAAAGCTGCATTTTTCAGCCTAATTTTAACAGCAGTTAAAGTAAAGTGCAAATATGTACATTGTTATAAGGATCAGAAAGATTGTATGTGGTGTGAAATCTCTCCGTTATCAAAGAGGAGTCAGTAAATGTAGTTCCAGCTATTTAGCATCTGTAGTTTTTGTCTTAAACAACAGACTGCATTTCCGTTTTATATCCTCTGTTCTTATAAGGTAGAAGGTGTTGAAGAGATAGAGCTACGGGTTCTGACCTCTGAGGCCTCTCTTCAGTCATCTGCAGAGCAGTCGTGGTCATCAGGTTTATCTGTGGTCAGGAGAAAAGATTCAACTGCCTCTATGCCTTTTGTCATGAGGTATGGATGTATATAGTGCTTTCACATCTATGGTACAGGGGATGGTATCGGGAGTAACTTTGTTCTGGATGGTTTCTAAGATGTTTAAAAAGTTAGTGGTGTCTCTGATGTATGTACTCATGGATTGTACCAAGGGCTGTAAATGTTTGTCCAGATATCTTCCAATCGGTTCATGTAATGAATTGATAGTAGGGACAATCGGTCTAAACGGAGGTATGGTTGCATGTTTGTGAATCTTAGGTATCATGTAAATGTAGTGTATTGCAGGATTGGATTTGGTGAGGTAGTTTCTGTCTTCGTTGTTGATGGTACCCTTTTCGATGGCAACATTGAGAATGGTTTGTAAGATGTTCATGAAATCATTGGTAGGGTCAAACGATAAAGGCAAGTGTTGGGATCTTGGATGCGAACATTAACATTTTTCTCATAAAAGTCGGAGTCCATGATGACCATTGCCCCACCTTTATCCGCTTGACAAATGGTGATTTCTGTTTTTGCTGCTATTTGTAAAAGGGCCTGTTGTTCTTTTTGAGTGATGTTTGTATTTTTAATTTTTCTTTGGTTGTATATTTTTTCCACTTTTTCTAGAGTGATGGTTTCGAAAGCATATATAACTTTGTGGCTGGTGGGAGCCATAAATGTACTTTTATTACGTAGTCCCATCAACGTGTTATCTCATGGTCTTTGTGTTGAATCTACCACGTTATGAAAAAAATGTTTTAGCCTTAGGATACGCATGAATTTGAAAAACCAAACTTTTATGTCAAGGGGATTGGAGTAATACGTAGGAACAAACAATGTTCCCTTTTGTGAGGTTCTCCTTTGGAAGTACGATATTTATGTCTGGAAATATTGATCACTAGGTTCTCTGACTGCGCAACAGGTTTTGTTAACAATGTTTTTCCTCCTGCTTCGTCTTGTGGCCTTGGTTATGCTCAGCACTATATTTTTAATATCTTACGTTCCAGCATCTTCCTTTTAACCATTGTCCCAACAGACGCGTGGGTTTATTGTACTACCCATTCACTTGCGTCACCTCGTTACCTTCAAACGCTCTGTTTTTTCCATTCACAGATCTTTTGATTCAATCCATTAACATTGTAGTACTTCAAATACCACATGAGCAATCGCTGCTTTTTACATTTTCCTTCACCGTTTCTCATCATAACTTGCGTGTACCTTCCATCACGTCCAGCACCACTGGAACTTTAAACGCCACAAATTCACTTGTTTCCTTTTTTCAGGGCATCACCTAACAGTTAATACACGTTGACAGGCACCGACCACGCGATCACTTTTAATTATGGATTCTCAAATTCACCAGAGTTTTTCACACGTTATCACTATGGGAGTTAATCACACGTTTGGTATTCACCATTCGCAACTTAACTTTCTTTGTATTATGAATGTGGGAGCCCTAGTTCGTATATAGCAGTTTCTTTCCTAAAACTATAGAAGTCGACTGTGGTAACTACTTGTATTATTTTGGTTCCTTATTTTTCATGGACTAAGGTGAACACTTATCATTTTGGCCAGTTCTTTTTACCAACATGTCTAGCATTTAACCTCTACTTTTTTGGTGCAACCTGTTGAGCCACTTATACAGTAGGCGATGAGGCTGGGTATTTTCCAAGCTGACATGAAGTTTCTGAAAGAAGGGTTATGCTTGCCACAAAGACAGATTGCATTCTTAAAACAACTCCCCCCCAAACCCTCCTCAGGTTGTTCGGACTCGCTCGCTACACTCGCTGCAGTGCAGTACCACAATTATTTTACGCCCCCATTATTTTCAAATGTCACCAGCCACCTCTGCACAACAGAGCTTCTCTGTAGGCCCAGAACACTAATATCACACCACTAGTGTTGTGCCTCAGGATAGCTGTGGATTTAATGCACTGTAAGAGAGCCGTACAGCAGGCCTCCTATACGTTATATCGAAAAAGGAAAGCAGCTTTCATCGGGGCAGGAGAGGCCCTTTTAGCCACGCTGCTACCCTTTCATTGCCATTGTAGCATCACTCCTTAGCAACCACAGCTGAAAGCCCGAGATCAGATTCTACATGGTTTGGATTCCCCCACACCCTAGAAATAAGGAACGATGCACACTATTGTAGGACACCAACTGCAGTAAAGCTGTTTCATCCACCAAATAGCGCAAACGCTTAAGCTTTCCACTGTGTCTGACCCCTCTCCCCACTCCGACATCCTTCCATGCGACGACAAGGCCACAAACCGGCCTATATAAAGTTTAAAAATGCCTGCCTGGGCCTTACCTTGTGAACTGCCCTGCTCCTTACAGTAACTTGCAGTGCTGTGGCGGCGGCAAGCACCCATTGGACTAGCTGTTGTGGGCACTGCAGAAATGATGATTTAGATGACAGACTGCCTGTGATACCTCAGTCTCGAGTAAAATGGCTGCCCCTTTCACCACTCCAACTGCCACTGAAGCAGTATGAAATCGAGTCTGTGCAGACTCGATTCCTTGACGCCTGCCACACCCTTTCCCATCTCGGCACAGGCGCGTTGTGAAAGGGTGGGGTGACAAGCTCTCCACCCTCTGACGTGGAGGGTTCACGATCCCGGGCTTGTATTTAAAATGTCCGGGGCTAACTTCACCTCCGCGCCATCAGGGGGTGGAGACTGCACCTCGTAGCTAAGACTTTGCCGAGCTGATGACGTCACAGCCTGCAGGGCTGCGAGGTTGTCAGCCCTGCAAAGATGTCGGCTTCTTTGGGCCCGCCCGGGGAGCAAACACAGACAGAGCCAGTCACGTGACGTGCGCGGGGCAGACACTGCCCCTGTCCTTCTAGCAGCATTATACATAAGAGGAGTAGTACTAGACTGCAGTAAAGGTTTCTTTTTCTATATGAGCTGAGCGCTTATTGTTGATGGTAAGTGGGGCAGAGCGCCGACGCAGGGCTCGAGTTAGGGTACCACGTGCGTGGACGGCGGCCCCCCTGCCAAACAGCTGGACTTCACTCTAATATATATGAAATGCAATATGGGAAAAGAACAATAGAAAGAGAACAGTAGAAAGAAAAGGAAGAAAAAAAATAGAGAAAAGAAAAAATAGAAATAGTAAACCTATTATTCAAAGAGTGGAAAGATATAAAAGAGAAAAAGAGGATGACTTGGGCAGTCACGTGACGTCCTTCCAGTAGCATGATACATAATGAGAGGAGTAGTGCTAGACTGCTGTAAAGGTTTTGTTTCTATATATGAGCTGAGCACGTATTGTTGAGTATAAGTGAGGCAGAGTGCTCCAATGCGGGAGGAAATTTCTGTTCCCTGCGCATGCGCAGTTGGTGCGCAGTGTCTGTCCTCCGCGCATGCGCGGTTATTAATTCCAGGCCCTCTTTGACCCGCGCTTCGCTACAGGAGGTAGTGTGTGTCCTCAGCGCTTGCGCACTTACCACAAGGCCTCTTTAACCCCCGATACGGGAAGCAGTGTTTGTTCCCAGCGCATAAGCAGCTGGTATTGTTCTACTTTCCTCAGCGCATGCGCGGCTGTAAGGAAGCGACAGCCTGCGCATGCGCAGCTGCAGATCACCGGAGCGGTTGTTGTCCCGCCCGCGGTTTGTTTGTTTCTGAGCCGGAGTCACACGGGGACCTTGGGGACCCCTCAGGCCGCAGCGCCGCCTCTCACAGCCAACGCACAGCGAAGGTACGAAATGGCCTCGAGGCAGCGGTCGAACAGAAGTACATAAACTGTAAGAACGGTAGTGGGGGCGGGGCCATTGGATGTGGGGGCGGGGCCTGTGAATGAGGTGGTCTGTGGGTGGGGACGGGGCCTGAGGGTGTGGCTTTGTGCTCAGTGAATGTGGGGGCGGGGTCAAAACAGCAAACCCGCCCAGCCTGGAGGCGTTGCCTTCTACATGGAGCGGCGTCTGTCTGTCTCTGAGTTTGATTTCCTGCGGGCACCGCCGCCTGTGCCTGTGCGGCCAGAGTTTGGAGCTCGCCCCCTCCGTACCTCCGCACCGCCATCCTTTTTCCGCATCTTCCAAAAGGACCTTAAAACTCTTCTCTTCCAAAGACACGGCGACCAATAACTTCGACTGTTTCGTGTTCCTCACTGGAAACTAGTTTGCCCTTACGCTTCAACTGTGGAATGTGGCTTTCTGGAACCCGAAAAGCTCCAACTTAGTTTGCAGGGTGTCATTTGTAGCGGATTTATACTCTGTTAATATGTTACCATAATATCTAATCGTATATACCTCGCTCTATTCTAAAGCGCTCTGACACTTCTGGGTAAAGTATGCGCTATAAAAAATGCCTTAATCAATGCTCTGCGACCTGGCTGTTGGAGGCTCCCTGTGGCCTTGAGGCTCCCAGTCACACGTCCTCAGGTCTGTAGACTAAAGACGGTTGCAGCTTGCAACTCAGAACTGTTCTATTCCTCAGGCTCCGGCGGGCTGCATGTTTTGCACTGTTCTCTAGTGGCACTTGTGCTCGTTTGGCGATTCCCTTGCGGGAGCGAGCAGCAGCGCCATCTGTTTTCAATGATCCTGCTCACGCTTTCGAAACAGATGGCACCATTTCTCACTCCTGCAAGGGAAATTCTGTGTGTGTCTGGTCCCTGTTTGAAACCTTATCTGTGTGCTTTGTCCCACATGGCAGTCCTATTTATCTCTTTTGCCTTTGGTTTTAGTTGTGCGTTTCCTTAATTGATAACCGCAGCACATTCGGCTGCTGGCAGTTCGCTTGGCAGGATGGTCAAATCTGCTTGTTGTGTCTCGTTGCTTGAATGGTTTGCATGTGGTTGGGTCGCTTTTACATGTTCATGTGCTTTAGCTTATCTATGTTTCTGCTGATTAAAAAAACAACAAAAAAAATTCTTCCAGTTGGCAGGTAACTCGTATTCTGGAGAGGGTCTGGATCTTTGCGATATCATGACATCACCACAGCCTGATGTTCCTGGTAAATTATTTAATCTCTAGGTTCCATTCTTCCCTCTCCGGCTTGATGTGGTTCCTGTGCCTCTAGTCCCCTCCCCCCTTTCTTGTTTCCCAGTTATAGCCTTCAAAGAAAGAGAACCTGTTAAAAAAGAGCACCTCTTTCCCCTAGAAATACAAATAACCTCAAATTTATGGACAGTTGACGTTTATCTAATTGTAAGCCTGGCATGCGTTCAGATTGTTGCACCACTAATCACTGTCGTTTGAGTTATGTGCTAACAACCTGGCTTGAGATGTTTTCATGTACTTGTTCTTTAAAGTCTGTTTTAAAGTGCCTATCTGCTTCAAAAAGAGCCAAAGTTGGGGTATTTTTGGCTTTGAAAATGGTCAGGTTATAAGTCTGCCCTGCTCCAAATTCTTTGCCATAATGTGGTGCGGTCCATGAACAGACAGGAGAGTATGTTTTGATTTAGAGGACTACGTCATAGGAACAAGGTGACTGCGCTTCTGTCTTGTCCTGTTTTATTTATACGCACAGCGTGTGGTCTTTATCTATACTGCCATTAATTAGTTTCTTTAACTAATCAATAAGACAGAGATCTTGGCAGTCGTGTTTTTTGTGTGCGTATTATTCATTTTTCAAATACTTCCCTGACCTTTTCCTCACTTACCACTGAAGGTTATCAACACTTTCTTTACCCTCCGTACTAATAGGTTTGCTGCCTTTAGTTTCTCTGCTTGTGGTATTCACTTATTTGTATCCTCCCTGGTGTTCACTTCTTTGAACCTTTACTTGTTCCACATTCCTATGTCTGTGGCCTTATCCTCACACCTTATTTGTGCATTTTGCCTATCTTCTGCTTGACCTTGGAGCTCCATGTTGTATGTATGCTTTAGTGACCATGGGCTCTCTGTTCTCAGCCATTGAACTCGGCACAAGGGACCTTCTAGGCAAGATGCCCCTGCCTCTGGGAATGCAGCGCCGGGCATTCAGTTAAGGTGATGCCCTGGATGAAACTGCTCCGATGACCCCTCCTCCTTCAGATGTGCGCTAAAAACATTTGGAGGCAGCCTGTTATTCCGGAGTTCACGTACAAGATGCTCTCTAAGGTATGCACTTTAGCCTTTTGGAAAGGGGGCCGTATCATTCTGACGGCCGGACTTTCGAAAAACTCCACATTATCACCTATGAATAAGTTAAGCTTTTACGATAATTGACTATCTTGTGTGCAAGACCTTTTGTGGAATACAGGAAGCTAAGTGGGTTTGGGGAGTTGCTAACAAGTATTTTGTTTTCTCTTAACCTTTTCCACCGACATCACAACGGGTGTGTGCGGAGGCTAGCCGGCCAAACTGCGCACGCATAATGTTTTTGTGCTCCGCAGCGGAATGTTCGCCGCAGCGAAGCGGTTAAGCATCCGCTGAAACCCACCTGGATAATTACACAGCTGTTATTGTTTTCCTAGGAGATGTGATGCAAGCTGTGTGACCCGGATATTAACGTAACCTGTGTTTCTGGGGCAAACAGTCATGCCCTACGTGTCATTACTCCTCGTGGAGTTTTGAATATATATTATCGTTGTATTTAGTTGTTGAGCTGAAAACCAGTTTTAATTTTTTTCTCTAATCCTCTAGCAAGCAGTCTATTTTCTTTTGTAGATGTATGCAGAAGAGGCTAATTTATTTGCTTCAGTCGTCGTTTATTCTTTTTGCCCTTTGCTGCCCCACAACCCGACTGATTTGCTAATATAGACTACCCATTAGCTCCCAAATGTCTTCCTTCTGTTTGCACTGAGGATGTAATAGCAATCATGAATCTCCAAAGCTACCTTTATAGGGCTAGAGCAGTTGACCTCGAAGCTGGGGTCTCAGGTTCGAGTCTCAGCAACTACGCTCAACCTCCATGTGTCCTCCTGTAACGAAACTGGTGTTCATGTAAAGCACTCTGCTACCCGATGTCTCGGGTCTAGTTTGCGCTATATAAAAAACTCTATAAAAAATAAAACGCACATTGACATAACCAGGCTGACCACCAAAGTCATATCTATTAGCTTGCTTGTTTTTATGTTCCTTATAAGATTGTTGCTACTGGTTACACTGTTTTTCAAAATGTTTTTATTATTAATATATTTGTGAAATACTAGCATACATCAACACATTTTGCTAAATGATGCTTCAAAGAAATGGTACCTAAAATGTCACATTAGTTTAGGAGAACGTTTTTTTCCTAGTTGCATTTTTTTGGGACTATTTTATTTTGTAAGCAAAGACTCCTCAATCTTGTGTTCAAGCTTTTGCATATAGTTTCTCTCCCATTATGTTGCCACTTCATTTGATGTTTTAGAGAAAGTCTTGCGTGATCAATAAAGACAGCTGGCAGTTTGACAGCCCCTTTTGAAAGAAACACACACAATATGTTTATATTTCTCTGAAAAGTAAGTTCCTATTATCAGAAACGTAATAGTGCCATTTCTATAGTTAATATTTTATATATATATATATATATATATATATGTAGAGGAATACTCTTCGTCTCCGCTTTTCTTTTGATTCAAATGAATAGCACGGACCACGTAATTCTTAAAATACCTTACTGTTTATTCACAGCGTACAAACAGTGCAGGCAGCCATATCGCTCTTCATTCCTTCTTGGGGATTGATCACTTGACGCAAAGTTACATATGGCATTCCTTTTTAGAGGTTACCACGTGATAAAAAGTGCCAAAAAGTGCTCAGTGTTGTACAGTAAAATGAAATTCAGTTACAGTGAGAGTTTCATCCTTATCACATCGCACATTTTAGGTTATTTTGTAAACTATATTTTGCCAATTACAATTAATTTTCAAGAGGATTTCCTAAAAACAAGAACCACAATTATTCTCCTGGGTATTTGCATAAATGCATTTTCGCGTTGATATTACTGCGAAATTCAACCTTGTGAAAACCAGACAATAATCAATCCACATATATAAATATATAAATAAATATATAGATATAAATATATACGGAGTGATTTTGATCCTGTATAAATACATAGGATAAATAAATAAACATATATATACATTATTTAATGAGTACAAAATCTACACATATTTAAAATTAATAATATGAAAGTTAATAAATATATATTTAATTTAACAACGTCTGTCCACATAGGTATACATGTAAATTTCGTCTGTTAAAAGTTTTCCAAATGTAAGAATTGATGTTGTGCAAAAATTGGCACGTAACTGCTGTTACCATATAGGAATGCAATATCCTCGCTAGTACCTCCTGGGCTACTGATATTAAATTTGAAAATAAATGTGGGGTAAATCCCAGTCATTTAACATTATATCCTTAACTCTAAATTCCGAGGATATTCATTACTCAAGATGCTGTTACAAGTGGAGAAGTGTGGCTCAATGGTTAGAGCGGCAGACCCTGATGCAGAGGTCTAGCCTGGGACCAGGGTTCAATTCCCGCCTCGGCGGGTCTTGGGCTCAAAAATTCCACGGACCTGATCATTCTCGCCTCTGTGCCTATTCCAATCATGGAGTCCCACTCTGCAACTCTGGGCAAAAGCTTGCTTAATCTCCACAATGGCCCCCACAACGCTAAGGATGCCTGGCCTCCACCTTGGGGGTGCCCAGGAGTGGACGCCTCACAGGGAAGCCAGGATGGGTTCCACAGCGGTATTCGTACAAGTGCCTTGAGACCCTTGCGGGTGAGTAGTGCGCTATACAAGTATCAATTTACATTTTACAAGTACTGGATATATCTGTGCAAATGAGTGCATGTGTAAAAAATATTTGTTAAAATAGAGAACTGGAAAAGTACACAATGTGTTTTTTTTAGAGAAGGTTAAGATAGCTAAAAAGAAAAAGGATTGTGGGGGAAGCTCATTAAAATATAGAAGATATGAATATCACTGGGCGGATTTGAATCAATATTAGGTTCTTAGATTTTTAATTACATTATTTGGTGCCATGCTGGCCCAGGAAATCTAGTACGAAAGGTTAATCCAATCTTCATTTTTTGAAGACTGGTAACGGAATTCAGTCAATGTCTACAGATCTTATACTTTTGAAATAAAAGCCCCAATGTTTAAAAGGCTCGCATGAAGTTCCTCCGAGCTATTTAGACCATTAAATGTAATGTAAATGTAAAATGTAAATGTCAAGGTATTTGTAGAGCGCACTGTCACCAAGCGGTTTCCTGGCGCTATTACTCATACCGCTGAGGAACCCATCCTGACTTTCCCTGTGAAGTGTCCACTCCTGGGCACCCCCAGGGTGAAGCCAGGCATCCTAGCGCTGTTGGGGCCGGTGTGGAGGTTAAGCAAGCTATTGCCCAGAGTTGCAGCGTGTGGCCCATGATTAGAATAGGCACCGAGGCGAGAATTGTCAGGTCCGAGGAAATTGAGCCCAAGACACGCCAAGGCGGGAATTGAACCCTGGTCCCGGGCCAGAGCTCTGCATCAGGGTCTACCGCTCTAACCATTGAGCCACACGCCTCGCATTAGGATGCTTACCTTCAAGACTTAAGATGTAATGCATCTCTAATAGTCTAAGGGTTCTCTCTCTGTCACCCCCTATTTTTTTTCTTGGGGACCGAGTCAATAAGAAAGTATTTGAGGTCCTTAGGATTACCATCATGCTGCTCGTGAAAGTGGCGGGCCCTCGAGTATGCCTGATCGTGGTTTTTGATAGCTCTGATGTGTTGGAGCACCCTTTTGTGTCCTGTTAAGATAGTTCTCCCTATATATCTTAGTCCACATGGGGACTCCAACACATATACCACATGATCATTTTTACAGTTTAATGCCTTAGTGATTTCTCTGTTGGGTGCCTCAAAGGGGGTTGAATATTCTGTGGCATTGACCCCATTGATAGGCTTTACGAACCTTGCATTTATAAAACCCCTTCTTTTGCGCCAGCCAAGAGCCCTTAGCTGGCGGTCCACACAGGTCATTGTCCATAAGTGCATCTTTCATGGATGCTCCCCTTCTGAATGTTATTGCAGGTCTTTTGGGGACTGTCTTGCCAATTATGGGGTCCTGCTTGATAAAATGCTAATTCTTTTTGATTATCTTTCTCACGGCTATGTGTTCTTTATTGTAACTTAGTATGAATCTAAACGCGTCAGAGATTTCATTTTTAGTACTTGGGACATTACTGGTCATGAATAGCCAGCCCCTATCTACAAGATTACACTTCGTGAGGGCCCTCTTTAGGCATGTTACTTTAACCTCTTTCCTTGAACCTTGAGATTCATTCACCCTGCGTTTTTTGCAATGTTTCATTATTGCTGCAAAGTCTTTTAATGCACAGTAATTCACCGTATGGAATGCTCTGTATGAGGTGGGTAGGGTGGGCACTACTGGCGTGCAGGATGGCGTTGCCTGCCGTAGGCTTACGATGTAATTTAGTTTCAATTCTTCCTTGATCTATGTATACCTCGACATCAAAGAATGTTACTGTAGTTCGGCTTGTATTGGCAGTGAAGTTTAGATTTAAGTTGTTTTGATTAAGGGAGTCAATAAACTCGCTTGCCTCACTTTCCTTGCCATGCCAGATCAAGAAGAGGTGATCGATATACCACCACCAGCATTTAACATGTTTAGTCAGTGTGTCCGAGTATTTTGCCATGAGGACCTGCTCCTCCCACCAGCCCATGTGTAAACATGCGTAGCTGGGGGAGAAGCTGGCCCCCATGGCAACACCTCTCAATTGTTGGTACAGTGCATTTTGATACATGAAAATGTTATTACTAAGACTCAACTCGACCATGTTAACAAGCATTTTGCTATGCTCCTCATAGTGTGGCCATTTCCATATATATATATATATATATATATATATATATATATATATATATATATATATATATATATATATATATATATATATATATATATATATATATATATATATATATATATATATATATATATATATATATATTCACTGAAAAAACCATAGGTTTGACACCAGTTATAGTTAGCTGGAAATTTTACTGGCATAAAACCATTGAAATTCCCACGTTATAGTCAAGTCACATAGGGTAGCCTGGTACCGAATGTGGAGGTCTAACCTAGAGGCAAAAGTGTTAAGCTTGCATCTCACCCTCTCAGTAACTCAGTGTCCATCCATCCAAAAATTACATTACACCATAATTTTATAAAAGTAGAAAAGCTTTATCTTTCCTTAAGTTAGTTTTGCAGTTGCACACAATTTTTCAAATCAATATCTAGACTGTTTTCCTGTAATACCTGTACTTGTAAACAATTGTGAAGGCATAGGTACACAATTCAAGAACAATTCCTCCTTTTCATTTTTAGATTGATATGACGGAAATTCCTCATAAATTCATTACATTTCCTAAAAGGAAGTAAGTAGCTATGGGGTTACTTCTGCACACTAGTACCTTGATGAAAAATTCAAACAGCTGACGGCCTAGTAGGTTAACTGCAGGTCAACATAAAACCTCCAATTCTTACAGTACATTCTATTGCGTTCTAATCTAGGACCCTGATCGATACTGTGACCTTATGCCCCTATACAGCTGTAATCCCCTTGTACCCCTATATTGGCATAACCGATCAAATGCAATATTCAGAAACTCGTCTCTGACCTCACACGAACAGAGCCACATTTCAGAATCGCTTCCTCTGCCACTTCCTTTGCAGCCAATTAGTGCAATGACATAGCAGAAGTTACTACCTAAGATTCCTAGATTAACACTCCGAGTTCTTCAACAAGATAAAAACTAAGCAACCTGGGAAAGCCCCGCTTGCTATGTTTTGATTAGTAATAGAACTCTAATGAGCACTGATAGACGGTCACTTCCTAGTGACATCTTTATTGACGTCTCATGTCCAAAAACTTACGTCAAACAAGGCACCTTTCAGGTATAAATATTACCAACGTTGCCTTAAGCAAATGCTGCTGTTTTCGCTGATGCTGCTGCTGTTTCACTGAAGCTGAAGCTGCTGTTATGCTGATGATACCATAGCTGCTATCGCTACTGCTATCGCTGCTAACGAGCGAACGATGGTGTGGTGAACTTAGGAGCTGAACAGCCGTCCCCTGCAAAGAGCCCAGCAGATGCAAGCTGCCCGCGGACGCTGCCCCTCCTCCTCCTCCTCGACGCGCTGAGAGAGACGCTGTCTTTTCTCTTGCTGAGAAATCCAGCTCCGGCGTTTCCAGTCCACTTTTGCGAGCGACTGGGATATCGAGTTCCCTGAAGGAGATACCAGACCTCGATCATTCTATTCCAGAGGTATGGTGTTGACTAAACCCTTAGAGAGAATTCTTGAAGCAAACCTTGGCAAAACCAACTTAACTTAAAGCTACTTACTTACTCCCCTCCCAAGTATTAGGCTTAGGTCAGGTACACTGGGGTAGGCGTAGTTAGAAGCACCAGTTGAGTATTTTAGCCTAATGTATATATGAATGTATATATGTTTTATTCATTTTAAACCATTGTATGGCTAAGAAACCATATCAATGCTTTTACAGTATTATTTCGTAATACTCATCTTACTGTACGTACTTTTTATAATAACAAGTCTTGCAATTGTGGCAATTCATTTCTCTTGTACGAGAAGAAAGACTGTTCAATAAATGTTACCCTTTATTGAAAACGCCCGTCTCTCTATTCTCTACATATCGTGAAAGTAATCTGCACAACCACTGACTGAGTAAAATAACTGTCTATTGTTTCACACGACCCTAGAGATTGACTCTTATCTGAGGAGCAAAGTTGTCATGTTGCACGGTTGTTGGAAAACTGAATCCCTTCTTGTCAGTACCAGGAAAGCTGATCACTTCCTATTCAGAGAAGAAAGTTTCCAGTGACCTCTGAGCTAGTTGGTAACAAACCCAATGAAGTTTAGCATAGTCAGTAGAGGCCTGGAAGATCCGTACTTCTACGTCGATACTACTGTTTATGTTATTCCAATGCGCAGGGCCTATTGGGAAAATAGGAACCACACTACAATTCAGTTCACATTTGTTGGTATGACTAAGGTTCCGGTTCCCCCTGTAAACAGGTTTGGGTTTATTGGAAAGGTTTACCCACTTTATGAAGGCAGGTCCTTGAATTAACACAATCACTCAAAAAGGGGCTGTTCATCCAAGATTCCTAGCCTCATATTTAAAACAGTAGAGTCTTCTTTTCCCTCCGATTATTCTTCTAATTCTAGCCTCAGATTATCCCAAGTCTGGTTTGTGTGGCACCCGAGCTATTGAATCATACCCAGTCGCTTGTTCCGGTAACTCAGTGCAGTTGGTTTACCTTCCGGGGCTCTGCTTACATGTTTCCTGATTCTGCTGGATGGGCCGATTACCTCATGTTTTCACAGGGCCTGCGATGACTGCCCGGCCTCCCACTTCCCCACTTACTTGACACTCGGTGGGTGTGCAGAAGGTCCTGGGGCCGCTGTTAATCGGGGAATATGAAACCCCACCTTCCGCTCCCTTCCTCGGCAAAGATGGGCCCTTAGCGGCTGGCTCACGGGGGGAAGGGTTTCCGCCTACTCTGACTGGATCTCCCTGCCCTTCCGCTAGTTACAGAGGAGGATCCTCCCCCGTCACCGGCCTCTGGTGAACTCGTCCCGCCTCCCGGCGCCCTTTCTTTTTACAGCGCAAGGCGGGACCTTCGTTTGTTCGCACTTTGGATCTTCCTTCAGGGAAGCCGGGAATGCCTCTCCCTCCCGCGCCGAATCGCCACAGCGGGACAGAAGCTCCGGCAACTTGCAGCCTCTCTCGCATTCGCCGGACCGTCGACCGGGGCACCAGAGGTTCCAGTACCCGGGTAAGCCCAGTTTCACTATAAAGCTTCAAGCAGTCTTTAGGGCAGCCAGTTCAGGACCGTGGAGGTCAAGTCGGGGTCTATGGCAGTCTTGGAACTTGCTGTGAAGTCAAGTTCTGAGGGGGTTTTGCCAGACAGTACCGAGTCTAGAAATCGGAAGACTCCAGGGCAATCTCAGCAAGAGCGTAGAGGGGCAAAGAGCGGAAACCCAGTCCCCTTCAGGGGGGTCGTTGATCTCGCCTCACCTCCCGCTGGCTGGTATGCCCTTTCAACTCAAGATTAGTTCAAGGTTTCTCCCACAGGGGCGTGGAAGGGGGATAGGTGCAATTTCCCCAATTTGAGAACAGCAGGGCTAGGTCTGCTTACAAGGGGCAATGTCGACAGCGAGGGATAGCAGCCCCAGGGAACAGCCAAACACTCCAACAGCGCACCAACCTCCCTGCTCAACAGCCTCAACTCCTAACTGGACTCTCTCTGTGTCTAAAATGGCCGCCCTACAGTTGGCCTATTTTTACCCGTCGGTCCAAGTGTCCAGAACAGGCCAGAAGGTTCTAGATTTCCCATATAAGTCTATGGGCCAGTCCCCGAGGTAATCAGTTGTGGCGGTTATTAGCCACCATTTTGCGTATCTCATAGTGTTAGTCAGAAAAAGCACCTAAGGCAGGGAAAAAAACTACAGGGGTAAGGAGCACCTAACCCCTAGGTCGACACCTGAAAAAATTCCAGTGGACATAAAAATAAAGGGTGTTGGGGGGCAAAAAGGGGACAAAAATAAATAACTAGATAGGAGGGACCACCCAAAGGGCTGACAGGTCTAACAGTTGGACTCACTATAACTTGCGCGCCTGCAATGCACTGCTGATGACGTCACATATTACATCACTCATGACATGGTCAGTGACATCACTCATGACATCACTGATGACACCATCCAGTGAATGTGTGTCTTTCTGAAAAATAAATATGTTTTATATATGTATATGTAAAGGTCGATGGAAGAATAAATGTTTAAATAAGTGTCTTAATGGATTTTTTTTTTTTAAATGATTGGTTAACAAGCTTATTAAGTGTATCTTAGTGAATACATATATTGGCGAGTATTGTTTAAATATTTAAATGTTTGTATCAGTGTTTCACTTTGTGTATAAGTGGCTGCATGGGTTGGTGAGTAGCTACATGTGTGTGTATATGGGTTATTAGATGTTTTTTTAGTATCAGTATGAGTATCTGTATGGTTTGATGGGGGTGTTACTTAGCACATAGATGCATCAATGACTGACTCACTGTTTGTATGTGTTTTGAAGACAGCATATGTGCAGGACTGTATGGGTGGATGAGTGTGTATATGTGTGTGTTAGTGAATGAATGACTGTCTCATTAGTGTCTTTATCAGTAACTATATATGTTTTAATCTAGTATATGTGAGTATTGATGTATATAAGTGAGTATATGTGAGAGTGAGAGATTGAAAGAGTTCTTGTTTAAATAAGTATGTGCTTCTATAAGTGATTGTTTAAGAGAGTAAGTATGTGTAAGTTTCCTTAGAAGTAAGGTGGTAGTGTGTGTATAGCTGTATATGCAAATACATGGATGTTCAATAGTTTATTTGCATGTGTGATTATGTGTGTGAGTAACTTTTGGATGACTGTCGGTGTGTAACAGGATGTATAGGTGTTTCACTACATATGATGAGTGAGTATATGTATGAGTGACTATATAGAACTGTTGGTGAATGAGTGGATGTGTATATAGATGGTGGTATTACTGAATTGGTTGTTGTAACTGGTATGGGTACCTCTATTGTTTTGAAAATTTTTGTTTCTATTTTTGAATATGTGTTTCAAGGGTTATATTACACTGAAAGGAGGTATGTCACTCTGTCACAAGGATGGTGTCATCAGTGATGTCATGAGTGATGTCACTGACCATGTCATGAGTGATGTAATATGTGACGTCGTCAGCAGTGCATTGCAGGCATCCAAGTTATAGTGAGTCCAACTAACTATAACGTGGGAATTTCAATGGTTTTATGTCAGTAAAATTTCCAGCTACCTATAACTGGTGTCAAACCTATGGTTTTTTTCAGTGAATTTAATAGGTTTTTTAAATGCTAATTCATAACTATAACTGGTGTGAAACCTATGGTTTTTTCAGTGAATTTCATAGGTTTTTTAAATGCTAATTCCTAACTATATAAGGCCTGAAAGCTATGTTTTTTTCAGTGAATTTCAAAGGTTTTTTTAATGCTAATTCCTAACTATATAAGACCTGAAAGCCCACCAGGAATCTCCAGTATGCGCCAGGGGACTGCATTGCAGAGAGGTGTAATGAAGCCACGCCCTTTTTTACACCTCTCTGCAACGCAGCCCCCGTGCATGTTTGAAGAGGGGGAACTAATTCCCCTTGCATACTGGGGGCCCCTGGGGGCCAACTAGCCCACCTGGAACCTCCTGTATGTGCCAGGGGGCTGCATTGAAGAGGTGTAATGAGGCTCGGAACGGATTTCAAAAGGGACAGGCTCCGACATAGGAGACACTAAACTATGCCTTAATCGGCACGTGATAGCGACACGGCTAAGCTTGAAGTTCTTCTCCCATCCTCTGAAATAAGGAGTTTGGCAGCATACAAGGGATCACAAGAATATACCTTTAATAAATACAAGTGGGATACAACTGCCATTCGTTGGAGCTACATTTGGACCAAGCCAGTCTTGAAACCAGTGTAGCACCAGGACATGATAGTAAGCCCTGAAGAAGCCTGTGTTTGGGCGAAACGCGTAGGCTGTGGATTTTGGCTGTGGATTTTATGAACACAATAAAGGCACTTGAAAATCACGTCACCGTTTGGACAACCATTACTTCTGTCATCTATGTTGACTCAAATGTATGGCATCTGAAGCCACAAAGTAGTACTGATACGCTTTGCCTCTCCACTGTTGTGTTAAACAAGTTTATATGTTAAGACCATTTCTGGTGGCTGGTCTTAGGAGGTGGGCAGAAGTGGAAATAATAGCGTGAACCAAAAAACGGTTGTAATAACTGTCGGTTAGTGCAGCAATAGTACCTCCCACCCTTTCTGTGTTGCAAACCACGTGTAATGAGGCTATGCCCCTTGTTACACCTCTCTGCAACGCAGCCCCCTGCCGTGTTTGCAGAGGGGGAACTAATTCCCCTTGCATACTGGGGGTCCCTGGGGACCAACTAGCCCCCCAGGAGCCTCCAGTATGCGCCAATGGGCTGCATTGCAGAGAGGTGTAATGAGGCCACACCCTTTTTTACACCTCTCTGCAACGCAGCCCCCGTGCATGTTTGAAGAGGGGGAACTAATTCCCCTTGCATACTAGGGGTCCCTGTGGGCCAACTAGCCCACCTGGAACCTCCAGTATGTGCCAGGGGGCTGCATTGCCCCCTGGCATCGCAGCCCCCATCGCCTCCTTGTCCTTAATAGAATTGAAACTTTCCGTTACGTTAGCTAGGAGATTTTTCATTCTATGTCAGGACGGAGGCGAGGATTATGCAGTTTCAAAGCTTATCCACAACAAGCTCTGCCGCACCATAGATAGGCTTGAAGTAAAACTTTTTGAATATAGACTCCGAGGACCAGTCTGCTGCTGCGATGATGTCCTCTAGCCTACCACCTACCTGAATGGCCTTAGATGCCATGGCACCCCTTACGGAGTGAGCCCCGAACGAGGTCACATCTATGCCCGCCTCGGTCATAATCCAACGGACCCACCGAGCGATAGACGGAGCCGAAACCGCCTTAAAAGGCTTCTTCAGTGCTATGAGGAGTTGTCGTTCCCCAGGAGGGCGGCAATCCTCTGTCATATCCTCATACGCCTTGAGGCTACATACCACACACAAGTTTGGATGGTCCGAAAAGGACGGGTATGATACTGACCTGATGCTAGTTTTCGTACGTCTAGCCACTGTGAACGTCACCCCCTCCGGAGTGAACACGCGTGCCGTGATATCCAATGCACGCACGTCAGAAATTCGTTTACACGAGATCAGACACAACAACATCGCCAGTTTAGCTGACAGTTCTTTCCGAGTCAAATACCTGTTGTCACGCCAAGAGTTAAGGAACCTGAGGATGATGTTGACATCCCAGAGATTGCTATACCTGGGCTCTGGAGGAGTGGAAAGCCTGGCGCCCTTCATGAGCTTGCAAACCCAAGGGTGTTCCCCCACCGGTTTTCCGTCGATGTGAGGATGCCCCGCCGAAATGGCGGACCTGAAAGAGTTAATGGACCGATACGCCAAACCTGAGTCGGCTAGTTCGACCAGAAAATTCAGAATGAGGGTAACGTCAGCCCCCACGGGATCGGCGTGTCTTCCCAGACACCAACGACGCCACAGTTGCCAAGCCGATCGGTACCTCTTGACTGTACCAGGGGCCCAGGCCCTGCTGATGAGTTCCGCAGCGCCCGCCGAAAGGCGCCCGTCCTGCCAACGTCCCCGGAAATCCTCCACGCCATGAGGACCAAGGTTTCCTGAAGTACCAGTGGGTGCCCCTCTCCCAGGGGCCCCGAAAGTAACGACAGGAACGAGGGCAGCCGAATCGGACTGTCCCAAGACAGCTCCAGTAGCGAGGGAAACCAGGCCTGAGCCCGCCAAAAGGGGGTCACCAAGACCAGCGAGGCCTGCTGTCGGCGAACTTGTGCCGCTACTCGAGGAATCATGAGGAATGGGGGAAAGGCGTACGCCTGTTCCGTCGACCAGTTCTGTAAGAAGGCATCGACCGCGACCGGCTCCGGGTCCGGTCTCCAGCTCACAAACCTCGGAAGTTGACGGTTGAGCCGGGAAGCAAACAGGTCCAGTGTGAACGGACCCCAAGTCTCCCTCAAGGCCTGAAAGACCGCAGTGTGCAGCCTCCAATCGCTGAAGTCCAGGAAATTCCCGGAATGCCAGTCCGCGATCGAGTTCTGCGTGCCAGGGAGATATTCTGCCGAGACCGAAATTCATCTCTCCAGGCAATAGTGCCAGAAGTCCTTCGCCAGATTCGCCAGTGCCTTGGACCGAGGCCCGCCCAGGCGATTGATATACTGTACCGCCGACATGTTGTCCATGCGCAGCAGGATGCAGCACGACACCTTGTTCTGTGTCAGAGACTTCACCGCAAAGGAGCCCGCTAGGAGCTCCAGGCAGTTGATGTGAAGCCGAAGTTCGTCCTCTGACCACCGGCCCCCCATGGTGACATCGCCGCAACGGGCTCCCCAGCCCGCTCTGCTGGCATCCGATTCTATGACCAGGTCCGGGCTGGATCCGAAGATCGCTCTCCCGTTCCACGCACTCATGTGTTCTATCCACCATCGCAACTCCGTCCTCGTTTCCTCCGTAAGGGAGATGAGTTCGGAATAAGTAAGTCCTTTCCGGAGGTGTTGCGCCTTCAGGCGCTGAAGTGCCCTGTAGTGTAACGGGCCCGGGAAGATCGCTTGGATCGAGGATGATAGATGGCCCACTATACGAGCTAGGTGTCGAAGGGAGATCCTGTCTCTCCTCAGAGTCTGGGAGAGTTCCCTGCGGATCTTGTTCACCTTCTGTTGTGGGAGGCTGAGGCAGGCCGAGTCGGAATCTATGAGGAAGCCCAGAAAGGTAATCTGCCTCGGAGGAAGATCCGACTTCTGAGCATTCACCACGAACCCCAAGTCCTGGAGTAGGGCAATAGTCATGGTCAAGTGTGACCGAAGACGGTCCGGCGACTGATCCATGATCAGGATGTTGTCGAGGTATATGATCATCCGCACACCTCTCTCGCGTAACGTTTCCACCACCGGCCGAAGGAGCTTCGTAAAGCACCAGGGGGCCGACGAGAGGCCGAATGGGAGGGCTTGGAATTCGAAGACTTCCTCGTTCCACAAGAACTGCATGAAGCGTCTGTGAGGGGGAAAGATCGGTACCGTGAGATACGCGTCCTTCAGGTCCAGACGAACCATCCAATCCCCTTGTAGGAGAATGTCGCAGAGTAGATGGATTCCCTCCATCTTGAAGTGGCGGTAAACCAGCCACTCGTTGAACTCCCGTAAATTGATGACCGGGCGAAGCCCCTTGTGTTTTTTCTGGACCAGAAATATGTTGCTCAGAAAACCCGCAGGGTGAAGGCGCGTTCTGCGAATCGCACCTTTTCTGAGAAGATCTGCGATTTCGTTGTCGATAAGAAGTCTGTCCTCTGAGGAAAAAACCAAGGGACGAGGGCGAACCCTCTGATGGGGAGAGCCATAGAATTCTATTTGGAAGCCCCTGACCGTCTGGAGAACCCAAGTGTCTGAGGAGATTTTGCACCAGTTGTGGAGGTGATCTCGAAGCCTCCCCCTCAGAACGGATGGGGAAAAAAGGGTAACACTCACCGGATGGGCCTCCTGGTGCATTGGCACCGCCGTGGTAGCCTCTGCTGCGCCCTCGGCCGGCGCCTCGACTCGGGTAGAAGTTCCCCTGGCGACCGTCATTCCAGACGTTGTTACGGCGCTGCTGGGCCTTGTTGTTAGGGCCTTGTTGGGGTTGGCGGCCGGAGGAACGACCCCGTCCTCGTCCGGCCCCTGCAAAAACCCGACCGGGAAAAATTTTCTTGATGGAAGTTTGAGCTCTGTCTAGTGCAGAGAAAGTCGTCACAAACTTATTCAGTTCCTTTATAAAAGGTTCTCCAAAGAGTTTGCCTTGTGCAATAGGGCCCGCCTACGATGTGGCTAGATCCCCGAGTTTCAGATCGATCTTGATGAGGAGAGATCTCCTCCGGTCTGCTGCCAACGCACAATTTGCGTTGCCCAGGAAGCATGGGGCTCTCTGTGCCCAACCTGCCACGACCTCCGTGGACATCGTTGTCCCCGACTCCTTGGCCCTCTCAGCCAACTGGATAATCTGGGTCACGGGACCCACGGCGTCCAGGAGCTTATCCTGGCAGTTGCGCCAGGATCGATCTATACCCTTCCTGGGGTCCTTCATAAATTTTGCGAAGAACGCATAGAGCTTTTCGTCGATATCAGGATTGGCCGCCACTCTGCCCTCCAGTTTAGGGCGAGGGCACTCACCCCGCATGCAGATCCGAACCTCTTTTTCCAGAGGTTGGCGCACTTTACCCGCCACGTACGCCGCTACTTTGGGGTCTGGGGTCCATTCCGACGATTGTGGATGGTAGATCTTTGTCGGATCAAACATATCCGGGAGTTTATCGTCTCCTTCAAGCGACCCCGAGGAATGAGACGCAGGGCGCCAAGGGCGTCCTGAGCACCCATCCTCGTCGTCCGAGGAGGTATCATCCTCGGTGACACCCTCTCCCTCCAAGGGGAAACCATCTTCCTGGTCAGAATTTGGGGCGACCTCGTCGCCATCATCTCCGGGGTAAAAACCCTCCCAGCAGGGTAAATGTTTAAGCGTTCGCGCACTTTTCCGGAAGGAGTCCCTCAGGCGATCGAACTCCTCCAAGTGCCCCGCGTGACGCTTCGCCGACTTTTTCACCCCCCCCTGCGCGCCTTTGGCTCCGCGGTTCGCAGGAACTGCGCCACTGAACACCCCGGGGATGCTTTGAGTGAGGGCCTCCACACTCTCCCGCAAAGGTGCCAGTACCGAATCCAGCGCCTGCTAAAGCGCGCGGCCAACCGCTGGCGGCAGTAGTTGGGAACAGCCAGGTTCCTCCGTCCCTTGATTGAGGGGTTCGACTGTTCAGCAGTCTGCATTTTTGCGAGGGTGAGAGCACTAAACACCTTGTACGACTTTACAGAAGGTAGCCCCCTCGCCGGTGCTCCGACAGTACCGCTGTCAAAATTAGGGTGCGGTGACTGACAACCACCACTAGATGGCGTCGGGCGCGCTAATACACCGGACAGGTGTCAGGCGAGGGTTGGTGAGTCCGGTGAAAAACCTGCCTCAGCGCACCGACCCGAGGGAAAAGCACCGCAAACGCAGCCTTAACCCAAGCGGTGGCGCCCCACGGAGCTGAGGGGAAGCGAAGCCGCTCTCCGCAGAGCCCGCGCTGAGAAAACGGCAAGCAGCGCCTGACGCACGTCGAACTGCCGAAGGGTCTGACAAGAGATCAAGCGCACCGCCAAGCAAGCGCTATTGCACAAGAAAACACAATAGTAAACCAAATACACACAACGTCAGAAAAGATAAAAGGTTTGACTTATCTGACGAGCAGAGAAGAAAGAGGAAAAGGATAGGACGTCATGGCTAGTTATACAGCTGACGGATCCATGATTGGCTGTTGGTTACTATGGACACTGTATCCCATGTGCTCATGAGAGTTGTGGTTCGATAAAAACGTTTTGATTGTTTTTTCTTTAAAGTGCTGATTATAATAAAGAGAAGAAAGGACTGCATAATCCTCGCCTCCGTCCTGACATAGAATTAACTGACAGTCCCTGTCCTTGTTGGATGTACATGTTTTACTGAGAATGTCAGACTTCATTCTCACATGACTGAGAAAGATAATGTGAATTTACAGAAAATATGCTTTCAGTTTAGCTTATAGATCCCCTTCCAAACCACTGTGGGAAAATCATGAGATATTAGTTTTCTTTCAAACATGATTCATGATATCACAGCAGAGGGCTTTTTCACATGGTAAAATCACCTTAGAACACACCACAATTCCTAAAATGAGTATGGTACCATCAACAAATGATTTATAATGTAACTAAAGTCCTAAAACCCTCTATTAACTACAATGCTTTTTAATGAGGTGCGTTCATGTATATTGGTCCCAAGATGGCTGCCAACACTTCTTGGATGAAGTGCTGACAGCCAATCAGATCAGATGTGTGGTTAGGCTCCGCCCAGATATATATATTTTTTTAACCTAAATTACTCAAAATCCACTGGAGCACATATCTTGAGACATAGCAAAGGCACATCGGGCTACCAGTCCCTACAATTTTACCAAGTTTTGTGGAGCGGGGGGGGGGGGAGATAAAAGGGGGGTCCCAAAACATGTTTTCTCCATGTTAATTTCCATAGGGCGGTCGAACTCACTTTTAGCCCGAACGGCTGAATGGATTTCCACAAAACTTGGCAAAATTGTTCCCATGCGGGGTATCCGTAAGAAGGACAGCGTGGACTCCCCCCCTTTTCCCCGCACTCTCTTCCGCCGGAGCGGGTATCCGGCCCCCGGGAAATTCTGGGGAGGGACATATAGCCATCTCCCCCTGGGATGGGCCTATGGCCGTCTCCTCCTGGGCGGCCCATCCGTAATGGGTGCCGCCCCCCCCCCCCGTGGGAGGGGCCAATGGCCGCCCCAACCCCGGGCGCTCCCATCCATAATGGGTGGCGCTCCCCCTAGGGACCTTGAAATCACTGCTCACCGATCATGACCTTACCGCCACAGGCCAGATAGTTGACCGACTATCTGGCCTCCCCACACCTCCTAAAGGTCATGTCTCCTCAACCCCACTAGCCAAGCTATCATGTCTCCTATCAATAAGTCATTCCCCACCCTGGACAGGTGTACCCCATCATCAGAATAACAGTGATCGCCGCAGATGCACCCATGAGATATGCTTTGAAGATGAGCAGAGCGAAACAATTTCTCCATTTTATTGTTGACTCTCTTTACCGAATGGTTCAACGCAGTTGTGGACTAACCACCCCGCCATACCCTCCTCGGAATCATGTGAGACCAAGCTATTGTACATCCCGGGAGCGTCTTTGCTAACCAACTAACTGCAGAAAGTATGTGCTCAATTAAAGCTCGTCTGCCCAACCTTACCAAGTCATTGCCCCCAATGTGCACTATGACTACAGATGGCGGTGACCTGTGCCGCCCTAATAATTCTTCCACAAAACTTTGTAGTCGGTCAATACACAGGCCGCCCTTCCCATGGAAGGACACCCTGAAACCATATTCCTCAGATGTGTGGATCGCATCACCTGCCTTGAATATGTCCCCGGCACGCCTCACGTATGAGTGGCCCACGACCCACACCACTCGTCTTCCATTCCTTGTTCCTGAAGTGGTGGTTAGCTGACACTGGGCCGGGTCCAATTTCCGCCCTGCATCACAGGCTCGTGAAACTGTAATCCAAACAAAAGACAACAAGCGTGAGTGCACTTCTTCAGTAACTTACAACATGTGCAGCCGCACGTACCGTTCGAAACATTTCGAGGACCAGCGGCCTAATTGTTTTACATTGTCTGCCCGCAGACCCCCAGCCGTTGCTTCTGTTGCGGCCCCTATCCTGAATGAATGGGTCCCAAAATCACTCGGGTTCAAGCCCGCAGCTGCAATCGTGATTGCCAGCACCCTCTGAAACTGAAACTTTGTTAACGGGGTGCCGTCCGCATGTCGCAGCAAGGCCCCCCCCCACGTTGTCAACCTCTGTTTTAGGTAGGCCTCAACATGCCTCACTGGACAACAGGGACTACTTGGAGCGCGCTGCAACACAATGCTATTCCCCTGGGCCTCCTGATCCGTCTTTGACCTGGCTATCGTGATCAGCAGAGAATACCCCTTCACTTGCGTGTGATCCCCGCGGAGACCCCCCTCTGTATCTTTTTTGTTGGCAGCCACTAGTTCCCTCACCCGCAGGGCCCCATAGAAAGCCAACGCGAACGCTGCCTGGAATAGTACCACCTCGCTAGGTGAGGAGCATGTCTCCTCCAGTTTAGCCAACAAGGAGGTCAACTTGTCAAATCCTATTGGGTGCCTGCTATCCTTTTTGCACCCTTCTCAGCGCCGCCGGCCGCGCAGCTCCTTCCTGACTAGAAAGGAGTCCATTGGGTCCTTGATCCCATGGAGCTGAGCCATAAATGATATGGCGGCCTTATACCGACTTGCGGTTCCCGCCGACCGGCCCTACTCATGAAGTGCCACTAAAAATTGGGTAAAGGACCCCTCCTGACCCCATCTATGCTCCCATGCCGGGCCCAAAAAGGCGCAGTACGAGCGGAACGCCCCTTCATAAGCTTTCCTTGTCCTGGGCGCTAAACTAGCTGCCACGAGATTTTGTAGTCCGGGGCGCCGATTTGCCATAATGCTTCGGGAAATGGCGCTGCCACTAGCTCCGCTGAGGGTAAACAATCCCTGAAAGCCTGCATTTTGAAACGAGAGAGCGCATCAGCTGCATTATTCAGTACACCCGGCACATGTTTTGCCCTGAATTGTACGTTTAATCTCAAGCTTTTCAACACAGTTTCTTTCAACAATCGCAATATCTGTTTGCAGCGTGCTGCCTGCTGATTAATGCACTCAACCACAGTCATGTTATCGGACCAAAATACCACCGAGCGGTCTCTGAACTCCTCCGGCCATGCCGACAGAGCCACCCAGATGGGGAAGAGCTCTAGAAAGCCAATGTTACTCGTCAAACCGCTTGTTTCCCACCATGCTGGCCATCTTTGGGCCGACCAACGGTTTCCAAGGATCGCGCCAAACCCCACGCTGCCCGCCGAGTCGGTCCATAAGCCTAGTTCTGCCGACGAGGCTGGGGCTTTGCTCCAGACTATTCTGCCGTTGAAGCCCGCCAGGAATGCCAGCCAAATGAGCATGTCCTGGCGAACCTGTGCCGACAGTCTCGTGCGATGGTGCCCTTTCTTGAGGCCAACCATGGCCTGGGCAATGGATCGTGAGAAAGGGCGAGCCATCGGTATCACTCTTAATGCAAAGTTAAGCTGACCCACTGTTTGCTGTAATTGGTGCAGTGTCACTTTCTCGTTCCGAAGACACTGCAACAAGGAAGCCCTGAATTTGGCGATCATCTCCGCCGGCAAGCGGAAGCAACCCTCCACGGAGTCTAGTTCGATGCCTAGAAACTCCAGAGAGGTAGTCGGCCCCACCGTCTTACCTGGCGCCAACGGTACCCCGAAACCCCGCATGAGCACGCAGAAATCCTGCAATGCCCGTGCACAGTCCCGAGAGACCGCTGGGCCGCGGAACAGGAAGTCATCAAGATAATGCATCACATGTTGGTGCCCTGTGGCCTTCGAGAACACCCACTCCAGAAACGAGCTAAACATTTCAAAATAGGCACACGAAATTGAACAACCCATTGGCATGCACACATCCATGTAGTATTTCCCCCTGAAACGTAAAACCCAGCAAGTGCTGATCTTGGGGATGCACCGGAAGCAACCTAAATGCAGATTCAATATCCGATTTTGCTAACAATGCACCGGGGCCTAAGCGATTCAACATTACCACTGCGTCATCGAAAGATGCATACCTCACACTGCAAATGTCAGGATCGATCGCCTCATTGACGGAAGCCCCCATTGGTGCCGACAAATTATGAATGAGCCTGTACTCCCCCGGGTCCCTTTTAGGCACTACCCCTAATGGGGAACACACAAAATCGGCAGTTGGTGGGTCACTAAAAGGTCCTGTAACCCGCCCCAAGCCAACCTCCTTGGCGATCTTTGTGGTGGCAACTGTCGGGTTGTGCTGAACTGACAGTTGGTTCTTACATGAGGGGGCCCCCCCGAAAATCACCCGCCGGGATCCTGAAGCCATATGAGAAGCCATCTCGCAGGATCCCAGCGGACGCATGATCAGGGTATTTGTTCAGCCATGGGGTCAAAGCCAGGATATCTACGGGTGATGGTGTGGACTTCCGCGGCACCGTATCAATCCTGCTTGGTACCCCCTTTTCCTCCGGTACCATTGGCTCTGGATCGGCAGCTAGTTTCGGGGTGTGAGGTGTTACCACAACTAGAGCACGCATGCCTGAACCTACACGTTCCTTGCGGCCTGTTACACGTTCCCTTATTAAAACCCCAACACACTCCTCGCTTATTTCCGTTCCCGCCCGATCTAGGCTGAGACTCCCCCCCGTAGTTTGGTCGAAAGGGCTGAGGCTGTTTCTGTGGAAAGGCCCTGGAGCCGTTTGCGCTCGACCCTGAACCACCTGCTGATCCCGGCAAGAGCTGCGCATGCCACGATACAGTATCCAAACAATCCCAAGTCAGTGTCTCATTAAACTCTTTCGCTTTTCTAAAAGCCATGTCATACCCTTTCCATTCTTCTCCTCCATACTTCTCATGGAAGCCCGTGATCCTGCTCTGGTAGCAAGCCAGGTCACTCAACAGTTCCGGTGTTCATTCAGCGATAATAGCTACAAAAATTGAAAAGGCCCTGATCCAGTTCATCATAGACTCTTCGACCCTGAATTCTGCCATTTTTGCCCACCATACACTGGGGTGCCATAAATCCTTCTGAGTCTTGGCATATTCTAACTTTCGATGATCAGTCAGCAATGAAAACATGTTTATGTACTTATTAGCCCACACTAGTTCTTTAGTTGCCATGGGAATATGTTGCGCTAAGCTTTCCCGCCTTGAGGGTACCGCGCCCTCCCCCATCATTGGGAGTGATCTCTTACCGGCTTCCGCCGCACCTCCAGCCGTGTCCGTCGACTTATTCTGGTTTTCGACAGCGACCACCTTCGCCACCTGTGGAGAAATAGAAGGCACGTTCGCTGTCCAAGCACCCCTTGTCTGCCTTAGCTGCTCTATAATCAGCCTAGCTTCTTCGACCGGGTCTTCCACAGCCGCGGATCCCCCCGCTCCCTTCTTCAACCAGGGTAACACAGCCGCCAACTGAAGCGCTAGTTCGGGAGGCATTTGGTTGTCATCCAGCGGTGTGATAACCACAGGGATTGGCAATCCCCCATCCGGTGTGGGTACCGGGCTGAACGCTGGTGCTACTGGGACCAGTGGGACTTCCATCGGGACTGGGGCCTCGCTAGTACCCGCTTTCCCCTTCCTCTTTTTCCCCTTAACCCCCCTGGGGTAATGTTAGGCAAAGCAGGCCTCACAATCCTCTTAGGTCGCCCTGAGGGCCCCGCTTGGGCCTCCACTTGTTTCCGGAGGTCCGCCAAGCCACGACCCAGCGGGTCTACTTTACCGAATTTTCTGTCCATCGCCTACACTCGGTTCACCAGTGTGTGCAGCATTCGTTCCATCTTGGAGATCTTTCCACTCTTCTTACCAGGCATATCTGCGTTCAGCTTTTACCTCTGCCTGTTGTCCAGCAGCGACTCTGACCCCAGCTACGCCTTGACGACTGAAACAGAAAAAACAACGATTACACGTTCAATAAACTGCAGCTTGTTCCCTTGAGGGCTCACGAGCGACGAGTGGTGCAGCCTTCAGAGCGCAGGAACAAGAGGACGCTTCCCCGGATTCCCGCACCTTTTATCCAGCAGTGGGAAGGCGGGGCCGCGACCCCATCCTGCCCATAGGTCCAAGGTTTTCCGGGTGGGTGTTTAGGACAACCCTTTTAGGCGGCGGGGGCGTGCTCCGACCACGCCGCTATGGGCATACCGGTCGGGACACACACCCCGCCCGCAGCGGTTTCCCGGGGGATCGGGGCACAAGGCCATACGTTCGGGGTGACCGAGTGGTCTCCCCTTTTCATTATCCAAGAAAGATGCAAGAGCAAAATGGCAGGTCTTTCAGTCACAAAAGTGAAAGAAGAAGTGAAGGAAATGGGTGGGGATTTCATTCTTTGTAAAAAAAACTGTTAGCAACCAATAAAAAGTGTTATTTTAAGGTCACATGACTTGACGCGCTGACGCTGTGCGCACCGGAGCGCTTCCGGGGGCGCATTCGCGGCGCAAACGTAGGCGCTTCCGGGGGTGCATATGCGGCGCGAACGTAGGCGCTTCCGGGGGCGCTTACGCGGCGCGCATAAGTGACGTTTTGATAGTTTCACGGAAATGCAAAATTATTTTCATTTCCTTATTCAAAAAAACTGCTTTTATATGTATGGTACTAAATGTCTTGCGTTATTATTTACTTTTCATTCATATTTTTTTACACGAACGCAAGTAGCGCTATGAGTGCGCTTTCCAGAGAGCTTACCGGTGCGCGGACCCAGAGCGCCCCAAGAAAAAATGCTAAAAAAAAAATATATTATTATAAAAAAAAATAATACTAATTAATACTCACACAAAACAGCAAATTAAAAAAAAAAATCGTAGGTTACAAACTCGATATAGAAAGGAATTAGCACTTGCGCGCCTGCAATGCACTGCTGATGACATCACATATTACATCACTCATGACATGGTCAGTGACATCACTCATGACATCACTTATGACATCACTGATGACACCATCCTTGTGACAGAGTGACAGACCTCCTTTCAGTGTAATGTAACTCTTGAAACACATATTCAAAAATAGAAACTAACATTTTCAAAAACATGGAGATACCCATACCAGTTACAACAACCAATTCAGTAATTCCGCCATCTATATACACATCCACTCATTCACCAACAGTTCTATATAGTCACTCATACATATACTCACCCATCATATGTAGTGATACACCTATACATCCTGTTACACACCGACAGTCATCCAAAAGTTACTCACACACATGCTCACACATGCAAATAAACTATTAAACATCCATTTATTTGCATATACAGCTATACACACACTACCACCTTACTTCTAAGGAAACTTACACATACTTACTCTCTTAAACAATCACTTATAGAAACACATACTTATTTAAACAGGAACTCTTACAATCTCTCACTCTCACATTTACTCACTTATATACATCAATACTCACATATACTAGATTAAAACATATGTTGTTACTGATAAAGACACTAGTGAGACAGTCATTCACTCACTAACACACACATATACACATTCATCCACCCATACAGTCCTGCACATAAGCTGTCTTCAAAACACATACAAACAGTGAGTCAGTCATTGATGCATCTATGTGCTAAGTAATACCCCCACCAAACCATACAGCCACTCATACTAATACTAAAAAAACATCTAATAACCCATATAAACACACATGTAGCTACTCACCAACCCATGCAGCCACTTATACACAAAGTGAAACACTGATAGAAACATTTAAATATTTAAACATTACTCGCTAATATATGTATTCACTAAGATACACTTAATAAGCCAGTTAACCAATTAATTTTTTTTTAAAAACATCCATTTAGACACTTATTTAAAAATTTATTCTTCCATCCACCTTTACAAATACATATATAAAACATATTTATATTTCAGAAAGACACACATTCACTGGATAGTGTCATCAGTGATGTCATGAATGATGTCACTGACCATGTCATGAGTGATGTAATATGTGACGTCATCAGCAGTTCATTGCAGGCGCGCAAGTTATAGTGAGTCCAACTAACTATAACGTGGGAATTTCAATGGTTTTATGTCAGTAAAATTTCCTGGTAACTATAACTGGTGTGAAACCTATGGTTTTTTCAGTGAATTTAATAGTTTTTTTAAATGCTAATTCCTAACTATAACTGGTGTGAAACATATGTTTTTTTCAGTGATATATATATATTCACTGAAAAGGGTTTCACACCAGTTATAGTTAGGAATTAGCATTTAAAAAACCTTTGAAATTCACTGAAAAAACCATAGGTTTCACACCAGTTATAGTTAGGAATTAGCATTCAAAAAACCTATTAAATTCTATTGGGAATAACTTTGGCGCCGATTGAGGGATCTGCCTGTAATTTTCCTTAAATTTGCCTCGCTGCGCTCCGCTCCTTCCCTGAAAGTTTCGGGGGGATTCGTCAAGCGGGGGCCGAGAAAAAAGGAGGGGTCCCAAAACGTGTTTTCCCCATGTTAATTTTCATAGGGACATTCTGACAAGGCTACAGCTCGAACGGCTGAACGGATTTACACCATATTTGGCAAAATGGTAGGGACTGGTATGCAGCAGTGCCTTTTGTATGTTTGGTGTAAATCCCTCCAGTAGTTCTTGAGAAAATTGAATTTGAAATTTTTCAAATGGCATTTTCTAAGGGACACGGCTACAGCTTGAACGGCTGAACGGAATTACACCAAACTTGGCAAAATGGTAGGGACAGGTATGCAGTAGTGCCTTTTCTATATTTGGTGAAAATCTCTCCAGTAGTTGTTGAGAAAATTGATTTGAGCAAATTATATATCTATATACGCTCAACATTCTATTGGGAATAACTTTGGCGCTGATTGAGGAATCTGTGTGTAATTTTCCAGAATTTTGGCCAGCTCTGCTCCGCTCCTTCCCTGAAAGTTTCGGGGGGATTCGTCAAGCGGGGGCCGAAAGGGGGGGCCCAAAACATGTTCTCGCCATGTTAATTTCCATAGGGACCTTTAGACACAGCTACAGCCCGAACGACTGAATGGAATTACACCAAACTTGGCAAAATGGTAGGGCCTGGTATGCAGATGTGCCTTTGCTATGTTTGGTGAAAATCCCTCCAGTAGTTGTTGAAAATTGAATTTGAGCAAATTATATATCTGTATGCGCTCACCGTACGCGCACCATACGCGTACGGTACGCATATCGTATGCGTACGTGCGCGAGCAAGTTTCTGATTGGCTGGCAGTCGACTGTCAACATTCCAAACTGTCCAAACCAGCAAGTGTTGGCCACCATCTTGTTTTTCAGGAGAACTGAGGCACAAGAGAGCCCAAAACAAGAGTGGAAAACACAAAAAGGGGGCTGGGTAGAGACCCCCCAACCCTCTAGCCCTTCTCAGGGGGTCCTAAAAGGACCCCCAAGGGCAAAAAAAAACAATCAAAAAAATCGCGGGGTACGCGCACGGTACGCGTACCGTGCGCGTACCCCGCGATTTAAAAATCAGGGGGTCTCAACCCTGCCCCCTTTTCGCGTTTTCCACTCTTGTTTTGTGCTCTCTTGTGCCTCACTTCTCCTGAGAAACAAGATGGCTGCTCAGGTGGTCCCAGAAGGATAATAACATACATAAACGTTATCCGCTAATAGAATTAGCATTTACAAAACCTTTGAAATGTATTGAAAAAAAATATAGGTTTCACTCCTGATATAGTTAGGAATTAGCATTTAAAAAACCTTGCAAATTTACTGAAAAAACATAGGTTTCAAGCCTTATATAGTTAGGAATTAGCATTTAAAGAACCTTACAAATTCACTTAAAAAACCATAGGTTTCAGGCCTTATATAGTTAGGAATTAGCATTTAAAAAACCTTGCAAATTCACTTAAAAAAACATAGGTTTCAGGCCTTATATAGTTAGGAATTAGCATTTTAAAAACCTTGCAAATTCACTTAAAAACCATAGGTTTCGGGCCTTATATAGTTAGGAATTAGCATTTAAAAAAACCATTGAAATTGCTCCTATATAGTTAGTTGTACTAACTATATTTCGCGCACCCGCAATCCACTGCTGATGATGTCACATATTACACCATTCATGACATGGTCAGTGACATCACTAATGACATCTCAAATGACATCACTGATGACATCACTGATGACATCTCATTTGACATCACTGATCAAATCACTGATGATATCATTCATGTGATAATACGATGCACCTCCTCACACTCTAATGTAACCTTTGATACACCCAGTGTTAAATACAGACTACAATTCTTGAAACCATTGACACACCAATACCAGTTACTACATACGCAGTCACTGATTCCCCCATAGAATCACTCATACATACAGTCACTCATCAATACAACACTATCATATGCTCTCAAACACCTATACAGACACTCACAAACTGCCACTCATCCATGGAGTTACTCACACACCTAGTCAGTCATGCAAAGAATCAATCACAATTCCATTTCCTCAACTATACAGTTATACACACAACACCTTACATCAAACATACTAACACATACTTACTCTCTTATACAATCACCGATACAAGTACACAATAATCCATACAGCCACTTGCACATTCACTGGCTCTCATGTATAGTCATTTATATATGCCAACTCTCACATGCACTGTGTTTTACATATGTACTTACTTGCACATGTAGCACTGAGATATCCATTCACTCACCAATACACTCATGCACACAGTCAACCGCCCATATAGCTGTTTCCACATGCACTCTTGAACTCATACACCTAGTGAATCAACTGCTCACACATCTATGCACAGAGTCACACACCTCCCAGCCACACACAAACACACTCAGTCTCCCATTCAAATACTTGGGCAACCAATCAATAACCCATATAGCCACTCATATAGCTACTGATCAACACATGCAGCAGTTTACACAACAACAGACATACTGATGCACACATTCAGACAGTTTAGTCACTAACCCATGCATTTAGTAAGACACATTTAATCACTCACTCATAGTCAGTCATGCACCTACTAAATCCTTCATCCAGACAATTATACATCCACTCATTCTTCAATATGTAAAACATATTTAAACTTTACAGAAACACACAGTCACTGGATGATGTCATCAGTGATGTCAAATGAGATGTCATCAGTGATGTCATTTTAGATGTCATCAGTGATGTCATCAGTGATGTCACTGAGCATGTCATGAATGATGTAATATGTGACATCATTAGCAGTGGATTGCGGGTGCGCAAAATATAGATAGTACAACTAACTATATATGAGCAATTTCAATGGTTTTTTAAATGTTAATTCCTAACTATATAAGGCTTGAAACCTATAGTTTTTTAAGTGAATTATATATATATATATATATATATATATATATATATATATATATATATATATATATATATATATATATATATATATATATAACCACCAGAGCGTAAAGAATCCTGCTATAAATTATGTACTGCTGTTTTTGGCTCTTTTTTTCTTGACTTAGCAGTTGAGCTGTACATACTGGGGGTGGGGGCCACAATTGTCATTGTTAGGAGTCTGTAGTTATTGCTGATTAACTTCACACTTTGTGGATCTTCATATAGTTAGTAAAGTAAGTTCTACGTAACCTTCCCTCATAGGAATCTCTATAGACTGTGGATTACAAGTCTCAGTAACGGGGCCAGTATAAATATTTATGATTCCGCATGCATGTTAATCTCCTCACTTACATGCCCCATAGTACGAGCAATTCAATAGACGTTTCTTTAGAAAAGTTAAAACTATTGGCTTTCTCTGTACCTATTGCTGTATGTTTTGTAGTCACTTTACAAAGTACAGTCATCCGGCTAGACACAGAAGGTCATGAACAATTGTGATCCAAGCCTGCGTCTTTCTTTTGAGTCAGTGGACCTGCATCATCCACCCCCTGCTTGGACTGCAGCAAGAGCATGCATCCCTCTGCAGGACTCAGTAATAGCTTCACATTAAATCTGGTAGGGAATAATATCTGGCAAATGCAGGCCACGCTGGGTTCTCCAATATATTATGACCTTCCTAATGCAAGATCCACAGGATGAAAAAGACAGGAACATGGTAAAGACCCATTTTCTCTCATTCTGAGCTGCGACATGTTCACTATGTTTGAGCCAGTGACATTCGTGCAGGTAAAAAACAATAGTGCGATCTGTACATACAAGTTGTAATTCTGATTCAACTGCAACTGTTTGAGCTAGAATGAGAATTACAGAGGTCCTGAAAATGAGGTCATAACTGTTAAAGTATTGCATTGAGAAAAGGTGCATATATGCTTATGAGCTAAATATTTTGCACAGATTGTGCACTGTTCGTTCGTGGACTAAGTATTGTGCCCAGGTTTATTTAAAAAAAAAATTGCATTTTTAATCAACAAAAACATAGATGGCACTTCACAAGTGATCAACCATACTCCTCTGCTCTCCCCCGATCCCCCCACCCACCCTCCATCGCAACAATACCATAATCATTAGCATAGCAAAACCCAACACCCGCCCACAATACATCTGTTCGCACCCTGGAACCCAGCCCAATCCAGCAGGACCCTTAGCACATCAATCAGAGCCCAACCTCCCCATCCAGGCCATGATACCTTCTCCACTTTCCCCATACTCTTCAGAATTTTCTGGGACAGCCTCTAGCCTTTAGGTGATCCTTTCCGCCGCCATGTACAGATCCATACCCCACCTCCATTCTTCCACCTGGTGCGGTGACAGCGCTCCCCACCCCCTTGCTACATCCCTCTTCGCCACCATCAGGGCCAGCATTGTGAAGATCAGGTGCGGGTGGCTCAAATCCACATCGTTGGTTATCTCCAACAAGACAAACTTAGGTTCCACAGTAAGCTCAGTCTCCAGCACTTCACTCAACTCTCCTAGTATCTGTGTCCAGTAAGTGTGGATAATAGGGCACTCCATAGGACATGATAGAAGCCCCCCTGCGGGTGTCTACATCTAAGGCAACTAGAATCACTGGCTGGTCCCATGCGATGTAGCCTGACCCTATCGTAGTAAGCCCTAAGTAGACCTATGTAGTATCTTGTATTGGATAAGTCGTAGTCGTGACTTTATCGCCACCTCCCTGTGGTGCATTAGGGCTGCTTCCCAGTAGACTGTGTCCATCTCGCCCACGTCTTGTTCCCAGGCTGCTCTCAGTTTTCCCAGACCATCCGGTGTGTTATTATTCAGGGTCTTATACGTCAGGGATACCAGATTGTTAGATACCTGTTTCTGCAACAGACGTCCTTCTAACGGGCAGGGAGAGGAGAGCGCCTGTTCAGCCCCCCCACGCATGACACAGTTGCACATATTTAAGGAACTGTGTGGGACTGAAGCCATACTCGGTCTTCAGGGTTTGGTAGGATTTAAGTTCCCCACGTGCCACCAGGTCCCCTAGCGTGGAGATTCCAAAATCATCCCAGCCCTTGAACCCTCTGAGTTTGTGGAGCTCCTTTAGGAAGGAGCAGGACCATATCGGTGTCTGTTTTGTAGGTTTATGCGCCCATCCCATCATCTTTGTTGCCCTATCACAGACCTCTATGGTTATTTGCGTGGCCGGGAGTAGTCGTCTCCTTCCAGTGCCCCCATATAAATAGTGCAAACTAGTACGTCGTGCCATGGTGTCCCTTTCCAAGCGGTATGTGGGGTGGTCAGCCGAGGCATGGAGCCAGTCATTGATCGGCGCCAGATGCTCGGCCCAATAGTAAGTCTCAATATCTGGTAAAGAGATCCCTTCATTATACTGGTTCCTCTGAAGCGTGGCAAGAGATATTCTGGGTTGTTTCCCCAGCCACAGCAGGGAGCAATTCTACGTGTATCATTGTGAACGTCTGTCTGAGGAGTGGGAAATATTAATTTCGTAGGGCTTAAAGGAAGCTGGGCAGCGAGATCATTTTAGGTTTAAAGTATTTTATTGAAGCAGGGTAAGGAAGGAAACAACAAAGTACATGAAAAAGAAAACCACAGGTGCCCTCATAATCAGTGCGTACGGTACATTAGATACATCAAAGCAATTCTTTCGCCACAATGGGCACCATCCTGCTTGGAAACACAGCTCGCGCACCTGTGGGTGAAGACAAAAAAGGGGGCGGGGGGAAGGGAAGGAAAGGGAACAAGCATTGGAAATGCAACAGGTCTCGCAATAGGAAAGTTGGAGCTATTGGTCTTATAAATTACATTTTTTTTATTTATGTGTTTTTTAAAATAGCTAAATAAATAGCTTTGTCATTTACAATGCCAATAGTTATAACTATAAAAATGTGACACCTCTAGCATTTGTAATGCAACATGTTTTGTATTTACGTGACTTAGAAGTACTGATATTACAAATAACAATGGCTTTTAAATAATTAATTCGTAAATAAAAGTGATTTTATTTTATAATTGCAATAGCTTAAACTTTTTTAAATATCTTTAGTTAATTATGTTCTGTGTATTTTATTGTGACGAAAATCCAAGAACAGAAGTGAAATATTAACATCTTTTTTGTAATTTGTAATAAAGCTTGAAACATTGAGAGAACATATTTGAACCAGTGATGCTGTGGTGATGCTGAGTGAGGCTGTGGTTGCGCTGAGTGAGGCTGTGGTTGCGCTGAGTGAGGCTGTGGTTGCGCTGAGTGAGGCTGTGGTTGCGCTGAGTGAGGCTGTGGTTGAGCTGAGTGAGGCTGTGGTTGATCTGAGTGAGGCTGTGGTTGCGCTGAGTGAGGCTGTGGTTTGCGCTGAGTGAGGCTGTGGTTTGCGCTGAGTGAGGCTGTGGTTTGCGCTGAGTGAGGCTGTGGTTTGCGCTGAGTGAGGCTGTGGTTTGCGCTGAGTGAGGCTGTGGTTTGCGCTGAGTGAGGCTGTGGTTTGCGCTGAGTGAGGCTGTGGTTTGCGCTGAGTGATGCTGTGGTTTGCGCTGAGTGATGCTGTGGTTGCGCTGAGTGCATCCCTGTAAATCAATATGTGCATGCAAAAGTGTGGGGTTTTGAGAATGTATTACAAATGTTCAACAAAGGAATACTCAAAATGTATTTATAAACACTTGCAAACATCTAATGTGCTACCACTTGCACTTCTGCGAAGGATTACTGCAGGTCAAGGGTCAACGTATTAATGAGAGTGTTTGGGATGTCTGCTGCCACCAAACAAACTGGAAGCTTGTTTGATAGTTAGAAGGCTGAAGGCAGAAGAGCAACGGAGAAAGCAAAGTTCATGGAGCAATTTCCCTTCTCTGCATGTAATGACCACACGCTGTGAAGCAGCATAACGTAGATACTATGGATCAATACAGCAGATGCCCTGCACATTGTCACCAGTAATATAAACGCAAACAGATCTAAAGTTGCAGTTGTTTTTGTCTTCAATTGACACGACTAATGTGTGGTACAGAGATGAGTTAAGGGATACGTTTTGAGAGACACACAAACCGCATGTGCTATTATTCTTTCTTACTAACGCAGGCATTTTCCTCTTTCCAAACTTCTAATAGCCCATTTTCGCCATTCTATACTTTTAATTGTAACGTAGATTGTTTTACACTGAAATGTGTCTCTTTGCTCTCCTTAAGAATGAAATTACATAAATGTAGCCACTTGCTCGTTTTAGTTTACGTGTGAAAAGTATTGCTACGTGTCACCGTGGGCTGAGCAGACTGTCTTTGAGATGTGACCAGATATCTATTTGTTTTTTTTCGGTTTGGTGTGCATAAAATCCAGAAGTTCTATGGTGGAGTTGGTCATGCTTCTGTGCTCTCAGGTGAGTTGTTGTCGGCAAAGCACTTAAACACAAGATTGCCTCCCAGTACATCTGTGCGGATGCTTTTTTATAACCAGGCGCCATCACTTAGGACCGTTTGAAGAACGGCGTGTACTGGATGTGTAGGCAAAGGTATGTGCTATGGAAGCATGTGTTACTTATGCCCTATGCTTAGAAATGGTTTCCCCTAAGAAGTTATGCTGATATTTGAAACGTTGCTGTTGTTTTAAGATTTAATAGTATTATTGTTCTCTCACATGAGTCACAGTACAGGTGTAAAATTAACTAACTTGTTGAGCAGCAGCTAGTGACGGTGACCAGTGCCGAAGCACTAAAATTAACAGGCAGCGACGAGCGGGAAGTGGTGGTGGTGGAGGGGAAGGCACGGGGATCTTAAGTGACTGCAACGGGTGCTGCAGCACTGAACAATAATAGGCAGCGATGGGCGCGGAGAGGGGGAACCACGGCATGGGATATTAAGTCACGAAGCATTGAAAATAACAGGCAGTGACGGGCGGAAAGGGGGTGGGGCGGCAGAGGGGCATAATTCCTCAAAAGAAGATTTACAGACATGTTTTCAAGCCGGGGCAAGCTTTGCTTTTGATTGCAAGAAAAATCGCTGCGTCCATGAAGCGGGCTGATACACGAGCCGAGGGAAAGAATAACAAGCAGTAGATTAAATTAAACTCCAGACCGTGTTTCTTCAGGCTGGGGACAACTGCACGGACACTCGCCAGGAAATAGGAAACTGCAATCAAGGAAGACCACTGAACGGAGTGTCACTTGCGAAGGACATAGTTTACCAACAAGCATTGGCCGTGCGGCCGGGCTGAAAGGAAATAAAAATGGCGGCCGTGAAACTGCAGGGAGAGAGAGGGGAGGTGCTGGCGGCTGGGGAGGGGGGAGGAGAAATGCGAGCGAGGGAAAATCCATGCAAGGCAGGCGGCTGGGGGCATGTGCACGCGCTTTCAAGCTCAATGCGCATGGACATTGAGCTTGAATTTCACGGGCACTGCAAGGAATCGCCACGATTCCTTGCAAGTTAGTTAAAGAGTGTTTAAGCCCCCATAGTCTCGCAAGCTCGATGCGCATGCGCATCGACAGGCGAGACCTAAAAAGGGAAAAAGAAAAAAGGGGTGGGGAAAACAATCCTGCCCCATTTCCTACCCAGCCAACAACCCCCCCAACTCCCACACCCCGTCCCACCCCCTGTACTGTGCTGTTGGACCTGGGCCTCTTGGCAGGGTCATCCCTAAACTTTTTGCCTTCCTCCAATACTCTCTCTGACCTATTTTGTTTGGTTTAATGACTCTGGGCACTTTACCACTGCTGACCAGTGCTAAAGTGCATATGCTCTCCCTATGTAAAGTGTACATGCGATTGATGTCCATGATTGGTTCATTGGATTTACTGTTAGTCCCTAGTAAAGTGCACCAGGAGTGCCAGGGCTTGTAAATGCCAATACTGCTAGTGGGCCTGCAGCGCTGGTTGCGCCACCCACAGAAGCAGCCATAAAATGTGTCTAGGGTCTGCCATTGCAGAACCTGTGTGCAGTCTGGTGCTGTCATGCTGGCTGGGCAAGTGCACACACTTGCCAGCCCTAAAACCTTCCCTTAACTTCATATTAGTCACCCCTATGGTAGGCCTGAGGGCAGGGTGCATTGTAAGTGTAAGGTAGGACAAGCCCTGATGTGTGTGGCATGTCCTAGTAGTGAATTACATCCAAATTCGTTTTTCACTATTGCAAGGCTACCTGCTCCCCTTAGGCCAGAATGAGCTGCTGGAATTATTACACTCTATAATCCCAGCAGGCTCAGGGAACATGGTAGAGAGTCATGTTTAGTATGCCTGAACTCAGAATAATAAAATACTTCTTTTAGTAAAGTTTATTTTAATATCCTGGGTTTGCAAATGCTACTTTTAGAAAGTTAGCATTTGCTTGTCTAACCACTTCAGCCCGCCTCTGCTCTTGTGTGTATCTGACTGTCTGAGTGTGTGAGTGACAGGGCTGGGAGTTGACAGGTTGTGAATAGCAAGATGACACCTTAGTGGGTGGTGGGAGTTTCCCTGAGTGATGCATCAGGCTGTGCTCTGCCTCCACAATGCTGGCTCCGCCCCCCTGGGGAGCGACTGATGACTCAGCCTGCACCTGGCCCAGGAAGGACCGAAGCTTGTCAACAAAGTGCTCAGGCTGCCCCTGTCTTCACAATGCCGGCTCCGCCCCCCTGGGGAGCGGCTGATGTGCCTGCCCTCACACTGAATGCAGAAGCAGAAGTACCCACCACAGGTGCTCAGGAGCTGAGAGCAGTTATGCAAAGGCCCCCCTGGCCTGTAAGAACAAAAGAAACTGGGTATAAAAGAAGGAGCCCTGCTCCTTGTAAATTAGATCCAGTTTGCGCAAAGAAGAAGCTCTGCCTGAAGAGGAGGACCCTGGAAGCTGCAAGGAGAAGTACTGACTCTGACCCCAAGAGACTGGCCTGTGGTGGGTGCCTCGCTGCTGAAGGAGAGCAGGAGAAGAAAGACTGAAAGACTTTGCTTTTATTGAACTTTGTGCCAAACTCTGCTAAGAGATCTCCAAGGGCTTGGAAGAGAACTTGCCCCCTGAACTGCGCCCCAGGAACAGTGGGCGCTACCCCCGTCTGGAAGAGGAACAGCTGCTGTGTATTGCCGACTCTGCATCACCGCCCTAAAGGACCCGTGCTAACCCCTGTCCTGCCAAGCACCGTAAATTCCTGCCGTCGCAGCTCGCACCGCAAAGGTCAGCCCTGCCTGACCCCAGCACCGTGACTGCCTCCCCGACCGGAAGAAACAACGCAAAGCAGAGGACCTGTCCGGTCCGATCACCACCTTCTGCTGCCCCCGCGCCGTGGAAAGTAAAGAGAAGACGGACTTCAGTGCGTGTGCCCATCGGGAGGAAAGAGCCCTGCAGAGACCCTCGCAATCCGCTGCACCCCTCTCCAGGCGAACCCAAGACGCAGCCCCTGCCTGTAAGCCTGTGTCCCCTGAACACCGCCAACCTCGAGATCCGTGCTCCTGTGGTCTCCGTGCCGCGTCACCCTCCTGGAAGACACCGTGACGCAGGACCCTGAGCCGACCTAGACCTTGCCGCCTCGACCCTCTTCCAGGATCTCTAAGGTACTGTGTGCCCCCGCAGTGCGAGCGTCCTGCCTGCCAAGCTCGCACCGCTCTCTGTGACCTTCTGTGCCCTGGCAGCCCGGCAGCTGCAGTCTGCACCTTGGCACGAGCCTCCCCTCTTCAGAGAGGCTCGCGCTGCTCCTGGCCCCCAGGCCCCCCCTGACATTCCCTTGTGACCGGGCCCCCTCTGCAGCGAGTCCCACACAGCCTGTGACTCATCCTGAGAGCCAGCCCCGGTCGTGCCCTTCGCCGCTCACGCGAGAAGCGTGAGCTTTGGCAGGCCGGGCCCGATCTTCTCACAGGAGGCACACAGAGGCGCTGAGAAGCCCCCAGAAGCACTAGAGAACATTGTACCTTGGGGAAACTGGGCAGAGGACCCCAAAGAATACTTTTAAGACTATTTTTGAAACGCTGAACAAAGAACTGTGGCAGCATATTTACAAGCAACTTGAACCTTGCATTCAAAGTAACAAGACTGTATTTACAAGCCTAATATAAAGATATATATAAAGAAGATATTTTTACAGAAATACAGTCTAGTGTCATTGTGTGGTGGGTTGGTGGTGTTTGGTGTGATACTGCAAATGTTTAACCCTATGTGCCCCAGAGATTAGCCTAAGACTGCTTAAGCCACACTACCTAGAGGGTAAGCAGAGGTTGTCTTGAAGGTAACCCTCAGCCCTGACGAGGAAGAGAGAGTCCCTGCTTGTCGCCAGTGCTGCACTGCGCCAACTAGAGACTCCCCCTTCCTACATTGGACGCAGCGGTGAGGATCGCGAATTTACATTTGCAGTGTCCATACATTAGCTATTGACCATTGCACAGTGATTACAGTCCAGTAACCTAAGCCACAGACTTTTTTTGATTTATGTGTTGCTAGAAGAGATCTCCATGTGTGTTACGTCATGCCGGTGTCAGTGAAAATGGAAAAGGCACCATCCATTTCTTCTATTGACTGTGATTGGGAGAAACTAGAAAACTATACTGGGAAACAGCTCAAGAGCTTCTGCAAAAATTTGAACATTTCTATGATCGGACTCTCCAGAAGGGAGCAGTTCCAAAAGGCGCTGAGGGCCTGGGTCAAGGCAAGGAATGCCCCTGGAAAGGATTTTGAATTTGAGGATGCAGAACAGCAGCTGGAGGGACCCCTGACTCCAGAGTGGAGGGGTGCAACCTCCCCATTGGGTAGCAGTGTTTCTGGCCAAGGTCTGTCACCAGAGGAGCTGGCGGACAGACGGGCCACCCGAGAACATGAAATGAAGTTGGTGGAGCTGAAATTGAATTGCCAACTGGAGCTAGAATCTAGGAAGTTAGCCCTGGAAGAAATGAAAATGGAGCTTGCGCATGACTTAAGAATGAGGAAACTTGACTTGGAGCTCGAGGGGCTTGAGGCCAGGAGGGCTTCAGCCCAGCAACAAGAAATATGTGTAGCTCAGAGATTGAGCTTTGCTGAGTTGGAGGTGGAGTCCAGCTCAGATGGTGGCAGCAACATTCAGGTATCTAGTGCTGACAGCATAGTGCGCGCACCTAGAGATATGGCACCTGACTTGGAGGGGGTTAACTTACACCAGGAGGTTCAAGGGCATGAGGTAGCTCCAGTAGTGCGCAGCGACCCTGAAGGGAATAGGGTGACTGGCGTAGGAGTTCATGGTCCTAGTGGTGGGAGGGATTCCCCCATGGTTGAGGTCCTGGTGGGTGAGTGTAAGGACCGCCCAAAAGAGTGTGGGTTGTGTGACAGAGACAGTCCGCTACTGTCTGGCCAGTCTCAGAAGGATGGCGTGGAGTATGTGTGTGAGGCGCTGGATGGTGAGGTGAAGGATAGCTTGGTTAACCCTGCTAGGGGGCTGTGTAATCCAATTGTGGGAGAGCATACTTTAAGTCCCAGTTTTCCAGAGCTATGCCAACACCTGTTTGAGAGTGAGTTCTCTGACCCCAGGGAGCTCACATTGGAGGCAGACCTTGTGGTGGATTCCAGTGGGTCTGGAGAGGCATTGGGGTGTGATCCTGTGGGGAGTGGCTCAGGTATCTTCCAGCCCAGAGTGGTGGGAGTGGCGCAGAGTAGCCCAGCTAGGTCCTATAGTAGTGAGAGGGGTGTAGGGCCTCACGTCCTGTCCTTGAGGGGAAGGAGTGAGAATGGGTTTTGTCCCGGTAGTGTCCAACCTCAGTCTCAGAGCCTGGATGGTTCTTTAAGGGAACACCAGGTGGGGAGCCTAGGCTGTCCGGATGAGTCACCCGCTGAGGGGGATCCCCCAGTGGCTAGAGGACGTGGAGGCTCTGTAAACAGAGCTCCAGTAGTTCTGGTGTCTGGCAGTACCACTCCAGTTGGGAGAGTGCAGAAGTCCAGAAGGAGGGGCGAGAGGGGGAAGGAGTCCCCAGTGGAAGAACCAGTGGGTCAGGGGCCAGCCAGCAGGGCTGCGTCCCCTGTGAATGACCATGGGGACACCACTTCTGTCCTGGGGGATCTTCCCGCACTGTCAGATGGACAGGGGTTGGGAGATCTGCGCCAGGCAGACTGTCGCACGGCACATGAGCTATGTGCCACCCTCAGGGGGGGCATGCATGCTCCCTGGGAAGTCCTGGTGTGCCAGGCAAGTGTTCAACTGCAGGGTTGGGTCCCTGAGTTGGAGAGCCAGGTTCAGGTGTTGTCTGATCTGGAGGGCAGGACCACTGTAATCTGTGTCCTGGCCCATGTCGCTTCTAGGGGTACCACTCCAATTGGGAGTGGGCAGTACTCTGGAAGGGGGTGCAGAGGGAGGAAGTCCTCGCCTCTGACCCCGGTTCAACTAGAGGGTCTAGACCCTAGGTTTAAGGGCCAGGTGCAGGGTGTCCCCCCTGACCTGGTGCCCAACTGGTGGGCGAATTGTGCAGATCACCTGCCACAGGTGCCCTGACAATTCTGGAAGGGGGTACCACTCCAGGTGGGAGGGTACAGAGCCCCAAGGAGGAGGACCGGGTGTGGGAGAGCCCACCCCAGTTTTTGGTCCAGCTGCCAGGTACAGGCCTGGAGCTGGAGGGTCAGTGCCAGGATGTCATACCTGACCTGACAGGAGGGAGAGTGGACAAAGGGTGCCAAGAACCTGGGGCTACTGCCCCCCACTCTCTGAGGCCACAGAGGTTTGGGAGCCCTGAGAGGCATGAGGCCTGGGTCTCAGCCCTGACTACTGTCAGTGGCCACTGTGATTTGATGACTGTCTGTTGGGACACACCTGTGAGCAAGTTAAGGTTAGAGGCTGCACAGGTGGTGTCCACAGAGGAAGAGAAGGGTGCCCCATGGAGTAGCTGGGTGGACCCTGAGAGTATGTACAGAGGATTTAAAATAGGTTCTGATTGGCGTAGAACTGGAATGTGCCCCTGCTGTTGCGGGCCAGGTCCATGTTCTATCGCCCCAAGCAGGGAAGCCCATCACAGTGGTGATTGGTCTACCCTGCGTTTTGGCTGGAAGGGGGTTGTGTTGGACCTGGGCCTCTTGGCAGGGTCATCCCTAAACTTTTTGCCTTCCTCCAATACTCTCTCTGACCTATTTTGTTTGGTTTAATGACTCTGGGCACTTTACCACTGCTGACCAGTGCTAAAGTGCATATGCTCTCCCTATGTAAAGTGTACATGCGATTGATGTCCATGATTGGTTCATTGGATTTACTGTTAGTCCCTAGTAAAGTGCACCAGGAGTGCCAGGGCTTGTAAATGCCAATACTGCTAGTGGGCCTGCAGCGCTGGTTGCGCCACCCACAGAAGCAGCCATAAAATGTGTCTAGGGTCTGCCATTGCAGAACCTGTGTGCAGTCTGGTGCTGTCATGCTGGCTGGGCAAGTGCACACACTTGCCAGCCCTAAAACCTTCCCTTAACTTCATATTAGTCACCCCTATGGTAGGCCTGAGGGCAGGGTGCATTGTAAGTGTAAGGTAGGACAAGCCCTGATGTGTGTGGCATGTCCTAGTAGTGAATTACATCCAAATTCGTTTTTCACTATTGCAAGGCTACCTGCTCCCCTTAGGCCAGAATGAGCTGCTGGAATTATTACACTCTATAATCCCAGCAGGCTCAGGGAACATGGTAGAGAGTCATGTTTAGTATGCCTGAACTCAGAATAATAAAATACTTCTTTTAGTAAAGTTTATTTTAATATCCTGGGTTTGCAAATGCTACTTTTAGAAAGTTAGCATTTGCTTGTCTAACCACTTCAGCCCGCCTCTGCTCTTGTGTGTATCTGACTGTCTGAGTGTGTGAGTGACAGGGCTGGGAGTTGACAGGTTGTGAATAGCAAGATGACACCTTAGTGGGTGGTGGGAGTTTCCCTGAGTGATGCATCAGGCTGTGCTCTGCCTCCACAATGCTGGCTCCGCCCCCCTGGGGAGCGACTGATGACTCAGCCTGCACCTGGCCCAGGAAGGACCGAAGCTTGTCAACAAAGTGCTCAGGCTGCCCCTGTCTTCACAATGCCGGCTCCGCCCCCCTGGGGAGCGGCTGATGTGCCTGCCCTCACACTGAATGCAGAAGCAGAAGTACCCACCACAGGTGCTCAGGAGCTGAGAGCAGTTATGCAAAGGCCCCCCTGGCCTGTAAGAACAAAAGAAACTGGGTATAAAAGAAGGAGCCCTGCTCCTTGTAAATTAGATCCAGTTTGCGCAAAGAAGAAGCTCTGCCTGAAGAGGAGGACCCTGGAAGCTGCAAGGAGATGTACTGACTCTGACCCCAAGAGACTGGCCTGTGGTGGGTGCCTCGCTGCTGAAGGAGAGCAGGAGAAGAAAGACTGAAAGACTTTGCTTTTATTGAACTTTGTGCCAAACTCTGCTAAGAGATCTCCAAGGGCTTGGAAGAGAACTTGCCCCCTGAACTGCGCCCCAGGAACAGTGGGCGCTACCCCCGTCTGGAAGAGGAACAGCTGCTGTGTATTGCCGACTCTGCATCACCGCCCTAAAGGACCCGTGCTAACCCCTGTCCTGCCAAGCACCGTAAATTCCTGCCGTCGCAGCTCGCACCGCAAAGGTCAGCCCTGCCTGACCCCAGCACCGTGACTGCCTCCCCGACCGGAAGAAACAACGCAAAGCAGAGGACCTGTCCGGTCCGATCACCACCTTCTGCTGCCCCCGCGCCGTGGAAAGTAAAGAGAAGACGGACTTCAGTGCGTGTGCCCATCGGGAGGAAAGAGCCCTGCAGAGACCCTCGCAATCCGCTGCACCCCTCTCCAGGCGAACCCAAGACGCAGCCCCTGCCTGTAAGCCTGTGTCCCCTGAACACCGCCAACCTCGAGATCCGTGCTCCTGTGGTCTCCGTGCCGCGTCACCCTCCTGGAAGACACCGTGACGCAGGACCCTGAGCCGACCTAGACCTTGCCGCCTCGACCCTCTTCCAGGATCTCTAAGGTACTGTGTGCCCCCGCAGTGCGAGCGTCCTGCCTGCCAAGCTCGCACCGCTCTCTGTGACCTTCTGTGCCCTGGCAGCCCGGCAGCTGCAGTCTGCACCTTGGCACGAGCCTCCCCTCTTCAGAGAGGCTCGCGCTGCTCCTGGCCCCCAGGCCCCCCCTGACATTCCCTTGTGACCGGGCCCCCTCTGCAGCGAGTCCCACACAGCCTGTGACTCATCCTGAGAGCCAGCCCCGGTCGTGCCCTTCGCCGCTCACGCGAGAAGCGTGAGCTTTGGCAGGCCGGGCCCGATCTTCTCACAGGAGGCACACAGAGGCGCTGAGAAGCCCCCAGAAGCACTAGAGAACATTGTACCTTGGGGAAACTGGGCAGAGGACCCCAAAGAATACTTTTAAGACTATTTTTGAAACGCTGAACAAAGAACTGTGGCAGCATATTTACAAGCAACTTGAACCTTGCATTCAAAGTAACAAGACTGTATTTACAAGCCTGATATAAAGATATATATAAAGAAGATATTTTTACAGAAATACAGTCTAGTGTCATTGTGTGGTGGGTTGGTGGTGTTTGGTGTGATACTGCAAATGTTTAACCCTATGTGCCCCAGAGATTAGCCTAAGACTGCTTAAGCCACACTACCTAGAGGGTAAGCAGAGGTTGTCTTGAAGGTAACCCTCAGCCCTGACGAGGAAGAGAGAGTCCCTGCTTGTCGCCAGTGCTGCACTGCGCCAACTAGAGACTCCCCCTTCCTACATTGGACGCAGCGGTGAGGATCGCGAATTTACATTTGCAGTGTCCATACATTAGCTATTGACCATTGCACAGTGATTACAGTCCAGTAACCTAAGCCACAGACTTTTTTTGATTTATGTGTTGCTAGAAGAGATCTCCATGTGTGTTACGTCATGCCGGTGTCAGTGAAAATGGAAAAGGCACCATCCATTTCTTCTATTGACTGTGATTGGGAGAAACTAGAAAACTATACTGGGAAACAGCTCAAGAGCTTCTGCAAAAATTTGAACATTTCTATGATCGGACTCTCCAGAAGGGAGCAGTTCCAAAAGGCGCTGAGGGCCTGGGTCAAGGCAAGGAATGCCCCTGGAAAGGATTTTGAATTTGAGGATGCAGAACAGCAGCTGGAGGGACCCCTGACTCCAGAGTGGAGGGGTGCAACCTCCCCATTGGGTAGCAGTGTTTCTGGCCAAGGTCTGTCACCAGAGGAGCTGGCGGACAGACGGGCCACCCGAGAACATGAAATGAAGTTGGTGGAGCTGAAATTGAATTGCCAACTGGAGCTAGAATCTAGGAAGTTAGCCCTGGAAGAAATGAAAATGGAGCTTGCGCATGACTTAAGAATGAGGAAACTTGACTTGGAGCTCGAGGGGCTTGAGGCCAGGAGGGCTTCAGCCCAGCAACAAGAAATATGTGTAGCTCAGAGATTGAGCTTTGCTGAGTTGGAGGTGGAGTCCAGCTCAGATGGTGGCAGCAACATTCAGGTATCTAGTGCTGACAGCATAGTGCGCGCACCTAGAGATATGGCACCTGACTTGGAGGGGGTTAACTTACACCAGGAGGTTCAAGGGCATGAGGTAGCTCCAGTAGTGCGCAGCGACCCTTAAGGGAATAGGGTGACTGGCGTAGGAGTTCATGGTCCTAGTGGTGGGAGGGATTCCCCCATGGTTGAGGTCCTGGTGGGTGAGTGTAAGGACCGCCCAAAAGAGTGTGGGTTGTGTGACAGAGACAGTCCGCTACTGTCTGGCCAGTCTCAGAAGGATGGCGTGGAGTATGTGTGTGAGGCGCTGGATGGTGAGGTGAAGGATAGCTTGGTTAACCCTGCTAGGGGGCTGTGTAATCCAATTGTGGGAGAGCATACTTTAAGTCCCAGTTTTCCAGAGCTATGCCAACACCTGTTTGAGAGTGAGTTCTCTGACCCCAGGGAGCTCACATTGGAGGCAGACCTTGTGGTGGATTCCAGTGGGTCTGGAGAGGCATTGGGGTGTGATCCTGTGGGGAGTGGCTCAGGTATCTTCCAGCCCAGAGTGGTGGGAGTGGCGCAGAGTAGCCCAGCTAGGTCCTATAGTAGTGAGAGGGGTGTAGGGCCTCACGTCCTGTCCTTGAGGGGAAGGAGTGAGAATGGGTTTTGTCCCGGTAGTGTCCAACCTCAGTCTCAGAGCCTGGATGGTTCTTTAAGGGATCACCAGGTGGGGAGCCTAGGCTGTCCGGATGAGTCACCCGCTGAGGGGGATCCCCCAGTGGCTAGAGGACGTGGAGGCTCTGTAAACAGAGCTCCAGTAGTTCTGGTGTCTGGCAGTACCACTCCAGTTGGGAGAGTGCAGAAGTCCAGAAGGAGGGGCGAGAGGGGGAAGGAGTCCCCAGTGGAAGAACCAGTGGGTCAGGGGCTAGCCAGCAGGGCTGCGTCCCCTGTGAATGACCATGGGGACACCACTTCTGTCCTGGGGGATCTTCCCGCACTGTCAGATGGACAGGGGTTGGGAGATCTGCGCCAGGCAGACTGTCGCACGGCACATGAGCTATGTGCCACCCTCAGGGGGGGCATGCATGCTCCCTGGGAAGTCCTGGTGTGCCAGGCAAGTGTTCAACTGCAGGGTTGGGTCCCTGAGTTGGAGAGCCAGGTTCAGGTGTTGTCTGATCTGGAGGGCAGGACCACTGTAATCTGTGTCCTGGCCCATGTCGCTTCTAGGGGTACCACTCCAATTGGGAGTGGGCAGTACTCTGGAAGGGGGTGCAGAGGGAGGAAGTCCTCGCCTCTGACCCCGGTTCAACTAGAGGGTCTAGACCCTAGGTTTAAGGGCCAGGTGCAGGGTGTCCCCCCTGACCTGGTGCCCCAGTTGCAGGATAGCACCCCTGAACTGGTGGGCGAATTGTGCAGATCACCTGCCACAGGTGCCCTGACAATTCTGGAAGGGGGTACCACTCCAGGTGGGAGGGTACAGAGCCCCAAGGAGGAGGACCGGGTGTGGGAGAGCCCACCCCAGTTTTTGGTCCAGCTGCCAGGTACAGGCCTGGAGCTGGAGGGTCAGTGCCAGGATGTCATACCTGACCTGACAGGAGGGAGAGTGGACAAAGGGTGCCAAGAACCTGGGGCTACTGCCCCCCACTCTCTGAGGCCACAGAGGTTTGGGAGCCCTGAGAGGCATGAGGCCTGGGTCTCAGCCCTGACTACTGTCAGTGGCCACTGTGATTTGATGACTGTCTGTTGGGACACACCTGTGAGCAAGTTAAGGTTAGAGGCTGCACAGGTGGTGTCCACAGAGGAAGAGAAGGGTGCCCCATGGAGTAGCTGGGTGGACCCTGAGAGTATGTACAGAGGATTTAAAATAGGTTCTGATTGGCGTAGAACTGGAATGTGCCCCTGCTGTTGCGGGCCAGGTCCATGTTCTATCGCCCCAAGCAGGGAAGCCCATCACAGTGGTGATTGGTCTACCCTGCGTTTTGGCTGGAAGGGGGTTGTGTTGGACCTGGGCCTCTTGGCAGGGTCATCCCTAAACTTTTTGCCTTCCTCCAATACTCTCTCTGACCTATTTTGTTTGGTTTAATGACTCTGGGCACTTTACCACTGCTGACCAGTGCTAAAGTGCATATGCTCTCCCTATGTAAAGTGTACATGCGATTGATGTCCATGATTGGTTCATTGGATTTACTGTTAGTCCCTAGTAAAGTGCACCAGGAGTGCCAGGGCTTGTAAATGCCAATACTGCTAGTGGGCCTGCAGCGCTGGTTGCGCCACCCACAGAAGCAGCCATAAAATGTGTCTAGGGTCTGCCATTGCAGAACCTGTGTGCAGTCTGGTGCTGTCATGCTGGCTGGGCAAGTGCACACACTTGCCAGCCCTAAAACCTTCCCTTAACTTCATATTAGTCACCCCTATGGTAGGCCTGAGGGCAGGGTGCATTGTAAGTGTAAGGTAGGACAAGCCCTGATGTGTGTGGCATGTCCTAGTAGTGAATTACATCCAAATTCGTTTTTCACTATTGCAAGGCTACCTGCTCCCCTTAGGCCAGAATGAGCTGCTGGAATTATTACACTCTATAATCCCAGCAGGCTCAGGGAACATGGTAGAGAGTCATGTTTAGTATGCCTGAACTCAGAATAATAAAATACTTCTTTTAGTAAAGTTTATTTTAATATCCTGGGTTTGCAAATGCTACTTTTAGAAAGTTAGCATTTGCTTGTCTAACCACTTCAGCCCGCCTCTGCTCTTGTGTGTATCTGACTGTCTGAGTGTGTGAGTGACAGGGCTGGGAGTTGACAGGTTGTGAATAGCAAGATGACACCTTAGTGGGTGGTGGGAGTTTCCCTGAGTGATGCATCAGGCTGTGCTCTGCCTCCACAATGCTGGCTCCGCCCCCCTGGGGAGCGACTGATGACTCAGCCTGCACCTGGCCCAGGAAGGACCGAAGCTTGTCAACAAAGTGCTCAGGCTGCCCCTGTCTTCACAATGCCGGCTCCGCCCCCCTGGGGAGCGGCTGATGTGCCTGCCCTCACACTGAATGCAGAAGCAGAAGTACCCACCACAGGTGCTCAGGAGCTGAGAGCAGTTATGCAAAGGCCCCCCTGGCCTGTAAGAACAAAAGAAACTGGGTATAAAAGAAGGAGCCCTGCTCCTTGTAAATTAGATCCAGTTTGCGCAAAGAAGAAGCTCTGCCTGAAGAGGAGGACCCTGGAAGCTGCAAGGAGATGTACTGACTCTGACCCCAAGAGACTGGCCTGTGGTGGGTGCCTCGCTGCTGAAGGAGAGCAGGAGAAGAAAGACTGAAAGACTTTGCTTTTATTGAACTTTGTGCCAAACTCTGCTAAGAGATCTCCAAGGGCTTGGAAGAGAACTTGCCCCCTGAACTGCGCCCCAGGAACAGTGGGCGCTACCCCCGTCTGGAAGAGGAACAGCTGCTGTGTATTGCCGACTCTGCATCACCGCCCTAAAGGACCCGTGCTAACCCCTGTCCTGCCAAGCACCGTAAATTCCTGCCGTCGCAGCTCGCACCGCAAAGGTCAGCCCTGCCTGACCCCAGCACCGTGACTGCCTCCCCGACCGGAAGAAACAACGCAAAGCAGGGAACTGTCCGGTCCGATCACCACCTTCTGCTGCCCCCGCGCCGTGGAAAGTAAAGAGAAGACGGACTTCAGTGCGTGTGCCCATCGGGAGGAAAGAGCCCTGCAGAGACCCTCGCAATCCGCTGCACCCCTCTCCAGGCGAACCCAAGACGCAGCCCCTGCCTATAAGCCTGTGTCCCCTGAACACCGCCAACCTCGAGATCCGTGCTCCTGTGGTCTCCGTGCCGCGTCACCCTCCTGGAAGACACCGTGACGCAGGACCCTGAGCCGACCTTGACCTTGCCGCCTCGACCCTCTTCCAGGATCTCTAAGGTACTGTGTGCCCCCGCAGTGCGAGCGTCCTGCCTGCCAAGCTCGCACCGCTCTCTGTGACCTTCTGTGCCCTGGCAGCCCGGCAGCTGCAGTCTGCACCTTGGCACGAGCCTCCCCTCTTCAGAGAGGCTCGCGCTGCTCCTGGCCCCCAGGCCCCCCCTGACATTCCCTTGTGACCGGGCCCCCTCTGCAGCGAGTCCCACACAGCCTGTGACTCATCCTGAGAGCCAGCCCCGCTCGTGCCCTTCGCCGCTCACGCGAGAAGCGTGAGCTTTGGCAGGCCGGGCCCGATCTTCTCACAGGAGGCACACAGAGGCGCTGAGAAGCCCCCAGAAGCACTAGAGAACATTGTACCTTGGGGAAACTGGGCAGAGGACCCCAAAGAATACTTTTAAGACTATTTTTGAAACGCTGAACAAAGAACTGTGGCAGCATATTTACAAGCAACTTGAACCTTGCATTCAAAGTAACAAGACTGTATTTACAAGCCTGATATAAAGATATATATAAAGAAGATATTTTTACAGAAATACAGTCTAGTGTCATTGTGTGGTGGATTGATGATTATTGTGTGTGATACTGCAAGTGTTTAACCCTATGTACTCCAGAGTTTAGCCTAGACTGCTTTCGCCACACTACCTAAAAGGGTGAGCAGGGGTTATTTCTGGGAGTAATCCTTTGCCCTGACGTAGAAGAGAGGGTCCCTGCTTGTCGCCAGTACATACCTGCGCCAACCAGAGACCCCCAATTCTAACATGTGCCATCAACCATTCGCTCTCCCCTCGTAGCAACCTATTGTGTGCCCCCGCTACCAGATGCCGGCTTAGACCAATCAAACAGCGGGTCCGGCGGCCGTGTCAGCCGTAACAGTCTGAGATGCCTAGGGCAGGTGATTTCTTTGAATTCAGAGCACAACAGATTATGGAAAGGCGCCCACAGCTCCTCAAAAGCATCTACGTCCCCTGCCACCACTAAAGACAGTTTCTCCATGCCAAGGACATGCCACAATCTGTGCAGCCAGCCGACAACAGTGGGGAGCGTGGTGGAGCGCCAGTGTACGAGTATGTTTTGTACAGCTGACCCCAAAGCTATCGCTATCTGTCTACCCCTTTTAGATCTGAGAGGGTACATCAATCCATTCGGCAAACCCAATAGGACGTAGGCAGGGAATCGGGGCAGCTCCATCCCAAAACATTTATCAACCTCATTGAGGACCTCCTCCCAGTAAGAAGCCAAAAGGGGACAGTCCCACAAGATATGAGTAAGCGTGCCATTCTGGCCACAGTTACGCCAGCACGTCCCCGGTATTGATCTATCCATCTCATGTAGTTTCTCAGGAGTGCGATACCAATAGGTTGAAATTTTGGTGAAGGTTTCCGTGAGCCCCGTGTGTTAGGCAGAGTGGCGCGCCCGGTAGGAGATGTGGTCCCATTCAGTATGACTCAGCACTCGACCAAGCTCCCGCTCCCAGCGCTCCCTACCCGGGCTGTGGATATGAAAGGGGGGGGCTGCAGCATCTTGTACAAATCGGAGATAAGCTTAGCGTCCGACGTGCGAGTGATTAGCCAGCGCTCGTACACCGTGATCTCCCGGTCTGCCGTCTCGCGCACTTGAGGCTGTAGCGCCCAGTGGCGCGCCTGCATATACCGCATGCGCTCCGTCTCGCGGAGGCCATAATCCCGACGTAAGTCCTGGAAGGGGACGACACCCTCTGGGCCATATAGATGATACAAGGTGCAGCAGCGAGCCGCCCGCCAGTGATCGTAGGCGCCAGGCTCCATACCCGGGCCAAAGTCCGGATTGCCAATCAGCGGCGTGAAGGGAGAGGGAAAGGTAGTGAGTTCATGCCTAGTAGCCACTGAGTCCCACACCCGAAGCGGGAGCCGCGTCACAAAAGAGGCGTAAAGGTTAGGGGGCCGATGAGCCCGTCTCAGGAAAGGCACCTCCTGTAGCGTTCTGCCTGCCACCGCCTGGTCCTGAAACAGCCAGTGTTTATCCGACTCCCACCGGCTCCACTCCACCAAATAGCGCAATTGGGCGGCCTGGAAATATTTCTGCAAGTCTGGTATCCCTAGTCCTCCAGACTCAGGCGCCAGCGTAGCTATGGTCCGTTTGATTCGAGGCCTACGGCCTTGCCACACAAAACGTGCGATGGCCAATTGAGTCTCCGCGAGCCACCCTTTGGGGGGCTGTAGCGGGAGCGCCCTAAACAGGTATAGTACCTGAGGTAGAAGGGTCATCTTCACTGCGGCCACCCTGCCCAGCAGCGATAACGTGCCCTTATCCCACCGGGCCAATTCCTCTCTGATTTTCGTACTCAAAGCTGTGTAATTGGCCGTGACCATCGCGGGGAGTGAGGGTGCCAAGAAGATCCGCAGATACGGAATCCGGTCCCCAGACCAGCTCAAAGGGAAAAGCCTCTGCAGGTCAGCTCTGGTGGCGCTAGTCAGCGAGACATCGAGGGCAGCAGATTTCCCGAGGTTCACCTTGAAGCCCGCCACCGCGGCAAAGAGGTCCAGTTCCGCGATACATGCAGGCAGGGACCTCCGTGGGTCATCGAGCGTCAAAATGACGTCATCCGCGTAGAGGCTAAGCGCATGGTGAAACTCTCCCATCTTGACCCCTGTGATAACGGGGTTCTGTCGGACCCTTTGAGCAAACGGCTCCATATAAAGAGCGAAGAGCAGGGGGGACAGTGGGCATCCCTGTCGTGTACCACGTTGTATTGGAAAGTGTCGGGAGCTGCCCCCATTCACCCGGACCACCGCGGACGGAAACCGGTAGCAGTTGAAAATCAGGTGGCGGAACTTCTCGCCGACCCCGAACTTGCTCAGGAACTTCTCTAGATAGGGCCAATGCACCCTGTCAAACGCCTTTTCCGCGTCTATGGAGAGGAGCATGCGTTCCCCGGGAATCCTGGAGGCCTTCTCAAGAATATGAGTCACCCTCTTCGTGTTGTCCACCGTCTGTCTGCCTGGCACGAAGCCGGCCTGATCCGAGTCGACCATGCCCGGGAGATGAAGTGCCAGACGTGCTGCCAGTATGCTAGTGAAAACCTTCAGGTCCGTGTTCAGTAACGAGATAGGGCGGTAGGACCCGCAGGCAGTCCGGTCCTTGCCCGGTTTCGGGATCACGGAGACCGTGGCCTGGAGAAATTCGGGGGGGATGGCACCCGGCTCCGAAAATGTATTGAAGAGGCGCGTCAACAGAGGCGCAAGTTCCTGACAGAAGGTCTTATAGAAAAGAGGGATGAAGCCATCCGGTCCCAGGGCCTTACCCGTCTTAAGCCGGGAGATCGCCGTAACCACCTCCTCGATCCGAATCTCCCGCTCCAGATACTGGGCCCGATCCGGTGTCAACGATGGGAGCGACACCGATTCCAGATAGTCCGCCTCCGCCCGGGCGGAGGGGGCCTCGCCAGTGTAGAGGTCAGCGTAGAAGTTACGGAAAACGTCCGCAATCTGCTCGTCCTCCGTAACCGACCCTCCGGTGGGAGTAACCAGCTCTTTCACCCGGTGCTGCTGGTGTTGCACCCTGAGCTTGTGCGCCAAGAGCCGGCCGCACCTTTCGCCACCGGTGTAATACTTGTGCTTCAGGCGAAGCACCGCGTACTCCGCCCGGTCTGTGTCAAGAGCAGACGGGAGTTTCCTGGCGGCCTTCAGTTGCCTCCAGACTCTGGGGGCGCCCGTTCTGTGATGTACCTGTTCCAGCTCCCGCACCTGCCGGGTAAGCTTGTCCCTCTTGAGCTGGCGATCCTTGTTCTCCGCCGAGGAAATAGCGATAAATTCGCCCCGGAGCACAGCCTTCAGGGCAGCCCATTGCGTCGCGCGGGAGGTGTCGTCGTTTACTCGCTGGAAGTCCGTTATGGCCGCGCGGATCTGTTGCACCATCGAGCGCCTATGCAGCAGTGTGTCCCGGAGACGCCAGACCCCTCTCGGACGAGCCACCGGAGTTATACTGAAGGTACCCTCCACCGGCGCATGGTCGGAGAGAGAGAGGACCCCCATGTCGGCAGTCGAGGCTAGTGCGAAAATCGGGCCTGTCACTAGAAGATGATCCAGCCTCACGTAGGACTTGTGTGCATGAGAGAAATAGGAATACGCGCGGGTCGCGGAGTGGAGGCGGCGCCACATGTCGTGCATGTCGTGCATGTCAAGCTCCTCCAGTCGGGTACGAACCGAGCCCGAAAGCTCTCCCAACTGGTGGCGCCGTTGCACAGACCTGTCCAGAGTCGCATCAAAGACCAAATTCAAATCCCCCCTAGCACTATGTGCCTATCAGAGGTGGATGCCACGTCTTCCAATGCCCTGTGCAAAAATTGGTCTTGGTGGTCATTGGGGCCGTATATAGAGCCTACAGTCATCACCAAGCCCCCCACCCTGATCCTATATGCCAGAAGTCTCCCCTTCTGTTCCGCTACCTTCTGCAAGACCTCCCCTCTGAACCCCCTCGAGAACAAGAGCGCCACGCCTGCCATTTTAGAAGCACTGGAGGAAAAAAGCTGCGTGGGGAACTTGGGGGTACGCATTCTGGGACAATCCTTGGCCAGCAGATGGGTCTCCTGCAATAGGCAGATGTCGGCCTGAGAGTTCTCCAACAGAGACAGGACGGCCCGCCTTTTAACCGGGTTATTCAGCTCCTTCACATTCAGAGTAACAACTTTAAGAGCCATCAAGGAGGGGGGCTCCAGAAATGAAGCTGGGCAAGGCCCAGCGGGCGAAACACAGAGGCCACAACAAGAAACCTCAGCACACAGCGAAGGCAAACATCCCTACGGCACAGTATAGTCCCCGAACCCCAAAACCCCCCAACTAAGTGGACCCCCCCCTGCCCCCGGAACTTCGCACGCCCAGCTCCACACCGCCCCCAACTCCCATCCCCCCAGCAAACCCCCCAACTCGAAACATTCCCCTGCAACTCCCTTTCCCACCCCCCGCTTCTCAAGCCATTCAAAAAAGTCATTGTCCCAGTCCGGTCCTTATCGGACAAGGCCGTGGAAAGTCGATTGAGTGGACGTCCAGCCACCACCACCAGCACCCCCGTCCCTCCCTACCCCCAGAACCCTCGCACCTGCAGTGATGAAAAGCTAATGTAGACTCCCCCCGGAGTAAGTTCAGGCCGTCAAGGCCACATCACCGTTCGCTGTTGCTCTGGAGGCCTCCTGGATAGCGCTTGACATGTCCGCCCGAATCGTGGGCGAGTCAGGCCGCTCCGGTGGTGGGGAGCGCCTCTCCCCGATCTGCTGCCAACCGTCTCGAGTGCTTCGCCTGCGGCTCGGCGCCGGGGTGTCAGCATCCGAAGCCGTGATTCCCAATACTGCGCAGACATCCTGGAGGGACCGGAGCTGGTGCAATGTCCCGTTCCACCGGAAGATCAAGCGGAAGGGGTGCCCCCAAGAATACTGCGTTTCATGCTCCCGAAGGAAGTCCGTGGCAATTTTAAAAGATTTCCTCTTCTGCAGCGTGACCGTGGATAAGTCTTGATAGAGAGCCACCGGGTGCTCTCTGAAGCGGAAAGGTTGCTGCCTCCGCGCCTCGCGGAGAATCCGCTCCTTCAGGGGGAAGTCCGGCAGAAAGCCCTATGCGCCCTGTCGATACGGACTTGAAAGTCCTCTGACTCCCCCAAGATTGCGCGGAAGAGGGCCTCCAGGTAGGCGGTCACGTCGTCACCTTTCTCGTTGGACGGGACGCCCCGGACCCTGATATTGTTCCGCCTGGACCGGTTTTCGAGATCTTCGGCGTGGGCTTGCAGCTCAATCTGTTGCTCCCGCAGCCGCAGGACCTCCTGCTGCAGGTGGGTGATCTCTTCATCTCTGGAATGACCAGCCTCCTCCACAGTATTAACTCGCTCCCCCAGGGAGTCCACTTCTCTCCGGACTTCCCGGACCTCACCGGCCACCTCTTGCTTCAAAGTCTGAAAATCCTCCCTCAAGGAGCTAAACAGCGACTCCAGGAACGATCGAGTCACCGGGGGCTCTCCGCCGTCAGCGCCTCTGGAATGGGCCGGGGAGCGCGGGGCGGCCTGGCTCCCCCCGCTGCGCAGGGCACCACGTCCCAACATGTCCGGCAAAGTTCGGTCGCCTCTCCTCTGACCCCTGGCATCCGACATATTGGCGGGGCGGGAGTCACCGATGGCCACAGTTTGGTGAAGAGGCACCTAAGGTCAGGGCAGCCGAGCAGCGGAAGCCGGCCGGGCACCCAGTCGTCGGTCAGGAAGCACTGCAGCGCAGAGGCCTCGATCAGGGCTGGGCGGCCGGTCCGAGGTCTCCAAAATGGCCGCCCATTACAGTCAATGGGCCAACGCCCAAGGAATGAGGCCTACCTCCGTCACGGGTCCAAAAGCGATACACACAGTCGAAGGGCAGGCCCGCAGGGCGAGAGGCAACTAGGGCCGGCTCGCCTGGATGTGCAAATACTCCGGAGGTGCGACTCAACTCCGCACGGCCAGGGCTGGGCCGGAGCAGCCACGCGGAGCAGGCGTTCTCGAGCCCCGGTCTTGCGTAGTAGTCGTAGGCCGGCTACGCCTCCGTCGCCTTTCTCCGCTCGGCTCGGCTCCGCCGACGAAGGCCGCCTCGGCACCCACTCGGTCGCTGCAGCGCAGGCACTCCGGCAGGCCACTCGTAGTCGCTGGATCACGCCACCGGGACCCCAAGCCTGAAGGTCTCGCGGCTTTCGGGCTTCCCACAAGCCGATCAGCGGGCACCTTCTCAGTCGGTATCCGGGCGGAATCACCACCGTGGCGGACTCCTGGGGCTCGCCGACTGCTCCACACCACCACGGGGGTCACCAGGTGTGGTTACCGCTCGATCCGGGGGGAATCAGCGGATGTAAGCGGTGCAGGATTTCCAGGGGCTCGGGAGCTCTCGGCAAGTGCGTCCTCTCAGCCCGCCATCTCGGCCACAGCGAGATCATTTTAAACATTGCGGCTCGGCCCAGTATCGTGAGAGGAAGAGCTTTCCACCTAATGTCTGGTTGGGTGATATAGAGTTGTATATCATCCGCGTATAGCGAGATTTTCTCTTCCTGGGTATCCGTTTGGGATATCTGAAATCCCGCACCTCTGCCTCCTGCCTAACCGCACATGCCACTATTTCAATGGTGAGGGCGAAGAGCAGTGGAGAGCAGTGGGGACAGGGGGCATTCCTGCCGTATCCCCCTCCTTATGGGGAAGTCGTCAGAGAGGATCCCTTTCACCTTAACCCGGGTTCTAGGGTTCTAGGGTCAGCGTACAGTAGTCCCACTCACTTATGAAAGTTAGGGCCTACGCCAAACTTTATCATGGCCGCCTCTAGGAAGGGCCAGTGTACCGCGTCAATCGCTTTTTCAGCGTCCAGGGAGAGGAACAGATTTGGCTCATCCCGCCCCTCTACCTCCATGAGCCAATTCTGGGTCCGCCACACCTGGATCTCCGACTGCGCAGACAAGCTCGTCTGCTACGCAACCCCAACAGACAACGCCCCAGGAAAGCCACCTGGTTCACCACCAGGCTCCAAGAAGCCAGACGCACCTGCAGACGCCTGGAGAAGAACTGGAGAAACACCAAGACAACTGAAAACCACACCACCTACAAGGACGCCATGACGGACTACCGCAACCAGATAAGAGCCACCAAGAGGAACTTCATCCACAACAAAATTCTGGCCAACTCCACCAACTCCAAGGAACTTTTCAGTGTCATTCAAGAATTCACCAACCCACGCAGCAAAGCCACAGACATCACCTCATCCCAAGACCTCTGCGACAAGCTTGGAACCTATATCCACCTCAAGATCAAAAGCCTCTACGACAATTTCATCGATCAGGTGCCACAGACGTCCCCCATCCCCCAACAACACCAGCCAGCCCACCATCTCCAACTGGACACCGATCACGGCCGAAGACACCGCCTTGACCATGAAAAGCATCCACTCAGGGGCCCCCACAGACCCCTGCCCCCTCACATCTACCACAGAGCTGCGGCTGCCATCTCACCCAAACTAAATTGCATCATCAACACCACCTATAAAACAGGCACCTTCCCAGATGACTGGAAGCACACAGAAGTCAGACCTCTGCTCAAGAAGCCCACAGCTGACCCCACTGACCTCAAGAACTATCTGCCCATATTGCTCCTCCCCTTCGCAGCCTAAGTTGCAGAGAAAACAGTCAACAGGAAACTGACACGATTCATTGAAAAGAACGCTGTCCTTAAATTGTCCTAATCCGGATTCCGAAGCAACCACAGCACAGAGACTGCCCTACCTGCCGCCACAGATGACATCTGCACCCTCCTGGAGCAAGGCCAATCCGCAGCCCTCATTCTACTCTACCTATCAGCGGCCTTAAAACCGTCTCCCACCGCACACTAATTGCCAGACTACACGACGCAGGCATACAAGGAACAGCCCTGGACAGCATCCGATCATTCCTCACCGGAAAAAGCCAAAGGATAAAACTCCCACCCTTCCTCTCCGAACCCACGAAAATCACCTGCGTAGTCCCACAGGGTACATCCCTGAGCCCCACCCTCTTCAACATCTACATGGCCCCCCTCTCAGTCATCGTCCGACAACACAGCTTCTACATCATATCCTACGCTGACGATACCCAGCTCATCTTCTCCTTCACCAAAGACCCCACCACTGCCAAACTCAACTTCCAGAAAGGAATGCAAGACGTTGCAGTCCGGATGACAAACAGCTGCCTGAAGATCAATGCTGAGAAGACAGAAGTCCTCGTCTTCAGTACCACCACTTCTGCATAGGACAGCACCTGGTGGCCGACCGCCTCGGAAGCCCACCTATCCCCTCAGACCACACCAAGAACCTCTGCATCGTACTCATCACTCACCATGAACCGACAGGTCAACACCATGACCTCCAGCTACTTCAACATCTTCCGCAAGACTTCTAGTGGATCCCCCCCTTGAGTCAAGGAAGACAGCCACCCACACACTTATCACCAGCAGACTGGACTATGGAAATGCACTATACGCCTGCATCAACTAGTCCCTATTCTGCAAACTCCAGACAATACAGAACACCGCCGCCAGACTCGTCCTTGGCATTCCCGACATGAACACATCAGTCAACACATACGAAGTCTCCACTGGCTCCGTGTGGAGAAAAGAGTCACTTTCAAAATCCTCACTCACACCTACAAATGCCAACACAACAACGGACCCAAATACCTCAACAACAGAATCAACTTCCGATCTCCCAACCTTGCACTGGCCAAAACCCCGCACATCCACAGAGCCAGAGCAGGCAGAAGATCCTTCTCTCACATTGCAGCCAAGACCTGGAACAAGCTACCGGCAGACATTAGATGCACCCCTTCCCTGAACACCTTAAGGTAGACCAACAAGACCTGGCTCTTTGGCTAAACAGATCTACGGACTCCCCAGCGCCTTGAGACCCTCACGGGTGAGTAGCGCGCTTACAATTCCCTGATTAATTGATTAACACATCGGTAAACACATCCTTTCATCCATCCATGTTAAATGAAATCAGCAGCAGGTTTATTGAGGGTAAATGTTGTATTTAAGAACCTTGAACGAAGCACTTTAAAAAGCTGTATATAAAAAACTTTTTGGAAAGAATATCTGCTCTTCGTACTTCTGCTTCCCAGTGGTATATTGTAGCTTCATTCATTGTACCAAAGCTTATATTTAAAAAAGATCTGTGGGTCTTTCGCTCCTATTTAACCCCTTCGCTGCTCATGATGGCCGGGAGACGTCATGAGACACGGTGGGCGTGTGCTCATGACGATTCCAGAGGGATTCCCTTCACACTCTAAGAGCCTTGGGAGCTGGGGAGGAGCTTCCCTGCTCCCGAAGCCCCCCCCACCGCATCCCTGGTTTCCATGAAATGACAATCGGCATGCTCGTCACACTGACGTCATTTGAGTGAAACTGAAATGAGCCAAGAGGCTCATTTCCCTTTCTACGTGCTCAGGGGGCTATCTCAGTGATGTATTAGTATCTTGACAGATATGGGACAAGCAGAGTCTGGTCTTCGGAAGAGACGGCTGAGACAGGAGAGGTATCGTTGGAAAGGGGAAAATCTCCCCTCCCCTCCCCTCAACAGGAGGGCGATCCTCAAGCAGGAACCCACCCACTAGACACCAGGGAGGGGGATCGGCCACTTGGGCAAGGGTTTTTGCTCCTCCGAATTAAATTTGACACAAGTTAGTGTTTTTGCCCCCCACTGGGGGGAGAAGGGGCAGTAGCCCCCAATCTGCCCCCTGGAGTGGGCAAAAAGTCCACTAGACACCAGGGATTTTTTTTAGCATATAAAAATAATCAATCAATCCATCAAACATTTGTAAAGCGCACTCCTTACCCGTAAGCGTCTCAAGGCGCTGGGGGGTGGGGAATGCCGCTACTGCTCAAACAGCCAGGTCTTGAGGAGTCGTCTGAAAGTCAGCAGGTCTTGGATCTGCCGCAGGTGGATGGAGAGGGTGTTCCAGGTCTTGGCGACGAGGTGGGAGAACGATCTGCCGCCGGAGGTTGCTCTTCGGATGCGGGGGAATGTGGCGAGGGCGAGTACGGCAGAGCGGAGCTGGTGGGTGGCGATGTAGAAGCTGTGTCATCTGTTGTGGTATGCTGGTCCGGTGTTGTGGAGTGCCTTGTGTGTGTGGGTGAGGAGCTTGAAGGTTATCCTCTTGATGACGGGGAGCCAGTGTATGTCTCTCAGGTTTGTATTTGTATTTGTATTGGGTATTTGTAAAGCGCATGCTGTCGCTCCGAAAGGAGCATCCTGGCGCTGAAATAATGTATCATGCAGTGATGGAAACTAGATAGAGGCCATTACAAAGACATCGGATAGATTAAAAATACATGTTTCAGTTGTTTCCTAAAAGCATTCTCATGGGCTAAGAGTCTGAGTTCTTTGGGCATGACATTCCAAGCCTTTGATGCCAACACGGAAAGAGTCTTTCCCCCTTTTGTTTTATAATGGAATCTGGGGTTGGTAATCAGATTTCCGCCTGAGGATCTCAGACTTCTTGGAGGATCATAACGGGTGTAGCGTCTTGAGAGGTACTTAGGTCCTGTCTTATTAAGGGCTCTGAATGTTGTTAAAAGGATTTTAAATAAAATCCTCTTGTGCAAAGGCAGCCAATGTAGAATCTTAAGTGCAGCCGAGGCAGAGGACCTTCTTGGTAATTTAAGTACCAGTCTGGCCGCTGCATGTTGCACACTCTGTAATTTTTTCAACGTGGATTTTTTAATCCCGGCCATCAGGCCGTTGCAATAATCTAAACGTGAAAGAATGAGGGCCACTGCCACCGTCTTTCTCGAATCAGTGGGCAGGAACTCGAAAAATTTCTTCAGGGATTTAATGATACTAAAGCAACTTCCTGCCACATTCCTTACATGTTGGTCAAAAGAAAGAGCGGAGTCAAACAAGACTCCCAGGTTTCTAGCTGTTTCAACTGAGTGAGGAGGTGCGGGCGAGTCCTCCGGCCACCAATCCTTAGGGCAGAAATGGACATCTTTACCTACAGGTAGAATCTCTGTCCTATTGGCATTGCACTTTAGGTGGTTATTGTCCATCTATTTAAAGACTTCTGTCAAACAACTCTTTAAGTTTTGTTCTGCGTTGGTAGAGTTCTTATCCATGGAGACAATCAATTGAGTGTCATCGGCATACGATGTCACAAGTATGCCGTACGACTCTATCAATGCAATGAGGGGGACCATATAAACGTTGAACAATAATGGACTCAAAATATAGCCTTGTGGGACTCCAGATGACACCCTTTTTTCCCTAGAACGAAAAGGACCCAGTGAAATCGTTTGGGATCTGTCTGACAAGAATGATATTATCCAGGCCAAGGTAGTTCCTGTTATGCCTATGTGTCTCAGCCTTTCAATCAAGATTTTGTGCGAGATGGTATCGAACGCTGCTGTGAGGTCCAATAAAATCAAAACAGCGTTCCTACCCTCATCCTGCAAAAATTTGATGGAGTCAGTAAGTTCCATAAGGGCCGTTTCAGTTGAGTGTCTGGGCCGGAAGCCTGACTGCTGAGGCTGAAGGATGTTATAAGTTTCAACAAAGTTTTTTAATTCTAAATATACCATCTGTTCCGTTATCTTCCCCAAAACCGGAAGGAGAGAAATTGGCCGGAGATTGGAAAGATCGGTGGGGGATTTATTAGTTTTTTTCATTAAGAGTTTAACGGTTGCTTTTTTCCACTCAAGAGGCACTTCCCCCTGACTAAGTGAAGCATTGACAATTGCATTGATGAGGGGATTAACTACATCAATTATCATTTGTAGTATTTGGGGAGGGCAAGAGTCCGTGGGTGCTCCTGATTTACAGGCCAGGATGATCTCCCGAGTTTGAAAGAGGGAGACAGGTTGGAAGGTACTTAAGGTATGACCCTTAGTCTCTAGCAAATCCTGATGACTAAGTAGGGAAGAGGAAGAGGGAGTTGGGAATGTCGTCGGAGTCCAGGAGAAGACACTGGAGTGGATCATCTCCTTCCTCGCCGGAAGAACACAGAGAGTCCGCCTCCCCCGTTCAGATCTGAAGCCACCGAAGTCATCTGTGGCGTCCCTCAAGGCTCCTCGCTCAGTCCAACCCTCTTCAACATCTACATGAGCCCCCTCGCAGACATCGCACGCCAGCACAACCTCAACATCATCTCCTACGCCGACGACACCCAGCTGATCCTCTCCCTTACCAACGACCCCGCCACCGCCAGAGCCAACCTTCACGAAGGGATGAAAGAGGTAGCCGAATGGATGAAGAACAGCCGCCTGAAACTGAACTCAGATAAGACGGAAGTCCTCATCCTGGGATCCTCACCCGCCGCTTGGGACGACTCCTGGTGGCCCCCCGCCCTAGGCAGCGCACCCAAACCAACAGACCACGCACGCAACCTAGGCTTCATCCTGGACTCCTCCCTCTCCATGACCAGACAAGTCAACGCCGTCTCCTCGTCGTGCTTCAACATCTTGCCGTGCTACGTAAGATCTTCTGGTGGATCCCCACCGAGACCAGGAAGACGGTCACCCAGGCCATCGTCACCAGCCGTCTGGACTACGGCAACACCCTCTACGCCAGAACCACCGCCAAACTCCAGAAGAGACTCCAGCGGATCCAGAACGCCTCAGCACGACTCATCCTGGACATCCCCCGTCGCAGCCACATCTCCGGACACCTGAGAGATCTGCATTGGCTCCCGGTCAACAAGAGAATCACCTTCCGTCTCCTCACCCACGCACACAAAGCCCTACACAGCCAAGGCCCAGGATACCTCAACAGCCGCCTCAACTTCTACGCTCCCAAACGCCAGCTTCGTTCGACCAGCCACGCCCTCGCCGCCGTCCCCCGCATCCGTAGAGCCACCACAGGGGGACGGTCCTTCTCCTACCTCGCCGCCAAGACATGGAACTCCCTCCCCACCCACCTCCGCCTGACCCAGGACCACCTCGCCTTCAGGAAGCAACTCAAGACCTGGTTGTTTGAGCAGTAGCAGATCCCCCCCCAGCGCCTTGAGACCCTCTGGGTAAGTAGTGCGCTATACAAATACGTTGATTGATTGATTGATTGATTGAACTCCCTCTGTAAAAGCTCGATTTTCTCTTCAAAGAAATCAGCAATCTGATTGCAGAAACCTAAGGCTGGTGGAATTTCTTGCTGGAGCATTTTAGGGTGGGTGAAGGACTTCACTATGGAGAATACCGTTCTCTGCTTTTGCTGGGCCTCATTAATAGCGTTCACATAGTAATCCTTCTTGGCCATTTTAGTACTGGCAAGGTAGGATTTCCTATGCTGTATGTACAGAGTTTTAGCTGTTTGATCATAGGATTTACTCCATTTACGTTCACTCTTTTTGCATAATAAATGCTTATCAGCCAACCTCTGGGAGTACCAGCGGGCATTCATTTTTCCCCTTTTCCCCTTACTCTGGGGGCGTTTGGGAGGGGCGCGGTCTGTAATGACTTGTTGCATCCAGGAATGGAAATCTATAGAGTCCTAGGACACATCACCGGATAAACTAGGCGCTTGTGAGTGCCACGGTGGATTAAGCTTTATATTATCAGCAACACCTCTCCAATTTGGGTTGGTTACGGGTTGCTGGCTGACCCTAGTTCTTTTCCCTGGGCAAGAGACACAGAAATTGAAAGGGATCAAACAGTGATCTGTCCAAATTTGCGGTACGGGGAAGTAAGTTTTCAATGGAGTAAAGTTGGAACATATCCCATCCAGGGTATGCTCGGCAGAATGAGTAGGTTGCATCACATGTTGATGCAAACCGAAAATATCCAGGGTCTGGTGGAAATTGATCGCAAATGTGTCGGTTTTAGATTCCAACTGAATTTTGAAATCACCCAGAAGTGTAAACTGTGGATATCGCAACAGAAGCTGTCCTAAGCTTTCACTGAGGATCTAGGAATGTGGAAGCACTACCCGGAGGGCGATAGACCAAACCCCCCGAAAAAGAAGAGGATGAGTTTAACATAATGGAGAAACCCATTTCTTCCGCTCCCTTCAGGGGCCCTAGGTCAAATGTGTGGCACTTCAAAGAGCTTTTAAGGATTAGAGCCACCCCTCCACCTCTTCCATTCTGTCTGTCCTGCCTCAAAATGGTAAAGCCCGAAGGAAGGGCAGATACTAAGTCTGGATTGCAAGTGTCGTTTAGCCACGTTTCCGTTATGAAGAGAACATCCAGGTCACGATCCAGGATTAAGTCCCTAATATCCTGACTGTGACAGCCCAATGAACGCTCATTGATCGGCCCTCCCTTAAATTGAGTGGAGCCTATCCCAATATTGTCTTTCCCAGAAACGAACCCAAGGGTGGGCCAAGGTGTGGTCCATCTGCAGGTTCTACAGGTGAAAGGATCCCAGATCTGCACCATAGGAGAGCCTCAAGGACACCTACCAAGAGTATTGAGCTTATGCAGGTTATTTCCCGCATAAGTTTAAATGGTAGGCCAAAAGTGAGCGGCGTGTCCTGCGCCTATCGCGGACTTAGCGCGGACGGGCGCAGACGGGCTTGCCTTTGGCGCGCCGCAGGCGCGCCCACTGCGCTCGTCCGCTGCGCTGCCTAGGTCGAGTGCTCATTTTATAGTGAATGAGGAGGGAGGGAGGCAGCGACCAACTAGAGCGCTACCCGGTAATCCGCCCAATATGGCGGTTACCCTCTGTGAAAGCGCATCAGCGCCTGTTTTCTCAAAGTGGGGAGCAGGGTTTGCGGTGCAGTGCCGTCGAAATTGATTTAAAATAGAACTAAAGCATACATTTTCACAATGCACCCAAATTTTAAAGATAAAAGTAACAACTTTGAAAATGCAATGGCAGCCTAGGACCCCTGGCTTTCCGCCTCAGGGGAGCGTCAATACACTAATTCTTTGCGAGCGCGCTTTTCACACGATTTAAATACAAGGCAGGGCGGGAGGCAGCGATCAACTAGAGCGCTACCCGGTAATCCGCCCAAGATGGCGGTTACCCTCTGTGAAAGCGCATCAGCGCCTGTTTTCTCAAAGTGGGGAGCAGGGTTCGCGGTGCAGTGCCGGCGAAATTGATTTAAAATAGAACTAAAGCATACATTTTCACAATGCACCCACATTTTAAAGATAAAAGTAACAACTTTAAAAATGCAATGGCAGCCTAGAACCCTCGGCTTTCCGCCTCAGGGGAGCGTCAATACACTAATTCTGGGGTGTGATGTGGGTGGGTCAGGGGATCAGGCGTTCTGGATGCGTTGAAGCCGTTTCAGGAGGGTGGCTGAGGCTCTTGTGTAGAGGGTGTTTCCGTAGTCCAATCTGCTGCTGACGAGGGCCTGGGCCACCTTTTTTCTTGTTTCGGTGGAGATCCATTCGTAGATTTTGCTGAGCATGCGGAGGGTGTAGAAGCAGGAGGAAGAGACAGCGTTGACCTGCTTAGCCATGGAGAGGGTGGAGTCGAGGATGACCCCTAGGCTGCGTGCCTGGTCGGTGGGTGTTGGAGCTGTTCTCAGTGCGGTCGGCCACCAGGAGTCGTCCCAGGCTGAGGTGGTGGATCCGAGGATGAGGACCTCCGTCTTGTCAGAGTTCAGCTTCAGTCGGCTGTTCCTCATCCATTCGGTGACGGCCTTCACTCCTTCGTGGAGGTTGGTTGTGGCGGTGTGAGGGTTCTTGGTGAGGGAGAGGGTGTCATCGGCGTAGGAGATAAAGTTGAGGCCGTACAGTCAGGCAACGTGGGCGAGAGGTGTCATGTAGATGCTAAACAGCATTGGGCTGAGGGATGAGACCTGGGGAATGCCACCGATGATCTCGGTGGTTTTGGAGCGAAATGGGGGGAGGCAGATGCTCTGTGTTCTGCCGGATAAGACGCAGGGAGTTCATTCCAGGGCCTTCTCTTGGATCCCGGCGTTGTGGAGGCGTGATCGTAGTGTGCAGTGGCAGACCGTGTCAAAGGCGGCTGACTGGTCCAGGAGGATGATAGCTGTGGTTTCTCCGTTGTCTAGCAGGGCCCTGATGTCATCGGTGGCGGCGATGAGGGTGGTTTTGGTGCTGTGGTTGCTGCGAAACCCGGACTGGGATGGGTCCAGGATGCTGTTCTCCTCGAGGTAACGGGTCAGTTGTTTGTTGACGTTCTTCTTGCTGACCTTCGCCGAGCAGTGAGAAAGGCTGGAAGTTCTTGAGGTCTTTGCGGTCCGCCTAGCGTTTCTTGAGTAAGGCGTTAATCTCAGCGTGTTTCCAGCTCTCCGGGAAGGTCGCTGCCTTGAAGGAAACTTTTATGGCTTTCTGGAGATGGGGTGCGATGGTGGTGCTGGCTTTGTTGAAGATGTGGAATGGGCATGTGTCTGACGGAGATCCGGAGTGGATGGTGTTCATGATCTTGATAGTGTCGGCGTCGTGGATGTCTGCCATCTTGCGATGGAAGAAGGTGGCCAGCGAGGGTGGGATTTCGTTGGTGTTGGAGCTAGGGTTGGACATTTCCCTCACGATGTTGAAGAGCTCTTTGCTGTCTAGATGGTCTTTGAAGGAGGCCCTTTTGGCGATCTGATGAGGTGATGGTGTCTGCAGGTGGCGTTCTTGTGGACTGTGTAGCTGGTGTGCGTTCACGGAGCCAGTTCTTCTTCAACTTTCGGCAAGTTTGCTTGTAGGCCTGGAGGTCCTCAGTGAACCAGCTGGCTTTCTTGCTGGTGTGACTTTTGGAGGGTTTCTTGAGCGGGACGAGAGCACAGTTGTTGATCCACTGTCTGGGGTTGTGGGCAGCGGTGTCGGTGAGGTCGGCGGGGTCGGCGGGTGGGCTCTGGGCAAGGGTGGTGGTTAGCTGGTCTTCGGTGACTCTGCTCAAGCAGCGGCGAGCCATCTGTTGGGTGTGGTGGTGCGTTTCTGGAAGGTGAATTGGATGCAGCTATGGTCGGTCCAGTGTAGTTCGATGGTGTGGTTGAAGGAAACATGGGGGCTTGCGGAGAAGATGGGGTCAATCATGTGGCCGGCGGAGTGGGTGGGTGTTTTGACGGGTTGTCTGAGTCCGAGGTTGTCGAGGTTGTCTATCAGGGTGGGGGAGTTGGTGTTGTTGTTGTTCTTGAGGTGGCAGTTCAGGTCGCAGAGGAGGATGTAGTCTGTGGAGGCGAGGGCGTGCGTCCTGACGAAGTCAGCAAAGGAGTTGCTGAACTGTGGTCAGGGTCTGGGGGGCCCTAAATGTATTGAGGCAACATCAAAATTGCCTATCACAAAATGTTTTGGGCCATTGCCTGTCGCAGGTACTTGGGCCTCCCATACGAGTGAGGCACCACTTTTATCAGGATACCCGGGGGAACGCTGGGTGGTAGGAAATTTGTGTCAGCCCGGTGATGCCATAACTTTCCCACATAAAAATGTGTGGAAAAAATGATTTTTTTTCAGCTAAATTTGAGGTATGCAGAGGACTCTGGGTAAGGAAACGCTGGGAGATCCATGCATGATTTACCTCCCTTGAATCCCCCGGGTGTCTAGTTTTAAGAAATGTGTGGGTATGGTAGGTTTCCCTAGATGGCCACCGATCACGGGGCCAAAAACCCAGGTGACACCCCTGGCAAAACCAGGTAGTTTTGAGATAGGCAATTTTGATTTCGCCTCAATACGTTTTGGACCCTTGCCTGTCGCGGGTACTTGGGCCTCCCACCCGAGCGAGGCACCATTTTTATCTGGAGACCCGGGTGAGTGTTAGGTGGTAGGACATTTGTGTCAGCCCCTTGATGCCACAACTTTCCCACACAAAAATGTGTGAAAAAAAAGATTTTTTTCAGCTAAATTTGAGGTTTGCAGGGGATTATGGGTAAGGAAACATTGGAGGATCCATGCAAGCCGTACATCCCTGGAATCCCCCGGGTGTCTAGTTTTAAAAACTTTAAAGGTTTGCTAGGTTTCCCTAGGTGCCGGCAGAGCGGTTCAAAAACGACAGCTAGGCACTTTGCCAAAAAAGGGTCATTTTTCTCTGTGAAATTGTTGTGTGTCCACGTTGCGTTTTGCTCCGTTTCTTGTCGCGGACACTAGGCCTACCCTCACAAGTGAGGTACCATTTTTCTTGGAAGACTTTGTGGAATGCGGGGTGGGTGGAAATTTGTGGATCCATACAGATTCCAGAACTTTTCACCACAGAAATGTGAGGAAATGTGTTTGTTTTACAACGATTTTGGTTTGCAAGGGATTCTGGGTAACAGAACCTGGTGAGAGACAGTCAAATCACACCATCCTGGATTTCCCTAGGTGTCTAGTTTTAAAAAATGTATAGGTGTGCTAGGTTCTCCTAGGTGCCAGCAGAACTAGGGTTAAAAACCTACAGCTAGGCACTTTGGCAAACAAGCATTTACAATGCCATGGTCTCGTCTTTGTTAAAGTTAGAGCTATTGGTATTGCAAATGTTATTTCATTCATTGTATTTTTAAAAAAAACTGATCTATAGGTGTTATTTTCACTTACAATTGCAATTATTAAGCATTAGAGAGTAGTAGAGAGTACAAGCATTTATTAAGTGTTAGGAGAGAGTGACTAGTTGATTAATAGAGAGTATACCTGTATAGAGTAGTGTAGGAGTAAGTTGTAGGCAATAGTAGTTAGTTAGTAGTGTTGATTAGTGGAGAGTAGTATAGAGTGAGTAGTAGATAGTGTCCCACACACACAGTCTCACACACACACACAGTCACACACATACACAGTCACACACACACAGTCACACACACAGTCACACACACACACGCAGTCACACACACACAGTCACACACACAGTCAGACGCACACGCAGTCACGCACACGCAGTCACACACACACAGTCACACACACACAGTCACACACACACAGTCACACACACAGTCACACACACAGTCACACACACAGTCACACACACACAGTCCACACACACAGTCTACACACAAAGTCTACACACACAGTCTACACTCACAGTCCACACACATCATTATATAGGAAGGTGAGGCAAATGTCAGGAGCCCGCAATCATAAGCTGAAACTATTCCTGTGTCAGATTTTTTTCTATATAAATGTATTCTTACTGATCATTGCTTCCACTCCAAACGCTTAAAATCATGCGACTGATATTGTGAAGTCAACCAATCACCGAACTTGCTTAAATCATGACGCAGCATTCCTTCCCTAGTTGGAGCAAAACAGAGTGGAGTAGGATTTTAATTACTCATTAGGTTGTTCTTGGGTTCTTATTTCTGCTGCCTGTTTAGGTCAAGCCGGTACAGTCCTAGCTGCTTTAATTGCCAAACTGTAGTGTGTGCCTGTTTTTAATGTTTTTTTCCTGCCCTTATGAAATGCTGAAAAACTTTAACCAAGTTTACAATTCACTGTAAATACGGGTGCACTCAGCTCCATGGGTCAAAGTGTCTTTCCCCACAAATGTGTTCCAACTAACTTTTTTCAGGACCCAACCCAACCCTTCCATTCAACCACTGGTCATTTTTTGGCTAGTGGTTGGCAAGGCAGACAAAATGGACGCCGGATGGAGGGTGGTCGACTGATTGCACTCTGCGAGCTTCTGGAACAAGCACCAATGGTCGTGAGAGCACAGCGACAAAATTGCAATGATAAATGTGCGAATATCTGTATCATGTCTAAACCGCTAACCAGCAATGACTAAAGAGGCAAAATTGCACAAAGAACCCTTCTCACATATTGTTAGTTTTAGGCCCTGCCTTCCAGAGAGGATTTATTTTGTTTGGTTTCATGAAGATTTTAAAAGAAAACCATCTCAAAAGAAGTAATAATGTGTCTTACTCACCCCAACAGAGTACAACTTTCACCAAATGCACCATTAGCAACATGACATAGGACATGAGAATACCAACTTGAAATGCAATAAAGCCTGTCTCTCGGGCATGAACCAGGGGCACCGGGGGTGCCGGTCACATCCAGTTCGAGGCACTCCCTGCCAGCTGCTCCCCTGCCCATGCAACCACATGGAGGGGAGGAAATTGAGCTGCGAAAAGTGACATAAACGTCATGAATGGTATAAGGGCTACCACAAGGACCCCGGGATATGCAGCTGGGGCAGTGTTCCGTGCGGGATCACCAGCTCTGACTCTGTCTCTCTCTCCGCCCCCCCCTCCGGCTCCCTTGGAACTCACCGGCTGGGGCGGAGGACTCTGGCGTTCTCCCTTGCATCTCCAGCGGTGGGGGCAGGCAACGGCAATCTGCAATCCGCTGTCTGGCTGCACCAGGGGCGTCTGCGGGGCTCTCCCTTTACCACGGGAGCCCCGCACCGGCAGCTTCTCTTCTTCCGGCGGCGGACGCGGGGCTTCCTCTTTGGAAATTGGAAGTCCCGCACGCCGTGCCTGACTTCCCGTGATCCCGGCCGCTGCAGTGATTCCCCTCAGTCCCAGGCTGCAACAGTGAAAACGGGGCTGATGAGGGGTAGGCTCCCTCCAAATTGAAAATAAACAGCGGGGTGGGCACCCGCTTAAGAATTAAAAATATAAATGCGGGCAAAGTCGCGGGGTGGGAACCCGCGCAATAAAAACAATCCCATACGCGGGGTGCCACCCTTAATTACTTAGAACCAATAGATGGCCAGAATGCAGGGTGGGCACCTGCTCGCAACTATTTAAAATAAGTGAGGTGGCACCCGCGCCGATCATATTCAGCTGAACCTCGGACCACGCCATGAACATCGCGGGGGTGCTTTGGCTCACCCGTTCTTCTTTAGAAGCCTCTCCTGGCCCCTTTCACCGCAGCTGCTGTTCCGGTCGTGTGGAGGGTGGGCGGCCATCTTGAGAGTAGTCCTTCTCCCCTGCTGAACTGGTGGCAGCGTTCTAGCTTGGGGAGAGAGGACACAGCATAAAATTAGCATGCCTCCGTCAGCTCGCAGCGGTCGCGCATGGCGGGCGCGCCTTAGGCACGCCGAAGGTAAGCCAAAGGTTAGCCCGTCTGCGCCCGTTCTTGCCTCAGACATGACGGACTCAAGACGGGCTACCTTACAGGTGTGGAGTCCAGATAAAACAGCAATGGTGTATACTCGAGAGAGTCTGCTGGCGCTCCGCCCGCCGGCTGAGGTGGGACCGAGGTGTGTAACAATAGATCCAGTTATCCTTAATTCCTGCTCTGCTTGTGGTTTTTATTGCAGAACTAATCAGAATATTTCGTCCGGTTCTACCTTAGGTTCAGGTTCTATTTCTGCTGCTTTAATTAATGCTCGCTCAATGAGTAAACACACAGCAGAGGTTTTTTCACTATTGGAAGATGGTACACTGGACTTGCTGTTTATAACAGAAACTTGGCTGAATAGCTCATGTGCTCCTGACATTGAGCTGGCCATCCCCAGAGGGTTTAAGATCCGGAGGAAAGACAGAGCCAGCCGTAGGGGTGGCGGATTAGCCATTATTTTTAGGGAATCCTGGGTCCTCAATATTGAAATTACTGATGAGATAGTTGAGGGTGAGATTGTGAACTTTTCTTTGGTTTTGTCGCCACATTTTACATTGGGAGGTTCCCTGCTCTATCGACCACCAGGCTCCTCGGGTCCTTTTCTTAAAGCTCTCTTGGAGACTCTGGTTCCCCGTGCAGTGAGGTTTTCTCGTTTTCTACTGTTTGGTGACCTGAATATTCATGTTGATCGTTCGAAACTTCAGGAAAGCAAGTTTTTGCATGATTCTTTTGACTTGGCTTCACTTACCCAATCGGTCTCCTCCCCCCCACATACGGGTGTGCATACCCTGGATGTTATTTGCCCTAACTTTCCCCTGAAGGTCGAGGCCCCTATAATTCTCACTTGGACTGATCATCGGCTGATTAGACTTACATGGTCGGCCATGAAAGATACGCCCAAGTCCTGCAGGAATATGTCCCCCCCGAAGATCAACATAGGCAATTTTATTGCCTGGCTCGATCAAAATAGGCCTATTCTGGGGGCTGAGTTGGATTCTGCACTTCAATCATTTGATGGGTGGCTGGGAGCAGGGACCTCCGCCTCATCGAAAGGGTCCAATTCAAGTAGAGATAGGATGACCCCCTCGCAACCCTGGTATTCGCCCCAATTACGCATACTTAAGCTTGCCTGTAAGAAATCGGAGCGGGTGTGGCGGGCGGCCTATTGCCCACAAGCCAAGGTGGTATACCGCACGGCACAGTTGGAGTATTATGCCAGTATTAAACTGGCTAAATCTGAATACTTTGTCAATAGAATTGAGAAGGCCAACAATAACAGTCGCAAAAATTTTTCTATTGTCAAGAGTTTTCTCTCCCCCTGTGCAGAACAAGTGTCGGTGAAGCCTTCTACTGAGTAGTGTGAGATTCTTTCTTCTTTTTTCTTAACAAAAATTGCTACAATACAGCAGAGTCTCAGAGCTGTCAATGGTGGGAGTAGGATTTTTGATAATGTTAGATCTATAGCATCGCCCACCCATACGATGGAGACATTTACTCCCCCCTCAGTGGAAGACACTTTGGTAGCGATTAAGTCTTTGAGATCTGGCGCCCCTGGTGATACTTGCCCGGCTCGGTTTTGGCTGTAGTGGCTGAATCAGTGGCAAGGGAGGTTTCGCAAATAATGGGCCTATCCTTTAAGACATCTAAGGTTCAGAGGAATGGAAACAGGCAAAGCCTCTTCCCTTGTTGAAGAAGACGGGTGCTGATCCTGCTGTGCCAGGCAATTATAGACCTTTTTCCCTGCTTCCAGCCATGGCGAAAATTGGAGAGAAACTTGCTTTTCGTCAGTTGAATGCCTTTGTTGAATCTTCTGAGGCTCTCCACCCTGCTCAGTCCGGCTTTCGTGCAGCACATAGCACGGAGTCAGCTCTGGTGGAGATCACAGAGGCTATTAGGGAGTGTTTGGACAGTGGCGGCAGAGCGGTTCTAATTTTATTGGATCTCTCTGCCGCGTTTGACACTGTCCCGCACTCTCTCCTTCTGACTCGATTGGCTGAGATTGGTGTGGTGGGCTCAGCACTGGAATGGGTAAAATCTTTTTTGTCCGATAGGTCCCAGCAGGTTTGGATCCCACCTTTTTCTTCCTCGGCCAAGCCTCTTACTCCCGGGGTACCCCAGGGGTCTACATTGAGCCCCCTGCTTTTTAATGTCTATCTTACCCCGCTTATAGTGATGGCTGAACAAATGGGGGCCAAAATTATAGCGTACGCTGATGATACGCAACTTTTATTTACATGGCCTGACACAGCACTAGGCACTGAGGTTATTTGTTCCTGTCTTTCTTCGGTTTTCAACTGGTTAGCAGCGGCACAGCTGAAATGCAACGAAGATAAAACAGAAATTTTGTTATATGGCCAATTTCCGCCCATTTTTAGAGAACTCTTGTGGCCTCCGGATTTTCCCCAGCCAAGTTCAGTTACCATCCCTGCAAAGAATTTGGGAGTATGGTTTGGGGAGGATCTGAGGTTTGAGGCACGCATAAAGAAACTTACAGGGGTGTGCTTCGGATCTCTCAAGGCTATGAGAAAGTTCTTTCCATATCTCCCTTCTTCGGCAAGAGAATCGGTTGCGAGGGCTTTAATACTATCACGGCTCAACTATGCCAACTCTCTTCTAAGCGGAACCCCAGCCTTTCTAGTCGCCAGATTACAGATCATCCAAAATGCGACGGCGAGACTTCTCTGCAATGTGCCCAGTAGAGAGAGTGTAGGAATCCATATGAAAGAACTACATTGGCTACCAGTAACACAAAGGATTACTTTTAAAATCCTGACACTAGCATTTAAAGCAGTCAATCACCTTGGGCCTTCGTATCTGAAGAAAAGATTTAGCCGCTACACCCCCACTCGATCTCTACGCTCAGCTGATCGTAATTTGCTGAGCGTACCCCGCTTTCGGCGAGTGCGCCTTGGAGGCCAGTCAATTGTTGTCCTTGCGGCTTCTGCCTGGAACACTCTGCCTTTGTTTCTAAGATCAATCCTGAATTTTGTACCTTTTAAGAAGGCAATGAAAACTCATCTTTTTAGATTTGCTTATTAGACTATTTTAAATTTCTTCAGTTTTTTCTTTGGCCACCTGCTTGTTTTTTTCTTTCGCGCCAGGATACTCTGGTAGTAACAGAGCGCGTTGTAAAACAGCTAAAATAAAGAAAGAAAGAAAGAAAGAAAGAAAATAAATGAACGTCACCATGTTTCTCCGAGGTCAAGCAGAAATGGATCTGAGAAACGCCCCGTCATTTTCAGACTGGGGGGCGTGTTTTTCCTTCTCCCCTGTTCCCATTGGCTGGAATGTAAACAACGGACGTGTTTTGACTTGTTGTTTACATTCCAGCCAATGGGAAGAGGAGAGAAAGAAACTAAAAAACACACCCCTTAATCCGAAAAAGACGGGGCTTAGCTGGCAAAAATGACATCACTAAAACCTCTTCTCCAATGTCTGGCCACTGTTTAGGAAGCCAGCCAATGGAGAAGAGGGCCGGGGTTAACCTTTGCTACTAAGAAACATAAAATCTTGCCAGCGAGACAGCGCAAGCGCAGCCTACGCTAGCCGAAACCTAAAAAGGGTAATTTTTAGGTCTCGCCTAAGCAGTGCGAATGCGTTTCTTAGGAGCACCTTTAGCCGTCGCTGTGCTTCCAAAAAGAGCAGACTGCGCGCGCACGCCTTCGTTTCTCCATTACTAGCACAGACTCTCGCAGTTTTATAGCACTCCCTGGTTGTCCTTCTCACTCCCTCTTTCTCCTGCGCCGCCTCCCTCTCTGTGTCTGCCTCCCACTCTCATCCGCCGTTGTCTCTCCTCGTCCCTTCTTCTCCCTCCATCTCTATATTTTCTTTCTCTGTCCCTCCGCTTTCTTTTTGAGGTCTGCTTTCTTTGTTTCACATTTTGAATCTCTCCCTTTCATCTTCTTTTCGCCCCTCGTTTATTTTCATTTAAACATCAGCTGTTGTGTGCTTGAGCTTGCTGGTGTGGCTCCTCTATCTTTATCTCCCTTTTTCGGCTCTTTCCGATCCTCGGCGGCGTTTCTATTAGTGGCCTCTTTCTGTGCTTTTTTTCCTCAGTCTCTGTACTGTCCCTTGCCGTCTCCAGCTTTCTACTACCCACTTCTTATTCACCCCTTGTGCCCCCATCTTCTTCTAACTCCTCTCTCCCAGAGTCATGAGATCAGATCTCTTAACCCCCCCCTTAAGGAGCTTGCTACCTTGGTATAATCTATGGCCATTCTCTGGGATACTCCAAACAGTGCAAAGAGGCTTTGAAAAAGGCATGCAAGGCCCTTAATGAAAACCACATAACAAAATGCATAAGAACATTTTTAAAAGAAGGAAATTGTAATTGGTGCTGTGTAAGCTGGTCAGATCCCACCATGGTTCGTTTAAGCTTCCTAAATCTTTACAAGGAAATAATAATTAAATAGAACAAAGGGGGGCAGAGGATACACACAGTGTACAGTGCTGTAAATCAGTGTACTTATCCCAGAGAAGACTATGCATCATTCTAAACTTGCAAACATAAAGTTTGTGGATGGATGTTCGCAGAAAGGCATCAAGTCATGTCTTCGACACATTCAATTTTAAACTTTTGCAGCCGGGTTTATTTCTCAGTGCTGCCCGAGCTGGTTTGCTTCTAAACCTTTGCATTATATTTGTCTTGGAAATTAGAGACAGTAATATTTAAAGCAGCGACGCGGTTTCCTGGCTCCAACCATTTGTCATGAAGATTGGATGCCCGGCACTGCAGCGCCACAAACACAAATAAATAACTTGGGTAATGTAAAACAACAAGTATTGGCATAGCCAATAGGTCTCGCCTTAGACACTTATAAGTGTTTAGCCATGCAACAGTTAATGTTGTTGCAGTAAGGATATTGTGATGCATAACTAAATACTTATAAGGTCCCAAAGGCGAGACCTATTGGCTATGCCAATGCTTGTTCACTGTGAAATTGTGTGTCCACGTTGCGTTTTGCGCCATTTCCTGTCACGAGCACTAGGCCTACCCACGCAAGTGAGGTAGCATTTTTCTCAGAAGGATGGAACAATCTTCCCATCAGTCTCCGCCTGGAGCCTTCGGAAACTATTTTCCGACGTCAACTGAAAACTCATCTGTTCTCCTCATAGTCTACTTTAATGTCCTCTGCCTCGCACTGTCCTCTCCCCATGCGAGTTTTTTCCTTCTCTCTTTTAGCGCGGTGACACGCCGGGATGGCGTAACCATGCGCTCTATAAATGTCTTTATTATTTTAAGACTTTGGGGGACGCGGGGTGGGTGGTAATTTGTGGATCCACGCAAATTCCAGAACTTTCCACCACAGAAATGTGCATGAAAATGTTTTATTTGACTTTTTTTTAGGTTTGCAAGGGATTCTGGGCAACAGAACCTGGTGAGAGCCAGCCAAGTCACCCCATCCTGGATTCCCTGGGTGTCTAGTTTTCGAAAATGTATAGGTTTCCTACTTTTCCCTAGGTGCCGGCAGAGCTAGGGTTAAAAAACTACAGCTAGACACATTGCCAAAAAATTTACATTTTTAGGTCTCGGCTGGAGAGCAGCTGCGCGCATGCGCTGCTCTCGGCATCCGAAAGATTCTTGGAATCAATACAGATTTTGAAGCTCTCGGAGGCAGAGTTGAAGCCCCACCCATCTTTTCAATTGGCTATTGTCCGCTTCCATGCAAAAAGCTGGCTTTTGATTGTAAAGGAGGCTTCTTAGTCCCTCCTTGTTGCCGCCTTGTCTCCTTTAGGCCATGCCCACGGGGTTTGATCTTTAACAGGCGGCGTGACAATCTCCCTTTTATTACTCCCTATGCACTTTTTTCTTTGTTCTTTGCATTCAGCTTTGGCAAAGTTAGCCGCATGTTTACTTTCTCATTGCACTTTCACTTAAAGTGAAAGTATGATGCGATAATAAACACGTGGCTGCCTTTGTGGTACGGCGCTTGTTTATGTTTCTTTCCTTGAAACGGGTTGTGATGTGCGGGGTCCCCTTCTTAGATGGTGTCCCGTTTCCAGGGTAATTTTAACCACCTGGAGCTAATGGGTGTAATTTCCTCAACATGAAGTGCAAAATTGATCGCTTGGCCCTGCTGCACCGCCGCTCGCCAGGGATCAATAGCGCGGCCATGTTTCCTCTCAGGAGGAAACGGCACAGTGCAGACGCACTTTGTTCAGCGCCTTTTCGATGACTGCTCAGCTAGCGATCTATCCCCACCTCACCGCCTTTTTTTTATTTTGGGGTTTTCATACGACCCAAGAGGAGATGGTGTAGAGAGGGGGATGGAGTATGTTTGCAATTCCAAAATCGTTAGAAGAACAGGCTTTTAATATTTTGTTCTTGCCTTGCTCGCGATGTTCAGCGACAAGGAGAGGTTCTTTTAAACTAACTTCTTAAAAGACCAAGCTTCGGATCTGCAGCAGCTGAGACATTGAGCTCCCCCGTGAACACTGGAAGGATTGTCCCTCCTAGCTCAGCTTCATGAACCCTCCAGGGCCCAATTGCAGGGAGTCGGAGTTTGTTCCACATCTGCTAGGCTGTATCATGTTACAAGGCACCCGTGCAAGACACACAGGGCCACGGGGCCGCAGGCCTCGATACATGCAGGCATTTGTTATTGGGATTACACAAGGGATGTAAAAGGGTTACATTCCTGGCGCTGCCGTACGACATCAGTGAATGTAAGTATTTAATGCAGTTTTTTTTCAAGTGCAAACAGCTGCGCCATATGCAAAACGTAGATCAGGCCTGTCCACTGCATTTCGTTGCTGCCCGGTCTTGCATCCCTCTACAAAATACACCATTGACTGTGGTATGTCTTCAAATAAAGCCACCAAACATGTTGCGAGTAAAGCAACATAAAAAAGTAGAGCAACTCTGTGTTGCCTCCCAGGACACATTAGGCATCTATCTGGCTTTCAAGGTAGACGTGACCCAAGGGACACTCGGAGGGTCACCATATCACCCCTCCCAGCATCATCACTTGGGTGGTGGGAAGGGTCAATTAAAGGCCCACAAACTGCCTCAGCGGGTCAGCGAGCCTTTATCTGTTTTTATTCTGCAAGCTGAGATATTAACCCACTATTCTTGGAAGGATTACTGGGCGATCATAGGGAGACTGGGGAAGCAGGGAACACCACCACTAGCCTCAAAGAGGGACTGCAAACATTACCACATGAGTCTCCAGTTTAGGGCATCCTGCCTGTGGGACAGTTTATAATTTAAGAGCACATCTTAAAGGATTTTAATGAGTTTTCGCTGACGCAGTCTCAGTATGAACATCTGAATGTGTAAGTTCCATGTGAAGAGCTGTGAAGCTTCATGCAATGACCTGGTAAGTGAAGGTCGTGAGAAGAGTAGACCGAATGTTTCCCGGATTCTTCCTTATTTTAATTGTCTAAAATAAACCACTGGTGACTTCCAGTAATAACCCACATTTATAAAGCGCGAACAATCACCCGTTAGGCGCTGGGGGCCGTCGGGAAGATTAAGCAAGCTATTACCCAGAGTCACATGGTGCTGGGCTAATCTGCCGCCGGAGCCGGGTATCGAAACGTGATCCCCAGATTCCGGCGCCAGTCGCCCTGGCCGCGGCGCCACACCTCTCACAGCCTTTCCTCTGTCCCAGTCAACCTTTCCTTTAAATAAGTACCAGTAAACCCTACCTGAGGTCTCAGGGTCCCCGGTGTTCTAGTGGGTAGCCAGGTGCGAGGGGTACAGCCTTAAGGTTAATGAAGGAATTTATTCTACTCTATGGTTGCATATCAGATACCCCAATAATGAAACTGTCATTGTGAAGAACGATTCCCATAAGAGCCTGTAAAAATACAAAATCCAATCTGCTCAGGAACAATTCCATTCATTAAATGTGATTAAAAGTATTAGTTCAATCCTCCTCTCATTTCAAAAGTAGGATGATGTGAACCATGTTGATGATCAACCATCAATCAATCAGGAGTATTTTCTACCCAACTCCTCAGGAAAGAGTTTGCAAAGATGGGTTCCTATACAAATCCAGTGAGATCACAAGGAAAGACGACGCAGTTAAAGGAGGACGTGGTTCTGATTTCTCTCAATGAGGATTTCACATTACCATATGTTGTCAGATAAATAAAACGATAGTGCAGCACAATCTTCCTGCCACTCCCTTGTGCAACACCCTAAAATCTATGTTGAAGCTCTTTATTGGCAACCCACGTCAGAAATTACTTTCAGCACCAGAAGCATCAGCCACTCCAGATTTAGAATTACACCTAAACTTGTAACCCTCAGGAACTTATGTTCAATAATTTGAATCTCTTAAATGTTTTGGATTGAATTTTGTCCATTTTAGTATTGCTAGGAGAAAAAAATAAAGCTGTAAATAATTCGAATCGCATTCAAGAATTTAAGATTCTCATTTAACTATTACTTAATCTATTGGTGGATTAAAATTTTTAAAAAAAGGAGAGGAGGGTGTAAGAAACATGATTGATCGGCATAAAAAGAAGTGCTTCCCATAATTCACCTAGCGCTGATGAGTACACCACACTGATGCTCCTCAATTAAGACCTTTAATATAGACTATGACATACAAACTGGTAAACCTCAATGCAAGAAATATAACAAGCATTAAAAATGCAATATGTCTTGCCTTTCATTAAGTTAAAGCCATTTGCTTTGCTATACAATACCCTTATCAAAGCAAATGGCTTTAACTTAATCAAAGGCAAGTCTTATTGCATTTTCAGTGCTTGTTCACTGTGAAATTGTGGTGTGTCCAGGTTGCGTTTTGCGCCGTTTCCTGTCGCGCACACTAGGCCTATCCAAGCAAGTGAGGTACCATTTTTCTCGGGGAACGCGGGGTGGGTGGAAATTTGTGGATCCATGCAGATTTCAGAATTTTACACCACAGAAATGTGAGGAAAATGGCACTGTGCAAAAAAAAGGGTAATTTTTCATAGTGAAAAAGTGGTGTATTCACGTTGCGTTTTGAGCCGTTTCCTGTTGTGGGCACTATGTCTACCCACACAAGTGAGGTACCATTTTTATCGGGAGACTTAGGGTAATTCAGATTTGTAAAACAACTGTTATTACCTATTGACTTTCAATGCATGTTTGCCTTCCAAATGAAAGACAATGTGTAAAAAAGAATAATTTTGAAAAATGATCGATAAGTCTCATGCTAGTATGAGTATTCCCAATTTCGGAAACGTGCAAATATCTACTGTTGCTAAAGTCTATATTCTGTTCCCATTTCATAAATACATAGGTGTCTTTCATACCGATTTTTCCATGTATACATTGTCCCAGAATAATTGCTATATACCCGGTACATAATAAAAAACCATTGCAGGTCGCTGCTCAGTTTTTGGCTCTGGGATCATCGGGTTCTTGGTGAACCTACCCGTCCTTTATGTTTCCCCACAACCAGTAAGGTCCAGCGGATGTAACGGTATACTGCTGTCATAATTAGAAGAAGTTACAGGTGAAAACATTGACACAAAAGCTGTTTTTTTCAACTAATTTTAACATTTTCCTATATTTAACTGTTATTTACTGTAAAGATATCTTGAAGGATATACACAATTGACCCCTTGCTGAATTGAGAATTGTCTAATTTTAAAAAATTTATAGCGTTCAAGGATCCATTATTGCTTTCATACCCATTTCTACCATTAACTGGAAAGAGGTTGAAAGCACAAAAAATAGCAAAAATAGGCTATGTCCCAGAAAAATGCCAAAGCTGTCTAAAAAATGTCAGTTGTCTGACAAAAGTCTGTCATTCCCTAGGAGCTGGGAAAAGGGTGATTTCAGCACCACAAACCCTTTTTTGATACTATTTGCTGGGGAAAACTCAGACGCATTCATTTGCAGCACTTTTTTCCCATTTGTCCCAAAAAAACTAAATTTAGCTGTGTTCCCTCCAGGGGAAATCCACAAACCCTGGGTACCTTTAGAATCCCCAGGTCGTTGGAAGAAAAGGAAGCAAATTTGGCATGGATTCCTTATGTGGTCAAAAAGTCACAGGGGTCTAAGCGCAAACTACCCCAAATAGCCAAAAAAAGCTTAGCACAGGGGTGGAAAAGGCATAGCAGCGAAGGGGTTAAACCTTGAGTAGGTGAACTAGGCATTCATGGAGAGTTGATGGTTAGCAGATCCTCTGTAGAGGCAGAAAGGAGCTGCGGAAAGGAGGATGCACAGAGTGGACAGCCCGGGGAGTTAACAAGCATCCTGTGACGCCAAGGTCAGTCTGTTTGCCATAGCTTGGGAGACGCGCTCCAAATAATTTCTTTCTTTCTCACTGGTGTCATAAGTGAATACTTGTCTATGCACATTGTCGTTTAGTGATTTCAGGAAGGTCTCAAATTTAGCTCTTTCCTCTTAGATAAATAAGTAGTCGATTAAACAAATCCATAAGATTACTTGTTCCATACTAGTTGAGTTCTGTTAGTTCAACATCATAACCTGCTCTCATCAACCTATCATTAAGTTCGCATAGGTTGGTGCGAAATATGTCCCCACTGCTGTTCCCTGTACTTGTAGGAAGTAATTGTTATTAAAGATAAATGTATTATTTTTATATATTTAAGATGTGTATATAAAAAAATATATATATATGTAATTCAGAATATACAGTTTACTGTTTGGTCTGCCCTTGCCAAAAAGGATACATAGGTAGTACCATAAAACCAACACAGTGTGGTAGTGTGGCTCACTGGTTAGAGGCGGCAGACCCGAGAGCAGAGGACGGCCTGGGACCAGGGTTCGATTCCCGGCGCGGCAGGTTTCTGGACCAGGGTCAGCGGACTCGATAATTCTCTCGCCTCGGTGCCCACTCTGATCAGCGATCACACTCGGCAACTCTGGGCATTAGCTTGCCTCATCTTCACTAACGGCCCCACCAGACCGCCGGGGATGCCTGGTCTCACCCTGGAGATACCCATTAAGGGACCATCTCTCCGGGATGCCAGGAAGGGTTTTGCAGCGGTCGAAGCGCCTTGGGACCCTCCGGGTAAGTAGTGCGCTATATAAATGCCTATACATTTACATTTACATTTACATAACAAAAATGAGAATCCTAGAACACATGAGGGCTATTGTGAACAATGATAAGACCTATCCGATAGCCCGTCATTTTGCAGAACAACATCAAAGCAATAGGGATTTACTCATTTACTACTGCATAGATCAGGTTCCCAAATCAGAACGAGGGGGGAATAGGGAAAAAGCCCTCCGTGTTTTGGAATCGAGATACATCTTAGACCTCAAAACGATGTCATCGTGGGGTCTTAACAATGATGCAGAAATGTGGGTACACCTTTGATAATCTCTGGTTCTGTAAAACTAACATTTACAATCTGTTAGAACACCATGACAAAACTCCTTGACCAAAATGAGAATAGGAATATACTGTAGCCTTTGAAATATGTCTATCGCTCCCTTTAACGCCATGCTGATTTGATAATAACAACATTAGAGATACCGGTGAACTATGACATCCATGTGTGGTGGATCATAAGCCCATACAGGGCTCAATCAACACGAATTTGCCAAGCAAAAACTGGCCTAGTTCCATGTATGTATATATTGTAGATTTGTATATAGTTGACATTGGGTTCAATAACATACCATCTGTATAGAACTGATCTGCACACATGAATTGCAATATGGAACTGGGGATACACCCCTACATAATACAAAGAATAACTGTAATTTTGTAAATGGCAACACCGGGTATCGAATATGCAAAAAGTGTAAATATGTGCTAGTCATGATAATTTTTTGTTAATGTCAAACGTTGTTTTGAATTTTTGCACTAAGCACTTTACTTGTCGCCATCTTTGAACAGGAGAAAATGCCTTGTATAAACATACTACAAGATGGCCGCCACAAAATGAATTTTATACCATCATCTATGTCTATGAAATAGAAGGGCGGACTGTTTAAAATGGCGAATTTGTTTGTACACTAATGACACTGACGAAGCCTTGAGCGAAACGCTTCTGTCGGGGGTGCTGGGGGTTTGGAAATAAATTAATTTCAAGATCACGACATCGGAGTGCTTGCCGTTTCTTTCCGAACGCTACAGTTTGGGAGCGTGTGGCGATATATATATACATATCTATATTCACTGAAAAAACCATAGGTTCTACTGAGTCACAAGATGGCTGCCAACTCTTCATGGTTTGGCATGTTGACAGCCAATTAGAATGAAGATTATGATCGGGAAGGGTCACAAATCCAAGGCTGCCCTAGGTATCGAAACTTTTATTTTTTAAATTTCTCAGCAACTACTGAACGGATTTACACCATTTAAAAAAAGGTCGCTTTCTGAACCAAGCTCTACTTTTTTGCCAAATGTGGGGTAATTCCGTTCAACAGTTCGGGCTGTATGGAAATTAACATGGGGAAAACACGTTTTGGGACCCTCCTTTTTTCCTCAGCCCCCGCTTGACAAATCACCCCCAAACTTTCAAGATGGGAGCTGACCTGAAATCTGAAACTTTTTTTGGAAAATTTCATAACGATTCCTTAAACGACGTCAAAGTTATAAGCACATCAAAAAATGCTTTTCCCTTGGAAACTGTATTGTCCCTGAAAGCTGTGTTTTTTTCAGTGACTTTCATGAACATTATAGTTAGTAATTAGCATTTAAAAAACCTTAGAAATTCATCACAACTCAAATGACATCACTGAGGACATCATCCACGCTAAAATCTGATGCACCTCCTCATACTCTAATATAACCTTTGATACACCCACTGCAAAATACAGACTACTATTTTGAAAACCATCGACACACCAATACCAGTTACTACATACGCACTCACTGATTCCTAGGTCTACACTAACCCTGGGCAAAGCACTACGCTACGCTCTCGTAGTTTGCGAAGTTTGCGCAACTTCGCTCTACGCGAACTGCACGTAGCACAGTGCGAACAAGCGTAGCGTAGTGCAGCGGTCATTTTTTGCTTGCTCGCGGTCCTAAACGTCAAGTTGGCGACCGCGAGCAAGCATAATGACATCCTGGCGAGACTTATTCCTCCTTCTCGATCAGCAAAATCAAGTTGCCGATCACAAGCATGGAAAAAAACCTCCCGGCGAGATTCTCAACGCGGGGAGGTCTGGTTTCTCATTGCGAGTGGTCGCGTGTGCTCACGATGAGAAACTACCAGTCCACGTTGAGAAAGCTGCTGCTCGAGTAAAAACCTCCTCGAGCAGCAGAAAACTACAGCTCATACTGAGCAAGATGCCGTTTTCAATGATTGCACAGTGCCGGATGCTTGTCCGCACTGTGTAATCATTGAAAATGGCACCTTGCACAATGCGAACAGGGTACTACGCAGTTCACGTAGTGCTACGTGTAGTTCGCGTAGTGCGAAGTGCACTTCGCGTAGCTACCTGTTGCGCTACTTCGGAAACTACACCCAGCCCTAGTCTACACACACATCCACTCATACACCCATATAATCACTCATACATACAGTCACTCATCAATACAACACTATCATATGCACTCATACACCTATACAGACATACACAGCCCCTCATACATGGAGTTACTCACACACCTAGTCAGTCATGCAAAGAATCAATCACACTCCCATTTCCTCAGCTATACAGTTATACGCACACCACCACACTTATTCAAACATATACTAACACATACTCTCTTATACAATCAATGAGACAAGTACACACTCATCCATACAGCCACTCTCACAATCACTGACTCTCACGTATAGTCATTTAAATACTCCAACTTTCCCATACACTGCCTTTTACATATGTAGTTACTTGGACATGTACCACTGAGAAATCCAGTCTCTCACCAACACACCATACACACACTCTCCCGCCTATACAGCTGTTTCCACATACAATCTTGAACCCATACATCCAGTGAATCTACCCCTCACACATCTATGCATAGTCACATAAACACACTCAGTCTCCCATACAAATACTCAGACAACCAATCAATAACCCATATAGACACTCATGCAGCTACTGACCAACACATGCAGCAGCTTACACAACAGACATACTGATACACACATTCAGACAGTTTAGTCACTAACCCATGCATTCAGTAAAACACATTTAATCACTCACTTATACAGTCAGTCACGCACATACTAAATCCTACATCCAGACACTTATACACCCACTCATTCTTCAATACACCTTGGCATATATATAAAACATTTAATGTTTATAGAAACACAAGTCACTGGATGATATCATCAGTGATGTAATTTAAGTTGTCATCAGTGATGCCATCAGTGATGTCACTGACATATCATGAATGATGTAATATGTGACGTCATCAGCAGTGCATAGCGGGGGCGCGAAATATAGTTAGCTCAACTAACTATAACGGCCGAATTTCTCTGGTTTTGTACAAGTGAAATGTCCAACTAACTGTAACGTCCCTGAAACCTGTGGTTTTCTTAGTGAATTTCTAAGGTTTTTTTAATGCTAATTTTTAACTATTACGTCTGAACTTATGATTTTTTTCAGTGTCCTTCAAAGCTTTTTTAGATGCTAATTTCTCACTATAACGCCCCTGAATCCTATGTTTTTTTCAGTTAACTTCAAAGGTTTTTTCTAAAAACGTTTTTATTGGTATTTACACATTTACAACATATTACACTTAACATGTATAGTCTCTTCGCGTTTGTTCTTGTGGGGACCATTGTCGTTGAGTTTTGGCTGACTGTATCTATGGGGTTTTCCAATTGTCCATATCTGCCTGCGCTTCCTTGCCCCTCTAACTTATACACATTTAGCATAAAACATGTAGGTACTTGCGATTGTTCTAAGGTGTTCAGACATATAGTGCATCACATATAAGTATTTGGCGATTGTTTTTTTGGGTTGACCGGAGATGGCAGAACGCTTCCGACAGTATTACGCAGAGCTGCACAGATCCCAGTCGGCAGGGACAGACGACCAGATAGTTGAATATCTGGAGCATATTTATTTTTTTTTATTTATTTTAGCGATTTCTACAGCGCCTGGTGACCCAAGGGTATCCCTGCGCTATGTAACTTGAACCTATTGAGACGGGAGGTAGTCGAAGGGTGTTACTTGGGAAACAAGTGGGTCTTAAGTTTTTTGCGGAACGCAAGGAAATTGGATTCCAATCTGAGGGCCAGGGGGAGTGCGTTCCAGCCTTTGGCCGCCTGAACGGAGAATTGGCGGCCTCCCGTGCGGACTTTTTTGAATCTGGGAATGTGGACTCGATTCTCATTTTGCGATCGTAGCACTCTGGTTGCTGTATAGGGTGTAATCATGTTGCTGAGGATCGCTGGGCCGGAACCGTTGTAGAGCTTGTGTGTGATACACATTGCTTTAAAGTGCACCCTTTGGCGCACCGGGAGCCAGTGCAGGGTTTTAAGGGCTGGCTTGGCAGATGTTCTGGAGGGGGTGTTGGTGATCATACGTGCTGCCGCGTTCTGTGTCCGCTGGAGTTTCGAGATGGTAGCCTCGGGGGCACCCAGATAGACTAGATTGCTGTAGTCTAAGCGGGACAGCACTAGGCCCTGGATAAGGAGCTTTCTGGACATAGGAGGGAGTAGGGGCAGGATTTTACGAGTCTTACGCATGAGCCCAAAACATGTGCCCGAGGTTTTGGTAGCCTGGGTCTTCATCGTGAGTTGTGGCTCTAGCCACACCCCGAGTGTTTTGATTTCAGATTTAGGGGGGGGGATTTCACCGAACACATCGGGCCATATCGTGGGAGGGATAGATGTCCATTGCTTACCGAGTAACATTACCTCTGTCTTTGTCCCATTCAATTTCAAAGATGATTCGTTCATCCAGTTGTGGATGTTTATGAGGCAGTTAGTCAGGTTTTCCGGATGGTCAATCAGCTGGGACAGGGAGACGACCAGTTGGGTGTCATCGGCGTAACTCACCATTTTGATGTTAAATGGTGTTACCACGTCCTCGAGGGGGGCCATATAGACATTAAAAAGCGTGGGGCTCAGGGAAGAGCCCTGAGGCACGCCGCTGGTGAGTGGGAGGGTGGATGAGTGGTGACTGTCATCCCATACTTGAAAGGTGCGTCCTGTAAGATAGGATTCGATCCATCCGATAGCTGTCCCGGTAAGTCCTGCTTTCGCCAGTCTGCTCAGAAGGACACGGTGGTTGACCGTATCGAAGGCTGCACTTAGATCCAGGAGGATCACTGCCACTGATCCTCCTGAATCTAGTAAGCCCCTTGCCTCTTCAATCACCGCAAGCAGTGCGGTGTCCGTTCCGTGGCCTGGGCGAAATCCGGTCTGGGATTGTCTGAGCAGTTTGTTTGTCTCAAGGAACTGAGATAATTGGATATTTACCAATTTCTCGGTGACTTTACTAATGCCAGGGAGTAGGGATATTGGCCTATAGTTGGTCAGGTCTGCTGGATCCAGCTGGGGTTTTTTTATGAGTGCTTTGACCACCGCACTCTTCCAGCTGTCGGGGACGATGCCATGTAAAAACGAACAGTTGATGAGGTCCGTAATGGTGGGAACTATTACTGGGGCTACTGTCTTAAGGAACCTGATAGGGGCTGGGTCCAGGGGCGATCCACTTTTCATTTTTACAAGGGTTCGCTCAACCTCTGCGGGGGTGACAGGTCGAAAAGTCTTAAGCGAAGGACGACAGCTGCTTTCAGACAATTTGGGGACAGGACTGCTTTCCGTAAGGCTGGGAAGGCTGGAGGGAGGGAGGGAAGCCAGGATACGGGTAATTTTCTCGTTGAAAAAAATGGCTAATTCGTTGCTTCTGTCGACTTTGGGTGTGTTAGAGGAGGAGGTGGTGGGGACCTTGGTCAGCTCTTTGACGATTAAAAAAGATTCTCGGGCTGAATTGGATGCTTCTTGTATGCGTGTGGTATAGTAGGAAGCTTTGGCTGATTTGATATCCTCTTTGTAAATTTTGACCGCAGCCTGGTAGTCTTCTTTGTTGGCATTTTGCATTTTGGCATATCCGACTTCCTTTTCTCCCAGACTCCCACAAGGAACTTCTAATGCACCGATTGAGAGGGATGAGATAATTGAGGCTTTAGGTAATATGAGTACCAGTACTGCTCCGGGATAGATGGATTGATAGTTGCATTCTATAAGACATTTTTGGATCAATTGCTCCCGCACCTCGCAACCCTGTTTGGCGATTTGTGTACTACGGGCACTGCACCTTCATCCATGAGGGAGGCTATGCTGGTAGCCATCCCTAAACCGGGTAAGCCGCTGGAGAAATGCAGTTTGTATTGTCCTCTGTCTCTCCTAAACGTGGACGTGAAAATATTTGCGAAAATCTTAGCCAGCAGGCTTGCTCTGATGTCACATATATTGGTTGCCCCGGAGCAGGCGGGATTCATCCCATCCAGGAACTTAACTTTTAATATTCTTACGGTATTCAGTATGATGCAGCAAGTCCGTCAGGAAAACAAAGCGGTGGCTGTTTTCCTCGATATGGAAAAAGCATTTGACTCTGTGGCATGGTCGTTTTTAAAGCGAATGCTTACACGAATGGGGCTTGGGGCGGTGTTTTTGCAGTTGCTGGGGACTCTATATCACAAGCCCACGGCACGTGTGCGGATTGGTGACCTGGTTACTGCTCCTTTAGATATTACTAGGGGCACCAGACAGGGCTGCCCGCTGTCCCCGATGTTGTCTGCCCTGGTAGCGGAACCCCTGGCTTGTGCTTTGAGGAAGTATCATGGGAATGCAGGTATCGGATTCCCAACGTATAGAATAATAGTATGCACATATGTGGACGATACTCTCCTGTATGTGAGAGATCCTGAAAGCATCTTGGCTCCAGTTATTAGGGAGGTGGTCCGCTTTGTAGCGCTGTCTGGACTTCGGGTTAATTGGGACATATCGCTTGTGTTCCCACTTACGCCAGCTACCTCCGTATTTGATATGGAATATCAGTTGCAGTGGACTACTGACTGCAGTGCGATACTTAGGCATTAGACTGCACACAGGCGCTGATATCGTTTTTAGAGAAAACTTTGTCACAGCCATTTCCCGGCTGGAAGATGACGTTATTATTATTATTATTATCAATTTGTTGAGCGCGATTGCTGCCCAGAGGCGTTGACCTGTGGTGTCGCCTACCACTGTCCTTGATGGGGCTGATCTCCATTATGAAAATGATAGTTCTGCCCAGACTCCTATTCCTTTTTATGAATATCCTTTTGGTGCACCAGCGCGTCTTCTTCCACAGACTACGGCAATTAATGTTAAAACTAGCTTGGGGAGGTTGGCAAGCTAGAGTCCAGTGGGGAGTGCTCACACTGCCATACCCTTTAGGGGGTCTGGGAGCAACGGACTTCAAACTCAATTATAGGGCGGCCCAAGGAGCACAATTGCATGCCTGGATACACGGTGGGTCTGACGTCCCATATTTGCAGATGGAGAGACTTTTTGCCGAGCCTATTCCTTTACCAGCAATAATTATGGACTCTGTTGATCGCAGGACAGGTATTGTAGACTCCTTGAACACTACTAGGCATGCATGGAATTGGCTTTTGCAGAATCAGGCGGGTGCCTTATTGTATTCCCCTGCTATGCCTATAGAGTGGATGAGATGGCTGGGACCTTGTACGGAACAAAGCCTTCTCTTGGCATTGCGTGAATTGAATATGGAGGTTGCAGGGGATTTGTTTCATGACGGTGTGGTTTGCACTCTGGAGCAAGTGACGGGTGCACTGGAGGATGTCTCACTCCTTAATAGATTTCAATTTCACAGAGTGAGGAGGGCACTCAGGGCACAATTGGGTGATAGTATTCTGGAGTTAATGCATGTTAACAAAAGCGCTTCCCAGCGCAAAATGGTTGCATCTATTTACAAGATAGCAATGTCGTACAGGGCGCATAAGTACACCGCGGCCAGACTTGCATGTCAGTGAGATTTGAATGTGCAACTGGAGCATGATAAGTGGGTCTATTGCTGTACGAACACTAGGAAAGTGTTACTACACGGCCGGCATAGGTTGGTCCATTTCAAATATCTTAATAGGATCTAATACACCCCTGAACGGCTATGCAGATATGGTTTGCGTGATAATGCTAGGTGTGAGAGATGTCGCTCTCCAGTTGCCGATTTTCTACATTTGCATGGCTGTGTCCAGGAGTTTATGCCTTTTGGGAAAGTGTATTTGAGGAGTTGGGCAGAGTGGTTGAAACTAACCTTACACCAAATCTATTGATGGCCCTTTTGGGGTACAAGAAGGCGCTGCATAGGGCAGTGCGCAGACTGGTTGATATGGGGCTACTTATAGCCAAGAGACTAGTGGCTTTGTGCTGGATGAAGGGACCTGTCCCGAAGCTGCGACAATGGTCAAGGGACATGATGTACTGTTCTACACAAACTTATAGCGAGCTGATACCTCCCAGAAGCAGACCAAAAAACATTTGGGGTTTATATATATCATATATGTAGCATGATGAAGGAACTGCAGAGGAAGAAACAGATGATGTGTGTGCCGGGAGGGATCGGAGTGTGGGTGAACCTGCTGGAATTGGCTGAGGCTTAGCGGGTCTTGTCTCTTTATTTGGTATTGTGCAATGAACACTAAGAGCGTGCCTACAGCAGTGAATAGGTTACTGTGGAGACTATAGCAGTAGGATGTTCGAGGACAGAAACCTTCGCGGGCAGGTTGCTTATGGGTAGATTTACGAACTCCGACCTAGGAGTCTATACATTTTTCACACACCTGGGTGCTGTTAATTGTCATTTAAGTTGTAATGTTTTTCTTAATACGTTGTTTCCTGCCCGCCTGCTCGGCTCGGGTTGTTGGCTAAATGGCTGTGTATAACCATTCAGTGAGTGAGCTAACCATACTCTGATACGCTGGACTGAGCTTAAAATGACGTGCTGTGTAACTGTTAATTATTACAATAAAATGCTTTAAAAAAAAAAAAAAAAGGACCACCAGTGGAGTGGTGTGGCTCACTGGTTAGAGGCGGCAGACCCAGAAGCAGAGGTCGGCCCGGGACCAGGGTTCGATTCCCGACACGGCAGGGTCTTGGGCCATGGTCAGCGGACTTGATAATTCTCTCCTCGGTGCCACTCCAACCATGGGTCCCACTCAGCAACTCTGGGCAATAGCTTGCTAAATCTCTACTAACGGCCCCATCAGCGCCGGGGATGCTTGTCTTCACCTTGGAGATGCCCAGGAGGGACCATCTCACAGGGAAAGCCAGGATGGGTTCCCCAGCGGTATACAGCGCCGGGACGCCCCTTTGCTGGGGCAGCTGTGTGCTTTACAAGTATACGACATTTAACATTTAACATTTAACCTCATTAACATACAAGAAAATAATGTCCAACTGTCCTAACCGGTAGACCCCTTGAGGGCGGCCTGGGAAGTAGAAGTAGGCCTATTAGAGATGACGACTGGGAAGAGGCAGTACAGAGCCCATGGGAGGTAGCCATAAGAGCCAGATTTTGTTTGATTGAACTACGTATACTCCACAGGTCATATGCGTCTGGAACTCTACTGCATCGACTTGGGCAGGGTATGTCCAAATAATGTGCTAGGGAATGTGGTGAAATTGGCTCCTTCTTTCATATCATTTGGGAATGTAAATACATCATTGACTTTTGGAAGGCGGTGACGAGAGTTATATCTGACGTCACTGGGATTGAAATTCCAACTGAGCCAAGATGGCTGCTATTGTGTGTTACTGGGGAGGAAAAATGGGCAAATATGCGGGTGTATGGTTGAAAGTAGCTGCGATGATGGAAAAACGGAATACAGCCAGGAAGTGGGGAGTGAGACCTACACCGGATTTATTGGAATGGGAAAATGAATTGGACTGGTGCTCTGGGGCCGAGAATGTGAAATATAATGCCAGAGGGTGTCCACATGAATGAGGAAAAATCTGGGGTTGCTGGAAAGCATATAGGTATTACTGAAAGGGGTGTGGGAAGGCAGGGTAGGATAGTGGATTATTGGTAGCCTTGGATCCCGGCAGCTCTGGGATCTCTGGGATGCATGAGAAGGAAATCTACCTGAGAAGTAAGAGATTTCAGTATTGGAACATGTATTATCGTCCTATGTGTGCAAGACTTGTTCTGAGCTTAAGAAGAGTTTTTAAAAACAAATGGTAGCTGGGTCGCATTTATTTACTATAAGCCCTGGGAAACCCTCCCTGGAGCTGTGTTCATAAAGTGGAGGGTTATGTGCAGCCAACCCTCCGAACCATCAGAGGCCCCGGGAAGCCCACCGAGCTGCCGAAATTGTTGAAAATGGGGATTGGAGCTGTTCAGCCGACCCCCAACCTCCAAACCTCAAAAGTCACCTGCTTTTGTCCTATCAGACATCTTTGTCCGGATTTATTGGGGGTACAGTGTCTGCCTCAAACTGTATGTTAGGGTTAGATGTGGAAGGACACTAGCACTGCCATAGTACATGCCCTATGGACACCCTCATCTCTCAAAGACCAAGTTTAGCGTGGTTGAAGAAGTTTGTCATCTTAAACATGCTTAAAGTGGGTATGATTGTCGGGTAACTTTTACTCCATTGGTTTGGGCATGCCTAGGAGTCATTCCCACGTAATAGCCTGTGCCGGCATAAATGAGGCATCTACAGGCACCCACTTCAGAACACTCCTAGACCTGAGGAAGAGCAGACGAGTAAAATACGGAGCAGATCCAGTCCTTTGGGGCTTTTTTCAGATCACAGACAGGATGTGAGCTGAAAAAAGCCCCAAAGGACTGGATCTGCTCCGCATTTTACTCTGGACTAAGAAGTAGACTTGTAGGGTCATTCGGTTGACCTCCTGTTCAACCTACAAGGATACAGAACACTAAAAAGGCATTTGCTGCAACTGTCCAGCTGACCAGTGGCATGGACAGGACGGGTCCCGGCTGTTGGTCCTTGACTGAGCCCATATGAGTCTCTAAGTGCTTCCCCTGAGGTCCTGGGAGGCTATAGAAGTGCGCTCCGATTATGGAAGAAGACTTAAAGGACTAAAGTCAAAAGGTAAAATCTTTTACCAGCACGAACCTGGTTGGTGTATCCGACCTGACTTCCATCGCGGTCGCCATCAATTTACGCCTAGGTCTTCCGCAACAATGGAGTATCATTGGCACCTTGTGCTTCTTGGCACCATCGTTACTTAAAGCATTAAAGTTCATGTCTCATTCCCCTTATTGGGTTTTGTCATTTTAGTGTCATTTTATTCATTACATTTTACTTTATTTTTCTATTTATTTTTTTATTTTTATTGTTTTGCATTTTGACTTTTACTATTTTGGTTTCTGCATACATATTTTACATATTAACCTAAGTTAAGCCTGCCTGTTCCGTGCCTTAGGTACCAGGGGGTTGACTCCAGGTTACTTTTAATGGCGTTGAGAATTCACTCTGACAGGGGTTGTGATTTTTCCTCTTTCACCACAAATAATGATTTAATTTCTTGAAGAAACTAGCAGAGAGTTTTTTTAAATGATCTGCAAATAGGCAGTTGATAACCTACCAGGGTTGAAGCACTTGGAATATGGGACGAGTATCGTGCGGGAACAGAACCTCTAAATAATTCAGTTTAGAGATGAACCAAGCATCACGCTTGAATGTCACAACTTTTTAAAACAAGGTAGTCAAGAAAGTGTGAGGAATATATAGCAGCTCTTTGCATTTTGAGAACCCCAAGCACATTTGAGAACAGAGTGGATGTATGTAGCAGAGACGAGTTTGTTTAACTGATTCTCTAAGAAGTTGCAGGAGAGATTACTGAGCTGCAGAACCCAACTCTCCCTGAGAAGTGAACATTCTTAAAAGCATAGAGCGCTCCACGCTTCCATCTAGAACACTGACCTCTGAGGAGGGCGCATCACCAGTGAGTCGCATTCTTGGGACTGCTCTGGGTTGTTCTGTGAACTCCAGAGACCGAACAAAAAGGAATTGGGCTCAGAAAGCTCATCATGGCAATTGTTACAGGTGTGGGTTTAAGGCACACGTGGGAAGTAATGGGAAAAGCCCGGATCAAGGACAGTGTTGGGGCATTTTCAAGCAGTATGAGTGTATGCACTACTGTAAATTCAGCACAATTGATGTTAATGAGGAAGAACGTCTCCAGAGGGAATAACTTAGTTTTAGAAATTGATTCCATAGTTCGTTCCACCTTCATGCGACAGGTAATGTGTCCCTTGTTCATCGTTCATGCTGGTACGGTGCTGTTAAATGGAATGGGGGATTCAGGACTACCCTTCAAGATTTTGTGTGATGTAGCCTTTAATAAAACTAGAGCTGTGAGGAACAGCTGACACACCTTAGTGAGCAGGATATTGATATATACTGGATTACTTTGTTAGTCCGCTGGAATGATTGGGTAAAAAGATTCCCTCAAAAATGTATGAAACTATCAATGGAAGGTAAGGGATGGAATGGCAGAATCAGACTAAGTTGGCTTCGCTATGAGGCCGGGTCCTGATAATCCTAGATTTTGATGCCAATGACATTAAGAATACTTTACTACATTCGCCTGATGTTTACCGAGTGGGAGCAGTGAATGGGTTGAGCATTGTATCAAACTTAAAGCTCAGGCGGTACCTCTCATTCATAGAGTGCGCTCTGTTTTTCTGAGGGTACGGAGAGAGCTTACTGCCCTCTTACATGATTTATGATGTCACCAATTCTGAATGGTTTCACCAGTTTTTATTGTCCAGAAGAGGTCTGGGGGCATGCATCTTTTAAAGTTCACAGACCACAGTCCTTTGTTTTGAACCTTTAATGGTTTTGAACCTTTAAAGTTTTGAACCTTTAATGGCCCCTGTAAGGCTGCTAAGGCTGTTTTTAAAATTACAACTTTGCCATCAAATTAGCGACAGACACTACAGGGCTGGCTGCTTATCTAGAAAGCCATTTTTGGGTAGTTTGGGTGACGAGGATTTGAATGTTCATGAATGTTTGTGGTAGCGGTGTTAGACGCTGTCCATGATGCTGCTTGTACTGACCCAGGAGTGGTGCAAGTTAACAAGGACTTCACAGATGGTCTCTCCTGGGACTGGTGCTTAAGTGCTGAGATGTTTGGGTGTGCTCAAGTGACGTCAGAGCTAGCTGTGGCTCTGGGTATGGTTATGAGACCTGATTCTTTTGTTCTGCTTGGTAAGCCGAGACCGCTCTTATTGTATAGTCACCCAGTGTGAGTGGTGAGATCCGCATTGCTGATCTGCCTGAAGTTATGATGCTGCCGACAGTAGCGTGTCTGCTAAAAGCGATGGCGTGACTGGTGGAACTATAAAGCCAAATAAGAGAAAGTTATCTTCCGACACCGCAGTCTTTGTGACTGAGAGCAGTAATACTGAAGACCCCGAGACTCACAGCAGTAATTTCTCCTTTCAGAGCGTTATTGCTGCAGATGGAGTGAAGCCAAGAAGTGAGCACATTACTAAGGTACCAACAAAGTTTAATCTTTTTCATTTATATTAACTGTTTCTCTTTTGCAGCATTTGGAAATGCATTTTCTAGTTTTGTTGCTTTTTTTTCTTGTAGGCTGTTACCTTTGGTTTAAAGGGAATGATGTTGTAGTGTGTGACCTTAATGCTGCAGTTTGCATTTCATTAACATCATTTGCTTACCCCGGAGAATCTCCAGGGTGTAGGAGGTTTGTTGTTCCAGAGTTCTTTCTTCAGCTTCTGGGAAGTTGTCACTCTGTGGTGATCTGTGGTCCTGTTTCTCTGCTCTTATTGTAGTAGCTCCTATCAGAGCTTCATCCTCCCACCAACGATAATAAGATGCCAGGCATCACCCAACACACAACACAGCCTATGATGGGCTACGTCTATCTGCTCAGCGCAGTTAGAGCGAGGATAAAGTTCTGCAGACCTATCAGGCTGTGAATGTACCCTAAGGGCTTAAGATGAAATAAAGAGCTTACCTCCTTCCTGAGTGGCTCCAGTCTGCTGTGTTCAGACCCGATAGCTGACAGCACCCTGGAGTATGTATGTATAAATCAGATTATGTTGGACGTAACCTGCAATATAGTGGCAGGCAGCACCCTGCCAACAAGTAGGATTTCTCATAGTATTTTATTTCCTGACACTTTAATGGAGATTGTCTTTTAACTGGCAGAAGAACAACACTTCACCATACATTTTCCTGGCATTGTCTTTAAAATGACGTACACATTAGGAATGGCATTTCGTTCTGCTGGAATAATAACACAAGTTATCTTGCACTCTGCTATGATGTTGCACTACAGATCGTTGGCTGCAATGCCTTCCATGTTCCACTCAAACATGCTTTCTACAGGGCACATACATGATTTGGTGCTGTAGAGAAGTCAAGTCAAGTCAAGTCAAGTCATACAATTTATATAGCGCACTACATACCCAGAGGGTTTCAAGGCGCTTAGGAAGGGGAGGAGGATTATTTGTCAAATATCCACGTTTTAAGCTGCTTTCTGAACGCTAGGTGATTCTGGGTGAGGCGAAGGTAAGCGGGGAGTGAGTTCCATGTTTTGGCCGCCAGGTAAGAGAAGGATCTGCCTCCCATGGTGGTCTTGTTGATGTGGGGAACAGTGGCGAAGGCTAGGTTGGAGGAGCGAAGTAGGCGGGGGGGGGAGTAGAAGGACAGTCGGGAGTTGAGGCAGTCTGGTCCGATGTCGTAGAGTGATTTGTGTGCGTGGGTGAGCAGTCGGAAAGTAATCCTCTTATTGACGGGTAGCCAGTGGAGATCTTTAAGGTGACCAGAGATGTGTTCGTTGCGTGGGATGTCTAATATGAGCCTGGCTGAGGCGTTTTGGATTCGTTGTAGTTTCTTCTGGAGTTTGGCGGTGGTGCCTGCGTAGAGGGTGTTTCCGTAGTCCAGTCGGCTCGTGACCAGAGCGTGGGTGACTGTTTTCCTTGTTTCGGTAGGGATCCAGCGAAATGTTTTTCTGAGCATGCGAAGAATGTTGAAGCAGGAGGAGGATACGGCGCTGACTTGTCTGTTCATTGATAGTGAGGAATCCAGGATGACGCCAAGGTTTCGTGCGTGGTCTGTCGGGATGGGTGCATTTCCGAGGGCTTCCGGCCACCAGGAGTCGTCCCAAGCAGAGGGGGATTTACCTAAGATGAGGACTTCTGTTTTGTCTGAGTTCAGTTTCAGTCGGCTTTGTTTCATCCATTCGGCGACTTCTTTCATTCCTTCGTGAAGGTTAGTTTTGGCGGTGTTGGGGTCTTTGGTGAGAGATAGGATCAGTTGAGTGTCGTCCGCGTAGGAGATGATGTTGAGGTTGTGTTGGCGGGCGATGGCCGCGAGGGGGCTCATGTATACGTTGAAGAGGGTGGGACTGAGTGAGGATCCTTGTGGTACGCCGCAGATGATTTCAGAGGCCTCTGAATTGAATGGTGGGAGGCGGACTTTCTGGGTTCTTCCGGTGAGGAACGAGGTGATCCATTCCAGTGCCTTTCCTTGGATTCCGATGTTTCTGAGGCGATGTAAAAGGGTGTTGTGGCAGACTGTGTCGAAGGCTGCAGAAAGATCGAGGAGGATGAGGGCGACTGTGTCTCCATTGTCCAGTAGAGTACGGATGTCGTCTGTTGCTGCGATGAGGGCGGTCTCAGTGCTGTGTTTGGCTCGGAATCCAGATTGTGAGGGGTCGAGTGAATTGTTGGCTTCGAGGAAGGCGGCGAGTTGGTTGTTGACAGCTTTCTCGATGACTTTGGCCGGAAATGGAAGAAGCGAGATGGGGCGGTAGTTTTTGAGTTCGGTGGGGTCTGCTGTTGGTTTTTTCAGAAGGGCGGTGAGTTCAGCGTGTTTCCAATCTTCTGGGAAGGTAGCGGAATTGAATGAGCAGTTGATGACGTCTCGGAGGTGCGGAGCTATGACGAAGTCTGCTTTGTTGAAGATGTGGTGAGGGCATGGGTCTGTGGGGGATCCAGAGTGGATGGAATTCATCAGGCGGATGGTGTCCTCCGTGGAGATGGGGTTCCAGGCGTTAAGGGTGTTAACGGGGGGAAGATGGTCGGCTGATGGTAGGGTGCGTTGGTTTCCGGGTTGGTTGTCAAAGCTGTTGTGGATGTCAGCAATCTTGTTGTGGAAGAAAGAGGCTAGGGAATCGCAGAGGGTTTGAGAGGGGGAGATGTCGTTGGAGTTGGCCGAGGGGTTGGAAAATTCCTTGACGATGTTGAAAAGTTCCTTGCTGTTGTGGGCGTTGTTGTCAAGTCGATCTTTGAATGCTGTTTTCTTGGCTTTTCGGATCAGTTGGTGGTGAGTGCGGATAGCGCTTTTGAAGGCGTCCTTGTTGCTGGTGGATGGGTCTTTTTTCCAGGCCTTCTCAAGGGAGCGGCACAGTTTCTTGGACTTCTTGAGGTCATCGTTGAACCATGAGGCCTTCTTGATACCAAGTTTGTATTGACGTTTTTTCATTGGTGCTAGGGTGTTGGCGGTGTTGGAAAGCCAGAGGGTGAGGTTAGATGCGGCTTCGTTGGCGTTAGAAGAGAGGGCTGGGGAGGTTTGAAGGAGCGATGTGGAGATCTGCTCCGTGGTGATTTTGTTCCAGTTTCTTTGTAGAGTTGGTTGGAGGTGGGCGATGGGTTTCGGTTTGTTGTAGGTGAAGTGAACGCAGGTGTGGTCAGTCCAGAGGAGATTCGTAGTGTGGCTGAAGGAGACATGGTTGCTGGAGGTGAAGATGGGGTCGAGTGTGTGGCCTGCGATGTGGGTGGGGGAAGTGACCAGTTGTTTAAGTCCGAGGTTGGCTAGGTTGTCCAAGAGGGTGGTGGTGTTGCGGTCTTTGCTATTTTCAAGGTGGAAGTTGAGGTCTCCCAGAAGGATGTAGTCTTTAGAGGGGAGCGCGTGTGGGGTGATGAAGTCCGTGATGTCTTCACTGAATTTTGCGCGGGGTCCTGGTGGTCTGTAGAGGAGGGTGCCTCTGAGTGTGGTCTTGGGGTCGATGTGGATTTGGAAGTGAAGGTGTTCGGAGTTAGCGAGGTTGGCGTCAGAGCTGGTCGAGATGCGGATTGTTTTCTTATGGACGATAGCGATTCCACCTCCTGTATGGTCTGTGCGGTCCTTGCGTGTGATCTTATAGTCGTCAGGGATAGCGATGGCGATGTCTGGGGCGGAGGAGGCGTTCATCCATGTTTCCGTTAGGAAGGCGATGTCAGGAGAGATGGTGTCTAGTAGGTTCCAAAGGTCAATGGCGTGCCTGTGGACCGAGCGGGTGTTGAGAAGGATGCATTCTAGGTGGTTGGGGTCGGGAGTCTGTGTTGTGGACGCAGCGGATATGCTGTCGGTGCCGATGAATCTGCAGGAGAGGCAGGAGAAAGGGCCATGGGTGCGTCCAGGAGCGGCTTGGACGCAGTTGGGGGCGCGGCCGGGGTTGAGGGCTAGGAGGGTGGCAGCATCGTAAGTAATGCGGGGGGGTTGGGCAGCGCGAGGAGCAGGGGGTCTGGCGCTAGGCGCGGTCCAGGCGCGGACGGGCGTAGACGGGCTTACCTTTGGCGCACCTTCGGCGTGTTCGAAGCGCGTGGACGCTGCGCGTGGGGGCATCAGGCATTTAATGGAGAGAGGAGGGGGCGGAGCGTGGGAGGGGCAGCAGCTGGGAGGCGGTAGCAGGGAGGAGGGGCGGGCCAGGGGACACACAACAAGATGGAGGGTCACAGGGCACCGGGGGCTAAAGGAAAAACTTATCAAACCAACACAGCGCGAGGCTGAAATCAACAAACAAACACAATGCAGGCGGAATTATTTAAATAAAAGCAGCGCGAGGCGGAGTGAAAACAGATAACCACAATGCAGGCGGAATTAATTAAATAAAAGCAGTTACAGCTCTGTAGTCTCGGCCAGATCGTCAACAGGAGCTGGGATCAGGGAGCATGGGGGGAGCGACCGTGCTGGAGGAGGTCCAGGTGATCACAGCGCGTCAGAGGAGGTAGGGAGCACTCTGTTCGTGGGTGGGAGGGGCAGCAGCTGGGAGGCGGTAGCAGGGAGGAGGGGCGGGCCAGGGGACACACAACAAGATGGAGGGTCACAGGGCACCGGGGGCTAAAGGAAAAACTTATCAAACCAACACAGCGCGAGGCTGAAATCAACAAACAAACACAATGCAGGCGGAATTATTTAAATAAAAGCAGCGCGAGGCGGAGTGAAAACAGATAACCACAATGCAGGCGGAATTAATTAAATAAAAGCAGCGTGAGGCGGAGTGAAAATAGATAACCACAATGCAGGCGGAATTAATTAAATAAAAGCAGCGCGAGGCGGAGTGAAAACAGATAACCACAATGCAGGCGGAATTAATTAAATAAAAGCAGCGCGAGGCGGAGTGAAAACAGATAACCACAATGCAGGCGGAATTAATTAAATAAAAGCAGTTACAGCTCTGTAGTCTCGGCCAGATCGTCAACAGGAGCTGGGATCAGGGAGCATGGGGGGAGCGACCGTGCTGGAGGAGGTCCAGGTGATCACAGCGCGTCAGAGGAGGTAGGGAGCACTCTGTTCGTGGGTGGGAGGGGCAGCAGCTGGGAGGCGGTAGCAGGGAGGAGGGGCGGGCCAGGGGACACACAACAAGATGGAGGGTCACAGGGCACCGGGGGCTAAAGGAAAAACTTATCAAACCAACACAGCGCGAGGCTGAAATCAACAAACAAACACAATGCAGGCGGAATTATTTAAATAAAAGCAGCGCGAGGCGGAGTGAAAACAGATAACCACAATGCAGGCGGAATTAATTAAATAAAAGCAGCGTGAGGCGGAGTGAAAATAGATAACCACAATGCAGGCGGAATTAATTAAATAAAAGCAGCGCGAGGCGGAGTGAAAACAGATAACCACAATGCAGGCGGAATTAATTAAATAAAAGCAGCGCGAGGCGGAGTGAAAACAGATAACCACAATGCAGGCGGAATTAATTAAATAAAAGCAGTTACAGCTCTGTAGTCTCGGCCAGATCGTCAACAGGAGCTGGGATCAGGGAGCATGGGGGGAGCGACCGTGCTGGAGGAGGTCCAGGTGATCATAATGCTCCTGTGTGCTGTGGCAGACTCAAAAATATTGAAAAACGTCATGATTTCTCTTTCAGCACTTCGTGTAAAACCTTTCACTTTTTGAGTCATACATTTGGCAGAAACATAACCTAGTACCATTAAAATAGTTGTGATGGGGAACATTCATGTGGGGTTAGGACTGGCTCGACCAGAGTGCTTGCTGACTCGGAGGAGTATGGAGTTGACCACCTTGCCTGGTCCGGTGTGGAACCAAGCCAGTGATGCTTTGCTGCAGGCTCATTTGCCCTGATAGCTGGTCAACAATTTGAGGGGGAGGAGGTGAAGAGCTGACTAAGTGTGCCATGAGGCTGGCAGTTCAGTACATCCCTGAGAAATGAGCTTTGAGTCGATGTGGTGTTCCTCTTATACCACGTGCAATTCATCCTCTCCAAAGCCTCAAGAATTCCTGGGTGTGAAGGGCGGCTGATTCTGATTGGGTGCTTGATGGTTTTCCAGAAACTCATGTTCTTGATTGTTCATTGTTGGACTTGGCCCTTCTGGCAGGTTCACCCCTGAACTTTTTGCTTTTTGAATGTGAATTGGTGGTAGTGATTTTTGGGTTCTGCGCACTTTCACTGTGTCCCAGTGGAAAGTGCGTGCGCACTCTGAGTGCGTGGAGTAAGGTTGGCCTGCCCTCCCATGGGAATGCATGGGGAATGTCTGTGTCCCTGGTAGTTTCTGATGCGTGGGGTCTGGTATGTGCGGACTCGTGTGATTGAATGCTGCGCAATGGTGTGTGCAGCGTGCTTGTGTCTAATATGGAAGCGCCACTTCTAGAAGTGTGCCTGTCTTTGCAGTGAATGTGCTGGCTTGTGATTGCTGGAGCTGGCTGGTGTGCCAGGCTCCATGAGTCATGATGGGTCTGCCCCGGTGGTGAGTCTTGAGATTAGCATGTGGCGGTGCACCTGGGACCAGAATAGGGCTGGGCTTTCCGCACACTATGCTGGCTCCGCCCCCTGTGGTGCGACTGATGACCCTAGCCTGGCCAGTGAAAGGAAAGGGTGGTTGAGCACATCACAGAGCTCCAAAACCAGCTGCGACTGGTTTTTCCCCCACCCTGCACCCTGAGACAAAGGAATTTACTGTATAAAAAGGGGCTGTGTCGCCTTACAAAATGTTCTTGTTCCCAACTCGAATCTACTAGGGGCGTGCTGCTGTTGGGGCCATGGGGAAGGCTTGCCACCCTGGGCCCTGCCCAGCCCCTGGATATCCTGGATGCCTGGAAAGCTCTCTGCCTGTGGGGCCCTTCTGCCATGCTTGGGGGGGACTGGAGGACTTTTTCTTTACTGGGAGCTGCCTGCTCCATTTCCCTGCCCCAGGACTCCTTGGACTCCCCAGCGCATTGAGAGCGCTTTATTTGAATTTTGCAGCATGGAGCTGCTCTCTGACCTGCTCGTGATCCGAGCCTTGCAGGTGCCACCCTGCATTATGCCTGCAGTTATATATTTCTATTTACGGGTGCCACCCCGTCTATCTGCCCCATTAGCGAGTGCCCACCTCGCTTCTACGTTTATTGAATGTCTCGAGGGTGCCTACCCCTCGTTATGCGGCGAAACAGGAAGTCAGGCGGCCGGGCGCCTGGAGCGGGGCGGGACTTCTGCTTGCTCCAGGAAGTCCCGCCCGCTGCCGCACCACGATTGGCTGCCGGCCGCCGGCCGGAGAAAGTAAGGCGGGCCGAGTGATGGCTGCCCGGGGCTCCCGTGAGCTGGGGAGAGCCCCGGAGAGAAAAATGTCCCGGAGCCTTGCGGCTCCACCTTAAGTCCCGGTCCCGAGGTGGGGGACTGGGTGAAGACCAAAGCGAAGCGGGCGCCTTGTGAAGGCGGGGCTCCCATGGGGAGAGGGAGCCCTGCCACGCGCTACCGCTGCCGAAGAGAGAGAGCCGCAGACCGCCCCAGAATCGGTGAGTAAAGGCCGGCTGGGGGGAAGTTGAGCGAGGCACCCTGCTGGTGCCCCGCTCTCGAGCAGCCCGCATAGTAGGGGGCTGCTCTGACGTGTCCGTAATGGTGACACGGGCCCAGAGGGGCCCAGGCTTTGTTGTGTAAGGGGGGTGATGTCGGGGCACATGATCGGTGCCCGCCCCTGGGCCCCCACCGCTGTTGTTGGCCCCCCTCATTGCTCCTAGAGCCTAGAAGGTTCCAACCATTGGGGACACGGATTAGGTTCAAAGCCTGCGGGCTCCAACGAGGCCCCAAGTGTTTCAGGGTCGTGGTTGCCTCATTTTATTCCTCAGAGCCCCGTGGCTCCAACGGTGGCCTCAGTTATCTAAAGGGCCCCAGTGGGAGGGCCAGAGCGGTCCAATGATGAGCGTATTTTGTCCAGAGCCTAGAGGGCTCCAACAGTTGGCACAGTTTTGTCCTAGGGCCAGTGAGGGCCCTGTCACAGTTTTGTTGATTCTCCAGCTGCCCAGCAAGTAGTGGGCAGCTGCACCGTTTAGGTCTTCCTTCCTAGGGACATGTGTTCTCTGGACTCAGGAGTGAGTCACACTCCTTCATCCCTACCCTGGCCGTCCCCAGCTGCGCAACAAGTCAAGTCAAGTCAAAGAATTTATATAGCGCACTACATACCCAGAGGGTCTCAAGGCGCTTAGGGAGGGGAGGAGGATTATTTGTCAAATATCCACGTTTTAAGTTGCTTTCTGAATGCTAGGTGGTTCTGGGTAAGGCGAAGGTAAGTAGGGAGTGAGTTCCATGTTTTAGCAGCCAAGTATGAGAAGGATCTGCCTCCCATGGTGGTCTTGTTGATGCGAGGTACAGTGGCGAGGGCTTGGCTGGAAGAACGTAGTTGGCGGGATGGGGTGTAGAAGGACAGTCGTGAGTTGAGGCCTTCTGGTCCGATGTCGTAGAGTGATTTGTGTGCGTGGGTTAGCAGTCGGAAAGTGATTCTCTTATTGACGGGTAGCCAGTGGAGGTCTTTTAGGTGACCAGAGATGTGTTCGTTGCGCGGGATGTCTAATATGATCCTGGCTGAGGCGTTTTGGATTCGTTGGAGTTTCTTCTGGAGTTTAGCGGTAGTACCTGCGTAGAGGGTGTTTCCGTAGTCCAGTCGGCTCGTTACCAGAGCATGGGTGACTGTTTTCCTGGTTTCGGTGGGGATCCAGCGAAATGTTTTTTTGAGCATGCGAAGAATGTTGAAGCAGGATGAGGATACGGCGCTGACTTGTCTGTTCATTGAGAGTGAAGAATCCAGGATGACGCCTAGGTTCCGTGCGTGGTCTGTCGGGATGGGTGCTTTTCCAAGGGCTTCCGGCCACCAAGAGTCGTCCCATGCAGAGGGGGATGTACCTAATATGAGGACTTCTGTTTTATCTGAGTTCAGTTTCAGACGGCTGTGTTTCATCCATTCGGCAACTTCTTTCATTCCTTCGTGTAGGTTAGTTTTGGCGGTGCTGGGGTCATTGGTGAGAGAAAGGATTAGTTGAGTGTCATCCGTGTAAGAGATGATGTTGCGGTTGTGTTGGCGGGCGATGGTCGCGAGGGGGCTCATGTATACGTTGAAGAGGGTGGGGCTGAGTGAGGATCCTTGTGGTACGCCACAGATGACTTCAGTGGCCTCGGACTTGAATGCTGGAAGGCGGACTCTCTGGGTTCTTCCGGTGAGGAACGAGGTGATCCATTCAAGTGCTTTTCCTTGTATTCCGATGTTATTGAGGCGTTGTAAAAGGGTGCTGTGGCAGACTGTGTCGAATGCTGCAGAGAGGTCGAGGAGGATGAGGGCGACTGTGTCTCCATTGTCCAGTAGAGTTCGAATGTCGTCTGTTGCTGCGATGAGGGCGGTCTCAGTGCTGTGTTTTGCTCGGAAGCCAGATTGTGAGGAGTCGAGGGATTTGTTGGCTTCGAGGAAAGCGGCGAGCTGGTTGTTGACAGCTTTCTCGATTACTTTGGCCGGGAATGGAAGGAGCGAGATGGGGCGGTAATTTTTTAGTTTGGTGGGGTCCGCTGTGGGTTTTTTCAGAAGGGCGGTGAGTTCAGCGTGTTTCCAGCTTTCCGGGAAGGATGCAGAGTTGAAGGAGCAGTTGATGACGTCTCGGAGGTGCGGTGCTATGACGGAGTCTGCTTTGTTGAAGATGTGGTGAGGACATGGGTCTGTGGGGGATCCTGAGTGGATGGAGTTCATCAGGCGGATGGTGTCTTCAGTGGAGATTGGGTTCCAGTCGTTAAGGGTGTTCACGGGGGGAGAATGTTCGGCATATGGTTGGGTGGGTTGGTCTCCGGGTTGGTTGTCGAAGCTGTTGTGGATGTCTGTAATCTTGTTGTGGAAGAATGAGGCTAGGGAGTCGCAGAGGGCTTGAGAGGGGGTGATGTCGTTGGAGTTGGCCGAGGGATTGGAGAATTCCTTGACGATGTTGAAAAGTTCCTTGCTGTTGTGGGCGTTGTTGTCAAGTCGATCCTTGAGTGCTGTTTTCTTGGCCTTTCGGATTAGTTGGTGGTGTGTGCGGGTGGCGTTTTTGAAGGCGTCCTTGGTGCTAGTGGTTGGGTCTTTTTTCCAGGCCTTTTCAAGGGAGCGGCAGAGTTTCTTGGACTTCATGAGATCATCGTTGAACCATGAGGCCTTCTTGTTGCCAGGTTTGCTTTGACGTTTTTTCAGTGGTGCTAAGGTGTCGGCGGTGTTGGATAACCATAGGGTGAAGTTGGCGGCGGCTTGGTCTGGGTTAGAAGAGTGGGCTGGGGTGTTTAGAAGGAGCGATGAGGAGATCTGGTCGATGGTGATTTTGTTCCAGTTTCTTTGCAGAGTTGGTTGGAGGTGGTTGATGGGTTTTGGCTTGTTGTAGGTGAAGTGAACGCAGCTGTGGTCAGTCCAGAGGAGATCCGTAGTGTGGCTGAAGGAGACATGATTGCTGGAGGTGAAGATGGGGTCGAGTGTGTGACCTGCGATGTGGGTGGGGGAAGTGACCAGTTGTTTAAGTCCGAGGTTGGCGAGATTGTCCAAGAGGGTGGTGGTGTTGCGGTCGTTGATCTTTTCAAGGTGAAAGTTGAGGTCTCCCAGAAGGATGTAGTCTTTGGAGGGGAGCGCGTGTGGAGTGATGAAGTCCGTGATGTCTTCACTGAATTTTGCGCGGGGTCCTGGTGGTCTGTAGAGGAGGGTGCCTCTGAGCGTGGTCTTGGGGTCGATGTGGATCTGGAAGTGAAGGTGTTCGGAGTTGGCGAGGTTGGCGTGGGAGCTGGTTGAGATGCGGATTGATTTCTTATGGACGATAGCGATTCCTCCTCCTGTGTGGCCGGTACGGTCCTTGCGAGTGATCTTATAGTCTTCAGGGATGGCAATGGTGATGTCAGGGGCGGAGGAGGCGTTCATCCAAGTTTCCGTTAGGAAGGCGACGTCTGGAGAGATGGTGTCTAGTAGATTCCATAGGTCAATGGCGTGTCTGTGGACCGAACGGGTGTTGAGAAGGATGCATTGTAGGTGGTTGGGGTCGGGAATCTGTGGTGTGGTCGTAGCGGAGATGTTGTCGGTGCGCTGAATTTGCAGGAGTAGCAGGAGAAAGGTCCATTGGTGTGTCCAGGAGCGGCTCGGACGCAGTTGGGGGCGCGACCGGGGTTAAGGGCTAGGAGGGTGGCGGCATCGTAGGTAATGCGGGAGGGCTGGGAGGGACGGGGGCCAAGGGGTCTGGCGCTGGGCGCGGTCCAGGCGCGGACGGGCGTAGACGGGCTTACCTTTGGCGCACCTTCAGCGCGGGTTGGGCGCGTACGCTGCGCGTATAAACGCTGCGCGCGGGAACTACTGTCATATATGGATAGTGGAGGGGGAGGGGCGAGGGAGGGGTCAGCTGGGAAGCAGGAGCGGGGTGGAGCTCAGGTCAGGGGGGCACAACAACAACAACTAAAATGGCCGCAGGGATTCTAGTTTCAGGATTGGGCTGACCACTCGTGAATGGCGCTAAGCTGACGGTAATGGCGCTGGTACAATCAATCAGGCACGATTTTACAGGCAGCACAGATAATTGTTTAGTTAAAGCGCACCTTGGCAGACAAGCGCTACGAGTATTTTCTAGGCAAGTGAAATAATTATGAGGAACAAGGCGAGGCAGTCTAGCGCAAGCAGTGATATTATAATGATAAACAAGGCGAGGCAGGCTAGCGCTACGATCTATGTGCAATTAATTAAATAATTAATCCGGTTAATGCGAGCACGGCAGGTTAAGCACTTAGCAGTCTGGCGGTGCAGCGAAGCAGGGATCAGCAGGGAGCAGCGTTGGAGCGACCTCTTCTGGGAGGAGCAGGGCGAACGCTTAGTGCCAGCTGCAGCGTTTAGGCCCTGTTCTGTCCCTGTCCTCAGCTGCCCAGCAAGTAGTGGGCAGCTGCTACGTTTAGGTTTTTGGCGCAGTGGCGCAACCTGGACTTTGTTGTGAATGATGTGCTTCTTAGGGTGCTAGGAAGTGTACTGTGTGTTGTACGTTTTGTGACCCTGTGTTCTGGTACCTCTGAATGTGTTTTTATGCATCATGTACAAAGTTGCTTTCCTTACACTGCTGAATGTATGTTTATGCATCATGTGTTTTCTTTCCCTACACCTCTGAATGTTGTGATGCATCATGTGTAATATTCTTATGCCTATACCCCTAGATGTATGGTGATACTTAGGTGGTTGTTCTTCCTAGTACAGGTGTTGCTAGTGAGGTCCTGGTTCCCTGCGTGACATTCTCCTAAGGTGGTTAGGGTTGCTTAGGTGGTACTTACATCTTACCAGTAGTTACTGGTTGTGTGCTCTATGTTTCATTTTTGTCCTACAGTGATTGTTATTCTATAATCTACAAGTGCATATTCCTGACAGTGGTCACTATGGCCCTGTCCTGTACATAATCCCCTGTAAATTCTGCCCATGCCTGTTGGCACATTGTAAAGTGTGTGTTTCTATTTAATGTGTTTTGCAATACCAAGGCTATTTTTACATAAACCTTGTGTGGAGTTCCTTTTGTAGGGGGCCTGGGATGTTGTTGGTGGTGGGTGCGTGCGCAAATGCTTTACACATCGCCTCTGAAATAGGCCTGACTGCTTGTGCCGAGCTACCAATAGGGTGAGCAGGGGTTATCTTGCTGGGTGACTTCCTTGCCCTGACGTAGGAATGGTGGTTTCTGCGTGGCTTTGGCGCAAGCCTCAGCCAAACCGAAATCCCATTTCTAACATTCATGTTTGTCAGTAGTTAATTAAATACGCCCAGGGGTCTTATCTCTTCAGTGACTCAAGCTGCAACAAAGGTTTCTTTGTCGTTACAAATAAATATGAACGGCCGACGAGCCTCTGTAGGTCAAAGAATGGAAGGGCTGGGGAACTGTCATTCATCTCACTGCTAAGCAGAGCAGTGTCATGCTTCATCCTCCATCAGGCCTCTGAATTTAACCAACATCATTCAGAACACTAGGACTTTAGAGCCCATCCTTTTAATGAGTAAAGCAAAACTACAGGTCCCATAAGCAATAGTGGTGGAAGGTGTCACGCATGACCTGGGGCAACATCCGATTCAGCACATCCAGTTCCATTTTCTAAGTATTTGACACAATATTGAATTTAAAACCTTTGTTTTTTATGGTCATGAGTCACCAGAATACAAAAAATGTGTCTTTTATTTTCAAGGTCAATTAAGTATGGTCACCAGCTCGGAAGCTCAGTTAATTCTTCAGTATTTGTCATTGATCTCCACGTGTGGCTGGTTTGGGTCTGCCCCCTGCATCTATCCCGATAATTCGCACAGGTAAGGAGCTTGAAGAAGCAACATCATAACCCGATACTCGTCTGTAAAAAGTGCGCTCTGATACAGGTATCCTATAATTTTTGTGAAACAAGCAAGCGCCAATATCTGCTATGTACATTTGTTAAAATAAAACACAATCAAATCACAGTATACTGTTCCGGAGGTTCAGTCCCAGAGACATTATCTGTAACTGAACGCAGTCACCCTAGGAAGCTTGTGCTTTTAAGGCAAGTTGCGTTCACTCACCTGATGGTGACATGCTTAATCATTGAGCTATACACCTCACCAGGCCGGGGCTACAATGCCTGGCGGGCACCACACGAGGGCACTTTGTCGGAGATCTTTTAATAAGTACGCCGTATGAGCATAGTAGGACAGAGGATGTTGTGTCATAAGATGTGAGAAAGTCAGAAAATAAGATCAACTATCGACCAGTTGGGGGGGTGCTAGAGAGCCCAGAGCAAGATGGACACACATTAGTGGAGCTCTGCTGGTCAGGGCCCAACATCCTATATTATTCTGCCTTCTACGAGTCCATCCTGTACTCCATTAGGTTGGAGGAAAAAGTCTTACCTGTGGGCGATCGTTTGCTCAGCTCTGTCTATCTCGAAAATGGGTCTGTTTGTTGAAGACAATGTTTGGTGCTGAACATTTCTTCGGCATGTTGGTGGTAGAGCAGGCGCATAGGTCCCTTGTGCCGCGCCCGGTCCCAGGGGCGGCTCCACATCCGATTATAGCAAGATTTCTTAATAATAGGGATCGAGATGTGGCGCTTCGGATGGCATGGGAAATCGGCACTACAAGGTATCAGGGAACAGAGATACAGCCCTATCTGGATTTCACGACAGCTGTTCAGCAAGCCCAGCAGGAATTTCAACAGGTCAAGAAGAAGTTGCAAACGCTTGCAATCCAGTATGCGATGCCCTACCCGGCCCGGCTCAAGATCCAACCCGGCAGCAAGCCGAGGATCTTCACGACTCCTAAGGATGCACCACATTTCATCAAACAAATTGATCGTAAAGCCTCGCCGATGACGGAGGGTGGAAAAGCAGATGTAGGGGACTGATGAGGCTGTGAAGGTGCTGCAGATCACCTCAGTAGTTCTGCTGTGTTACATGCTGGAACATGATTAGAGCCAACAGCTTCGATATCTGAACGTTCTCTGTTGTTTGCTGTTGTAGGTATATGGTAAGGTATGGGCTCACATCTTGCCACATCAAGCTGGCTGATACATGCACCTATAACGTTCGGATTGTATGTCAGTAATGAGCCTGTTTGCGTTTTCTTTGCTGTTTTCTCTTTATTTTACTTGTTGTACACGTGCTGTATTATGTTAATTGTCCGTTGCTCCTTGATGTCTAGCGTACTTGCTGATCCTTCATGGATACAGTCAGCAAAGGAATGACAGACGCTATACATGCTATGGAGGGTGGGAATTGACGGCGGATAGCCTTAACGTTGTGGACTCCAGACTGTCATTGATTACTGTGTGTTTTTTTCAATTTTTTACCGTTTTTACTACAATATGCTACAGCTAGTTCGATTGAAGGGGGCTATGATTATGGCTCTGACCCCCTGCTTACAATAGGGGGGGCATTTGGGCTACTAGCTTTCCCCAAAAGGGAACTCCCCTAGCAGTTTAGCTTTTGTTCCTGGGGTGTGAGCAGGTTCTCTGCTTTTGGTGGGCGGGGGCAGGGGTTTTGTTTTGTTATGTTTCTTCTGATGGGGCTGCGGGCATGATTGGGATGCCTGTGTGGGTGGGGGGACTGAAAGAGGGCTTGTTTATATGTATTGTTATGCTGTACAGAATGCAATATGCCAGGCAGAATGATTTATAAAGACAGCATGCAACATTACAGTGGGATATGATAATTGAACTTAATGTGAATGGTAGCTGAGTTGGGCAAACTTACATGGATAACGTGGAACGTCAGGGGCCTCAATAGTCCAAAGAAAACGAGACAGGTGCTTGCCTTCTTGGATAGGCATAATGTACAAGTGGCGTTTCTGCAAGAGATCCATCTGACTAAACAGATGGCCGAGAAGGTAGCCACGAAGTGGGCTGAGTTTAAGTGGGCCTCCAGTTATTCCTCCTATGCAAGAGGCGTCATGCTATTGATTAAGAAAGGCTGCCCCTTCCAGGCGACTCATGTGCACGCGCTTTTCTCCCGAGCCTCAGCATCACACTTCAAAGGAATTCCTTCCGCTCCTTATCTTCTCAGGCACTTAGCGTCTACGTGTGTCTCCCAGGCTCCTCACAGTGCCATATGTCCTCAGGGCATCACACTTCTAACGTGAACGACCGTCTGCTCCTTGGAATGTTGGCATGGTTGCCCAGTGCTGCCTGATCTTCTTCAAAGGCAGCTTGTAACCCGAGCTGCCCTCTGCCTTTGCATTCTGAACTCTTTCTTGGATTTCACACGCAGTCCATAGCGCTTCCTTCTACCTTTCACCTGGCACACACACACACCACCAGCCATCAGTGCACGATTTCACCAGGCATACACATCACCGGCCGTCAGTGCACACTCTCACCAGACACAGACACCATCAGCCAGCAGTGCACGCATTCACCAGGCATACACACCACCATCAGAGGCACACACACACCACCAGCCATCAGTGCATGCTTTCACCAGGCACACACACATCACCAGCCATCAGTGCACGCTTTCACCAGGCACACACACACACACACACACCACCAGACATCAGTGCACGCTTTCACCAAGCATACACACACACCACCAGCCATCAGTGCACCCTTTCACCAGGCACACACACACCACCAGCCATCAGTGCACGCTTTCACCAGGCACACACACACACACCATCAGCCATCAGTGCACGCTTTCACCAGGCATACACACACACCACCAGCCATCAGTGCACGCTTTCACCAGGCATACACACCACCGGCCGTCAGTGCACGCTTTCACCAGGCATACACACCACCGGCCATCAGTGCACGCTTTCACCAGGCACACACACATCACCAGCCATCAGTGCACGCTTTCACCAGGCACACACACACACACACACACCACCAGACATCAGTGCACGCTTTCACCAGGCATACACACACACCACCAGCCATCAGTGCACCCTTTCACCAGGCACACACACACCACCAGCCATCAGTGCACGCTTTCACCAGGCACACACACACACACCATCAGCCATCAGTGCACGCTTTCACCAGGCATACACACACACCACCAGCCATCAGTGCACGCTTTCACCAGGCATACACACCACCGGCCGTCAGTGCACGCTTTCACCAGGCATACACACCACCGGCCGTCAGTGCACGCTTTCACCAGGCACACACACCACCGGCCGTCAGTGCACGCTTTCACCAGGCACACACGCACACTACCAGCCATCAGTGCATGCTTTCACCAGGCATACACTCCACCGCCCGTCAGTGCACGCTTTCACCTGGCACACACACACACCACCAGCCATCAGTGCACGATTTCACCAGGCATACACACCACCGGCCGTCAGTGCACACTCTCACCAGGCACAGACACCATCAGTCATCAGTGCACGCATTCACTAGGCATACACACCACTGGCCGTCAGTGCACGCTTTCACCAGGCACACACACACACCACCAGCCATCAGTGCACGCTTCCACCAGGCATACACACCATTCGGCCCTCAGTGCACACTCTCACCAGGCACAGACACCATCAGCCATCAGTACACACATTCACCAGGCATACACACCACCGCCGTCAGTGCACGGTTTCACCAGGTACACACACACACCACCAGCCATCAGTGCACTCTTTCACCAGGCATACACACCAACGGCTGTCAGTGCACGCTTTCACCAGGCACACACACCACCGGCCGTCAGTGCACACTCTCAACAGGCACAGACACCATCAGTCATCAGTGCAGCTTTCACTGGGCACAAACACCACCAGCCGTCAGTACACGCCTCCACCAGGCACACACACCACCAGACATCAGTGCACGCTTTCACCAGGCATACACACACACCACCAGCCATCAGTGCACCCTTTCACCAGGCACACACACACACACCACCAGCAATCAGGGCACGCTTTCACCGGGCGCACACACACACCCCACCAGTGCACGCTTTCACCAGGCATACACACACACCACCAGCCATCAGTGCACACTTTCATCAGGCATACACACCACCGGCCGTCAGTGCACGCTTTCACCAGGCATACACACACACCACCAGCCATCAGTGCTCCCTTTCACCAGGCACACACACACACACACCACTAGCCATCAGTGCACGCTTTCACCAGGCATACACACCACCGCCCGTCCATGCACGCTTTCACCTGGCACGCACGCACACACCACCAGCCATCAGTGCACGATTTCACCAGGCATACACACCACCGGCCGTCAGTGCACACTCTCACCAGGCACAGACACCATCAGCCATCAGTGCACACATTCACCAGGCATACACACCACCACCGTCAGTGCACGGTTTCACCAGGCACACACACACCACCAGCCATCAGTGCACACTTTCACCAGGCATACACACCACCAGCCATCAGTGCACGCTTTCACCAGGCATACACACCACCGGCCGTTAGTGCACACTCTCAACAGGCACAGACACCATCAGTCATCAGTGCACGCTTTCACTGGGCACAAACACCACCAGCCGTCAGTACACGCTTCCACCAGGCACACACACCACCAAACGGCAGTGCACGCTTTCACCAGGCACACACACACACACCACCAGCCATCAGTGCACACTTTCACCAGGCATACACACCACCGGCCATCAGTGCACGCTTTCACCAGGCACACACACACACCACCAGCCATCAGTGCACGCTTTCACCAGGCATACACACCACCGGCCGTCAGTGCACACTCTCACCAGGCACAGACACCATCAGTCATCGGGGCACGTTTTCACCGGGCACAAACACCACCAGCCGCCAGTGCATGTTTCCACCAGGCACACACCACCACCAGCTATCAGTGCACGCTTTCATCAGGCACACACACCACCAGCTATCAGTGCACGCTTTCACCAGGCACACACCATCAGCTGTCAGTGCACGCTTTCACCAGAGACGCATACTACCAGCCATCAGGGCACGCTTCCACCAGGCACACACACCACCAGCCGGCCAGGCGCACACACACACCATCAGCCCAGTGCACGCTTTCACCAGGCATACACACCACCGGCCATCAATGCACACTTTCACTGGGCACAGACACCATCAGTCATCAGTGCACGCTTCTACCAGGCACACACAACCAGCCATCAGTGCACGCTTTCACAAGACACACACACACACACCGCCAGCCATTTATTTATTTATTTATTAATAAAAAATTTAAAGCGCGAACAATGGCCCTTGGGCGTCTAGGTGCTAGGATATCTGCAGAATTTAACCGGTGAAGGAAGGAGAGGGTCTACTGATTAAAAAGCCAGGTCTTAAGTTGTTTGCGAAAAGACCAGAGTGAATGGCTTGATTTAATCGAGGGAGGCAGTGTATTCCAAAGTTTAGGGGCTGAAACAAGAAATCTTCTGTCTCCCCATGAAACAGATTTGCTGCGTGGCACCACGAGATCATTTAGGCTGGAGGAACGTAGAGTTCTGGAAGGACAGTAGGGAATCAAATTTTGGGTAAAGAAAGCAGGTCCCATGTTGTGCAAGGCCTTGAACACTATGCAGAGAACTTTAAATTTTATCCTATTCCTTATAGATAGCCAGTGTAGTTCTCTGATAGTTGCAGAAGCGGAGTGGTATTTGGGGATTCTGCCCAGGAGCCTAGCTGCTGAGTTTTGGATTCGTTGCATTTTATTCAAAACTCCTTCTTGTGCATTCAAGAACAGAGCATTGCAGTAATCCAAGGTCGGCAATACTAGTGAGGTGACCAACGTTTTGCCAGCTGAATCGGGAAGGAAAGGAAGGATTTTCTTAATTAATCTCAATTTATGAAAGCGGCAGACGTGATCTGGTTAGCATGGGGGAGAAAGGTGAGAGGGTCGTCAAAAATGACTCTGAGATTCCTCACCTTGCTAACAGGCTCCGGGGGAGGGCCCAGTGACGCGGGCCACCAACAAGAGGACCATTCCGGGGTCAGATGACCAAAAATGACTACTTCCGTCTTGTCGGAATTTAATTTTAGGCAATTGGAAGCCATCCAATTCCCAATTGCCAACATGCCCTGATTGAGATCATCGGCTTTTTTGTGGCCATCATTCTTGATGGCAAGGACCAACTGTGTGTCAGGAGGTGAGGCTCATCCCGTGTGCACGAATGGTATTGGCAAGGTCCGACACATAGATATTAAAAAGTGTCGGACTAAGGGATGAGCCTTGAGGAACCCCACATGGCAGAGACAAGGTGGAAGAATGGAACAAGCCCATTGTAACCACCTGAGTCCTATTGGCCAAAAAGGAGGCCAGCAGTTTCCTGGCGTTGTGTTGGACACCTATGTTTTCGACACGGTCGATCAAAATAACATGATCGACCGTGTCGAAAGCCGCCGACAGGTCAAGCAGTATTAGAACTGCAGTCCCCCTGGCATCCCGGATGGATCTAATATCATCCGCGGCTTTGATCAAAGCCGTCTCCGTCCCATGATATTGGTGAAAGCCAAACTGGGAGTCGTCGAGAAGATGATGTTCCTCTAAAAAGGCCGAAAGGTGTGAGTTCAAAGCCTTTTAGGCTATTTCTGCTAAGATTGGAAGGTTGGCGATCGGTCGATAGCTCTTTAATTCTTCCATATCAAGATGAGGTTTCTTTAACAGTGGTTTGATGAGAGTCTGTTTTAAAGTGACTGGGTAAATACCTGAGGTGAACAAATAGAAGTGATGACAGGAAGCACCACTTCGATGACAGGAAGTAGTACTTTGAGAGGACATGGATCAAGAGCAGAACCCGATTTTATTGTGGATATAATGTCCGCGACCTGAGAACTGGAGATGTCATTGAACTGAGAGAGAGTAGGTCCCGTCCGAGAGATTATCGGCGAATTAAAGGGGGAATTAGTGTTGTTTGTGAAGGCGGAATAGATGTCATTAACTTTGCCGTAAAAGAAATTGGCCAAGGCGTCACATAGAGACTGAGAGGGTGGGGGGGTTACGTTAGAAGAGTAACCAGCTAGCTGTTTGGTAGTTTTGTACAGTGCCTTGTTGGAGTTTTTGGCTAGTTCGATTCTGTCGCTAAAGAACTTTTTCTTAGCCTCGCTAATCATAGATTTATATATAGCCAGCATTTCTTTATACTTCATTTTGGCCTCAGCAGAGTAGTCTTTCCGCCAGTGCCTCTCTTTGTTCCTACATTGTTGTTTCTGATTTCTTAGAGCCTCTGAATACCAGGGGGCCGAAGGAGCAGATCTATTACGAGATCGTTGTTTAAGAGGGGCCAGATGGGTGGCTGCGGAGCCCACCCACTCATTAAATTGTGTAATGGCGGTATTGGGATCGGCTGAAAGGGTGGGGATAGAATTAGTCAAAAGAGTTTTCAGGCTGGCAGGGTCAATATTGTTCCATGCCAGGAAAGGCTGACGTGGGATGGAATGTTGTTTAGGAGAGCCGGAATCTTGAGTCGTCAAAGATGCCATGATGACATGATGATCTGACCATGTGATGGGGAGGATTTGGGAAACCTGTACCAGGATTTACAGGAATCCAAAGGAAAATAGAATAGAATTTGGAAATTAGTTATTCAGCAAAGATGACTAGTTGAGCTCAAACCGACAAAGAATATATTTTTATTTTATTTTATTAAGTGAAGATTTCCCTTTTTCCCTGCCTATTTAAAGGTGTGCCAATTATTAGGGGACAACGAAGGTATCTATGCTTTGTTCTAAATAGATCTGATAGAAATGATCTATATTTATGCCATAAGAGTGACTGGTTAGACTCAGACTGACAGATACTGGCATGTTTATTTTGTTGAGTTGGAAATGATTTTTCCTACCTATTTTGAAATGTTCTAACTATTAAACAATAACAACAGGAAAAGACTCCTCTTTCTAGATGGATGTGATGGGGGTTGACTGTGTTATCCGTTGAGCAGAAGAAAACATTGTGAATACTTACCATATATAGATGCTTTAGGATGTTGAAAGAAGAAACAATGTAGAGACAGGTCCAAACAAAGTCTCTGCACCAGGTCTTTTTGTCTATATTTGCCCGAAAATAAAAAGTCAAAAGCCAATAGATTAGCTGTTATGTTGGTATTGAGATGAAAAGTCCGGCCTATCCAAGCCAATCAGAGTGATTCAATAAGAGGACATGTGATTATGGAGTCATAAACTGAAAGATGACTAAAGGGATACTTGGTCTCTTGTGGTTAAATACACGCCTACCTACAGGGAATAATTACCAACCCGAGAGCATATATGTTTAAAAGAGATATACCTATACCCACAAAGCTAACACAATCTATTCATAACACAAGTAACTTCATGCTTCAAAATATACAGTAACATGATATCGGAGCAATGCTAGTCAGAAGATGGTTAAACGCTCACGGCTGACATCTGCAGAGGTCTTTCGGCCGCAGTTCCAATCACGACAACGAAAGCCAGACTTTTGAGGTCAACAGATTACCATTAACGAGGGCAAAAGAGATAGCGCTTGTCTCTACTTGTTTGCTAAATGTGATCCTTCCATTGAATTGCTGTGTTTTGCTAAATGTAATCTTCTACTTGCTTTCTTTACTTTTTGTTTACTATCTTTCTGTTTCTCCATACTACGTGTCACTTGTTCTAATTGCTCTCATCATAAAGAACAACAACTACACACAAAGGACAGCTCTGTAAATATGCAATTCACAAGTCGCCTTTCAACAACACTATGAATTCTGTTCTGAAAAATACAAATATACAACCTCTGCCTTGCACCCTTATCGCCCCCCACTTGCACCCTTCTCCCCCTCTGCCATGTACCCTTCTCCACCTCCGCCTTGTTGTGGTATGTTGTGAAGTCCGAGCCCCTCCACACTCTATCTATCTATCGCCCTCACTCTATCTATCTATCTATCTATCTATCTATCTATCTATCTATCTATCTATCTATCTATCTATCTATCTATCTATCTATCTATCTATCTATCTATCCATCGCCCTCACTCTATCTATCTATCGCCCTCACTCTATCTATCTATCTATCTATCTATCTATCTATCTATCTATCTATCTATCTATCTATGGCCCTCTATCTATCCATCGCCCTCACTCTATCTATCGATCACCCTTACTCTATCTATCTATCTATCTATCTATCTATCTATCTATCTATCTATCTATCTATCTATCTATCTATCTATCGCCCTCACTCTATCTATCTATCGCCCTCACTCTATCTATCTATCTATCTATCTATCTATCTATCTATCTATCTATCTATCTATCTATCTATCTATCTATCTATCTATCTATCTATCTATCTATGGCCCTCTATCTATCCATCGCCCTCACTCTATCTATCGATCACCCTTACTCTATCTATCTTTCTATCTATCTATCTATCTATCTATCTATCTATCTATCTATCTATCTATCTATCTATGGCCCTCTATCTATCCATCGCCCTCACTCTATCTATCGATCACCCTTACTCTATCTATCTTTCTATCTATCTATCTATCTATCTATCGTCCTCACTCTATCTATCCATCGCCTTCACTCTGTCTATCTATCGCCCTCACTCTATCTATCTATCGCCCTCACTCTATCTATTGCCCCACTCTAGCTCTCTGTCGCCCTCACTCTATCTATCTATCTATCTATCTATCTATCTATCTTTCTATCTATTTAGACTGGTTAGAGGCGGCAGACCCGAGAGCAGAGGACGGCCCGGGACCAGGGTTCGATTCCCGGCGCGGCAGGTTTCTGGACCAGGGTCAGCGGACTCGATAATTCTCTCGCCTCGGTGCCCACTCTGATCAGCGATCACACTCGGCAACTCTGGGCATTAGCTTGCCTCATCTTCACTAACGGCCCCACCAGACCGCCGGGGATGCCTGGTCTCACCCTGGAGATACCCATTAAGGGACCATCTCTCAGGGAAGCCAGGAAGGGTTTCGCAGCGGTCGAAGCGCCTTGGGAACCTACGGGTAAGTAGTGCGCTATATAAATGCCAATACATTTACATTTACATCTATCTATCTATCGACATCACTCTATCACCCTCTATCTATCGCACTCACTATCTAGCTATCGCCCTCACTTTATCTCTCTATAGCCCTCACTCTATCTATCTATCGCCCTCACTTTATCTCTCTATAGCCCTCACTCTATCTATCTATCGCCCTCACTTTATCTCTCTATAGCCCTCACTCTATCTATCTATCGCCCTCACTTTATCTATCTATTTTTCTTTAATCTGTTTATTGGTTTTTCAACACAGAGAGCATTGAGAGATAAAGAAAAAAGAAAAAACAAACATACATGGGTTGGAGCTTGAGGTAGCATAGTCATAGATGTAAATAGGTACAATGAATGTATATTGCAATTCGCTATCGTAGGCAACAATTACATTACGTCATCAGGGTGAGCACATTGTATGGTGGCAAGGTACATTGTCAAGGGGAAAGCATGCACAGTATGGATTAAACTACATAAACACATACGAGGTGAGGGCACAACATGAGCAATAGTAGATATAGTGTGGACTGACAGCTATTCTTGACAGGTTGTGCTATCTTTTGGGGCATATACTTAGGTACGGGGCTGATGAACCGGTCTAGAAGAACATTAGTGTGTCAGTAGGTGGCGGGCGACACAATGCGTCACCTGGCATCAGTGGGGTTACGGGCGGCATCTTCCTCTGGGCCATCCTCCTCATCCGTCTGGGCAAGTAGGTAGCTGACCAGGGGACCCCATATGTCTTTAGGTTGACTTGTGATTGGTAGTATTTCAGTGAAGGTTACGTGTTGCTCTTGGCTATAGGTCATGTTGGCTAGCCATTCCTTGAATTTAGGGGCTCTGCCACGGCCCCATCGGCATGCTATTTGCCGCTTTGCCAAGAGCAGTGCAATATCCAAGAATTTCCTGCTGGATTCAGGGATGTGCGGCGTGTAACCAAGGAGCATAAGTAATGGATCGAGAAGTATGGACTCCCCTGTCATAGTCACGAGGGCGTCGTGCACCTGTTGCCAGTAGAGGCGAACAGGGGGGCACTCCCAAGCGAGATGCAAGAACCCTGCATGTTCTGCGCGGCAGCGCTCACATCTGTCATTATCAGTCAGTCGGAACTTATGTTTCTTAACCGGGGTGTAGTAAAGTCGTTGTAGGAACTTATAATGTATTATCTTAAGTCTACTGCTACCCGATATTTGAGCCGTGAGGGCACAGCAGTAGTGCCATTGTTCATTGCTGAGTTTGATCGCTAAGTCAGTGTCCCAGTGTAGTCGAGCCCTGGTTTCAGACATCGGAATATTCGCCCTGAGATGTCGATAGAGACCAGATACTAAGGGTGAACCATCTTGTGAACATAGCATGAAATGTAGTGGTTGTGTGTTTTCAGGTTCACTGGGGAAATCAGGTAGGATATCTTTCATCCCTTGGCGTAAGCACAGATAGTAAAATACATCAAGTGGAGTGCGGACATGGGAGGCGAAGAATAGCTCCGCAGTCTTGAATAGCCCGTCTGAGAAGAGGTCACCCCAACATGCGATGCGCACGCGTTCGCAGAGTAATCGGAAGCCACGTTCCTGTAGAAGGGCAAGGTTAGGATGATATGTCAGTGGTAACTGAGAGGAGTACAGTAGGCGGCAAGATAGACTCTTAGCTATACGGCGCCAAGCATCCAGAGTACATGAGACGGAGGTAAGTGGTGTCATTATAGATGATTCTGGGCAATGGAGGAGTCCATTGAGTGGGAGGGGATGAACGATCCAGTCCTCCACTGCCAGTTGTGGCATGAAGGGGGTGGGGAACATTCAATGATAAGCATAATGTGCTTGCACGCTCAGGTAATAAGCCTCAAAATCTGGGACATCGAAGCCTTCTTTGTCGTATGGCTGTGTCAGTGCAGACCATTTAAGCCTCGGACCCTTGCCCCCCCAGAACAAGCGACATAATTCTGATTTCAGTGTTTTAAAGAAGAAGGCACCCGGATAGTAAGGTATGTTAAGAAAGAGGTAGAGAAAACAGGGAAGGACAATCATTTTGATAAGGGACGCTCTGCCAGCCATGGAGAGCGGGAGGGCGATCCAGTGGTCCACCGACGCGGTGAGCTTCGTGATTGCCACGCCGTAATTGGAGCGTAGAGTTTCATCTTTATCACGCGAGATCTGTATCCCGAGGTATCGCAGGCCCGACCTGCACCACTCAAGAGGATAATCGAGGGGAAAATCGACAATCGCATCCGTGAGTGGAAAAAATTGCGACTTGGTCCAATTTATGTGCACACCAGACATCCTGCCGAATAGGACAAACTCTCTGAGTAAGGGATTAAGGTTCAAGGCTGGGTGTTTGACAAAAAGTGTCATATTATCGGCGTATAAGGACACATCGATCTGGCGCTGGAAACAACGTATCGCACCTTCACGGTGTAGCTGGCGCAGCCTGCAGGCAAGAGATTCAACAGCAATTGCGAATAAGAGTGGGGATAATGGGCACCCCTGACGGGTACCTCTGGTGACGGCGAAGGAATGCGAAAGGCGACCGTTAATGAGGACCTTAGCCGTTGGCTGCGTATAGAGCAGCTGAACCCATGAGATAAATAACTTGGGAAATCCCATGCTCGCTAGGACCATGAAGAGGTATGGCCATTCGACCGAGTCGAAGGCCTTGGTGGCGTCGAGGAAAACTGCGGCCACTGGTAGGCCAGGGTGCACCGTACGTAGTAAGGAAAACAACGTACACAGGTTGTGAGAGGTGGAGCGATCCGAGACAAAGCCAGATTGATCAGGTAAAACAATTCTGTTCATTAAGAGGGATAATCTGGTTGCCAGAACCTTCGCGAGTATTTTAACGTCACAGTTCAAGAGGGTTAGCGGACGAAACGAGTCGCAGGAGCTGGGGTTTTTGGAGTGAGGTGATAATGACCTCACGCATGGAGCAGGGGTGGACACCGTCAGTCAGCGACTCCTCGAAGACCTCACGGAGAACAGGGGCCATAATATCGATTTATGTTTTATAAAATTCGGCTAGGATCCCGTCCAGTCCAGGCGCCTTACAGTTTTTCAAAGACATAATGGCTTCACGGATTTCATCTAATTCCAAAGGGGCAGCCAGGAAGGCCCTGTCTCCATCGCTAAGCCAGCAGAGGGCTACGTCACCTAAGAAGTCGCTATACGGTACATCAGCAGTCGTGGCTGTGAGGTAAAGTGCATGGTAATGAGTAACAAAAGCAGTGAGTATATTGTCCAAATTTCTAACTGTGTGTCCATGGTCATCTGTGAGTTCTAAAATCATGTTGTGGTCGTGTGAGGTGCATGTCATCACAGCTAGCGCCCTTCCGGGTCTGTCTCCCTCGCAGTATTTCTTAGCTTGCCAGTGCTTCCCCCTGAACTTTGCTTCCCTGTCAGCTTCTTCCTCGTATTTCGTCAACTTATCTCTAAACTCTGTGTGAACGTTGGCGCTGCCATCTTCCACCATTCGGGTTTCCAAGGCCCTCAGCTCACCATCGAGTGTGCAGATAGTGCGCTGGATATCGCGAAGGACCCCAAAACTTTTGACATGCAATACCCCCTGACCGTCACTTAAAAGGCCACCCAGATACATTCGACCGAGTCTACAGACCCCCTGTTCCTAGGAAAGAAAGCAGCAATTTCCTCTCTGAGTTCAGTGCGAAACATAGCGTCTAGCAGGGCCGTAGGTTGTAACCTCCATCGTGGTCTAGGGGTGTCCCAACCAGGTATTCGCATGCGCATCAGGACAGGGCTGTGATCGGAATATGTCCTCGGTAAGTGTAGTATTTTCTCCACCCCTGTAGATAGCTCCCTGGTCGTAAGGAAATAATCCAGTCGTGCCCATGTGCCTGTCTGTGAGGTGAAGTGTGTACCCTCCCTACGGGAGAGATGTAAACGCCTCTATGTGATACTGCCCCCCGGGTCGCGAATCCCTTACTCACCCCACCAGGATTGCCGCCCCTCCGATGCACTCCCTTCCAGGACTCGCGGTCAAAGGCAACAACGAAAGCGTCCATGACTACTCGAATCCCGCCCCTCTCTGTATTACAGGACCCAATCCGGAGAGACAACGGACCGGAAAGACTTCACCCTGACCCCGGAAGTCCCGCCTCTTCGCCGACGTCAGGACACAGAAAAGACGGAAGTGGGGATTCCGAAGCCGTTGGAGTATCGTGGCAGGAGATTTCGACTGGAGTTGCGGAAGAAGAGGACGGGAGCGGAGAAGCAGACGAGTGGTCCGAAGAGTGGTGGAGTCCCCCGGAGGTGGCTGAAGAGCGGCCGCAACTCGACGGAGAGTTGCGGCGGAGCGCGTGAGTACCAGCTACCTTCTCTTAAGCACGCTAGGTGCTCTGTGTAAATACTTCGGCCCCCTGTGTAATTATTCCCTCTATCCTCGACACGTCATTGATAATAGCTCGGCACCCTGTATATATTGTACAGCACCTCGCACTGTATGTAAACTTCCCCTACACGAACCTCTTTGATCACCCTATGTACTTTGCCATTCCTCGTCCTCCCCACCCTTTCCTCACGGTCCTTTCTGACTCATCACACCCTGGTGACGGTTACGGTACAATACCTCAAGCCCCAGCAGGACTAACGGCTCTCTTTGTTTTTCTCTTATTGCCCTCCGAGGAGCCTCCCCGACATCAGAAGACATCTACACCCAAGACCTGGACCCCTACCGAGCCCCTACAACCCCGGAGGCGGACGAAGACAGTACACCTCGTTTTGGAGCCTCATATTTGTTTCTCCTGTTTTTGTTACCAACCCCTGCCTCATGTGCAATAAAAGAGCAGTATTGCCCACTATATCCGGCCTCCTTGCCTTCTTTTCCAGCCCGCTGACCACCCACGTTCACATCTGGTGTCAGAAGAGGGATCTCCTGGAAGCATGGAGGCCGTGATGAAGAGGATGGCCGAGTCCCAAGAACAATTAGGGAAATTAATGGAGTGGTTCCTGAAGACCGCAGAGGACGACCAAGGCCAACTCCACGATGTACTTAAAGGGCAGGGCGACACGCACGAACAGGTCATGGGGAAATTGACCGACGCCCTGGGGCAACAGAGACCAGTGACCTCCCTGCCTTCCGTGGTTCTCCAGAAGTATGTGCCGGGAGATGACCCGGACTACTTCTTTACTAATTTCGAGAGGCTAGCACAGGCCGCCTCTTGGCCTATCGACCGTTGGGGTCAATACCTTGGGCTCTTGTTGACCGGCGACTTGCAAGCCGCGTACCAACAGGCCAATATACAGGGCAACACCCCTTATGGGGACATCAAGAAGTGTATCCTCGAACGTCTGGGCATAGACGATGAAACTTACCGAGTAAATTTACGACAGGCCAAGGAAGGACCTCAAGAAACTCACAGAGCCCTCTCCTTCAGGATCAAGGATTTAGCCAACCGGTGGCTTAGACCCGATGCCTCCACCAAAGAAGAAATCCTAGAGAAAGTGTACCTGGAGCAGTTCCTGGCTTCGTTACATCCAGGCACCCAAAGGTGGGTCCGGCAACACGCCCGTCTTACACTGGAAGCCGCAGTGGAAATAGCAAGCGCCTACAGTCGAGCGCAAGACTTACAGCGAGGCAAGGAGGAACACCCGCATAAACCACACCCCACCACAGGCATCCGACCCCACCGACCCCTCTCATTCCCACCCCTATACTGCATCGATCTACCAATCCTGGGCCCCAATGTTACAGTTGCGGGGGATTCGGACACATTGCTCGGGTGTGTCCCCACAACGAAGAGCCCATGGAGGTAGGCCTTGTCCAGAACTATGTCTGTTCTGTTCCGGGGTACTACACCACCCCCGTTCCGGTGTCCAGTGAACATTGACGGACAGACAGTCATGGCTCTAGCAGACACCGGGTGTCGACAGAGCGTCCTTAGACCAGAAGATCTGGCCTACCCTGTTAACCCTCCATCTGGCATGGTCGCCATTCAATGCGTCCACTGAGACACTAAAAGATATCCGACCACCCAAGTACATGTTCAACACCCCAAGGACCCAGGAACCACCCTCACAGTGGGTCTTGTACCGGCTCTTCCAGAACAGGCCATTTTGGGGAGCGACTATTCCGGACTGCCCAGGCTTCTACAGGACACGACCGATTCCCTGACCCGATGGTGGGAAGAAGCACCATTCCCTCAGGGTCTGTCTCCCCCATCTATAGAGCAAAAACCCCACAAAACCAAAACACAGAAGAAGAAGGAAAAGAGAGAGTACACCTGTGTTTACCCAGTGATTCCGGACGAGCATCCCTGGCATTCAGGGCAGCACAACAAGAAGATCCTCTCCTGCAGGAGGCGTGGGGAAGAGCGGTAAACAACGAGGATCCCCTCAATGTAGGTCCTTACTTTTTCAAGAGAAATGGGTTGTTATACCGTAAGGGAGGGACACAACAAAAACGCCAGCTTCTGATCCCTGGCCCCTTCCGAGACAAAGTCCTGTTCCTTGCCCACAGTCACCTCCTGGGGGGTCATTTTGGCGATGAAAAAACCAGTCAAACGATCCTAGAGAAGTTCTACTGGCCCGGTGTTTACCAACACATCAAGACTTATTGCCGCGAGTGCCCGGTGTGTCAAAAGCATAGCAGGTATCGACCACCTAGGGTACCCCTACAGCCTCTGCCTGTCATTGATGTCCCGTTCAGCAGAGTAGGGATGGACATCATTGGACCCCTCTTGCCTTCCCGAAGCGGCTGTCGCTATGCTCTGGTTATCGTGGACTATGCCACGCGCTTCCCTGAAGCCCTACCTTTGCGTCAACCCACTACTCAGAACATCGCTAAGGCCCTCATCTCAGTGTTCTCCAGAGTGGGGTTTCCCCGGGAAATCCTGACTGATCATGGCACCCCTTTTGTCTCAGCCCTCATGAGACAGATCTGCTCCCAACTAGGGATAAAACAAATTAGAACATCGGCGTATCATCCGCAAACCGACGGGTTAGTCGAGAGATACAACGCCACATTGAAACAAACACTAAAAAGATTGTTTGGGTTAGAAGCAAGAAGGTGGGAGGACATGTTACCATTTGCCTTGTTCGCCATCGATGTAAAACACAGAGCAGCACCGGTTATTCACCCTACGAGCTGCTGTATGGTCGACCCCCTCGCATCCTGTTAGACATGGCTCAAGAAGCATGGGAAGCAGAACCAGACCGTACCCGTCCCCTTCCTGAATATATTGACAACCTAAAAATACACCTGTCCGTGATAAGGGACATAGTCCGACAAAACTTGGAGAGTGCACAAAACAATCAAAAAGGGCAATACGACAAGGGCACAAAAACACGGGCCTTTGCCGTAGATGATCTAGTTCTCTTAATGATGCCGTCATCAGACCAAAAGCTTCTAGGCCAGTGGCAGGGTCCATATTCCATCCTTCGAAAGGTGACCCCTGTCACATACGAGTTAGAGCTAGATCCCACACGAGGTACAAAACAGATATATCATGTGAATCACCTGAAAAAATGGGAAGGCCCTCGTCCCGTCTGTCCGCCTCTCTTGATCATGTTCCCCTCACCATTTCCCCCTGTTTAGACACTGAATTAACTACTCAACAGGGTCTAGAGCTCAAGAAAGTCCTATATCCGCTACGACAGGTGTTTTCATCCTCACCCGGTCGTACCACCATCACCGAACACATCATACAAACGGAACCTGGGAAGGTAGTCAGACAAAGACCGTATCGGGTCCCTGAAGCCCGGAGGGCGGTTATACAGAGGGAAACAGAACAAATGTTAAAGATGGGAATCATAGAACCCTCGGTGAGCGATTGGAACTCCCCGATAGTCCTTGTACCCAAACCTGACGGGTCTGTCAGGTTTTGTATTGACTTCCGTGAGGTCAACAAGATATCTACCTTTGACACATATCCTTTGCCTCGCGTCGACGAGATGGTCGAACGAATAGGGAAGGCCCAGTTTATCTCCACGCTAGACCTCTGTAAGGGGTATTGGCAGATACCCCTCAGAGAGGAGGACAAAAAAAAGATGGCTTTTTCCACCCCTGAGGGATTGTATCAGTTCATTGTCCTGCCTTTCGGCCTTCACGGCGCACCCGCTACATTCCAACGAGCAATGAATCACATTTTAAGGCCCCACACCCTGTATGCAGGCGCTTATCTGGACGATATCATCATTTACAGTGATAGTTGGACACAACACCTAGAACACCTCCAGAAGGTCATCACCTCCCTAGGGTCTTATGGGTTCACGACAAATCCTGCCAAAACCACCCTAGCCGCCCAAACTGTGAAATATCTAGGATACCTTCTGGGTGAAGGCCTGATAAGACCTCAGAAAAGCAAAACCGAAGCCATCCAGTCCCTCCCGTTTTCCCAGACCAGAAGAGACCTTAGGGCATTCTTAGGTCTCTTAGGCTATTACCGGAGGTTTGTTCCCAACTTCTCACAGAGGGCAGCCCCACTCACTGACCTCTTAAAGAAATCCACCGAAACAGCCCTACGAAATCCGACGCCGTTGTTGTGGCGTGCCTTCACCGATCTAAAAAGCGCCCTGACCTCCAGTCCCGTGTTAGTGAGTCCTGATTACTCACAGCCATTTCTGCTCCAAACAGACGCTTCGGAACAGGGATTAGGTACAGTACTGTCACAAAAAGACCACTTGGGGAACGAGTAACCCATCCTCTACCTCAGCAGAAAGCTGTTCCCATGAGAAAAAAACTATGCCGTGGTGGAAAAAGAGGCCCTTGCAATCAAATGTGCTGTTGAGAGCCTCAGATATTACCTGGAAGGACGAGACTTTACCATTTTCACAGGTCTCGCTCCTCTGGAGTGGATGGCCCGGAACAAAGGGCACAACGACCGAGTCCTCCGCTGGTTTCTGTCGCTACAGCCCTACCACTTTAAAACGGTACATTCGAAAGGCGTAGACCAGGGTAATGCTGATTACCTCTCCCACTAACCCATGTCTCCAACCCTTACAAGAAGAACAGCTAGGGGAAGGGGATGTGATACTGCCCCGCGAGTCGTGAATCCCTTACTCACCCCGCCAGGATTGCCGACCCTCCGGTGCACTCCCTTCCAGGACTCGCGGTCAAAGGCAACAACAAAAGCGTCCATGACTACTCGAATCCCGCCCCTCTCTGTAATACAGGACCCAATCCGGGGAGACAACGGACCGGAAAGACTTCACCCTGACCCCGGAAGTCCCGCCTTTTCACCGACGTCAGGACACAGAAAAGACGGAAGTGGGGATTCCGAAGCCGTCGGAGTATTGTGGCAGGAGATTTCGACTGGAGCTGCGGAAGAAGAGGACGGGAGCGGAGAAGCAGACGAGTGGTCCGAAGACTGGTGGAGTCCCCCGGAGGTGGCTGAAGAGCGACCGCAACTCGACGGAGAGTTGCGGCGGAGCACGTGAGTACCAGCTACCTTCTCTTAAGCACGCTAGGTGCTCTGTGTAAATACTTCGGCCCCCTGTGTAATTATTCCCTCTATCCTCGACACGTCATTGATAATAGCTCGGCACCCTGTATATATTGTACAGCACCTCGCACTGTATATAAACTTCCCCTACACGAACCTCTTTGATCACCCTCTGTACTTTGCCATTCCTCGTCCTCCCCACCCTTTCCTCACGGTCCTTTCTGACTCACCACACCCTGGTGACGGTTACGGTACAATACCTCAAGCCCCAGCGGGACTAACGGCTCCTTTTCTTTGTTTTTCTCTTATTGCCCTCCGAGGAGCCTCCCCGACATCAGAAGACATCTACACCCAAGACCTGGACCCCTACCGAGCCCCTACAACTCCGGAGGCGGACGAAGACAGTACACCTCGTTTTGGAGCCTCATATTTGTTTCTCCTGTTTTTGTTACCAACCCCTGCCTCGTGTGCAATAAAAGAGCAGTATTGCGCACTATATCCGGCCTCCTTGCCTGCTTTTCCAGCCCGCTGACCGCCCACGTTCACAGTCTACTTATCCGTTCTCTAGAATCACACCTCCCAGTGTCTCCCTGGATCTGGGCTTGTAGTGCATTACTCCATCTGCTCTATCTAGTTGCGGCTGCAGAGCTAAGTTAAAGTCCGTCCCCCCCCCCCCCAAATTATGTCGGGACCCCACGTCTACGATTTTACCCCAAAGTGTAGTGAAAAAGGAGGGCATATCAATGTTAGGTGCATAGCAATTAGCTAAAGTGATAGTGTCACGGCCCAGCCGCCCCCACAGCAGGGCGAGCGCCCTTCCCTATCTATGAATTTGCCGCACATTTGGAATGGTACAGTGCGTTTAATGAGGATAGCAACCCCCCTCGCATAATTAGAGTAGGAGGATAATACTCGGGTGCCAGTCCATTTACCGGCAAAGGCTACTCACGTTTGCGGAGATAAGTGGGTTTCGTGTAATAGGACAAGGTGGACTTGATGGCGGTTTAAATAGGAAAGCACATTTCGCCATTTTTTAGCATTATTTAGCCCTCTTATATTCCACGACATACAGTTCAATTGTGCATTGGTGCTTAGATCAGCCATTGTCTGTGACACAACATACCCTTGATGCCCACCCCTACGACTGCAGCAACACCTTTCCAAAGCAAATGATGCACATTGTCATGACTTTCCGCCGCTCTTCTGTCCCTTCCATGCAATAAACTTCCCTTCCCAACAGGTCCCAACCCCCCTCCCACTACTGCATCCCAATCATGACAGCAGCCGCCCATCCCTCCCTCACCCCTCCCTCCCTCCCCCCACAACTTAATGGCATAAATGGGGTACACCCGTGGGGGAAACAACATCGAGGGCACACAACCACTTCTCCCTCCGATAGCCTCTAGCACTGTACCACCCTCGGTGGAGGCCAGGACAGGAGTTGTGGTCCCTGGAATACGTTACCACTGAAGAGATTATGTAGTCCCGTTCCGTATCATAGCGTCCGAGCCCACTGGGATCGCGCAGTATGGGCAATGCCCGCCAGTTCAGGAGTACATCAGTTCAGATCATGTAGGCGTCAACTGGTTAATGCTCGTCGGCCGCCGAGGCTGGGTCATCTTCGGGGTCCTCTTCAGCATTCCGGCCATTCCTCCGTGCCTTGCGGATCGTCTTTAAGAAGTCCTCTGCCTTTTGTGGGTTCGTGAAGAAGCAATGTTTTCCCTGGTGTGTCACCCGTAGCTTCGCCTGGTAGAGCAGTGCGTATTCCAGCTGGGCTTCCCTTAACTTCTTTTTTACCACGATGAATTTGCGTCTCTCCTCCTGAACCATTGGAGTGAAATCAGGATAGATGGAAAATGCGACCCCGTTATAATGTAGGTTCTGTTGTGTCCGAGCTGCTCTCAAGGCAACATCGCAATCGCGATAGTTCAATAATCGGGCGATGATCGGCCTAGGTGGCAGGCCAGGCTTGGGGATGGGGCCAGTGATCTATTCACCCGCTCGACAATGAATTGTGTTGAGAAAGCATCTTCTCCCACCGATTCCCCTAAGGAGCATTTCCACATATAATTCCATCTTGCCCGTGTCTTTGGACTCCGGAATTCCCGTGACGCGTATGTTGTTGCGTCGACTACGGGCCTCCAAGTCCTCGTTCTTGGCTGCTATGATTCGGAGGAGGTTATCCATATGGGCAAGTTGTGAGATGCGGTGAGGTCATCATTGTCGGAGATCCGCTGCTCCGTTGTTGTGATCCGCTCCTCGTGTTGATCAACCTTGTGTACTAGGGCGTCCATCCTGGAGGACATCTTGTCTACTTTTTCCACCACCGTGGCAAAGCCCTGCCTCATTTCATGAAACAGATGATGTAGGCCCAGCTCCTTAGGGGGAGAAGCAGTGGTAGCTGGGGACCCAGCTCAGTAGGATTTGTCCTCGTCCCTCTTTTTGCACTTCCGAAGTTGTGGGCGCCCCCTAGCCAGTTATGGCGTCGCGTTAGTATTCGAGCCACTGCACGCCAGGTTCCTTATATGCGAGACGTCAGGGGGTCCCCTTTCGTGAAAAGAAGCTCCGCTATTCTAAGTAAGTATGCAAGGCAAAGTGTCCAGCCCGGTAACAAGCACTAGGTCAGCGGTAGTGAGCAAGGGTCATCCACGAGATACAATTAAGGATGTTCAGCGCACGTTGGGATCTGGTGTAGGCACCCCTCAGACAGCTTGCCGCAAGTAGCTCCTCGTGTAGGCAACACCTCTGAGCTAACGGCATGGGACTGTGGGGACCAGCCTCAATATGGGAGATATTCTGTGGTGGGGCTCCGTCCGCTCTTAGGGACAGAATGGCTGCCGGCAAGGCAGCGGATCGCGAGCTCAGGAAGCCAGGCGGCGTCGGTTCATCAGGGCAAAGCAGCTCCCGCCAACAGCTGCAGAGGCAAAGGAAGACGTTCGGAGCCCAGGAGCAGTACACGAGCCCTAGTGATGGCGCGGTGGGCCGTAGTACAGCGGGCGCAGCTTCACCCTTCCTACCCTTCTCCCGGTAGGGCGCCAAGGTGCGGTCGCGACCCGCGGCAGGTGTCAATCAATCAATCAATCAATCATAACACTTGTATAGCACGCTACTCACCCGGCAGGGTCTCAATGCGCTTGGGGGAAGGGGTCTGCTATTGCTCGAACAGCCAGGTCTTGAGTTGTCTCCTGAAGGCGAGATGGTCCTGGGTCAGCCGAAGATGGATGGGGAGGGAGTTCCATGTCTTGGCCGCCAGGTAGGAGAAGGATCTGCCACCAGCGGTGGCTCTTCGGATGCGTGGTACGGCGGCGAGGGCGAGGCTTCTCGAACATAGCTGGCGGGTGGGCGTGTAGAAGGTCAGGCGGTCGTTGAGGTACTTGGGGCCCAGGTCGTGGAGAGATTTGTGTGCGTGGGTGAGGAGCCTGAACGTGATCCTCTTGCTGACGGGGAGCCAGTGCAGGTCCTTCAGGGGGCCGGAGATGTGGCTGCGTCGGGGGATGTTCAGGATGAGTCCGGCGGAGGCGTTCTGGATGTGTTGGAGTCTTTTCTGTAGCTTGGCTTTGGTTCCGGCGTAGAGGGCATACCCGTAGTCCAGACGGCTGATGATGAAGGCCTGGGTGACCGTCTTCCTGGTTTCGGTCGGGATCCACCGAAAGGTCTTGCGGAGTCTCCAGCTACTCCTCCGTCCCCCGCAACGATGATGCCAGGGAGTCTGCTCTCCCGTCAGGCGCCAGGGTCTGGTCGGCAGCGTCGGCCCCTCTCTCAGACGCCGTCACCCCACTCGCCCCGTGTGGGATTCAGCGGCAGTCCCCTCGTCCGGATTACAGGTTACGCAAGTTGTCCGGATGCGGCCGGGATTTAGCGGACAGAAGGCAGGCAGCACAGCCAGGGGGTCAGGTCCATGAGCTGATGATCAGGCCGGGGGACGAGCCCGCTCCGGGCACCGCGAGCGAATCGAGCAGGAGAGGCCCACCGCCTTTTCGCAAGCACCGGACATGCGTGCCGGCCCGCAGCCAGTCCCCTCACCTCACGAGCTCCGAGGGCGCCACCGGCCAGATCTGCAAGTCCGATTCCTCAGTCCCAGGCACAGCAAACGCTTCGAGGCTCGGGTCGATTGTGGAGGATCATTTGCCGCTTCGATTGAGCTGTTTTAGTGGGACAATAAACTTCAGTAGTATAGGATAACTGCAAGATTAAAGCTCCAGGGAACGGGAGCCACAGAGCTAGGCGACCATTCCGTGTGTGCGCCATCTAGCGCCCCCCACTTTATCTATCTATCGCCCTCACTCTATCTATCTATCGCCCTCTATCTATCGCCCTCTATCTATCGCCCTCTATTTATCGCCCTCTATCTGTCTATCGCCTTATATCTGTCTGTCGCCCTCTATCTATCTATCGCCCTCACTCTATGTATCGTCCTCACTCTATGTATCGTCCTCACTCTATGTATCGTCCTCACTCTATGTATCTATCTATCTATCTATCTATCTATCTATCTATCTATCTATCTATCTATCTATCTATCTATCTCCCTCACTCTATCTATATGTCGCCATCTATCTCCATCTATCTATCTATCTATCTATCTATCTATCTATCTATCTATCTATCTATCTATCTATCTATCGCCCTCACTCTATCTATCGCCCTCACTCTATCTATCGCCCTCACTCTATCTATCTATCGCCCTCTATCTATCTATCGCCCTCTATCTGTCTATCGCCCTCTATCTGTCTATCGCCCTCTATCTATATATCACCCTCTATCTATCTATCTATCTATCGCCCTCTATCTATCGTCCTCACTTTATCTATCGTCCTCACTCTATGTATCGTCCTCACTCTATGTATCGTCCTCACTCTATGTATCGTCCTCACTTTATCTATCGCCCTCACTCTATCTAACTATCGCCCTCATATTATCTATCGCCCTCACTCTATCGCCCTCTATCTATCGCCCTCTATCTATCGCCCTCTATCTATCTATCGCCCTCACTCTATCGCCCTCTATCTATCGCCCTCTATTTATCGCCCTCTATCTGTCTATCGCCCTTTATCGCCCTCACTCTATCTATCGCCTTCACTCTGTCTATCTATCGCCCTCACTCTATCTATCGCCCTCACTCTATCTATCGCCCTCACTTTATCTATCGCCCTCACTTTATCTATTGCCCTCACTCTAGCTCTCTGTCGCCCTCACTCTATCTGTCTATCTATCTATCTATCTATCTATCTATCTATCTATCTATCTATCTATCTATCTATCTATCTATCTATCTACATCACTCTATCTATCACCCTCTATTTATCGCCCTCACTATCTATCTATCGCTCTCACTTTATCTCTCTATCGCCCTCACTTTATCTATCTATCGCCCTCACTCTATCGCCCTCACTCTATCGCTCTCACTCTATCGCTCTCACTCTATCGCCCTCACTCTGTAGCCCTCTATCGCCCTCTATCTATCGCCCTCTATTTATCGCCCTCTATCTATCTATCACCCTCTATCTGTCTATCGCCCTCTATCTGTTTATCGCCCTCTTTCTGTCTATCGCCCTCTATCTGTCTATCGCCCTCTATCTGTCTATCGCCCTCTATCTATCTATCGCCCTCTATCTATCTATCGCACTCTATCTATCGTCCTCACTCTATCATCCACACTCCATGTATCGTCCTCACTCTATGTATCGTCCTCCCTCTATCTATCGCCATCACTCTATCTATCGCCCTCACTCTATCGCCCTCTATCTATCTATCGCCCTCACTCTATCTATCTATCGGCCTCACTCTATCTATCTATCGGCCTCACTCTATCGCCCTCTATCAATCTATCGCCCTCACTCTATCGCCCTCTATCTCACTCTATCTATCGCCCTCACTCTATCGCCCTCACTCTATCGCCCTCACTCTATCGCCCTCACTCTATGGCCCTCACTCTATCGCCCTCATTCTATTGCCCTCTATCTATCGCCCTCTATTTATCGCCCTCTATCTATCTATCGCCCTCTATCTATTTATCACCCTCTATCTGTCTATCGCCCTCTATCTGTCTATCGCCCTCTATCTATATATCGCCCTCTATCTATCGCCCTCTATCTATCGGCCTCTATCTATCTACCTATCTATCTATCTATCTATCTATCTATCTATCTATCTATCTATCTATCTATCTATCTATCTATCAATCGCCCTCTATCTATCTATCGCCCTCACTCTATCTATCGCCCTCACTCTATTGCCCTCTATCTATCGCCCTCTGTCTATCTATCGCCCTCTATCTATCTATCGCCCTCTATCTGTCTATCGCCCTCTATCTATCGCCCTCTATCTATCTATTGCCCTCTATCTATCGTCCTCACTCTATCTATCGTCCTCACTCTATCTATCGTCCTCACTCTATGTATCGTCCTCACTCTATGTATCGTCCTCACTCTATCTATCGCCCTCACTCTATCTATCTATCGCCCTCACTCTATCTATCGCCCTCACTCTATCTATCGCCCTCACTCTATCTATCGCCCTCTATCTATCGCCCTCTATCTATCGCCATCTATCTATCTATCGCCCTCACTCTGTCGCCCTCTATCTGTCTATCGCCTTCTATCTATCTATCGCCCTCAATCTATCTATCGCCCTCTATCTATCCTCCTCACTCTATGTATCGTCCTCACTGTATGTATCATCCTCACTCTATCGCCCTCACTCTATCCATCTATCCATCTATCACCCTCACTCTATCTATATGTCGCCCTCTATCTATCTATCTATCTATCTATCTATCTATCTATCTATCTATCTATCTATCTATCTATCTATCTATCTATCTATCTATCTATCTATCTATCTATCGCCCTCTATCTATCTATCTATCTATCTATCTATCTATCTATTGCCCTCTATCTATCTATCTATCGCGCATCTATCTATCTATCGCCCTCTATCTATCGCCCTCACTCTATCACCCTCACTCTATCTATCGCCCTCACTCTATTTAATCTATTTATCGCCCTCTATCTATCTTTCGCCCTCTATCTGTCTATCGCCCTCTATCTGTCTATCGCCCTCTATCTATCGCCCTCTATCTATCGATCGTCCTCACTCTATCGATCTCCCTCACTCTATCTATCTCCCTCTATCTATCTATCGCCCTCTATCTATCTATCGCCCTCACTCTATCTATCACCCTCACTCTATCTATCTATCGCCTTCACTCTATCTAATCTATCGCCCTCTATCTATCTAGCGCCCTCTATCTGTCTATCGCCCTCTATCTGTCTATCGCCCTCTATCTGTCTATCGCCCTTTATCTGTCTATCGCCCTTTCTCTATCTATCGCCCTATATCTATCGCCCCTATCTATCTATCGCCCTCACTCTGTATCGTCCTCACTCAATGTATCGTCCTCACTCAATGTATCTATCTATCTATCTATCTATCTATCTATCTATCTATCTATCTATCTATCTATCTATCTATTTCCCTCTCTCTATCTATATGTCGCCCTCTATCTATCTATCTATCGCTATCTATCTATTTATCGCCCTCACTCTATCTTTCGCCCTCACTCTATCTATCGCCCTCTATCTCTCTCTCTATCTCTCTCTATCTCTCTATCGCCCTCTATCTATCTATCGCCCTCTATCTATCGCCCTCTATCTATCGCCCTCACTCTATCTAATCTATCTATCGCCCTCTATCTATCTATCGCCCTCTATCTATCTCCCTCTATCTATCTATCGCCCTCTATCTATCTATCACCCTCTATCTATCTATCGCCCTCTATCCATCGCCCTCACTCTATCTATCTATCTCCCTCTATCTATCTATTGCCCTCACTCTATCGCCCTCTATCTAAGGCCCTCTATCTATCTATCGCCCTCTATCTATCGCCCTCTATCTATCTATCGCCCTCACTCTATGTATCGTCCTCACTCTATGTATCGTCCTCACTCTATCTATCTATCTATCTATCTATCTATCTATCTATCTATCTATCTATCTATCTATCTATCTATCTATCTATCTATCTCCCTCTCTCTATCTATATGTCGCCCTCTATCTATCGCCCTCACTCTATCTATCCATCGCATTCACTCTGTCTATCTATTGCCCTCACTTTATCTATCGCCCTCACTCTATCTATCGCCCTCACTCTATCGCCCTCACTCTATCTATCGCCCTCTATCTCTCTCTCTATCTCTCTCTATCTCTCTATCGCCCTCTATCTATCGCCCTCACTCTATCTATCGCCCTCACTCTATCTATCTATCGCCCTCACTTTATCTATTGCCCTCACTCTAGCTCTCTGTCGCCCTCACTCTTATCTCTCTATCGCCCTCACTCTATCTCTCTATCGCTCTCACTCTATCTGTCTATCTGTCTATCTGTCTATCTATCTATCTATCTATCTATCTACATCACTCTATCTATCACCCTCTATCTATCGCCCTCACTTTATCTATCTATCGCCCTCACTTTATCTCTCTATAGCCCTCACTCTATCTATCTATCGCCCTCACTTTATTTATCTATCGCCCTCATTCTATCTATCTATCTCCCTCACTCTATCTATCCATCGCCCTCACTCTATCGCCCTCACTTTATCGCCCTCACTTTATCGCCCTCACTCTATCGTCCTCTATCTATCGCCCTCTATTTATCGCCCTCTATCTGTCTATCGCCCTCTATCTGTCTATCGCCCTCTATCTATCTATCGCCCTCTATCTATCTATCGCCCTCACTCAATGTATCGTCCTCACTCTATGTATCGTCCTCACTCTATCTATCTATCTATCTATCTATCTATCTATCTATCTATCTATCTATCTATCTATCTCCCTCACTCTATATGTTGCCCTCTATCTATCTATCGCCCTCTATCCATTGCCCTCTATCTATTGCCCTCTATCTATCTATCGCCCTCTATCTACATATCACCCTCTATCTACATATCGCCCTCTATTTATATATCGCCCTCTATTTATATATCGCCCTCTATCTATCTATCGCCCTCTATCTATCTATCTCCCTCTATCTATCTATCGCCCTCACTCTATCTATCACCCTCACTCTATCTCTCTATCGCCCTCACTCTATCTATCTATCACCCTCACTCTATCTATCTCTCTATCTCCTTCACTCTGTCTATCTCCCTTTATCTATCTATAACCCTCTATCTATCTATCTATCTATCTATTGCCCTCTATCTATCTATCTATCTATCTATCGCCTTCTATCTATCGCCCTCACTCTATCTATCGCCTTCTATCTATCGCCCTCATTCTATCTATCGCCCTCACTCTATCTATCACCCTCACTCTATCTATCTATCGCCTTCATTCTGTCTATCTATCGCCCTCTATCTATCTATCGCCCTCACTCTATCTATCTATCTATCTATCTATCTATCTATCTATCTATCTATCTATCTATCTATTGCCCTCTATCTATTGCCCTCACTCTATCTATCGCCCTCACTCTATCTATCGCCCTCACTCTATATATCTATCGCCTTCTATCTATCGCGCTCACTCTATATATCTATCGCCTTCTATCTATCGCCCTCACTCTATCTATCTATCGCCCTCACTCTATTAATCTATCACCCTCACTCTATCTATCTATCGCCCTCTATCTATCGCCCTCTATCTACCTATCGCCCTCTAACTATCTATTGCCCTTTATCTGTCTATCGCCCTCTATCTGTCTATCGCCCTCTATCTATTGCCCTCTATCTATCGCCCTTTATCTATCGCCCTCTATCTATCTCCCTTTATCTATCTATAGCCCTCACTCTATCTATCTATCTCCCTCTATCAACCTCACTCTATCTATCACCCTCTATCTATCGCCCTCTATCTATCACCCTCTGTCTATCGCCCTCTATCTATCGCCCTCTATCTATTGCCCTTACTCTATCTATCGCCCTCACTTTATCTATTGCCCTCACTCTAGCTCTCTATCGCCCTCACTCTATCTCTCTATCGCCCTCACTCTATTTGTCTATCTGTCTGTCTATCTGTCTATCTATCTATCTATCTAGCAATCTATCGCCCTTACTTAATTTCATCTCTGGCCAATTCCAGCCCTAACCTTTCCGGTCTCGCCGCCCCGGTCCAACTGACTACCATCAACAACTGGTTGACCCAAGCAGGTGACGACTTCGCTCCCTTGAGGCGGATCGCGGTTAAGCGAGCTCATGCTGCTAACCGCTGGTTCACCCCCGACCTCAGGGAGAAGAAACTGGCCACACGTAGAGCAGAGCGCGCATGGAGAAGAGAATACTGTCCCGACAAAAAAACTACTTACCTCTCCATACTTAAGGTATACAAACAAGGTATCCTCGATGCTAAGACCATGTTCTAGTCTAACAGAATATTAGCAGCAGAGTCACAAACCAAGGAAATCTTTGCCACAGTGCACAAGCTTGCCTCCTCTAACAGAGCCACGGCTCTGATTCCCCCCTCTCAATCGCTTTGCGACTCGCTCAAAGATTTTTATGTTGACAAGGTCGCAAAGCTAAAGGCCAACATCCCCCTTCCTTCCCCCACATTCATTAACCCCTCCCCACCTGCTGTCACTTCTAAACTCACCTCCATCCCCCCCCCGACCAAAGCCACGCTCCTTCCCCTGCTTCAAAAGGTGAAGTCAGGCTCCCCCCTGGACTTTGCCCCTGCTCACATCCTGAAAGAGATCTTCATAGCCTGTCCAACCCCTCCCCTCACACTTCTGAATGATTCCCTTAGCAACGGAGTGGTCCCCACTGCCCATAAATTTGCGGCTGTTATACCCATCTTAAAAAAGCCCGGTGCTGACCCTTCATCCCCCTCCAACTACCGTCCCATCTCCCTCCTGCCGTACCTGGGTAAGGTCTTAGAAACCCATGTAACCAGCACCCTGAGCACCTATGTAGAAACCAATCACTGCCTCTCCCCCCGGCAGGCGGGCTTCCGCCCCCTCCATTCTACGGAGAAGGTGGTGATCTCAGTGATGGACAGCCTACGCGAGGGCATTGACACCAAACTCCCACAGGCCCTCATTCTTTTAGATCTGTCCGCCGGTTTTGAGACGGTGGACCATTCCATCCTCCTCACCCGTGTCAGGGCGGCGGGCATAGAGGGCCTGGCCCTCGCCTGGCTTGAGTCCTTCCTGAGTGACAGGGCCCAGGCGGTCCATCTAGCTGGTTTCACTGCTGCCTCCCGTAAGGTTGTATGTGGGGTCCCCAAGGTTCTTCACTTTCCCCTCTTCTGTTTAATTTATACATCTACCCCCTCATTTTTACGTTACAGCAGCTTGAGGTCACGGTGTTCAACTACGCCGACGACCTCCAGCTAATTTTCAACCTCTCACACTCCCCTTCTTCTTCCCAGAACGTCCAATCTGTCATGTTGTTCATCCAGGATTGGATGAACTGCAACCACCTCAAACTCAACCCGGACAAGACGGAGTTAGTCTTGACCGGAGGTGGTTGCAGTCCCTGGTCCCCTTCCCACTGGCCACTTTCACTCGGTGTTTCCCCGCTCCCTGTCCCCAAGGTCAAAACCCTGGGTATCTCCCTCAATTCTTCCCTTTCCGTTCACTCACAGGTCAACTCGGTCGTTTCCTCCTGCTTCTTTTCCCTCAGAACTATTAGGAAGATATCTCGCTTCTTCTCCCAACCTGCCCTAAAGATCATAATGCTGGCTATGGTGCTCTCGCGCCTTGATTATGGCAACATCATTTACAACGGCGCTCCGGCCTACGCCATTCACCGCTTGCAGCTAGTGCAGAACCAGGCAGCCCGCCTGATTTATGGCCTGCCCAAATTCCACCGTGCCACTCCTCTACTACAGGCACTACACTGGCTGCCGGTGAAAGAGCGAGCCTTGTTCAAGCTTGGCTGCACCACCTTCCAGGCCAAAATGGGCACCGCCCCGGAGTTTATCTGCTCCGCTATTAAGCCTTACATACCGGGCAGAGAGCTCCGTTCCACCCACCAGGCTCTTTTAACCACACACCGATTTAGAAAGCAAAAGGCAGGCGGAACAAAATTTGCAGTTCTTGCTCCGGTGTTTTGGAACTCCCTTCCGGTGGAGCTCCGCACGACACCCTCCTACACCGAGTTCCGGAAAGGTCTTAAAACCCTGCTCTTCTCCCGAGCCTACAATGTCTAATTTCCCTCTGCTCCTGTAGTCTCCTCGCAATCCAAAAGCGCCAAGAAACCGCGTGGTAGAAGTGCGCTATACAAATGTTTTTAAATTCAAATTAAATTCAAATTAATCTCTCTATCGCCCTCACTCTATCTATCTATCGCCCTCATTCTATCTATCGCCCTCACTCTATCTATCTATCGCCCTCTATCGCCCTCTATCTATCGCCCTCTATCTACCTATCGCCCTCTAACTATCTATCGCCCTCTATCTGTCTATCGCCCTCTATCTGTCTATCGCCCTCTATCTATCTATCGCCCTCACTCTATCTATCTCCCTTTATCTTTCTATAGCCCTCACTCTATCTATCTCCCTCTATCACCCTCACTCTATCTATCGCCCTCTATCTATCGCCCTCTATCTATCGCCCTCTATCTATCGCCCTCTATCTATCACCCTCTATCAATCACCCTCTATCTATTGTCCTCTATCGCCCTCACTCTATCGCCCTCACTCTATCGCCCTCACTCTATCGCCCTCACTCTATCGCCCTCACTTTATCGCCCTCACTTTATCTATTGCCCTCACTCTAGCTCTCTATCGCCCTCACTCTATCTCTCTATCGCCCTCACTCTGTTTGTCTATCTGTCTATCTATCTAGCAATCTATCTAGCTATCTATCGACATCACTCTATCTATCGCTCTCACTTTATCTATTGCCCTCACTCTAGCTCTCTATCGCCCTCACTCTATCTCTCTATCGCCCTCACTCTATCTGTCTATCTATCTATCTATCTATCTAGCTATCGACATGACTCTATCGCCCTCTATCTATCGCCCTCACTCTATCTATCGCCCTCGCTTTATCTCTCTATTGCCCTCACTCTATCTATCTATCGCCCTCACTCTATCTATCGCCCTCACTCTATCTATCTATCGCCCTCACTTTATCTATATTTCGCCCTCACTCTATCACTCTATCTATCTATCGCCCTCACTCTATCTATCGCCATCACTCTATCCCCTCTATCTATCGTCCTCTATCTGTCTATCGCCCTCTATCTATCTATCGCCCTCTATCTATATATCGCCCTCTACCCATCGCCCTCTATCTATCGGCCTCTATCTATAGGCCTCTATCTATCTATCGCCCTCTATCTATGGCCCTCTATCTATCTATCATCCTCTATTGCCCTCTATCTATCACCCTCTATCTATCGCCCTCTATCTATCGTCCACTATCGCCCTCTATCTATCACCCTCTCTCTATCTATCGCCCTCACTCTATCTATCTATCTATCTATCTATCTATCTATCTATCTATCTATCTATCTATCTATCTATCTATCTATCGCCCTCTGTCTATCGCCCTCCCTCTATTTATTGCCCTCCCTCTATCCATCTATCGCATCACCACAGCATCATTCAGCACCACCACAGCATCACTCAGCACCACCACAGCATCACTCAGGCACCCCACAACATCACTCAGGGGCACCACAACATCACTCATAGGCACCACAACATCACTATGCGCTACCACAGCATCACTCAGCGCCACCACATCATCAATCTGTGCAACCATTCAACAACAACTGGTTCAAATATGTTCTCTCAATATTTCAAGCTTTATTACAAATGTCACAAAAAGATGTGTTCGAGGCATGTGGGCTGCTGAATTCATATCTGTGCATAGATCGCCGCCTAGTGTTGGGTCCGGATGATTGCACATTGTTGTCCTGGAAGAGTTTTCGAAGTATCACAAGATAGGTGGCTCCTCCCCCGGACTACAGTGCGCATGGGCATCCTCTCCATCCTCAGATTGTTTTTTTCCGCCATTGGGTTCGGATGTACTTTTCTTTACTCAAGTTCGGAAACTTTCTACAGGCCAAAAGGCCTTAGGGGTCGTCGGTATTGTTTCGATCGGTGCCAAGTTCTTGTTCCAGTTTTCTTGAGCAGGACGTCGAAGAGAGCCGCGTGGCCTTTTCGACACCGGAGGCCTGATCGTCGATGGAACGGAGCCCGAACAAAACGATGCCCCTCTGTTACTCCAAGTACCCGCACATCGATGTACACCCGGTGTGCAACAAGTGCTTATCACCGGAGCACGATGAGAACAACTGTCTAGCTTGTGCTCGATTCAGGTTGAAGAAGACGCTTAGACTCCGACGCGCAGCGAGGCAAACAATGTCGAAGCCAGCGCCCAACCCGGTGAATATCTTCGACGAAGACGAAGATGAGGTCGTCGACACAGAGGATCCAGAACAGCAGTCGGATCCCGGTTCGGAGCATGACTCCAACTATTATGAAGAAGACGAAGACAACGTCGAATATGAAAACGTCGTCGAGGTAAGGGACGACGTATCCCCCATCGGAGCCGTTGATGACGACTCAAGCGATGACACAGGCCCAACAGTGGGTACGGGGCCCGAAACAGACACTCAAAGACTTTCAAAGGCTCAGGTCGAGGCATCGCCAGAAGGCCTTAGCCGAGATCATGAAGAACATTCTATAGCCCCGCGTCAAGGCCCGGCTAAGAAAACATCACATGAGCCATCAGTTCCACTACTCAAAAGCACCTCGAAGGACCACATCGAGTCGAGGCAGAAGAGCGCGCCTCCGACACCACAAGCACCGAAGTCGGCGCAGGGCCAAAAACATATTGGAGAAAAGGCAAAGTCGGTCGGGCCTACATCGACGCCGGCGCCGAAGAAGGTCAGTCTATCTAAGGACGCTATGCCACTGATGAAATTCGGACTACCGCCGACTGCACGCCCCAAGGCGCTCGATCCAAAACCTGGGGTCGAAACCCCCAAGCAGGTGTCATTGGGAAAAAGGAGTCATCCTCTAGAAGAGGACGTTATGTACCAAGAGCCCTCATATGATGACCAGTCGAAGTTACATATCGACTCAGAATCTGGTAGACTTACTATTAGAGGAAAATTAGATCGGAAAATACTTTGGAATCATACAAAATTCCACTCAAAAAGAAAAGGGATTCTGCAACAACACCTGTCCTTTTTGAGACTGTGAGGTATCATGGCCAGGACACTTTGGCATATTCACCCACACCCACACTGAGGATATGGGGTATGATGATGATGAACAATATAATTACCCTGCGGACACTGATCAGGATGACCAAACTCAAGCCTGGACAGACCCTGCTGACCGGGGGAATCACAGACTATTCCTGATACTCCCTCTTATCCTGTGAAAACTTCACCAACGGAAGATACAGCTGCGTTCAACGCTTTAATTGAAAGGGCAGCCCTAAATCATGATGTGGACATGCATGCTGACCCAGTTGAAGAGGACTTCCTGCTTGACACTTTCTCCACTTCAGAGAAATCTGTTAAAACTTTGCCAATGCTAAAGGGTGTCTTTAAACACGCAGGGGACATTTTCAAGGAAACCACTAGAGCAAGGGTTATTAACCCCAGAATTGAAAGGAAATACAGACCGGCGCCTGTGGACCCTACATATATTAAGGGACAGCTGCCGTTAGACTCTTTGGTGGTCTTAAATGCTCATAAGCGCACCAACTCACAAACTACGGGTGATGCTCCTCCTCCAGACAAAGAATCTAAAGTACTAGAAGCTTCTGGGAAAAGGGTGGCTGCTCAAGCAGCTAATATCCGGAGGATTTCTAATACACAGGCCCTATTAGCCAGATACAATAGGGCACATTATGACACTCTAGAGCAACTGCTACAACATTTGCCTGAGGCCTACAAGGAGGGAGCAGAGATGCTAATCCAGGAGGGTAAACTCATATCCAACGCATCCATTAAGTGTGTGCTAGACGCAGCAGACACTGCAGCCAGGGCCATCAACACAAGCGTCATGCTCAGGAGACATGCTTGGTTGCGCATCTCTGGATTCAAACCTGAGATTCAGACCACATTACTAAATCAGCCTGTGAACCCAGATTATCTTTTTGGTCCTGATGTGGACACAATCTTAGAAAAGATTAAAAAAGACACAGAGACAGCCAAGTCCATGGGTGCCTTGCAGTCCCAACAGTTTAGAGGAGGTTCCTTTCGTCGCTCCAGTAACAGAGGAGCTACACGAGGCCAGGCATCACAACAAATTCCATACAATAAAGGGAGCACGCAAACCACCTACAATAAGAATAATAGAGGTGGATACAGTGGCAACAGCAGCAGAGGCAGAGGATGAGGGAATAACAACACCAGATCCTCCGCTAATACTAAACAGTGACGCCTTGTCACTGCCCCCGGTCCATGTAACACCGGTCGGGGGGCGATTACAACAGTTCCTGCCAGTCTGGGAGAGCATTACCACAGACAGGTGGGTGAGACAACGTATTCAATACGGCTATTGTCTAGAGCTAACTTCCACTCCTCCCAACATACCCACAGGACACCATCCTATGTCCGCAGAGCACAAAGACTTATTACAGCAAGAAGTTGTCAGCATGCTGCAAAAAGGGGCCATAGAACTCGTCCCCATACAGGGACATGGTACAGGGGTATACTCGCTGTACTTCTTAATCCCGAAAAAGGACGGGTCTCTCAGACCAATATTGGATCTCAGGCCCCTAAACGAATACATCCTATCAGAACATTTTCACATGCTCACTCTACAACAGGTTCTGCCATTGCTCACTCAGGGAGACTTCCTCGCAACACTAGACCTAAAAGACGCGTACTTCCACATACCAATACATCCTACACACAGGAAGTATCTCAGGTTTACCATACAAAATCGGCACTACCAGTTCAAGGTACTACCTTTCGGGGTAACAACAGCCCCCAGGGTGTTTACCAAGTACCTAGCGACTGTAGCGGCTCACCTGAGGAGAAACCATGTCCACGTCTACCCCTATCTGGATGACTGGCTCATCCAGGCAAAGTCAGTCCAGCAATGTGCCAGCCACATGTTGCGCACTATTCACCTCCTGCACAGCCTCGGATTCTCATTAAACTACGCAAAGTCTCATCTCCAACCCGCCCACGTACAACAGTACCTAGGAGCGACGATAGACACTCTGGTAGCAAAGGCACAGCCAAACTCAGCAAGAATCAACATTATTCAGTTGCTGATTCAGAAATTCAGACCCCAACACTCGCTCCCAGCACGGGTGTTTATGCAGTTGATAGGCATGATGGCCTCTTGCATCTTCATTGTCCCTCACGCGAGGCTACACATGCGTTCGCGTCAGGAATGCTTAGCACGACAGTGGAACCAGGCTCAAGGACAATTAAAATACCTAGTGTTGGTGACCGGTTGTGCATACCACTCTCTGCATTGGTGGAACCCACAAAACCTTTGCAGGGGACGACCGTTCCAAGAGCCTGTCCCACAGATAGTGCTGACGACGGACGCATCTCTCCAGGGTTGGGGAGCGCATGTCCTCCATTACACAGTGCAGGGACTATGGACGACACAGCAAAGGAAGATGCACATCAACCTGCTGGAACTGATGGCAATCTTCATGGCAATGAAGGCGTTCAAGGTACATCTGTGTAACAAAGTCGTGTTGATCCAGACGGACAACATGACTGCCATGTACTACATACAGAAGCAGGGAGGGACACACTCTCCACAGTTGTCACATCTAGCGCAAAGCATGTGGAAGTGGGCCATTCAAAGGAACATATTCCTCATGGCGGAACACCTCTCAGGCAGTGACAACTAGGTCGCGGATCTGCTCAGCAGACACAGCCACCAGATGCACGAGTGGGAGATACATCCCTCGGTGCTACAACCGTACTTCCAGCGGTGGTGTCACCCAGAGATAGACCTGTTCGCCACAAGGGAAAACGCAAAATGACAAAGCTTCGCCGCCAGGTTTCCACATCCGCAGTCTCAGGACAATGCGATATGGATGAACTGGTCAGGCAGGTTTGCGTACGCTTTTCCCCCAGCCCCGCTCATACCACTAGTGGCACGCAAACTGCGACAACACTCCATGACACTCGTCCTAGTTGCTCCGACGTGGGCGAGGCAACCGTGGTACACCACGTTCCTAGAACTTTCCGTGGTGCCTCATCAAAGGCTGCGATTAACACCCAGTCTTTTAACGCAGAGCCATGGAGACATTCAGCACCCAGATCCGCAACAGTTGAAACTTGCGATCTGGCTCCTGAAGTCATAGAGTTTGGTTACCTGAACTTGCCTCCTGACTGTATGAACATTATCAAGGAGGCAAGAAGACCTACAACCAGAGCTTGCTATGCGGCGAAGTAGAAACGATTTGTCATCTATTGTACCAATAATGACATAAATCCGCTAGATGTATCTACTCAAAACATCATATGTTACCTGTTACATTTACATAGCTGCAATCTAGCCTATAGCTCCATACGTATACACTTAACTGCGGAGGCAGCTTATCTTCAGAACAGGCAACACCTTTCACTCTTCAGAGTACCTGCTATTAAAGGTTTTATGGAGGGACTCAAACGAGTGATTCCTCCAAGACACCCACCTTCACCTGTCTGGAACCTGAACGTGGTTCTAACCAGACTGATGGAACCACCTTATGAACCTCTACACTTGTGTGAGATACAGTTCCTAACGTGGAAAGTGGCTTTCTTAGTGCAATTACATTACTTAGAAGGGTTAGTGAGCTACAAGCCCTAACTATTCAGGAGCCATTCATACTAATTCATGCAAATAGGGTAGTACTGCGTACCAACCCTAAATTTATGCCAAAGGTGCTATCCCAGTTTCACATCAATCAAACTATCGAACTGCCAGTGTTCTTCCCAAATCCAGATTCAGTGGCAGAAAGAACTCTACATACACTGGACGTTAAAAGAGCTCTCCTGTACTATATAGACAGGACAAAACCTTTCAGAAAAACTAAACAACTGTTTGTTGCCTTTTCACCACAGCACAAAGGCAACCCCATTTCAAAATCAGGTATAGCCAGATGGATTGTTAAGTGCATGCAAAATTTTTTATCAGAAAGCTAAACGCACATTAACAATTCCCCCAAGAGCGCATTCCACACGCAAGTTAGGGGCATCCATGGCTTTCCTAGGAAACATTCCTCTAGAAGACATATGTAGAGCAGCCACATGGACTACCATACATACATTTACCAAACACTACTGCGTAGATGTACACTCCAAACAGCAGGCAGCTGTAGGACAGGCTGTACTCAAGACTCTTTTTCAGGCTGCTGCAGCTGGCATGGGCAACCACCGCTAAGAGGGAGACTGCTATACATTCTATGCACAGATATGAATTCAGCAGCCCACATGCCTCGAACGGAATATGCTACTTACCAGTATGCATCTGTTCTTGGCATGTAGGGCTGCTGACATTCATATCGCCCTCCCTCCTCCCCGGTGCCTGTCGAAGCTGTAGCACTCAGAATTATTCTTAGCATGGACATCACTTACTGTATCATACTCCATCCCTGCCACAATGGCGAAAAACAATCTGAGGATGGAAAGGATACCCATGCACACTGTAGTCCGGGGGAGGAGCCACCTATCTTGTGATACTTCGAAGACTCTTCCAGGACAACAATGTGCAATCATCCGGACCCAATACTAGGCGGCGATCTATGCACAGATATGAATGTCAGCAGCCCAACATGCCAAGAACAGATGCATACTGGTAAGTAGCATATTCCTTATATTTCACATCTGTTCTTGGATTTTCGTCATAATAAAATACACAACATATTCTTCACAACAGTTCTTTACTAAAGTTTAAGCTATTGCTATTAATAATTACAATAACTTTTATTTAAGTATTAATTATTAAAAAAAATAAAAGCCATTGTTATTTATAATATCAATACATGTAAGTCACGTAAATACAACACATATTGCATTAAAAATGCTATAGGTGACATATTTGCGAAAGTTAAAACAATTGTTATTGTAAATGACAAAGCTATTAATTTCGCTATTTTCAAAACCACATAAATACAAAATTTGTCATTTACAATACCAAAAGCATTGCAAATGCTTGTTTTGCAACGTGCCTAGCTATAGTTTATGAACCCTACCTCTGCCGGCACCTTGGATAACCTAGAAAACCTATACATTTTTTAAAACTGGACACCCAGGGGAATTCAGGATGGGGTGACTTGACTGCCTCCCATCAGGTTCTGTTACCCAGAATCCCTTGCAAACCTAAAGAATTGTCCAAAAAAACACATTTTTCCCACATTTCTGTGGTGGAAAGTTTTGGATCTGCTTGGATCCACAAATTTCCACCCACCCCGCGTTCCCCAAAGTCTTATGAGAAAAATGGTACCTCACTTGTGTGGGTCGGCCTAGTGCATGCGACAGGAAACGGTGCAAAACTCAACGTGGTCACACCTTAATTTTGCTATGAAAAATGACCCTTTTTTGGCAAAGTGCCTAGCTATAGTTGTTGAACCCTACCTCTGCCGGCACCTTAGGAAACCTATACATTTTTGAAAACTAGACACCAAGGGGAATTCAGGCTGGGGTGACTCGACTGCCTCCCATCAGGTTCTGTTACCCAGAATCCCTTGCAAACCTAAAGAATTGTCCAAAAAACACATTTCTGTGGTGGAAAGTTCTGGAATCTGTGTGGATCCACAAATTTCCACCCACCCCGCGTTCCCCAAAGTCTTATGAGAAAAATGTACCTCACTTGGGTGGGGGCGGCTTAGTGCTCGCGACAGGAAACTGCGCAAAACGCAACATGGTCACAACTCAGATTTGCATTGAAAAATAACCCTTTTTCGACAAAGTGCCTAGCTGTAGTTTTTGAACCCTAGCTCTGCCAGCACCTAGGGAAACCTAGCAAACCTATAAATTTTTTAAAACTAGACACGCAGGGTAATCCAGGATGGGGTGATATGACTGCCTCCCACCAGGTTATGTTACCCAGAATCCCTTGCACACCTAAAGAATTGTAAGAAAAACAAATTTCCCCCACATTTCTGTGGTGGACAGTTATGGAATCTGCGTGGATCCACAAATTTCCCCCCACCCCCATTCCCCAATGTCTTATGAGAAAAATGGTACCTTAGTTGTGTGGGTCGGATTAGGGCATGCGACAGGAAACGGCGCAAAACGCAACATGGTCACACCTCAGATTCGCATTGAAAAATAACCCTTTTTCGACAAAGTGCCTAGCTGTAGTTTTTGAACCCTAGCTCTGCCAGCACCTAGGGAAACCTAGCAAACCTATACATTTTTTAAAACTAGACACGCAGGGTAATCCAGGATGGGGTGATATGACTGCCTCCCACCAGGTTATGGTACCCAGAATCCCTTGCACACCTAAAGAATTGTAAGAAAAACAAATTTCCCCCACATTTCTGTGGTGGAAAGTTATGGAATCTGCGTGGATCCACAAATTTCCCCCCACCCCCCATTCCCCAATGTCTTATGAGAAAAATGGTACCTTAGTTGATAGGTCGGATTAGGGCATGCGACAGGAAACGGCGAAAACGCAACCTGGTCACACCTCAGATTCGCATTGAAAAATAACCCTTTTTCGACAAAGTGCCTAGCTGTAGTTTTTGAACCCTAGCTCTGCCAGCGCCTAGGGAAACCTAGTAAACCTATACATTTTTTAAAACTAGACACGCAGGGGAATCCAGGATGGGGTGACATGACTGCCTCCCACCAGGTTATGTTACTCAGAATCCCTTGCTCACCTAAAGAATTGTAAAAAAAAAACCACATTTCCCCCACATTTCTGTGGTGGAGAGTTCTGGAATCTGCGTGGATCCACAAATTTCCACCCACCCCGCATTCCCCAATGTCTTATGAGAAAAATGGTACCTTAGTTGTGTGGGTCGGCCTAGGGCATGCGACAGGAAACGGCACAAAACGTAACATGGTCACACCTCAATTTCGCAGTGAAAAATGACCCTTTTTGGCAAAGTGCCTAGCTGTAGTTTTTGAACCCTAGCTCTGCCGGAACCTAGGGAAACCTAGCAAACCTATACATTTTTGAAAACTGGACACGCAGGGGAATCCAGGATGGGGTGACATGACTGCCTCCCACCAGGTTCTGTTACCCAGAATCCCTTGCAAACCTAAAAAATTGCCACAAAAACATATTTCCCCCACAATTTTGTGGTGGAAAGTTCTGGAATCTGTGTGGATACACAAATTTCCACCCACCCTGCGTTCCCTAAAGTCTTATGAGAAAAATGGTACCTCACTTGTGCGGGTCGGCCTAGTGCTCGCGACAGGAAACGGCGCAAAACGCAACGTGCTCACACCTCAATTTCACATTGAAAAATGACCCTTTTTAGGGCGAGCTGGTGGAACCTCTATTGTTTGCGACTTGCTCTGGAAGTGGGACGGGATGGGCACGCGCAGGGCCGTCGGTGATTTCAGCATTTGTGCGCGCGCGTACAGACCCGCGTCGTGCACATCGCCTGTCCCGCTTCCAAGGCAAGTCAGCCTCTCGCAATCGTGCGCGCACACACACGCATAGCCACACTCACACACACACATGCACACACACGCACACACACGCACACAGCCACACACACACACAGCCACACACACACGCACACACACAGCCACACACACACATGCACGCAGATGCACACAGACACAGCCACACACCCCCTCTCTCTCTCACGCAGGCACACAGCCACACACACAGCTACACTCACACACACACACACAGCCACACCCCCCTCTCTCTTACGCAGGCACACAGCCACACACACACGCACACACCCACACAGCCACCCCCCCTCTCTCTAAGCCCCACTCACCTGGCTCTTTTGTCGCGACTCCCCTGGTGTTATCTCTGCCTCATCACCTGGCACACACGCGGGGCTTCCCTCACTCATGGGAGCCCCGCACTTGCATCGGCGGCCTCAGCCGCCAAGTCTGCCGCCACTGCGGGGCTCTGCCTCAGGCGTGGGAGCTCCGCGTCAACACTACTGCTCTCTGCCACGCACTCAATGGGCGCGGGCTTCCAGCAGAAGGCGGAAGTCCTGCCCCACGACCGACTTCACGCTCCCGAACTTCCAGTTTTCGCGCCGGGATATCCTTCACCATCGCTCCACTTTATGGCAATCTCTTCGTGTTTCAAATAAATAAATTTAATATAGTGTTGTCTCACCAGCTAATAAGAATTTCCACCTTCTTCAAAGGTGCTCTGTAGAGAAAACCCTCACAAAATGGTACCTCACTTGTGCGGGTCGGCCTAGTGCTCGCGACAGGAAACGGCGCAAAACGCAACGTGCTCACACCTCAATTTCACATTGAAAAATGACCCTTTTTAGGGCGAGCTGGTGGAACCTCTATTGTTTGCGACTTGCTCTGGAAGTGGGACGGGATGGGCACGCGCAGGGCCGTCGGTGATTTCAGCATTTGTGCGCGCGCGTACAGACCCGCGTCGTGCACATCGCCTGTCCCGCTTCCAAGGCAAGTCAGCCTCTCGCAATCGTGCGCGCACACACACGCATAGCCACACTCACACACACACATGCACACACACGCACACACACGCACACAGCCACACACACACACAGCCACACACACACGCACACACACAGCCACACACACACATGCACGCAGATGCACACAGACACAGCCACACACTCCCTCTCTCTCTCACGCAGGCACACAGCCACACACACAGCTACACTCACACACACAGCCACACCCCCCTCTCTCTTACGCAGGCACACAGCCACACACACACGCACACACCCACACAGCCACCCCCCCTCTCTCTAAGCCCCACTCACCTGGCTCTTTTGTCGCGACTCCCCTGGTGTTATCTCTGCCTCATCACCTGGCACACACGCGGGGCTTCCCTCACTCATGGGAGCCCCGCACTTGCATCGGCGGCCTCAGCCGCCAAGTCTGCCGCCACTGCGGGGCTCTGCCTCAGGCGTGGGAGCTCCGCGTCAACACTACTGCTCTCTGCCACGCACTCAATGGGCGCGGGCTTCCAGCAGAAGGCGGAAGTCCTGCCCCACGACCGACTTCACGCTCCCGAACTTCCAGTTTTCGCGCCGGGATATCCTTCACCATCGCTCCACTTTATGGCAATCTCTTCGTGTTTCAAATAAATAAATTTAATATAGTGTTGTCTCACCAGCTAATAAGAATTTCCACCTTCTTCAAAGGTGCTCTGTAGAGAAAACCCTCACAAACCTCTAAAGTATACTTGCTTTGCCAAAATACGAAGTCTGCCAACTTTCGCATAGCCATTCAGTAAAAGGTAAAATTCGATTTTGGCCTTTTATCTAGACGTGCTAATTTCCATACTAGCAGCCTCCTAATGACATATGGCGCTACACACAAAGCTAACACAATCTATTCATAACACAAGTAACTTCATGCTTCAAAATACACTCCTAGTACAATATTTCCCCCTCCCCCTTGCCCCTTTTCTCTTCTCTGCCTTGCACCCTTCTCCCCCTCCCCCTTGCACCCTTCTCTATCTTGCACCCTTCTCTACCTTGCACCCTTCTCCCCTCTGCCTTACACCCTTCTCCTCTCTGCCTAACACCCTTCTCCCCTCTGCCTTGCACCCTTCTCGCCCTCTGCCTTGCACCCTTCTCCACCTCCACCTTGTGTTGGTATGTTGTCATGTCCGAGCCCCTCCACACTCTATTTATCTATCACCCTCACTCTATCTATCCATCTATCTATCACCCTCACTCTATCTATCGCCCTCACTCTATCTATCTATCTATCTAGCTATCTATCTATCTATCTATCTATCGCCCTCACTCTATCTGTCGCCCTCTATCTCCCACACTCTATCTATATCTCTATCGCCCTCACTCTATCTCTCTCTTTGCCCTCACTCTATCGCCCTCACTCTATCTATCTATCACCCTCATTCTATCTATCTATTCCCCCTCACTCTATCTATCGCCCTCACTCTATCTATCGCCCTCACTCTATGTATCGCCCTCACTCTTTCTATCACCCTCACTCTACCTATCGCCCTCATTCTATCTATCTATCGCCCTCACTCTATCTCTATCGCCCTCACTCTATCTCTCTATCGCCCTCACTCTATCTCTCTATCGTCCTCACTCTATCTGTCTGTCTATCTATCTATCTATCTATCTATCTTATCTATCTATCTATCTATCTATCTATCTATCTATCTATCTATCTATCTATCTATCTATCTATCTATCTATCGCCCTCACTCTATCTATCGCCCACACTTTATCTCTCTATTGCCCTCACTCTACCTATCTCCTATCTATCTATCTATCTATCTATCTATCTATCTATCTATCTATCTATCTATGTATCTATCTCCCTCACTCTATCTATCGCCCTCACTTTATCTATCTAGCGCCCTCACTTTATCTATCCATCGCCCTCACTCTAGCTATCTATCGCACTCACTCTAGCTATCTATCGCCCTCACTCTATCTATTGCCCTGACTCTATCTACTGCCCTCACTCTATCTATTGCCCTCACTCTATCGCCCTCACTCTATCTATCGCCCTCACTCTATCTATCGCCCTCACTCTATCGCCCTCACTCTATCTATCACCCTCTTTCTATCTATCGTCCTCTATCTGTCTATCGCCCTATATCTATCGCCCTATATCTGTCTATCGCCCTCTGTCTATCTATCGCCCTCTATCTATCTATCGCCCTCACTCTATCGCCCTCTATCTATCGGCCTTTATCTATCGCCCTATATCTATCGCCCTCTAGCTATCTGTTGCCCTCTATCTATCTGTTGCCCTCTATCTATCTGTCGCCCTCTATCTATCGCCCTAACTCTATCTATCGCCCTCTATATATCTATGTGTCGCTATCTATCTATCTATCTATCTATCTATCTATCTATCTATCTATCTATCGCCCTCACTCTATCTATCTATCGCCCTCACTCTATCTATTGCCCTCACTCTAGCTATCTATCACACTCACTCTAGCTATCTATTGCCCTCACTCTATCTATCGCCCTCACTCTATCTATCGCCCTCACTCTATCGACATCTATCTATCGCCCTATATCGCCCACTGTCTATCTATCGCCCTCATTCTATCTATCTATCACCCTCACTCTATCTATCGCCCTCACTCTATCGCTATCTATCTATCTATCTATCTATCTATTTATCGCCCTCATTCTATCTATCTATCGTCCTCACTCTATCTATCGCCCTCACTCTACCTATCTATCTATCTATCTATCTATCCATCTATCTATCTATCTATCTATCTATCTATCTATCTATCTATCTATCTATCTATCGCCCTCACTTTATCTATCGCCCTCTATCTATCACCCTCACTCTATCTATCGCCCTCACTTTATCTCTCTATTGTCCTCACTCTACCTATCTCTTATCTATCTATCTATCTATCTATCTATCTATCTATCTATCTATCTATCTATCTATCTATCGCCCTCACTTTATCTATCACCCTCTATCTATCTCCCTCACTCTATCTATCGCCCTCACTCTATCTATCTATCTATCTAGCTATCTATCTATCTATCGCCCTCACTCTATCTGTCGCCCTCTATCTCCCACACTCTATCTATATCTCTATCGCCCTCACTCTATCTCTCTCTTTGCCCTCACTCTATCGCCCTCACTCTATCTATCTATCAATCTCATTCTATCTATCTATTCCCCCTCACTCTATCTATCGCCCTCACTCTATCTATCGCCCTCACTCTATGTATCGCCCTCACTCTTTCTATCACCCTCACTCTACCTATCGCCCTCATTCTATCTATCGCCCTCACTCTATCTCTATCGCCCTCACTCTATCTCTCTATCGCCCTCACTCTATCTCTCTATCGCCCTCACTCTATCTCTCTATCGTCCTCACTCTATCTGTCTATCTATCTATCTATCTATCTATCTATCTATCTATCTATCTATCTATCTATCTATCGCCCTCACTCTATCTATCGCCCACACTTTATCTCTCTATTGCCCTCACTCTACCTATCTCCTATCTATCTATCTATCTATCTATGTATCTATCTCCCTCACTCTATCTATCGCCCTCACTTTATCTATCTAGCGCCCTCACTTTATCTATCCATCGCCCTCACTCTAGCTATCTATCGCACTCACTCTAGCTATCTATCGCCCTCACTCTATCTATTGCCCTGACTCTATCTACTGCCCTCACTCTATCTATTGCCCTCACTCTATCGCCCTCACTCTATCTATCGCCCTCACTCTATCTATCGCCCTCACTCTATCTATCGCCCTCACTCTATCTATCGCCCTCACTCTATCTATCACCCTCTTTCTATCTATCGTCCTCTATCTGTCTATCGCCCTATATCTGTCTATCGCCCTCTGTCTATCTATCTATCTATCGCCCTCACTCTATCGCCCTCTATCTATTGGCCTTTATCTATCGCCCTATATCTATCACCCTCTAGCTATCTGTTGCCCTCTATCTATCTGTTGCCCTCTATCTATCTGTCGCCCTCTATCTATCGCCCTAACTCTATCTATCGCCCTCTATATATCTATGTGTCGCTATCTATCTATCTATCTATCTATCTATCTATCTATCTTTGCCCTCTATCTATCTATCGCTATCTATCTATCTATCTATCTATCTATCTATCTATCTATCTATCTATCTATCTATCTATCTATCGCCCTCACTCTATCTATCTATTGCCCTCACTCTATCTATCTATCGCCCTCCCTCTATCTATTGCCCTCACTCTAGCTATCTATCACACTCACTCTAGCTATCTATTGCCCTCACTCTATCTATCGCCCTCACTCTATCTATCGCCCTCACTCTATCGACATCTATCTATCGCCCTATATCGCCCACTGTCTATCTATCGCCCTCATTCTATCTATCTATCACCCTCACTCTATCTATCGCCCTCACTCTATCGCTATCTATCTATCTATCTATCTATCTATCGCCCTCATTCTATCTATCTATCGTCCTCACTCTATCTATCGCCCTCACTCTACCTATCTATCTATCTATCTATCTATCTATCTATCTATCGCCCTCACTTTATCTATCGCCCTCTATCTATCACCCTCACTCTATCTATCGCCCTCACTTTATCTCTCTATTGTCCTCACTCTACCTATCTCTTATCTATCTATCTATCTATATATCTATCTATCTATCTATCTATCTATCTATCTATCTATCTATCGCCCTCACTTTATCAATCACCCTCTATCTATCTCCCTCACTCTATCTATCGCCCTCACTCTAGCTATCTATCGCACTCACTCTAGCTATCTATCGCCCTCACTCCATCTATTGCCCTCACTCCATCTATTGCCCTCACTCTATCTATCGCCCTCACTCTATCTATCGCCCTCACTCTATCTATCGCCCTCACTCTATCTATCGCCCTCACTCTATCGTCCTCTATCTGTCTATCGCCCTATATCTGCCTATCGCCCTATATCTGTCTATCGCCCTCCGTCTATCTATCGCCCTCTATCTATCTATCTATCGCCCTCTATCTATCTATCGCCCTCTATCTATCGCCCTCACTCTATCGCCCTCTATCTATCTTCCTTTATCTATCGCCCTATATCTATCGCCCTCTAGCTACCTTTTGCCCTCTATCTATCTGTTGCCCTCTATCTATCTGTCGCCCTCTATCTATCGCCCTAACTCTATCTATCGCCCTCTATATATCTATGTGTCGCTATCTATCTATCTATCGATCTATCGATCTATCTATCTATCTATCTATCTATCTATCTATCTATCTATCTATCTATCTATCTATCTATCTATCTATCTATCTTTGCCCTCTATCTATCTATCGCCCTCTATCTATCTATCGCCCTCACTCTATCTATCTATTGCCCTCACTCTATCTATCTATCGCCCTCACTCTATCTATCTATCGCATCACCACACCTTCACTCGGAACCACCACAGCAACACTCAGGGGCACCACAACAACCCTTAGGGGCACCACAACATCACTATGTGCTACCACAGGATCACTGAACGCCACCACATCATCAATTTGTTCAACCATTCAACAACAACTGGTTCAAATATGTTCTCTCAATGTTTCAAGCCTTATTACAAATGTCACAAAAAGATGTTAATATTTCACATCTGTTCTTGGATTTTGGTCACAATAAAATACACTGAACATAATCTTCACAAAAGTTATTTACAAAAATTTAAGCTATTGCCATTATAAATTACAATAACTTTTATTTAAGTATTAATTATTTAAAAAAATTAAAAGCCATTGTTATTTGTAATATCATTGACATTGATAACTTTATTTCGGTCGATTGACCATAAAAGTGCACATAAAATACATCAGCACGATCAATAAAACAATAAATAAGGATCTATGATGTTACAACGCGTTATTTTATAACGCATGCTGTAACATCGCAACTTTTACAACGCAGGTTCCATTACATCGGATGCCATTACAACGCAGGATATTACATAGCAGATGCTATTACAACGCATACCATTACATCGTAAGTATAGGTAAGTATAACTTTTTTTTAAAAATGTAATTAAGTTAATTTTATTAATTTTATTTTACTAATATAATTAAAATAATTGTAAAAATGTAATTAAAATAATTTATTCAAATAAGTTTAATTTTAGGAATTAATGTAATTTAATTAAATTAATATAATTTTATAAATTTAATTTAATAAATTTTATAATAGTAATTATTTAAATTTAATTAATTTAATTTAATTAATATAATTGAATTAATCTTAAAATTGTAATTAATGTGATTTAATAAATTTAATTAATTATAATTTAATTAATTTAATTTAATTAAAGTCGTACTTAAAAAAAAATAAACCCTAAAAATACCCCTGAACCCCAAAACCCAAACCCTGCCCTGAAACCTAAAAACACCCCTGTACCCCAAAATCCAAACCCTGCCCTAAAACCTAAAAACACCCCTGTACCCCAAAACCCAAACCCTGCCCTGAAACCTAAAAACACCCCTGTACCCCAAAACCCAAACCCTGCCCTAAAACCTAAAAACACCCCTGTACCCCAAAACCCAAACCCTGCCCTGAAACCTAAAAACACACCTGTACCCCAAAACCCAAACCCTGCCCTAAAACCTAAAAACACCCCTGTACCCCAAAACTCAAACCCTGCCCTAAAACCTAAAAACACCCCTGTACCCCAAAACCTGCCCTAAAACCTAAAAACACCCCTGTACCCCAAAACCCAAACCCTGCCCTGAAACCTAAAAACACCCCTGTACCCGTAAACCCAAACCCTGCCCTAAAACCTAAAAACACCCCTGTACCCCAAAACCCAAACCCTGCCCTGAAACCTAAAAACACCCCTGTACCCCAAAACCCAAACCCTGCCCTAAAACCTAAAAACACCCCTGTACCCCAAAACCCAAACCCTGCCCTAAAACCTAAAAACACCCCTGTACCCCAAAACCCAAACCCTGCCCTAAACCCTAAAAATAGCCCTGTACCCCAAAACCCAAACCCAGCCCTAAAACCTAAAAATACCCAAACACCCCAAAACATATACCTCAGTACCCCAAAACATATACTCCTATACTCATACTTATTTAAAAAATTACTTAAATTAATATATTTAATTTATAATATTTAAAAACATAAATAAATATATTTATTTATAATTAATATTAATTAAATTAATTAAATAATATTAAATAAAATTAAAAAAAAATTATATACTTACCAATACTTACGATGTAATGGTATGCGTTGTAATAGCATCTGCTATGTAATATCCTGCGTTGTAATAGCATCCGATGTAATGGAACCAGCGTTGTAAAAGCTGCGTTGTAACAGCATTACGACGTAAAAGTTGCGTTGTAACAGTAAGTTACCATAAATAATCATAAAATGTTAAAACAGCATTAAACTGGAAGTCATCAGGGTACAAAGATAAAAACAGTGAGTACAACAGTTGATTTAGTTTAAAAAAGTTTGTCTCCTACGCCACATGCTTAAAAGATAGCGTGAAACCGCAAACACAATCGGGGGATGAGTGTCATAGGTTAATATCCTGCAAGCCTGTGTAAAGTGCAAAAAGCCCAAGTTCTTACAAATAGGGGTCAGCCAACATTTACTAATGGCAGAATAGGCAGGGCAAAACAACAGTACATGGGTTACATTCTCTTTTTTGTAATTACATGCAGGGCAAATTTCGATGTTAGTTTTTTGCCCACTTAGATGTAACAGATCCGATAGGTAGAGTACCATGCCTTAACTGAAGATGTAATTTTCGAGCAAACGGGGGTTCAATTGTGTCCAAGAATTCCTCACTTTTGGAGGAATTCAGTAGTTAACCTACCCAATGAAGTATAGCGCGCTAGCATCTGAGCTCTCTGCTTACTTATATGAGATAGAAGTTCCTTCTTTGTTATCCCTGGGCAATAAATCTCTGGGTTTTCCCACAGATCCGATAGACCTAGCCCGGTACTAACCGCACGAATGTGCTGGAGCCAAGGGATCTTTTTATGTATAAGGAGGGACAACATTTCAGAGAACTCTGCTCTGTATGCGGCCAGTTCGGGAACTGACCACAGCCTTTTCCAGTACATGATTGGTCTTGCACTCTTCTAATGGGACCATGCCCAGATCAAACCTAAGAGGAATCATAGGCGTACTGGGCGGTAATCCTACTATGTTTCTCAGAAAAAACTGTTCAGCCTTTTTGAGGTTCGATACCTGCTTGTGCCCCCAAAGTTCAGCCCCGTAAATTGCTGCCATTCTCGCCTGGCGGCAATATATTTCCAGGGCTGGGGACACCGGCCTAAATGTTGACTCCCTAAAAACTTTACTTATACCCCCAGCAAGCTGGAATAGCTTGAGTGTGGATTTGGCAATCTGGGTGTTCCAATCAAAATTCTCAGTTAGAGTAACACCCAGATAAATAAATGTTTTTACTCTTGCAAGGGGGGTACCATGTAGAACTGGGTTTGGGCGTACTCGCTTAGGGGGATTAAAAATCATAAACTTAGTTTTTCCCAGAATGATTTCCAATCCTCGAAGCTCACAGAACTCAACAAATCCATCAAAATTTTTTTGAATGCCTGATGATGTTCTAGACAACAACAATGTGTCGTCTGCGAAAATCAGAGCGGGCACTCTACCAGTGACCAGTTTGGGGGCATTGTTGTTAACCACACCCATCAAGTGTTCCACAAGGCCATTAATGTAAAGGCTAAAAAGTGTGGGTGCCAGCACGCACCCTTGGCGAACTCCTTTTTGGACTGAAAACTGATCTGTGAGTTCACCATGCCTACCACACCTGACTTGTGCAAAATTATTTATATGTAACCTGGCTAGTACATTTAGTAGGTATGGAGGGAGTCCTAGGTCTGCCAACACCTTCCACAGTTTGACGCGGGGAACCAGATCAAATGCCGCCCGCAGGTCCACAAACACAAGGTAGAGGCTGCCACCCTCCACCTTTGCTGTCTTCCAGTACAGGACCTGCAGGCGAAATAACTGGTCTCGGGTAGATGTTCCAGACCTGAACCCTGCCTGCAGTATGGAAAGAATCCCTTTATCTTCAATCCACCCAAGGATCCTATCAAGGATAACCCTCTCCATCAGTTTTTGTGAAGTATCAATTAGACTGATGGGACTATAATTAGAAGGGATAAGCGGGCAGCCCTTTTTTAAAATAGGGACAATTTCTGCTCCTAGCCAAGTAGGGGGCGCGTTTTCCCCCTGCACAATGCCATTAAATAAAACAACCAGATAGGGAGCCCAGATTTTGGGCTGCCCCCTAAACAGATCCCCCGGAAGTTTATCCAGTCCTGGGGCCTTGTTGGGGAGCAATTTGCCTATGGCTGTCTCAACCTCTGTTAGGGTAAAGGGTTCCGCCAAAACGTGGGGCATAGGAGCTTCAGTCAACCATCCACAATCCTCAGTCCCATTGGCTACCTGCATTGGCTGGGGTTCTACAGGGCTACGAGGCACAGCGTCAGGCTCCGAAGTGCCATATAAAGCAGAAAAATGACTTTCCCAGATGGAGGGTGCAATATTGGGGGCAAGCGCCTGGGTATGCCCACTAATACCAGTGGTGACAATAGACCAGAATAGTTTGGGGTCCTTATTCCTGAGTGCAGATTTCAACTCTTCCCACATTGCGGCTTCCCATTCCCTTTTAGCTTCACAAATTTGCTTTTTATAGCAATGCGATGTATTCTTATGACCTCGCTATCATTGGTTTTTAATGCTGTAAGCAAAGCCTTTTTGGCCTTCCTACAGGAACTATTAAACCATCGAGAAATCGTGGTCCGTATATTATTTGCCCTTCTTACTGGGTACAAAATATCTTTTAGTGTAGCAACCAATTGGTTATGTATTTGTGTAGCCCTACCCAGATGCCCAGATTTCCCCATCTCTTCGATGAACGGAATAATGGTTTCATACAGTTCTGCAAGTTTGGTAGTCGATGCTTGTAGTTCTGGCCATTTAACCCTACGTCTACAGTTGGATATTATTAGTGGCACAATGTCGGAGTGATTAACCATAGTTGAGCCCTTCAACCCGAAACTCCCTGGTTTAAGGGACAGAACTAAGGCATTATGGTCACTGTCAGACCTTTCGATGACCTTGAATTCAGATAACCTATCCCAATGTTTAGCTTCCATAAAAATATAGTCGATTATTGAGGTCTGATTTGGTCGATTAAACATGGCTCTCCCTGGTCTGTCAGGCTCCACCCTCCCATTGCAGGCTCTTAGCGAAGTAGCTAGCACAAATGACTGCATTTGCAAGGCAAGGGGAGTCCATGCCTTGACCTGAGGAGTCTCTGGTTCTGGGATATTCCAGAGTAGATCTACATCATCCGATTCGCCAAAGTTTGGGTCCATAAGGGGCTCAAAATGACAGTTAAAATCACCACCCAAAATTAACACAGTAGAGGGGTCAATCGATTGCATGAGGGTTAGCAGTGTTTCAATAGTTTTTGACTCAAGACCCCGCCTTACTGGCCTCGAATATACATTAATCAAGGCGATGTTTGGCCTATTTGGCAAAATCAGCAGGACACACTGAACATCCTTTGAGTTAGTTGGAATTGGAGTTACATTTACTCCCAAGTGCGTGCCAACCCATATAGACAATCCTCCCGAGGGTCTGCCCCGAGCACCCATGCTTGCCAAAATATTGTATGTTGCAAAACCCTGGAATACGCTTTCTTTTAGCGCCCAAGTTTCTTGCAACATGCAAATATCATGCAAAGCCATAAGGAACCCCACTCAGGAATAGGCAATTTACTCTTAAGACCCGCCACATTCCAGGATAAGATTTTAACTGGAGCTTCAGCCAAGTCTTGCTTGGTTGGTTCACGATCCAGAGGTCCCGAAAGGTTATTGGAAGAAAGGGTGCTAACATCTACACCTTGATCAGGCTCACGATTCACCAGTGGCCGTTCATCAGAATAAGAGACAGTTACAGGTAGAATAGTTTGTACTGGTTTCAAGATTTTTATTAATGGGCAAATTTTTGCTTTACCAAGTGGATTGTCAGTAGTGGGTAGCATGGTATTGAGGGGCTCCGTCTGTCAATCGCAGTCATCGAAGCCTGAAAAGACGTCGAATCTATTTGTGAATTCCAGCGGGGTGAACGGCAACAGGTGGTCCATCCTCCCATTTCTATTTCTATGTCTCTTAAATAGTACAGTATTCCACCTGGATAGATTTTCAAAATTCACGGGGTTGGTTACATGCGCCCTATACTGTTTGTTAAAATGTATAGGAAGGTTGGTCTGCGTGTAAGATAGGGTCCCGGGGCATGTTATAGGAGTCACTAGAGGTCTTGGGTAAAAATATGTCAATTCGCAGGGAACAATTGAATTTCCAACATTCCCTGGGGACCAATTTAGAATATACCTAACCGCTCCAGGATCTCTAAAATTGATAACAATTAAGTCCCCCTTTATGTCTTTTACTCTGCTTCCCAGCCATTGAAGTCGCCGAACATGCAGGATTTCACCACTAATATTGTAAGGGAGAGGTCGATTTTGACTAAGCCAATGCATAGTTTTGTTTTTTAACTGGAAGAACCCTTCCCTTTTCCCATCAGGTAATATAGGGACTCCCGTGAGGACAACCACGAAGGGTACCGCTTCAGGGGGTAATTCAACTTGGCGACCCCTGTGGTTACGTGCTGAGACTGGGCTAGTACTTCCCCTATCGCCTAGGCTTTCTCCGTTGTAGGACTTTTTCTTATCTGACTTCTGTGCTGCGCTAACACCAAGTGCTACCGTTTTTTGAGCTGGTTTGGGTGGTTTTGCCCTGTGCTGTTCAAAATTTGTAGGCTTGTTAGTTTTATTTATACCTTTATGGGCAACAGGAGTGGGAGATAGCACTATTGCTGGAGAGGATAGTGCCGGCTTCGCAGGGTTCTTAGTTAGCCCAGCAGTATTTCCAATAGTCAGCTCTTAGTTCTCCAACCGTTGCTCAACCCTCTTCAACCTCTCTATTACAGGTAGAATAAAAGACCTAATCATGTGTTCCAGAGTTTCCAAAGGAGCAAGAGACAGTGCTTCCCTTGGCGGACAGTGTGGAGGGATGACTAAACCTGGTGAAGTTGGAACAGTAATTAAATCAGCTTTTGGAGTCGATACAGTTGAGGTAGGGCCCTTTGAAGCTGGTCCAGTTGTTGCAATGCCCTTCGAGGGTTTACCAAAGTCAGAATGGCTAATCTTCGTTCTTTGCGGGTCACCACCCCTCTTTCTTCTTTTACTAGGTGGTGGGCCAAAGACTTTAAGCGTCACAGAGTTCTTGGTCCTCTTCTTAGCGGTCACAACTGCTGGTAAAGATGGCTTAATTGTCACATCAGATCCCATGGAAGAATTACTACCAGGGAGAGATATGACATTTGTGTGTAAATCAGTGGACACATCGGGTAAAGAGGACAATGTGTCACGCAACAGCATTGGGACATTATCAGTAGAAAGAGGATCGTCAGAGTCAGTGCAAGAGCTCACATCAGGTGGGGAAATATGTTTAGAAAGGTCCACGGGAAGTCTCTTTTTCATACCTTCGACAGACCGTCGCAGTTCAAAGCGGCGCTCGGCCAATACACTCTCCCTATCGATATCTTGGGCTACCTTAGTAAAATAATTATCCAAAATACCTTTACTGGTTCCTCCTGCCTTCACCGGTATGTTTTTGTCAATGTTCAGGGCCATGGTCCCACAATCCAGGGATACAATCCAGTAATCCTCACACAGATGTTAGGGGATGTGCCCAGCCCAACCTCTTCTGGCCTCTGACGGCCACAGACGGCCCGCCCTCTGCCCGGGTTCAGCCCGGCGTCGCCCGCGAGCGTCCCGCGACGCGGGAGAAGCGTCTCGTCTTTATGCGCCTCCGGGCGCGGGAAAGTGACGCTGCAGGCGGCATCCCGGCGTCCAAGCAGGGGCCGCTGGGAAATGTAGGCGATTTTTCTTCCCCTCAGTGAACGCTCCCCCCTCTCGGCGGCCGCGATGGCAAGTGCGGCGGCGGGAGAGAGCGGTGGAATGATGGCGCGATGACCAGCAGAGCAGCCAGGTAGTTGGAAGCTTTCTGCAATGCCCCCAAGTGTTTGAGAGTCCCGCTCCCCAGCAGGAGCGTCTCGTCTTTATGCGCCTCCGGGCTCGGGAAGTGACGCTGCAGGTGGCGTCCCGGCGTCCAAGCAGGGGCCGCTGGGAAATGGAGGCGAATTTTCTTCTCCTCAGTGAATGTTCCCCCCTCTCGGCGGCCGCGATGGCAAGAGCGGCGGCGGTGGAGAGCGGTGGAATGATGGCGCGATGACCAGCAGAGCAGCCAGGTAAGTTGAAGCTTTCTGCAATGCCCTTAAGTGTTTGAGAGCCCCGCTCCCCAGCAGGAGCGTCTCGTCTTTATGCGCCTCCGGGCGCGGGAAAGTGACGCTGCAGGCGGCATCCCGGCGTCCAAGCAGGGGCCGCTGGGAAATGTAGGCGCTTTTTCTTCCCCTCAGTGAACGCTCCCCCCTCTCGGCGGCCGCGATGGCAAGTGCGGCGGCGGGGGAGAGCGGTGGAATGATGGCGCGATGACCAGCAGAGCAGCCAGGTAGGTTGAAGCTTTCTGCAATGCCCCCAAGTGTTTGAGAGCCCCCAATATCAATACATGTAAGTCACGTAAATACAACACATATTGCATTACAAATGCTATATGTGTCACATTTGCGAAAGTTAAAACAATTGTCATTGTAAATGACAAAGCTATTAATTTCGCTATTTTCAAAACCAACACATAAATTAAAAAAATTTCATTTACAATACCAATAGCTCAAACTTTCCTAATGCGAGACCTATTGCATTGCAAATGCTTGTTTTGCAAAGTGCCTAGCTATAGTTTCTGAACCCTACCTCTGCCGGCACCTTGGATAACCTAGCAAACCTATACATTTTTTAAAACTGGAAACCCAGGGGAATTCAGGATGGGGTGACTTGACTGCCTCCCATCAGGTTCTGTTACCCAGAATCCCTTGCAAACCTAAAGAATTGTCCAAAAAAACACATTTTCCCCATATTTCTGTGGTGGAAAGTTCTGGATCTGCGTGGATCCACAATTTTCCACCCACCCTTCGTTCCCCAAAGTCTTATGAGAAAAATGGTACCTCACTTGTGTGGGTCGGCCTAGTGCATGCGACAGGAAACGGTGCAAAACACAACGTGGTCACACCTTAATTTTGCAATGAAAAATTACCCTTTTTTGTCAAAGTGCCTAGCTGTAGTTTTTGGACCCTATCTCTGCCGGCACCTAGAGAAACCTACCAAACATACACATTTCTGAAAAGTATACACCCAGGGGCTTCTAGGGAGGTATGCCTTGCGTGGATCCCTCAACGTTTCCTTACCCAGAATCCCTTGCAAACTTAAAGAATTGTCCAAAAAAACACATTTTCCCCACATGTCTGTTGGTGGAAAGTTCTGTAATCTGCTCGGATCCACGAATTTCCACCCACCCCGCGTTCCCCAAAGTCTTACGAAAAAATGGTACCTCACTTGTGTGGGTCGGCCTAGTACCTGTGACAGGAAGCGGCGCAAAACGCAATGTGGTCACACCTCAATTTTGCAATGAAAAATGACCCTTTTTTTGGCAAAGTGCCTGGCTGTCGTTTTTTAACCCTAGCTCTGATGGCACCTATGGAAACCTAGCAAACCTATACAGTTTTGAAAACTAGACACCCAGGGGAATCCAGAATGGGGTGACATGACTGCCTCCCACCAGGTTCTGTTACCCAGAATCCCTTGCAAACCTAAAAACATTGTCAAAAAACACATTTTCCCCACATTTCTGTGGTGGAAAGTTCTGGGATCTGTGTTAATCCACAAATTTCCACCAACACCCCGTTCCCCAAAGTCTTATGAGAAAAATGGTACCTCACTTGTGTGGGTCGGCCTGTGCCTGCGACCCACACATTTCTGAAAACTAGACACCCGGGGGGCTTCCAAGGAGGTATGGCTTGCGTGGATACCCCAACGTTTTTTTACCCAGAATACCCTGCAAACCTCAATTGTAGCTGAAAAAATGACAGCCAGAAACCGGTCCTAGGATGCTTGATTCCGGTCCAGGGAAGACATGGCTTGGCAGTTCGGGCTGGACTGTTCCCATGAGGCACAGAGTCAAGACTGATTTGCATATTGTCATGTCTGAACTGAGGTGGCGTGGTGAGCAAAATAACGATGGATTAAACCCAGATCTGTGGCTGTTATGTTATGTTATTGGGGTTGCTTATATAGCGCACGGCTACTCCAGGGAGTGTCCCGGCGCTTTCTGACCCCAAACTGAGAAAGGAGATGGAAGAAAACACAAACATAACAAGTTACTGCTTGTAAAGCCAAGTTTTCAAGGCCTTTCTAAAGGCAAGCAGATTAGAAGTACGGCGCAGATCCACAGGCAGGGAGTTCCATAGTTTAGGGGCAAGATGTGTAAAGGAACGTCCACCTATCCTGACCCTCCTAATGGGAGGAACCGTTGCCAGGCCAAGACATTCAGATCGGAGAGATCTGGTGGGTTTATAGAAAAGAAGCCGTTTCTGAATGTACGAGGCCCCAACCAAATGGAGTGCCTTGTGAGCTAGAGTGAGAGCCTTGAAAGTAATCCGCTTCTTTACTGGGAGCCAATGAAGGGAAGACAGCAGCTCTGAGGCCCGAGCTTGACGAGGTAGGCCAAAGATAGCCCTTGCCGCGGAATTTTGAACTACCTGAAGTTGATGCAGGAGGTAGTCCGGTAAACCCAGGTAGAGGACATTTGAGTAGTCAATCCTGGAACAAACCAAAGCCTGTACCGTCAGCTTCCTGTGGACTAAAGGGAGCAGAGGAAGAAATTTTCGCAGCATTTTTAACAGACCAAAACAGGTGCTGGTGAGACCTGTGATCTGTGTTTTCAGCGAAAGGGTGTTGTCTATTTTGATCCCCAAGTTTTTAGCAACCACAGAGGAAGAGGAAGGGGGTGACATACACACCGGCCACCATTCCTGCCACGGTGGATCTACTTGACAGCCGAAGAAGAGCACCTCAGATTTATCAGGGTTGCATTTGAGGCTGCTTCGCTGAAACCAGTCGAAGACAGCCCCCAGGCAACCACGGATGCTCTCCCCGTCAAACTCCATGCCCTTCTTGCAGGTGAAGAGAAGCTGGGTGTCGTCAGCGTATGATATGATCTGGGCACCCATGGACTCCGCAAGTACCGCCAGTGGAGTCATGAAGATGTTAAAAAGGGTCGGGCTCAGCACCGACCCTTGTGGGACTCCAACGTCCATAGGCGGCACCTCCGCGGAGTACGGCGGGGCCCAGACCACTTGTCGACGACCCGCTAGGTAAGATCTTAACCAGCTCAACACCGTCCCACGGAGACCAATCTCGTGAAGTCTTCTCAAGAGGGCCTCACCGCCGACAGATCCAACATCACCAGCATAGCTCTTCCCCCTGCGTCGAGAACTTCCTTAATGGCTTCGTTTACTTCCAAAAGAACGGTCTCGGTGCTCAAATTGGAGCGGAAGCCAGATTGGGTAGAGTGGAGTAACCCCTGATCTTCCAAGAAGGAAGAAAGCACAGAGTGGACGTGCTTCTCGACGATCTTAGCCAGACTGGGCAGGAGAGATATGGGCCTATAGTTCGCGTGTATCTCTGGATCAAGGCCTGGTTTTTTTAGAAGAGGAACAACCATTGCCTTCTTCCAGGCTGGCGGAACCATGCCGCTGGACAAGGATGAGTTCAAGACAGGGTAGATCAGGGAATTTAGATTCTTAGCATTCCTAGCTAGAAAACTTGCCGGACAGGGGTCAAGCGGAGAGCCTGATTTGATTCTGAGTAGGAGATCCAAAGAAGTGGATTCCGATAAAGGTGGAAACTCCGATAGAATGGGGCAAGTATCAGATGGAAAAGACAACATATTTGAATCAATCATAGGTACATTGGGGACAGCTGGAGGAAAGGATTCTTTCTGGATGAGTTTGATTTTCATATTAAAAAAGATGGCCAGCTCCTTTACCCAAGTGGGTGAATGTTTTGCTAATGTGCAACATTCCGTCCATCAGCTTGTGTGTTTTATTTTTCCCCCAAAAAACCCTGGCGTCTACAGGGCTAACCCCCCCGGATGGGTAGATTGGGGGGGGGGGGAAAGCCCTGTAGACGCCAGGACTTTCAACCCCCCCGGGGGGGGGCTAATACCACCGATCTGCCCCCCCCCCCGGGGGTTGAAAGTCCACTAGACGCCATGGAGTTTTTTGGGCAAATTTTAATTAGGGTGGAGGCTGCACAAAATGGGCATGCCAATGTCCCCACCCTAATTCAAATTTTCCCAAATAATCCCTGGTGTCTACTGTTTGCCCCCCACCTGGGTGGCATATTGGGGGCTAATGCCCCCATCTGCCCCCAGGAAATGCAGGAAGGCTATAAGTTTAGCGGAGGAGGGAGTGGGAGCATGGACACACCTGTTTTGGGCAGCCTCCACCCTAATTCAAATTTGCCTAAAAAAATCCCTGGTAACTAGTGGGCTTTTCGCTCCACGGGGGTGCAGATTGGGGGCTAATACCCCCATCTACCCCCCCGGGGGCAGAAAGCATACTAGACGCCAGGGATTTTATTGAGGACATTTTAATTAGGGTGGGGTTGCCAGAAATGGGCATGCCAATGCTCCCGCCCTAATAAAAAATTTCCCCAAAAAACCCCTAGGATCTAGTGGGCTTTTTGCCCCCCAGGGGGGGGGCAGATTGGGGGCTACTGCCCCATCTGCTTCCGGGGGGTGCAGGAAGGCTGCAGTTTTTGTGGGGGAGGGGGTGGGGTCATGGACATGCCTGTTTAGGGCAGCCCCATCCTAATTCAAATTTGCCCCCAAAAAATCTTTTGCCCCCTCCAGGGGTGCAGATTGTGGCTAATGCCCCCAACTGTGTAGTGAAGTAGTGTGGCTCACTGGTTAGAGGCGGCAGACCCGAGAGCAGAGGACGGCCCGGGACCAGGGTTCGATTCCCGACGTGGCAGGTTTCTGGACCAGGGTCAGCGGACTCGATAATTCTCTCGCCTCGGTGCCCACTCTGATCAGCGATCACACTCGGCAACTCTGGGCATTAGCTTGCCTCATCTTCACTAACGGCCCCACCAGACCGCCGGGGATGCCTGGTCTCACCCTGGAGATACCCATTAAGGGACCATCTCTCAGGGAAGCCAGGAAGGGTTTCGCAGCGGTCGAAGCGCGGAGATACTCCTCCGGGAGTCGATCCTAGCGCTATATAAACCTGCAATTAATTAATTAATTAATTAATTAATTAATTAATTAACTGTCGTCCCCCAGGTAGGGCAGAAAGCCTACTAGACGCCAAGGTTTTTTTTTAGCAAGTTTTACTTAGGGTGGGGTTTGCCAAAAACGTGCATGCCTGTGCCCCCACCCTAAAAAAATTACCCAAAAAAATCCCTGCCGTCTAGTGGGCTTTTTGCACCCCGGTGGGGCAGATTGGGGGCTAATGCCCCATCTGCTCCTCAGGGAGTCTGAAAGTCCAATAGACACCAGGGAGTTTTTTGGTCAAATTTTAATGAGGGCGGGGGCTACCCAAAACGGTCATGCCAATGCCCTCACCCTAATGAAAATTTGCCCAAAAAATCCCTGGCCTCTACTGGGCTTTTTTTCCCCACAGGGGGGCAGGAAGGCTGTAATATTTGCGGGGAAGTGGGTGGGGGCATGGGCATGTCTGTTTTGGGCATCCCCATCCTAATTCAAATTTGCCAAAAAATAAATCCCTGGCGACTATGGGCTTTTTGCACCCCCGGGGGTGCAGATTGGGGGCTAATGCCCCCATCTGCCCCCCAGGGGAGCAGGAAGCCTACTAGACGCCAGGGATTTTTTTGAGCTAATCCTAATTAGGGTGGGGGGTGCCAAAAACGGATATGCCAATGCCCCCACCCTAATAAAAATGTGCCCAAATAAATCCCTGGTGTCTAGTGGGCTTTTTGCCCCCCTGGGGGGCAGATTGGGGGCTCCTGTCCCATCTGCCCCCGGGGGGCATGAAGGCTGTAATTTTTTGCCAGGGAGGAGGTGAGGCATAGGCATGCCCATTTTGGGCAGCCCCCAACCTAATTCAGATTTGCCCCAAAATAACCCTGGCTTCTAGTGGGCTCCCCCCCCGTGGGGGCAGATTGGGGGGTACTGCCCCCATTTGCCCCCCAGGGGGCAGAAAAGCTGTAATGGTGGCACAGGTGGGGGCATTGGCGTGCCCGTTTCAAGCAGCCCCCACCCTAAAAAAATGGTGTAAAAATGAAATCCCTGGCGTCTAGTGGTCTTTCTGCCCCCGGGGGGCAGATTGGGGGCTACTGCCCCCTCTGCCACCCAGGGGGGGGGGGCAGAAATGCTGTACTAGTGGCGCGGGTGGGGGCATTGACGTGCCAGTTTCAAGCAGCCCCCACCCTAAAAAAAATGGTGCAAAAACTAAATCCCTGGTGTTTAGTGGGCTTTCTGCCCCCCTGGGGGGCAGGTTGGGGGCTACTGCACCCTCTGCCACCCAGGGGGGGCAGAAAGGCTGTACTGGTGGCTGGGGTTGGGGCATCGGCGTGCCCATTTCGGGCAGCCCCCACTCTAAAAGAAAATGGTGCAAAAACAAAATCCCTGGCATTTAGTGAGCTTTCTGCCCCCCGGGGGGCAGATTAGGGGCTACCGCCCTATCTGTCACCCAGGGGATGCAGAAAGACCGTAATTATTGTGGCGGGGGGGTGGGGGCATGCCCATTTTGGGCAGCCCCCACCCCTAATAAATATCCCATAAAAAATCCCTGGTGTCCAGTGGGCTTTCTACCCCCCCAAGGGGGCAGAAATACTAATGATGCCAATATTTTTATGGGGGAGCAAAGGCCCCTGCCCAGAGGCTGCTCCCCCCTTCCTGGTGCCTAGTGGTTGGATTCCTGCCTAGGGATCGCCAAGCAGGGATCCACTAGGGAGGGGTACCATTGGAAAGAGGAGAGTCTCCCCTTTCCAACAATACTTTTCCTGAGTTTCTACGTTCTCGGGGCTGAGATAGCCCCCTGAGCACATAGAAACTGAAACTGAAAATGAGTCTCTAGGCTCATTTCAGTTTCGGTTTCACTGAAATGACGTCAGCGCGACGTCCACACTGATCGTCATTTCAGGGAAACCAGGGGGAGTGTCAGGAGCTGGGGAAGCTCTTCCTCAGCTCCTAAGGCTTTGGGGGAGAAAAGGGAATCCCTCTGGTGCCTGCACCAGAGGGATTTCCGGTTCTGGGTGTCATGATGAGCTGGGCTCGTTTTGAGCACACGAACACTGTGTGCCATGACGAGCTCAGCTCGTGATGAGCACCCAAGGGATTAATATCCGGGCTCCGAGTAGTGCTGTAGTCTAGGCATGCAGAGTAATTCAGGGATCGAGGGGTTCTTCAACAGGGTCAAAGTCTATTGTCACTTTCCCCTTTGCATAATTTCTCAGATTTTGTATTACAGACTTATTACAGACTCCAATGGCTCAGCGATCAACCTTAAGTACTCGCCGCACACCTCTTTCCACTTGTCACTCACTACTCACTGTTCATTGCTTGTTCGTTGCTATTCATCGTTGTCAAGAGTACAAGGGAAAATGCTGGCAATCCTTGAGGAGCAAGAGCGGGATCCAGAGACAGTCCCACTACAGACGGCAGATGTAGGCACTTCCCTCCACTCCTCGGCTCAGCTCTGCTCAATGCTTGGTATATATGTAAAATCAGGCGGCAGGCCAAGGCTCATCTGAGCTCCTCTGTGCCTCTGTGCCCTGGAGCAGTCGCCGCACCAGCAGCACCGCAGGCCAAGGCTCCTTTGACCCCTGCAGCGGCCGCCGCACGAGCAGCACCAGCAGCTCCTCAGCACAGAGGTGCCGGCAGCAGCCGTTCGTGCCCCCACAGCGATCCATAGAACTTAAAGCGCCCGTATAACAGGATGCGGTGAAGCGAGAGAAACCTTCGGAAGCGGGAACCGGTCACAAAACAAACCCTGGCAGTCGTCCCAGGCTCCTCTCCGCTTGTTCGTCAACTCCTCCTCGGCTCGGCCCCTCAACTCTACTCAATGCGCTCTGCCGAATCACAGACCGACAACAACTGTGAACACCAAAAGAGGATAGAATTGTGTGTTTTCCCCAGTTAGTTAAAAAACACAGCATAAGTCTTGGCTGCTTCTGCTGCACCCAGAGTCTTTTGCGTCTTTTCAGTCTAATTTTTCTGTCTGGAAAAAAATTGTGTCCTGATTTTCTGCACCCATTAAATCCAGGTGCAGAAAAACCTAACAACTGATGATCAGGTGGCATAAAATGAACACATGAAAGTACGCCTTAATTTCATTGCCCTTGATTCATACTCTGGACCACAGTTGAGGGATTGGTCTAGGCATAGTCCTCGCAGCACACAATAGATTTGCTTGATGCTGAGGCCAAAACCCAAAAGTCAGGATACCAGATACAAGTAGGTGGTAACTCAGGGCAGGGGAAAATGCCTGTTGTCCGTGGAGGAGTCATTCCGTTCCCAGAAATCTGCATTACAAATTAATTAATAGTATATTCTTAGGTCGAGGACCGAAGGCTGCGCTAGTGCAGTCTCCGGGAGGAGATTTAATGATTTGGAGTGACTTCCAGTATGGGGTCTTGAACCCGCCTCTCTCCTCCATTGGCTGGCTTCCTAAACGGAGGCCAGCCATTGGAGTAGAGAGGAGTCACTCCAATAAAGCCCCGTCTCTTTCGAATTCGGGGGCGTGTTTTTGGCGTACTTTCGCCCTGTGACGTCATTCGTCACTCAGAACGCCTAAACACGCCCCCGATTCCGAACATTTTCGGAGCTTTGGCAGCCATTTTGCTTGTTTTTGGTTTGCACAGTCCCAGGCTGGCCACGCGCTCCGTTGGGCTCCCTTGTATTTTTATAGCCATGGACAGACCCCTGACAAACCCCCACCCTTGGCTAACCCTAAGAAAACCCTAGCAGTGCTTCCCGCGTATTCAGGATGACTCTTTGTCCGTCCGCGCCACCCCCCCCCCAGCAGCCCGCCATGCTGCCCCCGCCCCGGAGGATGAGGACGCGGGAGCCGGTGTGGAGCGGAGTGTACAGGTGGGTTGCCTTGTTTTTATACGCCTTTGCACTGTTCTTTTGCCAAACGATGGCAGTGGAGCCATCGGACTACACTTCCCAGAGCGCCACTAGTGGGATTGCGCAGGCGCAGAGAGCCCTGTTTGTGTGCGGGCAGTGACGGTGGCAGAAGGGACTGTCAGCGGCCCAGAGTTCCGCCGGGGTCCAAGAGGAACACCTGGCTCCCCTGAGACCACAACAAGAAGTCTGCGAGCCCCCGCCTCTCCCGAGCGCCGCCACCGGGGAATGTAAGAGCTGCGACCGGCGGGGTGAGCATAAGCGGCCTAGACAGGAAGGAGGGACAGCCGGGGAGGGTGTGGTATCGCTTCCTAGTACCTATTTGGGCCCTTTATCTTATAAATTACCCTTGCCCTAGCCTTCAGCCCCATTGACTTTGGTGGGGTGTTGCGCCCCGATGCAACATGAGTATGTTGCATCGGGGCGGCGGCTATCGGGGGGCACCCGCGGGTGGTTGGTGGCTCCTAGTCCTAGGCGTACTCTGGCCTGGAGATAAAGATGTATTTGCTGTCTCTCCTCTGGCCACCGAGGCTGCAGCAGCCGGTGAGGCCCCAGGACCCTGCTGAGATGCGGGGCGCACATGAGCCCCCTCCCAGCGGGCATCATTAGCCCGGGACAGTGTCGAGGGGGCAGTGAAACGGAGCTGCCTGCCTCGCGTCACGTTTCAGGCGAAGCTCTCCATGTGTTTTGTAGATATTGCCCGGCAGGGACAGAGTGACCTCTGTCCCTCCGGGCAGGTCACCCCCCGAGCACACTCTTCGTGAGTGAGCCAGTCCTCTGGTGCCGCCTCTGCCCTGAGCTGTGCCCTCTGCCACCTGCTTGCCTCGCCGCCGTTTTTTTCTTTGCCCGCCGTTTTTTTCTCTAGCCCCCAGTGCTCCCCCCTCCTCGCCCAGCCCCGGACGCGTTTCCCGCCACCTCCTCGCCGCTGCCCCCTGCGGCCCGCGCCCTTCCCTCGCTCGCCATCCCCATTCGCCACCCGGCCCCCCCTCCCAGCGGCCCCTCCCTCGCACGAGACTACTTATAGCCTCTGTGGCCAGCGAGGTGCAGTGACCTCTGTCCCTCCGGGCAGGTCACCCCCGAGCACACTCCTCGTGAGTGAGCCCGTCCTCTGGTGCCGCCTCTGCCCTGAGCTGTGCCCTCTGCCACCTGCTTGCCTCGCCGCCGTTTTTTTCTTTGCCCGCCATTTTTTTCCCTAGCCCCCAGTGCTCCCCCTCCTCGCCCAGCCCCGGCCGCGTTTCCCGCCACCTCATCGCCGCTGCCCCCCTGCGGCCCCGCCCCCTTCCCTCGCTCGCCATCCCCATTCGCCACCCATCTCCCCCTCCCAGCGGCCCCTCCTCGCTCGACCCCCCCCCACTCTCCTCGTAAGGCAGAGTGGCCAAAGCGCAGCGGGCGCGCCCTAAGCGCGCCGAAGGCGCGCCAAAGGTAAGCCCGTCTGCGCCCGTCCGCGCCTGGACCGCGCCCAGCGCTCGAACCCCTGGCCCGAGGACCCCAGCTCACCCGCCGGACGTACACCGCCGCCACCCTCAACGCGCTCAACACCCGCCGAGTCCCGGGATGCTACCGAGCCACCCCGAGACGCACCCACGGACCCTTCAGCTGCCACGCCTGCAAGTTCACCTGCATCCGGACCTGCCTCGCACCAGCACCCGCCAAGCCGAACACCAGCAGCAACCACCTCAAGTGCATCCTGCTCAACACCCGCTCCGTCCACAGACACGCCATCGAACTCTGGAACCTCCTCGACACCACAGCTCCTGACGTTGCCTTCCTCACGGAAACCTGGATGAACGACTCCTCAGCGCCCGACATCGCCATCGCCATCCCAGAGGGATACAAGATCACCCGGAGAGATCGCGACATCCAGACTGGAGGAGGCATCGCCATCATCCACAGGGACACCATCCACATCACGACCAACACCGACGACACCCTGACTACCGCCGAACAGCTACACTTCCAGATCCGCACCAACCCGAAGACCACCCTCAGAGGCACCCTGATCTACCGACCCCCGGGATCACGCACACAATTCAGCGAGGACATCGCCGACTTCATCAGCTCGCATGCCCTCCCCTCCGCTGACTACATCCTCCTGGGGGACATCAACTTCCACCTGGAGAACAACAACGACCGCAACACCATCACCCTGCTCGACAACCTCGCCAACCTCGGACTCAAGCAGCTGGTGTCCACCCCCACCCACCTCGCCGGACACACACTCGATGCCGTCTTCTCATCCAGCAAAGACATCACCTTCAGCCACGCGACTGGACTCCACTGAACGGACCACAGCTGCGTCCACTTCACCTTCAGAAGAACGACGATCCACCACCACCAGCAACAGGTTGCTCGAAGAAGCTGGAACAAGTTCACAGCCGACCAGCTCGCCGCTTCCCTGAGCCAGCACCCTCCCGCCAGCTCAGCGAACCCCAGCCAGGCCGCCGACAACCTCACGAAGTGGATCAGCAACTGCGCGGACGAACTCGCCCCACTGAGGACCCGGCCGAGCAGACCCGGCAGCAAGAAGGCCCCATGGTTCACCGACGAACTCAAGAGCTCCAAGAAGAACTGCCGAGCCCTCGAGAAAGCCTGGAGAAGGGAACCAACACTGGACAACATGACCACCCTCAAGCTTGCCACCCGGAAGCACCACCAACTGATCCGCGCCACCAAGAAAACTGCATTCAAGGACCGGCTGGACAACAACGCACACAACTGCAAGGAACTCTTCAACATCGTGAAAGAGCTCTCCAACCCCAACGCCGGAAACAACGACATCACCCCATCGCAAGACCTCTGCAACTCCCTCGCCTCCTACTTCCACAACAAGATCGCGGACATACACAACAGCTTCAGCACTCAACCGACGCACGCCACGACCGAACAACGGCCCCCCACCACCACCACCCTCCGCGCCTGGACTCCGATCAGCACCGAAGACACCGTCCGCATGATGAACTCCATCCACTCCGGATCTCCGACTGACCCCTGCCCTCACCACGTCTTCAACAAGGCCGACACTGTCATTGCACCCCACCTGCGGGACATCATCAACACCTCCTTCGACACCGCCACCTCCCCGGAGAGCTGGAAGCACGCCGAACTCAGCGCCCTACTAAAGAAACCTACAGCGGACCCCACCGAACTCAAGAATTACCGCCCCATCTCGCTCCTCCCGTTTCCAGCCAAAGTCATCGAGAAGACCGTCAACAAACAGCTGGCCGCCTTCCTCGAGACGAATGGATCCCTCGACCCCTCACAGTCTGGCTTCCGAGCCATCCACAGCACCGAGACCGCCCTCATCGCTGCCACCGATGACATCCGAGCCCTGATGGACAACGGAGAAACAGCGGCCCTCATCCTCCTAGACCTCTCCGCGGCATTCAACACTGTCTGCCACCGTACCCTAGTGCAGCGCCTCAGCAACCTCGGAATCCAGGAGAAGGCACTGGAATGGATCATCTCCTTCCTCGACGGAAGAACACAGAGAGTCCGTCTACCACCGTACAAGTCAGAGGCCACCGAAGTCATCTGCGGCGTCCCTCAAGGATCCTCGTCGAGCCCCACCCTCTTCAACGTCTACATGAGCCCCCTCGCTGCCATAGCACGCCAACACAACCTCAACATCATCTCGTACGCTGACGACACCCAGCTGATCCTCTCCCTGACCAACGACCCCGCCGCCGCCAGAGCCAACCTTCACGAAGGGATGAAAGACGTAGCCGAGTGGATGACGACCAGCCGCCTGAAACTGAACTCAGACAAGACGGAAGTCCTCATCCTGGGCTCCTCGCCCTCCGCCTGGGACGACTCCTGGTGGCCCCCCGCCCTGGGCACCGCACCCAAACCGACAGACCACGCACGCAACCTGGGCTTCATCCTGGACTCCTCCCTCTTCATGACCAGACAAGTCAACGCCGTCTCCTCGTCGTGCTTCAACATCCTGCGCATGCTACGGAAGATCTTCCGGTGGATCCCCACCGAGACCAGGAAGACGGTCACCCAGGCCCTCGTCACCAGCCGACTGGACTACGGCAACGCCCTCTACGCCGGAACCACTGCCAAGCTCCAGAAGAGACTCCAGCGGATCCAGAACACCTCAGCCAGACTCATCCTCGACATCCCACGACACAGCCACATCTCCGGACATCTGAGAGACCTGCATTGGCTCCCCGTCAACAAAAGAATCACCTTCCGTCTCCTCACCCACGCACACAAAGCCCTACACGATCAAGGCCCGAGCTACCTCAACAACCGCATCAACTTCTACGCTCCCAAACGCCATCTCCGATCAGCCAGTCACGCCCTCGCCGCCGTCCCCCGCATCCGAAGAACGACAACAGGAGGAAGGTCCTTCTCCTACCTTGCTGCCAAGACCTGGAACTCCCTCCCGACCGACCCGCGCCTGACCCAAGACCACCTCTCCTTCAGAAAGAAGCTCAAGACCTGGCTGTTCGAGCAGTAGCAGCACCCCCCCACCTCCCTCAAGCGCCTTGAGACCCTCCGGGTAAGTAGTGCGCTCTATAAATGTCTTTGATTGATTGATTGATTGATATTAAATATTTAGTAAATTGGTGCGGGCTCGAAGCACTGACTGGGGCATGATCCGCACGCCAAAATTAGAAAGAAGCGCTAATTTGCGTATTATTCCCTCGCATATGATCTTTGATGTTCGGAGACCGAATGTATGTATGCACGTCATTAAGAACTATAAATGGACATTTACATATGGGAACCCCTGTACTGCGACAGTACTTTCAATGCACTGACCAGACCCAGAACAGGCACTTGTTCCAGGGTGTAACTTTGACATCTTAACTAGACTCCTCTTTGGCGCCTGTAAAATAGCTTAGCGGGTTGAGTGCGCGCTGCTAGAGCTGTAAATTCGAATTACTGCGAGATTGACCAAGTCCTGGTCCACGTTGTGATACAACGTGGACCAGTATTCCACTAGATTAGATTTTTTGTATCTAAAATGTACACAACAAAGGAGTGTGCCGAAGGCGTGTGGGGTAGGGGAGGGGTTGTGGTCCAGCCCCATGCCCCCTCGGGGTGATGCATTCTGCTTCGCGGTGCTGTGTACTATGCCTGGCAGCACGACTCACTGTGTGATCCAGTCTCTTCAGACCTCAAGGATGACCTCAAGGCGCTGGAGGACGAGGGGCAGACAAAGATCAAGCAGCGGGGAGCCGCACTAACTTCACCCTGGAGCAGCTGAACGAGCTGGAGCGGCTGTTCGACGAGATGCACTACACGGATGCCTTCATGCTGGAGGAGCTGAGCCAGCGGCTGGGGCTGTCCGAGGCCCGGGTTCAGGTACTGACAGCGGGGAGAGGCGAGGGGGATCTGCCGCACACTCTCCTTCTGACTCTAGCTCACACCCCAAGTGCCATTCTCGCCCTAATATCACCCACCCCTTCACTGGCCTTGCACTGCGGCACCTCAGCTACCCTGTGTCTACCTCCAGTCCATTCTCTCACTGAGTGCTTCTGCTACCAACCCATGTCACAACCTCACACTAACACCCCACCCTAAAAATGAATAACAGCTAATCAAAACCACAGCTGCCCTCCTAACTGCAGAGGCCACATCGCCGGATCACCAACCAACATCCCATCTCCCAGTCCCAATCACCAACAAACACCCCAACTCCCAATATCTCTACCTGCCTTAACGGTGATTTGTATGTGTGTGTGTTCATGCATATATGCTTTTTTTTTATCTCCGACCATGACCTTTAGCAGTGATTTGTATCCCACAGCTAAATGCCTGATCACCATTAATTACAACACCATAATTAATTTAAGGCTCCTGCAGCTACCTTTCAGATTTACATGTTTACCTGCAGCATCCGGTTAACCAGGATACTGTATCTGTTTACCATTCTGTACCTGATACACATATGTACAAAGTGAAAGTGAATAGTATAAATGTGCATTTAATAGATGCTAGCGTGCTCTTGCCTTAACTAGACTAGCGTGTTTAACCTGCAGGTGGACAATCATTCACTTCTGTGAGACATGCACCGGAGCAGGTACAGTTCACGAGAAAGTCCATTGGGCTTAAGCGCCCACTACTGAGATCTGCGCACAGGTCTCCGAAGCACTACAGGCCGATATGAAGAGGAGTCAACGCTATAACTGGTGCTAAAATCTGTGCAGTCCTCACGACAAACCATTTTCATTTAACTGAAACAAAATAAATCCCCTTTCCTCCAACAAACGGGTCCGGCTACGAAAACTTCAAAACATAATCTAAATTATTTTCCTGTCAATTACGACAATATTAATATTATCATGATATTAATAAAATAGCGCCAAGGAGACCCATGTCATGTATGATTTGAAAGTAATTTTCTGATTTCTCCGTACAAGAATTATTATTATCTGTACTTACACAGCACTTAATTCCACCGAGTTGCAATTAACTAAGACTAGCAAATGTCGTGTTATTGCTATGCATTTTAAAGATACTGGGTTTGAAATTTGCGACTTTCTGCTCACACTGTGACTCTTTTAAAAATACGAACTGGATTTAATCTTAATGACCCCTTAACGTAGGTTGCTTAGTGAGCGTAGACCCGTGGACGGTGCTATTTTATTGACGGACGTGGTTGTATTGATCATGCAGCAGTAGCTGTAAAATAATGGATGCTGTAGTGCATTAAGCAGATCTGGTCGAAGATTCGGAGTATGACAACTGTACCTTTCAGGTTAGGGTGTGGGATGAACAGAATAGTGGGGTGGTGGCTAGACCCTTTCAATAGTACTGATGAGAGGTTGGGAGTTGCTTTGGGCAATTGGTTAGCCCAACATAAGCGGGGCCTTTTGAAGCTCGAATGGATCTTACCGGAAAGCCATATTTAGAAGCCCACAGCTCAGTGATGTCAAGATGATCAGGTTAATGCATAATACATTCTACAGTTATTCATTTGGCCAGCCACGCAATATGCATTGTACATCAAAAGTATGTAGTGGACTAGCTAGTGCCCACAGATTTTAATGGCAGTAACATCATTTTGGGCCTAAGTTATCCGTCTCTTTGTTGGAGCTGTGGTGGAAGAGTAGAGTACAATTTAGGCTTTAGTATCTTATAGGAATTTTTCAGATATTCTAAGGAAGATCTTATTATAGATTCTATATCTGCCATGAAAGAATTGTTTAACACCTTCATAGTTGTGATCGTTTTCCCTAAATAAGCGAATGACTAGTTCCAGGTCAAATCCAAGCTAGGGAGATGTGATAGCAACTTAATCGTACTATTCGTTACATATAGACACTTGAAGACCCCACTTAAGTATGGTTATAATGGTGTGCATCTTGCATTGTTTACAGAGGAGAGTATCTTAAACTAGGTGGAAAATCATCACCCAGATCAGATGTGTATAAACAAAATACAAAGTGGCTAGGGCACAGGTTTTTTTAGGCTTCTATTTGTTATAATATGTTTTGTGTGGTCTCTTGATCTATACCTGAACATTTACCCATATATTTGTACGGAGCTCAATATTAGTCCCTAGAAGATGCGCGAAGGGGGCCATAAGGCTTGCACTTTTGTAACAGGTAGCACATATTTATACTGTTGAATGCCGGCGTGAAGTAAATGAAATGTGTATAAGGATGCCTGTTGCCTAAAAACAATGCCATTTATTTCATGATTAAGCTATTGGTAATGTAAGTGACAATGATATTTATTTATGATAAAAAATAAATGTCATGAGCAATGCCAATAGCTCTACCTTTAATAATGCAGAGACCATTGCATTGTAAATGCTTGTTTTTATATCTGTTTGGTACCAATCCATATGACTTTAATATTTGTCTTTGGGATTCTATGTTACAACTCCATTGGGTACATGTATCCTTTGTGAGCTTAATAAAATGTTGAAATTCTACAAATCCTCACTCCTACATCCAAGTACTCTCATGCTACCATTCCACACTCTGCTCTGTCTGAAAAACAGCTCAACATTTTCAAAATTCTGCATCGATTTGGCTTGTACATTATATTTTTGGAAATGTACATGTATTAACTATTTAATTTTAATACTATAGGTGATTGAAATTACGGACGAAGAAAGCAAGATTTAGCACTAAGCAACTGAATGTCAGTGCAATAAGAAGGATTATTTCGAAAAACTGAAGGCCATCGAGCATTCTACGTTTAAACAATTTCCAAAAATCTAAGTGTGTCGAGGAAAATACTATACCTGTAAGTGAAGTCTCTAATTTTGCTTTTCATTAACCCAGAGCAAAGGCATATCTTTGCACACAGCATCAAAAATAATGTAGAAAGACCACTTCACCATCCTCATCTGAAATATTATCAGAAAGACAAATTACCTAAGCATGACAGTATAACATTCATCTAAAGCATCATGTAATTCCAGAGAAGAAGTTCACACTGCATAAAAGAAAGTTACAACAAAAGTTTCTTCTGGATACCACAAAGAAAAGACGCTGAAAGAAGACTCCGAAGCTGACACGTTAACAACCATAAGATTGGAAAATCACCTTTGTTCAGCAACCGTTTTAACCAGTTACGCAAGTTTGAGACTATCTGCCTCGGGATATAACACCTCGACCCACTCTGCTCACTCTTGCGAAAACCTTAAAAGTTCACCACTTTATTGTGTTCATTATCATCTCAGATTGTTTCCTTTTTATTGAGTACTGTTCTGTAATTCTATGTAAATCGCCTCAACATTATCTGTTGTGCAGGAGTTATATGTAAAACTGTTAAATATAAAAATGGATTAAAGGAGCAAAGTTGCGCTATAGCTAATGTAAATAAATCCTCGTCTTCAGAACCACAAACCTTAACCTTACACCAAACATAGAATGGGTAAAAGGAACTGATGTTCTGCGACTAATGATTCTCAATATTGGTACTTATCAGTTTATTAATTAAATATCAGACTAACACCTTATTACTGCATTGCTAAGAACCTATACAAATAGACTTGAGAAAAACTTCAGTCACAAAATAAGTTGCTGCCGGATAGGCTATCACCTAAAGACTATTATCTAAAATCAGGTTCACCCTTACTGTGGCATATAAGCAAGAGAAAACTAAACGTAGAGATATTAACTCTAGGAAAAACCTTATGAAAACACAGACTGTGAGAACAAATTCAGTGTTCAAACCCGCCTCAATCGAGGCAAAATAACAGAAGTTGGGGAAAAAAGTTACCTGTGCCAAAAAAGATACAGCCATAAATCTTATCTCACAGAATTTGACAGAATGCACACTGGGGGAAACCACTCTCAGTGCAATGTATGCCAAAAAAGTTTCAGGCGTAAATCTTATCTCACTGAGCATATGAGAATCCACACTGGAGAAAAACCTTATCAGTGCGCTGAATGCCATAAAAGGTTTAGTATCAAACCAAGTCTATATCGACATGAATTAACCCACTCTTTGGAAAAACTTTACCAGTGCGGTGAATGCCAAAAAAGTTTCAACCGTAAATCTTATTTCACTGAACATATGAGAGTCCACTCTGGGGAAAAACCTTATCAGTGCTCTGAATGCCAGGAAAGTTTTTGTAACAAACAAAGTCTTTCTCGACATGTAATAACCCACTCTGTGGAAAAACCTTATCAGTGCTCTGAATGCCAGAAATGTTTCAGTGATCAAAGCACTCTTACTCGGCATACAAGAACCCACACTGGGGAAAAACCTTATCAGTGCACGGATTGCCAGAAATGTTTCATTGACAAAAACAGTCTCACTCGGCATAGAAGAACCCACACTGGGGATAAACCTTTTCAGTGCTCTGAATGCCAGAAATGTTTCAGTTGCAAAAGCAGACTAACTGAACATACAAGAATCCACTCTGGGGAAAACCCTTATCAGTGCTCTGAATGCCCAAAACAGTTCAACCGTAAATCACTTCTAACTGAACATTTGAGATTCCACACTGGGGAAAAACCTTATCAGTGCTCTGAATGCCCGGAAAGGTTTTGTAACAAACAAAGTCTTTCTCGACATACAATAACCCATTCTGTGGAACAACCTTATCAGTGCTCTGAGTGCCAGAAATGTTTCAGTATAAAAAGTAGTCTCACACGGCATACAAAGATCCACTCTGGGGAAAAACGTTATCAGTGCACTGAATGCCACAAATGTTTCAGTGAAAGAAGCTACCTCACTCAGCATACAAGAACGCACACAGGGGAAAAACCTTATCAGTGCCCTGAATGCCCAAAAGATTTCAAACTTAAATCACTTCTAACTGCACATGTGAGATTCCACACTGGGGAAAAACCTTATCAGTGCTCTGAATGCCAGAAATGTTTCAGTGAAAAAAGACATCTCACGCTGCATATACAAACCCACACTGGGGAAAAACCTTATCAGTGCTCTGAATGCCAGAAATGTTTCAGTGAAAAAAGACATCTCACGCTGCATATATTGACCCACACTGGGGAAAACCCCTATCAGTGCTCTGAATGCCAGAAATGTTTCAGTGACAAAGGAAGTCTTTCTCGACATACAATAACCCACACTGTGGAAAAACCTTATCAGTGCTCTGAATGCCCAAAATATTTCAAACTTAAATCACTTCTAACTGCACATGTGAGATTCCACACTGGGGAAAAACCTTATCAGTGCTCTGAATGCCAGAGATGTTTCAGTGACAAAATGAGACTCACTAAACATACAAGGATTCACACTTGGGTAAAACGTTATCAGTGCACTGAGTGCAACAAATGTTTCAGTGAAAAAAGCTGTCTCATTCAGCATATAAGAACCCACACTGGGGAAAAACCTTATCAGTGCTCTGAATGCCACAAATCTTTCACTCAAAAAAACAGTCTCATTCATCATATAAGAACCCACACTGGGGAAAAACCTTATCAGTGCTCTGAATGCCAGATATGTTTCATTCAAAAAAGAAGTCTCACTCAGCATATAAGAACCCACACTGGGGAAAAACCTTATCAGTGCTCTGAATGCCACAAATGTTTCATTGGAAAAAACAGTCTCGCTCATCATATAAGAACCCACACTGGGGAAAAACCTTATCAGTGCGCTGAATGCCAGAAATGTTTCAGTGAAAAACGCAGTCTCACTTACCATATAAGAATCCACACTGGGGAAAAACCTTATCAGTGCTCCGAATGCCAAAAATGTTTCAGCCAAAAATCTCATCTCACTGAACATGTGAAAATCCATACTGGTGAAAAAAACTATCAGTGCTCTAAATGTCAGAAAAGATTCAGGGGTAGAGATGGTTACAAGCGCCATAAGAAAACACACCAACAAAATAATTCAGTGCTCCGAATGCCAGAAAATCATTAATTTTAAACTCAACCTCACTCTACATGAGCAGACGCACACAGGGGAAAAACATTACCAATGCGGTGAATGCCAGAAATTCCTATTTGATAGGCACAGCCTCACTAACCATAAGCGACTCCATACTGATGGAAAACCTTATGAGTGCTCTGAATGCCAGAAAAGTTGCAGAGAAAAACGCTATCTCACCATGAGAAAATTGACACTGGAGAAAATCTTTATGCCATAAAAGCTTGAATCTGAAAGACAGTGTTATGAGAGATCCCACTCTGGGGAAAAACCTTCTGAGTGCTCGAAATGCAAGCAAAGTATTGGTTACAAATTACTTCTCACTTGACTTGAGCGAACTCACCCGGGGGAATAAAAGCCTTATGTGTTTTCTGAATGTCAGATAAGGTTTAGTCTTGAATACAATGTCACTTCACATGAGGGAGTTCACACTGGCTAAAGCCTTATACAGGAGGGGAAAGCCAGAAACGTTTTACTCGGAAAGGAGATCTCACTAAACATGCGAAATGCATCCACACCAGGTGAAAAGTGAGGCGTATCTTGAGTTGCAGAAAAGCTTCTAACAACCTGACTTTACATGAGAGAGCACATATTGTAGTTGCAATAGAATTCATCAAGAAACTCTTGCAGGATAACTTAGGCTGCCCGCATGCAACCTCCAAAGAAATTTCAGGCCTGGAAATATTTTTTATTGCATCAGAATCTACAATTTGAGTATCTGAAAGGTACAAAACTCTCAAGGTCTTTACTTTAGACAAAGAAGTGTTAGTGGTTGCAAAAATCAACTGATTGCCAAAAAAATCATAATAATAATGTCTTAAATTTTACTTCACCCAAAACGTTCCTACTCACCCTTGTTTCTTAACATATGACTGATATCTATATTTTCATGATAAGATTAAGCCTATGCAGAGTTCCTCAATGAGGAACTCTGCAAAGTGATAAAAAAACTCTGGCAGTCTACGCGGAGTTCCGCGAGCAGTGGAGTGCGTAAGGGTCATGCCGTTTGTGGTGATTTTGATCTCCTGGTGTTTGTCCCACCTTGTAAAAATAATTGCGAATGGCACCATGTGCAGGGCAAGAGGGTGCAGCTGCTTCTACTCGAGCGGCAGGTTTGTCAATGTGAAGGAAGGTTTCTCAACGCAAGTGGCCGAGACCTGCCGCAACCACTGGCATTGAGAAATCCGACGACCCGCTTTGAGAAATAGCCCCAGGAGGTTGATTTTGCTCGCCAACTAGGCCATGGCGGGCGCGAGCAAGTTAAAATCTCATCAGGAGGTGGATTTTTCCCGCTCCGGCACATGACGTTGAAGGGTGCGAGCGTAGAAAAAACCTCGCTATGCTACATGGACCGGAGTTTTTAGGAACTATGAGCTCGGCGGAAAACTCCGCGAGCAGAGTTCACCACCCAGAATGAGATAATATACAACACCATGAAAACATAACAAACCAGTTACTTGCCTTAGGTAACGCTCTTTCTGGTGGATACTCCTTTACCTGCAGATTCCTCACCTTGTAAATACCCCCAGACGCCAGAATAGGTCCTCCAACTTTAAAGCAGAGTAGGAGACATCATGCAGCTCAGTGTCAACATCATTCTGCTCCAGAAGTGACAAGCGGAGACTCCTATAAGCACTTTCCATGCGCTCTGTGAACAACTACAGAGGTATATGAGTTCATTATCTCACAGGTCTGTATCACATATGCAGGCCCTGGGCAGATATTAATTCACCATTGTTATCATGATTAGAATTCAGATGAAGTCTTTTCATTTCCAAAAATTCTAATTGTATTCTCAGCAGCAAGGGTTTATATAAATCGTTGAGGGATGACTGCGCAGTGCTCAAGATGAAAGTGATATGATGATGATCAGTCCGATCCACATTTTGTACACAAAAACAGGGCTGTAAATACTTTCGTACAATACAAGTTAAGCAAAGGCGATTCTTAGAATACATAATTTATATGAAATAGTCCCTGTACAGTCAATGTTTCGACCATTCCAGTTAATTACCATGGTCTCATCAGGACGGTAGATCGGCGCCTCTCCAATATACCCATACAATGGTAGGGTAGGGGTCAGTTTGGGTGGGAGTGGCAGGATCTGTCTTTTTTCCAGATGCTTGGAAAAAGGCATCGATTTTGCCACTTCTAAAGACTCTTTCCCGCGATCCCTCAGATGTAAAGAGCTACGGATTCAAATTGGTCTTTCTCTTCCCGATGAAATTTTAGAAAAGGCCATGAATCAGGAGATCACCACCTTCTTCTAAAATATGGACTATATGGATCCTGTTCAACATGGTTTAGACCCTACTACTGTACAGAGTCAACCTTAGCGGCAGTAGCTGAAGAGATCAGATCCATTGTGGATAGAGGAGATTAATGCGGCCTTGATCCTATTGGATCTTTCGGCCATATTTGATACGGTTAACCATTTCTCTTTGGTAAGCCGTTTAGAAAGTATAAGCATCAACAGTACTGGTCTGAAACTGACCGGGTTCTTTTTGTCAAACAGAGGGCAGTTGGTACCTTTGGAAGATTTTACCTCTGCCCCATTTTCACTTCCTTGTGGGGTTTCGGGGATTTTCAATAAGTCTGACTTTGCCTAATGCCTACAGCACTACATTAATTGGACTAGATTGAAGCACTCCACTTATAACAACGCGTTTCGCTGAGGTTATAAAACACCTGTCGGCTTCCTCAGGGCTGGAAATAATACAGAAATGTTTGCGTCTTAGTATTACATATATTTTCCCATTAAATTTCTAATATTATAGTAGATAGAGCCCCATATGGCCCATAGAAAACCTGTGCCTTTCAGATTTTACTCATTTGGTGAATACTTGCATATAATTCCTGGGCATTCAATTATATTATGACACTCTTGGGATAAATTCGTCTAAGACATCTGTAATCCAAGTGAAAAGTATAGTCCCAACATACTTCACAAAGTGACTTGTATTCACCAAATGAGTACAATCTGAATGGCACAGGTTTTCTATGGGCCATATGGGGCTCTATCTTTCATAATTTTGGAAATTTAATTGGAAAATATATGTAATACTAAGACGCAAACATTTCTGTATTATTTCCAGCCCTGAGGAAGCCGATAGGTGTTTTATAACCTCGGCGAAACGCGTTGTTGTAAGTGGAGTGCTTCAATCTATGTGGACTTTCAATGTATGCCTAATCGTTTGATTACGCAGGGAGGAGTGGGTTGTTTTCCTCCCCTAATATTGTAAGCACCCCGAGTAAACAGAATCTGTGGAATATTAATACAATTGTTTATTGTTTCTTGAGCGCTTTAGAAACTCCTTGAGCACCCAGGGTTACAACATTAATTGGACTAGTTTGATCCTGTTGGTTCTCTACATTCTTTTATGCCAGTGATACCCAAATATTGGTATCGGTGACTGCAGAACCTGAAAAAGTGGCAAAAGATTTTAGAACGAGTATGACTAGCATCGCTAATGCAGAAGAATTTCTTAAAATTAGATGCACAAAAACACAGTTAGTGCTATTTGGTAAGGATTCCTCCTTCTGGAACACCTTTTGGTGGCCACACAGTATCAAGCCCCTTCCACTCCCAGTCCAGAAGGCTAGAAATGTGGGTAGTCGTCTTTGACTCAAAACTCACTTTTATTGACCACTCCAATCAGGTAACCTCTTCCTGTTTCCTTATGTTAAAACATTCAAAGAAAATCTTGCCCTTCCTTCCCATGTAGCTTAGGGAAATTGTTATCCTGGTTCTTGTCATATCTAAAATGGATTCTTTGATTGAACTTTATATGGACTCCCAGTTGTCTTCTCAATAAGTTACAAACAGTCCAAAACGTGGCAGCAAGACTGCTGAAGAACCTTCCCAAATTCTGCTCGGTATTTAAAGCCATTTAAGACCTCCATCGGCTGCCTATTAGGGAAAGAATTTAATTCAAAGCCTACTGCTGTGCCCATAAGGCACTGCATCAGGTTGGCCCTCGCTTTTTACAAGATGTTCAAATGATATTCCCCTTCTCGTACTCTATGGTCCAGCAATACTAGGCAGGTATGTTTACCCAGAATAAAAAGTGTCCATTGGGTAGGAAGATGTTTCTCCTACTCTACCTCCAGATGGTGGAACTCTATCCAATCATTTGAGTTCAGCCTAAACTATTGAAGTTCAGGAAGGAACTTAAGACTTTTCTTTTCAGCCCATAGTTTAATGTTCTCATCTAACTGCTAGGCAAATGTTTAGGTATTTTATATCCCGTACTGTCAGGTTTCAAATGACACTAGTGCCAAGATGCCTTTTTGGTAATCGTGCGTTTGATAAAAAAATGAACATTAACATTATGTATGTATGTATGTATTATATGTATGTATTGGCATTTATATAGCGCACTACTTACCCGTAGGGTACCAAGGCGCTTCGACCGCTGCGAAACCCTTCCTGGCTTCCCTGAGAGATGGTCCCTTAATGGGTATCTCCAGGGTGAGACCAGGCATCCCCGGCGGTCTGGTGGGGCCGTTAGTGAAGATGAGGCAAGCTAATGCCCAGAGTTGCCGAGTGTGATCGCTGATCAGAGTGGGCACCGAGGCGAGAGAATTATCGAGTCCGCTGACCCTGGTCCAGAAACCTGCCGCGCCGGGAATCGAACCCTGGTCCCGGGCCGTCCTCTGCTCTCGGGTCTGCCGCCTCTAACCAGTGAGCCACACTACTTCAGACTCTGCTAGCTGCAGCTTGATGATAATAATATAAAATAAACACAGCCTTCCCATATTTTTAAAAGGAAAATATGACCTTGTTCTTATTTAAAAATTAACTCAAACCTGTGAGATAATCCAGTGGTGTCTGGGAGCTACTGGTAGCTCGCGATCGACTGGTTGGAGACACCTGTTCTACCTTTTATCAAATTCGGCCAAAAGCCATTCCTAATATTTAAGTTGTTGTTGTTTTGGGGGAGGGGTCTGTTTGAGCCCATACATTCATGTTTCATCCTTTTTACATCTTGAGTTCTTATGCGTCCACTGTATTCCTGTTTACACTGTATTCCTTTTTTGGGTGTTTTTAAAAACCTTTTCTAAGAACGTGAATTGACGAGGTTTCATTTTTTTCTTTGTGGAGTTTTTTGCAAACTGTTAAATTTTTCCATTCTTTGGCACCACAGTGTTGCATAGTGCATAGGTTTCAGTATTTATTTCCCTTTTTTGCAGAGGGTGATTTTGGTATGAATTCGGATTTTCCTTACGTACTTTTCCTAATCACTTTGGGTTACCGTACAGCAGACTTTGTATTTGAAATTCATCTTCCCCTTGTCACCTGATCTTATTCTGTTTTTTTCTCTGGCTGCAATGGACTTCTATGCACCTATATTTAAACTTGGTTTGTACAAATTTGCTTCAAACATTTTTGGCTTCCCTTTCATTGCAGGTGATTGATCTTGCCCTTTTTTAATTTCTTTGTGTTCATGCAACCTCATTTGAAAAAATGTAAAGTTTTCCATTGTGATTTCATTTCTTTTGCTTTTTTTTATTTTTTTTTTGCACTTACTTTATAGCAGACTTGGTTGCTTTTTTAAATAAGTTTTACCAGCAAACACAAGCAGATGATGGACGGAATGCTGAAACTTTTCAGACACTCACCCCCAGTCACAGATCTGGGTTGAATCCATTATCATTCTTTAGCTCACTTCGCCACCCCAAATCAGTCTTGATGCTTGTTTCCGGTCCAGTTGAGACCTGACTTGGCAGTTCGGTCTGGACTGTTCCTATGAGGCACAGGGTCAAGACTGATTTGCATATGGCCGTGCATGAACTGGGGTGGCGAAGTGAGCGGTGATGGATTCAATTCAGATCTGTGACTTGGGGTGAGTGTCTGAAAAGTTTCAGCGGTCGGTCCATCATCTCCTTGTGTTTGCTTTGTTTGCCCTAAGTTGGCAGGGTACACCCAGACATGGGTCCCTTTCTTACTTTGCCACTTGATTCAAGCTAGCCTGGCTGATGATGGGTGTTACCCCGAAACCAGTCCCAAAATGCTTGTATCTAAAAGAGACTATTAGTTATAGATGACTTACCTTAGAATTACCCCCAGGCTTCAGGCTGGATCCAGAGAAATGTTTTTTAGCAGTACCCCTGCGCTTCAGTAGGTGGCGTCGGTCGACTCTGTGTCCGGCGTTGTAATCGCCAGGATGATGTCGCCGTTTCTACTTAGACGCCGCTCTTGCACGATGACATCAGTTCTTTCTTTTTCCATGCCAGTCAGCGCAGATCGGAGAGAGCGTGTCTCTTAGTCAGTTTTTGACTAAACCCTTTATTGACTTTTGACAACCTCTTTTTTTTGAGTCTTTGGCTTCTGGTAGCAGGAGGGATGTCCCATCGTCAGACCGGCTTCAAGCCCTATGACTACTGTCACAAGTTGATGTTGGTCACCTCTCCGCATCTTGTGTGCCTTTGGTGCCTGGAGCATGGCCACGATGCAAAGTCGTGCTCTGACTGCCCACCCATGAACCCGAAGTCTTTGCGGGAGCGGTCCCAAAAGCTTTTGGAGGCCCAGCAGTCTGCTCCGCGCAGCTCGAGGTCGCCGTCGAGAGGAAGGTCGCAGGACCAGTCACGGAGTCATCACCATTCCTCTTCGAAGTCTTTGCACTCCTCAAGTACGTCAATGCACAAAAAGAAGGTAAAAAAGCATTGTCACTCTTTGCCTTCTCTCTGTCCGTCGACCAATGTGACGCGGGACCCAGATCACTGCCGCTCTCCAGCTCCTTCCTTGGAGCATGCTGGGGTGGCTCCACACTTCCCTACCTTTCCCAGAGTCGGAGCGTCCCTTGTACAGCTTTGTCAATTTAACAAAGCACTGCACAGCTTCTTTGGGCAGCCCGACTCCGCAGACGTGCCTTCGAGCCCCACTGACTCTGGGTGGGCTGTAGGCCTTCGATGGCAGCGGCTACGGCCCTGGTACTGCAGGGTCCTGAAAGATCCAGGCCTGGATCCGGATTGGTCTGGAAAAACTCCTAGGCAGTAACAATATGGAGAACAACCAGCATGAATTGACAGCAAAAGCAAACTAAAGTTAAAATGTCAGTTTAATAAACATATTAAAAAATCATTCAATTTATGGTACGATAGTTGCCCTATAGCAATAAAAGGAATTAAAACATAATCCATACATAAAAATACAAACAATTATTCCAAATTAATCAATCACAAGATAAAGGGGCGGAGAAAGGATGGATATATGGAAACAATAATAAAATGATTATTATTTTTTTATTATTGTTTCCATATATCCATCCTTTCTCCGCCCCTCCCCTTCCCCTTCCAATTTATCAATATGTCTAAAAGTGTGGGTACTCTCTAAATGAGCATCAATATGTTTTATCTTTATAGGTTTTAGTCAACAACACGAAATGTATTGTATTGAATTGGCAGCTATTAGCTTTTGATTGTTCGATTAGTACATGAAATATTTTTAGTAGGCTTTGAAGTGTATTTGTATATATAATATTGTGATTGATTAATTTGGAACTTTTTTGTACATGTTTCAGATTATTGTATGTACAAAATTTGTGGCTCCTGAAGAAGGTGTGTCCAACTCCGAAACGCGCGTCGACTCCATTCGCCACAAACTGTTTTGTTTCTATGGTTTGAAACCTTCAAATGTGTATAAATTGTAATCTAAAGTTGTAATTGTAATAATTGTAATCAAGACTGATTTGCATATGGCTGGGTCTGAACTGGGGTGGCGAAGTGAGCTAAAGAATGATAATGGATTCAACCCAGATCTGTGACTAGGGGTGAGTGTCTGTAATTTTAACTTTAGTTTGCTTTTGCGGTCAATTCATGCTGGTTGTTCTCCATATTGTTACTGCCTAGGAGTTTTTCCACATACATTATTATCCCTGTCCTAGGAGTAGAGTTTTACTCTAGTTTTCAGGGGGGTCCTTGTTTTGTACAATCCTAGATCCGGATTGGTGCAGGTCGCCTCAAAGTACCTTCCCTGGCGCCGATTCCAGTGGCGACGCTCCTGACGCCGGTTGTGCCCCAAACCTGTGTCGACCCCGACATGCCAGACTTCTGTACCGCTGTTCATCCGTGGTGTTCCCTACTGCCCTGAGTGGCAGCCAAAGGAGGGTGAGGAGGACTGGTAAGGGTCTACTGACCCTCTAGTAGACCAACTTGAGAAGCCGGACTGGCGAGAGGAGTTGGGTGATGCCAGTGGTCTGGATACCTCCCAAGACCTTGGCATGCTTTCTCCCTCTACCATGGCTACAAAGGAGAGAGCCTCCTACGCTGTGGTGTTGCGTAGGGCGGCTGAGGCCTTGGGCCTCGAGCTTCCTACGGGAGCTGTCAGGACTACCCTTCTGAATGAGGTGCTTCATCCGTCAGCAGCCTCTTCGGAGCCCTGCTGCCTTTAAATGGGGCCCTCACTCACATCCTTCTGGGTACTTGGTCCAAGACAAGCAGCTTCTGTGGACAGGAGTATTACCCGATGCCACCACCCGGCCCTGGACGACCCATTATTCCTCTCCCAACACCCTACCCCTGAGAGCTTGGTGGTCAAAGCCTCATCCTCAAAAGGTGCATTCCCTACTGCTCTGTCAGATAGGGAATTCAAGAAGCTAGACCATCTTGGGAAGAAGATGTTTTCTTCTGCCAGCTTAGGACTGCGGTCGGTGAACACCGCATGTCTCTTGGGCCGTTACATAAACACAGTGTGGGATACGGTTGCTCATGGGCTGCCGCAGTGCATGAGGAGGCCTGGGCCGTTCTCACCCGTGCTGTTGCTGAGGGTCAAGACGCAGCAAGGTTCACTATCCGGTGTAGGCTGGATACCGCCAGCTCGCTGGGTAGAACGGTTTCCACGTCGGTACCCCTGAGGCGCTACGCCTGACTGGGTACGTCTGGCTTCTCTGCGGATGTCCAATCTAACCTTTTGGACATGCCCTTTGATGGCCGACACCTGTTTGGTGACAAGGCGCTCAAGTATTTCAAGAACTCTAGGGCTACGGCCAGATCCTTGGGCCTCGCGACAACTTCAAACCCCATCCAGTCTGCCTTTCGTGGCTGCAGAAAGGGTGCCCCACAGCGCTCCACCCGGAGCCACAGGGTTGTGCAAGCTACTTAGCCTCTGCATGGTCGGGACGTTGGACCCAGTCTTGAGGGTCAGGGGGCCAGCGGGCGGGCCAGACCACCAAAGCCCCCCCTGCAGCAGCCTCAAAACCTTCCTAGTCCGACCTTCCGGGGCCATCACCTCCCCCACTGGCACAACATCACGTCGGAAAGGTGGGTTTTGCAGATAGTCCGAAAGGGCTACTTCCTCCCCTTCGAGACTACCCCTCCCTCCATGCTACCAGCACTCCATCCCATGTCGAAGGATCATTTGGCCCTTCTCTGCCAGGAAGTTACAGACCTCTTTACCAAGGGAGCTATCAAAGGCGTCCCTGTGCCAGAAGTAGGTCGTGGTTGCTACTCCCACTACTTCTTGGTACCCAAGAATGACAAAGGCCTGCGTCCTATCTTAGACCTCAGGGACATCAACTGCTTTTTCCGGAAGGAGAAGTTGAAGATGTTAACCGTGGATCGAAACGCCGTCCCCATCACAGCGCAATTGTTTGGCGCACTCTAGCGTTTGGCTCATAACTATGATGACATGCATTTTGACTGACTGATATGATTACTCACTGAGCCACCATTGTACATATATTGGTCACCTTGCGCCGTTCACGCTGTTCACCTTTATCACTTGCGTCGTCACTGTTCACTTGTATATATATCACTGCTTCACCAAGTGCCTTCGGGTTGTCACATGATTCTCTCTGTACAGTGCTGCCTTTAACTGTATTTCCATGTGCAACTTCTTCCACAAATTGGTGAATTACAAGCCATGTACTAATCACTTGAGTCTCCTTGTTTCCTTCAAATGTAATGCTATATCACTAGATGGCATATACGGGCTCTGCAGTGGGACCTGAAGTTCCAGTGGGCGCAGTACCAGGGGAATCTTTCCGATGATGTTCAGATCTCGGAGGGGACTGCTAGTCAGTTGCAGTGGTGGCTCACAAACCAAGATTGGGTCAACGGCAGATCCCTCTCCTTTCCCAAACCTGAGTTCACAGCAGTGACATATGCTTCACTCCTGGGATGGCACAGCCATGTGGGAGAGGGGGAGATTAGAGGCCTCTGGCCTCCGGCGGAGTCCAGGCACCACATGTACCTTCAGGAGCTCCGGGCGATTCATCTTGCAATGAAGGCATTCCTTCCTTCTGTCAAAGGAAGAGTTGTGCAGGTGTTCACGTACAACACCACCGCCATTTGGTACTGCAACAAACAGGGCAGGGTGGGGTCGTGGACCCTATGTCAAGAGGCTCTTCACCTTTGGACATGGCTGGAACATCAGGGCATCTCTCTGGTGGTTCAACAACTAGCATGTTCACTGCTACCCTTTCCGTTGCGAGTGGAGTTGCGGACTCCTGTACGCCTTTCCGCCTGTACAACTTCTGCCAAGATTTCTGAAGAAGATCAAACGCGACCGGTCCCAAGTCATTCTTGTGGCTCCTGACTGGGCATGAAGAGCTCTTGAGCATGGCCATCAATCCTATTGTTAACACATTTCTGAAGTGCATTACTCATCTCTTACCTCCTTCTCCTTTCGTAATACCCCAGTGGGACTTGAATCTTGTCCTCACTTATCTTATGTGTGCTCCGTTTGAGCCCCTACATAAATGTCCTCTTTGCCTCGTTTGAAGACTGCTTTTTTACTTGCCATCACCTCTGCTCCCAGGGTGAGTGTGCTTCAGGCTTATCTTCCAGACCTCCCTTTCTTGCTGTCCATCCCGACAAAGTAGTCCTCCGTATAAGCCCTCTTTTCTGCCCAAAGTGATTGCCTCTTTCCACATAGGTCTGACCATCACATTGCCTACCTTCTTCCCACCACTGCACCCTTCCAAAGAGGAGGGGAGATTCCACTGTCTTGACCCAAAACGTGCGCTGTCTTTATACCTTGACCACACTAAAGACTTACGGGTGGACGATCAACTCTTTGCTGACACCAAGAAAGATCGGGCAGTGCACAAAGGTACCATCTCTCGATGGGTCGTCCTATACATTAGGATCTGTTATTTGGCTAGAAAGGAATCACCGGTAGGACTGCGCACCCACTCTACCAGGGCGACGGCAGCCACTTCTGCTTTGGGACATGGAGTTCCGCTGGGTGACACCTGTCACACAGCCACGTGGGCATCCCTGCACAAATTTACTATGCATTACTGCCTGGACAGCCAAGTCCGGAGAGATGGCTTTTTTGGCTGTTCTGTTCTCCAGGACTTCTTGGGGTGAACTTAGTTCTCCGGCCCCGCCTATGGGGTTGGTATTGCTGGGGGTATCTATTCTAGGGTAAGGAATCTATAACCAATAGTCTCTTTCAGATGAACAAGTTACTTACCTTCGGTAACGATGTATCGGTAAGAGACATATATTAGTTATAGATTCCTTACCGCCCCACCCATCCTCCCCATTGTGCACACTGACTTCTAGGGATAGGGATTCCCTTGCAGGGCCCTAGTTTTGTGCACCAATGGTCAGTGTCATGCATGTGTGTACGCTTCTGGCATTGAACGTTGTGTCAGAACTGAGGTTAGCGCTCAGGAGCGGAGTCTAAGTAGACACTGCGGCGTCATCCCGGCGGCCACGATGCTGATGATGGACGCGAAGTTGACAGATGCCACCTACCGACACGCAGGGGTACTGCTAAGAAAAATTTCTTCGGATCCAGTCTGGCGCCTGAGGGTAAATCTAAGGTAAAGAATCTATAAATAATGTATGTCTCTTACAGATACATCGTTACCGGAGGTAAGTAACTTGTTCGTTTTGTGCCTGCCAGGTATGGTGCATCAATTGAGGGAAGATAATGAACAACATTAACATATAAAGAAAACTGGGTGGGTGCCAGTGCACAGCTTGGCGAACACCTTAATTGATAAGAAATCGTTCAGTCAACTGGCCCTGGTTCTCCAGAGAACCTGGGCATAATCGAGGATATCTTCTTCCTAAAGCCTGTCTGAAAGGAGGATACGTTGGCCTTCACAGCAGTCCATTCCTCAATCTTGCTCAAGATCAGTTGGGCAGAATTTTTTTTTGCACAGTTGATCAAGCTGATCAGCCTGTAATTGGCTGGATGGAAGCTATCCCCCTTCTTATATATATGGACGGCGTCCGCTCCCTTCCAAGAGTCTGATACTGGGGCACCACTGATAATGGCATTAGTTAAGAAAAGGTTATACCAAGACCATTTATCTCTTTCAAGCAGAAGTATATATGCTGCAATGCTGTCTAATGCTGGTGCTCTACCTCTGGTTATTGCATCCAGAGTGGAGGATGCGGGCAGGTCAAGGAAAGGGCCTGTTACAGCTATAGAGTTGTCTGTTTACACAGTCCACAGCACAGTGTCCGGCTCATTAAAAGGAGTGACTGAATAAAGATTGTAGAAATGATTAACCCAGGTCTGGGGAGAACTGTTATGGGAGAAATGTTATTTTGCAGAGGTGAAGCAGATACATCTCTCCCCTCCACTTTACAAGAGCCCAAAACCTGGTGGAGTTCTTAAGAGAGCAAGACAATTTGAGTTCCTGCCGTCTTTCTTCCTCCCATTCTTTCGTAGCAGTAGCCTGGGCTTATGTTTATTACTTGTATTATTGCTTTACATTATTAGCTTTGACCCCACCTATTTGTATTGTTAGCTTTATTGACTTACCTGTTTTGACTATGCTCCATCATGTACCCTCTCTGTGTAAAGCGCTCTGATATCTGCAAAGATCTTGTTCGCGCTATATAAAACTTTCAAATAAATAAATACATTTTGTACCTTTCTCCACCCAGACTGATTTCTGTGATGTCCTTTGTGCAAAGTGCCTTACCCAGATATCTACTTGATAGTCTGAATTCCTTATTAAACCAATTGTTTACTTTAGGAAAATTTTGTTTGTGCCAGTTAATAGGGACTATAAGGTAGGACAATATTTTCTTGAAGTTGTTGTGGAAGCAGTCATTGGCATGCCACACTCTTCGTTTTTGCAAATCGATTTTCCGAAGGTAGTGATAGATTGATCTTCACCTTGCCAGATGACCAAAATATTGTTGATATACACATATAAATGAAATCCCAATTGGCACAGACAAACCATGGGAATAAAAGCAGTGATTGGGATAGGACCGGGCCTGAACACCATTTTCCCTTGTCCATGTAGGATAGTGCCAAATCTTAATTGGTTGCTATAGGAACAAGGGAGTTGCCCCTTCTCTGGGGGAGGCGGCCCCATTAGACTTGACCTTTTCCACATGAGTGATTTTTCAGGGTATGTGGTGCAGTGCCACAGGTCACCTAACATACAAGAGAATATGTATGGCTAACCATATAGAACTATGGCTCCTGATAACCAGGTGCCTTAGAATATGTGCGAGGGACACTGCCTGTTCTTTCCTATATTTTCATATATATATTTTTTATTGTCCTCTCATAAGCTCAGAAGAAGATTACCACTACCAGATACCTGTAACAGACTGTCCGTTGGGCATGGTCCAAACATCATACACTTATCCATACAAGCCTGGGCACTCTGATTCGGGTGTACTGACTTCTCTATACCCTTAGACATATGGGGCTGACCGCTTGCAACAGGATGCATGCTTAGTACAAGGGACATGGTTTACACACCCATCACTCATTTCTACTATGAGCAATCTGATTTTCGGGTGTGCTGATTTTTGTAATGGGTCTTCTGCCCTTGTGTATACGGGGCTGACCCATTAAAAACACATGCCAGTACATCGTGGTATTGGCATTTAACTTCGATGGAGGCCCGCCGTTAGTGATTATATTCCACGTGAAGAACATTGCTGCATGTGACAGAGGCACGAAAGCCTTCAGCATTTAGTGCGTGTTCATTCAGATTCATGCTGCCGGCATGGGACTACATTTCCCAAGTACACATGGTCACGTGACTGCATCAGAGTGATTCGATTATACAACCTGAGTGAGTAGCCACAACACCAAATTCGGCTTTAGCTAGCCCAGGATCCTATATTCAAGCAAAAGCAATTACTCTGGGCACCGTCCTTCATCTGCAGTGGTATAACAGATGGCTGGCTCCCTGTGTACAGGTATGGGTCTAGGACCCGATGTCTGTTATATCTGTAATTTTTAGGTTCAGATTGCTGGCTCCCCGTATATAGGTATGGGTCTCTGACCCTGCCTTTGTTATATCTGTAATTGTTTCTGCACCGAAGCAGCATGTTCCCTGTATGCAGAAATGGGTCCCTGAACCTACCTTTTGGTTTAACTTGAATCTTTTGTGCCTTGAGCGCGTCTTTTCTTTTTTTCTTGTTATGAAAACGGAAAGAATGTTGCATTTGTGTTGAAGATATGGAGGTTTCAAAGCACACTCTCTCATGTCGTAGGAAAGCTCTCAGTGCACATGTGGCAGGTGTTTTGTCTTGAAAAGAAAGCACGCTGCACCCATGCTGAGGTCAACAATTTTAAGCGCATTTCCTCCATTGCATTGCAGCCTTGTTATTGCAGTGCACATCAAACATGTTCGCTGTTTTTACTTGAAGAATGTTGCATCTATGTTTAAATTGGGCAGTGTTATCATGTCCCTTACCGCTGCATATTTTGATGGGGCAGTTGCTTCTGAAATCTAAGCACACTGTACTTGTGTGTTAGGCCAACTAGCTCTAAGAGTCTTTTTTTTCCCCATAACACCACGTTTGCTATGGAAGTTACTGCACTAGGTTCTGCCTTTGTTCACCCTGTGCCGCCTTAACACACGCCTGTTATGAGGCACGAGCCATCAAATGCATTGATACACAAACTTCAAGGCAGACACACGACTGCCTCTATGGTCTTCGTGTGTCTCCCCCTAGTGTTCAACACCATTACGCTGCCCGCTTGTCTCGATAGACCTTAGTGACATCTGAATACATGCTTGGGGAACCTATTAGGGACTTCAGAGCCATACGAAAATACCTCAATCGCTATTGCAGACACCGCCTATGAGTATTTGGATGGTTTTTAATCTACATGGGCACACTTTATCTTTACACTTGTTTGTGAAATGCCTAGAGCTCTTACAGCCTTCCAAAAGACTTATTTTCTTAACCTCATGGACGCGATAGTAATTACGGCCGTATGCTGAGATTTTTTAAAACCCATGTTACATGACGAGCTGGGCTCGTCATGAGCGTGCGAGGAGGCTACACAATGAGGAGCCCAGCTCGTCATGAGCGTGGAAGGGGTTAACATGCTCCCCTTCCTATAATTATTTGATAGGGCGGAGAGTCACCCTGAGCTGCATGCCACGGTGAGTTGAGGCACATTTTCCAACGTCAGATGATTAACCCTTCTACAGTATATTGTTATTGTAGTGAATCTTGTTGTCTAAAAATTATTTTATTTTTCACCTATACTAAGAATAACAGACATTGACTATACAGTTTATGGTAGTCCCGTTCAGATGGTTTTGTATGTCCTGGACTGAATAGCTTTGAAATGTAACGCTAGCGTAGTTGTTCAAATGTCTGACCTAGATTGTTTCAAACCATTCTTATATTTCCTATGTATGTATTCTTTTAGGTACCACCAGTAAATTCACCACTCTATGTAGATTAATATGATCACTGGATGGTTTTGTACATTAAAACCCTTCTGTATACTTATATTGGTTCGTACACCATTTTTCGGTCTCGCCTAAGCCAGCGTGCATGCACTGCTCTGCAAGGCTTTTAGTAAGGGCTTTAAATTCTGAACACTCGCCCGTGCGTGTGCTTTTTGTTTTTTCATCACTAGCTATTGGCCTTTGCATTTGTCTTTCTAAGAAAGACAGCATGCAATTGGCCAAAGGGGGTTGCATGTCCCGCCTTCTCTCACCCCTGGACTAGGCAGCTCGGTTTCTGAGCATTAACTAAGGAGAAATGAATTGCGTAATAGCTTGGACAGATGAACTGACCCATCAGAGATCCACAGCAGCAGCTGTGTGGAGACTCAAATTCACAAGCTCCTTGCAAGGAGTTCTGGGAACCAAATCATGCACACTCCGGAGCATGTTGTGTCCTCTGACCTTTTGCAGGCGATGCAGTTAATTTTAAATCCCTCCTTGCACAAAAAATTTCATAATGCCTAAGAATCCATTTTTTTTAAGGTCCAAAGCGTGGGGTCTGTCTTCTATATCTATGTGTTTTAATAGCAAATAATGAAAGCGCCTAGATTTTTGCACCATATAGGTCAAGGTAGTTTACGAGAACGCTGCGTGCCCCTTGTATCTGTTCCCTGCAGGCGAGTGCATCATTACAGGAATCCGACCCAGAGCTGGAGACCGCATTCCTGTGCTTTGGGAGCCTGGTTCATCGAATTGTTGCCTTCTGAAACATTTAACCCCTGTTTGTCCAAAATGCCTTCAGTATTAATACAGTGCCTATTTATTCCTTTACATTTACTTTCCAGTTGGCTTGTAACATTTTCTTTTTGGGAGGAGGTATGTTTTTGATCATTCAAATGTAAGTCCTGTAAAGGCGCACATTTCCACAGAGGATATTGCATTCACAGTGTATCCTTCCTGCTATATGGGAGATGGGTGTGGGCCAGAACGTTTTTCAAACTCATTCAATTTTCTTTTGTGTATTTAGAAAGCTTTTTTCCTTTCCTTGTGCTTGCGAACATGAATTGTATTCAAAATAGAAGCCTTGACTGAGCCAATAGACTCTTCGATAAATATTGTATGCTGTTTTTTATCTGCCTGGCACACAACATATAGACTGATCTCACACTTTCTGTAGTATGATTCGTTCTGGGCAGATAAACTCTAAGCCCCATTCTACTGCTATCCTCGTGTTAGTGCAGCCGGATGTAAACAGTAATTGTAATGTATTTGCATTTATATAACGTTTACTACCCCTGACGAACTTTGAAGCGCTCTTTCGGCGAGTAGCACACTGCTCCAAGATCCAAAAATGATTAGTGGTGAATTAGTGTAGGGAAATATAAAATGTATTTGAGAGCTGGACTTGTTGGTCTGTTAGTTGGGTTAAAAAAGATAGTGGGGGGATAGAAGAGGGAAGGTTTTGCATTTATATAGTGCTTGCTAACCCTGATGAAGTGTTGAAGCGCTTTTAGGAAAGTAGCATGCTACTCCAGAACCCAAAAAAATGAATAGATAGATCAATTATGGTAGGTAGGTTGTTTTATTATATACCACAACTGAATGAAAATGTATAAAATGATGTCGTAAAGTTGTATCCAAGAGACAAGTATGGTCTCTGATAATAATATAAATAATACGGATACGTTTTAAGTTGGTTTGCCATCAAGACTGATGCCCCGTAATGTTGATGCAAAGTCAGTTGCGCTAGACTATCTTAGACTCTTGTTGAATTGTAACATCCACCTTGTAGGTACTGCTATTTGTATCAGGTCCACGTTGTAGGCCGACACAAACGCCGACATTGTGCACTATTTATATTAAGCATAATGTAGGTGAGCAGATGACAATAACCACTGTACACGCTTGCTGGAAGGGGAAGTGTTTAATCAAAAGGTGTATTGAATTCAAGTTTAGGTGACAATTTTAAAAATGTTTATGGAGTTTGTATATATTTAAAATTGTTGATCTTCTTCAAAAAGGCCTGAATCAATAAATTGAATTGAAAATTCAAGTTTATCATTTTAATCATATTGTTGGAAAAGATGTGATTTTTAACCCCATGAGGCGGTTCCTTTCCAGAAAGCATTCAGGTTGTAATCATGAGCCAAATAATGCTGAGGATGTTAAAATATTCAAATTGAATTCAAATTACACATGAAATTTTCATTGTTCAATGTAGTTCTCTTAGTATTTTAGTGTGCGGGCTTTATTGTTTAAGGAAAATAAAGAGATTTGTTTTTCTATGTGTAGGAAGTATTACATTAATGAAATCACTGTATCTCACCTTCTTTCTTTCCTTTACTGTTCTTTAGGAATGTTTCTATGGTTGAACTTTAAACATTGCCGGAAATTAAGAATTGTGCTCTACATAACGTTGCTGTGTTACAGTATGTTGATTTTTATGTACAACTTGTGTCTGTTATGTGTATGGCAACTGTTTTTTGTTTTGCTTTAATAATCAGCTTATGTTTATTAGGTTTTTTTATTCAATAAAAAGTTTCAAACACAACAAATGGTAGTTGATATGTATTTACAATTTAAGCATTTTTATTGTATGGGAACTTTCAAATGGGCCAAAAATATGTCTGCGGGATGACGGAGGACCACATTGGCATCAGCAGGGAGAGGTTTGGGCAGGTGATTAGGGTTATATGTAATGTGATTAGGGGTATATGTAAGGTTGGAAGTAGGGGGAACAATGCATGTACATTGTGTGGACTGTGACTCCTGGATTTATTGCGAGGGATACCTTGCTACCCTCTAAATGAATCCCCTAGTGATTATTATCAACAAACTTTATTCGGTTTTATAAAATGAAAACAATAAGAGTCATACATAAAATGATAAATCTTTCAAGTTACAGATTGACATATATAATATGTCCAAGTTAATCTAAACACAAGATACAAATTCATGAATTACAGTACAGAAGTTAATCGCAGCTTGACCTGAGTCTAACAGCGAACCGTAAAAAGTAAAGCGTATGCAAAGCAGTGTCATTAGAGAGGAGTTGTAAAAAGATAAGAGCTGGTCTCACCCTCCTAAAACCCGCTGTCTTGAGAATGGGAATAATAAATAACTTTTTAGGGACAGCATAAAAACTACAAAACATTGTAAAGTGCATCATGTCCTGAGGAGACTCACCGTTTCAGCCACAGGGCATGAGGCACTGGCCTCTGTGGTAGCCGCAAGGGTGTGCCATGAGGTAATGGCAGAGGTTGAGCCAAAACCGAGTCAATAGAAAACGATCATGGATGCTTTTAAGCCCTAGAAAATAAGGTTTGGTAGTTGGTACAGTTTTTAACACAATGTACTTACACACACTAGGCTTACACATCTTATACGGGACCGCTTCGTCGCGTTCCGCGCCTTACAGGGACGCTCTGTTTCTTCAGGAGATTTAACTCCAAATTGAAATATTTAAGGAATTCTATTGTGACATATATTTATCTTGATGCATACTAGAGAATCTAACAGAATGAAACTAAGAAATTGAATTTAGCCTTGAGAAAGCCCTGGCGCAATACGCCACAGAGGGCGAAACACGTGTCGGCTGTCAATGTTCAAACTTGCATCAATAAAATTCTATCTTTCTTAAAAATTGGATCGAGCCGTTTTTGAGTGAAAACTTGCACCAATGACCATTGGATTCAACCTTAAATAGTACTTTATCTTGGGAAACGTACTCGCTCTATCTAAAAACTTTTAACTTCCAAAACTCTAAAAGGTCCAGAGTTTTTGAGTATGTTGCCACCGTTTACATAAAACTTCTTGTGAAAACAGATATAGTCCTGGAATCCCTGGACCTTTCATGCTCAGCTGTTAAGCAAATCTTATTTCCCTCTCTATCACAGTGGCTCATTCTTAAAAAACACTCTTTGACCAGAGAAAGGTCCCTCTTACATATGCTTTGAGGGTTATCGAATAGTTCCTTCCTTTCCTGGAGAGGCCAACTCTTATATACTGGAGCCATCGGATGCGTGAGACACGGTCAAGTGAAAGGCATTCCTGTAGGATGTCTTTGCTAAGTGTATTTTCTTGTTTAGCCCAACTATTAAGCCACAAAGCCAAGGGACGGAATGCCAGTACATCTGAGATGAAAGGCATTCCCAACTCTTCGTGCACGACATAAAACGGAGTGCTTTGTGGGACAGAAAGGGCCCTTCGCAGGAAGGAGTTTTCAGCACTTTGCACTGCCCCTACCCCAATGTGGCCCAAAATCTCACTCCCATAACTAACCTTTGAGATATATTTGTCTTCATATGTCTTCAAAAGAGCCCCTATTGGCTTCCCTCTCCCTCTGCTGGCAAAGTTAAAAACAGCTGCAAAAGCTTTCACTAGATCCCCTTTCTTCAAAGTAAGCAAAGGGCACCAACTCAAGGAATCGTCAAACACAACTCCGAAATAGGAGATAACATTGGTCTTCGGTATTGATGAAAGTCAGAGTTTAAAAGTGAACTGCTTAGCTTTACGAGGTCCCACCTGCATAATGAACGACTTGCCATGATTAAACAAAAGGACCAAGTCCTCCATAAAAAGGGCAAAAGAATTCAGAAGCAGTTGTAGGCCCCTAGCTGTCCTCGCCAAGAGGACTGCGCTGTCCACGTATAGGAGGACTGACAGACTACGCTTGCCTACCTGGGAACAATCCACATTTGTCGCCAAAAGGGCCTTCTCTAAGGAATTAATATATAGGTTAAAAAGAAAGGGTGCTAAAATGCACCCCTGACACACCCCTCTCTTGATGTCAAGCTGACTGGACACTTTCAGGTCCTTTGAATAGCGGACAACCGCAGTTGAATCACAGTGAAGATCCCATAGAAATAAAATGATGTTACTGTCAATGCCAATGGAGGACATCAACTGCCACAGCTTGGACCTATTGACACAGTCGAATGCTGAGAACTGGTCCATGAAGGCTAGGTATATGGGGCTGGAACGAGCCACAGTGTATTTGTTCAGAACCATGTAAAAGTTTAAACACTGTTCCACTGGTCGAAAGCCGTATTGGATATCGGATATAAAGTTGTTTTCATCAACCCAAGATACAAGTGTGTCAAGAACCACAGAGTCCAGAAGAGAAATGAGCCTATAACAATAGGTACTATACCGATCTCCCTTTTTAAATACCGGGACTATAATCGATAAAGCCCAAGAATCTGTGCGGCCAATTTGGACTGCAGCATTGATGACAGCTGTGAGGACAGGCACCCAGGTTTCTATGTGGGCAATGTAGAGATATGGTGGGATTCCATCTGGCATGGGGGCCTTGTTTTTAGATAGACCAAGAATGCCGGCTCTCACCTCTTGCATGGTGAAAATAAGTTCTGACTTGCCTTCCACCCTTTCCTGCCCCTCAATTGGAGGGCTATCAGACTGGAAAATACCCTTAAAATGATGTACCTAATCATCCTCGGTGATTTGGGCATCCGGTAAATTAGCATTATTTCCAGATAGAAATGGGCTGTTAATAATGCCCCAGAACTTTGAGCTATTACGCAGTGTACTAGCCTCCACTAAATCGATCCAGGCCTCCTCCTTCAGGGCAGACTTGCAAGTTGCTAGAGCAGCCTTTTATGCTCTTCGTAGGCCATTGAGCTCCAACCGGTCTCGGGGCTTGACACCCAAGGTCTGTCTCCGGTTCCTGGGAGCATGCCGAATAAAACCATCTTGGACCTGGTTGCTTACAGACCCCACCCGGTGCCGTAGTAACTTCCTTCTGACAGTAGACATGGATCCAAATGCACCCATGATGTCTGGAGCACTTGCCTCATCATCGAGACAGGTTGCAAACTTGCGGCGACACTGAGTTAAACGGGACTCGTGGAGTAGCTATGGGACAATACACCCCCACTTTATGCTCCTTCCCGCTTCCACCTTTTTAAGGGGGACACCAGTCCACCTTGGTGTGTCCGAGTTTTCGGGTCTAGCCTGTTAAGACACAAATAGGGTTGTGGTCACTACATTCACTCGCCTGCACAGAAAAATCGGTAAACAGAAAATAAAAGGGGGTAGATACAAAGGTGAAATCAATAAAGGTTTCACACCCTCTCCCAAAAAGGTGGGAGTAATGTCTGTTTTCCCCGGAGGCAGCTTATTCATTACAGATGTCAGATCAAATTCAAGCAAGATGGAGTTAAGCTCAATACCCTGGGAAGTATGTTCCATGTGTAAGCCTGCTTGTCGTGCACAGCCCATAGCTTCCACTCCTCCTTGCCTGATGTCCCCACATATATGAGTGTTAAAATCCCCTGTTAAAAAAATGTAGTGATAACTCTGACCTTTCAAGATGCTGTGCTGAAGTACAGACCCCAGCAGAGTTATATTGCCCTCACCCGGGTGTGTAACTCCAGCGTTGTAAAAGTTTACCAGAAGTAGCTTGGTCTTTCCACTGGACAACAACATCACATGTAAATTGGGAGAGACATATAGTGAGCGGAGATGCCAAGGAAAGCTAGAGAAACAAAGGTGATAAGCCTCCCCTTGGCTCTCCCTGACCTGGATGGGGTAGCTGGAACGAAGAGGGTTTTATAGCCATCCAGGTGATAATTACTGTCTACAGCCCATGTTTCCTGGAGGCATATCACATCAAAACTCCTTACAAGGGCCAACCATTCGATGTTCTCGATCTTGGTCTCCACCGCCGCTATATTCCAAGAAAAAAATGTACACCCTCCATTCACTTTAAAAAAAAATATATATATATATATCTTTATTAATCTTTTTCATATTATTCCATTTTCTTGCAATACATGGCAAAGCAAAAATTTGGAGAATACAGTGTATATCCGCATGTAGCGTCGTCTTAGGAACAGTTATTCTATTATAATGTTATTATTACAGCAACACGATTTATAGTTTGACATCAGCTTATCTCTAATAGACAGTTTCACATACAGTGTTGCGATTGCCTGCCCACCACATATCTCTGCAGCTTTCAAGTGCCTATGCTAGAATAAAAATATAAAGAGAACAGAGGGACATGTTTCTAATTTCACGTGCTAATATTTTCCACATTATTTAAGTCCTTTGTGTCAAATGGACACAACGTTATCCGGCACTGGAGACCTATACATGTGGCCTGTTCGATATTACAACGAAGCGGGCTTTGCTAAAGAAGAAAAGGGATGGCGCATGATTATAACAACAGACACATCAATAAAGCATATTTTATCTAAATGAAAAATATTGTGCAACAAAACTAAAGGGCTTCTAACTGGAAAAAGTATGTTAACCATTGCCTTACTGAGTGTGGGACCGGTTATTGCATGAATAACTACTTGGAGACTCATCGGGACTCTACTCGGACTCTTGTGTGTGTAGAGGGCTAATGTCACAGCACTAGCCGTCGGGGCAGGAAAGAACAGGGCCCCCAGTACATCAGACTTTCTCCACGGGGTATCATGTAGTAGAATGCGATAGGCATCCACCGCTATCTCTCTCCCCGTCGCCCGGAAACTTCAATTAGTATATCATGGGGTCGCTGGCTCGGTGTCATTGCCCTCCCCGTTTACTCCATTTCTGAAGGCCGTGAGTCTGGTGTCCCATTGTTGCGCTACGGGGCACTTGCGGAGCCCTGCCGTTTTCTCACTGTGTAGCGCTGTACTCTCTGCCTGTGCCCATATTTTAAGTGAGCTTATCCAGCCGTTCATTTCTGGGGGTTCTGCCTGCTTTCACTGTTTTGTAATTAAGCGCTTGGCAGTTCTTAAACCTAGGGCTCTGAACCGCGATGTGACGCTATTTTTTAAGATCTGACATATACCCCTAATGTGGGCGTAAATGAGGTGTTGGTATAATTCGCCAGAGTTGCAGCGACCTCTCTCCAGTAGCCTTGAAGGAAGGTGCAAGACCAAAGCATATGGAGCAGATCCACATTGGGCTGCGCACAGCGTAGGCACCCTCCATTCACACTCAATACTTGTTCTGGGGGTGATTCATTTCCCTGGAGTGCGGGTCCTACAGGGCCCGAGGGAGCCTCACATCATCAAACGCAATCTTCCAATGAGCTCAGAGGAGTAAACCTATTTGCTGTGCTTACCCCTATCATCCCCTCTCCACAACTCCTATGGCCCACCTCTTGGAGCCGCTTGCGCAGGGACTGTAGTTGGTAATATTTGGGTCTGTAGAAGTATCCCGGCTGGAGAGTCAAGATTGGTGAGTTCCAACACCTCAGTTAGATTCGGTTTACCATGATGATAATTCAGTCCCCCACCCAGGATTTCTTGGCGCTATCAACCCACTGTGTACGGCGCACCATGGGAATTTGGTTTTCCACCCTAAGCCCAGGGGCAATGTTGGAATTGAGCCAGTGCACCACCTTTTTGTTCAGCTGGTAAAAGTCTTCCTTGCTCCTGGGGTTGAGGCACGTTACTCTAGCTAACACCACAACTAGCGGAGTGGACTCAGGTAGTAGATGAAGAGAGCCCAAACTAGGAGAATAGTTATTCAAGTCCCCGGGGGGCATCGCTTCCAGCCCTTCCCACCTATCATTGGAACTGTAAAATCCGCCCACTTTGAAACCCTGAGATTGCAGACTGAGAAGAAACTGGGTTCAGGGTGACCCCCGCCCCCTTCCGGTTGGCTGAACAGTCTTTAGGGTCAGTCCTGGGCATAATAGGTGCCGTTGTATCTTCTACCATATGACTAGGTGGCTTTGTGATAGACACTGCTCTGTCTCCTGCCACTACCACTGGGACTGAAAATGATGGTCAAGAGCGTAGGCCTTTTAGGAGGGGTACTTGTGGATAGAAGGGCACGATCCCTCTGCAAGCAGGCTATCAGTTCAGAAAGTTTGCTTTCCATCTCAGAAAGTCGGAGTAGGATGGGTCCATTTTAGTTCCAAGTGCTGACAGCAAGGCTGCTTTGAGCATGTCTAACGAAATAGGATCCAGGTTAGGCACTATTGGGTGGACTGCTGAAGATGACTGTGATTCAATGTTCTTTCTGCGTTTACAAGGGCCCCCAACCGAGGGGCGCTTCCTCTTAGTGCCTGCTTGGCCCAACCCATTGCCAGGGGTCATGTTAGGGCCTGACCTAATAATTGGCGACTGGGCATCCTATGTATGACTTTTATGGTTTATTTCTTTTATAAAACCAAATAAAGGTTGTTGAACTGAGTTGGGCAGCCACAAACCTCACTCGTTTATTCCTGGCTTGACCTCTTTGCCAAAATATCGTGTTTGAGAATTCTCTATGAAAGGTCTGGGCAGCTCGCACTCAGTGGCATTTCCTTGATAAGAAATGTCCCGGTTTCACCATCACAGACAGTGAAATCCACGTTGTGTAACAAACAAGATGGAATCTATAAAACCAGGAGATTTATTTTTCTTAATTCTCAGCCTCCCCTTGTGATAAATTCTGTTCTCAAGATCTATCTTTCATTTTTTACAGTTACAGGAATAACTTAAATCAAACTAAACATTTGAAGTAAGTTTCTAATAGAAAAACAGGACTGTAACCTTGGGTAGTCTTAGATGCATACTTCGTATCATCCCACTTGTACCATACAGCAAGCAGCAGCTACACCGCCACCCAACTGATTGGCCATCTTACACAAAGCCTTTGAACACTGTAAAAACGTGAATGTAAACGCTGCAGATGCCAGCTGAATCCCGCTTATGTTGTAGGTCTTCTATACTGTGTTTCGTTAACCAGAAGCGCAGAGAGAAGCCACATGGAATTATTTGTTCTTCAGAAATCGAACGTGGAGTTTTGAAACTTCTAATGAATATATGAATCCCTCTCGTTTAAGTTCTTTGACTCTAAGTTCCCTGACTGATTGTAACAAAATATACATTTTAGCAAGGACAAGGGGATACTGTTCTTATAGAATCCCTTTGGGAACGTAAAGAAGTGCCGCACTCAGCGCGACTTCCTGCAAATTCGTTTTTCTACTGCCTTGCACTGAAAAACTAGGAAAGATTGCATCAAAGATGGCATTATGAACTTTGGCACTATATCTTGTATAGCGATCCTAATTTAATTTATTTTCCTAATTGGGTTACCTTGGCCCGTGGACAAAACATAAAGAAATTGCAAGCTCCTAAGGCGGAAGCCGGGAGAATTCGCTAGGTTTTTAAGCTCTTGTGTGTGATTAATACTTTGTACTTATTTTAAAATTACCTTCTTCTCTCCCACGCCCTGCTCAGCGGACCTCAGCGCTGACGAGGGGAACACACCCACATTGACGCCAGCCGAGGGGAATCCCTGCGGTCACGCCCCCCCATCTGGCCACGCCCCCTTGCAAAAATACTTAAACGCGCGCTGAATCGCTAGCGCGACTTAAAGAAATTGCAAGCTCCTGAGGCGGAAGCCGGGAGAATTCGGTAGGTTTTTAAGCTCTTGTGTGTGATTAATACTTTGTACTTATTTTAAAATTACCTTCTCCTCTCCCACGCCCTGCTAAGCGGACCTCAGCGCTGACGAGGGGAACACACCCACATTGACGCCAGCCGAGCAGAATCACTGTGGTCACGCCCACCCCCATCTGGCCACGCCCCCTTGTAACAACCGGATTTTCGGACCAGATAGGATCAGCTCACCAAGACACCACCAACCCAGCCGAAACGTAACCACCTCCCTCCTCAGGACCCATCTATCCAGGCACCTGGGTACCTACCTGAGGATGGGGAACTAGCAATATACAAGCTCATATCATCAAAAACACCACTAAATCTATGGGATTACTAGGAATACTCACTGATTACTAAGGACGTCCATGCCCTACACCACACTCATACCTTATAGTCTCGCGGCAACTCAGACCCAGACTATGCTACCCTCCTCCTCATAGTGAAGGGGGCAGTTCCAATAACTTACCATTACTACACACAGTGCTCGCTCAAGGCACTTTATCCTCCCAGTGCTCTCACTATTACATACAGACACAAGCCACAATCCTGTGGGTATACACATTGACCGCAGTCAATGCTCTCATTAACGCCGCTTTCCCTAGAGGCGATCTCATTACACACCAGTGTCCTCCCTGGTGCTCTCATTAACGCCGCCTTACAACGACGATCACTTTCCTATGAATACCTTCAGCTCTCTCTCTCTGTTGGGAAGTTTCTCTCACTATCCACTAAAGGTACAATACTGCAATATTATGGATCACACAAGAATGGCCAAATTACACGGTGTACAACTTATTCTCTATTTCAAGGGCTCCTCTCTCCCTCATTATTCAGTTACCATTTACCTGATCAGGGGTAGCATCTCTTCATATAATAGCACCTGACTAGAAGACAAGGTTACCTTTACTGTATAAAAACAAGAGGTACACACTGGTTCACTAAGAACTGGGGTTCCTTTATTAACAATAACAATATAATACTGCACTATAACACATAGCCTGAAAAGTAAAAGGGGAATAGACACATACACAGATCTATATTATAATGGAAAGCTTTATTACTATAACACATCCACATGTAACTAACAGGGACTGTAGATAGCTAAAGAGGGAATGGATTATACTGCACACCGCTGAAAGAAAAAGGATTAGCAATACAGTAGGGACAAGGTTAATGTTTAAATGTAAAGCAAACTAATATAACAGGACAGATATCACCTGATTAGTATGAAGTCTTGCTCTAGCTGTCATCTGGGTTCCTCTCTCGTCTGTGCCTTAGCTCGTCTCAGATTCTCCCCTGCACTCTTGGACACGCATCTGCGCTGATCACTCTGCACTGGATTCCTCTCCCCCACGAACTATCTTCACCTTCCAGCTTCAGTCTAATAGTTTCTGCTGCTCTGATAACCGTTCGCTCCACTCTGTCTGATTATCCCAGCTCCAATGTCCAATTCACTCCAGCTGCTCCCACAGACTAATCCACGATATAACTTCAGTCTCTTCCAAAAGGCATCACTTCAGACTCCAGCTGATCACAACTCCTTCTGATAAATAACTGCTTCTGACTGCTTCCTTCAGTTCCAAACATCATCTCACTTCTCTCTGTTCAAAACACCATCTGCTCACAACTGCTTCTGACTGCTATCTCTGGTTCCAACTCACTGACTTCTCTCTGTTCCAAGCATCGACTAACTTCTTCTCTCCCCGGCTCCAACTGTCACTCCTCCTCTTCTGCACTTCGCTAATATGGAATGCTCTCCCCTCATGGAAATTTCCAACAGAGGGCTGCTTCCCACCGAATTCCTGTGCCAGCTCCGAGGCCTCCTGCGCAGCCTGCAGTGACCATCTGCATGTTACGTCTAGGCCCAAGAGACAAACACATTCCTCCGATAAGAACCAGTCTCTGCTGGTTTTCCCCTAGTGAACAACACCTCATAACTAAAACATCACCTTTACCCTGCAAGCATCTCAGTCTGCAGGGACAGACAGCAACATGGAGTCTCTCTAGTTCTGGGCCTTGTAGGCACGAAAGGGATGAAATAACACTTAGCTCTGTCAGAGTACATACACAAACCATACCAATATGTAATATACAGTCAGGACTACAGGAAACTGATGAAAGGACACATAATTATGTCAAAGCCAATAGCAATAGATGGATTAGAGTCAAGAATAAGGGATCTATCATCATATAAAGCAGCTATCCTCTAGTTTATGCTTATAGGTCTGGAAAAAGGCCTGAAAAGGACCAACACAAGGCAAGAATAGGGATTCAGGATGGTAGCAAGCTTCCTAAAGGTCTCGCTTAGGTGAGACCGATTGTGGTATCCCAGCAGCAAATCTACCAGGATATTGTACCCCTACCGATTCCATGGGGCACAGTTAAGCCTTTGTTCATGACCACGTGATTAAGTTTGGTTGCGTAGGTACCAGATGCATGCCTTATTTATTTGCAGTATTGAATTAATTATTAGTATTTCGTATTTAATAGCTTATTAGGCTTTGGATAAGGAGTGGCGAACACAGGGCTGGTCCCTGTGTAGCCCTGAGGAAGTGCTATGGGGACGCACGAAACGTGTTGGCAGACAGGAGTTGCCAGGTTTTGGAATAGTGTCAATAGTTCCAAGAAAGAAAAAAAGGAAAAATATTCCTTTTTTTCTTTCTTGGAACTATTGACACTATTCCAACACCATTGTGTGTTATGGGAATAGAGTCATAGACTCTGGCTGGGTTCTTGATCTCTGTCCCCAGAGATCTTGTGTGACTTCTTTTAGATCATCACTTGCAAAAGTCAATTAATAAAAAAAAAAATTCAAAAATAGAACTATTGGCTTTGTCAAGGAATTTTTTATTTTTTTAGGAAATCCAGGAAAAGTTCAGTCACTATCTATAGCAATCCATAGTTGGTTTCTTCTTAGGAAAACAGTTCATTCGTATAGGCCATGATCCTCCATCTTCATCTGTATCCTGTGCCAAGGAAGCACATCCTCCAATCTGGTCAGCAGTCATCAGATCCTGGTACGTCCGCTTCCGGTCCGGGTCCAGGCTCGGGGGGTTTTAGGGGGGGCACTCATCCGAAAATAACAAAACACATCACTCCAAAATAAGAATATCCACACTCATACAGGGCCCCCACAAGAAGACAGCAATCTGAAACGAGAAACACGTATCATCAATCTTGCAAAAACACATTTTCCATTCAAAAAGCACCCCAAGTGCTTTTCATCTCTGTAAGAAACCTCCTAATTCCTGAAAAGAACTTTTCTAAATCCAAGGAATGATTTAAACATTCTACCTATACCATATTCTTTAAATTTGTTTTGGCAAAATTTAATTTTGTCATACACAGCCAGAAGGGCTGGGGCCTAGCTACTCCTCACTCCTTTAAGAAACAGCCCCTCCCTCCAGAAAGATGTCAGCGCTTAGAGTTTTGAATTAGCTCCAACCATAATAAGCAGGAGCCGGGCTACCTTGCGATGTAACATTGAATCACTGCCAAATGCTGATCTCATTGCAGGAGCGAAGCTCCTGCCAAGTTTTTTCTACACTGCCTTCCCCTTATCGTGATGTCACCCACAGGGCGGCTCCACCCTTTCAAAACTCTGAGAGCTGAGAACTGCTGAATATTTGCCAAAAATAAAAAAAAACAGGCAAGGACAAGTCTGAGAGCCTGGCTGAGCTATCATATCATTCAAGGTCAAAACCAAATTCCTTCTAACTTAAAACATACTAGTTCCCAGGCTTCAAACACTGCACCATTATTTCTAACTAATTTAAGCAAACTTAGACATGGTAAAAAGCATCCTAAAAACAGGAATTAATAAAGAATTTTTTTTTGTAACCTAGACACATGCTAGCATTCTCAAGGAAGAAGCAAAATAATTCTGTAGAATCTAAGACAAACTATATATCATAATGTACTGCTACGTGCTGAAAAGAAAACTATTAGAATAACATTTCATGCAGCAACATAAGAAACCACAACACATTTCTTAAAATAACATGTGAAGCACCATCAAATTAAACAAGGGGAAAAAAGTTATACATGTAATTTTGCACTGCATAACCAAGAATTCATAATTTGGTGCGCAAGCCTTTCTGTTCTAATTATTAAAAGGGTCAGATTTATTTTTGCAGATAGCCTTTTTTTTGTTCCTAACTGAGTGGGTTCACTCTCACGCTGATCTGCTACATATCAGCGCAAAATACAGAATCATTTGCATTTGAACTTTAAACAAAAGGGGCAGCTTGCTTTAGGGAAATAATCACTTATATTTTCTAGATATGCAAAACACACTACAGAACATTTTTTTTAAAAGCACACAGTTGCATTTCACTGATTGAAGCACATTCTATGATGGGTCTGTTTTATTTTTCAACCGATAAACACTAATTCTAAAATGCTGGTTCGTGTATCTGTCTGCACCATCCACGCTGAGCTGAAAACCCTTCTTAATCTGACTGGTTGATTTATAAGACTCCGACCTCCGAGTCAGACACATTAACCTCTTGGCTGCTAATGACAAACGTAACTCGTCATGCACTTTTCATTGATTTCAATGGAAATTAGAGGAGAATAGGTAAATGGCCTTAGCAGTAAAGGGGTTAAATCATGTGTTCAAAGGCAAACCCACACAAACTTGTGGGCGCATTTCAAACAGTATGTTAAATGAACACTGCTTTTTTTCTTCGTGCAAGATGTGACCCTTCTGTCAGCTAGCTGTCAAAGCACACAGGCGAACCCTGCAACTAATGAAAAAGTCAAATCAAACCATCATTAATCTAAACAGTCACTGACTTTTAGCGTTAGCTTTTGTAACCATGCATGTTAAACAGCATGTTGAAATAAATACTGCTGTCTCAATCTAAGATATTAACCCTTTGGCAGCTCAAACACAATCATTCTCCAAGTCTGCAGATACATGGGAAATTCATGAACTCATCTCTCCACGTTTTCATATAACACATGCGCACCTCTTCAAAATATTTTCTCCAAGCACTTGAAAGAGATCCTGCTCTCTCCTGCCTAACGTAATGATAACATGCTATGTACAAGCCATATTCACAAGGCACTACAAGTCATATTCACAAGGCGCTATCCACAAGCCATATTTACAAGGAGCTATTCACAAGAAACTCAGCAAGTCATAATGATAACATGCAATTCACAAACCATATTTACAAGGAGCTACTTACAAGAAGCTCAACAAGTCATATTACACTGAATACATTTCACATTTCACAGCATAAGCAAATGCAGCAAGTCATTTAATGGGCAATTTACAAGCATTTTTCACACACATATGTACAACTGCATCAACACCAAGACATAATTGGCTCCCTCACGTACTGTTACCCTTCAAGCCTGTCAGTTCAAACACCAAGATAAAAAGCACTACTTCCACACTGCATAAGTCAAATGCCATGATGTACTGCAATCTTCTTACACTCCAACTGTTCAAGCCCATAGGTCAGGGACCACACCTCACCATGCAATTCACAGACTGTTTCCAGATGTCAAAATTAAAGGGTTTTAAGTCCAAATACATGTCAAGGGCTCCCTCCCACGCAACTTGTGCGAAGCTGCCGACTACGCCAGATGTAACGACCGGATTTTCGGACCAGATAGGATCAGCTCACCAAGACACCACCAACCCAGCCGAAACGTAACCACCTCCCTCCTCAGGACTCATCTATCCAGGCACCTGGGTACCTACCTGAGGATGGGGAACTAGCAATATACAAGCTCATATCATCAAAAACACCACTACATCTATGGGGATTACTAGGAATACTCACTGATTACTAAGGACGTATATGCCCTACACCACACTCATACCTTATAGTCTCGCGGCAACTCAGACCCAGACTATGCTACCCTCCTCCTCATAGTGAAGGGGGCAGTTCCAATAACTTACCATTACACACTGGCTACACCCAGTGCTTGCTCAAGATAGGCACTGTATCCTCCCAGTGCTCTCACTATTACATACAGACACAAGCCACAATCCTGTGGGTATACACATTGACCGCAGTCAATGCTCTCATTAACGCCGCTTTCCCTAGAGGCAATCTCATTACACACCAGTGTCCTCCCTGGTGCTCTCATTTACGCCGCCTTACAACGACGATCACTTTCCTATGAATACCTTCAGCTCTCTCTCTCTGTTGGGAAGTTTCTCTCACTATCCACTAAAGGTACAATACTGCAATATTATGGATCACACAAGAATGGCCAAATTACACGGTGTATAACTTATTCTCTATTTCAAGGGCTCCTCTCTCCCTCATTATTCAGTTACCATTTACCTGATCAGGGGTAGCATCTGTTCATATAATAGTACCTGACTAGAAGACAAGGTTACCTTTACTGTATAAAAACAAGAGGTACACACTGGTTCACTAAGAACTGGGGTTCCTTTATTAACAATAACAATATAATACTGCACTATAACACATAGCCTGAAAAGTAAAAGGGGAATAGACACATACACAGATCTATATTATAATGAAAAGCTTTATTACTATAACCGCTGAAAGAAAAAGGATTAGCAATATAGTAGGAACAAGGTTAATGTTTAAATGTAAAGCAAACTAATATAACAGGACAGATTTCACCTGATTAGTATGAAGTCTTGCTCTAGCTGGCATCTGGGTTCCTCTCTCGTCTGTGCCTTAGCTCGTCTCAGAATCTCCCCTGCACTCTTGGACACGCATCTGCGCTGATCACTCTGCACTGGATTCCTCTCCCCCACGAACTATCTTCACCTTCCAGCTTCAGTCTAATAGTTTCTGCCGCTCTGATAACCGTTCGCTCCACTAGCTTCTTCACTCTGTCTGATTATCCCAGCTCCAATGTCCAATTCACTCCAGCTGCTCCCACAGACTTATCCACGATATAACTTCAGTCTCTTCCAAAATGCATTACTTCAGACTCCAGCTTATCACAACTCCTTCTGATAAATAACTGCTTCTGACTGCTTCCTTCAGTTCCAAACATCATCTCACTTCTCTCTGTTCAAAACACCATCTGCTCACAACAGCTTCTGACTGCTCTCTCTGGTTCCAACTCACTGACTTCTCTCTGTTCCAAGCATCGACTAACTTTTTCTCTCCCCGGCTCCAACTGTCACTCCTCCTCTTCTGCACTTCGCTAATATGGAATGCTCTCCCCTCATGGAAATTTCCAACAGAGGGCTGCCTCCCACCGAATTCCTGTGCCAGCTCCGAGGCCTCCTGCGTAGCCTGCAGTGACCATCTGCATGTTACGTCTAGGCCCAAGAGACAAACACATTCCTCCGATAAGAACCAGTCTCTGCTGGTTTTCCCCTAGCGAACAACACCTCATAACTAAAACATCACCTTTACCCTGCAAGCATCTCAGTCTGCAGGGACAGAGAGCAAAATGGAGTCTCTCTAGTTCTGGGCCTTGTAGGCCCGAAAGGGATGAACTAACACTTAGCTCTGTCAGAGTACATACACAAACCATACCAATATGTAATATAAAGTCATGACTACAGGATCCACCCTCTACTATAGGTAGGATGATGAAAGGACACATAATTATGTCAAAGCCAATAGGCAATAGATGGATTAGAGTCAAGAATAAGGGATCTATCATCATATAAAGCAGCTATCCTCTAGTTTATGCTTTTAGGTCTGGAAAAAGGCCTGAAAAGGACCAACACAAGGCAAGAATAGGGATTCAGGATGGTAGCAAGCTTAAAGTCACCATCACTCAGAAATAGAGCCAAAAACACGGTCACTACACCCCTTCTCATTATAAAAAATGTGTCTCCACCGGAAGCGCAGCGGACGAGCGCAGCAAGCACGCCGTTTGCGTGCCTAAGGCAAGCCCGTCCGCAACCGGATCGCGCCCTGCGCTGGCCACGCTGCCAGTGAACAGCTACACACAAGCAGGATAGTTTGGACCAGCATTGAACTATTGACACTAAACATAGCTAAACCATGTCAGGTGCCCCGGCTCGACCTCACAAACCCTGATCTTCCACCCTCCTGCTCACTGTGTAACAAGCCACTTTGTGATGCTTCTCATCCAATAAACACTTACCCAAAAAGATTAAATTATCGCTCAGCCAACACCTCTACCACTCTTTTTAGAGTTGGGCTACTGAACTGCAGATCCCTCCCTAAACATGCGGACGATATCTATCTGCTGTTAGCGGATTCTGAGTGGGACGCCTTATTTCTTACTGAAACCTGGCTCAATGAGGACAATATGGCATCCATTTCTCTGGCTGTCCCGCCTGGATTCATACTAAGCTTCTCTAACAGAGAGAAGAACAGACGAGGTGGCGGAGTGGCTATTATCTTTAAAGATAAATACACCTTGTCTTCCTCTACACCAACTAGTCTCCCTGGCATAGAAGGGCTACACTTTTGCCTTCAAATCAATCCCCAAACGTCCTTAGCTGGCCTGATCATATACAGACCCCCGGACTGCTCCCCGGCCCACACCAATGAACTTATGGACTTTATAGTCCAAACTCGTTTTCTCACCCACACTACATAGTAGTCGGTGACTTTAATGTTCATGCAGACAGACCGGATTGCCTTCAGGCCACCCAACTTATTACCACGCTACAATCGGCCAATTTAATCCAATTCACCCCTGGTCCTACGCACCAGGCAGGCCATATGTTAGACCTCATTTTTTCTAACATATTGGATACTTCCGCCAAACTCCCGATGCCATTGTTATGGACGGATCATTTCCTAGTCCCTTTCTCAATCTCATTCCCATCCCATTCTCAGACAACAGGAAAACGTTCTTATGTGCGGAGAAAATGGGATAACCTATCAGCTGAGACTCTATGCCCCGCTCTCGCAGCTGCTCCTCCACTACTATCGTCAGACGTGGACTCCAATGCAATGCTACTGAATCACTGGATAGGCAACACAGTAGATTCTATTGCTCCTCCTAAAGTAGCCACATCACGTAGAGAATCCCCGTCTGCTCCCTGGTTCTCCATAGAACTGTTGGCTGAAAAAAGCAAATGCAAAAGACTAGAACGCCACTGGCGGGCAAACTACTCTGAATCAGCAAAAATCTGTTACAAAAAAGCCCTACACAGCCTACATCAATCCATAAAAAAAGCCAAAAAACTATTCATTGTATCCTCTATTCAGCAAGCGGAACAACCTAGTAAAGAAATGTTTAAAATAGTTCAATCCTTTTTTAAACCTAAGGCTATCGAAATGGAAATCATCCCCTCCGCTAAACTCTGTGTAGATATCTCTGATTTCTTCGACAAAAAAATCATGAAGGTCTATGATTCCTTCACCTGCCCCGAGCCGACAGCTATGGTGGACCATGACAATACTGAGCTGCCCACCCCTCCCCTAACTCAATTCCATCCTATCACCCATGAGGAGGCACTGAAAGAATTACAAAAATGCAAATCAGGTGCTCCTGATGATCCCTGCCCTCTCAAACTCTGGAAAATGATGTTGGATGCAATTGTGGCACCACTCCTACACATCTGGCACATGTCCATTGAGACTGGCACGTTTCCTGATTGCTGAAAACATGCCACTCTTCTCCCTCTGAAAAAAAAACCCAATGGTGCCCCGATGACCTGAGTAATCTCCGCCCCATCTCCCTATTAGCAGCCCCAGGTAAAATGCTCGAAAAACTAATTCAACGCCAACTTAACAGTTTTATCGAAAAAAGAGGAATACTACACGAAACACAGTCAGGTTTCAGGGCCGGCTTCAGCACTGAGACTGCCCTCATCGAGGTTGCTGAGTCGATCAGGTGGTCTCTAGATTCAGGAGCATCAGCCATGCTGGTGCTCCTGGATCTATCTGCCGCATTTTGATACTGTGGATCACGGCAAAATGCTGCTTAGATTGAAGGACATAGGTCTGGAAGACAAGGCACTGAGCTGGATGCACTCCTATCTTACAAACCGCTCTCAGAAAGTGGCACTGGGTGCCTTCTCCTCCAAACCAAAACGGCTATGGTGTGGTGTCCCGCAAGGGTCTGCACTCAGCCCGCTACTTTTTAATGTTTATCTAGCCCCACTCTTCACCTTAATTGCCAAATGGGGGTCAAGGCGCTTTCGTATGCAGATGATACGCAATTAGTCTTCCCCTATGCGGAGGTGTCAGAAGCAGCTTTTAGCAAAATAAAAGGCTGTCTTAGAGATGTAACCAGCTGGATGAACACCAACAAATTAAAATTGAATGCAAGCAAAACTGAGGTACTATTCTTTGGAAAAAGTGCTCACCCTTCCCCCGATCTGTGGTGGCCTCCCGAAATGGGCCCAGCACCAACCCCTGGAACCAGTGCAAAAAATCTGGGCGTAAGATGGGACGAGACTCTCTCCTTCTCCTCTCACATACAACAAGTCACTACAGGATGCCTCCAAAAACTCCGAAACCTCCGAAAATTTCTCTCCTTTCTATCAATTGATTGTCGAAAAATGGTCCGTCCATGCGACAGTCACATCCAGACTGGATTACTCAAATGGCCTTTACCTTGGTCTGCCGAAATATCTGGTGCAACGCCTGCAGATCGTGCAGAATGCGGCTGCGAGATTGATAAAGCACATTCCGTTCAAACATCATATCTCTCCGCATCTGCACGAAATGCACTGGCTCCCAGTGGCGAGCAGAATAAAATTCAAAGCTCTCACCCTGGCGTTTAGAGCACAAAAAGTTACATGTCCCAACTATTTAAAACTCAGACTTCCCCGCTACCATCAAGAGAGACACCTGCGATCTAACTCCCGGCTCCAATTAGCTGTTCCACGAGTTAGGAAAGCTAGACTTGGTGGCAGGTCTTTCACTGTTGGCACGGCGAAACTCTGGAACACCCTCCCCTCTGCCATCCAATCTGCTACGTCAGAAGCTAGTTTTAAGAAGCTCCTAAAGACCTGGCTCTTTTTGCAGAAAGCCTAAGAATTTCACCTTGCTACCTACCTTGCTGTTGTAGTTTCTTTTTCAGCGCCGGGACACCTCCTTGTGAGGTAGCTGTTCGCACTATATAAGAATCTGTGTTATTATTATTATTATTATTATCTACAGTTTTCATCTCATCCCGGCTAGGAAGTGCGTCTTACATGCTTTCTACATTTGACTAGCCTCCAGATTTAAGTAACATTAGGCTAAGAAGGGCTTTTAGTCCCATTCAGGGGCCTTTTTAGGCTTGCCTAGGTGGCGCTTGCGCTGTCCCTTTGAGATATGCTGTATTCAGGATATGGGAGTGTAGCTCCTCCCACTTACTGCCTATCTTTTTAGTTGTCTCCTGGTACTGTCATTTGTAAATGGTAGCTTTTCATTGGTCAATAGAATGCACCAAGTGTATGGAACGCGCTCCCGAGAGACCTCCGATGCCACCGCTCCTTTTCCTGCTTCAAAGGGAACCTGAAACTCCTCCCTCATCAAATACCTTACCACACACGCCAACTGAACTAGGCTCCAATAGCTCACTCTCTCGATGACTCGACCGTTTGGGATAGTTAGTTATTTGATTGTTTCAGGTGTCTTATATGCCATTCACTTCTATAATTTATGATCTTCTAATTAGTTTGCACACTGTAAACACACCTTTTTTTTGCCTGATTCTCTTTATCTCTATTTATGCTTGGTCGTTAATCTAAGTGTATAGCATCCTACGCAGAACCAAGTTATTCTATTTCTCATTTTATGCATCCTATGTAAAGCTGCGTTAGGCTCTTTCTTTTTATGTAAAGCGCTCTGATACCTTACGCTATATACCATTTATAAATAAATAGGCTTAGCTCTTATTTAGAGCCACCTTTTTTCATGTTGTAACCTCCCATTGTGACTGCCCCCTTACATGTGTTCCTGCGCTGTATGTTTTATTTAGAATCTGGAGCATTATTTTCTTAAAAGACTTTCCCCAACCTGCTGTTGCAGGTTCGACACGCTCACCTGGAACGTAATTACTTTTTTTTTTCCAATGCATCATGCCCTGCTTGGACTTTAATAATGGTGGCCTCTCATTTTTAGGTCTCGGCCTGCCAATGCACTTGCGCATTGCTGGCTGAGATTATAGTAATTGGGCAAAAGACTAGTCTACCAACGGCAGATTTGGCACAGTTCATGTGACCTATGCGTGTGCACAAACCAGCCACGTCACAAACAACCATTTGTCTGTGCCTCCCGCTTCCCGTCACACTTCAAAGCTGCCGCTCCCCTCCCCCGCATCAGACTTCAAAGCAATGCGCTCCCGCCATGCCCCCCGCAGCAATGCCAAGAGCTTTCCCAGCGCCCACCACTCTCTCACTGTTGCCACACGCATTAGTAGGCAACCCACCCACCTCCCTCTCCATATGGTCCCTGCCTCGCACTCTAATTCACCTATTTCCTCTACCGCCTTCACTACCTTTTGCCCCTCACTGCTTTTCTACTCCTCCTTTTCTTTCACTCTACTCTGAGCTCTGCCATTCATTCCTTTCTTAGCTTGTCTCACCGCCTCCCTTCTTTTCTACTTCCCCCGCCCCTCCTATTTTCTTGCTGTGGCTAGTTGCACTCTCTCCTCTCCACTGCTAGTAATACCCGATGCCAGCTGGCTCTGCCCCGCCCTGTCCCTTTACCTCCCACCTTGACAGCTGCAATTCTTGCTCCTTGTTCCGTCTGCCACTGCTACGTCACCTCTCCCATCCCCGCTGCAGGCGATGCACCCCCTCCCCCGTTCGCTGCCTTTTGCTCTCTGTAATGGCCCAGGGTGGTCAGTTGTGCCCCCTCCTCCGTTGCTATAGGTATACCCCCCTCTTTGCTCTATTTGCCCCTCCCCAATCTTGTCTGTGCTCGGACGCTAATCTCCGAGCAAGAGCATTGTGTTCTTCTGCTCTCCTCACATGTCCTAAAAGCAGAGCCCAGTGTGCCCTCCCTGCATCCCCCATCCCCGCCCTCCTCCCCATTCCTGCTTCCCGTCTTGCTGCACAAGCCACTGTGTGGACATGACAAGCATTGCCACATAAAATCCATAGGATTCCATCAATGGGTACATTAGTGCCCAGAATATTTACATCGATCTGGCCCCTCCCCCTTGACAGGCCAATGGACTGCTAATAATAGGCTTTGACCTCTTTCTCTTGCTACTCTTCCCTCCATCCTTGACTCCAGCCCGGGCTCCTTTCTTCCGTCTCAGCCGTCCAGCGCTCCCGTTCTGTAGCCCCCAGCCCCCAGCCCCAACCACCGTCCCTTTCCTGTACCTCCTTTATATTTCCCAGTTACTTTCTATCTCCCACGTGGCCTTGGCCTTTCCTCCACCCATACATCCTCTACTTCCCATGCTTACATCGTTTGATGTCCTAGTGAATCCTCTCCCTTGCCCTTCCCCGTCTGTTGATCCATTCCTGCGGCTTTTTCATTTCCTGTATTTCCACTCTCCGCTCCTCAGGGGACCAGCACCACCAGTCCATGCTTTATGAGCTACAGTTTTAGTGACTTTGATTTTTTGTTGCTACTTTCAAAAGAATGAAAGATTTTTGCCAGTTGCCAACATGAGTAGCAGCTGCTCCCCAAGTTCCCATTAGTTCATTTATCACCCTTGGCTATGGGCATCTGTGTATTTTATTTGCTGGCGATTGATTCTCAGTGATAAATCCCTTTATATCGAGGAGGGAGTAGCGAGCCCTTCTATTACAATGAGGGCATGAGATCGTCAGCTGGTAGGCATTGGTGTGGATCGCAGAACTGTGCAACAATAAATAGCCTGCCCGGATGTGCTCGCTGCTCAAACAGCCTGTTGTTTCTAGCAATGCCAGTTGTCTATTAATGTCCAGATGAATACAATTGTAATAGTATGCGAGAAAGGCATACCCAGTCTCGGACGTAGGAGGCTCTCTTAGCAATCCTTCATACCATCCCAGCCCCTGCTGTACATTAGGTGCAATAATTCGCTAGGGATGTTAAACGTGGGGGGCGGAGCCGCGCTTTTGAATCTGCAGCTCTATCAATCCATAGTGGTACGTCCGGTCCAGCGCCTGGAGGCTGGGAGTAATCCCCGGAATTACGCCACATTTTCCCTCAAGAGCAGTCAAACAATGTGAACGACCAGAACACTGGCAGCTCTTGCTTGCAGCATGTGTTGTTTTTGTGGGTTTTTTTCTGGTTGAGCGCGAAATGTGTTCTTCTATCCAAAATGTACACAAAGATACATTTCACAGAAAAATATAATGCTGAATGTCCGTTTTGCATATTGTACAATTGCCTGTAATATTTGCCAAATTTCACTTAATTATGCAAAAGCAAATTTTGCACAAACCTATGTGATACGCCATTTCCTGGACCCCCACACACAAGTGCTTCCTCCACCCTCTCTCTCTTCCTCCACCCTCTCTCTCTACCTCTCTTCCTCCACCCTCTCTCTCTACCTCTCTTCCTCCACCCTCTCTTTATACCTCTCTTCCTCCACCCTCTCTCTATACCACTCTTCCTCCACCCTCTCTCTATACCTCTCTTCCTCCACCCTCTCTCTACCTCTCTTCCTCCACCCTCTCTCTCTACCTCTCTTCCTCCACCCTCTCTTTATACCTCTCTTCCTCCACCCTCTCTCTATACCTCTCTTCCTCCACCCTCTCTCTACCTCTCTTCCTCCACCCCCTCTCTCTCTCTACCTCTCTTCCTCCACCCTCTCTCTCTACCTCTCTTCCTCCACCCTCTCTCTCTCTCTACTTCTCTTCCTCCACCCTCTCTCTATACCTCTCTTCCTCCACCCTCTCTCTACCTCTCTTCCTCCACCCTCTCTCTCTACCTCTCTTCCTCTACCCTCTCTCTACCTCTCTACCCCTCCTCTCTCTCTATACCCCTCTCTCTATGCCTCTCTCTCTATGCCCCTCTATCTATGCCCCTCTATCTACTCTCTCTACCCACCTCTCTCTACTCTCTCTACCCACCTCTCTATACACCTTTCTCTACACACCTCTCTCTACACACCTCTGTCTCTTACACACCCTCTCTTACACACACTCTCTCTCTCATACTCTCTCTCTCTCACTGTCTCTCTCTCTCTCTCCCTCACTACCTCACTCTCTCTCCCTACCTCACTCACTCTCTCTACATCACTCACAAACTCTCTCTGTTACACACTCTCCCTTACACACTCTCTCTTACACACTCTCTCTTACACACTCTCTCACACACTCTCTCTCTTACACACTCTCTGTTAGACCTGTCTGCTTCTGGGAAGACTCTAACCACCATGATTTATTTTTGTCCCCCTTAGCCTCCCAGAGTTTCTATTTTTATGTTTACATGTGTCCATCAGGAATTTTTAATGCTGTCAGGGGGTTAGGTGTTCCTTGGCGATGACGCCATTTTTCCCTCATAACTTGTGAGGCCTAGTCATTCCCCTTGAAAATCTAGGGATCTCCAGAGATCTAAAATGGTGTCCACCAACTGCCATAACGGACACTACTGGAGGACAGGTCCATAGGATAACATTAGGGAACTTTCTGGAATCAACTAGAGACTTCTGCAGGTCTCAGGCCAACCTATATAAGGCCAGTGACCAGCAGCCATTTTGTGCTGACCCCAGAGTAGAGGAGTGAGGCAGTGGTGAGAGGAGGTGGACACACTGAGAGCAGCAAGTTTGTCACTGAGGCTGACAGTTACTTCAGAGGATTGTTCCCCCTTCAGCCTTTGACCGATCCCTCTCTCAAGACAACAACTGCTGAGACAGAAATCGAGCTACTTGAGAAGGAAGACCCTTCTAAGTCTTGCCCCCATTGATCCCTAGTGGAACGCCTGGCTAGGAGACTTAATTTCCCTGGATAAGACTTCCACCTACCAGCGCTGAGTAGGAGAGTGGATTCCAGCCGGGTGTGGACTCTGTGGTGCTCCTGAGGCTTGGTGTAGGAGGCAGGCGGCAGCAGAGCCTGTTGGGACCCTGAAGATAGAGCGTCCCGCTCTGTGCAGCGTTTTTCCCTGGAGTCAAGTGAGGGGAGGATCAGTGGCCAAAAGTGTGGTGACAGCGCGGCGCCAAGCGGGAACACTGGTCCCTCGCACCCGCGCTGCCTTAATCAGCCTTTGTGAGGCGAAGTGAGCCGGCCCCTGAAGAGACGCTTCCAGCGTCGGGCTCGCGCATGCCCCGTGAGCGGTGAAGGTCCCCGGAAGGAGGGGCAACAAGGTGAGCAGGCCCGGAGCAGTGCGCGTCGCTGAGGAGGCGGAGCCGTCGTGGAGCGCTTCCGCGCATGACCGGAGGATCAGCGCGACTGTCGGCGTGACTGAGGCGCCGGAAGGCTTCCTGGAGCGCCGTGTCAGTGACACCGATCCCCCACGCTCGAGCGCTAGCTGAAGGAGACAGCGCGAGCGAGGGAAAAGAAGGCTCAGGCGTGTTGCTCCGTTTTGCCTTTCCGCTCGTGTGTCGAAGTGTGAAGCAGACACGAGCAGGGAAGGGTGAGCGGGGACCCCAATCGATTCACCGCCAGACCCCCCAGCAAAGCGCCGGTTCGCGCCCAGAGGCAACAGTGACGCGTGGGGACTGGGACATCATCGTCCCCACGCTAAAGTAAGGAGCAGGGAAGAGGGGCCCCTAAAGAGTCTGATAACTGGGAACTGCTAGTGAAAATCCTAAGTTGTGAATAGAAGAAATAATAGTTCATTGTAGAGCCCAGGGCTGATCTGAGCTGGGAGTTAGCTTGATACACCAGAGTAATTATAGAATTGGTTACAGGGTAGTGATACTAGGGTCTTGAAAATTACTACTGAAGCAGGCCAGTAACCCTGAATAGCACTCTGAAACTGTTAGGAAATGTACATGCCAGTTAGGTGATGTAAGTGTGTAACCCTACATAGTATAAAACTAACAGGTTTCTTTTAATTTCAAAAGAGTGTCACTTCCTCATTACTGAACTCTTATCAAGTGAATGTGTTTTACTGCCCTTTTTCCACAGCAGGAAGAGTGAAAAGTAATCTCTCAAAGTAAAAGTGTAATGTTTACTCCTGAAAGAAATTGATGTTGTATCCTGTATGATTTAAAACCAAAGAGCCATATTATTTTTATAAAAAGGTAACAGTATTTTTCCAAACAGAGGTGTTGTGTCTTTATTTTAGTGGTTCATCACTGTGTTACTGTGGGTGAGACTTGTAAGTACTTAGCCAACGCCTTGAGTTAGCTGTAGACCACTACTGTGCCAAGCTACCAAATGTAGGCTTGGGTAATCTAGGTCCAACATAATTGGTGTTTCAGCGGTGGGATAGCGGATTTGTACTTACACTCACTTATTAGTAACGCAGTGCCAACCACGAGACCCCACCTGGAGTTTTCTCCCTGCGGCCCTCCTAATTTACATTTTTGATTTTTCTAAATTGACTTCTGGCGGTGGGTGGAGGTTGACCTCAGGTCACTTTGTGGATTTCTCCTGTGTAGCATTTTATACTTCAAATAAGAATGGAGGTAAATGTGGAAGAGCTAGACAATTATACTGTGACCCAATTGAAGGAATGGTGTCAGCAGCAGGGGGTGTTTTTCAAGAAAGGCGCCAGAAAAGTTGAGCTGCTGACCAGTATCCGGGCATGGGTAGAGGCTCATTCCGGGGAGGAGGTAGATCCTGAGGAGAGTGACAAGGACACTGTCCTGGAGACCGCAACACTGTACCAGGCGGGAGGGGAGAACCTTGTAACAGGTCCTAGAACACCTTCTAGAGTGGGCAGTAGTGTGTCAGAGAGGGGGCTGACCGACGCCGAGTTAGAAGACAGGAGGGAGGAGAGGAGGATGAGAATAGAACTAGCCAGGATGGACATGGTGAGGGAGGAAAAGAGGTTGGAGCATGAGCGGACCATCAAAGAGATGGATTTGCAAGCCCTAAATTTACGTACCCCCAAACCAGAGAATGGTGGCAGCGATAACCAGACCAGCACCAGGGAACCTAGACCGTACCTACCAAAAGATATTATGGCTTGTTATGTACCCAGTGACGACATTGCTAAATGGCTAGCCGCCTACGAGGTCTCGCTGAGGGCCCATGGGATTCTGGAAGTCCACTGGGGAGGTGGGTTATACAAATACATGCCCCCCACTGGCAGGGATACTTTGTTGGCCCTTGATCAGAGTGAACAGACCTACTACCCGGCTATGAAATCAGCGCTGCTCAAGAAGTTTGGGTTGACCCCTGAGAAGTATAGGCAAAAGTTCCGGGGCAGCTACAAGCTGGGCACGCAAAACTGGGTAGATTTCTTGGACTACTCCAGGAAGGCCCTGGAGGGTTGGGTAAGAGGCAGCGAAGTAGGAGACTATGAGGGACTATATGACCTCATACTCAAGGAACACCTACTCGAGAAGTGTCTTCCCGAACTAAGACAGCATCTGGTGGACAGCAAGCTGACCAGCCCCAGGAAGCTTGCTGAGGAGGCGGACATCTGGGTTAGTACCCAGGTGTCGACTAAGGGGACTGGAGGGAATTCCCAGAAGCAAGGACAGGGCGCCCCCCAGAAGAAAGAGGGAGGGGAAACTAAGAGGGAGTTCTCAAAAGGGCCACAAAATACTTCGCAAGGAAGGGGCAGAGGATTCATCCCCAAGAGTAACCCCCCTCGCAACCCTACTCCTGGCCAAAGCCAGCAGCCAAGGGTTGTTCATTGTTTTGAGTGTGGTGGTGTGGGACACTATAAAGGAGATGTGAGATGCCCAAAAAGACCACCCCCTCCCACTGGAGGAAAAGCCCCGGGAATCACTAGTGTAGTGCTCGGGGAGGAGATGCCTTTGGTTAATGGGGGGGAGCGGGCGGGTGTCACCTTAGTGTCCCTGGGAGATAAAGAGATGGTTCCCAAGACCCAGCTGCCCTCTAACACTACTAAGTATGAGCAGTGGGTCACCATCAATTGCCGTAGAGGGGAGGCTCTGAGAGACACAGGAGCCAGCATGACTATGGTAAGGAGTCAGCTGGTGTCTCCAGAGCAGGTCATCCCAGATGTACTCCATCCCGCCGTAATGGCTGACGGCAGATTGGGCCACTACCCTGTGGCTGAGGTTCCCTTTGAGTGGGGAGGGGTTGCAGGTCCACTTCGAGTTGCCGTAAGCCCTGCCGTGCCTGTTGACTGCCTGTTAGGGAATGATATGGAGCACAATGCTTGGAGGAGGGTGGAGTACCAGACTCACTCTGCGATGCTGGGACCCCCTGACTGGACTTGTGTCAGCACAAGGTCAGCGACTGCCCGAAGGGGAAGTTTGCTTACGCTGGAGCCTGGAACAATGGCCCAGCCGGCTGCCAGAGAGGAGAAGGACAAGAGGCCGGAGGACCCTGCCTCGACATCTCCACCTCGTGAGACAGCTGGACCACCTGCGGAGGTGGATCTGGAGTCCACAGGGGAGAATGTTGCTTCCCTGGAGAACCTACCCATCCCTACTGAATGGCATGTGGAGGGAGGTCCTTCCCGGGAAGAGTTCTGCAAAGCTCAGAAAGAGTGTCCTACTCTCGAGGGGCTGCGGCAACAGGCCAACGCCCAGGCAGCGGGAAACATTGAAGGGAGCTACCGAATTTACTGGGAGGATGGACTCCTCTACAGTGAGCCCAAGGCACCTGGCCACGGTTCAGCCAGAGCCTTGGTGGTCCCTCAATGCTTTAGAGCCTTTCTACTGGAATTGGCTCATGAGATACCATTGGCAGGACATCTAGGACAGGACAAGACCTTTGCCCGGCTTGTCCCCCACTTCTACTGGCCTCGAATGAAAGTGGCGTCTGATACATATTGTCGGACGTGTGTGTCCTGCCAAGCTAGTGGGAAAACAGGAGTGAAGCTTAAAGCTCCCCTGGAACCACTGCCTGTCGTTAGCACCCCCTTTGAGAGGGTGGGCATCGACATTGTAGGGCCATTGGATCCACCAACTTCAGCTGGTCACCGGTTCATACTGGTTTTGGTGGATCATGCCACACGGTACCCAGAGGCAATACCTCTGAGGACCATCACTGCACCTGTGGTGGCAAGGGCCCTGATGGGGATCTTTACCCGAGTGGGTTTCCCCAAGGAGGTTGTGTCCGACAGGGGGACTAACTTCCTTTCGGCCTACATGCGGGCTATGTGGAAGGAGTGCGGAGTTACCTATCGGTTTACCACTCCTTATCACCCACAAACCAATGGTCTTGTGGAAAGGTTTAACAAAACCTTGAAAGGTATGATACGGAGTCTACCTGAGAGCCTGCGGAGGAAATGGGACATCCTCCTACCCTGTCTCTTGTTTTCTTACAGGGAAGTGCCACAAAAGGGAGTGGGCTTCAGCCCCTTTGAACTTTTGTACGGGCACCCTGTACGGGGACCTCTCAGCCTGGTGAAAGACAGATGGGAACGGACTCCCAGAAAACTTCCCCAGGACGTGGTGAGCTACATGCTGGCCTTCCGGAGCCAAATGGCTAAGTTGTGGAAGCAAGCTTCAGACAACTTGGAGGCCAGCCAAGCAGTGATGAAAGAGTGGTATGACCACAACGCTCACCCAGTGGAACTGGAGCCTGGACAGAAGGTGTGGGTGATGGAACCTGGAGAGCTAAATGCCCTCCAGGACCGTTGGACAGGCCCCTTTGAGGTGTTGGAAAAGAAGGGGAAGTCCACCTACTTGGTGGATCTTAAGGCCCCGAGGCAGCCCCATAGGGTGCTGCATGCCAATCGCCTCAAGCCACATCATGAGAGGCCCGCGGTTGTCTTAATGATGGTAACCGATGGAGCAGAGGAAGAAGAAAGCGAACCTCTCCCTGATCTTCTCTCGTCCCAAGAAAAGGATGGGTCGGTGGAGGGAGTAATTCTCTCGCCATCCCTAACTCCTGAACAGCAGAGTGATTGCCGCCAGATCCTGGAGCAATTTTCTTCGCTGTTCTCCCTTGTCCCGGGTAGGACCCACCTGTGTACCCATGACGTGGACACAGGAGACAGCCCACCTGTGAAGTCTAAAATCTACCGGCTGTCGGACAAGGTGAAGGCCAGCATCAAGAGTGAAGTCGCCAAGATGCTGGAGCTGGGAGTGATTGAACCTTCTGGAAGCCCTTGGTCTAGCCCGGTGGTTTTGGTACCAAAGGCTGCCCCACCAGGCACCACACCTGAATTGAGATTCTGTGTGGACTACCGAGGCTTCAACTCAGTAACCAAAACTGATGCACATCCCATCCCACGGGCGGATGAGCTTATTGACCGGCTGGGAGCTGCTCAATACTTAAGTACCTTTGACCTAACTTCAGGGTACTGGCAGATTTCCCTTACCGAGGAGGCGAAGGAAAGGTCAGCCTTCTCTACACCTGAGGGACACTACCAATTTCGTGTGATGCCCTTTGGGCTCAAGAATGCCCCTGCCACTTTTCAGCGGCTGGTGAACAGGGTCCTTTCTGGAATGGAAGCTTTTTCTGCTGCATACCTGGACGACATTGCTGTCTTCAGTAGCAGCTGGGAGGACCATTTGCAGCATCTGCAAGCTGTTCTTCATGCCCTGCAACAGGCTGGATTGACAATCAAGGCCAGCAAGTGTCAGATCGGACAGGGGTCGGTGGTGTACCTAGGTCACTTGGTGGGCAGAGGGACGGTGCAGCCCCTCCAGGCAAAGATTGAGGCTATCATCGCCTGGGAGCCCCCCAAGACTCAAACAGAGGTCCGAGCCTTCCTGGGCCTCACTGGATACTACCGTCGCTTCGTGAAGGGGTATGGCACTATCGTGGCCCCCCTCACTGAGCTTACTTCCAAGAAGCAACCCCGACGGGTAGTCTGGACGGAGGCTTGCCAGCGAGCCTTCATGACCTTGAAACAAGCATTGTGTTCCGCTCCCATTCTCAAGGCCCCTGATTTTGCTAGAGAATTCATTGTCCAAACAGATGCGTCAGAACATGGCATTGGGGCAGTGTTATCGCAGCTAAATGATGAGGGTTTGGAGCAACCCGTGGTCTTCCTGTCCAGGAGACTACTCCCCAGGGAAAGGAGGTGGAGTACAATTGAGAGAGAAGCCTTTGCGGTGGTTTGGGCTCTGAAGAAGCTGCGACCATACCTGTTTGGTTCGCACTTCCTAGTTCAGACTGACCATCGCCCCCTTCGTTGGCTGATGCAAATGAAGGGGGAGAATCCCAAGTTGCTAAGGTGGTCCATCTCCCTACAGGGAATGGACTTTAGGGTGGAACACCGACCTGGGGCGGACCATGCCAACGCAGACGGTCTATCCAGGTATTTCCGCCTTAGTGATGAGGACTCCCAAGGGGTTGGGTAGTTCTCCCCACTTTCAGCTGGGGGGGACGCGTGTTAGACCTGTTTGCTTCTGGGAAGACTCTAACCACCATGATTTATTTTTGTCCCCCTTAGCCTCCCAGAGTTTCTATTTTTATTTTTACATGTGTCCATCAGGAATTTTTAATGCTGTCAGGGGGTTAGGTGTTCCTTGGCGATGACGCCATTTTTCCCTCATAACTTGTGAGGCCTAGTCATCCCCCTTGAAAATCTAGGGATCTCCAGAGATCTAAAATGGTGTCCACCAACTGCCATAACGGACACTACTGGAGGACAGGTCCATAGGATAACATTAGGGAACTTTCTGGAATCAACTAGAGACTTCTGCAGGTCTCAGGCCAACCTATATAAGGCCAGTGACCAGCAGCCATTTTGTGCTGACCCCAGAGTAGAGGAGTGAGGCAGTGGTGAGAGGAGGTGGACACACTGAGAGCAGCTAGTTTGTCACTGAGGCTGACAGTTACTTCAGAGGATTGTTCCCCCTTCAGCCTTTGACCGATCCCTCTCTCAAGACAACAACTGCTGAGACAGAAATCGAGCTACTTGAGAAGGAAGACCCTTCTAAGTCTTGCCCCCATTGATCCCTAGTGGAACGCCTGGCTAGGAGACTTAATTTCCCTGGATAAGACTTCCACCTACCAGCGCTGAGTAGGAGAGTGGATTCCAGCCGGGTGTGGACTCTGTGGTGCTCCTGAGGCTTGGTGGAGGAGGCAGGCGGCAGCAGAGCCTGTTGGGACCCTGAAGATAGAGCGTCCCGCTCTGTGCAGCGTTTTTCCCTGGAGTCAAGTGAGGGGAGGATCAGTGGCCAAAAGTGTGGTGACAGCGCGGCGCCAAGCGGGAACACTGGTCCCTCGCACCCGCGCTGCCTTAATCAGCCTTTGTGAGGCGAAGTGAGCCGGCCCCTGAAGAGACGCTTCCAGCGTCGGGCTCGCGCATGCCCCGTGAGCGGTGAAGGTCCCCGGAAGGAGGGGCAACAAGGTGAGCAGGCCCGGAGCAGTGCGCGTCGCTGAGGAGGCAGAGCCGTCGAGGAGCGCTTCCGCGCATGACCGGAGGATCAGCGCGACTGTCGGCGTGACTGAGGAGGCGCCGGAAGGCTTCCTGGAGCGCCGTGTCAGTGACACCGATCCCCCACGCTCGAGCGCTAGCTGAAGGAGACAGCGCGAGCGAGGGAAAAGAAGGCTCAGGCGTGTTGCTCCGTTTTGCCTTTCCGCTCGTGTGTCGAAGTGTGAAGCAGACACGAGCAGGGAAGGGTGAGCGGGGACCCCAATCGATTCACCGCCAGACCCCCCAGCAAAGCGCCGGTTCGCGCCCAGAGGCAACAGTGACGCGTGGGGACTGGGACATCATCGTCCCCACGCTAAAGTAAGGAGCAGGGAAGAGGGGCCCCTAAAGAGTCTGATAACTGGGAACTGCTAGTGAAAATCCTAAGTTGTGAATAGAAGAAATAATAGTTCATTGTAGAGCCCAGGGCTGATCTGAGCTGGGAGTTAGCTTGATACACCAGAGTAATTATAGAATTGGTTACAGGGTAGTGATACCAGGGTCTTGAAAATTACTACTGAAGCAGGCCAGTAACCCGGAATAGCACTCTGAAACTGTTAGGAAATGTACATGCCAGTTAGGTGATGTAAGTGTGTAACCCTACATAGTATAAAACTAACAGGTTTCTTTTAATTTCAAAAGAGTGTCACTTCCTCATTACTGAACTCTTATCAAGTGAATGTGTTTTACTGCCCTTTTTCCACAGCAGGAAGAGTGAAAAGTAATCTCTCAAAGTAAAAGTGTAATGTTTACTCCTGAAAGAAATTGATGTTGTATCCTGTATGATTTAAAACCAAAGAGCCATATTATTTTTATAAAAAGGTAACGGTATTTTTCCAAACAGAGGTGTTGTGTCTTTATTTTAGTGGTTCATCACTGTGTTACTGTGGGTGAGACTTGTAAGTACTTAGCCAACGCCTTGAGTTAGCTGTAGACCACTACTGTGCCAAGCTACCATATGTAGGCTTGGGTAATCTAGGTCCAACACTCTCACTCTTACTCTCTCTTACACACTCTCTCTTACACACTCTCTCTCTCTCACACACTCTCTCTCTCACACCCACTCTCACACACACACTCTCTCACACACACTCTCTCTCTCTCACATACACACTCTCTCTCACACTCTCACTCTCTCACACACACTCACTCTCTCATACACACTCACTCTCACACACACACTCACTCTCTCTCCCACACACTCACTCTCACACACACTCTCTCACACACTCACTCTCTCTCACACACACACACACACACTCACTCTCTCTCTCTCACACACACTCACTCTCTCTCACACACACACACTCACTCTCTCTCACACACACTCACTCTCTCTCACACACACACTCACTCTATCTCACACACGCACATTCTCTCTCACTCTCACACTCTCTCTCTCACACTTTCTCACACTCTCTTTCTCACACTCTCTCTCTTTCAAACTCGCTCACACTCTCTCTCTCACACACACACACACTCTCTCACAGACACACTCTCTCACACACACTCTCTCTCACACACACTCTCTCTCTCACACCCACTCTCTCACACACACTCTCTCACACACACACACACACTCTCTCTCTCACACACATGCACTCTCTCTCACACACGCACTCTCTCTCACACACGCACTCTCTCTCACACACAGTACAGCCTTCTACCGCCACCACTCTACCACTCTCTCCACCAACACTCTACCACTCTATCCGCCAACACCCTATCCACCACTCTATGCACCACCACTCTAGCGCCCACACTCTAGCGCCCACACTGTAGTGCCACCACTGTACCGGCCCACCACTCTACCCTCGAACTCCACCCTCAAAATCCACCATCCAAATCCACCATCCAAGTACTACTACACCCTCTAAATCCACCCTCCAACTACACCCTCTAACTCCACCATTAACTACACTCTCCAACTCAACACTCCAAATTCACCCTCCAACTACAAATCCACCCTCCAAACCCACCCACAAACTACAACTCCAGACTCCAACTCCACCCTCAAAATTCAACTCCACCCTGCAACTCCACCATCCAACTCCACCATCCAACTCCACCCTCCAAATCCACCCTGCAACTCCAACCTCCAACTCCAACCTCCACCTCCACCCTCAAAATCCACCCTTCAAATAATCCCTCCAACTCCACCCTCCAAATGAAAAGACAACTCCATCCTCCAACTCCACCCTCCAACTCAAAAGCCAACTCCGCCCTCCAACTCCACCCTCCAAATTCCAACCTCCAACTCCAACCTCCAACTCCACCCTCCAACTCAAAAGCCAACTCCACCCTCCAACTCCAACCTCCAACTCCACCCTCCGAACTCCAAACCAGTGTTGTTTGTAATATCAATGCATGCAAGTCACATAAATACAACCCATATTGCATTACAAATGCTATAGGTGTCACATTTGCAAAAGTTATAACTATTAGCGTTGTAAATGACAAAGCAATTAATTTCACTATTTTTCACAACAAAACATTAACATAAAATTGGTCATTTAACAATAGCAATAGCGCAAACTTTACAAATGTGAAACATATTGCATTGTACTTTAACTCCCTGTTAACTTCTGCTGATCTGAAGCTCACTTTCACCACACCTCCTTCTCTAACTCCCAATTCTATTTTCTTCGACTGTGCTGATCTGCTGCTCTCTTCCACCCCACCACCTCCTTTAACTCCCTGTTCTCTTCTGCTGTGCTGATCTGTTCCTCTCGTTCAACAAACTCCTTCTCTAAGTCCCTGTTCTCTTCCACCCAGCTACTTCTCTAACTCAATGTTCTCTTCTCTTCTCATGTGCTGATCTGCTGCTCTCTTCCAACCTGCCTCCTTCTTTAACTCCTTGTTTTCTTCTCCCGTGCTGTTCTGCTGTTCTCTTCCACTCGCCTCTTTCTCGAACTCCCTGTTCTATTCTCCTGTCCTGATCTGCTGCTCTCTTCTACCGCCTCCTTCTCTACCTCCCTGTTCTATTCTCCCGTCCTGTTCTGCTGCTCTCTTCAACAACACCTCCTTCTTTAACTACATGTTCTCTTCGCTTGTGCTAATCTGCTCCTCTCTTCCACCCACTTCCTTCTGTAACTCCCTGTTCTCTTCTGCTGTGCTGATCTGATGCTCTCTTCCACCCACCTCCTTCTCTAACTCCCTATTCTATTCTATTTGCCTGTGCTGATCTGCTGCTCTCTTCCACCCACCTCCTTCTCTAACTCCCTATTCTATTCTATTTGCCTGTGCTGATCTGCTGCTCTCTTCCACCCCACCTTCTTCTTTAACTCCCTGTGCTCTTCTGCTGTGCTGATCTGTTCCTCTCTATCAACAAACTCCTTCTCTAACTCCCTGTTCTCTTCTCTTCTCCCGTGCAGAACTGCTTATCTCTTCCACCCTGACTTCTTCTCTAACTCCCTGTTCTCTTCTGCTGTGCTGATCTGCTGCTCTCTTCCACTCTGCCTCCTTCTCTAACTCACTGTTCTCTTCTCCTGTGCTAATCTGCTGCTCTATTCCACCCGCCTCCTTCTTTAACTCCCTGTTTTCTTCTCCTACGCTAATCTGCTGTTCTCTTCCACTCGCCTCTTTCTCGAACTCCCTGTTCTATTCTCCTGTCCTGATCTACTGCTCTCTTCCACCCACCTACTTCTCTAACTCCCTGTTCACTTCTCTTCTTCAGAGCTGATCTGCAGCTCTCTTCAACCCGCCTCCTTCTCTACCTCCCTGTTCTCTTCTCCCGTCCTGTTCTGCTGCTCTCTTCAACAACACCTCCTTCTTTAACTCCATGTTCTCTTCGCCTGTGCAAATCTGCTGCTCTCTTCTACCCACTTCCTTCTGTAACTCCCTGTTCTCTTCTGCTGTGCTGATCTGCTGCTCTCTTCCACCCACCTCCTTCTCTAACTCCCTGTTCTCTTCTGCTGTGCTGATCTGCTGCTCTCTTCCACCCACCTGCTTCTCTAACTCCCTGTTCTCTTCTGCTGTGCTGATCTGCTGCTCTCTTCCACCCACCTGCTTCTCTAACTCCCTGTTCTCTTATTTTAGCCCTCTGCTGATCTGCTTCTCTCTTCCACCGCCTCCTTCTTTACCTCCCTGTTCTCTTATGCTGATCTGCTGCTCTCTTCCACATCGCATCCTTCTCTAACTCCCTGTTCTGTTCTCCTGTGCCGATCTGCTGTTCTCTTCCACTAGCATCCTTTTTAACTCCCTGTTCTCTTCTCCTGTGCTAATCTGCTGTTCTCTTCCACGGCCACCTTCTTTAACTCCCTGTTCTCTTCACCTGTGCTGATCTGCTGCTCTCTAAAACCCGCCTCCTTTTTTAACTCCCTGTTCATTTCTCCTGTGCTGATCTGCTGCTCTCTTCCACCCGCCACCTTCTTTAACTCCCTGTTCTCTTCTCCTGTGCTGATCTGCTGCTCTCTAAAACCCACCTCCTTCTTTAACTCCCTGTTCTCTTTTCCTGTGCTGATCTGCTGCTCTCTTCCACCCGCCTCCTTCTCTAACTCCCTGTTCTCTTCTCCTATGCTGATCTGCTGCTCTCTTCCACCTGCTTTCTTATTTAACTCCATGTTATCTTCACCTGAGCTGATCTGCTACTCTCAAACACCCCGCCTCCTTCTTTAACTCTGTTCTTTTCTCCCGTGATAATCTGCTGTTCTCTTCCAACTGCCTTCTTCTTTAACTCCCTGTTCTCTTCACCTGTGCTGATCTGCTGCTCTCTAAAACCCGCCTCCTTTTTTAACTCCCTGTTCATTTCTCCTGTGCTGATCTGCTGCTCTCTTCCACCCGCCACCTTCTTTAACTCCCTGTTCTCTTCTCCTGTGCTGATCTGCTGCTCTCTAAAACCCACCTCCTTATTTAACTCCCTGTTCTCTTTTCCTGTGCTGATCTGCTGTTCTCTTCCACCCACCTCCTTCTTTACCTCCATGTTCTCTTCTCCTATGCTGATCTGCTGCTCTCTTCCACCTGCTTTCTTATTTAACTCCATGTTATCTTCACCTAAGCTGATCTGCTACTCTCAAACACCCCGCCTCCTTCTTTAACTCTGTTCTTTTCTCCCGTGATAATCTGCTGTTCTCTTCCAACTGCCTTCTTCTTGAACTCCCTGTTCTCTTCTTTTCTCCTGTGCTGATCTGCTGCTCTCTTCCGCCCGCCGCCTTCTTTAGCTCCCTGTTCTGTTCTCCCATCCTGATCTGCTGCTCTCTTCCACCCGCCCCTTCTCCAAAACCCTGTTCTCTTCTCCCGTGCTGATCCGCTGTTCCCTTCCACCGCCTACTTCTCTAATTCCCTGTTCTCTTCTCCTGTGCTGATCTGCTGATCTCTTCAACACGCATCCTTCTTTAACTCCCTGTTCTCTTATAATATGCTGATCTGCTGCTCTCTTCTACATACATCCTTCTGTAACCGCACACACACATACATACAACCACGCACAAACACACATACAACATACATACAACCACACATACACAACCACACACATCTATCGCCCTCACTCTATCGCCCTCACTCTATCTATCGCCTTCACTCTATCTATCACCCTCACTCTATCGCCCTCACTCTATCTATCACCCTCACTCTATCGCCCTCACTCTATCTATCGCCCTCACTATCTATCGCCCTCACTCTATCACCCTCACTCTATCACCCTCACTCTATCACCCTCACTCTATCACCCTCACTCTATCGCCCTCACTCAATAGATCTATCGCCCTCACTCTATAGATCTATCGCCCTCACTCTATCTATCATCCTCACTCTATCTATCACCCTCACTCTATCTATCGTTCCCCCTTCTTCTAGCTATCTATCGCCCTCACTCTATCTATCTATCGCACACCAACAGCATCACTCAGGGGCAACACAGCATCACTCAGGGGCCCCACAACATCACTATGCGCTACCACAGCATCACTGAACGCCACAGCATCACTTGTCGCCACCACAACGTCACTCAGCGCCACCACAGTATCAATCTGTGCAAACATTCAGCAACATCTGGTTCAAATATGTTCTCTCAATGTTTCAAGCTTTATTACAAATGTCACAAAAAATTTTGATATTTCCCTTCCGTTCTTATATTTGAGTCACAATAAAATACACTGAACATAATCTTCACAAAAGTTAATTACAAAAGTTTAAGCTATTGCCATTATAAATTACAATAACTTATTTAAGTATTAATTATTTTTAAAAAAACAGTTATTTGTAAAATCAATACTTCTAAGTCACGTAAATACAAAACATGTTGCATTAAAAATGCTATAGGTGTCACATTGTCAAAAAATAAAAGTATTAGCATTGTAAATGACAAAGATATTAATTTCACAATTTTCAAAAATAACACATAAATAACAAATTTGTCATGTACAAGACAAATAACTCAAACTTTCCTAATGCGAGACCTATTGCATTGCAGCGCGGCACGATGCTAATGGATCCCACGTGTCTTCTTTTTCAAATGTGCTTCTCTACTGACTTGCCCCTCTCATGAAACTTGATATAAAAAACATATATATATTTCCAAATGCATGTGACGCTCTGAGGATGCTCTGCCTGGCGGACCGGGGCTCTTTTCGCCGGTGTCGTCCGTATCATATATTCCAAAAGAGACAGCCTCTGCTCCCAGAGGCAAATAGAGCCCACCAGCCGGTGTAGTCGTTTAAAATCCTTTATTAATTCGTTGGATGGTTCAGCATAACGCGTTTCAGAATCCTCTAGGCTTTATTCATATGCATCATGTGATGTGGTCAGTTGATCTGTTTTCATACCCCACAGGTCATATAAACACTAAAGATGGACAAGTGAAGTTACATACATTTGTTTAAATACTAAAGTAGTAGCTTTAGTGGTACTCTGGTACAATTTTGAAAAGTAAAAATATTTATTATCTTGTATCCAAGCCAATAGTTGGCATCTAAATCAAGCCTTATTAGCAAACCATGTGTTAGTTTGTTTTGTCAAAACCATAGTAAGTCATCCCTTTTCACAGTTCTTACTTTTATTACTGGCCTGTTCTATCACTTTCTTAGAGTAGCCTCTTTCTCTGAATCTCACTTTCATCTTATTCATTTCATCCTTTGAAGGCTTCCTCGGAGTTACAGTTCCTACTTGCCCTAAGAAGTTATCCGTATGGTATGCTGTTAATTAAATTCTTGGGGTGACAGCTATCAGCATGCAGGAAACTGTTACTAGCTGTTTTTTTGCGAAATAATGTGCTTTCCAATTTGTTGTTAACAACCCTTATTTTTACTTCTAGAAATTCAATTTCATTTGCATGTACTTCACTAGAAAATTGAAGATTAAATTCATTCCTATTCAGGGTTTCCACAAAATCATTAGCATCCATTTCTGTTCCTCTCCAAATACAAAAAATATAAATGATATACCTTACCCAGAGAACGACATGTTGGTCAAAGCCTTGATATTATTGGCCACCTGCTCCTCCCACCAGCCAGGTACAACTCTGCATAGCTAGGGGCTAATTAGGTCCCCATAGCCGTCCCCTGGGTTTGCCTGTATAATACATGATTGAAAATTAAGAAATTATTTGTCAAATATGTGTACATCATGTCTAACAACATCTCAGGATGCATGCCGTATGACAGGGACCATGCTCTTAAGAAATGGCTACACGCATTCAAGCCTAAATCGTGCTGTATGCATGTCTACAGGCTATTTATATGGAATACCATCAACAACAGGCTCTCTTCCCAAATTATATTGTTGATCAACCGTAAGAAGTCGCCTGTATCTCTTACATAGGATGGAAGCAGTTGCACAAAGGGTCTCAAAAGGTAGTCAATATACTTTGAAGTATTTTCATTTAGGCTACCCATAGACAAGACTATTGGTCTCTCGAAGGATTATCCTTATCCTTGTGGATTTTAGGCAACATATACATTGCTGATAGTTTCGGGAAATCACAGCTTAAGAATGTATACTCATCCATTCTTATTGAACAATAATCTTTCCATTTTAGATTGGCTCTGTATCTCTCATTGCTTCTTTCATAGCGCACTCTGTCTGTTTTTTCACAATTGTTTACATCATCTAATTGTCTCTTGCCTTTCCTCAAATAAATTTCTAAGGACCAGACAACTACATTCCCTCCCTTTTCAGATTTGTAGGTCTCGGCTAGCGTACGGCTGTGCACATGCGCAGTCTCGCTGGCGAGATTTAATGATTTAGAGGAAATTCTGTAAGGGGCTTTAAGCCCGCCCCTCTTTCCCATCGGCTGGCGTCACCGTTTATGCTAAACAGTGGCCAGCCATTGGGAAAGAGCATTCCGCGACGTAGACTTTTCTGTTTTTGAGGCGGCCCACTTGGACGAGCTCGTCTCATTTATGTTTCTCTCAGAAGTTTACTTATCTTTATGGGGCCATGTGTTTCAGACACATGGCCCCATAAAGATAAGAAATCGGTGGACCTTGCTTGTATTTTGAAGGGAATGCTCCATACCATGGAACCATTATAGGTGTCCCTCGTGATGTTGATAAATTATCCCAATCACAGAAGTCTCTGACAGGCTCGCAGCCCGGAAAGCACCTCAAACTGAGACTCGTAAGTTGCCAAGCTTGTGTCTGCACAGCACGAAAATGGGCAAGAGGTGGCAGGCCATGGTGCCGACTTTACGTCAAAGCTGAGTTTTACCTTAGCACAGACAGATTCACCCTCCCCAAAGCTCCCCCACTCACTTTCTCCTGCGGCCTGTGCAGGGCCCAGAGTGGCAGAATGGGTTGGCACTGCACGGGCACAGCGGCGGTGAACTCATGGCCGGGTCATTGCCACTGATACCAGGAAGCGGGTGCTTTCCCTCAGTGGTCACTGAAGGAGACATTACCAAGCAGGTTTGTGCTTAGAAGGGGCGTGGTTAATGATGAGGATATTAGGAATCGCACATGCTGTCCAGGTGAGGTCACAGAAGGTGCAAGCAGGAGGAAGGACTCCTTCAGGACGGGTTGTCCCGGTCGGACACTTGGAATGTTTAGTGAATGAGATGTTCACTTATGTGAAGGACCCGGATGACGAGCACAACTGCACCGTTGCACATAACCAGGACATGACACATGGATCCTGGGTGAAGGAAATGGTGGTGTCTGGAAACAGAGTTGCCTCTCGCCGGTGGACAGCGGGTACAGGAGCAACACGGCAGGGCTGCCAGAGGCTCGCTCATTGGTCAACAGAGTCTCTCTCCTTGTATGCCAATCTCACGCTCTACTCCACAGTGCCAATTGCTGCTTGTTAAACTCGCCTCTGCACTCAATCTCACTCACTCACTGGAGCACAGACTGTGCACTGTTTGTGACTTGGGAGCAGGGGTTCTAGAGGGTATGGGGTTTGGGGTATGCCATGGCCTTTAGCTGTCTAATTATTTCAGGGATATCAAGCAAATAATGGGTGATATTCCAGCTCTGGAACCAGCAGGGATAGAAGCTACTGACGTCGTGCACAAATGAACAGTAGGGATAGCCTGTTGAACCCCCACTCTAGCTGTAAAGAAGACATGATCCTCTCACAAGCAACTTAAATGACAAAACCAGGGGGAGGAGCTACGCGAGCGTCCGAGATGGCCGCGTGAGCACAGAGCTCCCGGGACCCTCGCCACTCTTTGCAATTTATCCTGACGTTATCCTGAATTTTCAGATGGGCTTTTGAAGATGAACCTTTGCTGATCACTTTGCTCCTTCAAAATTCTTATTTGGACTTTGGGAACCGAAGTTACGCTTCTCCAAACTTTCGAGGCCCACCTCTCGGTAAGCCGGGGACTTGGCAAGTTGGCACGCCGGGACAGAGTTGAACAACAACGGCTGAGGGGTCTTCCCCTAGTAGCCCTGCATCGACTTTCGGTTTCACTTTTGGGTCCTGGCACTGTCTGACGGCGCAACAGTTCCGTTCTGTTGGAGATTCACCCAGGCTCTGATGTATCAGAGTGTGCCTTCTCTCCTCTACGCCGCTGTGTTAAGCTACATCTTCACCTCGGCCGCACGAGCCTCCAGTTGAAGGCTTTTGGTGAATTGCCCGCAGGCGGCCATGTTCACCAGGTCTCACGGGCCCCTCCGGGGCTTGTCTCCCAGTATGGCGGCGAGGGGCGACGTTGAGAAGCGAAAAACTAAGGCGCCCATTCGCGGGGGGTCGGTCCAAACCAATGTCATGGATCGGTATACACAACCTAAAGGATCCCCTGGTGGCACCAGTCACACCCTGGAGGACGCCAAGGACGATTCCACTGTGCCTACTGACCCGTCTCTTCACAACATCATAAGCGCTATCGCTGGCATGAAGGAGACCATCGGCCAGCAGTATGAGGCCCTAGCTCACAAAATCGACACGGTTGCTATCGATGTCACCTTGATCAGAGCCGATTTGTCCAAAACCAACGAGAAGGTGAAATCGTTGGATTTGAAGACCTCTAGCCTCACGGCCGATGTGTCCGAACTTCAAACTGAGATTGGCAACTTGAAGTCTACCAATGATCTCATGTCTCATCGACTGGAGGATTTTGAGAATAGGGCAAGACGCAACAACATCCGCGTCATAGGTGTTCCGGAAAACCCTGAGAACCATTCTATGGACCTCCTGGTGGAAGACCTTGTACTGAACCATCTTGCCCCTACGGGACTGAGCAAGTTCTTTGCAGTGGAGCGTGCCCATCGCGTTCTGGGTGGAAGGCCGAAACCGGGCGCCCCTCCAAGGCCTATCATCGCCAAGCATTTTCACTTCAGAGACCGGGATGTTATCCTGCAGGCCTCGAGGGTGAGCGGCCCGGTAAAATTTGAAAACTCCACAGTCAACTTCTACCCGGACTTCACTCAACTTGTCCAGAGACAAAGGATGGGCTTTCAGGGTGTTAAGCGCAGACTCCGAGACTTGGGATTGAAATATGCGATGCTGTTTTCCACCAGGCTTCGTGTGGAGTACAATGACCGGACATTTTTCTTTGACCGACCAGAGAATGTGAGTGACTGGCTGGATTCTCTGCCTGCCCGGAGGGACAGAACTGAGCGCCCTGGTGGTGCCGAGGGTGGTGAGCCGGAACAGAAACGATGACTTGGCCCCTGAACTCCGAACATTTGACTTTGCGCAGCTGGGTTCTATAACCTCCTTATTTTTGTAGTTCATTGTTGTGTGCCAGAGGGTTGCGGCAGTGGTGGGTCTCTTTCCTCCTCCAGGGTCTTTTTGTAGATTGGGTAATGGTAGGGCGACAGGCACACTGCAAGTTGGGGTGCCTTTCTAGTCTAATACAGGGGTGCAGGGAGGGGGGAGTTGTAACGGGATTCGGTTGGGGGGTGGGGAGGGTTGTTTGTAAGTTTGTTTTTCTTTCTCAAGGCAACGTAATGTTATTCTCTATGACTCGAATGTTGTGCTCTTTGTGGGGTGAGTTCGGCATCACTTGTTGGGATGGGGGTAGTGGGTTGAGGTTAATATCGTGGAATATTAACGGGTTGGGTGACAGGATAAAACGGGGTGTGGTGCTACAATTTTTGCGTCGCCTGTCCCCTTATGTAGTTCTTTTACAGGAGACGCATCTAGTAGGCAACACGTGTCACACCATGAATAGGTGGGATTATCGCCTTGCCGCACACACTGGTTTCACCACTGGCTCTAGGGGGGTGGGCATTCTCATTCGGTCCTCTCTCCCCCTGGAGATAGACAATGTAATCCTTGACGACAGTGGGCGCTACGCCGCCCTCTCTGGCAGATGGGAGAGTAGAACTATTTCTTTGCTCATAATATATGTTCCCCCGGGCCTCCAGACCTCCACTTTTTATGATATTGGATGAGTAGTTATTTGGTCTTCCTGAGGGTATTTTGGTTATGGGCGGGGATTTTAACTCGGTTGTCTCCTGTACCGTAGATCGTCATCCCCCCAGGGATCTTCTCAAATCCCAGTCATGGCTTAGTGGGTTTTTGGACACTTTTGGTCTGGGGACGGCTGGAGGTTGATGCATCCAACGCAGAGTCAGTACACTTTTCACTCTGGGGCTCATGGGAGTCTCTCTAGACTCGATTACATCCTCATGCCTGCTGCCCAGTCCCCTTCCATTCGAGAGATTCGACACCTTGCCCGGGGCATTTCAGACCATTCCCCAGCGTGGCTTTGTATGGATGCTGGACTGAGTAGCGCGGGGCGAGTCGCTCCCATAAACCCTTGGCACTTGCGTAATCCCAAAACCCATGCCAGTTTGGTAAAGTTCCTAGATCAATACTTCCTTGAAAACGAGGGGTCTGTGTCTTCATCTCTGTCCCTATGGGAAGCCTTCAAGACTGTCATTCGTGGGCAGGCATTGTACTTGATCTCTGAAGCTAAGAAAATTAAGAATCAAGAGGTCGTGCGTCTTGAGGCCGAAATAGTCGAACTGGAGAGTGACTTAGAATCAGGTGTTACCCATGATAGACTCCACGCCCTTGGTCTAAAGCAGTTGGATTATAAGTCCCTTGTCACGGATGCTGCCAAAACAATGCACAGGGGGCAACAGGGCAGGTTGTATGATGTTGGGGACAAGGCTGGTAAATTGATTGCGTGGCTGGATAAGAAAGAAAGGGTGAATCGCGTGGTACCCGTTATTCGGAGTTTGAATGACAAATGTGTGACTGAACCGAGCGAGATTGTTGAGTGTTTTGCGGACTATTTTCGTACAGTGTATTCCCCGGTGTCTGATAGGGATGAGGAAGACTCCCATTTGTTGCTACGCGATATTACCTTGCCGTGCTTATCGGAGGTGGACCGTGACCTGATGGAAGCTCCTTTGTCTGCGGATGAGATTGCGGTCGCTATTCGCTCTGTTCGCTCTGGCAAGGCCATGGGCCCGAATGGTTTGTCCATCGAATTATTTAAATTGCGCCCTGATAAAATTGCACCATATCTCCGGGACATGTTCATGGAATCACGAGACCTTGACACCCTCCCTTGTGATCAGCGCTTGGCTATAATTGTGGTAATTCCCAAGGAGGGTAAGCCTCGGGATCGTTGCTCCTCGTACAGGCCCATCTCTTTGTTGAACGCTGAACCCAAAATTCTAGCTAAAGTTCTGGCTAACCGGTTGATCACGGTGATTGCTGACCTGATCCGGACCAATCTGGTTTTTTCCAGCACCGTAACACCGCACTCAACTTGTGGCGCTTGCATGGTGTTCACGCGAGAACAGGGTCCCTTCAAGAGTCGGCCATCTTGGCTTCCTTGGACGCCACGATGGCCTTTGATACTATCGAATGGCCTTATCTCTGGGCCGCCCTCGTGAAATTTGGTTTTGGTTCGGAGTTTATCGGGTGGGTGCAATTGCTATACAAGGAACCTCTGGCTCAGGTGGTCGTTAACTCTTGAGAGAGGTACGAGACCGGGGTGCCCGCTGTCTCCCTTGCTTTTTGCGCTCGCCTTGGAGCCCCTCGCAGCTTGGCTCCGCTGTGAGCCTTCGATAAAAGTTATTCAGTGGACTCCCGATTTTGAAGACCGGATCTCGCTTTATGCGGACGACATCCTTTTATACCTCACTTCCCCCCGAAAATCGCTTAACGTCTTGTTCGATGTTCTTACCTCGATTGGCAAGAACTCAGGTCTAGTGATTAACTGGACCAAATCCTGTGTTTATGTGATTTTGGGTGGTCTTCCCCCCCTGCCGCGTACATTTTCCATTCAGGTTTCACACACGGGATTCAAATATCTGGGGATCTTTATATTATTGGACCCTGTTGCTGGTTATGAGCGTAATTTGCTCCCCCCTCTCCAGAGGCTGAAGCTTGACGTGGTTTGTTGGCGTAAATTGCCATTGTCGCCGCTCGGTCGTGCCGCGCTCTTTAAAATGATGTCCCTCCCACAGTTTTTGTATGCACTCCAGAACTCGCTTGATACCATCCCGGCGAGTTACTTCCGGGAGATGGAAAGCTTACAGAGGCGGCTTATCTGGGATGGGCGCGCAAGAATCGCTCTCGCTAAGCTAACCCTCCCCTGGTATGACGGGGGCATGGCGCTCCCGGATATCAGGCGGTATTACTGGGCCTCCCAGTTGAGCGCGATTAATCACGCGACGTATGCGCCCAGCCCAAACCCGGCATTTGAAATGGATAAGCATCAGTTGCCGGGTGGGAATTACAACAGGGCGCTGGGGAAAAATTTAACAGGACCTACTAAAATTGCTGTGCGAGTCTGGTGTGACGCAACTGCTGCTTTGGGTTGGAAGGATCGATTGACACGTGCGACTCCATTGTATGCGTCGGAGAGATTGGGAGGCCTCTGGACAATGAAAGGTTTTGAGAAATGGGACATGATCGGAATTAGTAGAGTGGGTGACCTTTGGGCTAAGGGTGCGGTCAAGACTTTTGAGACATTGAAGAAGGTTTTTAGGTATGCACAGGTTCGTCATGCTTTGACCGCGGTCTTTGCCTCCGATCCTAACATCCCTGAGTCCTCCCCGTTGGAAGATTGTATACTCGATGGTCATCTGCCTGATAGTACGATCTCACTAATATATAAAAAATTGATTAACAATCGGGCGGATCTCCTCGTACGCCTCAGGGAGGCCTGGACCGGAGACGGGCTGGAACTGGATGATGACTGGCAGTCCGCTCTGTCCTCCCCTAAGGAGGTGGCCATTCCCGCCCGTCTCCGCCTCGTCCAGCTTAAGATCCTTCATCGTGTGTATGTCACTGGTCCTCGGTTGGTCTCCATGGGTTTTTCTGCGGATGGGTTATGCAAGCGTGGCTGTGGATTGAGTGCTACCTTCCTCCATATCATTTGGGAATGCCGGGAGGTGGCCGCATTTTGGAATCGAGTGCATGCTGTGATGGAGTGTGTCACCAGGATTGCTTTGCTGCCTGAGGCCCGGAGATGTCTGTTGAATGTGTGGGAGCCGAATGATTACCAAGTTGCCCAGACTCGGTGGGCGTCCCTTGGAAACATGATTGCAAAGAGAGATATTGCGCAGCTGTGGGGTTCCCGACGGCCGCCCACCGTGTCAGTATGGAAGGAAAATATTGATTGGTGCATGTTCAGAGAGAAGACTGTATTTGGCTAGGCGCAAGCCTAGGGTGTGAACTACAATTTGGAATCAGTGGAACACCTATCGATGGAACATATGTACACCCCCGTTCGAGGACACTCCAGACACCTCCTTCTCCCCCTGATCCAGCATTCCTTGTCTCATTCTTATTTATTATTGCTTTTTGATCTCCCCACTGTTCCCCCCCAGACCAACTCTACCGCTTGCAAAATGTATTCATCTCGCAATTGAGGCTCACCCCCCCCCCGTACAAGCGCTACTGTCTTTTGCCTTGAGACTTGTTTCGTTCCTTTTCTTTGTTCTTCCTATAAAACACAAAATACCACTGTATCCTGGCTCCATCCTGAGTTGCTACGAACTTTATCCAGCACTGCTGCCGTACCTCTAGGATGCCGGCGACGGAATTGTGGTGAATGTTGATTGCTATTGCCTTGTCTAGCGGCCGGCCCCTGTGGTTGTAGGCCCATACGTGTAACTATATTTACGTGCACAATAAAGTTTAAAGAAATAAAATAAAATGAAAAAACCAGAGACATACCAGAAACAATCTGGAACAGGTTTTACCTTTCCAAGAACATGCAATTAAAATTTACATACAGTTAGAGCGTATGTGCTTAGAAGTGGTTTGGTGTATTTTCTTCCTGCTTTGAGGCAGTTTTTCTAACTTGCAGCATAGGCCTAAAAATAAGTTAAATAAAAATAACTTGTTTTTTTTTATATGTAGCTATAAATACTACACTTCTGGCATTTTTCAGTGCCATACAAGTAACAGATGTCAATTTGTCAATATGCCATTTTGGGGCACTTTATTTACCCATTTTGGAAGAAGGAATTATCAGCAGATAATTCGACACGTCCTTACGCACCTGTATTTCATTAAGCGCTAGGACGCCTGCGGGTAGCTATCGCGCTATACAAAAACTAAATCCAATCCAATCCAATCCAATGAAAGGCAGAGGTAATGATTTTGTATAGTGCTAATATGTGTTTAATTTCAGTGCCTTTGATACAATTTTTAGCTATTGCAGTCGGTACACATAATGCCCTGAAATCCTGATCAATCAGGTGAGTGACAGTGATTAAGCGCAGCTACATAGAATAGAGTAAGAAGTAATGTTTGTATGGCTGCTTAGTCAAGGACATGTACATGAAATATTTATGATTCTTTTGGCCAGTCTTAGTGGAAACGTTTCTACCATCTTCAAACCATCTTTTGCCTTTGGAAACATTGTCTTTCAGTCCAGGGCCATCGCCAGTTTCCAGATGTGGGCATTTGGGCCTAGAGATGTGCGGGCAAAAGGTTCTTCTAGGCGCTTTTGGATGTCGACCTACTAGGGCTCTTCAATCACACGTTTCCTGCAGGCAAGTTTTGTTGGGAAGTGACACACTCTGCAGACACTGATGTGATACACACAGACTGCTCCAGCAGAAGAAAACATGCAAAGAAACAAAGCACTACAGTTACCTGGCACGCCGAGTGGCACAGTGCCACTGGGTGGAGGGGTGGGGGCAACCATGGGCTCATAAGAGACGAGGAGCACATCTGCTGCAGGGCATTGGCAGCCTCTCGGGCAGTGCCACCTTTGTTGCTGTGGGTCGACCCATCAAAAGATTACTTCTGGCAGACACTGCGGGTTGTGGCGGCTGTTGGTATGGCCTGGCAACCTTTTAAGGCGGAGGTTAATGATCTTGCAGTCTCTTTTGCTGCTCTCTCACAGCCGCCCTTTGAACAATGCGGTCCCACGGCTAGATTGCCGACTTTGGAGCTGGGAAGCCAAGGTTCGAGCCTCTGGATCGACTCCACATCAGGTGATTCTGGGCAAATCACTGAATCTCCCCGTGCCTACCAGCATACCAAAAAAAAAAAAAGAATGTGTCCTTGTGTAACGTACCTGGTGCTCATGTATGTGGCCATGTGTTCAAAACACAAGGCCCCATAAAGACAAGCTCCGCCGCATGTTTATCTTTGCATCTCGCTTTCACTTTAAAGTGAAAGCGAGATGCAAAAATAAAATGTGGCTGCGTGCCGAGTTTTTTGCTTGCCCATGGGGTTATCTCCGCAGCAATACAACGGAGGACACTCTGTCATTCAGCTATGGGGAGGGTCGCGGCTGTCACAGCATCAGTGCCATTCATTTTAAGCCAAAAACGTGGGTGTACAAACGCGTCCCTGTAACACACTCTTGACACCAAACGACACACTGGTTAGTAATTAGGACACACTGCCTTCTCTCACTCTCTGCGCCACCCCAAAGCCTTAGTGAGTCCGGGCCACTATGAGGCCGCCAGGTCGTGTACTCACTTCCTGGTGATGTCGGCAGTAACCTGCAGAGACAACTCCACCTTTCATCCTTCATTGTGACACCTGTGCAGTAAAGGCGCCATGAGGCCCACCAGGTGAGTGGTCCCTGCTGGCGCTTTAAGTGACCTGCAGGTCACACCAAAGAATCTCTGCAGAGTTGACTCTGCCTTTTATCCTTAAAAATAAAAAAATGCTGAGGCCTCCGCATAACAGCATAGCATAGCCAGAGAGGGGACGGGTTCCTGCTGACATCTGCAATGAGATGCAGGTCAAATAGCGAATCTCGCAGGGCCGACTCCGCCTTTTATCCCTGCAGTTGACACTTTTACGCCTGAGATTTAAAAACACCATGAAGCTGCAAGGCGAAGTCTGCCTGCTGACGTCAGATGGGACCTGCACGTTCACTAAATTTTGATGTTGTTTTTTCGGTTTTGTGAAGAAGACGTTTTATGCAATGCACAAAATATTTTAATATTCATTAAAAAAATAATGCAACTTAAAACAAAGTATCACATCACGATTTAGAATTGCATGTTTCATGAGATTTTTGTGGCGCTGCAAAGAGCGTGGTGTTAGGAGGGTTATTTATCGATCGATTTAAGACATGATGAGGTCACCCGAAAACTCTTTAATATCACTGGATAAGTGCGGACCGTCGAATGATGGGCAGTTAAAGGGGCACTTTCGGCGTTTTATTGTATTATTGGTCATTGTTAATGGAAATGCTGTTGTTAGTAGAAGCAGAAAGATTGTAAATATTATCCCTGTTAATAATAACCTGTTAGCAAATGAGTGTCGTGAAAATGTGATACCAGTGGGTCACTGGGACCATCCCCTTGGGAACACCTTTTACTCCTCTTAGCAACAGAGGATTCCACACAGTTAGTTTGTATATATCAAATGTTTTTCATTTATTTGTCAAAGTTCACTGAATATTAATATGTAGCATATTCAATAGATGAAACTTTATCCACATTAGTGTACATATATGGTTCAATCATTCATGAGGCATCATTATTTTTGAAATGTCCAATGCATTTCGGGCTACCAGATGAGCCCTTCATCAGGGAATAACGCTATGGAAAGAAACATAAAACAATGCATTCAAAAAAAGTAATCATCCTGGGTTAGAGTTATGTATGTGTACATGCTGTTCTCACTGAGATAAAGTGAAAAGTAAATGCAAACGGTAACTTACATGCCTTTAGCATTCGGGTAGATCAAAAAGCTCGCTTGTTACGTTACACTGAAATAAAAGGAAAACGCGGGTCTTGTTAAGTATGGCAGCGCTGTTTGAAATGGATAGACCGAGCGTGAGGGTATGTTCTGGCAAACTGACCTGTTGTGCGGTGAGTTGGATTTTCGAAAAAATCAAGCGTGACTGCTTCTGTATGGTTTAGCGTCTCATCTGCAACAATGTTGCCATTTAGTTTGTAACTTCGAACCACGGACGCGGTCACGTGTCTAATGCAGGTTAAAGAAAGACTATGGGGAAATAGTTCCCTGTCGGTAAACATTCACTTTAATTAGCATAATGTGCTCGCTATAAGCTGGTGTAAATATCAGTGAATGGTGGTGAAACTAAGGGTAAATAAAAAGTGTAGAAAAGACGATAAAAATAGGTTTAAAGAATGAAAGTAAAAACGGGCGGGCTAATTAAAGTGAATGTTTACCGACAGGGAACTATTTCCCCATAGTCTTTCTTTAACCTGCATTAGACACGTGACCGCGTCCGTGGTTCGAAGTTACAAACTAAATGGCAACATTGTTGCAGATGAGACGCTAAACCATACAGAAGCAGTCACGCTTGATTTTTTCGAAAATCCAACTCACCGCACAACAGGTCAGTTTGCCAGAACATACCCTCACGCTCGGTCTATCCATTTCAAACAGCGCTGCCATACTTAACAAGACCCGCGTTTTCCTTTTATTTCAGTGTAACGTAACAAGCGAGCTTTTTGATCTACCCGAATGCTAAAGGCATGTAAGTTACCGTTTGCATTTACTTTTCACTTTATCTCAGTGAGAACAGCATGTACACATACATAACTCTAACCCAGGATGATTACTTTTTTTGAATGCATTGTTTTATGTTTCTTTCCATAGCGTTATTCCCTGATGAAGGGCTCATCTGGTAGCCCGAAATGCATTGGACATTTCAAAAATAATGATGCCTCATGAATGATTGAACCATATATGTACACTAATGTGGATAAAGTTTCATCTATTGAATATGCTACATATTAATATTCAGTGAACTTTGACAAATAAATGAAAAACATTTGATATATACAAACTAACTGTGTGGAATCCTCTGTTGCTAAGAGGAGTAAAAGGTGTTCCCAAGGGGATGGTCCCAGTGACCCACTGGTATCACATTTTCACGTTTGTTCACTGGCGTTTTTAGGGGTATAAACGCCACCCATGGAGAACCCAAACCTGATGAACTAAGATAAAAAGCTGTGCATCCATCCGAAATTGTTTTCAGCAAATGAGTGTCCTCATCCGTCAGCTCTTTCATCATCAGAGCCCTGAGGCGCCGACCTGCTCTAGCGCTCAGTGCTTCGGTCTGTTATCACATGTTAACGCCCACTGAGTGTCCTCATCCGTCAGCTCTTTCATCACCAGAGCCCCGAGGCGCAGACCTGCTCTAGCGCTCAGTGCTTCAGTCTGTTATCACATGTTAACGCCCACTAAATGTCCTCATCCGTCAGCTCTTTCATCACCAGAGCCCTGAGGCGCCGACCTGCTCTAGCGCTCAGTGCTTCAGTCTGTTATCACGTGTTAACGCCCCCTGAGTGTCCTCATCCGTCAGCTCTTTCATCACCAGAGCCCTGAGGCGCCGACCTGCTCTAGGGCTCAGTGCTTCGGTCTGTTATCACGTGTTAACGCCCGCTGAGTGTCCTCATCCATCAGCTCTTTCATCACCAGAGCCCTGAGGCGCAGACCTGCTCTAGCCCTCAGTGCTTCGGTCTGTTATCACCTGTTAACGCCCTCTCGGGTCCTGTCCGCGATCTGTCAGCTCTTTCTTCACCAGAGCCCCGAGGCGCAGACCTGCTCTAGCGCTGAGTGCTTCGGTCTGTTATCACGTGTTAAAGCCCGTTGAGTGTCCTCATCCGTCAGCTCTTTCATCACCAGAGCCCGAGGCGCAGAACTGCTCTAGCGCTCGGTGCTTCGGTCTGTTATCGCCTGTTAACGCCCTCTCTGGTCCTGTCCGCGATCCGTCAGCTCTTTCTTCACCAGAGCCCCGAGGCGCAAACCTGCTCTAGCACTCAGTGCTTCAGTCTGTTTTCACCTGTTAATGACCGCTGAGTGTCCTCATCCATCGGCTCTTTCACCACCAGAGCCTCGAGGCGCCGACCTGCTCTAGCGCTCAGTGCCTCAGTCTGTTATTACGTGTTAACGCCCGCTGAGTGTCCTCATCCGTCAGCTCTTTCATCACCAGAGCCCTGAGGCGCCGACCTGCTTTAGCGCTCAGTGCTCCGTCTGTTATCACTTGTTACTGCCCGCTGAGTGTCCTCACTCGTCAGTCCTTTCACCACCAGAGCTCCGAGGCGCAGACCTGCTGTAGCGCTCAGTGCTTCAGTCTGTTATCACGTGTTAACGCCTGCTGAATGTCCTCGTCCGTCAGCTCTTTCATCACCAGAGCCATGAGGCGCCGACCTGCTCTATCGCTCAGTGCTTCAGTCTGTTATCACATGTTAACGCCCGCTGAGTGTCCTCACCCGTCAGTCCTTTCACCACCAGAGCTCCGAGGCGCAGACCTGCTGTAGCGCTAAGTGCTTCGGTCTGTTATCACGTGTTAACGCCCGCTGAGTGTCCTCATCCATCAGCTCTTTCATCACCAGAGCCCTGAGGCGCCGACCTGCTCTAGTGCTCAGTGCTTCGGTCTGTTATCACGTGTTAACGCCCGCTGAGTGTCCTCACCCGTCAGTCCTTTCACTACCAGAGCCCCGAGGCGCAGACCTGCTCTAGCGCTGAGTGCTTCGGTCTGTTATCCTGTGTTAACGCCCGCTGAGTGTCGACATCCGTCAGCTCTTTCCTCACCAGAGCCCTGAGGCGCCGACCTGCTCTAGCGCTCAGTGCTTCGGTCTGTTATCACGTGTTAACGCCCTCTCGGGTCCTGTCCGAGATCCGTGTTCCTCGATCCGTCAGTCCTTTCACCCCAGGATCGGCGGACCGGGTCCAGGGCTCAGTGCGTGTCTGATCTCGGCACCCTCAAGCCCTTCAGGGCACACTCCGTATATTTCTTCAAGGCGCTACACCTTTAAAGCGCTCCGAGGAGCACATACAGCGCTCGTGGCTGGATGCCGCTCTGTGTAACTGAGGCCCATGGATGGCTATTGTGGGGCTTATTTACCGGTGCCTCACTTTGGGGCAAGAGCCTGCCTTTTCAAAAGCACAGAATGATCTGCAAGTATTTCATTTATTGTCTTATGTTTTCCCTTTCCTTGTGTGTCTGCTTGCTATTTCCCTACATATATTGCTGTTTTTTTAAACGAAAAAGTGACAATTAAACGTTTATAAGCACACAAAGAAACATATTAAGAAAACAGCCTACTTATTATGCCGGTTCTTTTTTCGATCATAATTCTTTATTAAACGTTTTTCAAAATGACATACCAATATCATGGGTTCATACATTGACCATGGAGTGGTTTAAAATACAGATATATGTACACAAGAAGTGAAGACATATATGCATTCAAAAACAAAATCCCTCATGTAAACCCATTGAGCTTAAATGGATCAAATATCATCAAATTCATCACAAACCAATGTGGGTAAAAGCAAGCACTGTGTCAGCTATAGATTGTTTTCTGAGAGTGAGCCTCATCGAACATGTCCCCAGCCTCGAGCCTTTCACTTGCTTCGCTTTCCATGCTTTCTCTTTGATCTTAGTTTCCCTCATTACCAGCATCGGTCTCCTTGTTTTTCTCCACCTGTTGATTTCCTCCAGATGTGTCCTGGCTTGCTTCGCTTAAATGATCGGATTTTCTTCCAAATGTGAAAATCTGTCCCCTTTCATAGTCAATTGGATCTCAATGAAATTTTTGTTGTTTCTTCATTTTAATTTCATCATCTGCTTTGTCTAATCTTGCATTTAATTTATTCATCTCCAAGTCTAATTCATTATCCGTGCATTTTTTCAATCTCTCTGTGTGTCCTTTAATGCTTATTTTATTAATAATTTCAACATAACAGTGGAATAGTTGTGGTTATTGGTAGCCCATTCATCAATTAAATCAGGATTATTAAAGGTTGGGGGTGATGAAGATCCTTAAACCCCTTGGGACTCTCTCACAGTACACATACTTTTGTAAAGCTGTTGCTTTCCACCACTTCACCTGTTCCAATATGACGCACGAGGAGATCTGCCCGATTGTTGATCAACTTCTTATATATCAGTGAAATCGTACTATCGGGCAGATGACCATCGACTATTCGGTCCTCAAGTAGGGAGGACTCGGGAACATTGGCGTCGGCAGCGAAGGCCGATGTCAAAGCATGGCGGACCTGTGCGTACCGGAAAAACTCTCTGTCACTCAGTTCATACTCATTCTGCAGTGCCTCAAAGGTCTTAACCGTACCCTTCACCCAAAGATCACCCACTCTACTTATACCGATCGAATCCCATTTTTCAAAACCTTTCGTAGTCCAGAGGCATCCCAATCTTTCCGACGCATACAAAGGGGTTGCTCGTGTCAGTCGATCGTTCCATCCCAGGGCCGCATTCGCATCATTCCACACACGCACAGCAATCTTAGTGGGTCCCGTTAACTTCTTCCCCGCTGCCCGAGAGTAAAGCGCCCTGTTGTAGTTACCACCCGGCAACTGGTGCTTGTCCATTTCGAAAGCTGGATTTGGGCTGGGTGCATAAATTGCGTGATTGATCGCGCACAATTGGGAGGCCCAATAGTACCGACTGATATCCGGGAGCACCATGCTCCCATCATACCAGGGGAGAGTGAGCTTAGCGAGAGCAATTCGTGCGCAGCCATCCCAAACGAGCCGCCTCTGTAGGCCTTCCACCTCCCGAAAGTAACTTGCCGGAATGATGTCAAATGAATTCTGGAGTGCATATAAAAACTGAGGCAGAGACATCATTTTAAAGAGCGCGGTGCGGCAGAGCGGCGACAATGGCAATCTGCGCCACCGAACCACGTCTAGTTTCAACCTATGGAGAGGGGGAAGAAGATTGCGGTCATAGCGGGCAACTGGATCCAGCGATATAAAAATCCCCAAATATTTGAACCCGGATTGGGAGACCTGGATAGGAAATCTACTTGGTAAGGGAGGGAGGCCGCCTGAAATGACATACACACAAGACTTAGACCAATTTATGACCAGACCAGAACTCTTGCCGAACGAGGTGAGGATGTCAAACAAGACATTAAGGGATTTACGAGGGGAGGTAAGATACAAGAGGATATCGTCGGCATACAGCGAGATTCAGTCCTCAAAATCGGGAGCCCACTGAATGCCCTTTATCAAAGGCTCCCACCGGAGCCAGGCTGCAAGGGGCTCTAAAGCTAGAGCAAAAAGCAGGGGGGACAGCGGGCACCCCTGTCTCATACCCCTCCCAAGAGTGAAAGACTTGGAAACGCGACCATTGACGACCACCTGTGCTAGCAGTTCCCTATATATAAAAGTTGCACCCACCCAATAAATTCCAAGCCAAAGCCAAATTTCGCGAAGGCGGCCCAGAGATAAGGCCATTCTATCGTATCAAAGGCCATCGTGGTGTCCAAGGAAGCCAAGATGGCCGGCTCCAGGATAGACCCCGCCCTCGCGAGAACACCATGCAGGCGCCGCAAGTTGAGAGCGGTGTTCCGATGTGGAATAAAACCGGATTGATCCGGATGAATCAGGTCACAAATCACTGTAAGCAAACGATTCGCTAGAACTTTGGCTAGAACTTTAGGCTCAGCGTTCAACAGGGAGATGGGCCTGTATGATGCGCAGCGATCCCGAGGCTTACCCTCTTTAGGAATCACCACGATTGTTGCCAAACGCTGATCACGAGGGAGGATGCCAAAGTCACGCGACTCTATAAACATATCGCGAAGATACGGTGCGACTTTATCGGGGCGCAGTTTGTATAGCTCAATAGGCAAGCCGTTCGGGCCCATAGCCTTGCCCGAACGGATGGAGCGAATTGCGGTCGCAATTTCATCTGCAGACAAAGGAGCATCCATGCACTCTCGGTCCTCCTCGGACAGGCAGGGCAACGCAATATCACGCAGGAATGAATGGGAGTCTTCCTCATCTCTATCAGAAACCCGGGAGTACACAGTACGAAAATAATCCGCAAAACACTCCACAATCTCACTTGGGTCAGTCACATTTTCACCATCCAGCGTCTGAATCACGGGAACCACTCGATTCGCTCTTTCTTTCTTGTCAAGCCAGGCAATCAATTTACCCGCCTTATCCCCAACGTCATACAGTCTACCCTGCTGTTCCCTGTACATAGTCTTTGTAGCATCCGTGACAAGGGATTTATAGTCTAGTTGCTTCAAACCAAGGGCGTGGAGTCCGTCATGGGTAACGCCAGATTCTAGGTCAGTCTCCAGTTCCAATATTTCCGCCTCAAGACGCACAACCTCTTGATTCCTAGCTTTCTTAGTTTCAGCAATTAAGGACAAGGCCTGCCCACGGATAACAGTCTTGAAAGCTTCCCACAGGGACACAGAAGTAGAAACAGACTCCTCGTTCTCCAGGAAATATTGGTCTAGGGACTTTAACAAACTGTTACGGGTCTTGGGATTACGCAAATACCAGGGGTTGTCCGGGGCGACCCGCCCCGCCGCATGCACCCCAGTGTCCATGCAGAGCCACAATGGAGAATGATCCGAAATGCCCCGGGCCAGGTGTCTGATCTCCCTGACAGAAGAAGACTGGGCAGCGGGCATGAGGACGTAATCAAGTCTGGAGAGACTCCCATGGGCCCCAGAGTGAAAGGTGTACTGACTCTGTGTCGGATGCATCAACCTCCAGCAATCTACCAGACCAAAGGTGTCGAAGAACCCACTAAGCCATGACTGGGACTTAGGAAGATCCCTGGGGGGTGACGATCTGTAGTACCAGAAAGCACTAAATTAAAATCCCCGCCCATAAGGAGAGTGCAATCAGGGAGCTCCAGCATCACATGGCCGATATCTGAGAAGGTGGAGGTCTGGAGACCCGGGGGAACATAGACAATAAGCAGGAAAAGAGTCTTACCCTCCCACCTACCAGTGAGGGCGGCGTAGCGCCCTCTGTCGTCGAGGATTACATCATCAATCTCCAGGGAGAGAGAGGACCGAACCACCTACCAGTGAGGGCGGCGTAGCGCCCTCTGTCGTCGAGGATTACATCATCAATCTCCAGGGGGAGAGAGGACCGAACCAGAATACCCACACCTCTAGAACCAGTAGTGAACCCGGAGTGTGCGACCAGGCGATAACCCCACCTATTCATGGCATGACACATATTCCCCACCAGATGCGTCTCCTACAGAAGTACCACATCAGTAGACAAGCGACGCAAATACTGCAATACCACACCCCGTTTTATACGATCACCCCATCCATTGACATTCCACAATATTAACCTCAACCCACTACCCCCATCCCAACAAGTGATGCAGGAGTCATCCCACAAGGAGCAGAACACTCGAAGCATAGAAGAAACAAATACGTCGCCTTGAGAGAGAAAAACAAACACAAAAACACCCCTCCCCACCCCCATCCAACTCCCGTTACAACTCCCCCCTCCCTGCACCCCCGCAGTAAACTAAAAAGCCACCCCAACATGCAGTGTGCCTGTCGCCCTAACATTTCCCACTCTACATAAAGACCCTGGAGGAGGAAAGAGGCCCATCCCTCCCGCCACCCTAAAGGGAACACGAATGAAACATATGCATACAAAAGAGTTAGAACCCAGTTGAACAATGTCTAGAATTTGGAGATCATGGCCCGAAGCATCATTTCTGTACAGGCTCACCGCCTTCGGCACCACCAGGGTGCTCAGTCCGGTCGTTCCGGGTAGGCAGGGAATCCAGCCAGTCACTCACGTTCTCCGGTCGGTCAAAAAAGAATGTCCGTTCCTCATACTCCACACGAAGCCTGGTAGGGAAAAGCATCGCGTACTTCAATCCTAAGTCTCCAAGACGTCGCTTTACACCCTGAAAGCCCATCCTTTGCCTCTGGACGAACTGAGTAAAGTCCGGGTAAAAGTTAACTGTGGAGTTCTCGAATTTCACTGGGCCGCTCACCCTCGACGCCTGCAGGATAGCATCACGGTCTCTGAAATGAAAAAGTTTTGCGATGATAGGCCTCAGAGGTGCGCCCGGTTTAGGCTTTCCACCCGGAACGCGATGGGCGCGCTCCACTGCGAAGAACTTGCTCAGTCCAGAAGGGGCAAGATGGTTCAGGACCAGATCTTCCACCAGGAGATCCATCAAGTGAGTCTCAGGATTTTCCAGAACAGCTATGACGCGGATGTTGTTGCGTCTTGCCCTGTTCTCAAAATCCTCCAGCCGATGAGACATAAGGTCATTAGCTGATTTCAAATTGCCAAGTTCAGTCTGAAGTTCCGACACATCGGCCGTGAGGCTAGAAGTCTTCAGATCCAACGATTTCACCTTCTCGTTGGTCTTAGACAGGTCGGCTCTGATCAGGGTGACATCTATGGCAACGGTGTCAATTTTATGAGCGAGAGCCTCATACTGTTGGCCGATGGTCTCCTTCATGTTGGTAATGGAACCCATGATGTCCTGCAGTGACGGATCAGTAGGGGCGGTCGAGTCCTCCTTGGCGTCCTCCGGGGTACGGCTGGTGACTCCAGGGGTTCCTTTGGATTGAGTGTACCGGTCCATATTGTTGGATTGGACCAGTCCCCCACGAAGGGGCGTCTTAGTCTTCCGTTTCTCGGCTTCGCCCCTGGCTGCCATGTTGGAAGATGCGCCCCGGAGGGGCCCGTGAGACCTAGTGAAAATGGTCGCCTGCGGGCAAGGCACCAACAGTCCACCAAAACCGGTTCGTGTGGCCGAAGCAGAGACACGACTTGGCTCAACTGTGCAGATGATAAAGTCTCCCTCACACTGAACAGAGGCTGGGCAGATCCCCGACCAAGCGGAACCTTCTCGCAATCAGACCATGCCAGGGCCCAAAAACGAAACCAAAAGTTAGAGTGGGGCTACTGAGGAGACCACTCTGCCGTTGTTATTCAACTCCGTCCCGGCCTCACAATTCGCCAAGTCCCCGGCTTGCCGCAGGGTGGGCCTCAAAAGTTCGTATCGATGAAATTTCGGTTCCCCGAGTCTGAATTAAAATTTGAAATGAGTTATGGAGTCAGCCAAGGTTCCTCTTCAATAATCCGTCCAAGAATTCAGGATGTAGTCAGGATAAGTTGCGAAGAGTGGCGAAGTTCTGGGGAACTCTGTGCTCACGCGGCCATCTCGGATGCTCGCGTAGCTCCTCCTCGTCTGTTTAGTTTTTTTAATTCATTTTTTACACCTCTTTCAAACACTTCTATTGCATCATTGTGTATTTGGGGTAAAAAAGATTGGATATACACTGGCTCGATCTATTTCAAGATCTTCTCTTGCTAGACTCAACATAGGGTTATCAATCCAATCCCTCACTGTCTTCCAATTCTCTCATTGTATGTCAAATTTCTATATCACCAATTGTAAGATTGAATGCATCACTGCTTATTGCTGGTGCACCCTCTTTTTTATTTACATACCATTTTATCAATTTTAATTTTCTAGTGAATTGGGAATAGTAGTCATTACCATGTAGCCATCTAAACTTCCTTGCTTTTTTGCGCCACGCTTGATGCCTCCTCTGGCGCTTCGTCCTCGACCTTTGTGTTCCTGGGGTTCCTGATTCCCCACTCCACCTTGTGTTCCCTTTGCCATTAGGTCAAATTCTTATAAAATTTTGGATTTTACTGCAGGTTGTTCCGTTTGCACAGAGGTATCACTTTCACTTGCTTCGCTTTCCATGCTTTCTCTTTGATCTTAGTTTCCCTCATTACCAGCATCGGTCTCCTTGTTTTTCTCCACCTGTTGATTTCCTCCAGATGTGTCCTGGCTTGCTTCGCTTAAATGATCTGATTTTCTTCCAAATGTGAAAATCTGTCCCCTTTCATAGTCAATTGGATCTCAATGAAATTTTTGTTGTTTCTTCATTTAAATGTCATCATCTGCTTTGTCTAATCTCACATTTAATTTATTCATCTCCAAGTCTAATTCATTATCCGTTTATTTTTTCAATCTCTCTGTGTGTCCTTTAATGCTTATTTTATTAATAATTTCAACATAACAGTGGAATAGTTGTGGTTATTGGTAGCCCATTCATCAATTAAATCAAGATTATTAAAGGTTGGGGGTGATGAAGATCCTTAAACCCCTTAGGACGCTCTCACAGTACACATACTTTTGTAAAGCTGTTGCTTTCCACCACTTCACCTGTTCCAATATGGCTGCTTTCCACAGTTTGTCCCATAATTGTTTTTTTGTTCAGAACTCACTTCCAACACTGCCACTTGGATTCTCACCCTTGGTCGTATCCTTAGACTTGGGTACAAACAGCATCTCAGCCGCATATCGTCTCTTTGCATCTTTATTCGCTGCCATAATGATTTTCCAATTCAGGGTTCGTTATCCCAAACACAACCCTCTGCTCGTATTCACAAGCACGTACCACGCTTTATTCGGCTGTCGCTGAACTCGTTCAGCCACACCAGTTCCACCATCCTCTCTGCGTTCTTTTGCAATACATAGACTTGGGACTCCTCTTACTTTTCCGGTGAATCAGCTGATCGACGGATGTCCTCCGACTCCGCCTCTCGCCTTAGAGTCTGTTGTGTACCATTTTAGATTCCGAAAGGATTTTCCCGATTCATGCCCTTATAGAGGTCCAATTCGCATTGTCCTTATATAGGCATAGAAATCAAGTCCTTATTTAGCCATAGCCCATGCAGCCCAAATACAGGCATGGCTACTTCCATCCGTTCACCAAAGGTCACAACGATTTCTTGGAAAACCAGCTTCAGCCGTTAGGGACTTCCCCTTGTTTGAATATTGACTTCTCCAAGAACTCAGTTAGTTTTACAATGAACAACTATTTCCCAGGGTTCATTCATGACGTTCATATGCCCGACTTTATGTCAACTATGGCATTCCTAAACAACTTCAAGGTATAAATATACCTTCACTTCCTATGGCAAAGCATGGTGGTTCGGAGCAGTCTGACGACCTACTTGCCCGACGCAGCTCGCAACAGCAAGTGCCGAAGGAAGCAGACTCTCCAGCTGATGCACTGATCAGGAAGCTGCCCTGCTCTGCTGAGAAATCCAGCTCCAGTGTTTCTAACTCCCCTTGTGGGGTGTTGGGAAATCGAGTCCCGAGACAGAGATACCAGACCTCCTTTATTCTAAGGTATGGAGTTGATTAGAACCTAGAGAAACCGTTGGTAGATTCTTGGCAAAACTAAACCTATGCAAAAGACAATACTTACTCCCTCTCACATACTAGACGTAGGTTAGACATTGGGGTAGGCGTATTTTAGAAGCACCAGTTGAGTATTTAGCCTGTGTATTTATGTATGTATTTTCATATGGCTTAGAAACCATACAATGTTCTTACAGTATTATTTTATAATACTATTCTCGCTGTACGCATTATACTTTGCAGTTTGCCTAACAATTGTAGCAGTTCACTTCTCTTGCATGAGAAAGAAGACTGTTTAATAAACCTTTTTATTGAAAACGCCTGTCTCACTATTTCTCTGCAATCTCTGTAGAAACGAAGCATGCACGATTGACTGAGTGAAATACTTATCTATTGTTTCCACGACTCTGAAGATACGTTTTATTCTTGGGTAAACAAAGTTGTCATGTTTATGCAGTTGTCAGAAAAGAAACCCTTCTTGTGAATTCGAGAAAGTTTCTAGTGACCTCTGAGATAGCTGGCACTCACAATTAAGTTTAGAATATTCGATAGAGACCTAGTTGACCTAAGTCCTACGTCAAATTTATAGGATTTATTATTTCAATGCTCGGAGCCTCTTGGGAATATAGGAACTACACTACAGGGCGCCCAACGTTTGGTAAGGCACTAATTTAACGCTAGATACTAAAGTAACTCAGTTGTGCTTTTCTCAGAGACCCTTTTGTCTTTAATACTCCAATAGAAGTCTGGAGAGGGTACAAGGATAATATCCGCCATAGCTGAGTAGGACGAAAATCCTATGTATTAGTTTTTGGTTTAATCAACGTTGAAGGATACAGTGTTCCAAAAATATTGTGTTGTGCACCTTATCTTTGTTTCCTTGAAACTTGCTCTCCAAACTTTCAGTCAACAAAATGTCCCTCGATAATAATACCGAGGCCGCTGGAGCTAAAGGCGACAACGCCATACAAGCTTTAAACTTTACAGGCTTTAATGAAGCCGATGAGGATGCTATAAGTATTCCAGAAAACTTAAGAAAGCCATCACTATAAAACATATACGTAATGGCCTATCATCAAGAGGTGGTAGGGTAGTTTTTGTGATAGAGGCACATGAATATCACCAGATAGAGGTATTCTATTCATGGATAATCTTCCCTGAAGCAAATCCAGCCACTAAAGTGTTTCACTTCTACAAAGAAGATGATCCACCAGAGGAATACATTCCTTTCGAGGATATTGAAATTCCATTAACATACCAAGAGCATGCGCTCTGGTTTAAAGGCGCCCTAAAACATATGCATCATTTTACCAGGCTTGGTCCAAGTAGACCAGGAGCAACATGGCTAGCTTTAGCCAACTACAGACCTGACCCTGACATTGAAGCAATGTCAGATGAACACTTACTTAGTAATATGCAAAATTTAATAGAATTACACAGTTAAAGGTCTTTATTAAAAACACTCCTACTCCTCCTAATAAGAAGTGGGAGAACACTAAACAAACTTTAAAGAGAAGCATTCTCATTCCAAAGGTAGGTCTCCTCAAAGGAGCCCCCTGAAAGGAGGTGTAACCTCAGGAACAGGCATAATTTGAGAAAACCTGATAGATACCAAGATACTGATACCCGTTCCTCTCGTACTTTCAGACTTTGTCACAAAAATCCGAAAGAAGAGGATGGTCAGAACAAAAGGAAGAACGTGTGAAGTCCAAGGACGATCAACACGTTCAGAAAAACAAAAAAACTCAATTCATCAAAAAGAAGGTAGCAGGTCTAAAGATCAGACATGCCGAGGATCTGGAGGACACAACTTAAGAACGGGGAATGGGTCCAGACAATGTTGGACAGCGCAGCAGAAGTCACCATTGGTCGCAAGAACTTGAAGGATCATCTGGAGACAGTGGACTTGAATGAATACATTCAACTTGAAACTGCAGATACCAGGGTTAGTAATCTACATAAGTTATATGAAGTAACAGTCAGGATGGAGGGAGATATAACGAGAAAAATAAGAGCACTCTTTTGGGAGCGACTGTCTCAGGGTTATGACATTCTTCTCGCTGAACCAGACTGGCCACCAGAATTTGTCAAGGAGTGCCAACATGGCGAAGACATCATTATGCCAGTCTTCTCCAACCATATTCCAATTCATTTAAAATATACTAATGCCAGGAAATGGGGATGGGATGAGGATTCCCCTCAACATAAAATCCAGTTAAAAAATCAACCAACTGCACAAAGGTAGTATCCAGTTAAGCAAGAAGTTAAAAAATAGGTCAGGGAGATTTTAGATCAACTTGAATACCAAGGGGTGGGCAAGATGGCGGACGCATCGGCGTCCGAGTGAGCAGCATCACTAGTGGTCTCGCTGCCTAAAACCTTCCAACCTTCTGATAGTGTTTGCCCGCAGCTCTGAAAACTTGGTGTCTCAACGGCTAGCAGCACAGATCACGTACACAAAGCCCTACACGATCAAGGCCCGAGCTACCTCAACAACCGCATCAACTTCTACGCTCCCAAACGCCATCTCCGATCAGCCAGTCACGCCCTCGCCGCCGTCCCCCGCATCTGAAGAACGACAACAGGAGGAAGGTCCTTCTCCTACCTGGCCGCCAAGACCTGGAACTCCCTCCCGACCGACCTGCGCCTGACCCAAGACCACCGCTCCTTCAGGAAGAAGCTCAAGACCTGGCTGTTCGAGCAGTAGCAGCACCCCCCCCAAGCGCCTTGAGACCCTCCGGGTAAGTAGTGCGCTCTACAAATGTCTTTGATTGATTGATTGATTGATCAATTGGTGGAAATTGGAGCTTTTTTGTGCTATCTAAATCTTCAAATCTTTAAAAAATCTCTTGTCTGTTTTTTCTCCCGAGATGCGGCTGGACCTTTGGTGTTGGTTCCGACGGTCACTGCAACCTACGTGGCGGCATTCATCTCTCTCGCGCTCAAGGGCGAAACCGGAGCCACGGACTGGAGCGGGGGACAGCTCTGTGGAGGATATCGACTCGCAGCAGACTGCTGCTCCTGGCAAACGACTTCGTACACAGCAACGACGTAAGGGGGACTCCAGAGGAGGAGTAATGGCACCGAAGAATCCTGCGGCGGCGGGTCCTAAACCTCAAAACAAGCCAAAGACGAGGGCGACCACGGCTGCACAGGAGGGCGCTTAGAATGCTCAGAATGCCCAGAGCGCTCAGAACGCGCAGAACAGCGGTAATGCCGGTAGCGCTACACTACAGGATAATCTCCAGAACCCTCAGCAGGTAACTCTTAATTCTGACTCTGTCTCTGTGGCTGTTCTGACAGCAGCTCCTGCAGCTCCAGCCGAAATTACTACTACTGTTACCACTCGCTCGATAGTGAGGGATTCTGGGAGTTGTAGGCTGGGAGATGTTCCTAAAATTCCAGACATGTTTGCACAAAAAAAAATAATAAAACTTTAGAACCGGGAAATATTCACTTAAATGGCAACACTAGGAAAATATCAGCAATCGCAATTGAGAGCTTAAATATATCTAGTGACACTGGGCTGAATACAGACACTGGCAACGGCAAAGTTGGGTCAAAAGAGATTCAAAATCCAATGCCTCCACAGATGATTATTTCAGAGCCCCTTCAGACATCTGGAGAATCAACCCATAAGACATTATTAGAATCAGCACAGGACGCACCAGAATCGCTACTAGTTGGGGAAGATGTTGAATTAGTAGATTCTGCGGGTAATTTTTACTCTATGACTGACCTGTCGGTGGCTCTAGAATCCAAAATCCTTGAGGCAGATGGGGGATGGAGAGACGATATGAGTGGTAAGAGTCTGGGATCGCAACAAGAATCGCTTGGCTCAGTGGGACAGGAGGAAGGTGAGGAGGAAGATGAGGATGAGGATGCCCCTCAACACAGATCGGAATGGGGTGCTAAAGATATTACAGTACTCACAACACATGGAGATACTCTCCCCAATGTATCAATTATGGATACACCACAAGAACCGCAGACCTAGGATAGTACACAATCAACTGGTACTACGCTAGATACACTTTGTCAGCTCATGATCCAGCATCGGGAGGAGACAAGGGCAGAAAATCTCCGCACGCAAGGTGCTATTCGACGGCTCCAAAACAACCTTAGAAAAGTCACCAAATCCTGCAGCGAGACGTCTGCTAGAGTGACTGAACTGAGGGGAGAATTTTAGCGATCGAAGATACTGTGACAAATCAACAAACACAAATTTCATCATTGGTAGGGCTGAGAGATGAGATAAATTGGAAACTCGTGGACTTGGAGAACAGATCACGTAGAAATAACCTTCGAATCCTGGGTGTTCCTGAGGGAAACGAAGGCGGCAATATAAGACAATTTGTAATTGATCTCTTTTCGGAAGCCTTTCTAGATCTCGTGCAATGGAAATGGGATATGGAAATTCAACGTGCACACCGATTTCCATTAAAAAAAACCAACACCAGACAGGATACTAATCCAAAACCTAGGGCAATCTTGATTTGTCTAAACAATTTCTTGGCAAGAGAGGCTCTCTATGACCTGGCTAGGCCAGATCGGAAAAGAAGGGGGAGAGGCGTGGAATTCTTCGTCCGGCCTGACTATTGCTATGCCACAGTGGAGCAACGTTGGAAGTTTCGACAGTTAATCCCTACCTTCCAGGCTAAAGGCGCCCAGGCCTTTCTCTTGAACCCTTCTAAACTTAAAATAATTTTCAATGAGAAATCGTACTTTCTGACCTCGGAGTGTGCAGTTAAAGAGCTTTTGGCCTCATTTTGACTGCAATTGCTGTAAAAGAGCATTGGGTATTTTTTTTCCTTTTCGCTTTATGGGGGGCACAAAAGGGCTATTAAGATCTGACAAGATCGATGAGACCAATTATGATTTTCGTCATGCACATGTAGACTCATTGACACTTGGGCATCTAACCAGTTAACTAATTACTTGCTGACTAAAATAAGTCAACTTTTCTTGATCTGGTTTTAAAAGTGGAGCCATAGTCGGTGAATAGCAAGAGATTAATTAAGGAAGGAGGAGGCAGTGAGACACCAGACGCTTCTCACATCATCCATACTAGGGACTACTAGTCCTTATGCCCGAGATGGTTTGGGGTCAAGGGGAAGGGGGAAGGGGTGAGGGGGCGGTCACCGAGGTGGGTGGGGGGTGCAAGCAAAATCAGAAAAAAACTGATATGTCAATCGATTGGTGGTCTATCAAAGATTTTTACTTTTTTGATTAAAAGGGATGAGAATAGAAATATGAGTTTGTATGTAAATAACCAATGTGCTAAACAGCATGGATGTACGAAGGTGGGCAGAACGGGAGACTGTATAATTATTGATGATGGGTAAACTCCGAGTCTGCTCTTGGAACGTTTGTGGAATAAATAACAGAAAAAAAGAGGGATTTGTAACCAGATTATGCAGAGTATGAAAATAGATATAGTGTGTCTTCAAGAAAGACATATTAGGTGGAGTGATAGAAATATGTTCAAAGATTTGGGTCTGCAATTATTAGCTTGGACTAGACAAGGCACTACCATAAAGGGTGTGGCAATTCTTATGAGGCAAGGACGCGGATGCTTAAAACGCACTAAGGTCGATCAGTATGGAAGATGGGTAATAATCGAGCTTGAGATAGATGCTAAGCTATGGACAATTTGCTCAGTCTATGCCCCAAACTCAGATGACCCCGAGATCATAGACTATCTAAGTCTAGAATTAGCGGACTGGCCGCCCGCGGTTATTTTTTGTGGAGATTTGAACATGCATCTTGAAGAAGGGATAGATATATCTAGTGATGCTGTATATCCAGGTTTAAAAAAGAAGACATATAATGCAGTCAAAGGTTTAGTAACAGAATATGGCTTAAGAGATGTGGGGTACGTAAAAAACCCTCTCTCACCTGGGTATACTTTTTTCTCCAATCCCCATCAGAAATTTGTACGTCTAGATTATTTTTGTGTGAATTGCGGACTAATAAATAGTATTGTATTTGAAATCTTCCCCCGAATAATTTCTGACCACAATCCAATAGTAATAGAGGTTCCGACAGAGACTGGCTCTGCTTCAACTTTAAGATCCTAGTCATTTGATCGGAAATTACTTGCAGATCCACTAAATCTAGAAACAATGAGGAAATGGATTAAATACTTTTTTCTCTTCAAAAGAAGCAGCACATCTATTCAAATGTTGTGGATGCTTTTAAAGCTGGGGTCCGGGGCGAAACACTTTCCTATTCAATTAAGAAACAAAAAAATATTAAAGAGAAAATAGAACAGAATTTTAACTTAGTACGAGAATGGGAGGAAAAACTCGCCATAGCTATTGTTAAACATCAAGATACTGAACAAATTAAGACTACACTGGATATACATATGGCTAGGGTCTATGAAACATTTGCAGCTAAACTAGCGGAACAACTTGCGACATTTAGATCTCAGATTTACGAAATGGGAGAAAACTCTGGAAAGATACTAGCAAAAAGAACTAGAGAGAAAGAAATCTTAAATTCAATTAATGCGATACAAGATGAGGCAGGTCAGGTTCATAATCATCCAGATCAAATACTCGAGGTATTCCGGCAATTCTATTCTCAGTTGTATAAAAATGATAATGTGGCATATTCTCCGGATATGTTGTTAAATCTTATTGGAGAAAATTACAAAATTGAATGATTTACAATCAGATTCCCTCGAAGCTAACATTACATGGGAGGAAATTGAATCAGCTTTGCTTTCGCTGGCTACAGGGAAAGCTATGGGCCCTGATGGCATCTCTCTTGAATTCTTTAGGATGTTTAGAAATGTTATGAAAGAAGACTTACTGCTTACATTCCTGGAAGCTCAGAGAGGGTCTCCACCAGCATCGTGGAGTCAATCCACATTGATGGCATTTCTCAAAAAGGACAAGCCTCCCCTTAATCTGGTGTCTTTTAGAGAGATATCCTTGATAAATGCTGATAGCAAGGTCTTTTCAAAAATACTTGCCACCCGTATGTCAACAGTGATATCCTCCATTGTTTCACAATGGCAACACAGGTTCATCCCTAATAGGGACACTGCGGACCATGTCCGAAGAGTAATTGCTATGATGGACTGGGCTCAGGCAACCAATACACCTATTGGAATCACACTGTTGGATGCCGAGGAGGCATTCGACAGGGTGCCATGGTCTTATCTATGGGATGTTTTGGCTCTGAAAAGCTTTGGACCAAAAATGATTGTGGCACTGAAAGCCTTATATCTATCACCAACGTCATGTGTTAAAATCGGGTCCTGTAATTCTAGTCCATTTTCCATCTTTCGGGGTACTCGGCAAGGGTGCCCGTCATCTCCGCTACTATATTCTATATATATATTGATATTTATCTTAATAAACCAAATCAAGAGGAAGAAATAAATCCGGTGGAGGTTGCAGGGACTCCTTATAGAGCATTGGCATATGCTGATGACGTGGTGGTGACCACCACAGACATTGTAAATGCAATCCCGAAGATTGAAGAGATAGCGGATTAGTTGGGTGCCTTTTCCGGCTATAAATTAAATTCCTCAAAAACTCTAATTTTATTTGTTGGTCAGAATCCACCCACACACCTTAACATAGTATCCATCGCAACTTATTTAGGAATTAAGATTACAACCCCGATTTCTGATATTCCTAAGCTTAATTTTATTCCCATTCTTAAGAAAGCAAATACTACTCTGGAACGGATTAATCACTTACATCTGTCATTACATGGCAGAAATAATGTATTAAAAATGTTAATAGTTCCGCGATTTCTGTATCTTTTTCGAACCATACCTCTTGAGTTTCCAATAGAATTTTTTAAACAACTGGAGAGAATGTCCGGAAGATTTTTATGGGGATACAAACGTCACTGCAGAGCCTTTAAAAAGCTGACTCTCCCTAAGGATAGAGGAGGATGGAGTACACCACACTTCTTATTTTACTACCTAGCATCAATATTGCAGTTCATTAATCCCGTAATTATTGGTATCAAAGCCCCAATTCACGAAGCACATTTCCCCTCCATCTATGAATTTTCTTTAGGGGTAGAAGCTCGTGGCTGCTTACTAAAAAATATAGAACCAAGCTATTTCAAGAAAATTAAATTTAAGATTGTAACAGTAGCATACCGGGCTTGGAAGACTATTAAGCGACATCTAGGGATTCCAAAAATGTTGAGATATACCCCCCTGTCATCCAAACATATATTGCCTGCTATTTTTAGAGATCATATTGTGTTAAAATGGAGCAAACAAAGAATTAATTGTATCAGTGATTTATGGTATAATGATGAAATGATCTTTTTTCAGACTCTTCAGGCTAAGTTTAATATCTCAACTCTGGATTACTTCAAATATTTTCAATTACATAGTTATTTTAACACTTTATCATTAGAGCAACGTTTAGGGCTTCAGAAAATATCTCTGATTGAATCTTTATACACTAAAAGAAAGATAGGCTTTTTCTATAATTTATTGATTTCATTTTATTTAGATGACCTATCATTAGTACAAGACCGATGGGCAGCGATGCTAGGGGTGACAAATGTGTTGATAGAAGATTCCATTCTGATGGCTAACTCCATTTTATTGACGGGTAGATCCCGTACTCAGCACTATATGGTCCTCTTTGATCTATATCACACCCCCGAAAAAATCTCTAAATGGGGAACATCTTCAGGTACAGCCTGTAAGAAATGTTTGCTAGAAGCAGCGGACGCAACTCACATGTTTTTTTTATGCCTGCAGCTTTCATTAGTACTTACTGAGATACAGACTTTCTTGTCCTCAATGCTTGGCTGTAATATTACCCTGACAGCATAGCTGGTCTTGATAGGTATATCCTCTGATAACATTGCTGAAGATAAAAAAAGCTGATATTTATCTGTATGTCTGTTTACCGTGCCTGTGTCCCTCAGGAATGGATAAGCCCAGATCTGCCACAATTTCATACTTGGAGGGCCCGGCTCTTAGCGAAGTATAATCTAGAACAGGCAATCTATGCAGTGAAAGGACGTGCTAAAAGATTAGTGGGGGGGTAAATATGGGCTCCAGTTCATCAATGGATACAGGCAGAATTGGGGACCTAGAAGACTTCTATCTAATGTTAACTAAAAAGATTACTTTTGTTTCTTTTTTGATATGAGCATCTGTAGAACTGTAATGTATCTCTTTTTTCTTCCTTTTTATGCTTGTGTATCTCCTTTCAGTATGAAATATGTATCTGATTTGCTTGCAATAAAAAATAAAAGTTTTTAAAAAAATGAATACCAAGGGGTGATTGAAACATGCACCTAGTCCATGAACAATCCTTTGTTTCCTGTCTCCAAACCAGACAATACATATCTTCTAGTATTGGATTAAAGACATTTAAACTCTTGCTGCAAAACCTTTGCAGTACAAAATACACATGGTGCAGCATTAATTCTTCTGACACAAGCATTGCACATGAAAGCAGGTACTTTGCTGCTTTCTCAATTATGGGGACACAGCATCACTTCTGTCGTCTCCCTCAGGGATTCAATAATAGTCCTGGGTTATTTTCAGCAAGGGTAACATTGTTACTACAAACGTATGATGACGAAGCTCTATCATATGTAGATGACATCTATCTAACAGACAATAACTTGGACAGGCACTTGAACAGGGTGAACACCATTATACTGGGCTTGGCCTCTGAAGGGTATAAATTCAATTTTAAGAAATCGAGAATTACCCACCTCAACGTCCTGTTTCTAGAATATGAGTTATCAAGTGAAGGCAAAAGCCTGGCAGCTAACTTTTTACAAAAGTGTGCGCTGCTCCAACTTCAAAAAACGCTGAAGAACTTACAGTCGATTCTAGGTTTCCTGAACATATATTCTAAATTATGCAGAAAGGGTTAAACCTCTCTACGAATTAATCAAACCTGATTTCAAAACAGTTAATTGGACACAAAAACACACTGAAATTTTACGTTCAGTCCAAACAGACATGTTAGCAACTAAACATTTACAAACACACGTAAACGTATGCAACTTAGTGATCCAAATCATTCCAGGACGATGCAGATTCACGTTCTTAACCTTTAACGAAGGAGAAAAAGTACCAATAGCTTACAAATCTCACTTGTACACACAAGCAGAAATGAAATTCACTTCTGCAGAAAAAATTCTGACAGCGGTTCAAACTGCAGTAGCAAAAGAGAGAGCCCTCGCACAGGGTAAGCGCATTATAGTTGTTACACCTGTACCTGCCTTAGAGGCAGTGACAAAAGCAAGCATTCCGAATGCTAAAGTATTACATCCAAGATGGATACAATGGGTTAATTCTCTTGCTGCAACATATGTTGAATACATTTTTGACCTAAATCTGAAAACACAAGAATTTCTACAATATGAACAAGAATGTCCTCTGCCTACTGAAATTATCCCTCTAGAAAAGTATGAATGTATAATTTATACTGACGGATCAGCACAGCCTGCTACGGGGGGTAAACAAGTTTATAGTGCTCCGTGCGCGATCGTTAAAGGTTGCTGGCGAGATGACAAATTCAGATCAATGGACACTAAAACTCAATCTCTAGGAGATTGTACAGGTCAGCGAGCTGAACTACAAGCATTCAAGATGGCGCTTAAAAATACTGATTGCGAATTCCCCACACTTATAGTGTGCGATTCGGATTACTGTGTTCAGTCTTACAATGAATACTTGCAGAACTGGATTCAAAATGGTTTCAAAGATGCAAAAGGTTGCACAATCAAGCATAAGTTGCTTTGGTAACAGGTAATTCAAGTACAACAAGAACTACAAAACACTCATGTGATACATACACTGAGTCATCAACGTGATGGCGTTCACATTGCAGGAAATTTATTGGTTGATGAAGCCGAGAAGGCAGCTGTGCAAACGGCTTCCGTAGCTGCAATCACGCGTTCAAAAAACGAAAATAGACGGTGAAATAATGTAAGCTGTTAATGCTTCAAGCAAAGTCAGTGGTAAAACATTACCAAAAGGCTTTCCACTCAAATACTCATATATAACAGATGCAAATAATGTTCCGTTTGCTCGAATCCCTGGAGTGGGGGATAGAGTAATTCCAAACATGGAACATAGATTAGGACTAATCTTAGCAGCACATGGAGGGCTTGCCTCGGTTACCAGATATGCAATGCCTCGTAGCATTCCACAGCAGCCTTGATCGTTCAGCATCAGGTAACTCCCATTCGAAAGTAGCCCGAATGCTGGAGTAATCACTGCAGCTGAAGAACCCTTCAAATGGCAGGACAGGTTCGCTAAAGACCCATAACAAGCCCCGTGCTGAAAATTGTCCTGGCATATGAGTGATCCACTTAAATCGCTCTCATAGTTTGTACCGCTAAGAAACACTTCTCGATCCCCACTCCGGCATCGAAGTCTGTATGTTCCCAAGATTCCTTGATGTATTCCCTACCCATCTTTTCATATTTGCCTGCCAGCTTTTGTTCAAGGCAATACTGAAACTGGAAAGTAGTGACCGGGAGAGTTATGTGACCATGGATGAGCCATTCTGTAGCCGGTGATTCTGCTACGGTGAATAGTAATCTGTCCAGTTTTTCAATACTCAGTATTGTGTATTTTGCTCCCCTTTGTGCCATTTCTACCTTTTTATCTGTTAGATTATATTCAGAAAACAGAGACTTATTGTTGATAAAACACCAAGGCACATAGCCTGCAGGCAAAATTGTGGCATCCAGTCTAACAACATAAAAGAACATAACTGAGATTGCCCGTGTTGCAACATGGCCAAATCTTGTTCTAATATGTCTAACACAGAATATACATTGTTGCATGAGGAATATATCCTGGAGGTAAATGTTGTTAACCCATTAACTACTACTGCCAACTGTCAGGTCCCAGATTCTTCGCAGAGGCAGAACCGATGCTTGCTCCCAATGCCCTTTCCCCAGTGACGCCGCTTAACAAGCAACTGCACCAGAGACAGGGAAAGGGGAAGTGGACAGAAAAGAGTGACACTCCAAGTACAGCTGGCACCGACTAGGCCTTCTAAATTCGACTGGTTTTCAGGACTGCACTTGGGTTCCTAATGCACAGAGAAAAGAGAGAAAGACAATGCAGCAACTCCAAACTACTCTTCCTGGACATACAGTTCGAAATTCCAATTTATCCTACCAGCTGTCTTTAGAGCCTTGCCCCTCTCTGTAAGTGGTTGTGAGCGGTTACCATGAAGGAGTTGATATTGCTGGAAAAGGAAAACACCTCATTAAGTAAACTGAACTAGTGAATATTCCCTTATACCAAACCAAGAACCCTTCCCTACCTTCTTCATTGATAAAGTCTCTTTCAGGTAGGTACAGTTCACAGATACTAGTAGATTGCCTTGGTACTCTTGTAGACAGTCTTAGTACTTTTGTAGATGCGCGCAAAAAGGAACCAGGAAGGGAAAAAAAGGAGTGAAGATAAGGATAGCGCAATGGGGAATTACTGGTAAGGAGAACTTGGGAGCTTTCCAAATAGGTTTTGAATTGTCTTACTTTATCCTCAGACGCTTGAATGTCCGCTGTCGAAAGTTTCCACAGCCTCACTTGCTCACTGAACTGACGGAACTGCAAAGTTGGGGATACTTCTCCTCAGGAAAAGTTCACGAATATTTTCTCAGTAATGTAACTCCTCTGAAGCTTTCCACAGGACCTTCTGCATAAACGCTGCCTCTTCATGACGGTCTTTTCTCACTGACGACGTCGGAAGACTCGAACCTTTCACAGTCTCTGCCTAAGACGCACCCAACACAAGTTTGTCTTATTTAACAAATAGTTTCCTGAAGCGGTGTTTCTATTTACACCCCAAAGCTCAACTAAAACTCGAAATTCCTGTGAGCGCCTTGGATGACGGCCACTCACGGCAAAGTCTATTTTGAAGTGTGCAGTGCTCTGCGCGCTCGCTCCTCAAGTTTACAGGAAACTAGAACGTCTCTAATCTTTCACTGCGGCAATAGCAGCGGCCATCTTGGAATTCCGGACTATTTCACATTTACCCAGAAATTCACCAACCTAGGTTTCACCACCACCCTAGATCTTTTCCTAGACCGAAAGTGTCCTGTATTGTGTAAAGAGCTGACAGAATGATTCCTGACACCAACAATTTTTTTTAATTTATACGATCTATTTACTGTATTCTCTCTGCGGCCTTTTGTTGGGATATTTTCCATATTTCATTGTAGGCAGTGTAAATGGCGGCATATATGAAACGTTTCTGACGTGGCTTCCTGGGACCTAGTAAAAAATCCCTAAGATCCACATCCTCTGTAAGTAAGGATAAGTGTTGTTTCACTTAGATGAGTGTTGAGGTTTCTAGCCAATCAAGGCACAACTTCCCGACACCATAGGATGTCACTATCCCCGGATGTTATTGTTATTGTTAATTTAGACTTGTACAGCGCTTCATACCTGCAGGTCCCTAAGCGCTTTGAGCAGAACTATGGAAGTACCAGGAAGAGTTGTATCATAGGGGGAGTGTTATGCCCAGGCTTCTGTGAATAATAAGGTTTTGAGTCTTTTCCTACACAGCAGGAGGCAGCTTTCAGAGCAGAGCTCACCTGGCAGCTTGCTCCAAAGTTACGGCATGAGAGCTGAGAAGACTCGGCCACCTTTAGAGATGTAGCTAAGGCTGAGGCTGAAAACTTTTCCCCTCCCTACCTGGACACTGGGGGCTGCAAGGCTTATTGTGCGTGTTGCGGAGTGTGGAGGGCGCTGACTGTATGAGGAAGGGGCTGATCACCTGAGGGACTCGAAGTCCCAGGAGTCCGCTGTTTGCCCACACACCTGGCTCTCCTTCTGAGCACCGCCCACAGTTGGTTGCTGCTTCTTAACGCCTTGCCGCACCCGCTCTGCGGGTGACGCATCGCTGCTGAGTCTGAAAACATTTCCTCTCCCTACCTGGACGCGGGGGGCTGCTAGGCTTGTTTTGCGTGTTGCGGAGTGTGGAGGGCGCTGACTGTACGAGGAAGGGTCTGATCACCTGAGGGACTCGAAGTCCCAGGATTCCGCTGTGTGCCCACACACCTGGCTCCCCTTCTGAGCACTGCCCACAGACTGGTGCCGCCTCTTAACCAATAGCCACACCCGCTGCGCTGGAGCGTCCCGGGAGAAGCCCGGGACAAGGGCGGGACCGTCTGTGGCCGTCCGAGGCCAGACGAGGCCGGGCTGGGCCACCCCCCTGACGTGTAACTAACGAACAGTAAGAATATTTTAATTTCTGGACTGCTGCATTTGGCTGCAGGAGGGTTTTGCTTGTGGGTTATCACGTCCCATTTGTATAAGTATTGTATCCTTGTAGTATGGATAAAAAGAGTGTGGGGGATAAGGTGGTGGGTTCGCTTGGCGCTTTCCTAGCTAGAGCGGAAACTGTTCTGATCCATGAAATTGAGGCTACTGAACATAGACTCTCCCTCGATCCTACCCTCCTAAGGAGAGGATTGCTACCATGTGCCCAGCTACCCGTAACACAGATAGCCCCTGATATTGTTGCTCCTAGTAATTATTCGCTGTTTGGCTCACCTAGGTTGTTTCCTTCCAGCCCGGAACATCGTACCTCCCGGCCCTCGGGAAAAGTTAATAGCCCCGCTATGGTCACTACAAGAGGGATGAAGGCGATGGGTGCTACTAATAAAGAACCCCCATCCAAAAAAAGGAAGGGAAGAGGCACTAATAAACTAAAGACCCCTCCAGTTACCAAAGATGCGAGTGGGGTATACATATTTGGCAATTCTAATTCTAATACCCTTACTAAATCCCCCGCTGCCACTGTCAGACCCCCGCTGACCCTATGCGATATTAGTGGATGTATGACGTTACAACGCATGCTTTTACCACACACGCTGTTACAACGCAGGTTTTACTACGCATACCATTACAACGCATAGTGTTTTGGGGTGCTGGATAGTGAATAGTTTAATTTACTATTCCAACTCCAGTCCCCATGGACACTATGGAAGGTGTTGCATAGTAAATTAAATATATACCCTATCCTAGAGCGCCCCCCAGCGCAATGCGTTGTAATGGTTTTCGTTGTAAAACCTGCGTTGTAATAGCACTGCGTGGTAAAAGTTGTGTTGTAAAGGATTTTTCCCGATATTAGTACTCTACTAAAAGAGCAATTGACAGCTCTACTTGAGCTGATCCTTAAAAGGCTAGACTCAGTGGATAACAGACTCTTAAAGATAGAAGAGGTACTTATGAAACCACCCCAAGTAATCCAGACAAACTCTGGTACACAGGTTGCACCATGTCTGATCCCTGTTAGTATAGGGGATATTCACAGGGATCAGGGTGGTGAAAACGCACATGCCCCAATGGTGGAGGGAGGTAATCACCAAGTTGAGAGGACTAGGTGTCCTATCATGGCAGGGGAAAGTATGGATAAATCCTTGCCCACAAGAAGGACACTAGAACAGGAGGGGCGACAGAAGTTGACAGCTAAGGGTAATGAGGAGTTGAACGGGAAATGCCCTTCTCTCCACCTACCCCCGGATGCTACCCCGCATACAGTAATTCTTGCCAATATCCCACCGTTAGCTCATGGAACCTTCGAACATTGGTCAACCCTAAAAAATAAAGCCCTACATTATTTGAATAAAAAAAACGGGTTGGGGGACGCCCTCTTCCAGGAGTTCAAAATGGTTAGGTGCATAGAATGGGTGGGTCATAGTACCAAGACCATTCCAGGGGACTGTGTGGTTGTGAGTTTTAGGTCTCCGGGCCTGGTTGGCCATATCCTTGATGTGGCTAGTTATGCTCACTTTGATAAGGCCGCTATTGGTATTCTCCCCCTCGGCTTCTTTTATAAACAACATCATCCTTCTAGACCAAGGGGTATACGAGGATCACAGGAAGTTCTCTTTAGGCCTGATCATACCATCCAGCTTAGCAACCGCTATGACTCCCTTTCGACAATTGAAGAAATAGATTGACTGGGGTCGTTTGAACAGGATGGGTTAGGGAATGAAGACAGGGTGGAATCAGATGGGGTTATACTGAAACCCGATAATCAAGTGGATAATCGAGTAGACTGTATTGTTCCATCTACCCCAATTCCTCCTGTGGCATTGATGGCCGTTGATCATCATGTGGTAAAAGCTCATGTAGCTGGTACACCGGACACTGTTTGCTGGAAAACCTCTATGGTCATCTCCTCATGGAATATAGCAGGGTTGGAACCCAGGGTTGCTTCATCTGATTGGTCGCTTTATATAGAGGGTAGTGATGTATGGGCATTCCAAGAAACATGGTCATTAGAGCCTATATGTCATGCCGGTTATTTAAGTTTTACTAAACCAGCAATTAGGAGTCAAAGGGGGAGACCAGTGGGTGGTTTGCCGTTTTGGGTAAGGCAGTGCGAGGGGATTACTGTAGAAGAAGTTTACCTTGATAGCCCAGATATTCAGGTTATTAGAGTCAAATCACAAAAAGGTATTGATTTATTATTATTCAATGTTTATGCAAGAGGACAACCGGGTGGTAGGTGCTCACCGGTAATTGCTGCCCTGGAGTCCTTCTTAGCAGATGGTTTACATAATGCTAATATCTTAATAGCAGGAGACTTTAATACCTGTTTTGAGCCCCTGGGTACAGTAGATGATAGCCTAAGTAATGAGGTGGATGAGCACTGGGGTGTGCCCCAATTGGCCATCCCGCCTATCAAGAAATGGTCTTAGGCTGCCCTCCAACTCGATGGGCTGTGTTTAGAATGGGGCCTTAGGGCGGTTAACGGTAGGACTTCGTCTGATGCACAGGGGGTGCCGACTTTTGATAATGAATATAGAAATAAGCAAGACAGTTTGCCAGTACTGTGCAATAATTGACTTTTGATAATGGGCGCTTCAGAAGTCGCATTGATTACATCCTAGTATGCGTGGAGTTGTGGACACTGGTTTTGGATATGATTGTCCAGGGCCGCCCAAAAAGTGACCATAACCCACTGGTTCTTACTTGGAATGACAAGAGCTTCTGTAGCAAACCACTTATGGAGGTCACTATACGCCCTCCCCAAATAGTTGTGGCTAATGACCTGCAAAGGGTTCGGTGGGCGAAGGTAGCCCTTGATGAAAATAAAATTCAAGGGATTAGGAACCTAATCTTGGGGTCACTATAAGAGCTAAATGAATGCAGTAACCAAGGGGCCCTTAATGCTAATCTACCTAAGATCCATAACAAGTTATTTCTTGGATTAAAGAAGTTATTTATCAATAGTAAACCAACTAGGAAGAATACCATTTATAAACCCAATACTTGGTATAATGGTTCATGTAGATCTGCCCATAAGGCCCTAGTTGAAGCTATTAAAAAAAGGAATTATAGCTCCATTAAACAGTCTAGGATGGCAAAGAGACTCTGGGATGAGGGACCAGGTCCTAAGATCTAAATTGTGGAATGTATTGCTAGGGCTGGGGACCTACTTGAGGCTTGTAAAGGCAGGAATATGACCCAGTTTTGGGAGCTGATAAAATGGGGAAATAGGCAAAGGACCAATATTCCCACTAATAACGTGGAACCGCAGCAGTGGGTTGCATATTTTGAATTACAATTTAAGAAAGGGACAAGCAGTGAGTTCCCAGTCCGGCACACATCCCCAGACACAACTCTGCTATTTAATACTAAAGAGGTTGAGGTAGTTTTAAAGGCCATCCCTAACGGCAAGGCTCCGGGGCCGGATGGGATTCCAGCCGACCTGTTTAAGCAGGAATCTGACCTATGGATTCCATACATCACAAATCTAATTAATGCAATTGCAGGGGGAGCACCAATTCCATCATCTTGGTTAGGCGCGGAAATTATTCCAATTTATAAGAAAGGTGATCGCTCGATGCCGGCCAACTATAGGCAAATAAGTCTTATAGATGCTGTACAGAAAATCATAGCAAGAGTGATACTGGGCAGGATCCAGCTTTGGATGCTCGATGAGAACATTCTTACCCCGATGCAGGCAGGGTTTCAAGCCCACATGGGGACCCTTGACCAAGTATTTAGATTTGTCTTGTTATACTGGAAAGAGGTCCTGCTGGGAAAAGGTATCATTTTCGCTGCATTCGTGGATTTAAAATCCGCGTTCGACCTGGTCCCAAGATCTAAATTGTGGAATGTATTGCTAGGGCTGGGGATGCTTAAGGAATTGGTATCCTTGTTGATAAGGCTTCATAGTTTAAATTACGCTCAGGTCCGTTGGGGTAAACCAGTGGAGGTTACCAAGAAGTTTGCAGTAGAGAAGGGCGTCCGTCAAGGCCCCCACATTATTTTCATTATTTAATAATGGGGTCGTGTGCTATTTTGAAAATTACCCTACGGATGCGCCCATGCTTGCCGGTCACAGGGTACCCCTGCTCATGTTCGTAGACGACACCCTGATTTTAGCCAAGACGAGGCAGGGGCTTCAATTGGCCCTGTCTCGTTTTGAGGAGTTCTGCAGTGATCATGACTTGGTGGTCAACGTGGAGAAGACTACATTTATGGTTTTGCACGGGCTAGGCCCGTAACTTCAAGAGTCTTCATGAGCGGAAGGCTCTTGGAGCAGACAAATGTCTTCACTTACTTGGGAGTTACTCTAGCCGATAGATTGAGTTGGTCGCCACAATTGAAGCTAATGGCGCTTAAACACTCACAATTATCAGGCGCACTGATTAAGGAACATAGGCAGTTACTTACTAAGCCTATAGCCCCGGTTGTTAAAGTGTACACTTCGAAAATAATTCCTGCAATTCTCTATGGGGCAGAGATTTGGGGAGCCAGTAACCTGTACCCTCTAGCACTAGCCCAGAGTAAATTTTTAAGATCAATTGTGGGCCTTCCAAAATCCACCCCACGCATCCCGCTTTTGTTAGATCTGGGCTGTCATGCTATAGAGGACATCACACGATACAGGATGTTGGCTTTCTGGGGAAGACTCTGGATAACCCCGGAATTGTTCTTATTTGCAAAGGGATTGTTAGAAGTTAGGAGAGTGGATGGCTCAAATAAAATCGCTTGGTTTGTTAGTATCAAATCTTTACTTACAAATATGGGGATGAAGGACCTGTGGGATTGTCCAGAGACTGCTGAATTTCCAACTAAAGAAATCTTTAGAGCAGCTTATTGGAATCTCATTAAAACCAGGAGGTTCTCCGCTTTGGTTAGCTCCTCCCTGACTAGTGAATTTTGTGAGTTTAAAGACGAACCTAGTATGGAAAGCTACTGGGATCTAATAATGAAACCTAGGGTTCGCAAGCTTTAGCATCAGTTTCGAGTTGAGTATCTCCCTTTAAAGAAGTTCACGTGTAACTGGGCAACTGGTACAGGGGAAAAATGCCTGTTTTGTCCTAAATATATTGAAAACATCGGGCATCTTATTTACGCTTGTCCAGCCTACCATGAACCACGTAATAAGTGGCTTCAACCCCTTTGCAGATCCCTGGGAACCAGTTCAGCCATGTATGCTAAAAGGTTGCTGAAAATTGGATGTAATGACATTTTAGTTGTAGGGGTTGCTAAATTTTTGAGCTGGTCCTGGGCTTTACGGGAGAAGAATAGGGGGGACCCCATTGTTGGGTAGATTTACTTTTGATAAATGGCACCTTATGAATTGATGTTATGGTCTTTTAATACAAGTTTTTAAATGGAAAAGTCTATGAATGCGAGATATTTAATCTGGTCTTATTGAAAATTTTAATATGTAACATTTGCTATTTATATTTTTATCAAGAGTAGGTAATTTTCATAGTGTTTATGGTGTATCATATGAAATATGTACCTGTATTTTTGTATGTCTTTTAAGATGAAAATCGCAATAAAGACTTTTTTGATTGATTGATTGATGTAGCTAAATCGTGGGCATTTTAGAGGACCTTAGTGAGCTACATGGGACATATTTCTCCAGGTGTTCCTTGATGTAGCTGGGTTCCTATCCAAACAGGGCCTTTTTTATAATACAGAGGCCTTTAAATTTGGCCCTCTGTTTGATGGGTAACCAGTGTAGTTGTTGCAGTAAGGGTGATGCCCGAGTGCGCCTGGGTAGCTTGAATATCAACCTGGCCGCATCATTCATCACCATCTGGAGTTTGCCCAGCAGTGACTCCGGTAGTCCTATATAAAGCGAATTCCCGTAGTCAAGCCGGGCCAGGATCAGGACAGTCACCACTGTCCTCATGGTTGAGGTCGGATCGGGGAGATTCTCCTCAACTGCCTAAGTAAGTTCACACAAGTTCCAAACACAGTGGTGATTTGATTGGCAAGAGAAAGGTTGGCATCTTTCTTGATTCCCAAACTTTTCACAACCAAGGCTGGTGCTGGGGTATCACCCAGCTTCGTACAGCCAGAAATGGGGGTTCCAGGGGTTGCTGTCATTGGTGACAGCCAGCACCTCCGTTTTTTCCGTGTTGATATTGAGTGAGTTGGTTGTCATCCAGCTAACCACAAATCGCAGAATGTCTTTTATCCGAGAGTGAACTTGGACGATGATTTGCGTATCATCCGCTCCGCATAGTTCAATACCTGGCAGTCCATCAAGGTAAGCTTTTTTATCAGAGGTCTGAGGTATATATTAAACAAGAGAGGGGACAGTGCAGACCCCTGTGGGACTCCACAGGGGATAGACCCGTTCTCTGACACCCAATCCCCCATCTGAATTTTTTGGGTGCGATCTGTCAGGAATGACTTGATCCATTGGAGGATAGACCATCCAATGCCGATGTCTTTTATTCTATCCAGGAGTTGTGAATGGTTGACCGTGTCGAACACTGCTGACAGGTCAAGGAGAACTAGGACATATGGCTTTTTATTGTCTGCTTTGATCCTGATTTCATCGAGGACAGATAGCATCACCAACTCCGTACTATGGTGAGCCCAGCCAGCCTGCCTATCTCCAAGTTGGTGATGGTTCTCCACAAACCTGGAGAGGATTTGCAGGACATGTTACTCCATGATTTTGGCCAGGATAGGGAGTTGAAATATGGGTCTGTAGTCTCTTTTATTAGAGGTCATCAGAGCCTGGTGTATTACTCAGCTTATTTGAGAAGCCTGGGCACCTTCCCAGTTTCCAGCGAGAGGTTTATCAAGGCAAGGATTTCTTCTTCAATCGCTGGGAGAGCAAGTTTAAAGATTCTGGGTGGGCAAGGATCAGTGGGTGAGCCCGATTTGATTTTGGTTACTATGTGTCTCTAGGTCTCCAAATCGAGAGGCTGAAAGTAGGAGATAAACTCATCCCTATTTTCCCTTGTCTCTAACTCCTCTTTGGGGGGTTGCTTGAAAGGAGAGTTTTTAATGTGTTTAATGTTATCTTTGCAAATAAAGTGGATCTGGCCTATGCATTTTAAACCCTTCAGTTCTACCCAAGAATCTTCACTGACAACTATTTGTGTCTGTCGGCCAAATCAACCAGTTCATCCAATCAGGGTCTGATCTATTGTATTGAATGATGTCATCTAATGTAACTATTTCTTGTGATGTATTGTTGTCCTCGGTGTGTAATGTATTGGCACCCAAGGTGTGTTCAGGTCTTTGATCTTGGCTAGTCCAAGGCAAGACGTCTGTTGCACTGTCTCTTTCAAAAACATGATCTGCTGATGGATGAGGCATGCTCTCAATAAAGCTTCCATCCCCTGAACTTGCCAGTCTCTAGTATCCCAGACTGATTTTAGGTCTATGGTGTCTTTCCAAAGGTTGAACCCTTGTTAAGACAGCTGGGTAATAAAAGGAGCAGAGTAAATCTGTTTCGTATTTGTTAGCATATTTTTTTGTGCTGATGTAGGTGCAACCTTATAGTAATATGAGGCTGGGTCAGACATATTAAACCCTGAAAAATATGGAAACTTTTGCGCGAATATTTTTGAACTGCCCTTTGGCGGACAATGTTCCCACTGGTTGTATGGGAACACATTTCTAGGTGTTGCCGATTTATGGAAAAAATGATGACCATAATGTTGATAACAATACATAAATTCATAATCTGATGAACTTTCCAATGTTTCACTACTGGAAAATGCTGCAGCTGTTTCTAAATCTGACAACATGTTATTTACAGTTTCAAAGTCCCAATCATTGGAAAATGTACTTGAGGTAATGATATCACTTAACGATATTTTAAACAAATGTGGAATTTTTAAAAGTTCAGTCGGGTGAAATATGTCGAAATCAACTTTTTCCCACACTATACCATCTGGTACAGGAACTGCTGTAATGTTCACTGAAGACAAGCCTCTTTGTTCTTGTTGAGAAGATGGATGTGGTTTTAAAATTAAATTCACATTTTGGGCTGTAGAGCTTTGCCGAAGATATTTTCCATTTACAAGCATACAAAAAACTATTACCAAGCCTACCCAGAAAAGAAAGAAAGGTATCTCGGTGATTACCCATAACTCTATCCAAGGTGACACCAGGTAATTCTTTTTTAGGAGGTGCAAAAAGTCCTTTGATTGCTGTTTCCGAGATTTTTGGGCTGGCTTTGTTTCAGGTTCACTTGGATCCAAAGAAAATGTATCAAAGTTTATGAAGTAGCCAAAAGCAGTTCAATCAATTGTTAGTTTGGATCGGGATTTGTAGAAATCGTTGTTTGCTCTTGTCGAGGCTCGTTGATGTAGACATCTGTATTTGGTCTGATTGCAATTTGAGTTTCATTTTGCTGTTGAACTTGAGTTTCGAGAGGTATGAGTTCCATTGCGTTCCATTGCATTGTTGCATTGTCCATCATTTCCGTACCGGTAAGTCTTCGACTGAGATGAGTCTTTCCATTTGAACTTCTTGTATTGTAGCAAGAGGAGGGTGTCTGCTACTTTTGAGACCACATGACCTACTGCTTAGTGTTGGCCACATAGTGTGGTTTGATTAGCTCAATTGAGACAAATCTTTTCTCCTTTTTTCCAGAAAGAGGCGGCAGAAGTACAGTTTGTGTTCCTTCAAGTGCTAGGACCAGTTCAAGCTTTCTGTAGGAGAGCCCAAATTCTTTCAGACTTTTGGGATCCAGACAGGTCTTGCCGTGACTGATTTGACTTCCCCAGTGGCGGTCTACTTCAGGTGGACATTACTTTGTTGTATCCTGGATTCATTTAGATCCTGTTAAACAGCCAAACGATCATGGCTATCAAAAGGCTTTTCATCCGCCACTGCGCCTTCACAATCAAAATCAGGTACCCACATTCTCATCCCAAATAGGACCTAATATGGAGTGACCTCCCCCCAGATAACTTCTTGGCATGTTATTAAGAGCTTTCTAAGCTACATACAGATGCTTTACCCAGCTCTCACCCGTGCCTAATACTCTAGCTGTTAAAGACTGCTTAAAGTCTCAGTTTTTCCTCTCCACAACCTAATTTCCTTCGGGATGGTACAGAGAGGAGTACCGCAATGCTACACCCAATCCTCCCATTGCCTCCTTGCAAGCCCAAGAGCTAAATGCAGGGCCCTGGTCAGAATGTAATGTGCCAATTGCGTATTTCCCTATAAAGACTCTGAAATCTATTATAACAGTTTGAGCATCAGCCGAGCGCTGGGGCCACACCCATATGAATCTAGAGCATGAATCCACTGCAACCATGATATATCTGTAAACCCCATCTCTTCGTAGGGGGCCGCAGTGGTCCAAGTAAACACATGCCAGTGATTTGTCAGGTATCAACAATGGTATTCTGCGCAGGACGTGTTACGTTGGAACCTTTTATCTGCTGGCAGATAGTCTGCTTAGTTAAACCAGGCCACCAATACTGTTGTTTCAATAAAGAAACTGTCGCCGTAATTCCTGCATGTGCCGAAATTATCCCTTCGTGTGCTGCTAGGATTAAACCTAACCTACGATCCATGTTTGTAATTACTCTATCCCCCACTCCAGGAATCTGAGCAAATGGAATGTTGTTTGCATCTTACTTGTAGGAGTATTTGAGTGAAAATTTCTTTGGTACTGCAGGACTCGACAAATCCACTTGACTGCTCGCATTTGCGAGGTAAATTTTATGAGGTCGAGCTATTTTTAGGTCCTACTCGCCCTTTCTGGCGAGTAGGAAAAAATACTAACTTTTGTCCTCCCTCTTTGAAAACGGAGCAAATGTGACAAGATAACAAGATTTAAAGTCCTTTTTATTGCTCACACAGCAAATGAGCAATAAAGATGCCTTTAAATCTTATTATCTTGTCACATTTTCTCCGCTTTCAGAGAAGGAGGTCAAGTAGGTTACTGTTAAGTCGAGTAGTTTTTTTTAAAGTACTAGACCTGCGGGACTAGTACCATTTTTGCAGATTTGTCGAGCCCTGTACTGCTGTGCTACCTTTGCGTGAAGACTGCATAGAGACTGAGTTTTTGTGCAACTTGGATGGAACTTTCCGTTTCGCATACGACCTTTACGATTGCGCATGCCGCACTATATTTCTGCATACTCCCTATGGCCGGTTAAGCAGATCCGTCAGTGTAAATTATATATTCATACTGATCTAGAGGCAAAATTTCATTCGGTAGAGGATATTCTTGTTCGTATTGCAGAAATGCCTGTGTTTTTAGTCTTGGATCAAATCTGTATTCAAAATCTGTTGCGGTAAGAGAATTAGCCCATTGTATCCATCTTGGATGTAAGGGTTTTGCATAAGGAATTCTAGCCTTTGTAACAGCCTCTAAGGCTGGTACTGGGGTTACGACAATGATGCGTTTCCCTTGAGCTAGTGCTCTTATTCTTGCTACAGCGGTCTGAACAGCTGTCAGGATTTTCTCTGTTGAAGTATATTGCATTTCTGCGTTTGTGTACAGGTGTGATTTGTAAGCGATTGATACAGTTTCTCCTTCATTGAAGGTTAAGTAGGTGTATCCACCTTGACCTGCTATGACGCGGATCTCTAGATTGCGTACGTTTACATGTGTCTGTAAGTGTTCTGAAGATATCATGTCTTCTTGTAGTGAACACAAGATTCTTGTAGTGAACACAAGATATTTGTGTGCTCCTGTGTCCATTGTATAACTGAAAAGACAGGTTTTATTAAGTCATAGAAAGGTTTTACTCTTTCTGCATTATCCAAAATGTATGTTCTGCTGAAATTTAGGAATCTCAGAATTGATTGTAGATTTTTGAAGGATTTTGGAGGTTGAAGCAGCGCACACTTTTCTAAAAAGTTAGCTGCCAGGCTTTTTCCTTCACTTGAATGCTCATACCCTAGGAACAGGAAATTGAGATGGGTAATTCTTGATTTTTTTCAATAAAATTCATAGCCCTCAGAGGGGAAACCCATAATAATAGTGCTCACCCTGGTCAAGTGCCTTTTCAAGTCATCGTCCATCAGATAAATATCGTCCATGTAAGACAATGCTTCTTCATCAAAATTTTGGAGTAACTCAGTTGCTGAAAATAACCCTGGACTGTTCTTATACGCCTGGGAAAGATGACCAAATTGTCGTTGGGACCCCAACGCAGAGAACGCGGCCAAATTCCTGCTTTAAGGTGCTATATTTAGGCATAAAAATCCATTTGTGATATCAAGTGTAGTTTTATATTTTTTCAATACAATGTTATTCATTAATGCTGCACTGGGTGCATTTTGGACAGTGAATGTCTTTGTGCATGTGTGTAAATGCCTGTATTGGCACTCATCTTTGCTCCAGGTTGTTTCACCTTGATGACGCCGGAGAACCAGGATGAACATAATTCCCCAGCCCCTCTAGAAACTACCTGCATGCTTACAAGATTGAAGACTTGTGTCACACTGAAGTCCCCGAGGAAAAATGGGGTTGGGATGACAGACAAGAGATAGAAAATGAAGGCGTGGCTTGAGCGCCGATGACGGAGGTCGCCTAGCGTCTCGGCTCCGCGGCCGAGCTTTCACTTATCCTGTTACCGGGGGGCCCCTGCGACACCTGCACCCCGGGAATAGTCCCCTGGAGACCCGGACACCACCCGCCTGTGAAAGGAGGTCCGTGGCGGCCTCAGAGCCGAGTGTAGACGGACGGAACGCTCGGCGATACAGAGCCCAAGATGGCGCTTGCTCCTCTCACGCCTCCTCGGAGCTGAGGACGGACGGGGAACCGGGGGAACCGAACGCCCTGACCCCCCCGACGGACCAAGCGTGCCCCCCCTATTGGAGCGGCACCCTGCGACCTGACCCCTGGTGACCCCTGAAGGTGACCAACGCCACCCGCGCTCTTGGAGCGGAGTGGGGGAGGGGTGAGAATTCCTAGCTGCGACGACGGCCCGCAACACTGGTCCTGACAGCTTGGGGGTGCATGGACTGCACCCTGGCAGCGCGGAGAGACACTGCAGACCACCCACGCGTTCCCCCAACGCGAAGAGACTGCAGCCTTTGACACCACGAGGCGAGGCTGTGCGGCGCCCCTTGGGAGAGACAGCGACTGCTGCGTGGAGCCCTGACCGGGGTGCGCCCACTGGGGTGGAAGAGCTGAGTGGAGTAGGGAGTGCCAGCTCGGGCGCTGCTGAGGGGGGAACTCGGTGTGGCGACCCGCCATTCCGGCGTTATCACCGGCCCCGTAGAGGGCTGTCCTTTTGCAGCTGCGGAACCTCCGAGAGGAGCCGGGGGACAAGTGAAAGACCCAGGGGGGCTGTGGAGGCTGGACGGCCCCGGCTCTACCGCCACGCCCGGACGTGCGGGGCTCCTGTCGACCGGCACTGCTCCTGGATTGGCCTACCGACGGACGCCCGTCCTGACCGCTGCTGGTCTCTGGGGGCCCCTGGGAGCGGAGGTTCTGGGGGCCGCACCGCTGCGGTACCGGCCCTCGACTTGCTTGACCCCACCGCTGCTGAGGCCTAACTGGAGGCCCTGCCCACCATGGGGAAACCGAGAGGCGCTAAGGGAGGCACCCAACCCGCGTCTGACGCGGAGCCGCCGGACAATGAAGAGCGACTGCACGTGGAGGGGCCAGGGGGCCCGCAAATTCAGGAACAATTGGATAAAATCCTGCTGGCGATCACTGAAACTAGATCAGCCCTCCGAGACGATATTGCACAGGTCGCGACGGGCCTGGGACTGCTCCGAGCGGATCATGGCAAGTTATCCGACAGAGTGAAAGAGGTGGAGGGATCGGTGCGACAACTGGAACCAGCGCAAAAAACTTTGGAAGCCACAATGAAAGACGCTCTAACCCGCATAGACGCACTGGAGAAGCGGGCGGAGGATGCGGAAGGGCGCAACAGGAGAAATAACATCCGAATCGTTGGCCTTCCGGAAAAATGTGAAGGTGGGGACATGGTGTCGTTCCTTGAAAATTGGCTGCGGACGACGGTGGCGCCAGAGGGGTTATCCCCCTTCTATACATTGGAACGTGCGCACAGAGTGCCGGCCAAGCCGCCGCTACTGGGCCGACCGCCCCGTCCGGTGGTTGCGCGGCTGCTCCATTTTCGCGACAGAGACCTCCTGTTGCAAACGGCCAGACAGAACGGTCCTTACCAGGTGGACAACAGCCGAGTGAATATTTTCCCGGACTATACCTACGAGACACAGAGACGTCGTTCCTCCTTCCTGGCCGTCAAGAGGGAACTACGAGCCGAAGGCATCCAGTATTCCCTGCTGTTCCCGGCGCGCCTCCGCATCATCGTGGACGACTCCACCAAATTCTTTGATACTCCAGACGATGTGTGCAGCTGGCTTGAACTATACAGGGCGGGCGCAGACGGATTTGGAACCTCCTCTCAATCCACGAGGGAGGACATTCTGCAGCGGAAACCTAAGAAGTTCAGACATCGCAGGGGCAGGACTGCCCGCCCCTCCACGACGGAGACTGCGGCGGAACGACGAGACGCGCTGGTCATGGTCTCATCCATGTCTGGTCCCCAACCCGGCAAGGGAAATGCTCAATCGGAACCTGGAGAGAGTGGAGGACAATCGGACACGGAGGGCTCTGAACTGGACAGTGTGAAGCTCCCGAAGGTCACCCCTGGGACGGCCGAAGATTTGCTTGACGAACAATGAAGCTATCGGGTGAGACAGTGCTGATTGCGGGGTTACGGGTTGAGGGAGGAAATGCGGGGAGGACTGGGCTCCTTAAGGGGAATTGTTTGTGCACTGATTCTAGAAGGGGTCGCAGGCGCTCTCTAGATGGAGCTTGATTCCATCGGGCTCGGCCGCGTTGCGGCTAGCAGTGGGACCCCGCGTCGTCGCTCGGACCCCCACGTTGCCCTTAAGGCATGCCTACGGTGGCTACCGTTAGGATCATAGGAGGGGAGGATATAGAGAACGCAGTTTGGATGGGGACTGGATGGTACTGTTTGGAACCTATTCTGGGGGGGTTGGACAAGGGTTTATGTTTACAAGTTGTTTTACAGTTGTTAAAGGGGGAACTCGTCATCGGTACCGATTTCAGTGGGTACTTCACCATAGCTGTAAGGGGCTCAGAGGGACAGGAGGATGTGGAATGGGACAATGGCTGACCTATCGAATCTGAAATGTGTTACTTGGAATGTCAGGGGACTGCACACTATGTCCAGACGTCATAAGGTCCATGCTTACTTAGTGCGCAGAGGAGTGCAGATCGCGCTGCTGCAGGAGACGCATCTCACCAAGACTGAGGGTATAGCGCTGCAGCGTAGATGGCGGGGACAGGTATACTGCACCACCTACTCAGCTTACGCAAGAGGCGCACTAATATGGATAAGGGCGGGGGTACCCATGCAGGTAGTTAGCCATACTATAGACCCGGAAGGAAGATATGTCGCATTAGCAGGGAGACTAGGGGGACGGGATCTAAACATTTGCTGTCTTTACGCGCCCAACGTGGACCAAATCGCCTTTCTAAATGGGCTGTCGGGATCCTTGGCCCGATACCTCTCAGGTCCCATCCTACTAGGGGGCGACTTTAACTCAGTGCTGGACATTGGCCTCGATAGGTCTCATCCTCCCCTCCCAGACTCCCCGACACATAGGGTGGCCAAGGGTAGATTACACTGGCAGACTAGTTGGGGACTGACAGACATCTGGCGGGCGCACCACCCACACACTCGAGATTACTCCCACTTTTCGGGCATGCACGAACTACATGTGCGACTAGACGGCCTATTAGGATCGGGAGAGGTGGTTGCTTCGGCTGTGCGGTCTGAATATCTGTCGAGGACTCTCTCCGACCATAACCCTTTACTGATTGATCTCAGGTGGCTCCAGTGTACACCGCAAGTACCTACCTGGAAGCTGCGGCCCGAGCTGCTAGAGGACCCGGTGTTCCGAGGGACCCTAGAGAACGAGATCGCTGGGTACTTTGAGGTTAACGAAGGTACGACTGCAGAGAGGGCCACGGAATGGGACGCCTTTAAGGTGGTGATTAGAGGTTATTGTATCACGCAGAAAGTTGGAGTGCGCCGGGTGCTACTGGAGGACCTGGCCAAAGCTGATCGTGCCCTCCGTGCACTGGAACTTTCACGCCCTGGCCATCCAGAACTTCAACAGCAAACTTTGGCGGCAAAGGAGGCGGTAGCTGTGGAGGTTGAGCGCTTGCGCAGTTATGACCACAAAGCTTACATGACCAGATCGCTGGCGGAGGGTGACAAGTCGAGTGCCCTGTTGGCCTGGCTTGCTAACCCTACGAGACGGACCTCGCCAATTGTGGCAATGAGGACAACAGGCAATGAGGAGGTCTACACCCAACCCGGAATCCTTAATTGCTTCTGGAGGTACTACAAGAGGCTGTACCGCAGTCGGTTGCCGCCAGACACTTCCACGACAGACACCTTCTTGGAGGATCTGCCGATCCCCACGTTAGAGGAAGAACAGGCGAAAGACCTAGGTCGAGATGTAGAGCTGGGGGAGATCAGGAGCGCGATAAAAAACATGGCACGTAATAAAACACCGGGCCTTGACGGACTACCTGTAGAGTTTTATTCCACATACATAGATATCCTGGCCCCCAGGCTCGTGAGGGTTTACAAAGAGGCGAAGACCTTGGGTCGGCTACCGGGCTCGATGCGCGAGGCCCTGGTGGTTCCTCTACTTAAGCCAGATCGAGAGGGAGTGGACCCAGCGTCCTATAGACCGCTCTCAATGCTCACAGTCGATTACAAGATTCTGAGCAGCATATTGGCCACACGATTGCTTGACCACATGAGCTCACTGGTGCATATCGATCAGGCGGGCTTTATCCCGAAACGCAACACCACGATGAACATCCGACGCTTATTTCGACTCCTGGAGGGCGATCACGCAGATGCTCCCGATCCTATGATTCTCTCGATAGACCTGGAGAAAGCCTTTGACAGCCTGGAATGGAGGTATCTTCACAGGGTCCTTGAGAAATTTGGTTTGGGAGAGGGATTCCTGAGATGGACCACGGTGTTGTACGCCTCGGCGGTGGCTCGGGTGAAATCGGGTCCGTTGATATCCCAGCAATACCCAGTGGAGCGAGGCACGAGACAAGGCTGCTCACTGTCCCCGCTGCTCTTCGCCCTAGCGGTGGAGCCGCTGGCTATCTCGATTCGTACGGGGGCCCACTACAGAGGGCTACAATCTCCAACGGGTTACCAACACATCTCCCTGTATGCTGACGACCTACTGCTTTTCCTTGAAAACGCTGGAACGGCTTTGACCGGAGCAGATACGGTACTCACGACTTTTGGTGAGGTATCGGGACTCCGGGTGAATTGGGCTAAAACCTGCCTATTTCCGCTCCACAGGGGTTGCCCCCAGCCTGATACTCATAGGGAGATTAGATGGGAGCCGGCCTGTTTTAAATACCTGGGGGTGTATGTCTACCACCGCCCTGCTGATATACTAGAGGGTAACATCTCCAGAGCCATCCGGGCGCTCAGGGGTAGCATGTCCTTTTGGTCCACCCTCCCCTTATCGGTGGCAGGGCGCATAGCACTGTTAAAAATGGTGGCGCTGCCCCACCTACTGTACTACTTTCGAACACTCCCGGTATGGATCCCCCGATCCATCTTCCAAAGCCTGGATTCGATGATAGTGTCGTTTTTGTGGGGCTCGGGCCGCCGCAGAGTGGCGCTTAGGACCTTGATGAGGCCGAGAGCGGAGGGGGGATTAGCAGCGCCTGACTTCGAGAAGTACTTCTTGGCGGCCCAACTACAGTTCTACACCCAGGAGGTGGCGCGGGAGTTCCGAGGTCCGGAGGAATCCCGAGGCAATGGCATACCCAGACATGTCTTATCGTTCATTGCGATGCAACAAAAGCTCGAGCTGAGAGGCCTCACTCAGGAGGAAAGTACCATACGTTCGTGCTGGAACCGAGTGTACCGCAAATTGGACAGACCGAGACCTTATGCCCCGGAGATTCCTCTGGGAATGCTCACTGCGTTGCCCCACGGCGGAGATTGGTCCCGGCTGGGGGTCTGGGAGGAAATGGGGGTGCAGACCATAGGCGACCTCTACGAAGAGGGAACACTACTGCCCTTCCAGGAGCTTCGAGATCGCTACGACGTCCCTGGGGGTGACTTTTTGCTCCACGCGGCGATCACGAGGGCACTCCAAGCACACTGGAGGACTGGGCGTGAGGAACCACAGACATCGGTAACCTGCCAGTATACTATGATGTCTGCAGGGACAATCAAGGCAGTGTCGTGCTTGTACTCTAGAATGATCGATGAGGGACTAACCCCCCTAACGGCTCTTAAGACCCGATGGGAAGCGGATTTGGGGAAGGAAATTCCAGAGACCACGTGGCCCCAGCTATTGCAACGGGCATGGAAGGGAACGCGAAGCGCCCGGTTTCAACTGGTCCACTTCTATGTATTGCATTGAGCCTATCTGACCCCGGAGAAGCTGCAGAAATATTTCGGCCTGGAGACGGCAGATTGTCCTAGATGCAGGACAGCCACGGCGGACCTTTTCCACATGCTGTGGTCCTGTCCAAGGGTGACCCCATTTTGGTCAATTGTAGGAGATACACTGACAGAGGTGACTGACAGATCATTGCAGATAGATGCGGCGGCAGGGTTACTACACTGGTTCCCACACACCCCTAAAAACAAACTTACTAGCAAGTTCATCGATTTGGGTTTACTTTTAGCCAAACGAGAAATTACCAGAAACTGGAAGGCGCGAGTTGGTCCAACGGGCGCTAAATGGCGCAATGAACTCCTCAAGTGGGCGGGAAGCGAAAGCACATTGAGATTCCAGCAGGCGGGACGGCGACGAGATGAGCGGGCCTTAGAGGCGGCGCAGGCTTGGGAAACGATAGTGCAGGCCCTGCGCGACATTGACACATTCACCGATTCAGACAGCACTGATGGGGGGCAGCCTGATTCCCAACAAGATGCTATTGCTGGAGAGCCCCCGACATAGACAATCACAGCTAACAGCACACGACATGCAACCTCGAGATAGACTACCGATGACGAGGGGGGAGGTGGGTGGGGGATAGGGGGGGAGGAGCGACGATCACTTCCGTTAAACATTAGAATCCTGTACCATGATGAAGGACACTTTTCTTCCTCTGGGGGGCAAGGCGATAGGAGGGAGGGGGGATATGTTGGGTTGGGGTGTTTGGAAAAGCAGAAGTGATTTATTCTATCACCTATGAAAACCGGTGAGGACAGAGACAAAGCAACAACAGCAGAATGGCACACGCCGCCCGACCTCCGGGTTGTGGGCTGAATGGCCGTGTATAGGCGTAATGTTACTGTAACCAACACGAACCCGGATTACATTTCAGGTGCCAATGTTGTACTCATACGTGTTTCCTGCAATAAAAATATATTAAAAAAAAAAAAAAAGAGATAGAAAATGAAGATTCCAGATGTCTTCACTAGAGGGCTGGATTCAGCAGGGCTAGATTGGGCACAGAATATTTCATAACAGGAAAACGACCAGGTGCTTAGCAATTATTTTGAATCTTCTAAAAGGTCTCTTCAATGCTACTAATTATAGAGAAATCCCAATGTGTAAAATCGCTAATGGTTTATATAAGTATCACAAACTACCAATGCGATAACAAATAAATCTTACCTACTAATTGTGCAGATTGAGTACAAGATTCTGGGTTAACTCTACAACCTAGTTAGCAGTTGCGCAATCTAGAATAAATCACATGACATCTATATCTTGGTTAAATATTCAATCTGCTATCACATGCATTCCTACTATATTGTCACTTGAATGATACCTGATGCCTTATTTGAATATCCTGGATCAGAGGTTGCTAATCTTCATTAACTAAAGGAAGGATTAAAAAACAAAATAAAGAAAAAACAATAGCAAGCAAATAAGTACAGTAGTACAGACACTTAATTGTCCTTATAGAGCAATTATACTTGAAACTGTATTTGTTTCATTATTTAAACTTCACCATTTAGAAAACGCAAGTCTCTGTTTCTTGCTACCAGTTAAGTCCAGGGAATGTGGTTGTCTCTCACTGTAATGTTCATCAACTTGATTCCTTCTCAAGTTAAACCATGCCAAGTTTCTAGCAATGACTTTATTCCTGGAAGAATGCGAGCTGTTTTAACAATTGTTAAAGAAATGAACTCACCAAGGCTTTTATGATGAGGGATGCTTGCAATGCCTTTTGTCCTTTTTCAGGAACTAAGGGACTGTGAAACACAGCAACCGGAAACTGGTGAGGAAGCTGTTGGACTGAAGATCAGCTGGACATCCGAAGCAGTGAAGCGAAGCCTGGAGGAAAAGGGAACAGGACCGGAGGAGCGGAAACAAAGCTGGAGCCAGGTAAGTGTTTGGGGTTGAAGAGGCCAAGCAAAGAGCGTGAATGGGAGCGGTTTAAATACCCTCTCATTCACGTGTGAGCAATTATTTACATACGCGCGTTTCCCGCTTGATGGTTAACGCATGTGAGCCATTCATGCATATTTATGATTCAGGAAGGTTCCTGGAGTCATTATTTGCATGCAAAGCCTCCTTTTAGCATATGCATGAGGCACATGGCTGTTCACAAGTCTTTGCTTTTCATTAAACACGTTCCTCTGCACATTTGGCAGTTTGGGGATTAATACAATGTCCTGAATTTACAGTGTTAATCAGCCAACAATGATACAATGACACATGAATACTTGCTATGTCCATAATTCACTACAGTGTTAATCAGCCAACAAGATACAATGACACCTGATTACTAGGTACAATAGTCAGAGTACAACATATTGTGCATGCCACATTACATGGGAAATGTTATGTAAGGCGGACATGGGAAAGCACAATCACAACAGTAATCTAAAACTAGACATATGAGTTGTCAGGTTTCATGATGGGAAACAAAGGATTGTTCATTGGAAAGGTGCAAATTTCAGTCATTCCTTGGTATTCAAGGTGATCTAAATTGGATTATTTTTTAAAGGAATTATGTGGGAGGTTGAATCCTCATCCCACTGGGCATGATTTTTTTATAATGCTGGAGCTAGAGCAACCGCCCAATCCTGTGCATATGTGTGTTTAAAATTAATTGGAACAAAGGTGGAGAAGGCTGGTAAAATTACAGTTTCTCCCCTAGGGCACTCCCTAATGAATGCTGGCGGCCAATCCTGCTTGGCTAATAGGATGTCATAACCAGATAACTGGTTCTCCCAAAAGAGAATTAACTTTCCGAGGCTTGTCCCCCTCCATTTGGAGAGTTATTTCTTTTAACTTGTGCAGGACGCTTATCCTTCTATCAAGTGTTTCCACTGTGTTGTAATCATTCAAGTCCGCTGTCACCAGAAATTCCATCAGGTTTTGGCGAGCTATTGTTACTTCTGCCGCACTGTCTAGCATCGTCTTAGCCCATTCCCCATTCAGAAGTTGTGTCCTCAGAATTCTGGGCATGTCTGATCTTTAGACCTGCAACTTTCTTCTTTTTAAACAGAGGTTTTGATTTTGTTTTTTCTTCTTTTTTGGAAGTATAGGGCCGCATGCATTAAAGTAAGGAATTGCGATTCCAAATTGAGATTTCTAAGGAATTGCAATTTAGAAATCGAAATTCCTTATGCATGTCGGAATCTCAAAAAAATGTGCGATTCCAACATATTCCTTAATAGCGACTCGCAAATTGCGATTCGCTTTTAAGGAATGCCTTCCCATTCATTCCTATCTATGGGCCTAAAGGCACATAGGTTTATTTAAGGTTTTATTTAAGGTTTTTGTAAAGCGTGTAGAATGGGAAGTAATTTGCAATTTGCGAGTACCAAATAGGTACTTGCAAATTGCGCATGCAATTTGAAGGGTGCAAGGGGGCCAAAAGGCTACCCTGATGCACCCCCAAAAACGGGTAAGTATGCACATGTGGTGCACACACTCGCCCTAAGGGCAAGTGTAAGCACCACAATGCACTTTAAAAAATGAATTTTTTTGCATTTTTCAATAAATTGCAAATTACCATCAACTCGAAGTTGATTGTAATTTGCGTTTCCAAATTGAGAAAGTGCAAATTGCAAATGCATGATGCATAGCATTTAGGGAATCGCAATTTGGGGTTTCCTAACTGTATTCACAATTAAGGGATTAGCAAAAAAATTGCGATTTTCGTATTTGCATATTGCAAAAAAGGTAGATGCATCTGAAAAGGCCATTTTGCAATCACAAATGGACAACTTTTGCGAATCGCACTGTTTGCGATTGCGAAGTGGTTAGATGCATGTGCCCCATAGTCTTGAGCGTGCCCCATAATCTTGAGCGTGTTACTTGTCTCTGGACTTTGTACGCTCTTCTTTATGTTCTGACCGTCCTTCTCTCTTGGAATTCTTCGTCGAGAGGAACGTATATCAGTATCCTGATACCTGTCAGGTTTCCTAATATTGTCCCTATTCCTTTCAGAGGGCTCCTGAGGAGGAGATCTACCTCTGGATTGAGATCTGTTTGCTTTATTATTTTGTTTTTTACTATTGTTATCCACTTCGTTTTAGGAGAAGCAGGGGTCTGCTTGGAACTGTCCTTTTCAGGGCTGCCCGTCAGTTGTGTTTTTAAAATTTTATTTGTAATAATTGGAAATGGCAAATAATCACAAATAGTAGTATGTACACAGTTCAGCCTTATGACCTCAGGTGCATGGTATTTAACAATGAACAATTAGTGAAGCAATCAGTCCAGATATACATTTGTTATTCTTCGACGGTTCCATTTCTACAGATGGTGATATACACAAGTTCCCTCGCTATATTTTCCACCCACCCCATTTTTATCCCACTTCTTGGAACATCCACTAGATTTATACACTTCTTTTTCTGCAATCATACACTTATCCAGTTCTGCAGCCCAAGTCCCTGTCAATGATCTTTCTGCTATTAAAACACGGATTGCTGAACACCGCAGCAATATTCGCTGCCAGAAAGTAAACATGAAAATGTGTTCCCATTTCTTTGTATTGCGCCATTCCCCTGATTAATTAAAATGGGTAGTCCTAGAGACATTCACTAAAATCACCAAGAACGCTCTCTTTCTGAAGGAGCAAAGATGGATACATTTATTATCCTCACACACTCTAGGACTAAATGATGATGTACCTTGGGGTGCTTTGATGGTATGATCCATCACTGTATCTTCTTCTATATAATACTTCTGTATGTGCCTTATATTTTGAGGAATGCGAAAACCACAGTTGATGGACAGAATGCAGAACAATGTCATACATTCACCCCAGTACAGTGATCTGGGCCTAAATCCATCGTTTTTTTGCACTCCACACCACCCCAGTTCAGACATGGCCATATGCAAATCAGTCTGACCCTGTGCCTCATGGGAACAGTTCAGCCCGAACTGCCACGCCATGCCTTCCCTGGACCGGAAACAAGTTCCCGAGGACCGGTTTCTGGCATTCCAACCGTCTTCAGCCCGGCTTGCTTGAATCCAGTGGTGTGGAGAGCATGGGACTCACGTCTGAGCATACCCATCCCACTCGGGGTGACAAATGCGAAAACCACAGTTGATGGACAGAATGCAGAACAATGTCATACATTCACCCCAGTACAGAGATCTGGGCCTAAATCCATCGTTTTTTGCACTCCACACCACCCCAGTTCAGACATGGCCATATGCAAATCAGTCTGACCCTGTGCCTCATGGGAACAGTCCAGCCCGAACTGCCACGCTATGCCTTCCCTGGACCGGAAACAAGCTTCCGAGGACCGGTTTCTGGCATTCCAGCCGTCTTCAGCCCGGCTTGCTTGAATCCAGTGGTGTGGAGAGCATGGGACTCATGTCTGAGCATACCCATCCCACTCGGGGTGACAAATGCGAAAACCACAGTTGATGGATAGAATGCAGAACAATGTCATACATTCACCCCAGTACAGAGATCTGAGCCAAATCTGTCGTTTTTTGCACTCCACACCACCCCAGTTCAGACATGGCCATATGCAAATCAGTCTGACCCTGTGCCTCATGGGAACAGTCCAGCCCGAACTGCCACGCCATGCCTTTGGGTGTCCTCAAATATATACCACTGGATTCAAGCAAGCCGGGCTGAAGGCGGCTGGAATGCCAGGAACCGGTCCTCGGAAGCTTGTTTCCGGTCCAGGGAAGGCAGCTGCGGCGCGATTCCTTCATCTTTCCGGTAAGATTCTTAGGTTGTGTATTTGGAGCACGTTTTTCCTTCTGTAAACTTCTTGTCTCCTCCAATCGTTTACACAATCAATGTGTTCTGTTTTTTAGAAACGATAAATCTATTCAGGTGCCTGTCAAACCTATAGGCCCACCTCTGCGCATGTCTTCCAAATAAGCGTTCGCCACCTCGCTGAAAAGGTACATAATTTAACTGCCTTAGTGCTCAACGGAATCACATCTAAATTTACGCTTGGTCAGTCCCTAATTCGGTTTTATGCCTTACATGTTTTTTTAGACAAACTGGCTAATGAAGTAGCTCGTGAGCTGAGAGCTCCAGAAAACTTCGTGACCTCTGCGCCGGACAAGTAAAAACCGCTTTTTATGTTTATCAGGTATATCACGACCCATAAAGGTTCTTTCCATTTTTCGTATTTAATTGCAGTCCCTGAATGTGGACATTGGCATTTTAGGAAACTCAGATTGGAGACGCTGTGAACCCGTTTTTCATTGGCTCGTTCTTGGATCCGCCGATAGGACCACGGACACTCACTTTGACACTCTGCCCCGGTAAGATATTCGTGGTTTTCCGTGAATCTATTAGACTACAACTGATGCTAGATGGTAAATAGAATGTGTTTTACTTTTAGTAAAGAAAAGAACCGAACCGCCGCTTCATTCGCCTTCACTGTTGCCATTAAGAAACAGCCCCCCCGCGCCTCTTAGAATACAGACCACTCTTGTCGTATACTTCTAGTCTTCATTGACAGGTATAGTAAAAAAAAACCCGGTTACTTTAGCACACGTAACATCTTGCATTTTGAACTAAGTCTAAACCATTTCTTCCATCTTCCCATTTCTATAGAATTCTGGTTCACAACACCTTCAAGTCGCCTCATCGACCAGAAGGGTAAGCTGTGTAGGATGGTGGTGGCATCACTCTTGAGTATTCTGTAGGCACTTTAAGAATAACATTACATACAGATCCCATTTTACACCGTTGAGGATTCGAAACGCGTAGGCCTCTGTCCAAAGAGTTGCTCTAATCACAAATCCAAGTGTTGATAGATACTGCACCTGAGTTTATCTGTACACATTGTTTAAAAAATTTTTTCTTTGTTAAATAATTTGACTGGTATCTAACTAACTGTCCAAAGTGTACTATTTTCTTTGGTTGAAAAGGACTCGTGTATAATACCCAGTTTGATCCATTGAGCAACCCCCTCTTTCTTTTTTTGTCTTTTACATTCCCACACTGGCACATCCGCAATTTCAGGATTGGTCAGGCTTTGTACGAATGTATGCATGTGTATTGAATGACTGTGACATGTCTGATTAGTATAAATGTGTATTTATATCCCCAGGCGAAACACGACAATGAACATCCGCAGGTTGTTCCGCCTGCTGGGAGAACCGCTCGTGGATGCCCCGTGCCCGGTAGTCCTATCGGTAGACTTAGAGAAGGCTTTTGACAGCCTGGAATGGGACTACCTGTGCACTGTGTTACGGAGGTTCGGCCTTGGCGAGGGCTTCATCAGATGGACCACGGTCCTGTATGCCTCTGCATCGGCCAGGGTTCGGGCGGGCCCGCTAATTTCCTCACAATACCCGGTGGAGAGAGGCACGAGGCAGGGTTGTTCGTTATCCCCGCTTCTCTTTGCGCTGGCGGTGGAGCCACTCGCGCTGCACCTCCGATCGGGAGCCCATTATAATGGCTTGTGGACACCTTCAGGCCCACACTACGTTTCGCTGTATGCAGACGACCTGCTGCTCTTCCTTGAGGACCCGATTGCTGCCCTGCATGGAGCTGCGATGGCGCTCACGACGTTTGGGGAGGTCTCGGGCCTCCGGGTGAACTGGGCTAAGACCTGTCTTTTCCCGGTTCGCAAAGGCACCCCTAGCCCTGTTCTCAGTAGAGAGATTAGATGGGAACCTGACTGCTTTAAGTACCTGGGGGTGTACGTTTACCATGAACCATCTGACCTCCTGGATGGGAACATTGCCCGCGGCACCCGAGCACTACGGGGCAGTATGGACTTCTGGGCTACACTACCGCTCTCGGTGGCAGGGCGGATCGCTTTGCTCAAAATGGTGGCGCTTCCCCGGTTGCTGTATTATTTCCGGGCGCTACCGATCTGGGTCCCACCGGCCACGTTTCGACTATTACGATCAATGATAGTCGGATTCCTCTGGGGCTCAGGCCGCCGAAGGGTGGCCCTCAAGACCCTGATGAGGCCGAAAGCCGAGGGTGGGCTTGCGGTGCCGGACTTTGAAAAGTACTACTTAGCGGCGCAGCTCCAGACCTTCACCCAGGAGATCGCCCGGGAATTCCGGGGCCCAGAAGACAGGAGGGGTACGGGTATGGCCAGGCATGTTCTCTCCTTCATAGCGCTGCAACAACGTTTGGCCTTACAGGACTTGTCGCTAGAGGAGAAGACCGTTCGCCTGTGTTGGAACCGAGCTCACGCCCGGGGCCACCTGAGAATACCGTATGCGCCCGAAATACCTTTGGGGATGCTGACGGCCTTGCCCCATGGCGGTGATTGGTCACGGTTGGCAAACTGGGAGGACGCAGGCTTACAGTTGATAGGTGACCTCTACGAGGACGGGGCGCTCTTGCCCTTTCAGGAGCTCATTGATCGCTTCGAGGTTCCTCGCGGCGACTTTCTGTTGCACTCGGCCCTAGCCCGAGCGATCCAGGCGCACTGGAAATGCGGGCAGGAGGAACCCCCTATATCTCCGGTGTGCCAATACGTCATGATGTCAGCGGGTACGGTGAAGGCCGTCACTTGCCTCTACGGTAGACTGATCAATGAGGGGCTGACCCCCCTCACTACTCTGAGAACCCGGTGGGAGGCGGGCATTGGCAGGGAGATCCCGGAGACGACCTGGTCCCAGCTGGTGCGGCGAGCCTGGAAGGGCACACGCCACGCCCGCTTTCAATTGGTCCACTACTACGTACTTCATAGGGCATATCTGACCCCGGCGAAAATCCAACGATATTTTGCTACGAGCTCGGCGGACTGCCCCAGATGCCCGGCGCCGGAGGCAGACCTTCTCCACATGTTGTGGTCCTGCCCGGGATTGTCCTCCTATTGGATGGAAGTGGGGAAGACCCTGGAGGAGGTGACAGGGAGATCCTTATCGATTGATGCGGCAGTGGGACTCCTGCACTGGTTTCCACATACCCCCAAAAACAAGATTACTAGCAAATTCATCGATTTGGGGCTTCTCCTTGCTAAGCGAGAGGTGACCAGGAACTGGAAGGCACGGGCTGGTCCGACAGGGAGCCGGTGGCGCAGCGAACTCTTGAAGTGGGCAGCGGGGGAAAGCACACTGAGATACCAGCTAGCTAGGAGACAGCGTAACGAGAAGGCACAGGAGGCAGCGCTAGAATGGGAAACGTTAGTGCAGGCCCTCAGGGATTATTGCACCCCCAGCGACTCTGAAAGTGAGGAAGCAGCTCGCCCCGAGTCCCGATAGACGATTGCACTTTACAGCTCTGTTGCTTTCCTCATGGGTCCTCTCACAGATCCTAATGCGGTTGTTACCGTGCACTGATGGCGGGGTTGGGGAGGGATTACTTTGGTTTATAGTGTTTTGAGGGTGGGGTTTACTTTCTGGGTTTTGTAGGCTTGTTTGGAAAAGCAGATGACGGACAGTGGATCATCCGGACCAGCTTCACCTTCCTGCTGAGCCCCCATTGAATTTCGCCGCCCGACCGTAGGGTTGTGGGCTGAATGGCTGTGTAAGAGTATATACTGCTGGGGGACGGAGGGTTGCGTTTCATTGATTTTGTCTGAACTATAATGCTGGTCGAATATGTAACGATTTACTGATTCCTGCAATAAAAATATATTTAAAAAAAAAAAATGTGTATTTTTTTGGGGAAAACCTTTATTTGTAGAAAAAGTACACCGCTGTTCAGCCATACATCCCGGAGGCCAGGCAGCATTGAGGTAGCAGGTAAATTCGTGTACAAAACTGTATGCAGAAGCGATCAGGTTTAATTTTCAAATTGTGCGAACTTAGGAATAAATAAACCAAGGAATAAGAAAGCCTCAAAGGCTAAGAAAAGAAGTGTGCGTGAAACAAGAAAGGAAGAGAAAAGAGGAAGAAAGTAGGCTGAGGACGGTTCAGAGACAGTGGACTTGTATAGCGGGGAGAGGTCGAGGGCTACACACCCTAGGCTGCTCACAATACTAACAGCAACAGTGGGTCGTGTGGGGAGTGTCACAACAGGATAACCAGTTTGGAACCACGGGTAAGGGGCACTACCGGGACAGCTGGACATCAGAGTCTATCTCCACAGGGGGTGCACAAATATCACCTCGATACGAGTTCCAAGCTCCCCACACAGACCTCCACATTCTAGGCTTGCCCCTGGCCACGTACACCGTCTTCTCACGCAGCATGCACCAGTCCATGTTGGTTTCCCATAGACTAAGCGAGGGAGGAGCAGGGGCACCCCACTTCTGAGCGATGTCTCGCTTGGCCACCATGTTGCCCAGGATGACCCAGCGGGTCTGGGCCACACTGTAGTCATTCGGGCCCCAAATGTTGAGGAGGCATCGCCGGGCCTCCGCAGGTAGGGCCACACCAGTCACCTCCTTCATCACGTCATGCACACGTGCCCAATACCGAGTGACGTCAGGACATTCCCAGATAATGTGCATGAAGGTCGCAATCATACCACATCCTCTCCGGCACATACCATCCAATGAGAGCCCCATATGTATAAGTCTGGGGCCCGTGACATACACTCTGTGCAGTATCTTCAGCTGGACAAGGCGGAGCCGGGCCGATATGGCCACCTCCCTGGGGGAGGAGACCGCCGACTGCCACTCCTCATCGTCCACCTCTATGCCATCACTCACCCAGAGCTCCCTCAATCGCACCAGCAAATCAGCACGCACATTAATGAGCTTCTTGGATGTTAGGGAGATAGCGCTGTCCGGCATGTGACCGTCCAATACCCGATCTTCCAGGGGCGATGACTCAGGTACCGTCTCCCCCTCCGTAATGTGGGAAGAGAGGGCATGTCTAAGCTGGGCATGTCGGAAGTATTCTGTCGCCCCCAGTTGGAACTCAGACTGCAATGCCTCAAATGACTTGATCCTTCCCCCAGCCACCATGTCCCCAACCTTAGATATACCAATAGTGTCCCATCTGTCAAAGCCCTTGGTATGCCACAGTTTCCCCAATATGTCCGAGTCATACAATGGAGTGGCCATGGTAACCCTTTCTTGCCAGCCCAGTGTTTTAGTGACTGCCCGCCATAAGTGTACCACCGTCTTAGTGGGACCCGTCAGCTTCCGATCCAGAGACCTGGAATAGAGCGCTCTGTAGTAATTCCCGTCACCCATGAGCCACCGATCCATGGCATAGCCCGGGCTGATCGCCGGGCCATAGAGGCCATGGTTGATCGCCGCGAGTTGAGACGCCCAATAGTAGCGCCGTATATCAGGCAAGGCGATGCCCCCATCATAGCCCGGTATGGTCAGCTTGACCAGCGAGATCCGTGGTCTACCATCCCACAACAATGCTCGCTGCAAGGATTCAATCTCCCCAAAGTATTTAGCCGGCACAGGGTCCTGGGTATTCTGTAGTGCATAAAGGAAGCGTGGCAACGCCATCATTTTGAACAGCGCAGCCCTGCCCATCAGGGAGATCGGTAGCTTTTTCCAGCCCTCAATGTCTCGGCGCAACCGTGCCAGTGGCGGAAGCAAGTTATGTGAATATCGGGCTCGGGAGTCCCGCGACACGTAAATGCCCAAGTACCGAAAGCCCTGCTGGGCAATCTGTATTGAGCACCCACGGGGAAGGCGCGGAGTGTCTCCACACAGCGTGTACAGTGAGGACTTGGACCAGTTGATTACCAGGCCCGAGTGGGCACCAAAGGTTCTCAGCAGGTCAAAGACTACTATGAGCGAGCGGCTAGGGGAGGAAAGGTACAGAAGGATATCATCCGCATAGAGCGACACCCGGTCCTCGAATCCTGGTGACCACGTTATCCCGGTGATATCAGGGTGCGTCCTGATCCAAGCCGCCAAAGGCTCAAGTGCCAGGGCGAACAGGAGCGGCGAAAGCGGGCATCCCTGTCTAGTGCCTCTGTGCAACGCAAAGGAGGCCGACAACCGACCATTAACAGCCACGTTAGCCAGCGGGGCAGAGTACAGGAGCTGGACCCAGCCGATGTAAGCGGGTCCAAACCCCAACTTGGCCAGGACTGCCCATAGGTAGTTCCACTCCAACGAGTCGAAGGCCATAGTGGCGTCAAGCGAGGCGAGAACTGTGGGTTCACTAAGCAGGTGAGCCGTGCCATGACCGCGTGAAGCCGTCTCAAGTTGAGCGCCGTATTCCGGTGCGGTATGAAGCCAGACTGGTCCGGGTGAACCAAGTCCGAGATCACTCCCACCAGCCGGTTGGCCAACAATTTGGCCAGAATCTTGGGTTCGGCGTTCAAAAGTGAGATGGGTCGGTACGACCGGCAAAGATCACGTGGCTTCCCCTCCTTATGTATCACCACAATGGTGGCGAGTCGTTGGTCGAGAGGGAGCTCTCCGGCCTCGCGGGCCTCAAGGAACATATTCAGCAAGGGCGCGGCAAGCGCGTCAGCCTTGAGTTTATAAAGCTCAACCGGAATGCCATTGGGCCCCGGCGCCTTGCCGGAGCGCAACGATCGGATCGCCAATGCCACCTCATCGACGGTCAAGTCCCGATCCATGTCATCCCACTCGATATCTGAGAGGCAGGGAAGTGCGATGTCTTCCAGAAGGGAAGCCGAAACCGACTCCGGTAGAGGATTCGCGGAGGTGTAGACTTCCTCAAAGTATTCCGCAAAGGACCCGACTATGGCTGCAGGGTCTGTTAGAGACAGACCGCCCTCACTCACAATCTCCGGGACTACCCAGGACGCGAGCTCCCGTCTGTCCAGCCATGCCAAAAGCTTGCCAGCTTTGTCTCCAGAGTCGTATATCCTGCCCTGTTGTTCCCTGCTCAAGGCCTTTGCCGCGTCAGTGGCAGTTGCCCGGAGTTCAGACTGTTTGAGGGAGAGGGCGTGCAGTAGTTCGGGAGACGGACCCAGTGCTAGCTGAGAATTTAGGTCGGCGAGGTCGGACTCCAGCCGCACCACGGCTTCGTCCCGCCGACGGCGGCCCTCTGCGATCAAAGAGAAGGCCTCACCGCGAAGCACGGTTTTAAAGGCCTCCCAGAGGGAAACGGCGGAGTCAACAGAGCCAGTATTCTCGGCAAAGTACCGTTCTATAGCTTTAGCCAGGAGCGCCCTGGTCTTCGGGTCACGAAAGTACCATGGATTAATGGGAGCCACCCGCGAAGTCGCGGGTATCTGGAAGTCGAAGGAAACCCAAACCGGGGAATGATCCGAAATGCCCCTGGCTAAGAGACGAGCGGTGGAAACAGACTGTGCCTGGGCCGCCGGGGTGAGAACGTAATCTATTCGAGAAAGGCTGCCGTGGGCACCCGATAGGAAGGTGTATTGCCGCTGGGTGGGGTGCAACAAACGCCAGCAATCAACCATCCCCATGGAGCTCAGGAAATCTGGGAGCCAGGACTGAGAAGCACGTAGGTCTCTGGATGGGAAGCGGTCCAAGTCCCCTGAAACTACGGAGTTGAAGTCACCGCCCACGATTAACAATCCCTCGGGGAGACCTAAGATGGCGCCACCCAGATCCCTGAAAGTAGTCTCCTGCAGCCCCGGGGGAACGTAAACCGAAACCAAAACTAACGTGCGGCCCTCCCACTTGCCCACCACAGCCACATATCTGCCCCTCTCATCAACAAGCATAGACTCCACCTCCAACGGGAGGGACATGCGCACCATGATGCCCACCCCTCTAGATCCCGAGGAGAACCCCGAATGTGCCACCATTTTGAACCCACGTCTATTCAAAGCTTTACACGCTTGTCCCACTAGATGGGTCTCCTGCAGGAAAACTACATCTGGCGAACAACGTTTGAGCAGTTGCAACACAATCCCCCTTTTAATGCGGTCCCCTAACCCGTTAACGTTCCAACTCAACAAGTTAAGAGATTTACCCCCCATCATCAAGGACGTACCGCCCCCTCCCCCCCACCCGCAATGGCGCCCACAATGGTATCATAGCAGTCCAATGTATCCTCAGCCAGAACAGAGAATGAAACAAGTAAAGAAGTAGAAAAAACACACCCCAACTACCCCCCACCCTGCACCCCTGCATTAGACTATAAGCCACCCCAACTAGCAGTGTGCCTGTCGCCCCTTAACTAATCTACAAGAAGCCCACAGAGGAGAAAGGAGGCATCCTATCCCCCCCGTTACCCCCCATATTACTGACAAAAGATTCAAACCGATAGCAGCAATGTCTTAAGTCGATGCCCTTCGCGGCAACCCCGCTCTCAGAGAGTCAATTGACTGGACAATCATTCCTGTGCTTCCGCGCCTCCGGTGGTCTCCTCCGTCTGGTCAGTCGGTTCATGTCGTTCTTGGGGCAGGGTATCAAGCCAGTGCCCTGCCTCGTCCGGGAAGTCGAAGAACAAAGTCCGGTGGTTATGTTCGATGCGGAGTTTGGCCGGATAAAGCATAGAGTAACGCAGGCCCAAATCTCTTAATCTTCTTTTCACCCCAGCAAAGCTCTGGCGTCTTTTCTGTACTGCCTGAGTGAAGTCCGGGAAGAAGTTCACATCCGAATTCTGGAAGCGCAGTGGGCCCGCGGTCCTCGATGCCTGCAGGATAGCGTCTCTGTCCCTATAATTGAAAAGTCTTGCGATGATAGGGCGAGGGGAAGCGCCCGACTTCGGCGGCCCACCCGGTACCCTGTGGGCCCTTTCCACCGAGAAGAACTTACTCAAGCCCCCCGGCGCCAAGTTCTTAACCACCAGGTCCTCGACAAAGAGTTCAGTTGAATCCTCCTCGGCCTTCTCCGGTACCCCGGTGATGCGGACGTTTTGGCGCCGCGCACGGCCTTCAAACTCATCCAGTCGGCGCGTCAGCAGCCCATTCGCCATCTTCAGGTTTCGCACCTCCGTCTGGATGTCGGACACATCAGTGACCAGGCTCGATGTCTTGAGATCCAGCGATTTCACCCGGTCATTAGTTTTCCCGAGGTCGGTCCTGATGAGGTTTAACTCGATCTTCAGAGAGTCAACCTTGCTGGACAGTTCCTCGCGGAGAGTGTGCATCTCCGTCTTCACCCCCGTTATCGCACCCATAACATCCCGAAGCGTTATTTCGGAGTCGTCCGGGGATTCATCCCTTCTCGGGTCTTTAGTGCGGCCCGCCAGTCCCGGTGATCCCTTAGACTGGGAAAATCGCTCCGGAATGGTGGATTGGGACTGGGTCGGTTTTCTGCTGACTCGCGGAGCCTTGCCTTTGTCCAAATCTCCTCTGCCCGCCATGTTGGCACGCCCGGGTTGGGTGGTCAAAAGGGGCGAAGATGCGCACTGGAGACTCCAAGGTCCGTAACTGGGGCCGTGTAGCAGTAGTATTCAGACACCAGAGGCATTCACCGGGGAGACAAAGCACAGGCAGGGAGGCACCGTATGAGGACACCGCTGTACCCCTCAGCGTTCGCCAACGACACGGGCGGAGTCTCCGGGGTCCGTCGAGCTAAGTCCGGTAATGTCGGATTTTCATTCCGAAAGCGGGTGCCGCCTCAGGACCGGCTCAGCAATCGATTCCCACGGGCGTGGGACAGGATGGATAACAGGATTATTGCGGAGGATCGGGAGGTCTTCGGAGCTCCGAGCTCACGCGGCCATCTTGGTCGCCGGCGAAGCTCCTCCCCCAAAAAAAAAATAAAAAAAAAATGTGTATTTATATCCTTTCTAAAAGTCTTGTGTTTAATATTTTTGTGTCTTAAATGTACATAATATGTCAAGAATTTATATAGTGTATTCTTTCTAAAAACATACGATTAAACTGCTTTTAAATAGCAAAATCTCTGGTGGAAATGAGAGTTCTTCCGTTTGAGCAAAATTAGTGTTTGATCAATTGGACCAGTTCAGGCATTTTCCCTTTTGTTTTATACACACAGAAGGTTGTCAGGTAGGTCCCCTGTTGATGGATGTGGGCTTCACATGTGACTCTGCCGGCTTGCTCGTCCGCTCTTTGCATGTTCTGAATTTTGAATGTGCAATTGTGTATGCTGCCTAAAAACCGTGCTTACAAGTCTAGTTAATTACCTATAATAAGGTTTAAACTGATATCAAAGCATTGTTGGCAATGCATACACTAGCCGATTAAAATGATAACATTTGTGGTAAGATGTTCAGACATTTTGTTTCAGTAATAAAGCGCACAAGTGAAGGCACAGTCCCATTATAATTTAGCATCATTATTATAAGTAAATGTAAATGGCAGCATTTGTAAAGCGCACAGCTACCTCTGACGGAGGTGTCGCGGCGCTGGGGGCCCTCGCGAAGATTAAGCAAGCTGTTGCCCAGAGTCACATGGTGCTGGGCTAACTTGCCGCCAGAACCGGGGATCGAACCATGAACCCTGCGCCACACCTCTTGCCAGATATTGTCCACTGAATACACTGCTAACAGGTACTCACGGTGCCTCTTTAAATATTAACATCAGTGACAACTTTAGCTAGTGACCAATTAAAGTTGGAGGACCATTGTAATATACGTCTGAGGAATGTCTCTTGAAAACTTAGCATCACTGTAGGCAAATGCAAACTCTGCCCCATTATATATCAGCATTGTTGAAAGGTGCAGGGAAAGGCCATTTCCGAGAAGCTCTGATACCCCTGTTTATGGAAAGCGCGGGCTTTAGGAAGCATACACAATTGTAAGCCCTCAAAGAAGTCAAGCACACAGAGACAAAAAGGATGGTGTCTGCTAAATCTATATAATCTAGAGGGAGTGGCATGCAAACTGAGCAATTGCTAGTGGCCAAGATTAAGTCAAGCATTCCATCCATCACCTTGCTGTTTGTGCACTTGCTAAATCTATATAAACAGCAGCTGCTGAAGTCTACTTTTATGTCCTTTGCCCCAACATCTTCTGCATTTTACCCAACAAACGATGTCTGCTGCCAATTATTGGTTTCAAGTTAAAGTTTTCATCTAGAAAGCAGAACATGTCTCACATTGTCATTATTTACTCACCAATTTCATGTTGTCTCCTGATTTACAGTTGCATTTTTCCAATACCATTTCTCCCATGTGAATTATGGCCATCCAGGGTCCAGTCTGTTCATATTGTCAGTTCAGTAAATCTTTATTTCGAAGAATAAAAATTCCTCATAAAAATACATTACATAATAAAATTTCATTATATATCATTTCTGAACTTTTAGTAAATTAAAACTGTAGAAAAGAGAGGGTACAATTCATAAGGAGAGTCTGATTATTTACAAAGATAAATTAATTTGTCGTGTTCCTCAATCTTACGACTACTTTTAAAAAGCTTAAAATGGCACATAAAGTATGGGTATCACTAGCTTTCTCTAGGAAAAACAGTGCAGGTCTGCTCTTGTGTGGCGAAATTTCTGTTTCTTAAAAATGTCAATCAAGAACAGACGCCTAGGATTTCTATAAAATGAACATAAAAGTACAAAATGAAGGGTGTCCTGCGGAGACCTATTGTCGCAGCCGCAGGCACCCTTCTGCTCAATTGTTACAGTAAAACCAGCAGGATAAGCTAAGATGTTAGGTAACAAATTGAGCCTAAAACAGCACATTAAAAATCGGTCATTTTGGCTGTACATCAGAAACAGATATGGTTCCATTCCCGCCCCATTTCTTACAAGGCCATGATCTGCTATTGATTTCTTTACAGGGCCGAGACCACTTCTAACAGATTCAAATTTTTCTAGGAGCAATTTTTTCACCCTTAGTTTACAACTGTTTGAAATCGAAGACGGGTCATTAAAAAGTTGGCACCGGTCTATATTCACTAAAGAATCTTTCACATATTTTAGCCAAGGAATTTGTAGCCCCTTATCTCTTTGCAAGCAGTCTAACACAATTTCTCTGCTCAAGGATGCCTCCGGGTTGGTCCAAATTCTAATCCATGCTATGATTGGCCTCAGCTTAACGTAGTCTGAGATGTATGGCATCCCCAATTCGGCATGGGCAATTTCGGGAGAGGAGGTATGTGGGATTTTCAGGATTCTGCGGAAAAAATTATCTTTCTGTAGTTGCAGTTGCTTGCAGTCCCTGAAACCCCATACCTCCGCACCATACAAGGCCTTTGCTGTGCTAATTGAGCCATATAATCCCATTATTTGTTCTGGACACAATCGCCCCAGCCTTCGGGCAAAGCCTAATATGGCACCATTCGAAGAGACTAACTTGGTACAATGTTCCTCGCGGAGTTGGTTAAATTGAATGTCACCATCAAATAGGAGACCCAGGTAGGGAAAAGTCTTTACTTTACCCAAGGTATGTGATCCTATCTTAAACACACACTTATTGGCGGGTTTTCATATTGTCAAAATTTGCATGGTCATCAAACCTACCCTTCCTTACAAGCACTACCTCTGTTGCGAAGTGTCTGTGCTTTTAATAGTTTAGAAAGAAGAAAGAAGTAATGGGAGACAGGAACAGAAAGCAAAAGGCAAAGGGGAGATAAGATAAGAAAGGGAGATGAGGAGAGATGCAAAGAGAGGGGGAAGGTATCCAGAGAAAGAGAAAGAATAGAGGAAGAGCAGCCGCGCCTCAAACAGAGAAGGAATGATGGTGAAAGGATTAAAAATCATTGGGAATGAGGATAGCAAGTGAGAGGAGCAATGGAACCGATACCAGGGGAGAGAAGGAAAAGTTGGAGGTAAAATAAGAGCATGATGGTAAGAATGACAGAGAAGAAGAACGAAGAATTGAGAGAAGACACCATAGAGGTGTTGTGGTTAGGGAAGGAGGCGAGGATTCGGAAAATGGATGAGAGAGCGAAAGAGGAAAGATCGGAAAAGGAGATGGGGATAATAGTATATGATGAAGCAGGCAGGGTATGAGGCACCATTTTGCACATTTTTTCCGCAAGTTTCTTTGGTGAGAACTCTCCCTAAGCTCCCATTGTAGTTGTTGAGGTAGACCACAGTGGTGACTCAGAGCAGTAGGGTGGCTGGTATGACATCACTTGCCAGAGCTGCTTTTGGTTCTCAGTCCAGCCTTCACTGGCCGCAGAGGTGCAACATTCAGTGCCAAGAACACATGTTAGTGAGCATGACAGATTGACGGTTAGTGAGTAAGAGTAAGAGTGACTGCAGGTGAGTGAGCGTGGGTGTGTGAGAATGTATTAGCAAGAATGCATGTGAGTGAGTGTTAGAGATTGTGACTGAGAATTAGAGAGTGATAGTGAGTTAGTGTAATCTCAAGTGAGAATGAGGGAATTGGTGAGAGAGAATAAGTGAGAGATAGTTAGAATGAGGGATTGAGCGTAAGAGAGTCTGAGTGTGAGTATGAATGAATGAAAGTAAGAATGGGTGAGCGTGAGTGCAAACGAATGAAAGTAAGAGTGCAGAAAAATGAGAATTAATGAGTGCAAATGAGAGAGAGCAAGTGTCGATGAGTGAGAAGGTGAGTGAATGAATGCAAATAAGAGACTGGGAATATTGTGTTATGATTGTGAGTCTTGGATTTGCCCAGACGTACTCAAGAAATCCTTGGCTCAGGGAGGTATCCATGGTAAAACACTTGTACAGGTGAACTGAAAGCAATTGTGATCTATACAGACGCCTTTGATAAATAATATTGGCATAATTGGTCCATGGCCAAATACTGGTGCGGGCATACTAGAAATAATTCTCGCCACAAACCGGAAAATAGTTTATCATCAAAGCTCTGGTTTGATTCCCCCTGTTACAAATCCAGAAAAGCACTCATCAAAGCCCAAATCCTAGCAATCCTGCACAAATAAGATCACTACGCAACGACTATAAGTCAATTAGAAGGAAAAGAGAGAGGGATATGAGGGAGAAGGTCTGGGAAGGCCTCGAGCAGGCGACTAGGACAGGCAATAGCAGAGATTTTTAGAAAGTGATAAACACTCCCTATTTCAAAAATACTAAGGATCCGACACTGGACTCATATGTAGGTGAAGAAGCATGGGTGGCACACTGCGAATTTAGATTCACCTCAAACACTGCTCCTGTGGTGCCCTCTAGTGACACATCCTAAATTGCAGGGTTCTTTTTCACTCTCAGAAGTCAGGAGAGGGTTGGCGGCCTGTGTTGCTGGGAAAGCCCCAGGACCTCATGGGGTGCTGTTGGAAATGGCCCTTTTTGCAGGGTTATCCCCAAACGTTTTGCTTTTTCTTTATATTTTTCCCTGACCTGTTTGTGTTGCTTTTAGGACTCTGGGCACTTCACCACTGCTAATCAATGCTAAAGTGCGTATGCTCTCTGTGTAAATTGTTTTATGGATTGGTGTATTTGATTTACTTCTTAGTCCCTAGTAAAGTGCACTGGGTGTGCCAGGGCCTGTGAATCAAAAGCTACTTGCGGACCTGCAGCACTGATTGTGCCACCCACTTGAGTAGCCCTAAAAAGGTACCTTAGTCCTGCCATTGCAGAGTCTGCACGCAGTTTGTAACTGCCATGCTGACTTGGCCAGTGCACACACTTGCCAGTCCCTAACCTTCCCTTTTCTTACATGTCAGGCCCGCTAAGGTAGGCCCACAGTACCCCTGTGGGCAGTCTGCAGTGTTTGTGAAAGGTAGGACGTGGCCTGGTGTGTGTGGCATGTCCTGATAGTGAATTACAGCCCATTTTGTTTTTCACTATTGCAAGGCTACCGGTTCCCCCTAGGAGAGAATGGGAGGTTTGTTTATAACATCTTATGACATAACTGGCCCAGGGAATTAGGTAAGAAAATGAAGTTTTGTGTGCCTGAACTCAGAATCTAACGATCCATCTTTTAGTGAAGGTGATTTTTATGTTCTGTGTTTGAAAATACCACTTTTAGGAAGTAGGTATTTTCTTTCTCAGTCATCCTGTGTGTCTCTGCTGGAATGTGGATTGTCTGTCTGGGTTTTAGATGACAGAAAGCTGGGGAGCAGGAGGGGCTTCAGAAAGTCTAAGTAGGTCAGGAAAGGGCTGAATAGACCTCGGCTGCGATGGGGGAAGGAGGAGGAGATTTCCTTGCACCTCAAAGAGCCTGGTGCTGTCTGCACCTCCTGCCAGGAATTCACACTGGAGAAGGTAAAACTGGTTCTGGCCGGGCACAGGCCCTCTCTGCCTAAGAGATCAAAGGATTTTTGGACATAAATACAGGGGCCCAGACCCCTGAACTTTGGAACTCATCTGGATCAAGAAGACTGCCAAGAAGAAGAGCCGGAGAAACTGTGAAACGGAACAACTTCTTTGCTGGGTTGACCTGCAGTGGCTGCTTCTGTCTTGGGCAGTGAAAGGCCTGGGCTGGACTTTCTGCAACCTAAAGTGTGAGTCTCTCCAAGGGCTTGAGGTTGAGCTTGCCCCCTGTTCACGAAGTCCCAGGAACAACAAAGACTTTAAGCTCTTCTGCCCGCAGTACTGGGGACTGTTTGTTTTATGCTGGAAACAGAGGAAAAGCAACTAGACAACATCTACGATGCTGCTGCCGACTCCGTGTCCTGAAGGCAACGCAACCTTGGTCTCACTGACGACGCCTGTTGTCGCCCCCATCGCCCACAGTGACCTTTGGGCACCGCCCTCCGCACCTTCTCGCTTCACGCAGAAGCTTTGGCACCGCAGAGAGACCCACCGCACCGTGACCTTGGTTTCAACGACGACGACTGTTGACGCCGCCAGCAAGCCGCTACTCGCACCATGATCTGTGGGCACCGCACTCCGCACCACCCCGCTTCATGCTGAAGCTTGGGCACTGCAGAGATCAACGCCGCAATGCGACCTTGGTCTCACCAATGACCCCGCCACCGAGCCGCTGTTTAAACCGCGACCTATGGGCACCACACTCCGCACCGCCTTGCTTCACGAGGACGCCTTGGCCTCCTGGAGGGCACCGCTCCATGCCAAAATTGATGCCGCTGCTTGCACCGTGGTTTGAGAGCACCGCTCGTAAGTCACACAACGCACCGCCCTCATCCAGCACCGCAGCCTTGGCCTACAGACGCCGGCACCATCAGCTCCCGTTCATCAGCCGACGACAGCATTTCAGCAACGAAGATGCCACTGCTTGCACCGTGACCTGCTAGCACTGTGACGAGCACTGCCTCCGTTTCACACAGCGACCCTGGTCTCACCGCCGCCGCCATCCGATGCCGCCATTGAGCTGCTGCTCGCGCCATGACCTGGGGGCACCGCACAGCACACTTCGCCCCACAGCACCCGACGCCTGCCGGCACCAGTGCTCTTGATTCCAACACAGAAAGGAGTTCGACTTGCAACGCGAGTGATTTCAAGGGCCTCAACGCCCTGCATTTCTCACAGGTACTGTGTGCGAGTCTTCTCTACACCGTAGCTGGCCCGCGACCAGCCAGAACTGTTGAATTTCGTTGTTCACAACACCGTGATAGCCCCGGACGGTGCTATCGACTTCAAGGAACTGTGTTTGAAACTTATTTTGATAACTGAAGATTTTTAAGTATAGTACTGTCGTTTTTTATCGTAATTGGTCTTGTCTTAAAGTATATAAAAATATTGGCTATTGTTCTAAACTGGTGTCCTTGTGTAGTGCGTACACTGCAATGCTGTGGGTTATTGTATTGTATTGTATTGTATTGTATTTATTATTTGTAACGCGCAACTGTCACCCTACGGGTATCCTGGCGCCCAAACAAGAAGTAATCAGATGGTAATCAGATGGTAAACAATACACTAGCTGTCATGACATATAGACCAGCCGCCAGAGCTATTAAATAGAGTCAAGGGGATTATACTTTGGCGAACAGCCAGGTTTTTAGGCTCTTTCTGAAACCCAGTAGGGTGTCTATTTGTCTGATGTTCAGGGGAAGCTCATTCCACAGCCTAGAGGCAGAGGTACAGAACGCTCTGCCTCCCATCCTCGATCTCCTGATCCTGGTAGTAGCTGCCAGACTCTGGCTAGCAGAGCACAGGGACCTGGAAGGGCTATACCAGGAGAGCCTTTCCTGTAGAGGGATAGGTCCTGTGTTGTGCAGGGCTCTGTACACGATACACAGGGATTTGAAAGCAACTCTACTCCCGATTGGCAACCAGTGTAGATCTCTTAGCGCCGACGTAGTGGAAGAACTGCGAGGTCTTTTAAGTGCCAGCTTGGCCGCTATAGACTGGACCCTCTGGAGCCCCTGTAGGATATATAGGGGGGCCCCTAGATATAGAGAGTTACAATAGTCCAGTCTGGCCAGAATCACACTCCTAACTACTAGTGGTCTGGATTCATCAGGCAGAAGGGGCAAAATCTGTCTGAGTGCCTTCAACAATCCATAACAGACACTGATGGTTTTATTGGTCTGAGAGGTCATTTGGAGATCCGCATCAAACAGTACCCCTAGATTGCGCACGGTCTGAGCTGGGATGCAAGGTTCTGCTCCCGGCGTGAGCCTGATCTCATGGGAAGGTTGTTGACTCAGCTTGGCTGACGAGCAGTAGACAACCTCTGTCTTCCCCTCATTAAATTGAAGGGAGTTTATTGTCAACCACCTGGACTCCTTGTTCATGCAGTTCTGGAAGGTCTCCATGGTCACCGCCTGTCTTCCTTCTAAGGAGAACACCAGTTGTGTGTCATCGGCGTAGTTTATCAGATCTATACCGAAGGATTTGATCATGGGGATCAAGGGCTGCAGATAAAGATTAAAAAGAATAGGGCTGATCGAGGAGCCCTGAGGTACTCCATGACTGACCAGGGACTTAGGAGATGAGAAGGGTGCTAGGGTTACCACCTGTTGTCTACCTGTCATGTAGGATTGTATTCGAAGGATGTCCAGCATGGTTGCCAATGCAGTTTCTGTTCCGTGTCCTGGGCGGAAGCCAAATTGGTCCTTATCCAAAAGGCAGTTGTCTTCCAGATAACCTGACAAGGATCTACTGACCACCTTCTCCAAGATTTTTATCGGGTAGGGCAGGAAAAATATGGGCCTAAAATGCGCCGGAATAGTAGGGTCCAGCGAAGGCTTCTTAAGCAGGGGGGTAACCACTGCCTGTTTCCATGCTTCCGGCACTATGCCTTCTTCAAGAGATTGGCGACAGATCTGATGCATCCAGGGGAACAACTCTGGTCCATATTCTTTCCAGATCCTGTGTGGAAGGGGATCTAGAGGGGATCCAGATGATACATTCTGGGCCAGTCTAAAAAAGAGCTCTTCTGTAAGAGGGGTGAAGTTTTCCAGTGATGACAATATTGGTAGGGGTTCCTCTTCTTCTGTCTGTGCCTCTGGATCTTTGCAGCTGTCCCTTTCCTCCTTCAGCCCCCCCACAATTTTAGCAATCTTTTCCTCAAAATAGATCGCAATTTTATCACAAAGTTCTTGTGTAGCAACCACCTTATTACTCGTACAGGTGGGATGTGAGAGATCCCTTATTATGTTAAAAAGGGTTTTAGTACTGTTAGGGGACTGAAGAATAGTAGTGGCATAGAAGAGTGCCTTAGCTTTGGCGATGGCTCCTTTATATTTAGCCTCTTCCACTTTCAGCTGTTTTTTATACAACTCTGAATAGTATCTACGCCATTTCTTTTCTGCCTGTCGGCGTGCATTGCATAGGGATTTCAGCTCCTCATTAAACCAGGGGGCGGATGGTTTCTTCTTAATCTTTATAATTTTCAGAGGGGAAAGTCTATCCAGGGTCTTTATGATGTAATTGCAGTATTTTTGATAGTTCAGGTCTACCGATTCCTCTGGATCATAGGAGACATTGCTCATAAAAATAGGCTTTGTTTTGTCCTTCGGTAATTTAGACCAGTTCCGTCCCTTCCTATAGGTTACCGGTCGCTCACTTCTGTTCCCCTCAGTAGATAAGGAGATCTCGAAGTGGATTAGGGAGTGGTCGGTCCAGTGCTGAGGTAGGATATCAACCATCCTTGTCTCAGTCTTGTTAGCGAAGACCATATCTAGGATATGTCCCCCTGAATGGGTTGGTTTCTGTACCAATTGATCCAGACCCCAGTTTCCACAGTTGTCCTTCAGATCCCTCAGGTGACTCCCCAAGGACCCGTTATGTGAAAATTCTTTACACTCTGCCTCTAAGATAAGCCTGGCTGCTCGTGCCAAGCTACCAAGGGGGTGAGCATCGGTTATTTTAGAAGTGTAGCTCCCTTATCCTGACTAGAGTGGTGGTTCTTGCCTGGCTTTGGCCCACGGCCTAGCCTACCAAAAATCCTGTTTATAGCAGGTGCCGATAGATCTTTTTCAGGAAAACCAAGATTTGTGGGCACCGCTACTAACAAAGGTTTTTAACAGCATAGTTAGAGATGGGCCTCCACCTTCCTGGAAGCATAGTGTAATTGTTCTGGTATACAAAAAAGAAGACTGGGGAAGCCCAAAGAACTTACAGCCAGATTCATCAAGCGAAATGCGCTCGCAAAAGGGCCAGATTCTGAGAATCTGGCCCTTTGCAAGTGCAATTTTTGCATTTGGGATTCATCATCCCAAATGCAAAAATCGCTAATAAAGAATTCGCAAATTTGCGAGGATTAGCATTTAATGATCCCCTATTAGAGATTCCTTAAATGCTATTCATGAAACATTTAAAAATTGCGAATTCGCAATTTAGGACCGGTATTTACCACGAAGTAAAACCTCGTGGTAAATAGCGAAAATTTAGAAAAATGCATTTTTCTAAGTTGCATGTTACACACACACATGTCCTTTGGACATGTGTGTGCACAACATCAGTGTAAATTCACATTTCAGGGGTGCTACAGGGTGTCCTTTGGACACCCCTGCACTCTTGAAATCGCAATTTCATTTTGCGAATCGCTATTTGCGATTAGCAAATTGCGAGTGTCTTCCCATTCAATCCTATGGGCTTCTAGGCCCATAGGAATGAATGGGGAGATATTCCTTAATTGCGACTCGCAATTTGCGAGTCGCAATTAAGGAATAATTAGAAATCGCTATTTCTTGAGTGATTTCTTGATGAATAGCTTTTTGCTATACCTTAATAGCGAATCTGTCAATTTCGCTATTAAGGAATCGCAAACTGTGTTCTTCATGAATCTAGCTGTATAAGCCCATCTCCTTATTGGACACAACTGTCAAACTTATGGGTTGGCTCCTTTTATTCAGACTAGAAGAGTAGACCCAAGAAACATCTTAATGCAGGAGCAGTATGGCTTCCAGAGGGGAAAAGCCACTAGAGACCAATGTCTAAACCAATCAATATGTACAGACAAATATACCAGAGCGAAAGACAGGAAAATCTACCTGGCTTTTATAGACTTGTCAGCTGCATTGGACTGCGCGAGCCATCAGAAACTTTGGTATTTAATGGAGGAGATGGGGATTGATCCACTTATAATTAGCTTCATCCGCCAATTAAATGTAAATGCCACTGCATGTGTCCGTTATGGCAAAAATGGGGAATGAACCCGCCCCTTTAAGATCGCTAGGGGAGTTAGGCAGGGATGTGTCCTCGCTCCATTTCTTTTTTCCAGCTGTTCAAACGGGCTCATCCCCGGACATGCCCGTTGTTAGAATCGGGGATCTCTGGTTGTCACAGGTATGTACTTGCGACAAGCAGGGACCCTCTCCTCTAAGTCAGGGCAAAGGATTACTCCCAGAAATAACCCCTGCTCACCCTCTAGGCAGTGTGGCGCAAGCAGTCAAGGCTAATCTCTAGAGTACATGTGGTTAAGCATTTGCAATATCACACACCATAAGTACCAACCCACTACACAGAGACACAAGACTGTTGATCTGTAAAAATATATGTCTTTATATAAACTTTCAAGGAGCTTCAAACACAGTCTTCAATGCTTTACAGATGGTTCCAGTTACTTTCGGTATGCCACAGTCCTTAATATGCAATGTTCTGTCTTACAAAGGGTTAAACACCTCCACAAACCCCTTCTCTGATGTGCATGTACTCTCTTTAGGGGCCAGGTACTGTACTTTCAAAAGCCTGGGCCCTCGGGAACGCTCCTGTGCGCTCCGTATGATTACCGGCAAAGGCCCTACTAACTCTCACGCATCCCGCGTGAGACGCGTACACCGTCAGCAATGTTAAACAGTGGTACGAGCCGTACCAGACTTGTGCGGCTCGTACTTCGGTACGATTTCAGCGTACTGGGCAAATTTAACAGTGAACGTGGTGCGAGTCGGTGGGTGCCAGCGCACTTCGCTAGCGCACAGTTCGAGGCGCTCTGGGGACAGTACCTTGATTTTTGTAGGGGGGTTCATGGCGGACAGATGCAGGGCCAACCTCCTCACGTTGTGATGTCTTCATGGGCGGCAACTCCGGCTCCAGGCTCTTGTAGATGTGGCGTAGTTGACGGTATGTTGTAAAGGGGGCAGGCGAACACGCAGCGTACGCTTCTACCCTGGAGGGGGAGCGGCTGCAGGCGGTGCGGGCGGCGGTACGGTCAACAGGATGCGACGTTCCAGCCGCTCTACGACCTAAACAGCTGCGGGGTACGTTTCTCAGTGCACGGGTCAAAGGGAGCACAATCCAAAGCAGAGTCCGTCGTTACAGTGCAGCCTACGACGCGGAGATCAGTGGGATGCGATGTTCAGACTGGACAGGTCCCTCTTCACAATGCAAGCTACGGCTCGGAACGGGTGCAGTCACGGTGCTTGTACCAGCGGAGGGCCGGTCTTGGCTTTGCGGCTGGCGACGCGATCAGGCCACAGTTGCGGTGCTCAGAGGGCACGGGGCACAGATTGGTAGGGAGCGCGGCGAGGGTGCACAACACTCTCAGCTCTCCTTTACTCAATTCAGGGGGCAAGGTCACCAGCAAGCCCTCGGAGATTTGTTCACAGCAGAGGCAAAAGTTGAAATAAAAAGTCTTTCTCAGTCTTCTGTCCTTCATGCACCAAGGCACCCACCACAGGCCAGTCTCTCAGGATTAGAGACAGTACTCCTCCATGCAGCTTTCCCAGGTCCTTCTTTTCGGGCAGAGTTTCTTCTTGGCGTAAACAGGATCTAGTTTCTTGGGAGCAGGGCTCCTACTTTTATAGGACATTTCTTTTGCTCTTGCAGACCAGGGGGGCCTTTGCCTAATCCAGTCAGTCTCTGAGCACTTTGATTTCCAGGCTCTGGATTCTTCTTTCAGAGTGTGGGGCAGGGACAGCAGACGCTCCGCAGGAGGAGGAACCGGCATTGTGATGACAAGTACAACCAGGAGCACTCTGTTGACAGTCTTCCCTCTTCCTGGACCAGGTACAGGGCAGAGTCATCAGTCTCTCCCCAGGGGGCAGAGCCAGCATTGTGGTGGCAGAGCACAGCCCTATTCAGAGTCAAAGGGCACTCCCACCACCCACTCTGGTGTAATTCCTCTATTCACCACCTGTCATCCCCAGCCCTGTCACTCACACACCCAGACAGCAGATACACATCCTGGCAGAGGCGGGCTGAAATAGTCAGGCAAGCAAATTCTAACTTTCTAAAAGTAGCATTTGCAAACACAGGATATTAAAATAAACATTACTAAAAGAAGTATTTTATTATTCGGAGTTCAGGCATACGAAACTTGACTTTTTACCATGTTCCCTGAGCCTGCTGGGATTATATAGTGTAATAATTCCAGCAGCCCATTCTGGCCTATGAGAACAGGTAGCCTTACAATAGTGAAAAACGAAAATGGCTGTAATTCACTATTAGGACATGCCACACTCACCAGGGCTTGTCCTACCTTATGCTTACAATGCACTCTGCCCTTGGGCCTACCATAGGGGTGACTCACAGGAAGTAAAGGGAAGGTTTAGGGGCTGGCAAGTGTGTGCACTTGCCCAGCCAGCATGACAGTACCAGACTGCACACAGGTTCTGCAGTGGCAGACTTTAGACATATTTAAAAAGGCTGCTTCTGTGGGTGGTGCAACCAGCGCTGCAGGCCCACTAGCAGTATGGTATTTACAAGCCCTGGCACTCCTGGTGCACTTTACTGGGGACTGACAGTAAATGCAATGAGCCAATCATGGAAATCAATTACAGATACACTTTACATTGGGAGCACTTGCACTGCGGCACGGATTGCCGTGGCGCAGTGCCCTGAGCAGCGAACACCAGTGAAATATCTGAGGCACATCAGCAAAAAGTGGAAAGGAGACTCACGCCATGGTGCCAGGTCTAACACGTGTCCCCTTCAGCTGAAAAGTGGGGAGAACTACCCTACCCCAGGGAGTTCCTCGTCACTAAGGTTGAAAAACCTGGATAGACCGTCAGCATTGGCGTGATCTATGCCAGGGCAATGTTCCACCGTGAAGTCCATACCTGTAGGGAGATGGACCACCTCAACAGCTTTGGGTTCTCACCCTTCATTTGTATCAACCATCTGAGGGGCCTGTGGTCTGTCTGAACCCGTGAGACCCAAACAGGTAGGGTCTTAGCTTCTTTAATTCCCAGACCACAGCAAATGCTTCTCGCTCAATTGCATTCCACCTCTGTTCCTGTGGAAATAACCTCCTACTGATGAAGGCTACAGGTTGGTCCCAGCCCTCCTCAGTGATCTGTGAGAGAACAGCCCCTATACCATGCTCTGAAGCGTCTATTTGCACTAGGAACTCTTTGGAGAAGTCAGGAGCCAGGAGCACGGGTGCCGTGCACATGGGAGTCTTCTGGGTGTCAAAAGCTTTCTGACAGGTGTCAGTCCAGATCACTTTCCTGGGCTGCTTCTTTGAAGTCAGCTCTGTCAAGGGGCCAACAATGGTGCCATATCCCTTGCCAAACCTCCTGTAGGCCCTCACCTCTGTCTGGGTCTTTGGGGGTTCCCAAGCCAGGATGGTTTGAATCTTGGGTTGGAGGGGCGCCACATGGCCGCTCCCCACTTGGTGTCCCAAGTACACCACGGAACCCTGCCCGATCTGACACTTGCTTGCCTTGGTCGTGAGGCCTGCCTTGTGCAGTGCCATCAACACTTCCCAGAGGTGGCGCAGGTGTTCTGTCCAGGTGACACTGAACACTGCAATGTCATCCAGGTAGGCGGCACTGAACTCATCCAGCCCAACCAACACCTGGTTGACCAACCTCTGAAAGGTGGCAGGGGTATTCTTCATCCCAAATGGCATAACCCAGAATTGGAAATGCCCATCTGGTGTGGAGAATGCTGACCTCTCTTTGGCCCCATCAGTCAAGGCGATCTGCCAGTACCCAGACGTTAAATCAAGGTACCGGGCAGCCCCTAACCGATCTATGAGCTCATCAGCTCTGGGGATGGGGTGCGCGTCAGTCTTCGTGACTGAATTGAGCCCTCGGTAGTCCACACAGAACCGGAGTTCGGGTGTGGTACCCGGCGCTGCAGCCTTTGGGACAAAGACCACTGGGCTGGCCCAAGGACTGCTGGAGGACTCAACCACCCCAAGAGCAAGCATTTTGGAGACCTCCTCCTTGATGCAGGCCCTGACCCTGTCAGTTACTCTGTAAGCCTTGTGCTTTACAGGCAAGCTGCCTCCTGTGTCCACATCATGGACGCACCAATCTGTGACACCAGGAACCAGGGCGAACAGATCAGGAAACTGCCCCAGCAAGTGGTGGCAGTCCTCCTGTTGCTCAGGGGTCAATTTGGGTGAGAGGTTAACGCCATCTACTGAACATTTTTCTCTGAGGCCACCAGGAGGTCAGGAAGAAGCTCAGACTCCTCCTCCATCCCATCATCTGTGGCCAAGAGCATACCCACTTACCCACTTCGGACCTCTCCAAGTGGGGCTTAAGGCGGTTAACATGTAGGACCCTCAAAGGGTTCCTGGGAGACTGCATGTCCACCAAGTAGGTGACAGGACTTTTGTGCTGCACAACCTCAAATGGACCTGTCCACTTATCCTGAAGTGCACAAGGCTCCACTGCGGCCAAGACCCACACCTTTTGTCCAGGTTGAAGCTCTACCAGAGTGGTATTCTGGTCGTACCACCGCTTCATTTCTTCCTGGCTGGCTTCCAGATTTGCCTCAGCAAGTTGCCTGAATCGCCTGGTCTGGTTTCTGAAGGCCAGCATGTAACTGTATACATTCTGGGGAGGTTTCCTGGGAGATTGCTCCCAGCCTTCCTTTACCAAACTCAGAGGTTCTCTCACTGGGTGACCATACAGAAGCTCAAAGGGGCTGAACCCTAGTGACTTCTGTGACACCTCACGGTATGCAAAAAGAAGGCATGGCAAGAGGACGTCCCACTTACGCCTCATTGGTTCTTCAAGACCCATCATCATGCCTTTCAGGGTTCGGTTGAATCTCTCAACCAACCCATTTCCTCGGGGGTGGTGAACTTGTAGGTTACACCACACTCGTGCCAAAGGGATTTCATGTACTTAGAAATGAAATTGGTGCCCCTGTCAGACACCACCTCTAGAGGGAATCCTACTCGCGAGAAAATTCCCATCAGCGCTCGTCCCACCACGGGGACCGTCACTGTCCTCAGAGGGATGGCTTTAGGGTACCGGGTGGCCTGGTCCACCAAGACCAGGTTTGAACCTGTTGCCCATGGCTGTCTTGGGGTCCAGTGGCCCGACAATGTCAATGCCTACTCGCTGGAATGGGGTACTGACCACGGGGAAGGGTTGGAGAGGAGCCTTTTGCTTCCTCCCACTCTTACCACTTGCCTGGCAAGTCTGACATGACCTACAGTGAGCATCTGAGTTCCTATGCATTTGGGGCCAATAGAAGCCGATGACAAGCCTGTCATAGGTCTTGTCCATCCCCAAATGTCCTGCTAAGGGTACATCATGAGCCAGCCCCAGTAGGAAGGCTCTGAACTTCTGGGGTACCACCAGCGCACGTCTGACCCAGGTTTAGCAACCTTAGGCTCTGAATACAGGAGGTCATTCTCCCAGTACACAAAATGAAATGTGTTCCAGACTGAACACCATTGGCCTGGTCTGCAACCTGCTGCCACATACCCACGAGAGAGGGGCATTCTTTCTGCTCCCTGCAGAATTCCTCCCTGGAGGGGCCTCCTTCTTGCTGCCAATGGGTCAGCTCTGGCAGGTCCCCCAGTTCAGCAATCTGTTCCCCGGTATCAATCAATATATCAGAAGTTTGGTAAAGCGCGACTACTCACCCGTGAGGGTCTCAAGGCGCTAAGGGTGGGGGGGAGAGGGGGTGCAGATTCCATTCCATCAAGGAGGGGGTCTGTCGAAGAGCCAGGTTTTGAAGTTTCTTGCGAAGATGGGGAGCGATGGCTCCAGGGCATCCCCCTCAAGGTCTGCTTCTTCCTGGGCCGTGGGAACTTCAAGGGCCGGTTTCCCGCGCCCCCTGCGCCTTCTCTCTAATGCCGGTTTCTGGGCCTCTCCCTCAGGCTCCAGCACCTCTTGAACACCCCTACTGGCTGCCATTGACCGGGTGGTCTTGCACGCCCAGTCAGGTAAACCCACCATCCTCAGGTGAGTTGTCTTCTCCACCTTTTCCCAAGGGGAGCTTTCCAAGTCATTCCCTAGCAAACAGTCTACAGGCATGGAAGTTCTCACAACGACCTGCAGAGTACCAGAGACCCCCCTCCCCCACTCAAAGGGAACCTGAGCCATTGGACACTGACTCTCTGTGCTGTCAGCATTTACAATACGGCAGAATGCATGGGGTACAACCTGCTCTTAAGACACCAGATGCTGCCGGACTGCAGTCACACTGGCTCCTGTGTCTCTAAGAGCCTCCGCCTTCTTCCCATTAATGGTTACTACTTGCCCATATTTCTTAGTGTTAGAGGGTAAGTAGTTCTCAGGGACCATCTCACTGTCTTCTAGTGAGACTAGGGTCATCTGAACGGATCCCACCCACCTTGGACTTCTATCACCTCCCCAAAGGCTACACTAGCCATCTGCCTGGGCGGAGCACCGGTGGGTGCTGGTTTCACATACTGGCGACACTTGGGGTCAGTGGCAAAGTGACCCACTTCACCACATTTGTAACACTTGGGGGGCCCTCTTTGAACAGGGTTACCTGTTGGGGCTCCGGTCTGCTTCGGGGGTGGTGGGGCTGGCTGAGAACTTTTCTCTTGGTTCCCTTGGGGATTACTTTGGGGGACTTTATGGAACCCTTTCTGTTTTCTCTTGTTCCCCCACTCTTCTGCTGAGGACCCTGCCCACCCTTGGCTGAGTCTCCCACTGGACCCTTGTGGACCCTGGTGCTGAACCAGCGGTTCGCCTCCTCAGCAAGCTTCCTAGGGTCAGCTTGCTATCAATCAGGTGCTGGCATAGCTCAGGAAAACAATTACTGGACAAGTGCTCCCACGCCATTAAATCAAGAAGCCCTTGAAAATCATTCACTTTGCCACCCTTCACCCAACCATCCAGTGCTCTGCAGAAAAAGGTTACATACTCCACATAGGTACCCCCAGGAATCTTAGTACAACCCCTGAACCTCTGTCTATACAATTCAGGAGTTAACCCAAACCTGGTCATTAAGGCATCTTTCATGTGGTGATAGGAATTATACTCTTCAGAGAGTAAGTCTAGCAGTGTGTCCCGCACCTCGCTAAGGAACCGCCCACACAACCCCGCTCCCCAATCTCTCTCAGGGACCTGGTGGGAGGACATGGCTACCTCACAGGCCTTGAACCACTGTCCTATGTCATCCCCCTTAAAATACTCCTTCACCACATCCTTAGGCATGTACACCCTTGACTCTACCTGCACAGGCGTTGTGCTGCCACCAGCGGGAGGATGCTCCAAACATTTCTCTTTGAAATTCATCTCCCTCAATTTCATCTCATGCTCATTTTGGATTCTTCGCTCTTCCAGAGCCATTCGCTCTCTAGCTCCAGTTGGCCCTTTAACTTCAGCTCTGCCAACTTCATCTCATGATCCCTGGTTGCCTGTCTGTCAGCCAGCTCCTCTGGCGACAGGCCTCTGCCAAGGCTATGGACGCTGTCTGCTCTTTCAGGTACAACAAGATCCCCAGGTGCATTCTGATCCCCAGGTGTATTCCTTGATTCCATCCAGGCTTTCAGTGCCTTGTAGAGAGCTGGTTTGACCTGGCTTCCGCATGTGGAACCTTGAACTTTCTGCAAAAAAACTTCAGCTCTGATTTCTTGTAGTCGTCCAGCTTTGACTCGTCCCATTCTACTTCCAACACGTCAGAGGTTTCAGATTCTGCCCTCTCCACGCTATTTGAGCCAGGCATGATTTTAACTCAAGGGATCTTCTTTTGGCAAGCAAAAATTAAAAAGGAGCTTGTGGCTTTAGTTACTGGACTGTATTCACTGTGCAATGGTCAATAATCACTGTATGGACACTGCAAATGCAAATTCGTGATCCTCACTGCTGCCAGCAATGTTAGAATTGGGGGTCTCTGGTTGGCGCATGTATGTACTTGCGACAAGCAGGGACCCTCTCCTCTAAGTCAGGGCAAAGGATTACTCTCAGGAAATAACCCCTGCTCACCCTCTAGGAAGTGTGGTGCAAGTAGTCAAGGCTAATCTCTAGAGTACATGTGGTTAAGCAGTTGCAATATCACACACCATAAGTACCAACCCACTACACAGAGACACAAGACTGTTGATCTGTAAAAATATATGTCTTTATATAAACTTTCAAGGAGCTTCAAACACAGTCATGCTTTACAGATGGTTCCAGTTACTTTCGGTATGCCACAGTCCCTAATATGCAATGTTCTGTCTTACAAAGGGTTAAACACCTCCACAAACCCCATCTCTGATGTTCAGGTACTCTCTTTAGGGGCCAGGTACTGTACTTTCAAAAGCCTGGGCCCTCGGGAACGCTCCTGTGCGCTCCGTCCGATTACCGGCAAAGGCCCTACTAACTCTCACGCATCCCGTGTGAGACGCGTACACCGTCGGCAATGTTAAACAGTGGTACGAGCCATACCAGACTTGTACGGCTCGTACTTCGGTACGATTTCAGCGTACTGGGCAAATTTAACAGTGAACGTGGTGCGAGTCGGTGGGTGCCAGCGCACTTCGCTGGCGCACAGTTCGAGGTGCTTTGGGCACAGTACCTTGATTTTTGTAGGGGGGTTAGTGGCGGACAGATGCAGGCCCAAGCTCCTCACGTCGTGATGTCTTCTTGGGCGGCAACTCAGGCTCGAGGCTCTTGTAGATGCGGTGTAGTTGACGGTACGTTGTAAAGGGGGCAGGCGAACCCGCAACATACTCTTCTACCCTGGAGGGGGAGCGGCTGCAGGCGGTGCGGGCGGCGGTACAGTCAACAGGATGCGACGTACTAGCCGCTCTACGCCCGCAGCGATTCACCTAAGCAGCAGCGGGGTACGTTTCTCAGTGCACGGGTCAAGGGGAGCACAATCCAAAGCAGAGTCCGTCGTTACAGTGCAGCCTACGACGCGGAAATCAGTGGGATGCGATGTTCAGACCGGACAGGTCCCTCTTCAAGATGCGAGCTACGGCTCGGAACGGGTGCAGTCACGGTGCTTGTACCAGCGGAGGGCCGGTCTTTGCTTTGCGGCTGGCGACGCAATCAGGCCACAGTTGCGGTGCTCAGAGGGCACGGGGGCACAGATTGGTAGAGAGCACAGCGAGGGTGCACAATACTCTCAGCTCTCCTTTACTCAGCGCTGCAGGGATAAACAGCACACGCCACAGCTTCTTCCTGCAGGTGGGGGGGGGTAGCGCCCAATGTACCTGGGGCACAGTTCAGGGGGCAAGTTTACCAGCAAGCCCTTGGAGATTTGTTCACAGCAGAGGCACAAGTTGAAATAAAAAGTCTTTCTCAGTCTTCTCTCCTTCATGCAGCAAGGCACCCACCACAGGCAAGTCTCTCAGGATTAGAGACAGTACTCCTCCATGCAGCTTTCCCAGGTCCTTCTCTTCGGGCAGAGTTTCTTCTTAGCGTAAACAGGATCTCGTTTCTTGGGAGCAGGGCTCCTACTTTTATAGGACATTTCTTTGGTTCTTGCAGGCCACGGGGGCCTTTGCCTAATCCAGTCAGTCTCTGAGCACTTTGTTTTCCAGGCTCTGGTTTCTTCTTTCAGAGTGTGGGGGAGGGACAGCAGACGCTCCGCAGGAGGTGGAGCCAGCATTGTGATGACAAGTACAGTCAGGAGCACTTTGTTGACAGTCTTCCCTCTTCCTGGACCAGGTGTCAGGCAGAGTCATCAATCGCTCCCCAGGGGGCAGAGCCAGCATTGTGGTGGCAGAGCACAGCCCTATTCAGAGTCAAGGGGCACTCCCACCACCCACTCTGGTGTAATCCCTCTATTCACCACCTGTCATCCCCAGCCCTGTCACTCACACAACCCAGACAGCAGATACACATCCTGGCAGAGGCGGGCTAAAATGGTCAGGCAAGCAAATGCTAACTTTCTAAAATTTGCAAACACAGGATATTAAAATAACCTTTACTAAATGAAGTATTTTGTTATTCTGAGTTCAGGCATTCAAAACTTGACTTTCTACCATGTTCCCTGAGCCTGCTGGGATTATAGAGTGTAATAATTCCAGCAGCCCATTCTGGCTCATGAGAACAGGTAGCCTTACAATAGTGAAAAACGAAAATGGCTGTAATTCACTATTAGGACATGCCACACTCATCAGGGCTTGTCCTACCTTATGCTTACAATGCACTCTGCCCTTGGGCCTACCATAGGAGTGACTCACAAGAAGTAAAGGGAAGGTTTAGGGGCTGGCAAATGTGTGCACTTGCCCAGCCAGCATGACAGTAACAGACTACACGCAGGTTCTGCAGGGGCAGACCCTAGACATATTTAAAAAGGCTGCTTCTGTGGGTGGCGCAACCAGCGCTGCAGGCCCACTAGCAGTATTGGTATTTACAAGCCCTGGCACTCCTGGTGCACTTTACTGGGGACTGAAAGTAAATCCAATGAGCCAATCATGGAAATCAATTACAGGTACAGTTTACATTGGGAGCACTTGCACTGCGGCATGGATTGGCCGCGGCGCAGTGCCCTGAGCAGTGAACACCAGCGAAACATCTGAGGCACATCAGCAAAAAGTGGAAGGGAGACTCACACTAAGGTGCCAGGTCTAACACCCGTGTTTGACACCAAACCCCTATCAAAGTTAGCTTACGCTGATAATGCTGTGTTAATTGCAAGAATGGGGGTAGTTCTCCAATGTCTGATAACAACATATGCATCATTCATGGCTTTGCTGGACCTTAAAGTAAATGAAACAAAATCTTTTGTCATTATAGCAGGATCTGGCAAAGCTGCTAAATCCCTGCACTTCCATATGGATTGCCAGAAAATAGAAGTGGTAGAGTCCTTCCCATATCGGGGAGTCTTATTTCACTTCCTGATTTGAAGTATTCGCAGCCAATCAGAAACAAGCTTGAGATCGGGAGGGTTCAGCCAATCAGATCTTGCAATCCTCAAATATCGATATTTGTAACTGTTTACATTTCTCAAAAACTACTTCACGGATTTACACCATTTAAAAAAAAAAAGTGCTTTCTGGACCAAAAGCTACCTTTTTGCCAAATTGTGTGTAATTCCGTTCAGCAAGTTGGGCTGTAGCCGTGTCTAAAGTTTCCTATGGAAATTAACATGGAGAAAAAATGTTTTGGGATCCCCCTTTTTTCTCGGCCCTCGCTTCACGAATCACCCAGTGTCATTCAAGACAGTAGCTGACCAGAGCCCCCCATTAGTTTTGAAAATTTCGTCAAACGTCGGCAAGATATTGGCAATAGAAAAAACTTGTTTTGAATAGAAACAAGGTCCTAACTATAACTACCTACTGACAAGCGCTAGTAGATAATATGTGTATGCAAATCCTCCAACATCTGAGAGCCATAGTTAATTCAGACATGTCATGAATGATGTAATATGTGACATCATCAGCAGTGGGTTGCGGGAGGGAGAGTTACAGTTAGCACAACTGACTATAACGGAGGAACTTCAATGGTTTTGTATGAGTGAAATGTCCAGCTAACTATAACACCCCTGAAACCTATGGTTTTTTCAGTGAATTTCTAAGGTTTTTTAAATGATAATTCCTAAGTATAAGATGCCTGAAACCTATTTTTTTTAGTGAATTTCAAAGGTTTTTTAAATGCTAAATCCTAATTATAATTTTCAATAAGCATATCTGTTTTTTCTATCTTTTTTAATTATCAACCCATTCCCAACCTAGTAAAAACTGCAAATATTACCACTCTTCAATTGATTCCTTCCTCTAACAAAATCACCACAAACCAGAACCACAACTAATGTTAATAATATACAAACTAGGCGTTCCATTACAAAAAAAACACCACTTCCCTACATTTTGAGCAACAAGCAAAACCTGCAATGCTACCTAAAAAAACAGTCGATAGTTCTACTTACCACTAACAAATTAACATCAACATCTAAGTAGTGTAAGGACGTCAACTATTTACTGTGTGAATTACATCCAACTAACACCCATATTTAAAGACGAATCCATACTAATATAATAAAGAGAGAGCCCAAAACTTTGACGCAGGTAATCTCAGGAACCACAGCACCAATCACAACATCCAATACAGCATTGGAAAGGGCAGTTGCAGCAGAAGGACATAGGCTATGCAGATGCCCACCATATACATTTAAAAGGTAAAAGAACCGTGCCAGCAAAGTAGTCCCTTGTGGGCGTGTCTGTGTTGTGCTGTGGGCGTGACAAACGCTGGGGGTGTGTGGTACGTTCCCCCCTTCATGCCATGTCTCATATCGTGTGCTAATCCCACCCTGCTTTCTTTAAATCCCCCTGCACCCACATAATCATAACCCACCCTTACTCCTTAAAATACCCCAACACCCTTAAACACTAACCCATCTTAACCCTATAAATATACCCTGTACCCCAAAACCCAAACCTATCCCTAAACCCTAAAAATACCCCTGTACCCCAAACCCAAACTTAGCCCTGAACCCTATAAATACCCCTGTACCTCAAAATCCAAACCTACCCCTGAACTCTAAAAATACCCCCGTACGCCAAAACCCAAACCTAGCCCTGAACCCTAAAAATACCACTGTACCCAAAAACCCAAATATACCCCTGAACCCTAAAATACCCCTGTACCCCAAACCCCAAACCTAGCCCTGAACCCTTAAAATACCCCTGTACCCCAAAACCCAAACCTACCCCTGAACCCTAAAAATACCCCTGTACCCCAAAACCCAAACCTAGCCCTGAACCCTAAAAATAACCCTGTACCCCAAAACCCAAACCTACCTCTGAACCCTAAAATACACCTGTACCCCAAAACCCAAACATAGCCCTGAACCCTAAAAATACCCATGCACCCCAAAACCCAAACCTAGCCCTGAACCCTTATAATACCCCTGTACCCCAAAAGAAGTTGAGAAGTGTGGCTCAATGATTAGAGCGGCAGACCCTGATCCAGAGGTCTAGCCCAGGACCAAGGTTCAATTCCCCGCCTCGGCGGGTCTTGGGCTCAAAATTCCACGGACCTGATAATTCTCGCCTCTGTGCCTATTCCAATCATGGAGTCCCACTCTGCAACTCTGGGCAATAGCTTGCTTAATCTCCACAACGGCCCCCACAACACTAAGGATGCCTGGCCTCCACCTTGGGGGTGCCCAGGAGTGGACGCCTCACAGGGAAAGCCAGGATGGGTTCCACAGCGGTATTCGTACAAGCGCCTTGAGACCCTTGCGGGTGAGTAGTGGGCTATACAAGTATCAATTTACATTTACAATTTACATTAAACCTACCCCTGAACCCTAAAAATACCCCTAAACCCCAAAACCTAAACCTAGCCCTGAACCTTAAAAATACCCCTGTACCCCAAAATCCATACCTATCCCTAAACCCTAAAACTACCCCAGTACCACATAACCCAAAACTATATCTGAACCCTTAAAATACCCAAACACCCCACAACATATACCTCAGTACCCCAAAACATATACCCCTATACCCATACTTACCTTAACCAAACATTTTTTAAAAACCTGCTTACCATTCATGCATTTACAACAAATTTCGTTGTAAATGTATGCGTGGTAAAAGCATATAAAATGTAATGCCATGCTTTATAATGGCATTGCGGAGTCATGGTACTTTCGTAATGAAAGTATGCGGAGTGATGGTATGCGGAAAGAAAGTTGCGGAATAATGGGTGTTTACCCTCTCCCGGTAAGTACATTGGTGGCACGGCGGCCCGGATCTCCAGCAACATACTCATATTTTTTCACCACCCATTTGAAAAATGCACAGGTCTCTCTCATTGATGGCCAGCACCAACATACACTTTTAGACACACCTCCCGCCACAAGTTCTATAATTGCGAACTTTAGAGCTGGGGAGCTACGTTCGAATCTCTGCATCAGCTCAACATCCTGTGATTCCAGGCAAATCGCTTTGTCTCCCCGTGCCTACCACAAATGAATGTGTTCTTCTGTAATGTAAATTGTGCTCATGCCATGTTGTCGAGTACGCGCTATATAATATTGCAAGGAAAAATAAAGTAGGGAAACTCGAGTTCACACACTACTGAACGCGCACTCTTAAGTACATCAGCAGTGCACTGTGATTCGGAGCGTTTCACAGGCCTGTCACAGATAAGAAATGCTATCAAAACGAAATCCTACAAAACAATACACTTTTGGCCGGCAGCAATTCATACCCGGACAAAGTCGGGACGGGCTGCTAGTATGTAATACAGGTAGTAATTATGCACTTCCGACACCTAACAAAATCACAACACCCAGTCCCCCCACAAATACTACCACCCCTCCCCCTCTACTACCTCAGAGGCAGCGCAAAACAGGACAACGGACCTTCCCAAAATAATATAGCCCCTCAACAGCACACTAGCTGAATGTTCAGAGATGTGGCAACCAACTATGTATAAGGGAGGGAACTCGCATATCAACAATAATTTACACAATGCTAAGACTACTGGTGATATGCTATACACAACTCACTATAGAAACCAAAAACGTTTCCGTGTGTAGATATACTATTGATAAGTGTAGTGTACTGCACAGTGAATGCAACCATATTATCTCACATACTGGGGAATATCTCATTCATGTAGCTATGTTGTCCCCCCCCTGCGCTTGGAGCAGAAGCGTAGTGGACTGGTCCAATATACGCAATTCCAGCGTAAGAGTATAAATTATTAGGCTATGCCTTGGGCGTGGTTTACATGTGCAATGAGAAAAGACTCTGCCACAGCGAATGTCCTCACCTTGCCATGTGGCTGCCGCCATGACCACATGCCTCCTCGATACAGGCCCATTGCGAAGTCGGCGCCACAGCACCGCAGACTTATGTCTGTATCGACTACTGCTTTCGATGTACACTGCGGACAGCAGGGTTTACAACTTGAATTCAGATTTGGATCTACACTACGTACAGCATTGAATTGAACCTTGATGTATGTAAGGTGGAGACAATTGTACTGTATGTCCTCAGATTATATTAAAGGATGTGACAAAAAGCATTGCTCGATGTCTGACCTGACTACTGCCTTTGATCTACGCTGCGGACAGCAGGGTTCACAACTTCAATTCAGCTTTGGATCTACATAATGGACAGAATTGAATTTAGCCTTGATTTATTTAAGGCAGAGACAATTGTACTATATGTCCTCAGATTTTGTTAAAGGATGCGACAAAAAACATTCCTAGATGTTTGTGTCGACTTCTGCCTTCGATCTACACTGTGGACAGCAGGGTTTACAACTTGAATTCAGGTTTGCATCTACACTACAGACAGTAGGGAATTCAGCCTTGATTTTTTTAATGCAGAGACAATTATACTGTATGTGTTCAGATTTGGTTAAAATAAGTGTGAAAAAGCATTCTTCTATAACGGTGCTGACTATTGCCTTCGATCTACACTATGGAGAGTAGGGTTCACAACTTGAATTCAGCTTTGGATCTACACTACGGACAGCATGAAATACAGCCTTGATTTATTTAAGGCAGAGATAATTGTACTCTATGTCCTCAGATTTTGTTAAAGGATACGACAAAAATAATTTCTTGATGTCTGTGCTGACTACTGCCTTCTATCAACAGTGAGGTGGGCAGGGTTCACAACTTGAATTTAGCTTTGGATCTACACTACGGACAGCATTGAATTTAGTCTTGATTTATTTAAGGCAGAGACAATTGTACTCTATGTCCTCAGATTTTGTTAAAGGATGTGACAAAAAACATTCCTCAATGTATGTACTGACTACTGCCTTCGACCTACGTTGTGACGGCTCACTATTCAGGTGGAACGGCGATTGCACATGACGCATTCCAATAATAAAGAGACATTGTACCAGTGCGACCCACCCAAACCACGATTCATCGCAGGGTGCACACACGCTGAGTTCTTTAGGTACCACTAACTCACTGCACCACAAGTCATCTCCCCTTGGCCTTACTAAGGCAGAATTCACAAGACAAAAAACATTGCTATCAGTACGGCCTACCCGGACCACACATCATCGCAGGCTCCACAGAACCTTGTTGTTTCAGGTGCCACTAACTTAGTGCACCACTTATCAACACTGGCTGCCCACACGCTAAATTACCAATAATGTGCAGCTCTACTCAACGCCACGTGGCCGTGGGCTCTTGCTAACCGCTGCCTACACTGCGGTCATCAGAGCTCACAATTAAATAGACTGTTGATTCATTATTTGCAGAGTACAATACCAAACTAAGTATAACATCTATCAAACCTATACAATATCCTCTTAGTAGGCTTCCTTCAAGAACTTTTTTTATATCAGTTATAGATTTAGTTGAATAATAAAATTCATGTTGCAGGTGCAAAGGCACACTCAATGGCAGTCTACACTGCGGACAGCACAGGTCACAATTTGAATACAATGTCCCTGAAACATACATACTTCCACAATGTATTCCATACATGTTTCATCTTTTATTTTAAATCGTGATTACAGATGATGCAGTCCAGTGTGCAACAGACAATGCTTATAGTGCAGACTGCTCGGACCACGCATCATCACAGGGTGCGCACACGCACACAGAAGGACTATTTCGCAGGCTACCGACAATGAATTGTTGGATTTAAAGCAGGGTAATAAGGAGCTTGTAGCTTATATTGCGCAATTTAATCAACTCATTGTAGCGACCAACTGGCCCACGGCCAAGAGGGCCGCCATTTTCTACAGGGGTCTTAAAGATGAGCTCAAGGATGGACTAGCACAGATTCCAAAGAGACCAACGGATTTGTCGGAGTTAATTGATTTAGTGTTGAATATCGATCAGCGACAGTCGGAAAGGCGGAGTGAAAGACGCAAGGATTTCAGGTCGGTTCCGCCAAGGTTGGATCGAGCTCGGACCGAAGTCAGTAAGAGTCATGATGGTAATCAGGCCGAGGAACCATTGCAGATAGGATCTGTGCGGGGTCCTCTCAGCAAGGAAGAACGAGAGAAGCGTCGAGCAGGCAAGCTGTGCATGTATTGTGGTCAACCGGGCCATTTTGTTCGAGAATGTTCAAAGAGGCCTAAGATGTCTACGTTGGTAAAAGATCGGCTCCACCAGTAGACGGAGTTGCACTGGTGGAAGCGACACAAGAGCCAGCTCCAAAATTGCAGTCTTTGGCCAACACCTTACAATGTTCTGCACCCCATCTCATTTTGTCCAGTAGAATCCAGTTTGGAGAAGCAGTTCACCAAAATATCTCAATTATGATAGATTCGGGAGCTACTGGGAATTTCTGCGATATTCAATTTGCTAAATCTCTGGGTATCCGATTTGAAAAGAAATTAAAGCCAGAGCCCGTTCGAGCAGTGGATGGCACAAATCTGTCTTCTGGGCCCATTGTAGCGGATACGGAGACCATCACGGTGTTTGGTCCTGGGAACCACCGGAGTTTGGTCCGATTCAATTTAATTGACGCTCCACAGTTTCAATTAATTCTCGGTCTGCCTTGGCTCACCGAACATAATCCTAAAATTGATTGGGCCAAGCGCACGCTGGATATGTCATCAGAATATTGCCAAGAACATTGTCAAGCATCTTTTCCGATGGAACTTCATCAGTCCATGTCATATAGTTTCGCAGATCAAGTTCAAACCATTTGCTCTTTGGAAATTCCGGAGATTCCAGATGAGTACCTTGACTTGAAGGAGGTTTTCAATGAACAGGAGGCGCAGAAGTTACCTCCTCATCGAGTTTACGATTGTCGCATTGAATTGGAGCCAGGAGCGGCACTCCCGTGCAGTCGCATTTATGCCCTTTCAGAACCAGAGAATGTGCATCTCAAGGAATACATCGAACAACATTTAGCCAACGGATTTATACGACCATCCCAGTCTCCAGTGTCGTCTCCTCTCTTTTTTATCCCTAAGAAGGATGGATCTTTGCGAACCTGCATTGATTATAGAGAAACAACAATGGTCCCTGGCAAGGAGACAAGTGAAAGCAGAATAAATATAGACTCAGTCAGTTCTATATTGCTGAAGACATGCCCAGCCGGGCAGTGGTCCTCAAAATTTATATTTAGATAAAAATATGTAAAAAACAGTAACACCTTCCGCAATTCACACACGGGGGGCACAAGCCTGTACCCAGCCACACGAATATACAGACAAGGACATACATAAAGGGCTTGCAAGGCAAAAACAGTCTCTGCAAAATTCCAATTTTACACAGAGAATTTCTTATAGGTACCATTACACAGTATTGTATAGTCAATCATTTCTACAGGTATATGGTACACATTAAGTCGACGACGTTTCGGACCCCCTTACTAAATGATGGGGTCCATCATCAGGACAAACAAATAATTGCCTTAAAGATTATAAGCCTCTTTTAGCCAAGGGGCATATAGTATGCGGGCTTACATCAGAGCGCGCAGGAAGGTTGGTGAGACAGGACCAGTATAACCACGTTTATCCAAATGGGTTGGTCGGTTAGTACAAAAAATTCTAGTCCAAGATTCCAAGGGCGGGGTAGAGTAGTTTCCGCAGTACCTTGTTCGCCGGAAAATGCCGGGGGCGCAGTAGCGCATTGGGGTCCTGGAACCAGGATAGCCAGGTTCCAGGAAATCGCGTGTTGCCGACTGACCCTGGAACCAGGATAGCCGGGTCAGTCGGCAACACGCGATTTCCTGGTTCCAGGAAATCGCGTGTTGCCGACTGACCCGGCTATCCTGGTTCCAGGACCCCAATGCGCTACTGCGCCCCCGGCATTTTCCGGCGAACAAGGTACTGCGGAAACTACTCTACCCCGCCCTTGGAATCTTGGACTAGAATTTTTTGTACTAACCGACCAACCCATTTGGATAAACGTGGTTATACTGGTCCTGTCTCACCAACCTTCCTGCGCGGTCTGATGTAAGCCCGCATACTATATGCCCCTTGGCTAAAAGAGGCTTATAATCTTTAAGGCAATTATTTGTTTGTCCTGATGATGGACCCCATCATTTAGTAAGGGGGTCCGAAACGTCGTCGACTTAATGTGTACCATATACCTGTAGAAATGATTGACTATACAATACTGTGTAATGGTACCTATAAGAAATTCTCTGTGTAAAATTGGAATTTTGCAGAGACTGTTTTTGCCTTGCAAGCCCTTTATGTATGTCCTTGTCTGTATATTCGTGTGGCTGGGTACAGGCTTGTGCCCCCCGTGTGTGAATTGCTGAAGGTGCTACTGTTTTTTACATATTTTGATCTAAATATAAATTTTGAGGACCACTGCCCGGCTGGGCATGTCTTCAGCAATATAGAACTGACTGAGTCTATATTTATTCTGCTTTCACTTGTCTCCTTGCCAGGGACCATTGTTGTTTCTTTATAATTGAACTCCCCGAGGTCCCTCGCTGATACTAATTGGGGTCCCCTTGTTGTTTAAATAGATGCATTGATTATAGAGCGCTCAATTTGGTCACTAAAAAGAATCGCTATCCTTTGCCCCTCATTTCGGAGCTTTTGGACCAGGTCAAGGAAGCACACATTTACACAAAACTAGATCTCAGAGGAGCTTACCATTTGGTTCGCATGGCCGAAGGAGAAGAATGGAAGACCGCGTTTCGCACCCGGCTGGGATTATTTGAGTACCAGGTGATGCCTTTTGGGCTCTGTAATGCCCCAGCCGCGTTCCAGCACTTTGTAAACGACATTCTTCGTGAATATCTGGATCGTTTTGCAGTTGTTTACATAGACGACATTTTAATATTCTCAAACAGTCGAGAAGAGCATGTGAGCCATGTACGAGCCATTCTTGAAAGACTACTTGAGCATCAGCTATTTGTAAAGCTAGAAAAGTGTGTTTTCCATTCGTCCAAAGTAGAGTTTCTGGGCTTCATTCTGTCTCCTGATGGGGTGTCTATGGATGACACCAAATTGCAAGCCATAAGGGGTTGGCCAGCGCCTCGATCTGTCAAGGAGATACAAAGTTTCCTTGGATTTGCAAATTTTTACAGACGATTCATTCATAATTTTTCAAGTAAAGTGAGTCCCATAACTAAATTGTTGCGGAAGAACGAAAAATTTGTGTGGGAACCGGCAACGGAAGAGGCTTTTCAATCTTTGAAAGAGGCATTCACCACAGCACCCATCCTTCAGCACCCAGACTTGAATGTACCCTTTTTTGTGGAGGCTGATGCTTCGAATTTAGCTATTGGAGGAATTTTATCTCAGCGACATAAGAACACTGGTCAGCTTCATCCGGTTGCCTATCATTCACGTAAACTCACCCCGGCAGAGATTAACTATTCTATTGCTGATAAGGAGTTATTAGCGGTTAAGGACACCTTTCAGGTTTGGAGGCATTATCTTCTGGGAGCCGGATATCCCATTACAGTTTTCACTGATCACAGAAATCTCCAGTTTCTGAAGTCCGCTCGAACTTTAACTCCTCGGCAATTGAGGTGGTCTCTTTTCTTTGCAGACTATGATTTTGTCCTAACATATAAGCCCGGAGCAGCAAATGCAAAAGCAGACGCCTTGTCCCGGTTGGAGTTTGATAGCGAAGCTGAGCACCAGGCGAAGAGTTTTGTTATTCCTACCGAAAAGATTGTGGCAACCTCTGTGGAAGATGATTTGGGAGACAGAATTCGTGTGGATTTTTCCCAAAAGAAGTTTGAAAATTGGGATACAGAGGGTCCTGACCGAGTAATCAAGGAAGGAAAACCTTATCAGTCTGGAAAGGTGTTTGTTCCCAGCGAAGATCTTCGAGTAAGAATAATTCAGCAGTTTCATGACCATCTATTAGCAGGCCACAAGGGAGTTGCAAAGACTTTGGATTTGATCAAGAGAGAATTCTTTTGGCCGGGCATGGAAGCTCAGGTAAGACAGTTCATAGCCACTTGTGAGCAATGTGTCAAAGGAAAAGTTATGAGACAACTCCCACAAGGTTTACTCCAACCCATACCAGTGGCCCCATCTCCCTGGCATACCATCTCCATGGATTTTATCGTTGACCTACCCTCCAGTCAAGGGAGTACAACCATTTGGGTGGTGGTGGATCAGTTTTCTAAAATGAACCACTTCATTCCGTTAAAGTCCCTACTGACTGCTCCTCAGTTAGCGGAATTGTTTGTCCAACATGTGGTCAGGTTACATGGTATTCCAAAGGTTGTGATCTCGGATCGTGGACCGCAATTTGTGTCCCGTTTTTGGAGGTCTTTTCTAAAAGGAATGGGGGTGGACTCTCGTCTGTCTACCAGTTTCCATCCAGAAACGGATGGACAGACCGAGCGGGTAAATCAAGATTTAGAGCAATATCTCCGCTTGTACCTTATGGATCGGGAAGGCGATTGGCCTTCCTTACTTAGTACTGCGGAATTTGCTTACAATAATTCAGTCCATTCTGCCACAGGTTTCTCCCCGTTCTTTTTAAATTCTGGGAGGCATCCTAATATGAGAGTAGGTAAGGTCGATGTTGAGGTTCCGGCTGCCCAAGAGGTTCTTTCTAATTTACAACAATCTTATCAGTTGGCCTTTTCTAATCTTTCTAAGGCTAAGGCTAATTATAAGAGGTCAGCTGATCGTAAAAGAAGGGACAGTCCTCAGTTTAAATCGGGAGATTTGGTCTGGATTTCCACAAAACACATGAGACTTGGGGGGAATAAGAAGTTCCAACCTAGATTTGTGGGCCCTTTCCCGGTGGACAAGATGATAAACCCTGTCAGTGTAAGAGTCTCCCTTCCCAGCACTATGAAAATCCATCCCACTTTTCATGTTTCCTTGGTCAAGAAAAGTCCGCCTCACCTACGGCGGGAAGCCCCTCCAGTACCAATATCAATCCAGTCTTCTGAAGAGTTTGAGGTTAAAAGAATTCTAGATTCCAAGCTGAAGAGGGGTAGATTGTTCTACTTAGTGGACTGGAAAGGTTATGGTCCTGAGGAAAGATCGTGGGAGCCTAGCTGTAACGTTCATGCCCCCAGATTAGTGGCAGCATTTCACAAGACTTTCCCTTTGAAACCTGGAAGGGGGGTTTTTGGTGGGGGGTACTGTCAAGCCCGCCCTGGTGTCAACACGCTGTTCTCCATTGCCAGGGATAAGATTCAAGAAGTTTCCCTGGTTTTACCGTTCCTGTGGTTGCAGAAACTCATTGATACAGGAACGGTATAGCGGACTGGTCAAGTCAGCGTTGTGCCGCTCTAGCACAAGGTTAGCGTTCTAGCCTTTCTCATTTCGAGCGGCCATTTCGTGCGCGCTCTCCCTGAGCACTGCGCACTTCAACCGTCATTTTGAAGCAAGCGGCAGCATTCCGGAGAGCCTCTTCGAGGTTCTCATTCTGGTTGTCGTTTTTCGTTGGATTTCGTCATTTGGTGAAGATTCTCGTTGACAGTTTCCTCGTATCCAGTAACGTGTCATTTAAGAGACTCTGTCATTCAGTATAGACCCTTCGCCTCGTCAGTTGTGAGGTAAGCCGCTTCGACTATTTCCTAGCGGATTATCTTCCTGTTTGGTTTCCACGGCGGAGTACTCCTAGCGCAACCTCTGGATTTGTATTAGCGCTTGGGACTACAGAGACTGACTATTGAAATTGCTTGCTGAGCATAAAGTCCCCGTCTGAATTCTAGTCATATCAGTTCCTTCGCAGCATCTCTGCCTAAGCTGCTTAGTCCTTTTGAACCGTACCTAGCGGCATCATTCATGAACTCCAGAGCCAAGAGTCATTAGCGAGATATCGTTGGGTTAAGGCATTCAGTGCAGCCTACTAATTCACTACATAGACTTGAAAGTCGAATATAGCGGAATTCCAGTTTGGAGCATCTATTCTCTATCCTGTGGACCTACTTCCTCCTTGAACTGCATCTAGTCGGAGTAGTGTTTAGGGGTTATAATATATGCGCATATAGGTTATATCCTTACTCACACAAAGGGAGGTCCAGGCTTCTTCTGGATGAAAGTCTTACCATCATCAATCCGCTATTTGAGTCATCTAAAGAGAGCAGCGCAATCCACACTCTTATCAGGTATTCCTTGAAACTGTGATGTCACTGAAGAGTAATAAGTCCAATGAAATGTGAACTGTGAATTGTGAACTCCAAGCCTTGAGGGGACGTATTAATGTTTTGTTACTTTTGCAGGTGTCCTCAGCACATCGCAATCCTAGACGACACCAGGGTGTGGCAGTCTCTCTTGTTTGTTATCCACTTCCCCTTTCCCTTTCGTTCCTGGGCCCAGAGGATTCTGGGTGCAGGGGTGATTGGGAGTTGGGAACATATCTTCTGAAGACCCCCACTAGATCGCCCCCACAGACTTCAGGAGTGCAGGTTAGTCCTCTTGACACCACCAGACGTACCACTAACTCAGTGCACCATAAATATTCGCGAAGTGGCCTTATTAAGGCAAAATTCAGTAGTCAAAAGACATTCTTACCAGTGCGGTCTGCCTGGGCCACGCATCATCGCAGGCTCCACACAAACCGCCCCTACCTCAGTGCACCACAACTCATGAACCCTTTATGATCGAATCTTCTGCGTATTACTTCACATGTAGTGCTCCTACCTTTGTACAGAAGAAGTCGTAAACAGTTTATGATGGAATATCTGTGTATGATATCATGATTACTATTCTACTTGTTACCAACAGCACCGTAATAAAATGGAGTCAAGCGCATGTGCCCGTACCCACTTCAACTATCTATCTGTGTCTGTGTATTTATTATGTTTGTAAAATGCTACTCTTGGGCCCTACCACATTATATTGTGAAAAAAACTAAATTTGACCCCGCACCAGAGTAAGCAAGTGTATAATGTATATATATGTCCTAGTGCATCAAGTCATAACAGAAAACACAATATAACAATAAGTGGCTTCCCAAAGGATAAGCAATCTCAGCAACTTGATTGAAGATATTTTGTTATTTTTATTCAGACACTTTATTTCTTTAGAATATCACAGAATTGATTGCCGCCAACGCGTTTTATCCCTCGTGGGACTTCTTCAGGGTAATCATAAAATTGTCGTCATCTTCACAATAAGGCCGCTACACGTAAAAAGCGGATTATTTTCTAACCATCCACATTAGAAGGAATTCGTCAATAAAGATGCTCTCAATAATTATTTATAAAAACGTAGAGAGCGCCGGGTATAGTCTCTAATGTGTCACATTCGGGGTAATGTCCCTCCTAATCCAAATATGTCCCGATAAACGAGTGACCAAGATATGATCCATTCTTAATACTCACAACGTGTGTGGCCCTCTGAATTGCGCCAGTCTTCCGATCTCGAATACAGGAGATTGGAAGACTGCCGAAATTCGGAGGTTCGTACACTAATTTCCAGCACCAAGTGCGACAGTATACCCGAATGACCACATTTGTATATAGATTACCTGCCCTTCATGTGCCAAAAACTGCAACCTAAAGCTTTCCTAGCCCTGTATTACTACAGCTACGCCACTCCACTGAAAGTACAACAAACCATCATATTCGCAGAAATGCGTCATGTCCATGGTATTTTATGTGTGTAACTATGGATGAATATAGGGTCAGTGATTCCCCATACCTTCCATGTTGGCCATGTTGTGGGACATAGTGACACATTTACGTTTAAGACCCGGTTGACGGCAGCACTACAACACAGACACCCGAATCAGTTGATTTCTCATATAGCTCACGACGGAGCCACGCCCATAGCTCCGGAGTCATCGTTCACAGCCTCACACAGCACTGGCATACATCAGGCCTGCCCACTCCACTTCCGCTTCCAGGAAAATACAACAATGCTACAAGGCCCAGATTTCCATTGTAGTGGTTTCTTAGTTCCAGGTCTAGCTGTCAGAACGGCACACACATTGGGAAAAAGTGTGCACCGGGCTTAGTGCTGATTTACTATCAATGATCGTAAAAAACTCTAGATACACAACAATAAAAAAACATATAAAAATGCACAATCTCGAAAAATATTTTTTATGTTTATTTTTTTGTGTTATTTTTATGTATACAAAAATATATATTTTCCCAAGAAGTCTGCTCCAAAAGAAGAAGACTAGGCGGCACTCGAGGTTCGTAGTGTCAACCAATTTATTGTTCAACCATGGGCATGACGCGTTTCGGGGTTTACTTCCTTTTTCAAATGCCCCCCTGGTTCAGTTCGCCACTGTTACTCACAGTTCCCCTCATTTCAAATAGTGTCCTCCCACTTCCTCAAGTAGTGTGGGCAGCCTGGAAGACACGGCCTGGATCCGCCTCTATTACCACAAGTGGACAACATTTCCCAGCATGCAGCGTCCATCACAAGCTGGTGGCGGTCCCAGTGTCGGTACAATTTTATCAGGTGAGTGACCGATGTGCCATGTAGTCAGGCGGGGATTGCGGCAAATGTTCTGGGCACTTACTGTTGGCAGCCACGGTCCTCTCCCCCTGCCTCACACATCAGTCCGTCGCGGAGCAGAGAACACAATTAAAGTAAAAGTGTTGTTCCATTCAAGTATGGACTGCGCATCCGCAGCAACATCCGATCCAGACTTCATGCGGGGCGGTCAGAGGGTCTTCCATGTAGCGACCCCCTTTGACACTTGCGGGGGGTGCTCTCCTTACGCGCTTGCCACAGACACGTTATGTTTTCCCAAGAAGTCCGCTCCAAAAGAAGAAGACTAGGCGGCACTCGAGGTTCGTGGTGTCAACCAATTTATTGTTCAACCATGGGCATGAAGCGTTTCGGGGTTTACTTCCTTTTTCAAATGCCCCCCTGGTTCAGTTCGCCACTGTTACTCACAGTTCCCCTCATTTCAAATAGTGTCCTCCCACTTCCTCAAGTAGTGTGGGCAGCCTGGAAGACACGGCCTGGATCCGCCTCTATTACCACAAGTGGACAACATTTCCCAGCATGCAGCGTCCATCACAAGCTGGTGGCGGTCCCAGTGTCGGTACAATTTTATCAGGTGAGTGACCGATGTGCCATGTAGTCAGGCGGGGATTGCGGCAAATGTTCTGGGCACTTACTGTTGGCAGCCACGGTCCTCTCCCCCTGCCTCACACATCAGTCCGTCGCGGAGCAGAGAACACAATTAAAGTAAAAGTGTTGTTCCATTCAAGTATGGACTGCGCATCCGCAGCAACATCCGATCCAGACTTCATGCGGGGCGGTCAGAGGGTCTTCCATGTAGCGACCCCCTTTGACACTTGCGGGGGGTGCTCTCCTTACGCGCTTGCCACAGACACGTTATGTTTTCCCAAGAAGTCCGCTCCAAAAGAAGAAGACTAGGCGGCACTCGAGGTTCGTGGTGTCAACCAATTTATTGTTCAACCATGGGCATGAAGCGTTTCGGGGTTTACTTCCTTTTTCAAATGCCCCCCTGGTTCAGTTCGCCACTGTTACTCACAGTTCCCCTCATTTCAAATAGTGTCCTCCCACTTCCTCAAGTAGTGTGGGCAGCCTGGAAGACACGGCCTGGATCCGCCTCTATTACCACAAGTGGACAACATTTCCCAGCATGCAGCGTCCATCACAAGCTGGTGGCGGTCCCAGTGTCGGTACAATTTTATCAGGTGAGTGACCGATGTGCCATGTAGTCAGGCGGGGATTGCGGCAAATGTTCTGGGCACTTACTGTTGGCAGTCACAGTCCTCTCCCCCTGCCTCGCACATCAGTCCGTTGCGGAGCAGAGAACACAATTAAAGTAAAAGTGTTGTTCCATTCAAGTATGGACTGCGCATCCGCAGCAACATCCGATCCAGACTTCATTCGGGCGGTCAGAGGGTCTTCCATGTAGCGACCCCCTTTGACACTTGCGGGGGGTGCTCTCCTTACGCGCTTGCCACAGACACGTTATGTTTTCCCAAGAAGTCTGCTCCAAAAGAAGAAGACTAGGCGGCAAATATATATATGTATTAAAACATATTTTTCTTCTTTTCCTCTTGTTTATACATAGTTAATTACAAAACATGATTGAATATACCTTTCAGCAATTTGAATAAGCTGATCAAAACCACTGATATGAATTGAAACAAACACTGTCTTGAACAAAATGGATGCACCTATTTGGTATAATTCTACTGATTCATATATAATCAATTATTCAGACAGTACATTGCATTCTTCTTTTTTTTTTACAAAACAAAAGCAATAGGAACATGTTAAAGCCATATGTGTCAATACTGGTAATGATTTGTAGAATACCACCAACATGTTTCGGCAAATGTTTTGTTCAGGATTTTCTTTATCAGTGGTTTGCTAAAATAAACAAATATAAGAACAATAGTTGTAACCTAGAGTTAAAACGAACTATTCATCTCAATTCTACATGTACAACATATGATAAATATATGATAAGCCTGGTCGAAAACCTAAAACAACTAAAGTAGAGTCATATTGTACAGACATACCGTGCGGTTAGAAGTGAATCATTCTCGCTTACATTTGTATCTTAGTGCTATTATTTTCTTTGCAGTCTCTATTACAAAGAGCTAGACGTGTACGAAGGAACATACATTTAAGTAGGTCTGTCTAGGTCCTACTAAGTTCCATATGTTGGGATGTATTGTGGTCCTAAATCACAATATCTATTCAGGCTCTACATGTGCATTAGCTGTCAGAACGGCACACACACACATTCCCTCATGGCTGGTATACTCCCACACCACACCCATCCAGCACAGGCGTCACAACACACGAGACCCTACCAATAAAAAAAGACGGGGCGCACGTGCTCTACGCCATTTTATGGATGCTCCCATCGCAAGCACTGTGATGGCCCATCCTAGTGGTTCAGACCCTCATGTAGGACCGAACCACCGAACAGGGGGGCCCACTACCACGTGCGTGGCCTCTTTGGTCACTGAGTTAGTGGTACCGCAAGGACTGTGCGGGTGAGGAACCTGCGATGATGATGGGTGCACAAGTATGTCCTTTCCTATAGCGATATCAAGACTCAGCACCAAATGTGAAACTTCTTGGTGGCAGAGCGGGACTGCATGATGTAGAACATGCTCTGTCCGCGAAAACGTGAGCAGTGAGGCCTGGGTGTGCAGCGGAGGGAGTAGATGGGGTGCAGCAGACTGGATACAAAAAGGCGACATAACGATTTAGCCGTACGCAGTCCTATATAACCTATGTTACTGCATTAGTATTTTTTTTTCCTATAGCAGGAAAGTTTTTATAGTCGGTTAAATGTCCAACGCTCGTGATCATTGAAACCACGTGTATCACTGCGCACCACTTGGTTTCTTTAACCGGATGGAAAACATTACTACTCTACTAATTGTTCATAAATCGAAGCCCATTAAACATGTTGGAACCGTACAAATAGTTGTATTTTTAATGCGGGAAGGAATGTGTGTGAAAGGGCGATGTTATTCTACTCCACATTAAGATAGTGGCAATTACCAATCATAACATCTTTTTTTTACTATCTTTTAGATGTGAAGCTTCAGGGTGCAGTATGTCCCGGCACGTGGTGGAAGACACACCTGTGACAGAAAGGTGAGCTGTGAATATTTTTTTCAGTCACTCTCTCACTTTCTCTCTCCTTTGATGAACAAATGACGCACAATCTTATCCTCCTTTTTATCTAACAGGTTGTGTTTCACAAATTGGCGTCCCCCCCCCAACACCTCCAAAGACCAACACCTCCAAAGCTCAACGTTTAAGGATCCTGCGATGATGCGTTGCCATCGTAACAACGCGAAGGAAGGTTGCTTCAACATGTGGTCCCTCTTTTAAACACGCCAATGGCACAAGGTGAGCAGAGAAGCTTGTTTCCGTAGCAACGAGAAATTACCTGTGGGTGGAGAGAGTGGATAGTGTGCAGCAAATTCAGTGTGTAGGAATATACAATCACCTCCGGGCAGTGGGAGTAGATAGGTTATGTAACACAAACAGAGAACTGTCTGAAAACAACGCACTTTTCACAAATCCCCGCAGGGTACTCTATCAGCCACAGTGATCTATGATATCAACTGTTGTAACAATACATTCAACCAAATTATATACAAGTTACTTTTTGGCATTCAAAAAACAATGAAAATCCATCAAAATGAAGAACATCTCTTTTTTTTATTTGAAATTTCCTTGTCTTGTGGAAAGGGGCGACCACTCGGTCCCCCCGAACGTATGGTGGAGTGCCCCGACCCCCCCGGGAAGTCATCTTGGGCGGGAGGCGAGTCTCGGCTGGTATGCCCAAAGCGGCGTAGCCGGGGCGCGCTTTTTCCCGCCCAAGAGTGGGTTGTCCTAGACACTGAAGCCGCCAGCCACGCCCCCGGAGGCGGGTGGAGGCGGGTTTACGCCCGCCCGAAGAAGGATAAAAGGAGCGACAAGCCAAGGAAGCATCCTCTTGTTCCTGTGCTCTGAAGCTGCACCTCCCCGCTGCACGTGAGCTCGAGACGGAACGAAGAGCCAATTTTGAACATTTTAATTTTGTCTTTGTTCTTTCAGAGAATCAGCGTTGGACAATGCCGGGCAAGAAGGTCGGAAAGCGGGTCGGTACCGATCAGATGCTCCGCATGCTCGTGAAAGACATGGCCGAGATGAAGAAACAGATGGCGGCAATGAACGGTGTAGGGGGCCCTAAGCGAGTCGTCGGACCAGCATTGCCGGGAGTAGTCCCTAACGGGAGAGGTAGAAGGGCCAAGAGGGGAGCAACTGGGGGAGAGGCCCCGGTTCCCGAGGCGCCGCTGGCGCACCCTGATACACCGACTGAGGCCCCGATCCCGGTCCCGAACAAAGGACGACCAATTCCGGTTGTAGTCACCTCCGGAGCTGGCTGCACAGTTGGCAGCATGGTTGGGGAAAGAGAGTGAGGGGGCCACGGCAGATGACGCCAGGGCAGTAATGAGGCAGTTGCGGCAATCAAGAGAGGCTGCAAAGGCACCATGTCCTTTTGTTCCCCCGCAGGCTCCAGTAGGACAACCCGCAGCGGGCATGAGTTCGGCAGCGACTACGGTCACAGCTTCCGGTTCAGGTAAGCAGCTATTGCCGATTGCGGGGGAGGGGTCAGTACCCTCGAGAAGGGAGAAAGTTGCTCAGCATATTCCGATGGAATTCAAAGAGAGGATATGGGCTGAGAAATATATAAACATGTTTTCTTTATTAACGGATCATTACGAGATTGAGCATGTGAAAGTGCAAAAGGAGTTTCTGCACCCTAGTGTTTGGCGCGCTAAGATGGCCGCTTTTAGAGTAGATGAAACGATAGGTAATTGGGGCAGAGCGTTTGGGATATTCACTGCAATTATGGGGGAACGGAGGGAACGGAGGCCTGAACTGTTGGCCTAGTTACCCGTGTACCAGACACGTATTATGGAGTTTTCTCAGACATATGAGGGTAATCAGTGGTTTTATTATGATAATATTTTTCGTAAGGCCAAGGAGTTCGACACATCTCTGACGTGGGATTGTTACGACTCCATTTCCTGGCAGAAAATTGAGAAATCAGGCATGGCAAAGGCGCCATTGTTGGGGGGGAACGGGGGCGAGTTTTCCCGCCACTCATCTGGGGCGCCCTTTCGGGCGGGATCAGGTAACGAGCACCATTCAAGGTCGAATGGCAATACAGGTAAAAAAGGGGTCTGCTGGAGTTTTAACAGGGGAAAGTGTACAAGGCCCCAGGGGTCATGCAAGTTTAGGCACGAATGTGGGGGGTGTGGACAGTCCTCGCATCCCGAGACCATGTGCAGAGCCAAGACGGGTGATAACGGAAGTAGGGGAAGCGCCAAACAGGTCTGAAATAGTCCGAGGGGCACCTCTACCTACCCCGGTTGATACCATGGCAATGATTCCTTGGCTCAATGAATACCCGGATCATGTCTCCGCTGGGGTGTTGCGAGACGGTTTTTCGTATGGTTTCCGCATCCCGGTGGGGAATTTTCAGGGTAAAGCACAGTGTAGGAACCAACTGTCGGTCCTGCAGAATACGGCGGTGGTACAAGCAAAGATTGGGAAAGAGGTGACCCGGGGTCGGGTTGCTGGACCATTTGACATGCCGCCAGTTGCTAATTTTGTTTGTTCACCCTTGGGAGTGGTCCCCAAGAAGGACCCGGGTGAGTTTAGATTGATACATAACTTGTCAGCCCTGAGAGGTCTTTCGGTGAACGATGCGATAGACCCGGAAGTTTGTTCGGTGCGGTACGCATCTTTCGATGAGGCCGTCGCCATGTTGAATCGCCTGGGGCCCGGAGCGCTGATGGCCAAGTCAGACATCGAGTCAGCGTTTCCTGTTGCTCCCGGTACACCCAGACGATCAGCGTCTCCTTGGTTTCATGTTTCAGGGACGCTATTACATGGATAAATGTATGCCAATGGGATGCTCCATATCTTGTGCGTATTTTGAGAAATTCAGTAGTTTTCTGCAATGGGCATTCACAAGAATAACGGGGTTTCAACATGTTAAGCATTATCTTGACGATTTTCTGTTCCTGGGGGCAGCCGGGGACCCGGAATGTGCACAGGCTTTGAATGAATTTTGTGATCTGATGAGTCAGTTTGGTGTGCCATTGGCGCCAGGTAAGACTGTGGGGCCATCTACTTCGCTCGAGTTTCTTGGAATAGAGCTCGATTCCGAAGAGGGTTGCTTCCGGTTGCCCAAAGAAAAGGTAATGAAATTCAGGGCCTCGCTTGAAACATGTATTAGCGAGACTAAGGTAAATTTGCATCAATTACAGCAGGCTGTGGGCCAGTTGAATTTTGCCCTTAGAGTGATACCAATGGCCCGCCCCTTTTCCCGCTCGATTGCACAAGCCATGGTCGGTCTTACAGAGGGGCACCACCGCACGAGGCTCTCGGCAGAGATTCGCCAGGACATGCGCATTTGGTTGGCATTCCTGGCGGATTTCAATGGTCGGGTTGTCTGGAACAAGCCGGCGGTGTCCTCCGAGGAGTTGGGGTTGTGGACAGATTTGGCAGGGAGTATAGGCTTTGGCGCCATATTTGGTAATCACTGGTCAGCTCAAACATGGCCGTCATGGTGGCACGAGTGTGGGCTTACAGGTAACATCGCTTTTCTCGAACTGTTCCCTATTCTGGTGGCCTTGAAAACATGGCCTGAGGGGTTTCGGGATCACTCTGTGGTGTTCTGGTCTGATAACATGACCGTGGTTGAGTGTATCAATAGTCAGGCAGCACGATGCAAATGGATTCTGAGATTGCTCAAAGAAATTGTCCTGCTATGTATGCAATTGAACGTGCTCTTTAGGGCAAGACATGTGCCAGGGGTGCTGAATCAGGCTGCTGATGCGCTTTCTCGTTTCCGTATGCAGGCCTTCAGGGGTTTTCTGCCCACAGCGGCACCATTTCCCGAAGCTCTCTGGTCTCTCGGTGCCCCGAACTACAAAACCTCGTGGGAGAGAGTTTAGCACCCAGGACAAGGAAGGCATATGAAGGGGCGTTCCGTTCCTATTGGTCCTTTTTGGGTTCTGCTAGGGGGGAGCTTTGGGGCCAAGAAGAGTATGTCTTGAAATTTTTGCTGTCCTTACATCAGGCAGGCAAATCGGTAGCTACGGCCCAGAGGCATCGGGCCGCCATTTCTTTTATGGCACGGGCTCATGGTATCCAGGACCCCACGGCGTCTTTTGTAGTACAGAAAGCGCTGCGTGGGTGGCAACGCCTTGAGGGTCGCAGAGTAGATGGAAGGCACCCGATAGGTCTGGAAAGGTTGGCCCTGTTACTGTCCGTACTCCCTGCAACATGTTCATCTCAATCAGAGACGGTGCTATTCCGGGCCGCTTTTGCATTAGCATTCCATGGGGCTATGCGGGTTAGCGAACTGGTAGCAAAGAACAAGCAGGATACGGGGGGTGGACTGTGCCGAGAGCACATTCAAGTTAAGGGGGAGACGATGATTGTCTCGTTTGCCAGGTCCAAGACCGATCAGGGAGCGATCGGGGACAGTGTAGTGGTCCAGCGGATTCCCGGATCTCCCATGTGCCCTGTTGCATGCGTTGAGGAGTATTTGGCGCAGAGGGCGGCATCATGGGGGGGGACCTTGCTGAGACACGCTGATGCCACCCCACTGACGAGGTTTCAGTTCCAGCGGGTGCTTGCAATGGCAATTTCGGCCGCGAGTTTGGGACCCATTCCTTCCGGATAGGGGCTGCTACAGAGGCTACAGCCAGGGGTCTGAGTGTGGAAAAAGTGAAACAGTTGGGGCGTTGGTCCTCGAATTGTTACAAAAGGTATGTGCGGTTGCACATGTTGTGAAGCTGATATCATGTACTCACGCTTCTTGTTTTTGTTTGGTTTACAGTTTCGCAAGCTTACGAGGCGGGGCGGACTGTGCAGTCGACCCGACACCTGGGAACCAGCGGTCAAAGATCACCGGCTGAGGAAAGAGTGGTGTGGGTCGTGGGCCACTCATACGTGAGGCGTGCCGCGGACGTATTCAAAGCAGGTGACATGATTCACATGGCTGGGGAATACGGGTACAGGGTGACCTTCTACGGAAGGGGCGGGCTCTGTATTGACCAGTTTCAAACTTTTATGGAGGGTTTGTTAGGGTGGACAAGGTCACCGCCAGCTATAATCATAGTGCATCTTGGGGGCAATGATTTGGTGACCACTGGTCGACGGGTACTTCTCGAGTTGATATTGTCCACTGTAAGTTGGTTGGCGAGAAGGGTTCCGGGGTGCAAGATTGCATGGTCCCATATGATTCCACGAAAGGTGTGGCGGGGGGCTAATTCTGTGTCTGCTATAAATCATTCGGTGAAGAAAGTAAATAACAAGCTGAGTAGACTGTTCCGTACAAGTACATTGCATTCGATTCCTCATGGATGTATCAGGGGGGACCATATGTATCTAGAAGATGGGGTCCATTTGTCCCGGGTGGGGAATTCTTTACTCATAGGAGACCTCGTAGCCTGGTTAAAGAGTTTACAGCATGACCTTTAGGTAGGAGTTGTGGGGGGTCCGGATAGCCGGTCAACTATCCGGCCTGTTGCGGTAAGGTCATGATCGGTGAGCAGTAATTGGAAGATCCCTAGGGGGGGGGCGTCACCCATTACGGATGGGAGCGCCCGGGGGGAGGTGGCCATTGGCCCCTCAACGGGGAGGCGGTCCCTTCTAAGGATGGGACGCCGAAAGGAAAGGGAAGGCGGTCAAGGCCCCTCCCTGGATAGGAGGGGCTACGGGCCCCTCCTGGGAATTTCCCGGGGCCAGGACATCTGCGACGGCAGATGTGGTAAGTTGTGTGGGGTGGGGAGGGGGGTCTACGCTACCTTCTAGACACCTCACACGAGTCCTCGGACGACCATTAAGATGGCGTCGAGTTAACAGGGGCCCCCGTCAAGACAAGGGAAATTGGTATGTGCACATGAGGTGCAGTCCTCTGTGCGGCCGCCCCTCACAAGTGAGGGGGGAGTTCTGGTTTAGGGATCTGACACCAGTTACGACCTTGCCGTTGGCCCTTAACGTTAGGATGTACAATTTCAATTTTAAAAATGCATTTGCAGGATGTTAGTATCGGCTAGGAGAACCTTTGTATTAGAAATGTGTTAAGGTCAGCCAAAACATCGTAATGTGGAAATGAAATTGTACATGATATGAAACTGTTATTTTAATGTTTTAATTTTGTTTCATATTTTTAATAAATACGGCCGGGAGGGTAACTCCCTCCCGCCTTCCAAAAGTTCAGAACTGTTTCCGTATTCCCATTCTTGGGGATTGTGTTGAGAGGGGGTGGCGGGTATCTCAGCCATATGGAAAGGGGCGACCACTCGGTCCCCCCGAACGTATGGTGGAGTGCCCCGACCCCCCTGGGAAGCCATCTTGGGCGGGAGGCGAGTCTCGGCTGGTATGCCCAAAGCGGCGTAGCCGGGGCGCGCTTTTTCCCGCCCAAGAGTGGGTTACCCTAGACACTGAAGCCGCCAGCCACGCCCCCGGAGGCGGGTGGAGGCGGGTTTACGCCCGCCCGAAGAAGGATAAAAGGAGCGACAAGCCAAGGAAGCATCCTCTTGTTCCTGTGCTCTGAAGCTGCACCTCCCCGCTGCACGTGAGCTCGAGACGGAACGAAGAGCCAATTTTGACCCACCCACCAGCCCCTGAGGACAGCAAGTTGTTTTGAAATAAAGTCATTTGACGTGGTAACTGTTTTTCTTACAGGTTGTTCTGAATAAAGTTTGTGATTCGGTATGCAATAAAGTGGATAATTTCTTTACAGTATGCTTTATTAAACAAAGTAGTTGCACCAGAGTTGATCAGTGATGTTTTTAGAGAGTTCATACTTTGAATTGCTTAATGTATAATTGTCCTTCTCCTCTTTAGTAATTAGTTTGTCGTATTTATTGTTTGGTCGGGCGGTAAGGTCATGATCGGTGAGCAGTAATTGGAAGATCCCTAGGGGGGGGGCGTCACCCATTACGGATGGGAGCGCCCGGGGGGAGGTGGCCATTGGCCCCTCAACGGGGAGGCGGTCCCTTCTAAGGATGGGACGCCGAAAGGAAAGGCGGTCAAGGCCCCTCCCTGGATAGGAGGGGCTACGGGCCCCTCCTGGGAATTTCCCGGGGCCAGGACATCTGCGACGGCAGATGTGGTAAGTTGTGTGGGGTGGGGAGGGGGGTCTACGCTACCTTCTAGACACCTCACACGAGTCCTCGGACGACCATTAAGATGGCGTCGAGTTAACAGGGGCCCCCGTCAAGACAAGGGAAATTGGTATGTGCACATGAGGTGCAGTCCTCTGTGCGGCCGCCCCTCACAAGTGAGGGGGGAGTTCTGGTTTAGGGATCTGACACCGGTTACGACCTTGCCGTTGGCCCTTAACGTTAGGATGTACAATTTCAATTTTAAAAATGCATTTGCAGGATGTTAGTATCGGCTAGGAGAACCTTTGTATTAGAAATGTGTTAAGGTCAGCCAAAACATCGTAATGTGGAAATGAAATTGTACATGATATGAAACTGTTATTTTAATGTTTTAATTTTGTTTCATATTTTTAATAAATACGGCCGGGAGGGTAACTCCCTCCCGCCTTCCAAAAGTTCAGAACTGTTTCCGTATTCCCATTCTTGGGGATTGTGTTGAGAGGGGGTGGCGGGTATCTCAGCCATATAGTTGGTTCTTCAATCTTGGTACATTACTTCATGTACATTCATGCATCTTTTCAGTAGATCCCAATGCATTTCGGTATAGCAATACCTTCATCAGGGGAATACTATAAACAAATACAATGACAATAATCAGAATTAACCATATGGGAGCCCCACGCTCCACCTCAAAAGTAATTTACCAAAACTGCAAGTTTGTCAAAACGAGTACCAGCTTAGCTATGCCTCCACCAGTGTGCCTGAAAGCTTAAACTGAGAGTCACCACGTGTGATACTGCACACAAATCCAAAGAATATATGTGTACCTGACTTATTGCTGTACACAACTGTGCTGTGTCTCGTAAGATGTCCCTAAATGATGAAACAAAATGGTAACTAATAGTTCAAACCATCTCTCTTCTCAGAAAAAATGCCAAGAACAGAAACCAGCCGCCGCCTACCTCTATCGGTAATTGTAGTCCCCCGAAGTTAAACGTTAAGAAGTGTAGTTTCGCGTGTCTTGCTGCTGAAACAAATGTGCAATACCGTTAGTATCCCGCTAGCCGGTCTACTAATTTCCCAACGTTAACCCACTCGCTACGCTGCATACGCTGCATACCTTGCTTTCAGGAACTGTGAGTTTGTATCGTCATCTTGCGCTGTGAAACGCCGTCTCTAACCCTCGCCTAATAAGCTGACTGCCATATCCGGGTTGACACAGAAAACGGGCTGATCAAACTGACGACGGGCGCCATCTTAGCCTAGTCAAAACCGAGTGCTTAACGAAAGAAAGGCTCAAAGGGATGAAAACGGATAGGCAAATGTAAGATATGTGAGGAACCACGTGTCTGGTATAATGAATAATCTGTACTAACAATCACCCAGTGTAAAGAGTAAAAGAAATAAAATGAATTAAATAAAATACCCAAGTTCTCCACTAAGTAAGCGCTGGTTGTGACAAAGTTGCCATGTGAACAATGATAATACCAATGCTCAATACGTGTGTTTTTATTACAGAAAACATGCAAATTCAATTTTATCATTGAGTCCCTGCGGCTCTAGCGTATTCAACCTGCGAATCCAGTATGTCTCCCTCTGCAATAATTGGCAATTGGTGTCAGCATGTACCTCCTGGTCAATACTCTCTAACACTGTGAAACGCAATTGCGGAATGGTATGCTGTCTCTCTTTCCAATGCATTGCTAGATTGGACTTAGGATTCCCCGTTCTTATGAGACTCTTGTGCTCCGTTATGCGGACCTTGATTCTTCTTGTGGTTTTACCCACATATACCAGCCCACACGGGCATTTAATGGCATAAACTACTTTGCTCGTATTACAGTCTGATGTGTGTCTCAACTGTATCTGTTGACCTGTCTGTGGATGTGTGAACACATCCCCTATCATTGCGTTGCCGCAGTGACCACAGTTGTGACACTTTGTCATGCCTCTATGTCGTGCGGTGCCTGTTTTGGTCTGAGAATGTTTCAATATCTCTTTTATATTTTTTGACCTAGTGTGTGCAAATAGAGGTTTGTCAAAAAACACATCTTTGAAGTCTGTCTCTTGTTCGATCACCTCCCATCTTTTTAGGATGCTTTTCTTGATGAGTCTACTTGATGTGGAATGTTTGATTACAAATACCTCCCTCTTCAATGGTGGTCTGACTGTTTTTACAAGCAGTTCTTGTCTGTTTTTCTGGCTGGCCTTCAATTTAGCCTGCTGTAATTACTCATCTGGATAGCCTTTCTCCTTGTATGCCAGAACCATACCCTCCATCTCTTGAATACCTTGTTCCTCCTGTGAACAAATTCTACGTGCTCGTAAAAATTGTGAAAAAGGTAAGTGATTTTTTAAGGATAATGTGTGAAAACTGCTGTAATGCAATGCACTATTACGGTCAGTAGTTTTTTTGTACAATCTAGTTTCCAAACCATCTCCTTTATTTTCAATGAGAATGTCCAAATAGTTAATGGATTTGTCATCAACTGAATATGTGATATTAATTTGGTCATGACAATGATTTAACTCTGTCAACAATGATAAAATTGAATTTGCATGTTTTCTGTAATAAAAACACACGTATTGAGCATTGTTATTATCATTGTTCACATGGCAACTTTGTCACAACCAGCGCTTACTTAGTGGAGAACTTGGGTATTTTACTTAATTAATTTTATTTCTTTTACTCTTTACACTGGGTGATTGTTAGTACAGATTATTCATTATACCAGACACGTGGTTCCTCACATATCTTACATTTGCCTATCCGTTTTCACCCCTTTGAGCCTTTCTTTCGTTAAGCACTCGGTTTTGACTAGGCTAAGATGGTGCCCGTCGTCAGTTTGATCAGCCCGTTTTCTGTGTCAACCCGGATATGGCAGTCAGCTTATTAGGCGAGGGTTAGAGACAGCGTTTCACAGCGCAAGATGACGATACAAACTCACAGTTCCTGGAAGCAAGGTATGCAGCGTATGCAGCGTAGCGAGTGGGTTAACGTTGGGAAATTAGTAGACCGGCTAGCGGGATACTAACGGTATTGCACATTTGTTTCAGCAGCAAGACACGCAAAACTACACTTCTTAACGTTTAACTTCGGGGGACTACAATTACCGATAGAGGTAGGCGGCGGCTGGTTTCTGTTCTTGGCATTTTTTCTGAGGAGAGAGATGGTTTGAACTATTAGTTACCATTTTGTTTCATCATTTAGGGACATCTTACGAGACACAGCACAGTTGTGTACAGTATTAAGTCAGGTACACATATATTCTTTGGATTTGTGTGCAGTATCACACGTGGTGACTCTCAGTTTAAGCTTTCAGGCACACTGGTGGAGGCATACCTAAGCTGGTACTCGTTTTGACAAACTTGCAGTTTTGGTAAATTACTTTTGAGGTGGAGCGTGGGGCTCCCATATGGTTAATTCTGATTATTGTCATTGTATTTGTTTATAGTATTGCCAAAAAGTAACTTGTATATAATTTGGTTGAATGTAGTGTTACAACAGTTGATATCATAGATCACTGTGGCTGATAGAGTACCCTGCGGGGATTTGTGAAAAGTGCGTCGTTTTCAGACAGTTCTCTGCTTGTGTTACATGTTGTGTTACTGACTTGAGCCAGTCAGATCAAACGACAGCACCAAGAAAGTAGGAGTACTAGATTCTTTTTCGTAAAAAGGAGGAGTGCAGGGTGTCAATCCTCACATACAGATTCGTTACCCCAGGGGCTCACTTCTGGCACCCAGCACCCACACATCATGGATTTCGATGAAATTTCACATCTGACAACTAATCAAGCAGATGTTAAAGCATATTCAGCAGAGGAAGCAGAGAGTGTGTATGCACTGATAAAAGATGTCAGAGATTTTCAGGGAAAACCAGGATCCACCCCACAAATGATAAAACAATTGCAATATACTCTAAGGAAACAAATTAACCAAAGGCTTCATGCCACAACGCTCATTCTGAGGAAATATGAATTTTTATGACCAATTGTGTCCCCTATCTTAGACCCCAACGGCTCCATGTACGCGCTACAAGTACATGTATGTTCCCTCCACTTCCAGTTATGAAGACGCAAATACATTTGCGTCCAACGTTAACATGTCCTCTTTCAGACCCACCATGAATGGGTCGAATATTCCGTTCCTAAGTATGCCTTGCCAACGTCTTTATGTGGTGTACTTTACACGTTTTTCAGCTCTGGCGAGTTAGGCCCTGAATTCTGCCATCGAGCCTTTTCCTGCCTTCTGCCTCTGAATGCTCCAGCCTGGACCTGCATCTGTATCCGTGACCTTTGTCTTACTCCCTGTGCGGCTAACGTTGCTTGGCTCGGCCTGTTGCCTGCCAAGACCTCAGCCTTCAAGTTATCTGTTCCGCTCCTCGAAAAATATATTCCTGTCTAGTAGTTTAGGTAAACATCCTTCCAGCTGCAGAGCAAAGGGCCCGGCCTCACTGTCTCCGTGCAAGTAATTCATAGCTCCGGTTACCAGGGTAGGCCCATGCCCCCTCGCATCTCATGCAGACACGTAGACGCTTATACACGCACTCACAGTCAGTATAGAACAGCCTCTGCCCGAGAGACCTTTCCTTCCAGATAATACAGTTCCTTAAACACCAGATATTAGATACGATATGGGATTAGGTTGATCTGACATCCCAGACTTCTGTCTCCTCATGTAGGGCTAAATGTCAAGTCCCCTTCACCCTCCAGTTACACGTCAACCACACGTCATGCTGCCTGCGCGCGCATCCCTGCCATATATTTCTGCTGACACTGCAGGATTCTCTTATGGATCCACCTACTTGTGACATCCTCTTAATGACGTTTCTAGTACACGCCTTCATGCACGCCTATTGTAACGCCTTTTCATTACGTATGTGTACTCTTATCTCTCCTCTCAGCTGTTACGCCTTCTGCATCTGCCTTTACTGTAATGCATTGACTATATATATGATTAACTGTCAATAAAGTATTGTCTGTCCCTTCCCGAACCTTCGCGGTGACGGAAGTGTGATTAACCTGGTTCGAACCAATTCCTTTTTAAGGAATAAAACCCCTTTTAAAACCTCAAATACCACGGATTCTGCCTCTTATTTTTGACTGAGTTATTCTTATTGAACTTTACCGCATAAATTAAGTATAGGTAATTTAAATTTACCACATAATTGGCGCCCGAACAGGGACCCCTCCCCCACCCCACGCGCCGGAGGTGCGTTGCAGGCCTAGCGCCCTGCCACAGCCGGACGGACAACTACGCGTACCCGCAGGATTTCCTGTACCTCCCTCAGGCCAACGGAGGTGACTGAGGCTGCGATCAACACCCAGACGAGGCGGTGAGGAGTGCGGAGGATCCCGACCAGAGCCTAGCTGAGAGAGCAAGATCCAAGGTATACAGAGGCCCACCAGGTTCCGAAGTTCCGAAGTACCTACGTCACGAGTCGAGTCGAGTCCGGTCCAGTCCAGTCCAGTCCAGAGTTTCCGAGGCCTTCCGTTCCGTGCTTCCCGGTGAGTACCATTGCTGGGGACGCATCTAGACGTGCGCATTAATTTGTGCCGGTCAAGACGGGTTTGAGTACACAGACCTGGCCTGCACTGTTTAGCAGTGTATCTGTACTGTTCAGCAGTATATCCTGTCTGCACTGTTTTAGCGGTGTATCTGTACTGTTTAGCAGTACATCCAGTATTATGCAGTTAGCCAGTTTTATTCTAATCATTGTTGTTCGTTTTAAAATGTTTTAATGTGTTTCAAAATGTCGTGGTATGAGTGATTGTTCGATTTTCATTATTGTGATTATTGTATTAACTGTGTTCAAGTCCGAGTAAGGATCAAGTAGCCTGATTTTTAAGATGCCGTTATTCTCCAAATTAAGACAGATAAAAACTAGAAAAGGGATACTCGAGGAAGCCGTTCCCATTCCACCTAGGGACACTCCAGGGTACTTTATGTACCACAAACATGGCCTAGATGCTGTATTATATCTTGATTTATGGGTGGACTACACCAAGGATCTAGCAGAGAATCAGAGATGGCCCGCTGCTGGGACATGGGATGCAGATTGCATCATGAGAGTAGAAGAAGCATTATGGAAAAAGAAAGCCAGACAGTCACAGAAAGATGCCATTGAATTATGGCGTAAAGAATCGCATAGACGCACAGAAAAAGCACTCAGAAAAGAAGAGAAAAGTAGAGAGGATTCAGACAAGGCCCGAGAAAATGTATTAGTTGAGGAAGGTATCCGAGTAAAAACAGAACAAGTAGATAGACAACGAAACACCCTTATGAATGGTATGTATCCTCTTCTGGCCGAGGGTCTACCTAAGGCCACCCCGGAAGTACCAAAAGATCTGCCACCTCCATTGCTCCCGACTAAAATGCATCACAAGACCGCAAAGGACATTTTCCTTTCTTCCTATCTAGACGATGTAGCCCCCGAATATGTTAATGTCGCACCGCCACGCACACCCCCTGCTGGCGGCGCTCAAGCCCAAGATAATCAACCCCCACCTCCGCAGCAACATACTCCTCCTCCCGTTCCAACCCTTCCGCCCGTTCTTCCACTTCTTCCTGCACCTATTCTCCCTACTTTACACCCAACGAATCCTTTTGGATCCGGCACCTCAGGAGGTGCGACAGGTTTTCAAACGCCACCACAAGCACACCGATGGACTTATAGGGATTTAGCGCAGCAACGTACACCTCAATCAGCCGATTATGACATATTTAAAGAACGTCTCGCAGACTGTAGATATGATCCAGTACCCGGTAAAAAGAATGACGACAGAATGATGCTCGCATCAGTACGATTACGACGAGTTACAAACTTTTTATTGTTACTACCCGGAATGGTTGATCATCTAGACAGAATATATCATTTTGTTCAAACAGGGGAAGGCCCTGAAAGTATTGGCGAGGCCATGGCTTACCAAAAAGTTGACACTCAAGGCAAGATATTACGGTTTTTCATAAACTGCCTAATAAGAGAACAAGATAGGCCGGGTGCAGACCCGGACGAAATGAAAGCACTTAACAAATGGGGTCAGAATATAGCAGACGGGAAACATGATAAACAGAGTTGTATAGAAAACATGTACCGAAGGATCAGAAACGCAGTAATAAAAATACATGAAAGAAGACAGCCAGAACCAGAAATAGATTCAGACAAGGTTGAATCCTCAGGGGAGGAGAAAACACCAGAAGCGACAACAGGACAATTACAATTACCAGCTAGAGAAATGATAGCTTATGTAGGTAAAGGAAGATCCTTTAATAATTCAATGCGTCCAGTACGTCCAGAAAGTAAAAGAATTTTTCAGGCAGCCATGTCTAATCCGAGAACCCCTGAACACTTATTCCAGGCCACTGACAATAGACTTCGAGAACGAATGGGGTACCATGTACTCGATTCTATGGATGAACAAGAATTAGCCAGGTCAGCAGTACAATGGGCTGACAGTTCTGAAAAATATAGTGATGATGCGCTAGCACACACGTTTTTGAATATGTCACCAAGCGAACAGCGTTTAGCTGCTATGTATATGATACAACACCTACTCATATTGTATAGAAGCCAACACTCCGATCCAGGTCCCCTGCCTGATATATTAGTAGAACTACTCATGCATAAATGGAGAGGTCTAGGTACCGATCTAATTAAAGTAATTCTAGAACATCGGCACAGATATAGTGCCTTCCTGTGTCCACAACCTGATTCAGCTCCCTCCATGGAAAGAAAAATGTATTACATAGACCGACAGAATCCCTTACGAGAAGTGCACCCAGTTAAGAATGATGATAATACTTTTAGATGCGTGTTTGTGTACACGCCCATAACTAAAATAGAATTATTGGAAATGAAAAAATTAGTGCCCAGCCATGACAAAGATCCAGCAGGTTTTCATCGTGAAATAAAAGACATGTTACTCATGGGTGATTATACCTATCCAGACATTATGAAAATATTGAAAGTATTACTGCCTGCCGGTATTTACGAGAAACTCAAAGAAAAAGAATGGGAGGTGGGAGACGTAAAGATTGATTGGGCTGCATTAGAAAACGAAGAAAATACCCGAGTCACAGGCCTAGGACTTGGGGACAAAGTTAAAGCATTACCAGGATTGTTAGTACAAGTATTGCCACGTTTATTATCTACGAAAAAGGAAGACTGGGGTGCAATCTCAGCTTGCAAACAGAAACCTGATGAAGACACTAGTGATTTTTACTCCCGATTTGAAAAATGTTTTGGTATTAACAGCGGCCTGAAAGCAAGTAGCGAATCATATCCACATCTTTTTGTAACAAAATTAGTCGAGAATTCCCTGCCCCAAGTTAAGAACAGAGTACTGAAAGTCGAAAGCACTTGGCAAGCTAATACCCCTTCACAAATGTTACAAATGTTACAGTACCACCAGAATAGAATTAGAGAAGAACAAGAACACGAACAAAGACGTATGAAAGACACGAAAATGAAAATGTTAGTTGCTCAGTCAGTTCCAGCTGACGGTCATAAAAAGGGTGCAACACAGCCCAGTAATTCGACGGCTCCTGTTAAAGGGACATGTAACTATTGCAAACAGCCAGGTCATTATATAAACGATTGTGCAGTTCTGAAACATAATATCTCCACGGGTAAAACCAAGGAGAGACCGCGTCCACCTAGACAAGATCAGGCCCAACAACAAGTACCCCAGAATATACAGAATATACCGCCTACGCCAGCTTCACAACAGACCGTAGCAGTACCACAGCCACAGCCTATTGCCGCAACACAAAGCACGACACAACAGATGTACCAGTATGCACAAAATGACTACCCCGACTATCAGCGATACACATGAAACAGCCTAGAGAGGGAGGTTGGCTTGCCTCTTATTGAGGTTCCTGTAGATCAAGAGGGTCCTTATGTACACAGTCAAGTATTAGGGAAAGATAGAAAGTTTTTAATTGATACAGGGGCAAGCAGAACAACTATTAGTCACGATGAGGTTCCAGGGGCACCCCTCTCAGGCTCACAGAACGTTTCCCTTGGATTTTCAGGAAAGCCTATTATTAACGAAGTATCGCAACCTCTTCCTCTTGCAGTTGGTCCTCTGACACGGACTACAGATTTATTGCTTACAAAATCATGCCCAGAAAACTTGCTAGGTATAAAGACACTGAAAGCTCTAGGAACTATAATATGCTGTTCTCCGGAAGGAGTACGATTATTCTTGCAAAACTTTAAAGGTCACTATGTATTGAGAGACATGGATCAGCGGTCACAGAATGTCCCTGCACATTTGTGGGCACAAGGCCCCACTGATGTAGGTTGTATGCACATTACACCATATCGAGTCACACTCAAGGCAGGAGTGGTATTACCACAAATTCGACAATACAAGTTACCTCCAGATGCTGTAGTGGCTTTACTGCAAATCATTGACGAGCTCATTGCACAAGGAGTGGTCGTGGAAACCGACTCCAATGTATGTAATTCTCCTATCATTCCAATTCTTAAACGTACTGATCCAAATGCACCACCAGTTTATCGATTAGTTATTGATCTGCGCGAATTGAATAAATGCATTGTACCACAGTACCCCGTGGTTCCAGATATCTCTTCATTACTGACAGCTATTGATTCAGAAGCGACGTTCTTTACTGTAATTGATCTCAAGAACGCCTTCTTTAGCGTCCCAATCGATCCGGAAAGCCAATACTTGTTCGGATTCTGTTTAAATGGACGAAGTTTCAAATTTGCACGCGCACCTCAAGGATTCACAGAAAGCCCCAGCATCTATAGCCAAGCACTGAAAAGACAACTTGATAGTATCCATATGCCTGTTAACACTGCCCTACTTCAGTATGTCGATGATCTGCTGATCACCGCCCGAAGCGAACCTGAATGTGAAAAAGCATCACTGACGGTTTTACATTTTCTGGCCGACAAGGGGCACAAGGTATCCCCTTCGAAGCTGCAATTCTGTGTTCAGCAAGTTGTGTACCTTGGTCACTTGCTGTCCAAAGGGGGGAGACAGCTCACACCTGATCGCATCCAGTTAATTGTAAACATGTCACCACCCAAGACACAAAAGGAGGTGCGGGCCTTTATAGGCCTCACTTCGTACTGCAGACAATGGATTCCCCAATATGCATTTCTAGCAAAGCCACTCATTCAGTTGACAACCCAGGAGGCAGCGGCATCGACTGTCCTCCCTTGGACTCAAGAACATACACAAGCTTTTGAAGACTTAAAGAAAGCCTTATGTCAAGCACCTGTTTTAGCAACACCATGTTACAGTAAGCCTTTTACACTTTTTGTCACATAACGCGAAGGTACTGCCTTGTCGGTACTCACTCAGGAACAAGCAGGTTCACACAAACCGTGTGCTTACTTTTCTAGCACATTAGATCCAGTAGCCCAGGCTCTGCCTGCGTGCTTGAAATCAGTTGCAGCGACAGCTTTAGCAATCAGACAAAGCGATTCCATAGTATTAGGACATCAATTGACAGTACAAGTTCCACATTCCGTGGAAGTTCTTTTAAACCGTACACAGACCCAACACTTGACTATAGCAAGACTGACAGGTTATGAATTGACATTGTTTCAGCCACACATAGAAATCAGACGCTGTAGTACATTAAATCCTGCCACACTTTTGCCATTAAGTGGAACAGACCCATTGGCACATGATTGTATTGAAGTCATTACTATTACGACGAAACCCAGACAAGACTTGACAGACATTCCATTACCAGATCCAGACCTGACACTTTATGTGGATGGTTCATGTATGAGAACAAGTACAGGTGAATTAGTGGCCGCTTACGCAGTCACGACAGACACCGAAGTTATTGAAACCAATTGTATCGACACCTTGTCAGCTCAAGCAGCAGAGCTCATCGCTCTGACACAAGCCTGTATTCAAGCCAAAAATAAGAAAGTTAACATATACACAGATTCACGTTATGCATTCGGAGTCGTTCACGACTTCGGAGTCCTCTGGCGAGAGAGAGGTTATTTAACTTCTCACGGTGCCAACATCCAACACGGTCCCCTCATTCAAGCTCTGTTAGATGCAATACATCTGCCTACTGCGATATCTATCATGAAGTGTAAGGCACATACAAAAGTCACCGATACCATCTCCCAGGGTAACAACCTGGCAGACCGAACAGCTAAGCAAACTGCCCAGAATCGAACTCATGTAACTGACATGACAAAGACAATAGTTCCGACACCGACACACTGCATGACAGTCAGGGATCCCGCACATGATGTAATTGACATACAGACACATGCTACACCAGATGAAATCAAGAAATGGACTGAACTAGGAGGGATCCAAACAGATCAGGGATGGATGACGAAGGGAAAATCTACATGGTTTCTCCCCGACTCTATGGTTCAAATCATCATTAACACGATACATAGTCCAGCACACCTAGGAGAAAAAGCTATGCTAGACAGTATTCAAAACATATGGTTCAATAAACACTTACGAGCAGCAGCCAAACAGAAAGTGCGTACTTGCATGATTTGTTGTCAGTTCAATCCAGGTAAAAGCATTCCTGTAGAGCAAGGTGGATTTCAACCTCCCGATCACCCTTTTGAAGTCCTCCAGATGGATTATATCCAGATGGAACGTTGTCGAGGATTCAAATATGTCCTCGTAGTCGTATGTGCACTTTCCCGATGGACAGAAGCATATCCAGTCCCAGATTATACTGCTCCGACCACTGCCAAGCAGCTGGTTCGCGAATTCTTCCCACGGTATGGTTTGCCCCGTATCGTGTACTCAGATAACGGTCAGCCATTCTCATCCGAGCTTGTGAAACACATTACACTCCTGTTAGGTTATCAGTGGAAATTCCACTGTGTCCGGCATCCCGAGGCAGCAGGTCTCGTGGAGCGCCATAATCAGACTCTGAAAATCCGACTTTCAAAAATCTGTAGAGAGAAAGGCGTTGACTGGATAGTAGCTTTGCCAGTTGCGCTCTTCTACATGAGAATGATAGCGCATTCTCGAACAGGGCTATCCCCGTATGAGGTGGTCTTCGGTAGGCCACCAAATATGTGGGGGATGCCTATACCTCGTAAAATAACGGATGTTGACTGTATTATGCTGACAGATTACCTTGCCTCCTTGATGTCTGCACTACAATCTTGTCGTTCACAGTAGCTGCAGCCTTTCCCGACAACACCGAGGTGAAGCCCCATGAAGTGGTCCCTGGGGACTTCGTTTTTGTGCGGAATTTTGACCGAAGAAGCCCGCTGGAGCCCCGCTGGCAAACACCGAAATTGGTTCTTCTGACGACGAGGACCGCTGTGAAAGTCGAGGGCCGGAAAGGGTGGCTGCACTCGAGCCACATTAAAAAGTTTCATGGACTTCCTTCTGATTTGAACTCTCAGCCCTGCCCTCCTCCACAGACTGACTCGAAACTCCCCCTGGTTGAGAAAACCGCTTCCCAAGAGTATAAACTGAAACTACGGCCTAGCAAGTCAGACAGTTTAATTGTTTAAGTCCTCCCCTAGGTGAATCGGTTAAATTAGTTTCTGACATGTATCCCCTAGACCGAGATAGAGAGAGAGATAGACAGAGACAGCTCAAGAAACGTGCATATTGTAAATCACTTCGTAGTCACTGTATAGTGACATTATTGATTATGTTTTTTCCAAGTCTTCTGATTATTGCTGCAAGTATACTATTGCATATCTACTACCCTATTTTCAAGCGTGCACATTCTGCTTTCAACGTCACTGCCGAACATTCTTTTAGTGAATTACCTCCGCATGAATTGTCCTACAGACTTGCGCTGCGCAACAACACATTCATTAGTATGTTACATCACTCCCATCAGACCAACAACGCTACAAATTGTTGGATATGTGGCCGACTCCCTCCCTACCAGAAATACAAGGGAGTTCTGCCCCTCTTTCCGTACCCGTTCACACACAATGGTTCATGTGGTGCATGGTTTAGTTTGATTAATTCTTTAGATTCAGATACCGTAGTTTACGAGGGAAATTGGGTTTGGGGAAACCTGAACTTAGTTTTGCTTAAAGCCTGCTACCCTAACAAGGAGGGACTTCCCACAAGGACAGGAACTGATCTAGAAAATGAAGTATATGGATTAGGTAACTTTACACTGAACCTCATGATTCTGAATGTTGAATCCGAAGCTGCACCAGTCCTGCCTGCTATGTCAGTATTACCAGTCACAGGTGAATTATGTGTTAGAAAGAATGGTTCAGTACACTTAGGTCATAGTAAATGTACTACTGTGGTCGAATTCAGTGATCAAGGCAAGTCTACATTTAGAGCTACCCGTCATTCCTACTTCATTTGTGGTCATACCGCATATATACGCTTACCTCTAGATTGGGATGGTACCTGTTACATTGCATTCCTTCTGCCACCTGTTTTCCTAGCCCCTCCTGATTATCATAGAAATACCCATCTAGTAAACAATAGACTCCGGAGAGATCTCCCGATTGTCGATTACACTGAAACGGCATGGGAGCAATACACAGACTTCAATAAAGGTTTCTTTCCCTACTTAGGTGCTGTCTTTAATAGTAAACTGATACGCAAATTAACTAGAACCCTCGAAGCAGTAGTGAATGAAACTACTTCTGCCCTAGGCAACTTAACAGAGGAGCAGTCTGCTATGCGGATTGTTGTTCTTCAAAATCGTCTTGTCCTTGACGTCATCCTAGCCGATAGGGGCGGAGCCTGTAGAGTCATCGGATCGAGCTGCTGTGTTTTCATTCCAGAAAACGCGCCATCAGTATATAAAGCCATAACCCGTCTTCACAAGATTGCAAGTTTGATACACCAGAATCCAGGCACTTGGACTTGGTCCGGTTGGTTCTGGACCACGTTGACAGCCTGGGGATGGAAGGTCCTATCCTTCCTAGGTATTGCCCTTCTCATGGTATTCAGTTGCTGCCTATGTCTACAATGTGGGCCAGCGATTTGCGGCCTGTGTGCCACATCATGCATTCCACATTCAAGTTCCCATTCAAAACGCCATAAAAGGAAAGAAGAGCAAATGATGTTACGTGAACAGATTGATCGATTCATGAGGATCGATATATCATGAAGGGTCCGTAGGGGACAAGGAGGGAATGAGGAAATATGAATTTTTATGACCAATTGTGTCCCCTATCTTAGACCCCAACGGCTCCATGTACGCGCTACAAGTACATGTATGTTCCCTCCACTTCCAGTTATGAAGACGCAAATACATTTGCGTCCAACGTTAACATGTCCTCTTTCAGATCCACCATGAATGGGTCGAATATTCCGTTCCTAAGTATGCCTTGCCAACGTCTTTATGTGGTGTACTTTACACGTTTTTCAGCTCTGGCGAGTTAGGCCCTGAATTCTGCCATCGAGCCTTTTCCTGCCTTCTGCCTCTGAATGCTCCAGCCTGGACCTGCATCTGTATCCGTGACCTTTGTCTTACTCCCTGCGCGGCTAACGTTGCTTGGCTCGGCCTGTTGCCTGCCAAGACTGTATTCAGCCTTCAAGTTATCTGTTCCGCTCCTCGAAAAATACATTCCTGTCTAGTAGTTTAGGTAAACATCCTTCCAGCTGCAGAGCAAAGGGCCCGGCCTGACTGTCTCCGTGCAAGTAATTCATAGCTCCGGTTACCAGGGTAGGCCCATGCCCCCTCGCATCTCATGCAGACACGTAGACGCTTATACACGCACTAACAGTCAGTATAGAACAGCCTCTGCCCGAGAGACCTTTCCTTCCAGATAATACAGTTCCTTAGACACCAGATATTAGATACGATTTGGGATTAGGTTGATCTGACATCCCAGACTTCTGTCTCCTCATGTAGGGCTAAATGTCAAGTCCCCTTCACCCTCCAGTTACACGTCAACCACACGTCATGCTGCCTGCGCGCGCATCCCTGCCATATATTTCTGCTGACACTGCAGGATTCTCTTATGGATCCACCTACTTGTGACATCCTCTTAATGACGTTTCTAGTACACGCCTTCATGCACGCCTATTGTAACGCCTTTTCATTACGTATGTGTACTCTTATCTCTCCTCTCAGCTGTTACGCCTTCTGCATCTGCCTTTACTGTAATGCATTGACTATATATATGATTAACTGTCAATAAAGTATTGTCTGTCCCTTCCCGAACCTTCGCGGTGACGGAAGTGTGATTAACCTGGTTCGAACCAATTCCTTTTTAAGGAATAAAACCCCTTTTAAAACCTCAAATACCACGGATTCTGCCTCTTATTTTTGACTGAGTTATTCTTATTGAACTTTACCGCATAAATTAAGTATAGGTAATTTAAATTTACCACAATTCAATACCATAAAGTGAAGCGTATTCCACGCGGATTGCGTATATCCCTCAGACCACTGCTTTTCAAATTTAACAAGCCTTTCATGCTAAGGTGGTATGCGATACTTAATAAGTGTTCTCTAGATCTAATTTTACTCATAGTGGAAGAGTTGTCCAACATTCTAAAAGAACTAGACGCTGAGATCCAAGAACTAAAAACTGAATTATCATCTAGGTTAACGGAGGAAGAATTAGCCACTATCCTTAAGAACATCAATGACCAATTGGAAGAGCACACTAGGGAAGTACACGAACGTAAACTGCGCAAGTTTAAGCGCGACACAATAGACTACAAGTTAGATGAGGTCTATTCATGGGCGGATCAGTACGCCCAAAGAAGAACTTATAAAAAACCCCAAGCTTCTTCTTCAGAAGAAAGTGTTGCAACTGAACAAGATACCTTACCTACCCGTACACCACTAGCAGCAACTCCTAGCACAAGTAGTGAGACAGGTGCTGAGGGAGGCCCGAATATTACCCCTGGGCCGGCTTTTTTAGAGGGGGCAAAACATCCAATCACCCCCCCCACGGAACAATCCCAAAAAAACGGACAAGGAGGGGACAAGGTTCAACAAAAAAAGCAAAGAAGCAGGAGGAACTAGTGATGAACATTTCAGATTACCAATTGAATTCCATAGAACTCAAGGTTTTGAACAAGGGTATGTCTTTTGTTCCGACGTATTCTACCAACACATTGGAAACTGAGGTCGCATTATTTTAATTTATGAGGAAACTTCGGTTACGGTGGTTTTTCCACACGATTAACACGGAGTCCACAACTCCAGTCACTACACCAGAACAACCACAGGTCTTCAGACCTAAAAGCAATTTCATGGCTCCATTTTCACATAAGGCTCTGGATCTTTTTGAAACCTTGGTAAAGAAAGATGTAGAGCAAATTCCGATCACAAAGACTAGACATAACAACTTGACCAAATCAGAACACCAAACTTTGGTAAAACTGGCACAGAACGATATGTTAAAAATTGTCCCAGCAGACAAAGGAGGAGCACTGGTTGTACTCAACCATTCTCATTATCTGGCAAAGGTCAATCAGCATGTTACCGATGAAGACACATATATCAAATTGGACACTGACCCCACAGTTCGTTTTCAATCCATTCTGAACACGATTCTTGAAAGAGCACAGGAGATGGGTTGGATAAATGAACAAACCCGCAAATTTCTGACTGTTCAATATCCCAAGAGGCCTCACATATAGATGGTGCCCAAAATGCACAAGAATCCAAAAGACCCCCCTTTCAGGCCAATTGTGGCGGGGTGTGGGTCGTTGCATGAACTATTAGGCAAGACCATTACTTACAACCATTAGTACAACAATGGAGCACGTACATACAAGACACCACGGATTGTTTAAAAAGGATCAGTCAAGTGACCATAACACAAGGAGAAAATGTTTTGTTATGTACTGTGGATATATCTGCCTTGTACACCTCTATCCCTCATCAGGAGGGTATAGAGGCTGTTGAATGGATGTTACTACAGCATGAGTATGATGAGGGCACAAATGTTTTTCTTTTAGAACTATTGCACTTTTGTTTGTACCATGGATATTTCAGATGGCAAGACAGTTATTACCTACAAAGGACAGGTACTAGCATGGGTTTTACAGGAGCACCAACTTTTGCTAATATATTCATGGCAAAGTACAAGAACGAGCATATTCTGCAAAATCCCCAATGGTCACAACATCTGAAGCTCTATGTCAGGTACATAGACGACATCCTTATGGTGTGGGACGGTACACAAGACAGGCTAGAACATTTGTTGACAGAGTTAAATCATTGTCATGACCAAATTAAGATCACACATTCAGTTGATGACAAATCCATTAACTATTTGGACATTCTCATTGAAAATAAAGGAGATGGTTTGGAAACTAGATTGTACAAAAAAACTACTGACCGTAATAGTGCATTGCATTACAGCAGTTTTCACACATTATCCTTAAAAAATCACTTACCTTTTTCACAATTTTTACGAGCACGTAGAATTTGTTCACAGGAGGAACAAGGTATTCAAGAGATGGAGGGTATGGTTCTGGCATACAAGGAGAGAGGCTATCCAGATGAGATATTACAGCAGGCTAAATTGAAGGCCAGCCAGAAAAACAGACAAGAACTGCTTGTAAAAACAGTCAGACCACCATTGAAGAGGGAGGTATTTGTAATCAAACATTCCACATCAAGTAGACTCATCAAGAAAAGCATCCTAAAAAGATGGGAGGTGATCGAACAAGAGACAGACTTCAAAGATGTGTTTTTGACAAACCTCTATTTGCACACACTAGGTCAAAAAATATAAAACAGATATTGAAACATTCTCAGACCAAAACAGGCACCGCACGACATAGAGGCATGACAAAGTGTCACAACTGTGGTCACTGCGGCAACGCAATGATAGGGGATGTGTTCACACATCCACAGACAGGTCAACACATACAGTTGAGACACACATCAGACTGTAATACGAGCAAAGTAGTTTATGCCATTAAATGCCCGTGTGGGCTGGTATATGTGGGTAAAACCACAAGAAGAATCAAGGTCCGCATAACGGAGCACAAGAGTCTCATAAGAACGGGGAATCCTAAGTCCAATCTAGCAATGCATTGGAAAGAGAGACAGCATACCATTCCGCAATTGCGTTTCACAGTGTTAGAGAGTATTGACCAGGAGGTACATGCTGACACCAATCGCCAATTATTGCAGAGGGAGACTTACTGGATTCGCAGGTTGAATACGCTAGAGCCGCAGGGACTCAATGATAAAATTGAATTTGCATGTTTTCTGTAATAAAAACACACGTATTGAGCATTGTTATTATCATTGTTCACATGGCAACTTTGTCACAACCAGCGCTTACTTAGTGGAGAACTTGGGTATTTTATTTAATTCATTTTATTTCTTTTACTCTTTACACTGGGTGATTGTTAGTACAGATTATTCATTATACCAGACACGTGGTTCCTCACATATCTTACATTTGCCTATCCGTTTCATCCCTTTGAGCCTTTCTTTCGTTAAGCACTCGGTTTTGACTAGGCTAAGATGGTGCCCGTCGTCAGTTTGATCAGCCCGTTTTCTGTGTCAACCCGGATATGGCAGTCAGCTTATTAGGCAAGGGTTAGAGACGGCATTTCACAGCGCAAGATGACGATACAAACTCACAGTTCCTGAAAGCAAGGTATGCAGCGTATGCAGCGTAGCGAGTGGGTTAACGTTGGGAAATTAGTAGACCGGCTAGCGGGATACTAACGGTATTGCACATTTGTTTCAGCAGCAAGACACGCGAAACTACACTTCTTAACGTTTAACTTCGGGGGACTACAATTACCGATAGAGGTAGGCGGCGGCTGGTTTCTGTTCTTGGCATTTTTTCTGAGGAGAGAGATGGTTTGAACTATTAGTTACCATTTTGTTTCATCATTTAGGGACATCTTACGAGACACAGCACAGTTGTGTACAGCATTAAGTCAGGTACACATATATTCTTTGGATTTGTGTGCAGTATCATACGTGGTAACTCTCAGTTTAAGCTTTCAGGCACACTGGTGGAGGCATAGCTAAGCTGGTACTCGTTTTGACAAACTTGCAGTTTTGGTAAATTACTTTTGAGGTGGAGCGTGGGGCTCCCATATGGTTAATTCTGATCATTGTCATTGTATTTGTTTATAGTATTCCCCTGATGAAGGTATTGCTATACCGAAATGCATTGGGATCTACTGAAAAGATGCATGAATGTACATGAAGTAATGTACCAAGATTGAAGAACCAACTACAAGACAAGGAAATTTCAAATAAAAAAAAGAGATGTTCTTCATTTTGATGGATTTTCATTGTTTTTTGAATGCCAAAAAGTAACTTGTATATAATTTGGTTGAATGTATTGTTACAACAGTTGATATCATAGATCACTGTGGCTGATAGAGTTCCCTGCGGGGATTTGTGAAAAGTGCGTCGTTTTCAGACAGTTCTCTGTTTGTGTTACATGTTGTGTTACTGACTTGAGCCAGTCAGATCAAACGACAGCACCAAGAAAGTAGGAGTACTAGATTCTTTTTCGTAAAAAGGAGGAGTGCAGGGTGTCAATCCTCACATACAGAGTGGATAGGTTATAACACCCTAAGTGCGCAGGAAAGGGCACTCACCTCCGGACACTGGGAGTCAATGGGGTGCAGAAGTCTAGGTGCGCAGTAATGAGAACTCACCGCAATGCAGTGGGAGTGTATGGCGTATAGCACCCTGGGAGGAAAAGAGCGCACAGATACCTCCTAGCAGTGGGAGTTGATGTAATACAGTAGCCTGGGTGTGCAAAGGCATAACGTAGAAATATACATGTGCAGTTGTATGTTCTCTGAAAATACTAATTTTATACTATTTTTCAGTTTACTTAACTTGAGGGTGCACTATGAACCAGCTCGTGTTTGGACACACACTGGAGGCAAAAAGGTGAGCTATGAAGTTTTTCTCAAGTATCAACACTACCCTCCTGCTCCATCTATTACTTTCTCTCTCTCACACTTTCAATGTCTTTCTTTCTCTCAGACTGTTTCTCTTTCTCTTTTCAAGTTTTGAACGCTGCTTTTCACATTGCAGATAAATAAATCAAGGCTGAATTTAACAATGTCTGAAGTATAGATCCAAACCAGAATCCAAGTTGTAACCTCTGCGAGATGCATTGTTTGCAAAAGGTAAGCAGAGCGGGTTAGATACACAATGCCTTCAATTAAACGCGCTGCAAACAAACAATATTGCCCTGCATAATGACGTGATCTCTCACCTCATTCTGTTTCATCTCTGAATCATTTTAAAGACCTGCTAGACCATACTGTAGATCTGAGCCAGCAGGCACTTCCCTACAGACACCTCTTCAGCGCGGACCTACGAGAGGGGTGGGATGTACCAAGCACACTGCACACATGCGAATAGGCAATATTGCCAAGTGGGCTGCTATCGAGCCACCCCGAGACGCACCCACGGACCCTTCTGCTGCAACTCCTGCAAGTTCACCTGCATCCGGACCTGCACCACTCCAGCAGTGCCCAAGACCTCGACGAGCAACAGCAGCAGCCACCTGAGATGCATCCTGCTCAACACCCGCTCCGTCCACAGGCACGCCGTCGAGATCTGGAACCTGCTCGACACCACAGCCCCAGACGTCGCCTTCTTCACGGAAACCTGGATGAACGCCTCCTCAGCGACTGACATCGCCATCGCCATCCCAGACGGCTACAAGATCATCCGAAGGGACCGCATCAACCACACCGGAGGAGGCATCGCCATCGTCCACAGGAACTCCATCCGCATCACGACCAACACCGAAGACACCCTCACAACCGCCGAGCACCTGCACTTCCAAGTCCACATCAACCCCAAGACCACCCTCAGAGGCACCCTCATCTACAGACCCCCCGGACAACGCACACAATTCAGCGAAGACATCGCCGACTTCATCATCCCACACGCCCTCTGCTCCGCTGACTACATCCTCCTAGGGGACCTCAACTTCCACCTGGAGAACAACAACGACCGCAACACCACCACCCTGCTGGACAACCTCGCCAACCTGGGACTCAAGCAACTGGTGACCACCCCCACCCACTACGCCGGACACACACTCGACCCCGTCTTCATCCAGCAAGGACATCGCCTTCAGCCACGCCACCGGACTCCACTGGACGGACCACAGCTGCGTCCACTTCAGCTTCGCAAGGACCACGATCCACCACCACCAGCAACAGGCTGCACGCAGGAACTGGAACAAGATCACAGCCGACCAGCTCGCGTCCTCCCTGAGCATGAACCCTCCCACCAGCACAACGAACCCTAGCCAGGCGGCCAACAACCTCACGAAGTGGATCAGTGACTGCGCGGACGAGCTCGCCCCCCTGAGGACCCCGCCCAGCAGACCCGGCAGCAAGAAAGCCCCATGGTTCACCGACAAACTCAAGAGCTCCAAGAAGAACTGCCGAGCTCTCGAGAGAACCTGGCGCAGAGACCCAACTCCGGACAACATGACTGCCCTCAAGCTCGCCACCCGAAAACACCACCAACTCATCCGCGCCACCAAGAAAACTGCATTCAAGGAACGACTGGACAACAACGCACACAACAGCAAAGAACTCTTCAACATCGTCAAAGAGCTCTCCAACCCCAACGCTGGAAACAACGACATCACCCCTTCGCAAGACCTCTGCAACTCCCTCGCCTCCTACTTCCACAACAAGATCACGGACATACACAACAGCTTCAGCACTCAACCGACGCACGCCTCGACTGAACCACCGCCCCCCACCACCACCCTCCGCGCCTGGACCCCGATCAGCACCGAAGACACCGTCCGCACGATGAACTCCATCCATTTCGGATCTCCGACCGACCCCTGCCCTCACCACGTCTTCAACAAGGCTGACTCTGTCATCGCACCCCACCTGCGGGACATCAACACCTCCTTCGACACCGCTACCTTCCCGGAGAGCTGGAAGCACGCCGAACTCAGCGCTCTACTCAAGAAACCATCGGCTGACCCCACCGATCTCAAGAACTACCGCCCCATCTCGCTGCTCCCGTTTCCTGCAAAAGTCATCGAGAAGACCGTCAACAAGCAGCTGGCCGCCTTCCTCGAGACGAACGGATCCCTCGACACCTCGCAGTCTGGCTTCCGGGCCAACCACAGCACCGAGACCGCCCTGATCGCAGTCACCGATGACATCATAGCGCTGCTCAACAACGGAGAAACAGCGGCCCTCATCCTCCTCGACCTCTCCGCGGCCTTCGACACTGTCTGCCATCGTACCCTAGTACAACGCCTCAGCAACGTCGGAGTCCAGGAGAAGGCACTGGAGTGGATCATCTCCTTCCTCGCCGGGAGGACACAGAGAGTCCGCCTCCCCCCGTTCAGATCTGAAGCCACCGAAGTCATCTGCAGCGTCCCTCAAGGCTCCTCGCTCAGCCCAACCCTCTTCAACATCTACATGAGCCCACTCGCAGACATCGCACGCCAGCACAACCTCAACATCATCTCCTACGCCGACAACACCCAGCTGATCCTCTCCCTTACCAACGACCCCGCCACCGCCAGAGCCAACCTTCACGAAGGGATGAAAGAGGTAGCCGAATGGATGAAGAACAGCCGCCTGAAACTGAACTCAGACAAGACGGAAGTCCTCATCCTGGGATCCTCACCCGCCGCGTGGGATGACTCCTGGTGGCCCCCCGCCCTAGGCAGCGCACCCAAACCAACAGACCACGCACGCAACCTGGGCTTCATCCTGGACTCCTCCCTCTCCATGACCAGACAAGTCAACGCCGTCTCCTCGTCGTGCTTCAACATCCTGCGCATGCTACGCAAGATCTTCCGGTGGATCCCCACCGAGACCAGGAAGACAGTCACCCAGGCCCTCGTCACCAGCCGTCTGGACTACGGCAACACCCTCTACGCCGCAACCACCGCCAAACTCCAGAAGAGACTCCAGCGGATCCAGAACGCCTCAGCACGACTCATCCTGGACATCCCCGTCGCAGCCACATCTCCGGACACCTGAGAGATCTGCACTGGCTCCCGGTCAACCAGAGAATCACCTTCCGTCTCCTAACCCACGCACACACAGCCCTACACAGCCAAGGCCCAGGATACCTCAACAGCCGCCTCAACTTCTACGCTCCCAAACGCCAGCTTCGTTCGACCAGCCACGCCCTCGCCGCCGTCCCCCGCATCCGTAGAACCACCACAGGGGGACGGTCCTTCTCCTACCTCGCCGCCAAGACTTGGAACTCCCTCCCCACCCACCTCCGCCTGACCCAGGACCACCTCGCCTTCAGGAAGCAACTCAAGACCTGGTTGTTCGAGCAGTAGCAGACCCCCCCCCCCAGCGCCTTGAGACCCTCTGGGTAAGTAGTGCGCTATATAAATTCAATGATTGATTCATTGATTGTTATGTTAATTTGTGATCTTTGACCTCATTCAGTCACATTCCTGTCTCATTTAAATACCATCTATACCATAAGATAGGCCTAAGCCTACAAGCAGCGCTGCCATACAAACTCCTGTTGAGTATGCATGTGAAAAAAAACGATTTTGCCTTTCGTAATAATGTAATCTCTCACCTCATTCAATCACATCGATTTAATTTTAAGGACTTAGGTTTCATTTTTGTTTTGCAGGTTACCTACGCTACTACCACTGCAGTCCATCTCACGTTTTGTTTATTCTACTGTGGTATTAAAGTTACGTTTTTATTTATTTCCGTTTCAATAAAAGTTAATAAAAAAAAATGAGTTATACATCTTCTTTTTCTAACAACATTTGACTATTATTCAGTGTGATACCGAGGCTAAGTCTTTACCAGCTCTTTACCAGAGACCGTAGCTGCGATTAATGGTTCCTATGGAAAATATTTTAAAGTCCAGGACACTTGCTGTTTGCATTAGCAACATTGTGTGCTGAACTTGTGACCTGTGTGCTCAATTAAGTGTTCCATGAACTGTCACTATGATAACAGGCATTAAGCAGTTTGAGAGTAGGTTTCAAAGGAGCTGACTTAAGAGAGTCGTTATATTTACCCAGGATCCTCTACATGACAGAGGGAAAAGCAAACTGAGACGACAGAACACTGCGTACAGTAGGAGCAAAAGAATTCTCTTCAAATTAACCTCAAGAGAGGGCTCGAGCCATAACCACTGGTGTCACAAAACCCCATGTACAATTTGCCTACTCTGTACTCTACAATGGGCAATTCTTTATCGATCCCAATCAGACACTACTGCTTCATGATTCACAGTGTGCATGTCACTAAATACTTCGTGGCTATTTAAATGGAAGACGGGATTATGGACATTCCAAAACTTAGTGGCATATTTACAAGGATGGCGTTAAAATGAATCGCCGCTTTAGCAGAAGCAAACTGCCGCTAACACTGCGATAATAGACTTAAAAATCCTTTGTTGTCTTACTGGAAGATTTTTTCAACACTGCTGTTTGCTATGGCAGGGTGGAGCCGAGGCTCCCGCCATGGCATAGCAAACTTGGTTTGCATTTTGAAAGAGAAAACACGAAAACCTTTAAAATACAAATCAGATTGCTTTTCCCCAGAGTGAACTGCATATTAGCAGGTCCCCGTGTGCAAAAGTAATGGTGGCTTCCGAAGGACGCAGAGAGCTGGACTGGACCGTAGGGACATTAGTGCTCCACCCACGGTCCCCAACGTTATATATACGCCCATGGGATGGGATCCCGAGGAAAAATAAAAATTAGTAGGTGATAATTTGTTTTAACGGTAAAATTAGGAGTCTGTATTGAGCATATTTACAAGGACAGCGTTAAAATGTGCTGGTGTAAACCTGGCCTTCTATTGGAATTCTCAAGAATTCTCAAAAGCCTATTATTAAGCCCTTTATGGCAGCTTTAGCGGCACTTTCCTAACACTAAAGTAATGATAGTTTTAACACTGTCCTTGTAAATATGCACCCAATATAGCGAGAAATACAGCAAAAATTCATGTTTACAAGTGAAAACCTTGTTAATTTAAGACTGTGGACTTAACATATCAATTCACCTTGCATATTAAACATGCCTAAGTCTACTTCAGAACAGATATTAGGATCCGGCATAACCAATTAGCGAGAGTTTTGCTATCGGTCCTCAAATCCAGGGCCACCTTGTAAATACAATGCTGTTGTCCTCCCTCCCTCTTCCATGTTATATTGTCATAGGAACACCTACCTTGCCCCTGGGAACGTCTACATTCCAACTCATTGGAGATGCAAGGTGAGCCGATAGCAAACAGGCTGCTAACATGCGTTTAAATGCAGCGAAATGGCCCTTGTCAATATGCCCTCAAGTTTGCTATGACATAGCGGGAACATCGACTCCCGCCCTGCCATAGCAAACAGCAGTGTCCCGGGGGTAGGCACCCCTAAACACAGCAGGAGCCGGTCCTGGGGGGTGGTGTTCCCCAGGGCACTCGACTGCTTCAGAATGGGGGCCGCGTGGCCCCCTCCCAAAATATAAAAAGACCCGGAGGGTGGTAATCCTCCAGGACAGACCTTTCAGCCCCCCCACCCATTTTTTGAAAGCTCCGGAGAGCCCCCCCTTCCCAAGTATTTTACTGGGACAGTAGCCTTTGAGCCCCCCCCCCCCATTTATTTTCTAACACCGAGGAATGGCGGTCCCCGAGCTACAGGGCCCCTCTGGATCCCCATCAAATGTAATATTTTAGACCCCAGGATTTGCCCCTCCCAGACCCACAAGGTCCTATGGGTCCTTGTGGGACCCCCTAAGCAGGTCTAGTGGGTCAAGATATTTCTAACCTGCCCCCTTTATATGTTTTGAACACTTGTTCCACTAATTTCTAAATCCTCGCTGTCTGCCAAAGCAATACAAAAGGGGATGATGGACGGAGCGTTTGAGCAAAACAAACACTCACCCCCAGTCAACTGATCTGGGTTTAATCCATCACCATTCTTTAGCTCACTCAGCCACCCCAGTTCAGACATGGCCATATGCAAATCAGTCTGACCCTGTGCCTCATGGGAACAGTCCAGCCCGAACTGCCAAATGTGTGTGCTGCATGGCAGCAAAAACCGTCCGAAAGTTAGAAGTCAAGTTGCGACTAGGCACAAAGCCAGCCTGTTCCGGGGCAATCATCATAGTGACCAGAGGGCTGAGACGGTTGGCCATCAATGTCTGCTTCGGACACGATTTCTAGTTCCTCAGAATACTACTCCGGGACATCGGGGCCTTCATCAGAGATGTCCACCAGTACTGGAGCTGCTTGCTGCGCCATGATGTGTCATCGGGCCCGGCGGTCACGGATGGTCTTTTTGGATTGAAAGGAGGCGCAAGCCTGGCAATTATTCTCGTTGTGCTCTGTCGAGAGACCCAGGTTACAGACCTTGTGGTGGTCACTGTTTGGGAATTTAGCTCCACACTGGGGGCATTTTTTAAACTGAGTCCTTTCCATGAGCTGTAGGCCCGAATGGCGCCAATAGACCCAGCGGCCCGCGTCGACGACCGGAATGGGATTTTTGAGGAGCATGTCGAAGGTCAATTTTTTATGCAGATCAAAGGTACGGCCATGGGCTGTCCATATGCGCTGGAGATGGCCATACTCTACATGGCGGAGTATGAGAATAGATTTATCTACTCCAACAATCCCTTCAGCAAACACATTAAACAATGGTTGAGGTACATCGACGACGTGTGGCTCCTGTGTCAGGGGAGCTGCGCAGAGTTGGTGGACTTCCACCTGTGGATTAATGGCAGACACCGTGACATTAAGTTCTCACTGGAGTCTAGTAATGAGAAGATGACATTCCTAGACCTTGAAATAAGTTGCACGGATGGGCATTTGAAGTCTTCTCTTTTCCGAAAAAAGACGGACAAAAACACTATCCTTCACCACCGAAGTGCACATCCAAGAAGTTTGAGAGATAATCTGCCCTACGGGCAGTTGCTTCGGATCCGAAGAAACTGCTCGGAGGTGACAGAATATGAGAAACACGCAACTCGTTTTTGCGAAGAGATGAGGAATCGGGGGTACCCTAAGAAATTACTACACAATTCCAAGAAAAGGGCACATTACACCCCTCGGGAGTGCTTACTTGAGAGAACGGTGAAACAAGATATGGACCGGCTGGTATGTGTGACAACTTTTGGACCAGACACACACAGAGTAAGGCAAATGGTCCTGAGAAACTGGCACTTGCTAGAAGGACTTGAATGTTCCTTTCCGCGACCGTTGTTCGCATATAAGAAAAACAAAAGCATTGGTCAGAACGTTATCAGAGCAGATGTGTTAACTCCCAAGCCCAAAAGTGACCTATTATCAATATGGGGCCTTAAGCCAATTGAAGGGCACCACAAGTGTGGGAATTACATATCATGTGACTCCACAATTGAAGGGTCTGAGTTTGAACACAGGGGAGTCAAATGTAAAAATGTCAGTTTCTCGAATTGCAAGACACGAAATGTGGTTTATGCGATCATTTGCGCCTGCCAGAAGATGTACATAGGGAAAACAACCCAACAAGTTAATAGCCGGGTCACTCAACACAGATCAAGAATCAAGAAGAAAGTTGCGAGCGCTCCCATGGTCCAACACTTCCTGGATTTAAACCACAGTGAAATGGACTTTAAATGGACCGTACTCTGGACAATAGCGCCAACAGGCAATAAAGGTCCAATTGATATTGAAGAAACACTTCTTAGGAAAGAGGCATACCTGATTCTAAAATTCAATAGCACACAAAATGGATTAAACTCTCTCTCCGAAGTGTCTAGATTGTAATGCCACAACTGTGTGGGGCTCCACGGGGGGTGTGATGGCCCCCTTGACTGAAGGGCATAACATTGGGGAAGCTAAGTTGAACAGCGATGTTCCCGCTATGTGCAGGGCTTCGCGCACTCCCGCCATCAATAAACTACATATCCCAGAACACCCACGGTCTCGGGACTGTCATTAGTAACCAGGTAACCGGGCCGCCGCCTTCCATAGTGAACGGAGCTTTAGCGAGAGCAAGTCGCAAAGAACCAGGTGAGCCATAAGAGGGTTTGAGGCATCTGAATGAAAGACTGGTTTCTGTAACAGGGATAAAAACGCACTTCCCTTTTTTTACCTTTTGAACAGTGCGTGACACAAGAGTACATGACGGGAATAACTACGTGGTTCGCCTAAACAGAACCCGAGCACAGAAAGTTGACAATGGAGTTAGCGGCTCCCTAAGCCCGCGGTGCACGTAAACAAGGTAGGACTGCTTCAATAAATCTACCATACCAAGTTAAATCACGATATGAGCACAACAATAGTAACCCCATCCTCGCCTTCCCCCCAGGTCAAAAGCATCACCGCACCATAGGGAGAGCCCATACACGGACCATACAAACAGCTAAAGGTACGTCTCGCAGTGTTTTGGCAAGAGGTTACCGTAGGGCGAGTATTGAGCCTTACTCTAAAATGACAATTGATTTTAATTTCCTTCAGACTGCAGCTCCAAAAGATGCAGAAACAGCCATAGGCTACTATTAAGGTAACATGGTATTTAAATGTAGGATACCAGAAGCGGAATAATAAAATGAGGCCATAGGAATTGACACTTACACAGTGTTCCCTTTCTCTTACACACATACAGACAGAAGTGACAAGGCCCTGAAGAGAACCCATAACTACTGTTTGGAGTTCGAAACGCGTCGGCATGAAAGGAGATAAAAATCACCAACATTGAGAGCCCTTGACTCATAGCATTTATGTATTGTGATATCTCCTTATAACTGTGACTTTGTCCAATACTGTTCCTAAGATTTCAATCACTGATGGTTATTGAGGCTTGAAAATTTGACTTGCCTTTTTTGAACAGTCTGAAACTGGTATAGATGTTTTGTTGTGTATAGCCAATGTATTTTCGACTTTATGATTTTTTCTTCTCTTGATAAATGTTGTGTTTAAGTTGATGTACATTTCAGTTGCTGCATATATATGTTATACGTGCAGTGTTTTCTCTCTGTCATGTGAATTCATGATTTTTTCCAAAAAAGATTTGAAAATATATTCAGTTGATGTATATATATGCTATACATGCAGTGTTTTCTCTCTGTCATGTGAATTCATGATTTTTTCCCAAAAAGATTTGAAAATATAGGTAAATAAATATACCTAACATATCTAACTAGAGTTGATGTGTTGCCTTTAACTAAGGGCTAACGGAAAAAGTGGGGTGGCATCTTTTGTGCTAAAACTTATATATAAGGTCCAGCCTTCCCCATTATCTAAGGACCTAACTCCTTTTACCCTAAAAAGAATCTAGGTATCCAGCACTGAGTTAGAAAAGTAAAGCAAAAAGTAACTTACCTGCAATTTAGTGAAAGAGCCTATTCATATCAATTTATTTTATTTTATTTATTTGGAAATTTTATATAGTGCAACAGATGCCTCAGCGAAGAGGCGTCCCGGCGCTTCAGGTCATGCCAATAGGTTGCAGAAGCTAGGCCCTAGGAGAGGAGGCTCGGCCCTGGGAACTAAGAAAGTTTTAATAGCTTTACGGAAGGACAGAAGGCTGTCTAAACGGCAGATCTGCACAGGGAGAGAATTCCATAATTTGGCAGCAAGGTAGCGAAAGGACCGACCCCCAGCTCTAAGTCGCTTCACCCGGGGAACCGTGGCAAGGCAGTGCTCGGCCGAGCGTAGCTGGCGAGTAGGTACATGGGGGCATCAGTAGATTGGACAGAATCTCAGGAGAGGATTTTTTTTAGAATTTTAAAGGTCAAACAAAGGGCCTTAAAATGAATCCTTTGAGGCACAGGCAGCCAGTGCAGGCGCCGCAAAGCATCCGTTGCAGAGCACGTTCTAGGGAGCCGCAGAAGGACTCGGGCAGCTGCATTCTGAACCCTTAGGAGGCGTGAGACTGCCGCCTTCTTGGCTCCCAATAGAAGTGAGTTAGCGTAGTCCAGCCTTGACAAGATAGTTGTTTGGACTATCAGCTGGCATGGGGGGGGAGGGTCAAAGAAACCAAGCATAGGTCGTAGACCTCGAAGAAAACCGAAGCAAGAACCAGCTCTTGGAAACCCAGCTTGGTATCGAACCAGAACCCCAGGTTTTTTACCGCCGGGTTAGGGGTGGGGGCACCACCCATGGAGTCCGGCCACCAATACTTGCTCCAGAGTGCCTTATCTTTCCCCACCAGTAGCACCTCTGATTTGTTAGCATTGAGTTGCAAGGGAAACACCCAACACATCGGGGACTTTCACTATTCCTACGCATGCTATGACCGCGCGAGGCCATTAACATCGCATGCAATTATAACGCATGCGATGTTAAAGTGGCTACGGGCTGCGGGCAAGGATTTATTCATTTATCTTTTAAACGGGCTTTTATTCATAAACAGTGTCACGCAAAACTAATGCAAACATGCAAACAGTTGGCTTTTAGACGGGCTAAAAAAATGCAGAAACGTGCTTTTCCAACAGAAATGTATCGAATTACATTACAATGCTATGTTAAAAGGGCAATATTATTGGTGGATGTATGGGTGTATGAATGGATGGGTGTATGGATGGATGGATGCATGAATGGATGGATGCATGGGTGGGTGCTGGCGGATGGATGGATGCATGGGTGAGTGCTGATGGATGGGTGTATGTATACATGGATGCATAGATGGAACAAAAATGCGGTGTAACACAAGCTCGAGCGGTGTCAAATTAATTATTGAAAACACAAGCACGAGGATATGCGGTGTAACACAAGCACGAGGCTTTATTATACAATGATAACACACAAGCACGAGCGGTGTCCAATTAATTATTAAAAAGGTAAAATAAGCAACATCCGTTTCTGTTCTCACAATTGGCTTCGTTGATCCAACTTACTTAAAAAAGGAACATGCCCAAGGTAAAGCGAAGCAGGAAGGCGCCACCAGTTGGGTGGGAGCTCATCGAGCCGACTTAGGATGAGTGGGACCAGAAAATGAGAGAAATCTACGAGTATTGCATTCGATAAGGATATGCCGATAAAAACCTGAAATGGAAGAAACAGGGTTACGAAAACGTATGTTGCCTGCGCTGCATCCAAACTCGTGATACTAACTTTGGAACAAACTGCATATGCAGAGTCCCGAAAAGCAAGCTGGAAGTGGGAAGAATCATTGAATGCACACATTGCCGCTGTAGAGGATGTTCTGGTTAATACTTCTTTTGGATTGCTTTAATCCGTTCTTAAATAAAAACATCCACTCCTCACAAATGGTGGGGAACATCAATGTGTCATGGAAGGAGTTTGACAACATTTTTGTAACATAAAAGTGTATATCATGTTCCTACATTTGAAGTCTATTTTGAGAAGAAGGATAAGGGGAGGTCCATAAAATGATAATTTGGGTCCCAGTTTAGTTAGACCCTTTCCATTACTTAAGGTAGATGGATACCAGAGAGGATGGTTTGTTATACTTTTACAGCAGATAACAGTGTAATTCTCATATCGGCAAAAGCTATTTCATTTAGTGGGCATATTGTGACCGTGTAATGCTTTTTCATTTTCGAACACTTTCTTATTTATCCTAACAAGAGTATATTTGGCAACGTGACCAAAAGAAAGCCCATACTTTAGCTGCCGTTGCTTTTTTCATCCCAAATCCATTACATGTCAAGGAGCCGGGTGCGCGCGGAGGCTTGGGATGCGCGTCACTAGAGGGACCGGTGCTCCTGCAGAGGGAGGGAGGAGGGAGCTCCAAAGGACCGGTGCTCTTGCAGAGGGAGGGAGGTGGGAGCTGTGCCGAGGGTGGGAGTTCCGAGGGCCCGGTGTCCAGACTGTGCCGGGTGCGCACGGTGGCTTGGAATGGTCGTCACTAGGAGACCGGTGCTCCTGCCGAGGAAGGGAGCTCCGAGAGACGGGTGCTCCTGCCGGGGAAGGGAGCTCCGAGGGACCGGTGCTCCTGCCGGGGAAGGGAGGAAGCTCCGGCTTGGAATCAGTTTTTCTTTTCCATTATTCTCGGCGCATTCATGAACGTGTCTGCGCCGAGAGAGAGCGGGCCACTCTCAGAGTTAGCATCCTTTGCGCGCTTGGTGTTTCCGTGGGCCTTGGCTTGGCGGGACTCAGTTTGAGAGAGTCTGCGCCTGCTGTGATGTCCGTTGCGATGTTAGTGCCGCGATGTAAACGCCTGCGATATCAGTGTGGGCGATGTGACACGTTACCCAATGACATGGCCGCATTTGCGTCGCAACAACGTGCGATGAAAAAATTGCCTCTGTGATGTCCATTGCGATGTTAGTGCTGCGATGTAAACGCCTGCGATATCAGTGTGAGCGATGGATCGTCATACAACCGAGTTGCAAGCAGTTAGTGGTCATCCACTGCGCGACCGCTGCAGTGGATGAATGCATCCACTGCATATCAATGTACTGTATTTGCTAAGTGTTGCATAGTACTGCTCCCCTGTAAATCAAACAAAGTACAATTTTTACTGCATACTTGAACTGTGTTCATACAAGTAAATTATTACTGCAAAGTATTTTTATGCTTACCTGTGCCAGGCTTGCTTGGTTCTAGAAATAAAACAACAGTATATTTTTTCATACAAAAACAATTGGCCTAGAGTTCAGTTCTTGAGTGTGTGAATTCATTTGCTGACTGAGTGTGTACATCAAATGCTTAACACTGTCCTCTTATACTGCCTTACTGCTCGACCAAGCTACCACTTTAGAGAGTAAGGTTCTATCTAACTTTAACCTCTGCCTACCTCTGGAGACCCTTGGACTCTATACACACTGTACCTCACTTTGGTGCAGTGTACAGAGCCAGTTTCTTACAATACCTCACTGTATGTCCCTCCCAATTTACATATGATGTTGAAGCCCAGTGGAAAGAGCAAGCTACTCTGGTAAACTTTTGCAACGCTGGAGTTACACACCCGGATGAGGGCTATATAACTCTGCTGGGGTCTGTACTTCAGGATAGCATCTTGAAAGGTCAGAGTTATCACTACATTTTTTAACAGGGGATTTTAACACTCATATGTGTGGGGACATCAGGCAAGGAGGAGGGGAAGCTATGGGCTGTGCACGACAAGCAGGCTTACACATGGAACATACTCCCCAGGGTATTGAGCTTAACTCCATCTTGCTTGAATTTGATCTAACATCTGTAATGAATAAGCTGCCTCCGGGGAAAACAGACATTACTCCCACCTTTATTGGAAGAGGGTGTGAGACCTTTATTGATTTTACCTTTGTATCTACCCCCTTTTACTCTCTGGTTACCGATTTTTCTGTGCAGGCGAGTGAATGCAGTGACCACAACCCCATTTGTATCTCAACAGGCTGGACCCGAACACTCGGACATACCAAGGTGGGCGGGGGGCTGATGTCCCCCTTAAAGAGGTGGAAGCGGGAAGGAGCGTAAAGTGGGGTTGTATTGTCCCAGAGCTACTCCATGAGTCCCTTTTAACTCGGTGTCATAGCGAGTTTGCCACCTGTCTCGATGATGAGACAAGTGCTCCGGACATCATGGGTGCATTTGGATCCATGTCTACTGTCATAAGTTACTACAGGGCCCGTTCGCAACCAGGTCCTCGATGGTTTGACTCGGCGTGCTCCCAGGAACCTGGGAAAGGCCTTGGGTGTTAAGCCCCGAGACCGGGTGGCGGTCAAAAAGCCTACGAAGAGCATAGTCGGTCCTGAAGGAGGAGGCCTGGATCGATTTAGTGGAGGCTAGTACACTGCGTAATAGCTCAAAGTTCTGAGGCATTATTAACAGCCCATTTATATTTGGCAATAATGCTAATTTACTGGATGCCCAAATCACGGAGGACGATTGGGTACATCATTTTGAGGGTATCTTCCAGTCGGATACCCCTCCAATTGAGGGGCAGGAAAAGGTGGAAGCTAAGTCTGAACTTTTTTTTACCACGCAAGGTCTGTCTAAAAAGAAGGCCCCCGCGCCAGATGGGATCCCACCAGATCTCTACATCGCCCACGTAGAAACCTGGGTGCCTGTCCTCACAGCTGTTATCAATGCTGCAGTCCAGGTTGGTCACCCAGATTCTTGGGCTTTATCGATTATAGTCCTGTTATTTGAAAAGGGAGATCGGTACAGTAACTATTGTTATAGGCTCATTCCTCTCCTGGACTCTGTGGTGAAGGTGGTGGGCCGCATGTTACTTGACACACTTGTATCATGGGTTGATGAAAACAATTTTTTATCCAATATCCAAAACGGCTTTTGCCCAGTTCGTTTAACTATGGAACAGTGTTTAAACCTGTACATGGTTCTGAACAAATACGCTGTAGCTCGTTTCAGCACCATCTACCTTATACCATATACCTAGGCTTCATGGAGCTGTCCTCAGCATTCCACTGGGTCCTCCATTGGCATAGACAGTAACATTTTATTTCTGAGGGATCTTCACCGTGATTCAACCGCGGTTGTCCGCTATTCGAAGGATCTGAAAGTCTCCAGTCAGCTTGATATCAAGAGAGGGGTGCATTTTAGCACCCTTTCTTTTTATTCTATATATTAATTCCTTAGAGAAGGCCCTTTGACCACAAATGCTGATTGTACCCAGGTAGGCAAGCGTAGCCTGCCAGTCCTCCTTTAGGGGATCTAGTAAAAGCTTTTAGCAGCTGTTTTTAACTTTGCCAGCAGAGTGGAAGGGAAGCCAATAGGGGCTCTTTTGAAGATATATGAAGCCAAATACATCTCAAAGGTTAGTTATGGGAGTGAGATTTTGGGCTACATTGGGGTAGGGGCTACGCAAAGTGCTGAAAACTCTTTCCTGCAACGACCCTTTCTGTCCCACAAAGCACCCTGTTTTATGTCGTGCGGAGTTGGGGATGTCTTTCCTCTCAGATTTACTGGCTCTCCGTCCCCTGGAATTGTGGCTTAATATTTGGGCTAGGCAAGAAAATACACTTAGTAAAGACGTCCTACGGGACTGCCTTTCACTTGACCATGTCTCAAGCATCCGATGGCTCCAGTATATAAGAGTTAGCCTCTCCATGGTAGGTAGGAACTATTTGTTAACCCTAAGCGCAGATGTAAGAGGGGCCTTTCTCTGGTCAAAGAGTGTTTTTTAAGAATGAGCCGCTGTGATAGAGAGGGAAATGAGCTGTGTAAGCCTAGAAGCGTAAGTACATTGTGTTAAAAACTGTACCAACCACCGAACCTTATCTTCTAGGGCTTAAAAGCATCCATGATCGTTTTGTATTGACCCAGTTTCAGCTCAACCTCTTCCATTACCTCTTGGCACACCCTCGTGGCTCCCACAGAGGCCTGTGCCTCATGCCCTGTGGCTGCAACGGTGAGTCTCCTAAGGACATGATGCACTTTATAATGTTTTGTACTTTTTATGTGGTCCCTAGAAAGTTATTTATTATCCCCATTCTCAAGAAAAGTGGGTTTTAGGCGGGTGAGACCAGCTCTCATCTTTTACAACCCCTCCCTAATGACACTGTTTTGCATACGCTTAACTTTTTACGGGTCGCTGTTAGACTCAGGTCAAGCTGCGATTAAGTTCTGTACTGTAATTCATGAATTTTTATCTTGGGTTCTGATTAACTTGGACATATTATATTTGTCAATCTGTAACTTGGAAGATGTTTTATCATTTTATGTATGACTTTTATGGTTTTCGTTTATAAAACCGAATATAGTTTGTTGATAATAATCACTAGGGGATTCATTACAGGGTAGCATGATATCCATCACAATACCTCCAGGAGTCACAGTCCACACAATGTACATGCTTTGTTCCCACCACTCCAACCTTACATATACCCCCAATCACCTGCCCAAACCTCTCCCTGCTGATGCCAATGTGGTCCTCCGTCAACCTGCAGACCATATTTTTGGCCCCTTTGAAAGTGCCCATACAATAAAAATGCTGCAGTTGTAAATACATTTCAACTACCATTTGTTGTGTTTGAAACATTTTATTGAATAATAAGACCTAATAAACATGAGCTGATAATTAAAGCAAAACAAAACATCAGTTGTCATACACATAAGAGACAAAAGTAGTCCATAACAATCAACATACTGTAACACAGCAAAGTTATGTAGAGCACAATCCTTAATTTTGGGCAATCTTTAAAGTTCAATATTAGAAACGTTCATAAAAAACAGGAAAGGAAAGAAAGAAGGTAGGATACAGTGGCTTCATTAATGTAATGCTTCCTACATATAGAAAAACAAATACTAAATATTTTCCTTAAGCAATAAAGTCCTCACATTAAAATACTAAGAAATACATTGAACAATGAACATTTCATAGGTAATTAGAATTCAATTTGAATATTTTAACCTCCTCAGTATTATTTGACTCATGATTACAACTTGAATGCTTTCTGGAAAGGAACCACCTCATGGGGTTCAAAATCACATCTTTTCCAACAATAGGATTCAAATGATAAACTTCAATTTCAATTCAATTAATTGATTCAGGCCATTTTAGAGATCAACAATTTAAAATATATACAACATCCATACACTTTTGTAAAATTGTCACCTAAACTTTATTTTAATCCACCTTTTGATTAAACACTTCCAATTCCAGCAAGCATCACAGGACCACTTGTTATCTTCCTAATTAGTGATAATTTTTCGGATGGCAACAACAATAAATATTAGAATTTTACCTCCGAAAAAAAACATGCCATTTCCGATTCATGGTGCACAATAAAATGTAGGAACAGAAGGGCATTGTTTGATGTAACCAGGCTTGAAACTAGAATTCCTGAACTTTTGGACATTTAAATGTCATATTTTAAAAGAGTTCAAACAGACCCAGCATGAGCTTCGCGAAAAATAGAAGATGACTGAATTGTACTTAGAGAAAATGTGCTGATAAATAATCTATTGATGTAAAATACAGTAGTCTGGCAATGCTTGTGGATCTAATCTATTCAGATTTTAACTACATAGTATGTTTAATAAATTGACTGAGCATAATACTTGAAGGTCCATCTCTCAGATCAGTTCTATTACAGTTTTAGTTGCAATAACACTAATCAAGATCATTGATAAATAGATTTCAAAAGCCATGGGTGGAATTGATCCTTGCTCTAAATCTAGATTATTGTCTGCAATAGACACCAGTACAATCAGATCAAATCTAAAAGGATTGAATATGTTTATTATAGTGGTTTAGAGTAAACCCAGAAGACACACATTGTTCCTGAAACTCAGAAAATGTATCTAAAGATTATGATTACATCCTATTTTATGTCCAGAGACTGCTTTAGCTGCTTTCCTGTTTAAGTGACACCATTTGCAAATATAGTTAACAAAACATTAAAGCTGGATGTCAGAAATTCTGTCTTTAAGCATTGTGTAAGAGCTATGTGTGATGGTTTTCATTCGATCTGAAGCAACACTAAATAGGTACGTGCACCGGTTATCATTCAACTAACATTATGAGTAAACTTAATTTGGAGGGAATTGAGAAAAAAAGCCTCATGCACTAAGGGTTTTATTGTTTAAAAAATCCACTGGTTCGGTAATTCACAAAGTTTGCAAATGCTAAATCCCTTTTTTAAATGTACTAAGGGGAGAGCCAGACGAAAGCGCCGCCACCGCCAAGAGTCTCGCAGGGGACAAGACACCTACCAGCACTTGCCGCCACCGCCAAGAGTCGCAAAGGTACCGGACTCCGCGCCGCCGCTCCGGGAGGACTACAACTCCCGGCAGGCCTCGCGGCGGCACGTCCTGAGTGACGGCAGACGCGCCAGAGAGCGCCAACGAGAAGGATAAAGGCAGCAGAACCCCGGCAGAGCGGGGGAGAGCCAGACGAAAGCGCCGCCACCGCCAAGAGTCTCGCAGGGGACAAGACACCTACCAGCACTTGCCGCCACCGCCAAGAGTCGCAAAGGTACCGGACTCCGCGCCGCCGCTCCGGGAGGACTACAACTCCCGGCAGGCCTCGCGGCGGCGCGTCCTGAGTGACGGCAGATGCGCCAGAGAGCGCCAACGAGAAGGATAAAGGCAGCAGAACCCCGGCAGAGCGGGGGAGAGCCAGACGAAAGCGCCGCCACCGCCAAGAGTCTCGCAGGGGACAAGACACCTACCAGCACTTGCCGCCACCGCCAAGAGTCGCAAAGGTACCGGACTCCGCGCCGCCGCTCCGGGAGGACTACAACTCCCGGCAGGCCTCGCGGCGGCGCGTCCTGAGTGACGGCAGACGCGCCAGAGAGCGCCAACGAGAAGGATAAAGGCAGCAGAACCCCGGCAGAGCGGGGGAGAGCCAGACGAAAGCGCCGCCACCGCCAAGAGTCTCGCAGGGGACAAGACACCTACCAGCACTTGCCGCCACCGCCAAGAGTCGCAAAGGTACCGGACTCCGCGCCGCCGCTCCGGGAGGACTACAACTCCCGGCAGGCCTCGCGGCGGCGCGTCCTGAGTGACGGCAGACGCGCCAGAGAGCGCCAACGAGAAGGATAAAGGCAGCAGAACCCCGGCAGAGCGGGGGAGAGCCAGACGAAAGCGCCGCCACCGCCAAGAGTCTCGCAGGGGACAAGACACCTACCAGCACTTGCCGCCACCGCCAAGAGTCGCAAAGGTACCGGACTCCGCGCCGCCGCTCCGGGAGGACTACAACTCCCGGCAGGCCTCGCGGCGGCGCGTCCTGAGTGACGGCAGACGCGCCAGAGAGCGCCAACGAGAAGGATAAAGGCAGCAGAACCCCGGCAGAGCGGGGGAGAGCCAGACGAAAGCACCGCTACCGCCAAGAGTCTCGCAGGGGACAAGACACCTACCAGCACTTGCCGCCACCGCCAAGAGTCGCAAAGGTACCGGACTCCGCGCCGCCGCTCCGGGAGGACTACAACTCCCGGCAGGCCTCGCGGCGGCGCGTCCTGAGTGACGGCAGACACGCCAGAGAGCGCCAACGAGAAGGATAAAGGCAGCAGAACCCCGGCAGAGCGGGGGAGAGCCAGACGAAAGCGCCGCCACCGCCAAGAGTCTCGCAGGGGACAAGACACCTACCAGCACTTGCCGCCACCGCCAAGAGTCGCAAAGGTACCGGACTCCGTGCCGCCGCTCCGGGAGGACTACAACTCCCGGCAGGCCTCGCGGCGGCGCGTCCTGAGTGACGGCAGACGCGCCAGAGAGCGCCAACGAGAAGGATAAAGGCAGCAGAACCCCCACGTCGCGGGACGCGAGCGGGACGCCCGGGGCGAAGCCCGGGCAAAGGGCGGGCCCTCTACGGCACGAGTAGGCCAGGCTAGGCCACCCCTCTAATATTACTTCTTGTGCCCCAGGGATTCACTTTTCATTACAGCCTATTGTGAGTGGTGTTTCTGACGCTGGTTGACCGCCTCCTGAGCCCTAGTTATCCAGACGGGGGTCGGTAAGCAGGCTGCATAGCTTCTATCGAATCGCCCAGGAGCCCGGGATAAGGAGGGGGCGCACGTGGAAACGCCAATAACAGACAAACACACCGACGAATCTGGAAAGGAGTCAGCTGGACATCTGCACAAGTTTTGAAGTAAGACTTTTGTTTTCACCTTGGGAATTTTACTTTGTTATTTTATCGAGTTGTGGGTGTAAGACTATCACACACCTTTGCATAATTATGCGTAAAAGAAATCATCACATGGCATCCGAAACACCAAAGAACACCATGGAAAACTACCTTGTTCAAGTGGTCAGTAAAATAAACAGCGAACGCAGACAATCATTAGGTCTGTCCCAATTACCTATTCTTCCTCCCATGAGCCCACCCACCTCCTCGCAAATTAATGAGTCTCTGTTATTAGACTCTAACAACGATCCCCATGCACCAGTTTCCCCAGTAACTGTCAACATCGATGTCAGCACAGTGAATGTGGGGGACATTGAACAACATGTGGACAATGACTCAGATGCACAGGTTGTCATTGAGGTTGAAGGAAATGATGGAAAAGAAGACGTGGAGGACGATCCACCGGCTAAACAGACCTCAAGGGCAGTTAGAGCCTGTCGCAGATTGCAAAGCAAGCGTGGGGGGGCACGTTCAGGAAAAAATAAGGTCACATCACCACCAAAGTTAAAAAGTACCTGCCAGAATAACGAGGAAAACAATCCGAGGGACATATTGGACGAGGACTTAATGTCTAAAATAGCGGAGCTGTTAGAAATAAAAATTCAGACAATTATTAAGCCACTCATCAGTAAGATTGATAAACTTTCTGCAGAGATAAAGAAACTTGGAAACACACAAAATGTCTTAGCAGATGCAATAGGCAATGCCGTAAGTAATGTAAAAAAAGGCTGTGATTCCCCAAAGGAAGATAATGAACCCAGGGTAACATCAGATGCTACCCCTCTAGGAGTAATTCCTTCAGAATGCCCACAAACTTCAGGCCTTATTACTAACAACTTGCCAATAGAAGCCCCAACTGTCCGATTAACTGATCCACCACATGCTACAGTGCCCTCTAGTTTTGAAGAAAACCAAACACAATTTGTAGTTGAAGCCGCACCGCTGGTGCTAGTGCTAGCCAACACACCAACCTTATCACCGGACCAAACTGAGTCAGCCTCATCACTCAAAAGCTAGGCATTATACTGGCTCTCAAATAATATGCGGATAGCACAGGGGGGCGAACAGCGGCTGGCTGATGAAATTAAAACGGCAAGGAGGGTTGGTTGGATAGGAAATAAGCAAAAAAAATGGAAGGGCGACTGTGTGATATTAAACTTTTCAACCCCAGCTGCTCTTCCTGATATTTTATTAAATATCCTTCCACCACAAAAAAGAAGTAGTTCTATAATCCCTCTCACATTAGAATTTTTCTATAATGAATCACAAAAGGCCAACAATCAAAAACCCCGGAAGCCAGCTTGGTCAACGAGAGATAATGGTTGGGGAGGGGGACTATCAGCTTTTGACACAAATTACGCTCCCCAAAACAGGGCAGGTCCATGGCTACTAAACCAACACAATACTTTTCACAAGACTACCTCAGGGCAAAACTGGAACCAAATGGGCAGACGAGGGCCTGGCATATTAACCAATAACTGTGGGCCTATAGGAAATGTTAAATATAATGGAGGATGGCCAGGCATGCAGCAGAATGTATTGTATCCTAATACCCCAGCACCTATAGGCAATGTTGACTTTAATGGAGGATGGCTGGGATCTCACCAGAACCCACCCTTTCCCATTACCCCTGCACCTAGATGGAATGCCCCTATAAATCTTTGGGGCTTTGGGGCCCCATCCTACAACTGGGGAGTTAGCACCTCAAATAGGTTTGAAGCCTTAGCTGGCTTAGCTGACTGCGACTGACTTGAGGGAAGGGCCTTGACAACGCCATGTAGTACAAATTACACATATCCTAGGTTGCATCTTGAAGTCGAACCAAAGCAGATTGCACCTATTAAAATCTCGCAACAGCCATTACATTATGTTGACACAATGGCACAACAACTGCATTTAGATACAACTAGGGTAACCGCACCATGTCAGGTAGTAGAAACACCAGGTGTTTTAGGAAATACAAAAATTATCTGCTGGAACATTGCGGGTCTGAAAAAAAATCTTTCAGATCCGTCTTGGCATGACTATCTGGCTAGTGGGGATCTAATCATGTTCCAGGAGACCTGGGGGCTTGAAAGCTACTTCAAGGTTGACTATAGATCTTTTTTCATACCCGCAGTAAATACAAATGGGGGGAGACCCTCTGGCGGACTAACAATTTGGGTGAAAGCAAATTTATACAAATAATCCCGACATCTTATTACTTGAGCTAAAAAACACTAAGGGTTGTAGCATTTATGTGATCAATATCTATAGTAGACCACATCGATCATGTCAAGAATCAACAGTTGTAACCCACCTGAGTATTCTTGTGGCGGGATTTGATCAAAATGCACAAATGATTATAGGTGGTGATTTCAACAGAGGTTTTGAACCCATAATAGGTCTAGAAGACATCTATAAGGACGAGGACAGCGCCAACAATATTCCCTTAGTAGATACGAACTACAAAGCACCTTGCTCAGTGAGCGCCCTACAATTATTGAATTTGACATTAGAATCCGGCCTACGCGCATGTAATGGGCGGTTGCCATCAGACTGCCTCAGTAAACCAACGTTTACCAGAGGGGCACACTCCAGCCACCTAGATTATCTACTAGTTTCCCTGAACTTGTGGCCTATGACCATCGATCTAATGGTGGATGATCACATGGAAAGCGACCATTATCCCCTGATCTTATCCGTCCAAACTCAGATTTTTAAAACCCTTGACAAAAGTGCTAATAGCACAATGTCCTTGCCACAGGATCCCCTAGTGGCAAACAACCGTACATCCCTGAAATGGCCAGTGGTATTAGACAACTCTAAAATCATTAGTCAAATCTATAATGTATTTGTGAGGCATATGTCTTTTCTCTTAGGTAACAGTACTGTCATCCAAAATCCTAGTCTGATAGAATCCCATGAACATTTAATTAACCAACTTGGCGGGATCCTGACCAGGGCGGTAAAAAGATCACATAACGCCCAAAAGAGTAAACAAACTGGGATCACCTGGTATAACCAGGGTTGCCGGAAAGCCAAGACAGACCGAATTACAGCGGTCAGGGGGGGTTCGACGGATATTGTGAGAACTAAGAGAGCCCAGTACAAAAGAATCTTACTAAAGGCCAAGAAAGAGTGGGACGAAAGGGTTTGGTCCGATTTGCTGGACGCATGCAAGTGCAAAGATCAGACCTCCTTCTGGAGCCTCATTGCTAGAGGCACCAGGGGGGTGACAGAATGCAAAGATAAATTTTTAGAGGAAAAAATATGGGTCGAGCACTTTACTTTGTTATATTCTTGTACAAGTTCAGGTGAGAGTGGAGGTTTGGATAGTTTGCAGGCCCCTTTGGCAGCGCATGATGCACCCCTCGTTTTTTCTCTAACAGAAACCATTTCAGCAATCAAGGCAGTCAAGCCAGGGAAAGCACCAGGCCCTGACAGAATACCAGGTGATCTTTGGAAACATGAAAACTACATCTGGGCTCCTTATATTAATTTACTATCCAATGAAATTGCTCAAGGAGCTCCTATTCCGGAAACCTGGAAGGGGGCAGAGATTGTAACTCTGTTCAAGAAGGGTGATAGGTCAAATCCCTCGCACTACCAGCCTATCAGCCTAATTGATGTGTTGCAAAAAATTTTTGCACGACAGGTTCTTGGTCGGCTCACCTCTTGGATTCAAGAACACTCTATTTACACAAAATATCAGGCAGGTTTTAGATGCAAGATAAGCACTGTAGACCAGGTTTTTAGATTTTTATGTTTAGTCTGGAAATATACCATTATAAGGAGTTCCCATATATACGTGGCCTTTGTTGATTTGAAGGCAGCTTTTGATATGGTTCCCATGGCAGCCCTATGGAAGACATTAAACAGAATGGGTGTCCCTGGAAATATCCTTCAAATTTTAATCAGACTCCACGAGAATAATTACGCACGAGTCAGATGGGGACCGAATGGAGAAGTCACTGAGAAAATAAAAATAGCAAAAGGGGTAAGGCAAGGGTGCGTAATGGCACCTACCTTATTCTCTTTATACGTCAATGACATCCCCGATACTCTTTTGGGCTGCGAGCATGACTCTCCCAAATTGAGCGGGCAAGCCGTTCCGGCATTACTATTCGCAGACGACACAATCTTAATTTCTCAGACACCTAGGGGGTTCCAAAATGTTTTAAATACATTTAGTTTGTATTGCCATGACAAGGAATTAGAAATTAACTCCTCAAAAACAAAAGTTATGACAATCAACCCCCATAAAGGTTTTAATAAGGTTTTTAAGATAAACAATGAACCTATTGAAGAAGTTCCAAATTTTAAATACCTGGGCATTATTTTAGACAGTGATGTTACATGGAAAACACAATTGGAGAATTCAAAACTAAGGCTAACTCAAAACCAGGGCCCGATCTTAAAGAAGCACAAGAACAGCCATTTCAAAGCAGTCTCACCAGCTATCGAATTATTTAAATATAAAGTGCAATCATCTTCACTTTATGGTGCGGACCTTTGGGCCTACGCTTTAAAGGATACTTTCCGAGTGAGGGAAAATTCCTTCATTAGGCAACTTCTAGGGATACCTGGGTCAACACCACTGACACCCGTACTATGGGACCTTAATTTTAGGCGTACTGATGATTATGCTTCTCTTCGTCCGCTACTCTATTGGGTCCGTTTATGGTCCACTGAAGAGCTGGCTGATTATAGAGAAGCATTGCAAGAGATATTGGCTATAAAGAATACCACGCACTTGCCATGGCTAGAGTACGTCAAAAAATGGTTTGAAAAACTAGGGTTAAGTGACTTTTGGTTTGACCCTGATTCTCTCACAAACAGCTCAAAAAAGATCTTGAAGCAAAGGTACTGGGACTATATTAGAGATTCAGTGCTTTCAAATCCCAGAACAGGGACTCTAACTTCGAAATTTTTTGAAATTAAAATGAATATGCAACTAGAGCCCCTCATGGATGAAATTCACCCTCCATTGGCTAAAAGCCTATACTTAAAGTTCCGGTATAGCATCTTGCTATTAAAAGAAAGAATAACTAGCTGGAACTGTAATAAGGGGTTGACCGGGGCCGCTGGCTCTGATATATGTGAGTTCTGTGAGATGGGGATGAAAGAGGATGAGTCTCATGTTCTATTCATATGTCCAGCATACCTTAAAGCAAGGAACAACTGGCTTAAGCCAATCTGTAATAGGTTAGGCCTAAGACAAATTAAGGTTGGACTCAGAATATTCAAAGGAGATACTGCACAACCGATTGTGTTTAGCCTAAGTCGCTTTCTCCTATGTGTAGCCTTGATCAGGAGAAAGAAAAATCCAAAAACCTAAATGTAAAGGGCTACTTTACCATGTTATTGACTCATTTATTAGTTATATAGTGCTGCCTGCTTTTCTGCTATGGTGTATACCTTTTTTTTAACAAAAACAGACGTCTATTTTATTATTTTACTATTATGTATATTTATTCAGTGTTCTCTATAGAAGAGGGACCAACCAGGATCTAGCCAACCCCAATGTAGATGGTGTTTTGCGTATTTTGTACAAATGAGATGTGATGATATTTTTACCCACTGCTGCTATTTACTATGTATTATAATATGATGTGTTATGATTTTAATGTATTGTACCTTACAAGGTTTTTTAAACCGAATAAAGATTGAAATGAAATGAAATGTACTAAGCCCATTTAACAATTCAGAATTTAGAAGGGGAATGTTAATAGTTTTCCTTCTGAATATTTAATACATTCTTAAGGTATGTATTAAGCTTTGAAACCATATGTGGGCTGAAAAACAGTAACAGGAGGTAGTAACCCAAGGGGACGTTTGTGAATCTGAAAGTAAAATGGGGTGCCTTTATTTAAAAGCCATTACAGACACAGTAGTGTGCTGATTCTACAAGCAACATCTTTTTACCAAATGGATTATTAGAACATGAACCTCAGTATTTCTTATATTGCTGAAGTTTAGTCTGTAATATGTTTGTTATTTGGTGTAAATATTTGTTCCTGCTATTTCCCATTTCAATATTGTCATGAAATGTACCTGTTCTGTTTGTTTCTGGATTTCCCCTCCTGTATTAGGCTTTAGTCCAGTGTGAATTCTCTCATATGAAGTGACATTGTATTCAAGACTAAACCTTATCTGACATTCAGAACACACATAAGGCTTTTTTTCCCCCCGTGTGAGTTTGCTCATGACAAGTGAGAAGTGATTTGTAACCCAAACTTTGCTTGCATTTTGAGCACTCATAAGGTTTTTCCCCAGAGTGGGATCTCTCATGAACGAAAACATTGTCTTTCGGATTCAAGCTTTTATGGCATAAGGATTTTCTCCAGTGTGGAGTTTCTCATGGTGAGATAGCGTTTTTCTCTGCAGCTTTTCTGGCATTCAGAACACTCATGAGGTTTTTCATCAGTATGGAGTTGCTTATTGTGAGAAAGTGCCATCTTTCTTGTATTGGTATGCCCCCACTTTTTGCTGAATTGCTATTGTGCTTTGACAGAGTGTGCCCTGGGCTCCTGCCAATCAGGTGCCCAGGGCCTGTGTTCCTTTCCTAAAACTGTATTGAAGCTGAAACACAATTGGCATCTCTGGTCACATGTCAGCCCCTGGTAGATGGTACCCTAGGCATTGTGACCAGAGAAGACCCCTAAGGGCTGCAGCACTTCTTGTGCCACCCTTAGGGGCCCTGCACCCTGACACCCACACACTGCCTTTGCAGACTGAGTGGCCTGGTGCAGAACTAACCAAAGAGTCGACAGGGTTCAGTAAGGTAGTCCTAGCGGTCCTGAAGCCTCTGGATCGTGTTACTTACCTGCTAGTATTTCGCATTCCACTTTTAGAGTATATGGTTTTTCGTGCCCCTCGGGCATTTGTGTTAACTGTGCAACTTGTAGTATTTTCTTAAGAGTTTTGTATTGTGCTTAGCTCCCTGACTCATAAAGAGTTCAGGGTAGACTTGTTATTAATAAATATACTTTATTTTTATATCAACTTGTGTGGTGTCCTTTCACTTGGTGTTCAAGGGGTATATGTGATGGTAAAACAGCTGGCTTAACACGCCCTCTAGAGTTTAGCCTAAAGACTGCTCTTGTCCATGCTACTAGGAAAGCTGGTCTATAAGGTTGACTTACAACCAATCATCAATAAGGGTTGTTTGGAATGATACAAGTGATCACTAGAATAGTGATCACTATATATCAGGCCAACTTCTCACATTGGTGGCAGCGGTGGTTGGAGGAGCCCAGTCCTTTATGGCCTGTATCTTGCTCTCCAAAGGTTGAACTTGGCCTCCACCTACAAGGTGGCCCAAGTATACAACTTGACTCTGCCCTATCTGGCACTTGGTAGCCTTGATAGTGAGGCCTGCCTTTTGCAGGGCCTCTAAAACATTCCTCAGGTGGATCAGGTGATCCTCCCAGGTGGAGCTAAAGACAGCAATATCATCTAGATATGCTGCACAGAAGTCATCCAGCCCAGAGAGAACTTGGTTCACCAACCTTTGAAAAGTGGCAGGTGCATTCTTCAAACCAAAGGGCATCACCACAAACTGGTAATGACCTCCTGGGGTTGAAAATGCTGTTTTGGCCTTGGCATCCTCAGCTAACCTGATTTGCCAATAACCAGCTGTCAGGTCAAATGTACTCAAGAATTTGGCAGAAGCCAATTTATCTATGAGTTCATCTGCTCTTGGTATTGGATGGGCATCTGTCTTAGTGACAGCATTGAGACCCCTGTAGTATACACAAAACCTCATCTCTCTCTTACCATCTTGGGTGTGAGGTTTAGGCACTAGAACTACAGGACTAGCCCAAGGGCTCTCTGAGGGTTCAATGACTCCCAATTCCAACATTTTCTGTACTTCTTGTTTGATACAGTCCCTGACGTGGTCAGGTTGCCTGTAGATTTTACTCTTTATAGGCAGACTATCACCAGTGTCCACCTCATGGGTGCACCAGTTGGTCTGACTGTGTGTCAGATAGAACATTTGTCTGAAGGATTGAAGAACCTGTTTACAATCCATACATACCAAGCGCCCAACAGCCACAAAAGTATCGATACATTTGAGAATCTCGTACGCAATGATCTGTCAAAAATCAATCTCAAAAAACATTCGAAACATCAAAACCTCACTACCAAAGATCGAGACACCCTTCAATCTTTGGCGAACAACCCCAAGATTAGATGTGTTAAAGCGGACAAGGGCGGCGCCCTAGTAATTCTTGATACCACCATGTACATGCAACGACTCAATGAACATATACAGGACACAAATGTCTACATGCAACTTGATCACAATCCCACCAGAGAGTTCCAGAACATCTTACAAGACATCGTAATTAAAGCACACCACACTGGAATCATTGAAGAACGCACCAAGAATTACCTCTTACAACAACACCCTAAGAGCCCCACCATACACATGTGTCCAAAAATTCACAAGAATGTTCAGAATCCCCCTTTCAGACCCATTGTGTCTACCAAAGGATCGATACATGAGCCAACAGGTAAATTCATCGACAAATATCTTCAACTACTGGTGACAAAAACCACCAGTTATATCAAAGACACTACTGAATTCTTGTTAAAATTATCCACTATCCAATGCAACAGTAACAAAACATTCATACTATGCACAGCGGACGTTAACTCCTTATACACTTCGATCCCCCATCAGGGTGGAATTGAAGCCATTGAACAAGCCTTACTCAACAGTGACATCGACCCACAAATGCAAACCTTCTTACTTGAACTCATGGGATACACGCTATACCATAGCTATTTTCAAGAAGACAACAAGTGGTACCTCCAGCTATCTGGAATGGCTATGGAAAACTGCGCTGCTCCAACTTATGCTAATATCTACATGGAAAACTTCGAAAGATCACACATATATGCCAACACTACCTTCAATGAGAAAATTAAAATGTACGTCAGATATATTGAGGACTTGTTCATAATGTGGACGGACTCCAAAGAAAGTCTTAACCAATCTTGATATTTGATATTTATGGAATTTTGTAAAGCGCGACTATCGCTCCGGGAGGAGCATCTTGGCGCTGAGCATGCAGAAGATAGTGGGAACGAGGAAGTAAAGTAGATCATATAGCTGCTAGGACTGAAGTATCAGATTGCTGGAACACCCAGGTTTTCAGAAGTTTCCTGAAATGAGGTTCAGTTTCAGCTTGCCTGAGATTAACAGGCAGGCTGTTCCAGGCTCTGGCAGCCAGGAAGGAAAAGGATTTTCCCCCCTTGGTTTTTAACTTAAATCTTGGAATTGTAACAAGATTGGTTCCTGAGGATCTTAAACAGCGTGAGGGATTGTAGTAAGTGAAACGCTTGGAGAAGTAGAGGGGACCTGTTTTCCTGGTAGCTTTGTATACAGTCAGTAAAAGTTTGAACAAGATTCTTTTGTGGAGTGGTAGCCAATGGAGGACATTGAGGGCTGCTGAGGCAGAGGACCTTCTGGGAAGTTTAAGCACAAGTCTGGCAGCGGCGTGTTGGATGCTTTGAAGTTTTCTAAGGGTGGACTTCTTCACTCCTGCCATCAATCCATTACAATAATCGAGTCGGGAGAGAATTAAAGCAACCACGACTGATTTTCTGGCTGTAATGGGGAGGAAGTCGAAGAATTTCTTCAATGATCTAATAAGACTAAAACAGCATCCAGCAGTGATGCGAACATGATCATCAAAAGAAAGGGATGTATCAAATTGAATGCCAAGGTTGCGTGCCGAAGATACAGCGCTCGGAGGGGCTTCTGAATTTTTAGGCCACCAATCTTTTGGGCAGAAGGATACGTCTTTTCCTAGAGGTATAATTTCGGTCTTTGCGCTGTTGCATCTGAGATGATTTTTATTCAGCCATAGAAAGACCTCTGAGAGGCAATTCTGGAATCTAAGTTCAGCATCAGGACATTTCCTATCAATAGTGACGACCAATTGAGTGTCGTCAGCGTACGATGTGGCGAGGATTCCATGAGATTCGATCACTGCAAGGAGGGGGGCCATGTAGATATTAAAAAAAAGAGGACTGAGTATGGACCCCTGGGGAACTCCTGATGTGATAGATCTCTCGCTGGATTTAAAGGGGCCTAGTGCAATCGTTTGTGATCTGTTGGATAGGAACGAAACTAACCATGCCAGCACAGTGTCTGCCACGCCAATCTCCCGCATTCTATTGATAAGAATGGCGTGCGAGATGGTGTCGAACGCGGCTGTTAGGTCAAGCAGGATGAGTACAACCTGTCTCCCCTCATCCTGCAAGAACTTAATAGAGTCTGATAATTCTATCAAGGCAGTCTCGGTAGAGTGGCCAGGGCGGAAGCCTGACTGTTGTGGGTGCAGAACCTGGTTGTTTTCTACATGGGTTTTTAACTCCCCGTACACTAATTGCTCAGCAATTTTACCTAAGGCGGGTAATAACGAGATCGGACGCATATTAGTGAGATCAGTGGGGGACTTGTTCTGCTTCTTCATTAAGGGTTTTACAATGGCCTTTTTCCAGTCATCAGGTACAATGCCTGAAGTGAAAGATTCATTAATGATGGCATTAATTGTGGGGTTTACAGCTTCAATGAGATGATGAAGAATACTAGGGGGGCATGAGTCTGTAGGAGCTCCGGATTTACAGGCGAGAATTGCCTTCTGGGTTTGTTGAAGCGAAATTTGTGGAAAATTGGCCAGGGTGGATAAATTTGTGCCAGCTTCATGGATAGTAATTGTGGGTTGGGGGAAATCCTTCTGAATATTGGTGATTTTATCTATGAAAAAGTCAGCAATTTGATTGCATAAAGTTTGGGATGGGGGAATTTCGGGTACTAGGGCTTTAGGATGAGTAAAGGACTTAACAATGGAAAAGATGGTTTGCTGTTTTTGTTGGGCATCCTCTATGGCTTTAGTGAAGTATTCTTTTTTAGCAGCTTTGATGTTGGAGAGATATAATTTCCTCTGCTGTATGTAAAGTAGTCTAGAGGCTTCATCATATGTTTTTCTCCATTTCCTTTCTTGGATTCTGCAAAGGAGATGGTCTTCCGTGAGAGACTGGGTGTACCAAGGAGCATTGGGCTTTCTTTGGCGGCGGTCTGGATGATGGGCGTTTGGACCCAAGTTGTCAGAGACAATTTGGTCAATCCAGATATGGAAATTACGAGAGTCGGACGTTACATCTCCGACTAATATGGGGGCCGGTTCCAATGATTGGGGATCTGACTTAATGCGTTCGATCACTTTCTTCCAATTGATGGAGAAAGAAGGGGGGGAGTGCTTGGCGTTGGAGGACGTGGAGGATTTTTCCATTATGGAAAAAGGGATAAAATAATGGTCGGTCCAGATTTGAGGAATCGGGGGGGACGTGGTTAAAGTTGTCAGATTGGAGCAAATACCGTCTAGCATATGGCCAGCCAGGTGTGTAGGGGAAGAAACAAGTTGGGAGAGACCAAAAATGCTTAGCGACTGTTGGAAAATAATGTTGTGGGGGTCCGTACAAGATTCCAAATAGAGATTAAGGTCGCCAAGGAGAGTAAAAGTGGGATAGTGAGTCATGGATGACCCAAGGGCCTCATCAAGAGAGTCGAGGAAAGGGGTAGCATTACCTGGAGGGCGGTAAATAAGTCCTCCAGAGAAGGAGGTGGAGGCATTAATTCTAATCGAAAAACCCAAGCCCTCACTGTCCTTAAGATAACCCAGATCAAAGGTATGACAGGTAAAAGATTTTTTAATAACGAGGGCAACTCCTCCTCCTCTCCCGATGGGTCTGTCCCGCCTGAAGATGGTGAAATCTGGGGGGAGGGCAGTTACCAGATCTGGGTTAGAGGAGTCATTGAGCCAGGTTTCGGTTATAAAAAGGGCATCCAAGCCATGATGTAGGATTAGGTCATGGATGTCCTGACTGTGGCACGCTAGGGACCTGGCATTAATAAGTCCTCCCTTGAAAGTAGTGGGTTTATTCTTTGGTATGGGCAGTGCTTTGGGTGCTCTGGGGGAGTTGACCAAAGACGTCCACTTACAATGTCGGCATGAGAATGGGCCCCACAAAAGATCAGTAGGGACCCTACCTTTGCATGAATGAACTCCCGCTGTGTCTTGCAGTGCGAGTAGGTCATTAAAGCCATACCTAATGGTAGCGGGAAAAAGGGCATCGTGTCCTGCGCCTAGCGCGATCTTGGCGCGGACGGGCGCAGACGGGCTTGGCTTAGGCGCGGCTTCGGCGCGTATCCGGCGCGCCCGCTGCGCCAGCCCGCTGCGCCGTCTGGTTGCTTTGCACATAATATAGGGAGATAAGAGGGCGGGAGTAGGGCGCGACTAGAGCGCTCTCCCCGGGTGCCTCACTCAAGATGGCGCCCACCGCCGCCGAGTGTCGGCAAAGAAGCGGTAAGGCGGAATAAAAGAGATTAAAAGGTGTTAAGGTGTCAGAGTGCCTGAGGTAATTGATTCCCCTTATTTTAAAAGCCCCCAAAGATGAATTTCAGACCGTTTCTAAAATGGTTAAAATCGCGCTAACAATACAATAATCACAGTGCTACAATTGGGATTCACAATAAATCACTCGTTTTCACATCAGCCGCTCGCAGCCCCAGTTCCCCTCACTAGGGAGAGCTTCTGAAGGGCGCCGAGCTTGAGCTCAACACTAAGGATGAGCGCATCAAACTTACGTGGCAAATCAGCGATAAAGAAATAACATTCTTGGACATTAAGATCAAAGTCACACAACAAGGTTTTACCAGAGATCTCTACAGAAAAGACACTGACCGTAACAATACCTTCACTATACTAGTTTCCACCAGGGATCTCTTAAATAACACCTGCCATTCTCCCAAATGCTGCGTGCCAAACGCATAGTGTCCGATGAACAAATTTATCACCAACGAATTAAGGAAATGCATCAACGCTTTTTGGATAGAGGTTACCCTGAACACATCATTAAGGAAGCTCAAACTCGAGTGTCAAAAATCACAAGACAAGAAAGTCTGACTAGAACTCTTAAAAACACAGAACAACGCATGGTACTTGTCTCTAAATATTCCACAGCGAGCTTGGCCTACAAAAGAATCATACTTCAACATTGGCCCATATTACAAATGGAACCCGACTTTCGGGACATGTTTCAAAGTCCTCCTTTGTTTGCCTACACCAGGAGTAAAAATATCAAAGAAATGCTTTCCAAACCCACTCCTACATCTAAACCTTATAAAGGAACTCAACCTTGTTTTAATTGTAGCCACTCCAATTGCATAATTAAGGGCAATACCATCAGACACCCTATGAAGGGACACGCAATTCAACTTCAAGTCAATGCCACTTGTGACACGGCCAACCTAATTTACGCACTGAAGTGCCCCTGCGGTAAATTATACGTTGGAAAAACTGAACGTAAAATCAAGACGCGCTTGAACGAACATAAATCGAACATACGCCTTAAACAGGAGAAATCAAACATTGCCACACACTTTTCTGAAGCTCGCCATACCATCGCGCAACTCCAGTTCATCATCTTGGAAACCATTACCCCTAAAGAAGGCATGGATAACCGCAAGATTCTCCTCAGAAGAGAACTCGAATGGACCTACCATCTACAGACTCTTAAACCATTCGGTCTCAATGACCGTACTGAATATAGTTGTTACTTATAATTTTACTGTACATATTTGTATATATGTCCTGCATTGCTCTTTGAATTATTCACCCCTTGGACCTTTTTCTCACCCTATCTCACTTAACCATCCCATTGTGGCTCACATACACCGCTACAACATGGCGCTTCTTTAACTTGGTTAACCCCACCCACACTGTAGTCCTTTGTTTATTTTTCAACCTTGCGCGATCTTCATATCCCACAACACACCCTTCTGAAATCGTCACAACGCTGCGCGTTTGCCCTGACTCGTTGAGGTAGCGGTTGCCACCATCTTCGATACGAAGTAAGTTTTGCCCCGCAATCATCCGCAGCTTTATGCGTAAGCGCTCGTATTTTTAAACCGCGTCTTTCACTCGTTTAATATTTCAACCCTATGCACGTCCTGCATGTTGCTCTAAACCCAGCCACATTTCTCATCACCATTGTATAGCTCACATCCCGGCACAACCCAGTACTTATTATCCCCAACACTGAGCACCATTCACACTTCACGTATCACGCTCGTACCATTGTGACCCTTTATTCCGTTCGTCTTCCTTTCATCTCTCCGTGAAAAAGGGCTTTCCGCCCGAAATGCATTGGAGTAGTTTAATCGCATCATGACAATCTTAACGAGTTGAACATTGGAATGATATGAAGTAAATATCTTTGAATCTTCTTTCAATGAACATTGTTTCAAAAAAATAAACCACACCTTGGACAACCTTTTTGAATCATGGATATGATCATGTATGGTGTGCCTCACTTGGGGATGTATTAGCACTCTGTGCGTACACTACTTGCTTGTATTATTCACGTGTTCTGACGGAAACACCACCCACGAGCAGCACCCTAAACTTTTTGAACTTTCTAAATAAACTGCATTAACAATTCCTATTCTAAAAACAGCAGTGCACCACCCACATCTCATTTTTGATTAAACCTAACATCTCCACATGAGTCCTATACTCCACATCTGACCATAGGGAGGATTCCAAATCATTGCTCAAAAGACAGTCCACTGGGAGGTCTGAACTAACAACAACCCTTTTGAGGCCATTTACCCCTCCCCAGGAGAAATTAACAAGTGCCATACTATGGTTGGTAGTGACATTGCTAGCATTGGTCACTAGGTAGTCTGAACCTAGTATTACCTGTCCAGGGTCCACAAATGCTGGTGTCACCATAGTGACACTGGCACAGGTGTCCCTGTAGGCCTGAGCCATTTTTCCATTGATCAAAGGCGTTTGCCTGTACTTGCCCAGAGTACTGGGACTTATTGTAGGGGTCAAATCCATGTCCCCAGTACAAACAAGAACAGCCTGGGTAGGTACTCTGACTAAGTCAGAGCCTGCCTCAGATACCAATGTCAACCCCACTATAGCCTTAGGGGGAGCACTACCACTACTAACTGAACTAGGGGTTGCAGGTGCCTTAGGGGCAGTAGTGGTAGGAGTTGGGCCTTTCTTGGTGCACTCACTAAACCAGTGAGTATTACTTTTACAGTATTGGGACCATGGTTTCTTCTGACCATTATTCTTCTTCTTTTGGGAATTCTGGGACCCACCCTCCTTAGATTGTTGGTGCCCTGTTGAAGACTTCTGGTCATTTTTGCTTATTCTCATTACCCTTCTGGTCTGCTTTCTTCTGGCCACCACCCTGGTTCTGGTTCTGCTGCTTGACCCTTGTCCTGACCCATCTGTCTGCCTTCTTTGCCAATTCTTGGGGAGAGGTCAGATCTGAGTCAATAAGGTGCTGATGCAACAACTGATTTTGACAATTAAGATTTGTTCTCTCATAATTAGGTTATACAATCCTGTATCATCAGTAACTTTACTTCCCAGTAACCAGCCTTCAAAAGCCTTAGTGGCACAATCAACAAAGTCAGCCCAATCCTGAGACTGAATTTTCTGGGTGTCTCTGAACAGCAACCTGTACTGCTCAGTTGTTAGGCCAAACCCATCAATCAGTGTATTCTTCAGGACTTGGTAATTGTTAGCATCCTCAGCTCTAGTAGTGAGGAGCTTATCTCTACCTTTACCTTCAAAGGAGAGCCACAGAATATCTGCCCACTGACTCTGGGGGATGCACTGTACAGTGCAGGCCCTCTCCAAAGCAGTCATCCATTTGTGGATGTCATCCCCTTGTTTAAAGGGGGGCACTATTTTACTCAGGTGTCTAGTATCAAAACTCCTGTCCTTTTCTCTAGGGATAATGCTGCCACCAGTGGGGTCTGCCCCACTCAATTTCTGCTCTCTGGTAAAGGCAAGTCTTTCTTTGGCAAGGGTAAGTTCTTCCCTCTCAATCCTCAGATTGACTTCCCTCATCTTGGCTTCATGCTCTCTTCTCTGAGGGGATGTCATCCCTCTGTGAGAAGATCCCTGAGAGACATGGGTGTGAATGGATCTGTTAGAGCCTCTGGAGAGAGACCTAACTCGTCCATTCGCAATGTTAAGCCTGCCTGAGAGTGGGCCTGGGGGTCCCCTAGTTCCATTCTCATGCCTGCTCAAGTTGGTCCTGGTGAGCCTACTGACTACTACCTGACCTTTGTCTGCCTCATCCCCAGATAACTCCTCTTCCTCTTCCTCCTCTTCACGTTCTGCTCCATGGAGGTTAAGGTCAGGGTCACCAAGGGTTCCCTCTAAGGGGGGCATGCTCCCATCTGGATTAGAGGGGCCTGTGTTAGAAGCCCTTCTGGCACCATATGTCTCTAGGAGACCTATCAGAAAAGGAGTGGTAGGGTTAGAACCCTGTTTTAGTTTCCTGGAGGTACACAATTGTCTCATCTCCTGGAAGCTAAGAGCTGCATATCGGGAAGTGACCTGTGGAGGGTCATCAACCACAAGGGGGCCCTCTGTGTTCCCTCCTGTGGTAGACATGCTTTTCTAGTGAGGTGTTAGTGGTGCACTTACCTACACTATGGGTTTACCTACTGATCCCTTGCTAAGAGTTGTAGTCAGGGTGTGCTAGGCTGACTACACTACAACAGCTGGTTCAGTAGAACTCAGAGTATTCTAAGCTAAGTTATATGTACTTTGGTACTTATCTGATCTTTCAAATAATATTCTTAGGATACGTGTGTGGTAAAACAACAGCAAGCTCAAATCCCAACGCTGCTCACCAATGTGAGAAGTTGGCCTGATATATGATGTTTCCAATTCTGGAACCCCCTTGTATCAGTCCAAAGAATCCCTTATGGTGTCAGGTTGTAAGTCAACCTTATTAGACAAGCTATCCTAGGGGTAGCATGGACTAAGCAGCCTTAAAGGCTTAACTCAAGAGGTCGTGTTAAGCGAGCTGTTTTACCACATACAATCCTGTAATATCAAATGAAAGGACACCACACAAGTATATATTTTAGAAATAAACACATATATTTTTATAATATATACTTGTGTGGTGTCCTTTCATTTGATATTACAGGATTGTATGTGGTAAAACAGCTCGCTTAACACGACCTCTTGAGTTAAGCTTTTAAGGCTGCTTAGTCTATGCTACCCCTAGGATAGCTTGTCTAATAAGGTTGACTTACAACCTGACACCATAAGGGATTGTTTGGACTGATACAAGGTGATTCCAGAATTGGAAACATCATATATCAGGCCAACTTCTCACAGAGAGCCCCCGCTCTCCTGGGCCTGCAAAAATGCACATCCTGGGCGAGGTGCTAAGCCTCCTCCCCAGGATGGGTAGGGGGAAGCTTCGAAGGCATACCGCCTCTGTGAGCTTCTCCAGACCTCTTGCTGTACTCAGCAACTGGCCCCCACAGGTTCTGACCCCCACTCTGGCAGGAAGACTGGCCGGAAAACCTACGAGAGGAAAGGGGGTGTGCCAGCCTGTGCCAACTCCACCCCCTCAGGTGGGAGAGGCGAGGTGAAGCACAAATCTGGACTCCGGCCATCTTGAGGATGGGGAGCCCTGCCCAACTAGAGATAGGCTCCTACCCCCTCCCACACGAGAGGAGCTGGATAGGGGGTGTACTCACCCCAGGAAAGGGATCTATTGGTCCCTTCCCTTCCTCTACCTGTAATGCCCCTAAATGTAGTATTTAGGGGCACCCTGAACCTTCCTTCTTCAGATCCCGATTTCAAAACAAGAAAGAAGACCAAGAAGAAGAAGACCTGCCGTGCAGCTGCTAACAAGAGGACAACACCAACTGACTTGGCCACGGACCTGCAGGCCTGTTGATCCTTGAACCTGCTCCTGCTAAATCTCGGCGTCTCCTATGGACAGCAACCTCGAGAACCCCGGAGGACCTGCCTGCCTTGACCCTCTTAGAGACTGGGACTCCAACGAGCAGTGGCACTGCTCAAACAGCAATACCCTTGGTGCCAGCCAAGAACCGCAAATCCAGCCCCCTCTGCACCTGCCTAGACCGGCTCGTGCCCAATTGGACAAAGACCCTGAGGACGTCCCTCTGGCGATTCTGACCTGAAATCCAGTGCCCAAGGACCTTTCTCATTGACCCGGACAACGCCTGCTGACTCAGAACCAGGGGCCCCTCAAACCGCAACCAGCAGAGGGTAAGATTTCCCGATGTCTAAAGACACCCCTGCTCCCGGAGCCCCCCGCCCTCTTGTGCCCAGTTCCGGGGTGCCTACCTACCCTCCAAGATCCCAACTTAGCCCCCAAAGTGCTGGTTGCTCCAGAAGATCCTCTGTCCCCGAGCCTGCAGCCTTTGTTGCCTTTTCAAGATCTCCATTGAATAACATTGAGCGTCCGACGGCTCAAAAGCACCCTGCACCCAGCCACCTGAGAGCACCTGGCAGTGCAACCTTTGTCCTATCTTACTTACCCTTGACCTGAGTAAGTGACCAGGAGTCCAGCTCCCACAGCAGCATGGCCTGCTAGCCAGCAGCCACTAACCGAAGGCCCCCTGCCTCCCATTGGATAACATTGATCCTACCTACCTCTTAACCCGGCTGACCTGTGCCGCTGAGGGTGTATCAACTGTACCTACCTGACCCGGGGAGACCCCTGAGTCTATGCCCAGAAACTTAATTTTCGAGTACTTACCTAAAAGCCGATAACTCACTTTTCCTCCACAGGCTAACATTGACTGGTTTATCTTGGAAATTCTTTTAAGTGTGGAGTTTTGGAACTTTAAAATATTCACCTAAAATCAGCCAAACAACGAATTCCGATTTACTCACCTGTTATCAGGAGAGACCTCAGTGCTGCACCTTTTAGCCCAGCACAAACGCTGAAAAGTAATTTTAACCATACTTACCAGTAACCTGAATTTTCTTCCATAGGAAACCATTGACTGTTTTTCTGTGAAATTTCTACTGTCGGTTTTTGCAAACTACAAATATTCTTTAAAAATCACACCAACTACCAAAACGTAATTACTTAACTGTTTTAGATGGAGGTCCCAGTGCTGAACCTAGGAGTCCAGTACTGGATTACAAAAGTAACATGAACATACTTTACCTGCAAAGTGAATTTCCTTCCATAGGATAACATTGGTAAATCAACTGAAAAAGTTTCTAAGTGTCAACTTTTAAAATACAATAATATTCCTTTAAAATTAGTACTGTAACCAAAACGCTTTTACTTAACTGTTTACAGCTCATTTCCCGGGACTGAATCTAGGATCCAGTCCTGTGGTTAGAAAAGTAATCTACCAAGTAACTAATTGCATTTAACTGAAAATTCCCATTGACCTCAATGTTGCATTGTGTTTGAAATTGAAATGCCTACTGCAACAAACTGTAACTATTGCATTCAAAAAATCTATTGCCTATTTTAAAAGCATTTAACTAAAGTAACTCATTCCGAGAAAATATATTTTGATACCTTGTTGGTTCTAAAATAAAACAAATATATCTTTTGATACAAAAAAATGGCCCAGAGTTCAGTTCTTGAGTGTGTGAGACCATTTTCTGACTGAGTGTGTACAACAAATGCTTTACACTGTCCTCTGATACTGCCTTACTGCTCGACCAAGCTACCACTTTAGAGAGTAAGGTTATATCTAACTTTAGCCTCTGCCAAACTTCTGGGGACTGGGGACTCTATACACACTATACCTTACTTTGGTCCAGAATATAAAGAGCCACATTCCTACACCTATGGTTAGTGAGGCTGTGCCTATCAAACAGGAATTTCTGGCATTCACAGCAATGGTTATGTTTTTTTCCTGTGTGCGTCTGCTCATGTAGAGTGAGATTGCGTTTAAAATTGATGCTTTTCTGGCATTCGGAGCACTGAATTATTTTGATGCTATGTTTTCGTATGGCGCTTGTAACCATCTCTACCTCTGAATCTTTTCTGACATTTAGAGCACTGATAATTTTTTTCCCCAGTGTGGATTCTCACATGTTCAGTGAGATTAGATTTACGGCTAAAACACTTTTAGCATTCGGAGCACTGATAAGGCTTTCCCCCAGTGTGGGTTCTTATGTGCTGAGTGAGGATGCTTTTTTCACTGAAACATTTGTGACATTCAGAGCACTGATAAGGTTTTTCCCAAGTGTGGGTTCTTATGTGCTGAATGAGGATGCTTTTTTCACTGAAACATTTGTGGCATTCAGAGCACTGATAAGGTTTTTCCCCAGTGTGGGTTCTTATATGCTGAGTGAGATGGCTTTTTTCACTGAAACATTTGTCGCATTCAGTGCACTGATAACGTTTTACTCCAGTGTGGGTTCTTGTATGTTTAGTGAGTCTTCTTTTGTCATTGAAACATTTCTGGCATTCAGAGCACTGATAAGGTTTTTCCCCAGTGTGGAATCTCAAATGTGCAGTTAGAAGTGATTTAAGTCTAAAATCTTTTGGGCATTCAGAGCACTGATACGGTTTTTCGCCAGTGTGGGTTCTTATATGCTGAGTAAGACTGAGTTTGTTTCTGAAACATTTCTGACATTCAGAGCATGGATAAGGTTTTTCCCCAGTGTGGGTTATTTTATGTTGAGAAAGACTTCTTTTGTCTCTGAAATTTTTCTGGCATTCAGAGCACTGATAAGGTTTTTCCCCAGTGTGGGTTCTTGTATGCCGATTGAGACAACTTTTTTCACTGAAACATTTGTGGCATTCAGTGCACTGATAACGTTTTTCCCCAGCGTGGATCTTTGTATGCCGTGTGAGACTACTTTTTACACTGAAACATATTTTGCATTCAGAGCACTGATAAGGTTGTTCCACAGAATGGGTTATTGCATGTCGAGAAAGACTTTGTTTGTTACAAAACCTTTTCTGGCATTCAGAGCACTGATAAGGTTTTTCCCCAGTATGGAATCTCAAATGTGCAGTTAGAAGTGATTTAAGTTTGAAATGTTTTGGGCATTCAGAGCACTGATAAGGGTTTTCCCCAGAGTGAATCCTTGTATGTTCAGTGAGTCTGATTTTGTAACCGAAACATTTCTGACATTCAGAGCACTGAAAAGGTTTATCCCCAGTGTGGGTTCTTCTATGCCGAGTGAGACTGTTTTTGTCAATGAAACATTTCTGGCATTCAGAGCACTGATAAGGTTTTTCCCCAGTGTGGGTTCTTGTATGCAGAGTAAGAGTACCTTGAGCACTGAAACATTTCTGGCATTCAGAGCACTGATAAGGTTTTTCCATAGTGTGGGTTCTTGTATGCCGATTGAGACAGCTTTTTTCACTGAAACATTTGTGGCATTCAGAGCACTGATAAGGTTTTTCCATAGTGTGGGTTCTTGTATGCCGTGTGAGACTACTTTTTACACTGAAACATATTTTGCATTCAGAGCACTGATAAGGTTGTTCCACAGAATGGGTTATAGCATGTCGAGAAAGACTTTGTTTGTTACAAAACCTTTCCTGGCATTCAGAGCACTGATAAGGTTTTTCCCCAGTGTGGAATCTCAAATGTGCAGTTAGAAGTGATTTAAATTTGAAATGTTTTGGGCATTCAGAGCACTGATAAGGGTTTTCCCCAGAGTGAATCCTTGTATGTTCAGTGAGTTTGATTTTGTAACTGAAACATTTCTGACATTCAGAGCACTGAAAAGGTTTATCCCCAGTGTGGGTTCTTCTATGCCGAGTGAGACCGTTTTTGTCAATGAAACATTTCTGGCAATCCGTGCACTGATAAGGTTTTTCCCCAGTGTGGGTTCTTGTATGCCGAGTAAGAGTGCTTTGATCACTGAAACATTTCTGGCACTCAGAGCACTTATAAGGTTTTTCCACAGAGTGGGTTATTACATGTCGAGAAAGACTTTGTTTGTTACAAAAACTTTCCTGGCATTCAGAGCACTGATAAGGTTTTTCCCCAGAGTGGACTCTCATATGTTCAGTGAAATAGGATTTACGGTTGAAACTTTTTGGGCATTCAGCGCACTGGTAAGGTTTTTCCACAGAGTGGGTTAATGCATGTCGATATAAACTCGGTTTGATACTAAACCTTTTCTGGCATTCAGAGCACTGATAAGGTTTTTCCCCAGTGTGGATTCTCATATGCTCAGTGAGATACGATTTACGCCTGAAACTTTTTTGGCATACAAAGCACGGAGAGAGTTTTTTCCCAGAGTGCATTCTGTCAAATTCAGTGAGATGAGATTTATGGCTGTATCTTTTTTGGCACAGGTATCTTTTTTTCCCAACTTCGGTTATTTTGCCTTGATTGGGGCGGGCTTGAACACTGAATTTGTTTTCACAGTCCGTGTTTTTATAAGGTGTATTCCTAGAGTTAATATTGATATGTTTAGTTTTCTCTTGCTTATATGCCACGGTAAAAGTGAACCCGATTTTAGAGTTGGGCTTATTTAGATAATGTTCAGCATTTATCTCTAAAAGAAATTGTGTGTAATCTTCTCAACACTTGGATTGAGCAAAAAATTTCAGGAAGCAGCCCTGTAACACCTGTTGAAATGTTTCTAGCAAATAATAGTCTTTAGGTTATAGCCTCTCCGGCAGCAACTTATTTTGTGACTTGATGTTTTTCTCAAATCTATTTGTATAGGTTCTTAGCAAAGAAGTGATACGGTGTTAGTCTGATATTTAATGATTAAACTGATAAGCACCTTTTTGCACTGACATAATGGCAGTAACTGAGGACGTTAGAACATGCACAGTACTATTGTGGATCACCAATCGCAGAATATCAGTTCCTTTTACCCTTTCTATGTTTGGTGTAAGGTTAAGGTTTGTAGTTCTGAAGACGAGGATTTATTTACATTAGCTATAGCGCAACGGTGCTCATTTAATCAGTTTTTATATTTAACAGTTTTACGTATCACTCATGCAAATAGATAATGTTGAGGCGATTTACATAGAATTACAGAACAGTACACAATAAAAAGAAAACAATCTGAAATGGTCATGAACACTATAAAATGGTGAATTTTTAAGGTTTTCCCAAGAGTGAGCAGAGGGGGTTGCGGTGTTCTATCCAGAGGCAGATAGTCTCAAACCTGCGTAACTGGTTAAAACCGGTTGTTGAACAAAAGTGATTTTCCAATCTTTTGGTTGTTAACGTGTCAGCTTCGGAGTCTTCTCTCAGCATCTTTTCTTTGATGGTATGCAGAAGAAACCTTTCTTTTATGCAGTGTGTCCTTCCTCTCTGAAATTACATGATGCTTTAGATGAACGTTATTCTGTGCACAGATATGACTTTGCTCTGGGTTAATGAAATGCTAAATTAGAGACTTCACTTACAGGTATAGTACTTTCCTCAGCTCCCACTTCCTCGCCACACATAGATTTTGGAAATTGTTTAAACGTAGAATGCTGGATGTCCTTCAGTTTTTCAAAACAATACTTCTTATGGCACTGACATTCAGTTGCTTGGTGCTAAATCTTGCTTTCTTCGTCCATAATTTCAATCACCTACAGTATTACAATTAAATAGTTAATACATGTACATTTCAAAAAATATTATTTACAAGCCAAATCAATGCAGATTTTTGAAAATGTTGAGCTGTTTTTCAGACAGGGCAGAGTGTAGAATGGTAGCCTGAGAGTACTTAGATGTAGGAGTGAGGATCTGTAGAATTTTCAACATTTTTTTGATCTCACAAAGGATACATGCACCCTATGGAGTTGTAACATAGAATTCCAAAGGCAGAAATTAAAGTCATATGGACTGGCACCAAACAGATATTTAAAAAAGAATACTATTAATTTATTTTTAATGTAGATTTCTGGCACAGGAATTTCCCCTCCACGGACAACAGGCATTTACCCCTGTCCTGAGTTACCACCTACTTGTATATGGTATCCTGACTTTTGAATTTTGGCCTCTGCCTCAAGCAAATCTATTGTGTGCTGCGAGGACTATGCCTAGACCACTCTCTCAACTATGGTCCAGATTATGAATCAAGGGCAATGAAATTGAGGCGGACTTTCATGTGTTCATTTTATTCCACCTGATTATCAGTTGTTAGGTTTTTCTTCACCTGGATTTACTGGGTGCAGAAAAACAGGACACCATTTTTTTCCAGACAGGAAAATTAGACTGAAAAGACGCACAAGACTCTGGGTGCAGCAGAAGCTGCCAAGACGTATGCTGTTATTTTTACTAACTAGGGGAAACACACAATTCTTACTTCTGTTAGAAAAAAATCCTTTCCCCTTCCCTCCCCTGCTTCACCCATCTCACCCAACTAACCACATGTATATATATATATATATATATATATATATATATATATATATATATATATATATATATATATATATATATATACCACCTGCTTAAAACAAGTGGTAAATAAAAGCAGAAACACACTAGGAAATAGTGAATGGCATGTGGTTTGACAGGCAGAAGAATCTGTTCCTCGTGGCAACTCCCCAGTCCATGGCGTCAAACTTGTAACTGCACGTTACTGGGATAAATCTACCACAAAACAATTACATGAGATTTTTCTGCCCCCCCCAGTACTGCGCAACTTCTAACAAGGGACTATGAGAGGTCTTGGACCGGTCCTGTGACCTGGAGGGTCACACCAAGTGTGCCCTTATTTAAGGCAGAGGACTGTCATGGGTTTAACAGCTAAAGCGGTGGTGGTAATGCACCCTGTTCTAAGGATCAATAGCCTGATGAGATCTTTGCATCATGGTCAGTGGAGTGGCGTCCTACTGACACACCCATGTAATGCTCCATTTTTACCAAAGAAAAGATCTACCCTTACCTCACTCCTAGTTACTATCAGGAGGGGGCACAAGGGAATTATAACCCGAATTTCTATGGCCATTCAGGGAGGAGGTATACCAATTTCTCAGATTCTGGTTCTTCTGGATCAGATGGAGATAACTATCAAGATATGAGCAATGGCCAATACAATTCTAGGCCATTTAGAGGTAGGTCCACCCAACGACCATTTCATGGAAGGGATTTTTTTTTTACCCCGGGGCCAATACAGAGGAAGGAATGTACGGTGGCAAGACCAAGGAGCTCAAGCCCAAATGAGCCCTCAACCTCCACAACAGTATGTGAGGACACGCAACCAGCAGTATTGGTGGTAGGAGGTACATCGGAATCTACTTCCATCATTGAAGAAAATTTACCAATCTATAATCTTTCATCCATGTCACTTGAACCTGAGGATATAGAAGTGTTGAGCAAGGGTTTATCATTTGTTCCGAGTGTACACTTGAATAAATTCAAGTTGCATGAGGACTTATTTGCCTTCCTTAGGAAGGTTAGATTGAATACATTTTTCTCAGACCGACCTCCAAATGAAGAAGATAATAATTTATCTAGGTGCAAACCTCCATCAACCTTTACTCCGACGTTGGAAATGGTAGGCACGGATGTGCGTATCTTTGAACAGAGTGTCCTACGTGATATTGCACGAGTCATTAAGAATCCCTACAAATACAATACAGGAAACGAAGTCCCATGGGGTAATTGGTCACACTGTAGCAGCCCAAGGTTCAATTTAAACAGGAGTCATACGGAGGCCGAGGGAGAAGAGGGAGGTATGAGTGAGATAGAATAGGATGAGGGGGTGTCGCAAAGTCTAGGTCTCCTGTCATGGAATGTAAATGGGCTAGGCAATGAGAAAAAGAGAGAAACTATAAAGGAGATAGTAAATAAAGTGGACATTGCCTGCTTGCAAGAGACCTGGTCATGTGACGAAACCCCGTTTAATGAAGGATACCTACAACTAAACTGCCCGGCCAAGAAAAAGAACTTTGGTCGTCCGTCGGGTGGTTTAATGACTTTGATTTCAACAAAAGTGCTCAGAGAAGTAAAACTGATAAAAATGAAATGTAAATGGGTTCAGACTAGCAGAATAGAATTATTGACAGTGGAAAAGAAGTATAAAATGCTGACTGTAATGAATGTATACATGCAGTGGGAGAATGGGGCAGAGTATGAGAATGAGATGAAGCTGTTTAAAGAAGATGTAGATTCTGTTGCAGAAAAATATGTATTGGATACCGTGATAATAATGGGGGATTTCAATCATAAACTTAACCCAAAAAAGGCGGATATTTGGAACAGAGAAATGTTAGAGGTGTTTGGTATAAACCCAGCAAGGTTCCCAGTAGGGGAGATATCAAAACATGAAGCAGCTCTGGTATATTTCCTAGGAGGCAGGGGTTTCCAATGCCTGAATGGAAGAATGAAGAACGACTGCCCAGCAGGGAAAACTTTTAAAGTAGGCTCTCAGAACTGCCCAACTGACTATATGTTTTTACATGCCTGGAACTTCCCCCAAGTACGGGAATTTAGGTTGGAACAAAAAGAGATTAGCGACCACATCCTTCTATATCTAAAAATACAAGGGGGAAGAAGCTTACCCAGAGATAAAGTGATCACCCAGGAGGTGGAGTACCCTAGACGTGTGACGACACGACTCACGGAGGAATATCAGGCAAAACTGTTAGCTATGCAAATTAAAATAAAGCCGGAAAATCTTGAGAACAAAACCTTGAACTGGTTCATAGGTAAACTAGAGGAAGTTGTCTGTTGTTTAAGAATTTAACTGAAAAGGGTCAATAATACAAGTCGAAAACCACCCAGTAGAGTAAAATGGTTTTCAGTAGAGTGTCAATCCAAAAAACGTGAGATCCGGGCAGCACAAAGAAAACAAAAAAAGAACTTCAGCCAGGAGAGACAGGATCAGGTAACCCGTTTAAAAAGAGAGTATAAAAAAATGGTAAATGACGCTAAAATGGCATTTAAAGAGAAATGCTGGTCAAACCTGCTGGAAGCGATTGAGGATAAAAACCTAAGACAATTTTGGAAATTGGTAAAGGCAGCATTTAGCCCCCCTGATGGGGAACTAAAATGTGTAGTTAGTGAGGCCGAATGGGAAAAGTATATTAGGGAATTGTATGGGGCAAGAGCCCCTACAAACCAGGTAGTGACACATAAATGGCAGGAAATATCAGCAGACCTTAAAGCTACATTTTGCGTAAAACAAGTAGAAGATACAATAAGAGAGCTGAAATTATCCAGAGCAGCAGGTCCGGACAATCTCCCAGCAATAATTTTAAAGTCAGACATAAACTGGTGGGCAAGATTCTTTGCACGGATGTTTGGTACAATACTAACAGAAGGCAAAATGCCATCCAACTGGAAGGGTGCTATAATTAGGCCCATCCATAAGAAAGGTAGCATGGAGGCACCACAAAACTACCGCCTGATTAACCTCCTTGATATAGGAGAGAAAGTTTTCTCTAAAATTGTACTGAAGCAACTCAACATATGGGTAAAAGGGCACTCGACTATAGACCATGGGTTTGCACTGTGGGCATTGGCGAAGAAGTCAACGGAACAAAATGGCAAGTTGTGCTGTTGTTTCGTTGACTTCCGAGCAGCATTTGACTCAGTTGATCGCGCGTGCCTATGGGAAGCATTACTTAAAGTAAACATCCCGAGTGACCTCCTGACAATAATAAAGGAACTACATAATGAGAACTGGGCGCAAGTCATCAAGGATACGGAGGGCTCCTTAACGCAAAAAATACCCATCAGAAACGGCCTAAGACAGGGGTGTGTGTTAGCGCCGCAGTTATTCTCTTTATTCCTGTCAGACCTCCCGGCCCATCTAGAGGTCGAGGGTAGTGCAAGTCCCAGAATGAACGGAAACAAGGTGGCCTGCCTACTATATGCAGACGACCTTGTTATTGTAGATCAGACAGAAATAGGCCTCCAGCGTAAGCTCAATGCCTTCAACGCATACTGTGCTAATAAATTTCTTATTGTCAACCTGGATAAAACCAAAGTACTTTGCTTTGGGAAAAAATTAACCAGATTCAATTGGTACCTAGGTGAGCTCAAACTGGAGACGGTGAATGAGTATCGCTACCTAGGTATATGGTTCGACAAAAGCCTAAAATGGGATATGCATTGGGATACACAAAAAGCCAAAGCACACACATCGATATGTGGCCTAAAAATGTTCAACAGGGATTACGGTGAGATGTCGCACAGACCAATGCTAAGGGCCTTTGAGGCAATGATACCCCCCCAAGTGCTGTATGGGGCAGAAATCCTTTATTTGAGCGGTAAAGGAGCCTGGGACTTGGTAGAGGGTAAATGCCTCAAAGGACTCCTCTCTCTCCCACAATCTGCGATGGTGCAAGCCATAAGAAGGGAAATAGGCACAAAGTCCTGGGAGACATTAACTCAAATGGCAATACTTAGACTTTGGAAACGTCTGGAAGACCCCGAGGGACAAAAAGTAGCACAATGGTGCAAGAAGGAAATCCAAACGAGTAACCTAAAATGGGCAAAAATGTGCAGGGAAAGAGTTACGCAAATCTGTAAAAAATTAAAGGTAGAGGTAAACCAGGAAACACATCAACTCCTTTGTACTAGGAGTGAGTTGAAATCAAAGGGGAAGGAAATATCGGGATTGGCCGATATGGAATATCTAGCGAAAAAGAAATCAATAACACATATGATGGGCGCATGGCTAAATGAAAACTGGTTCCCCTACCTAGACATCCTTCCCAACCGCGGACTTAGGCAGGAGATCTTAAGGCTGAGGGTTGGTCTAAACCCATTGTTAACAAATAAAGATCTGAAAAATAAATTGTTAGATAAAAATGGTTGTTGTAAATGTAATTTGGGGTGCAAAGGAGACCTGGTACACATCCTACTTGATTGCCTGTTTTTACTGGAACAGCGGAAACTGTGGTTACGTCCTGTGTTCCTAAAATATGATATAAGCTCTAGAGCGCAGGCAGCCAACCTGTTAACTGAAATACCCACTATCGACATTGCGATTGCTCTTGGGAAATACATAAAAGCAGCATTAAGTGAGCTAAGAAACCGGGAATAACAGGTATATTCTAAAGCATTTTAAATTAATGAAATTAGTCTAGCTGAAGGAAGTAGAATGGGTTTTATTTATTCATAACTGCGGAATGTTAACTAAAATGCAATTTTAAGGGCGTCGACAAAGGATGAAGCGTGTGTAAGAGTTTTAACTAATATGTGATGGATTTTATTGTGATAATGTTTTAAATGATTTGAGTTCATTGTTTTAACTTTTTGATACTCTCTTGCACCTGTTTAAATGACTAAGGTCATAATAAACATACCTTTTGACTTGACTTGACTTGCCCTTATTTAAGGCAGAGGACTGTCATGGGTTTAACAGCTAAAGCGGTGGTGGTAATGCACCCTGTTCTAAGGATCAATAGCCTGATGAGATCTTTGCATCATGGTCAGTGGAGTGGCGTCCTACTGACACACCCATGTAATGCTCCATTTTTACCAAAGAAAAGATCTACCCTTACCTCACTCCTAGTTACTATCAGGAGGGGGCACAAGGGAATTATAACCCGAATTTCTATGGCCATTCAGGGAGGAGGTATACCAATTTCTCAGATTCTGGTTCTTCTGGATCAGATGGAGATAACTATCAAGATATGAGCAATGGCCAATACAATTCTAGGCCATTTAGAGGTAGTTCCACCCAACGACCATTTCATCGAAGGGTTTTTTTTTTTTACCCCGGGGCCAATACAGAGGAAGGAATGTACGGTGGCAAGACCAAGGAGCTCAAGCCCAAATGAGCCCTCAACCTCCACAACAGTATGTGAGGACACGCAACCAGCAGTATTGGTGGTAGGAGGTACATCGGAATCTACTTCCATCATTGAAGAAAATTTACCAATCTATAATCTTTCATCCATGTCACTTGAACCTGAGGATATAGAAGTGTTGAGCAAGGGTTTATCATTTGTTCCGAGTGTACACTTGAATAAATTCAAGTTGCATGAGGACTTATTTGCCTTCCTTAGGAAGGTTAGATTGAATACATTTTTCTCAGACCGACCTCCAAATGAAGAAGATAATAATTTATCTAGGTGCAAACCTCCATCAACCTTTACTCCGACGTTGGAAATGGTAGGCACGGATGTGCGTATCTTTGAACAGAGTGTCCTACGTGATATTGCACGAGTCATTAAGAATCCCTACAAACCACAGTCTAACCTTTCTAAATTAGAAATTGCATCTCTTAATAAATTGAAAACGGATCCCTCCGTTGTCATTAAACCATGTGACAAAGGTGGGGGGATTGTCTTATTTGACAGGACTACCTACGATGACAAGATGTGTGAGATGCTGTCAGTGACATATCATTATAGACCAGCACAACGGAAAGAATTAGAAAGACTGAACAAGCATATTCAAGAAATAACTCAAGTGGCATTCACAGATGGGTACATCTGTGAAGATGAATATGTTTTTTTAAATAAATCATCTCCTACAATTTCCGCTCTTTATGGCCTCCCAAAGACACATAAGTCGGAAACAAACCCACCCATGCGACCCATAATATCCACCATTGGGTCCTGCACGGAGCCCCTATCAAAATATGTTGATAAAATCTTGTGTCCTCTCACACAAAAGTACGCTTCTTATATCCGTGACACCAGTGATATAATCAACAAGATAGAGGGTTTGCCATTGAACCCTGACACAGACATCCTTGTGACGCTCGACATTGAGGCGTTATACACCAATATCCCTCAGTGTCGAGCGTTACAGGCGGTCTCAGCCATACTGCAGAGATACCCGAAGGACCGCCCTGATGTCTTTATCTTACAATGCTTGGAGGTTGTTCTCTTGAACAACTTCTTTGAATGTAACGGCCGCCTCTTTAAACAAATCAAGGGTACTTCAATGGGGGCGTCTTGTGCCCCCAGTGTGGCTAATATTTTCGTGGGAGCTTAAGAATATCTATAATGAATTAGCCCCATTTTTTGTAAATGTCTCTGTTTGGAAGCGTTTTATAGACGACATTTTTTTTATTTGGAGTGGTCCAGTTGAATTGTTGCAGGCATTTGTCCTTTGGCTGAATGCCAGTGATACCAATCTAAGGTTCACAGTGAATTTTAACAACTACAAGGTGGATTTTTTGGATATCAGCATTGTAGGTATTGATGGTCATTTGGCAGTGAGCCTCTTTAGGAAAAGCACAGCTAAGAATACTATCCTTAAGTTTGATAGTTACCACCCTAACTGCCAAAGGGAATCCATCCCCTTTGGGGAATTTTTGCGAATCCGTCGCAATTGCACGGACATGAGTCCTTTCCACAAACATGGAGATGCTCTTAAAGATAGACTGCTTAAGAGAGGTTATCCCCATCGCCTTGTACGGCATGCCTATAAAAGAGCTAAATACTATGACAGAACTGCGGTACTCCAGGGGTCGAAACGTTTAAATCAGAATCGGATAACATGCATGATCAATCACTCTACTTTGAATTTCAAAATTAGGAACATTATTAATAAAAACTGGAGAATTTTAAACTCTGATGATAATGTCCCCCCTTTGCCACCACCCCTGCTAGCCTACAGAAGGAATAAGAACCTCAGGGATATGCTGGTACATACCAGGTAAATAAAAAGTTCGCCATCAGATGGCCTGTGTTCCATCACGGGCCTACCAGCTGTCTTAGGTAATCACAGATGTGGCTCCTGCCACGCCTGTGATTCAGCTATTGTATCTGAGGTCATTAAATATAATGACAAAGAAATCAAACTGCGTCATTTGACAAATTGTCGCAGCAGTAATATCATCTATATTTTGTTCTGCAGCTGTGGCTTGGCTTATGTGGGAGAAACAGGTCGTGAATTTCGTCTCCAATTCAGTGAACACAAGTCTGCCATCAGAACTAAAAAACTGATGGCACCCTTGGTTCAACACTGTCTGGATAAGAACCACAATGAGCAAGAAATTAAGTGGTCTATTCTAGAAAAGGTACTACCGAGAACAGGCCAATCAAATGAAATTACCCGGAAGAAACGGGAAACCTTCTGGATTTACCACCTGGATTGTGTTAAACGTGGCCTGAATGAGGAGATATCTTGGTACGTTACAAAATAGAGATCAGCTTATTTCATATAGCCAGTATCTGTATCTCAAATCTATATGAGTCATTTTGGCTCTTCTAAGCCATGTTAATATGATTGACAGCTTGATCTCCCCTCTACTCCTTTCTGTGCACCCTTTACAGTCAGAGTGGCTTATTTGATTTGCAGTTTTTCTGTATACCAATCATTATACGAGTGCATTTAAAATGAACTCCGTTATTTGGGTGTGCATGAGATCTGTTAATAATGGTACTTTGAGAACTTTTCCTTCCTTTCAATTCACGATCGCTGGGGTTTCTTATAAATGGCCCTTAGGTGAATTTGGATATTTATATTTTATCCTGCAATTTCATCAATGATAACCGATTTTGCCTTTACTGGATACATATTATATCGTATCCGTTGATACTTTCGTGCCGACATAGAGATTAACTGTAGTCCCTTACCTATTTTTAGTTCTTTCCCACGTTTGAGTGCGCGTCAGGTGAATAGGCAGTGTATTATAGTCCCTCGTTTATTTTCAGTCCTCGTTCACGTTCCAAATCGCGCTGGGTGAATAGGTAGTATCGCGTTATTACGCGCTCTTGCCTAGAGCTCATAAGCCGGAAATTGAACCTAGAATGCTGTTTACAACGAGAACTTCAGGCAGAGGAGAGTAATTTGCACGACGTATGACTTCCTGGTAGGTAGCATTCTTGCGCGATACGAGACTATGGATAGTTAGAACTCTATCCCTTTGCCGTGTATTTATATGATCAGTGTGACTGTTTTTGATCTCACACTTTCTCGTTCCCCCTTGACACATACTCTATTTCTACGTTTTAGATTTTTGACGGGCAGAGGAAGCCATCTCTACTTTTATTAAGCCAATACTTTTTGGAATGTCATCTCGGAACTGATATATGCATGACATTTTGGTAAGAAACACGTTTGTGCGGTACAGTACCGGACATTTAGAAATATAATTCCCGCCGGATCTAGATATGTCTTTACATGACTAGTGCAATCTTTGCTTCTGACTTCGCGTCTTATTTTTACGTTTTAGATCCTTTACAAGCAGAGCAAGTCACCTTTCCTCTTATCAACATAAAACGTCTCAGAACATTATCTCGAATCGGAAATAAAGTGTGGAATTTACTGGTTGCCTAAGAGGTGTGTTTCTAATTATATGTCATTTTGCTATGTAGGAGAGTATTGCGCTCTGTGATAGAGTTCCATGATTTACAATATCAGCATACTCTCGTTCTAGCTAGATTGCCTTATTGATGACCAGACATTTGCTACCATAAAGAATTGATCTGACGTAAAGACCTGGCCCCTTGCTGCCCTCAGAACTGGTAAGAACAGGCTATAAAAAGTAAGGCTGGCTTCGGATGAATTCGAGTTATCTTGATTACTTAGAGTAGGGCATCTCTTTCTGTCCCTTAGGTATCGCGAATATACTGATTATTCAAGTCGGTTATCTCAGATGAGAATAGGATCCGTGAAATAGGAACTATAATCTGTTTTTACCGTAAGTAGACTAACATTTCTTTATAACATGTAATGTCCAATGCCCTTTGTTGGAACTCCATAGAAATTTAAAAAAAAGTTTTTCCTTTTTTTCCCCTTTCTTCGTTTACTCAAATAAAGCGCTATTGACTGCAGCAGTCTTTTTAGAAAGGTGGAACTATTATAAACATTGTCTCCCTGATCAGTAGATTACTAGAAATTATATTAGTTATGTGTGTTTGATAATCTTGTCTTATGCACTTTTCTTGCAACTTGTGGTCATGTGAAGAGCTGCTGTGTTAATCTAAACAATGTTCTCTTATTGTGTTAATTGGTCTTTTTTCTCATTTTGATGAGAGATTGCATGGTGACAGCATATATTTTCTTCATACATATTTTCAGGTCCCCTGATATCCTGGATTACACTGTACGAAAGAGGTCCTGAGGAAGGTGGCCTAGAGCCGCCGAAACGCGTGTTGACCTGGTGCAGGGGTCTCAGATTGGATTTCGAGACCCACAAATTGGCGTTAAGATCTTGCCAACATAGACTCAGTTCTTCCTTTTTCCTGTGATGGTGTGGTTTGAATGAAGTATGGGTGTGAGTGTGGTAGTACTTTGAGTTTGCGTGTATGATATCAGGTGGTGTTTTCTTAAGTATTTTGTGTCATTTTTTTGTATATATTTATTATCTTGTGATATTCTTCTGTATTTGTTATGAACCATGTATTTTGAAATTTTTTTTATAAAAATTGTATTTGTGATGAAATGTTTTTTACAAATTTAATAATAAGGAACAATATAAAATGATGGATGAATTGAAAATAAAATAAGTTACAAAATAAAATATGCCTAGTATATATCTGTCGCCAAGTTTAGATTAATAGGATGCATACTAATATTTGAAGATTATGGCCAGTGTTGGAACAATCCTTTCACAGTGATGTTTTTCTCTTCCCCTCTGTTCCTTGGCCACATTTAAACTTTTTGAGGGGGTCCCATCATACTTGCTACTATGCTCCATTTCTATGCCTGTGCCCAGACTTTGCGCTAACATCAAGTGCGTATTTAGTGTGTTGGTGTGCGTAGCCTGTGCAATGCATAAATGCAATGTGAGAGTGTGACAGAGTAAACCGGATCTCCTGCCTACCAGTTGTGTATACAAGTGGGACCATCTATCTCTCTTTTACACCCCAGTTCAAAGTCCTCTGTTACCAAGGAATAATGTGCTCTACAAAGTACTCAGGTGCCTGCTGTGCCACCAGGGATGGTGTCAGCCTGACAGTCTATTTAAGTTTAAGGGACATCACCTGCAGGCTGAATTACTTAATGGAAAAGCCTGCCTGTCTGGTGAGAAAGGGAAGGGAGTTTGACTATCCAGCAGGAGGACAAGGCTGTCCTGGAAAAAGCAAGGTCCGACACATCCCCGGTATCTGTAGGGCGGGCCAGAAAGCCATCCAGCAGGACCAGCTAGTCTAAGGGACAACCGCCAAGACTCTCCCAACAGTTCAAGGCAGAAAATAAAACTCAACAAAAACGTGATTGTTGAGGCCCAGTTGGACGTTTGTGTGCTGCCAACCTGCCGTTCAAGGTTGCATTTGCCAAATTCCTAACACAACAGAGTCTGAATCTACTGATTTCCTGGAGAGCCCGTGTTGGGCTTTTAGCTGCTGAATTTCTGACTACTCTGTGTCAGAGGCGCATGAGGGACGATAACTACTCCAGTGTCGAAAAAGGGAGTGACAGGTAGAGGCCAATGGGCCCCTTTCCTGGGGTGTCTACACCCTCTTATCATGCCCACCTCCTGTGGGAAGGGGACATAGTCCTAGCCCTGATTGGATAAGTCCCACCATCTTCAAGATGGTGGGCACTGAAAAGTGTACTTCACCTCACCTCCAGCACCAGAGGGGTGGAGTTGGCAGTGGGTTTGGGGGGAACACCTCCTATTCTATCTGAGGTTTAATACCGGGTCCTCGCACCTAAAAGGGGGTGAGGACAGGAAGAGCGCTTGCTCCCTCTAACAGGAGAGGCTGGGGTCACATTACAAAGGCAGCAATGACTTTAAAAATCCCTGCCACAGGAAAGGCATTGTTATCAACCTTAAAGTGCACAGGCACTCTCCCCATGAGGACAGGACATTGTCTTATTTTTATTTATTTATTTTTTCCAAACGTTTTATATAGCGCTACTGGACCCAAGAGTATCAGAGCGCTTTACAAGGATGGTGAACATAATGAGATCAAATTAACAATTAAGCGAAAAAGAGTTACAGTATGATAATGCATTCAACAGGGCTAAGGGGGCAAGAAACAGAGAGATAAAATTAAGTGGAAAATGAATATTAAAAGTTAGGAGAGAGAGGGGGGTGAAGAGAGGGGTAGTGAGAGAATGAAGGGATTGAGAGGGGGTGGGAAGAGGAGTGGACAAGGGAAGAGAAAGGAGTGAACATGGCCAGAGTCAGTAACATTAGATACCCCAATACTTGTTGAGAAGAAATACTTTGAGTTCCTTTTTGAAGAGAAAGTAAGAGGGGTTGCAGCGAAGATCCTTAGGGAGAGAGTTCCAAATTGTAGGAGCGTTACCAGAGAACGCACGGGATTGGGTCTTTTGACAAGTGAGTCTGGGTGGGATCAAGACAAGGGAGTTTGTGCTCCTCAGGGACCTGGAGCAACCTGCTTTCTGTAGTTTTGTTGTAAGGTAAGAAGGGGTGTTTTGGTGAAGAGCTTTGTGAGTGATGCAGGCAATCTTGTAGGTGGATCTTTCTTCTATTGGGAGCCAATTGAGATTTTTGAGGACGGGGGAGATGTGATCAACTTTTTTACAATCAGAGATGAGTCTCGCAGCTAGATTGAGGACAGATTTCATCGGTGCAAGATGGATTTTAGGGGTGCCAGCCAAAGTGGCGTTGCCATAGTCAATCCTGGAAAGGACAAGTGATTGGACGACAAGTTTGAAATCGTCTGCTGGAATAAATGGTTTAAGTTTCTTGAGGTGGAGAGGGGTGAAAAGCGCACTTTTGGATGCATTTTTAATGTGGGGATGAGATTTAGATTCTGGTCGATACTGATGCCTAGGGATTTGACAGAATTAGAGGTGGAGAGTTTGCAGTTAAGAGCTTTGATGTCATTTATCCAGAGTTGAATGGAAAGGGGTTTGTTTTGGGGGGGGGAAAGGATGATTTCAGTTTTATTCAGGTTCAGTTTGAGATGGTTCCGATGGAACCAGGTTTGAATTCTGGTCAAGGTCTCATTGAGGTGGAGAATGTCTTTGTGGTATTTGATCTTGTAATATAATTGGGTCTCATCTGCATAGAGGTGGTAATTGATATTAGCTTGTTTGAGGATGAGGGTGAGTGGTTCCATGAACAGATTGAATAGGGTTGGGGAGAGGATGGATCCTTGAGGGACGCCGAGTGAGACAGGTTGAGGTTTAGAGAGAAAGTGGCTGAGCTTGATTTGCTGTGATCTGTTTTGAAGGAATGACGAGAACCATTTGAATACGTTGCCATCTAAGCCGAACCAGTCTTTGAGAGTGTTGAGAAGGGTGGGGTGGTGGACTGTATCAAATGCAGCTAAGAGGTCGAGGAGGATTAGTAATGAGGATTCCCCTTTGTCTAGGGAGCGATGTATGTCGTCAGTGATATTTAGCATAGCAGTTTCTGTACTGCATCCCTTTCTAAAGCCGGATTGGAAAACATCAAGGAGGTTGAAGGAGGCGATATGTTTCTCTAATTGCAATAGGACACATTTTTCGAGGGCTTTAGAGAGGAATGGAAGGTTAGAGATAGGGCGAAGGTTGTTAAGGTCATTGGGGTCAGCAGTGGTGTTTTTGAGAATGGGTTAGATTTGACCAAGCTGAAGGGAGGTGGGGACACAGCCAGTGGAAAGAGAGGAGTTGATGATTTTGGTCTTTATAGGTGGAATGATAAATTTAAGTTCTTGGACCAAAAGGGCGGGAAGAGGATCTTTGGAGTGGGAGTAAGGTTTTAGTTTGGTAATGATATTAGTGATCGTAGATTCAGATACTTGACTAAAATCACTCCATGAGGCATTGTTTTTAGCAGGGGAGCTTATTTTCGGAAAGGTATATTGTTGGGGGAGAGCAGGGAGGGGATTAGAAGGATTGAGAGGTGTGCAAAAAGTAGATGGAGGTGAGTTAGGAGTGTTGGGGAGGGTGTATAGGATGGGAGTAGGTTGAAGTGAGAGTGGGAGGGAAGAGAAGGATAGTTCGATCTTGTTGATTTTGTTCGTAAAGAAACTGGCAATTTCTTCGCATCTGTCAATAAAGGCTAATATTTTAGGAGGGCCAGTGGAGGTTTGTTTTTTAACAATGTTAAAGAGTTCTCTAGGGCGGTTTCTGGCTTGATCAAGTTGTGATCGTAGAAAGGAGGCTTTCTCATTAAAGATATGTTTTTTGTACTGGGCTCTAGCAATTCTAAGGAGAGCCAGATTGTCAACAGTTGGATGATTCCTCCAAACCCGTTCAGAATGTCTAAGGGTCCGTCTTTCTTTATTAAGTTCAGAAATGAACCAAGGCTTAGGAGGGTTGCTTTTTTTGTTGTTTGAGTTTGATTGGAGCAATTTGGTCGAGGGCTTCAAGAATAGAATTGTTATAATGGTTAGATAGGTTGCGTGTGGATTTCTTAGGTAAAGAGCTGATGGGGGCGGGGTGAGTCATGGATCTATTCATGGTGAAGAGGATAAGGTAGTAGTCAGACCAGTCTACCGGAAGTATATTTGAGAGGGAGGCCAGATCGTTGCTAGTCATAATAGCATCAAGGGTGGCACCTTTGTTATGGGTGGCAGAATGGCAGAGTTGGGTCACATTGGTGATGTCCATGGTATCATTAAATAGGATGACAGCAGGATCATCACTTTTGTTCCAATGGATCTTGTAGTCACCGAGGAATAGATTTTTAGAATGTGAGAGCGAGGATTGTATAATAAGATCAGTCAACTCTTCCGTAAAGGGGATGTTATTTCAAGGGGGATAGTAGATAGTGTGCAACCGGGTGGTGGGGGAGTCAGGCATAATGAGATCAGCGCAAAGGTGTTCAAAGGATGAAGGGTCTTGTAGATAAACGAGCGAGATGTTAAGTTCAATTTTGAAAATGATGGCGAGTCATCCTCCTGTTTGTTCGATTCTATCTTTTTTAATGATAGAGTAACCAGGGTGGATAAGCAAATCGAGGAAGGGAGTGGAGTGGGAGGTGAGCCAGGTTTCAGTTAGGAATGCAATGTCAATGTTTTCACTAAGAATGGTTTCAGCATTCTCAGTAGCGTGGCAGGAGGCAGATCGGCAATTAATCAGCATGCAACAGAGGGGAGTGGGGTCGGGCGATTTGGAGGGGGGACAAGCGGGGATAGGTCTAATTTGTTGGGGTGGTCTAGGGGAGGTCGGAGGAAAGGGGATTCTGCTTATTCGTAAGAGAACAGGGATGGTAGACAGTTGAGTAGGAGAGATAGTGGACGAAGGTGGTGAGGGAGAGGTAGTTCAGTTAGTTGAACTGTTAGCTTCAGAGGTAATTGGGCGAGTACCAAGTTTTGGCGGTTGTATGTTGGTATTGTAGGGAGTGACGATTAAGGAAGGTTGAGTGGGTAAGGTGCTGGCTGCGTAGTTACTAGAAGTTAATTACGTGGAATTGTTAGCTTCAGAGGTTATTGGGCGAGTATTGGGGACAAGGGGGAATAGGTCTAAGTTGTTGGGGTGGTCTAGGGGAGGTCGGAGGAAGGGGGAGTCTGCTTGTTCCCAAGAGAACTGGGATGGTAGACAGTTGAGTAGGGGGGATAGTGGATGAGGGTGGTGAGGGAGAGGTAGTTAAGTTAGTGGAACTGTTAGCTTTAGAGGTTATTGGGTGAATACCAAGTTGTGGCGGTGTGGGTATGTTGGTTGTGTAGGGAGGGACGATTAAGGAAGGTTGAGTGGGTAAGGTGCTGGTTGGGTAGTTGCTAGAAGTTAAGTTAGTGGAACTGTTAACTTCAGAGGTTATTGGGCGAGTACCAAGTTGTGGCAGTGGGTATGTTGGTATTGTAGGGAGGGAAGATTAAGGAAGGTTGAGTGGGTAAGGTGCTGTTGGTGATACAGTTTAGCGGACAATATTTGGATGTGTTGAGGAGAGTGTCGTTGTGCAAGGAAATGGTTTTAGTAAGGAATGAGATGTTGCTTTTGAGTGAGGAGAGTTCTAAGATGAGGAACATAAGGACAAGTTCAATGGTAGGGGAAGCCAGTGTGTGTTGATGAGTGCTGTGGGTCTGTATTTATTGGGCTGTTGGTCGAGTTAGGGTTGTTTAGGGGGGAATAACGTGTGGAGGATGAGAAAAGCCTGGAAGGGGGGTGGGATTATAATGAGGGGGAGTATCATTTTTGGAGAGCGGAGGTGAACTAGAGGAGGATGTAGGAAAGGTATTCATTTCGAACAGACAGTTCGGTGAAAGTGGCATAGAGGAAGTAGAAGGTGGTGTATTTGTTGGATTGTGAGTTGTTGAGCAGGGAGGTTTTGGAGGGTGATTGTGGGGGATATGTGGGGGCATTTAAGGGGGAGTGGGGAACTGAGTCAGAGATAGATGTGGTAAGGGAGTCAAGGGGAGGGAAGAGCATAGAAGAAAGTGTGTAGTTGTAAAGGAGGATTACTATGGGGTAAGTGGTAGAGGGAGAAATAATAAGGGAGTCAGGGGAAGGGAGGAGCATATAAGAGAGTGTATTATTGGAACAGGGGGGAATCGACTGTATCTATGAAAAAAGGACGCTCCACCAGTGATACTTCTGACCCGGTAGGGCCCGTAACCTGTTCAGTAAAAGCAAGAAAGTAGAGACGGCACCCTGTGAGGAAATATCAAGTATCGCAGTGAAGATTCAAGCTAATAACATATCAAGGTTCGAAGAGGATGGCATAAAAATCCTTCTCGAATCCCCCAAATGTGGTAATTCAGGCAAAAGGTCCAGGAGCAGCGTGAGAGGAAAAGATGCAATGGTTATAAGGGTTTTTCCACCCCCACAGTTGCACCACCTACCTGTAGCATCCCACAATTTCTTATGCGTCCACATACTGCAGAGCGCCCAGGTCTTCTCTGACACTTAAAACCTTTCTGTGCACGCTATTGGAACAGGGGGGAATCTGGGGATACGTGGCAGAGGGGTAAGGGATGTGGGAGTCAAGGGGGGGGCATAGAAGAGAGTGTATTAATAGGACATGGGGGGTCCTAGGAGGTAAGAGGCAGAGGGAGAAGCGGGAAGGGAGTCGAATGGAGGGAGGAGTGTTGAGTAGAGTGTGTTTTTGGAATCGGGGGAGATCATCTGGTAAGTGGGGATGCAGGGGGTATCGTTGTGTGGATGTATGATGTGGTGTACGGAGGGGGGATGTTGAAGAGGAGGTTGAAAGGAGAGGCGCGTGTACCAGAGTATATCAAATTAGGACAAGGCGATAAGGGGGAGGGAGAAGTGAAAGGAGATGAAGACAATAAGAATTGGGGAAGATCAGAGAGACAAGGTAAGGGGGACGGGATGATATGGGGGGTCATGAATCTAGGGGTAGAGGGGGTGAGAGGGCAGGGTTCGGGCATCGTGTGAGGGTTTGGGATAAAGTGCTAAAGTATTGTTCATTGGGAGTAGGAGAGGGAGGGGGAAAATCAGGAAGAGGCAAAAGGGAGGAGGGAGAGGTGAAGGGAGAAGAAGGCAATAAAAGTTGGGGTAGGTCAGAGAGACGAGGTAATGGTATCGGGGATGAGAGGGGGGTGATGAGTCTAGGGGTGGAGGGAGTGATAGGGCAGGATTCGAAGATATTGTGAGAGTTTGGGATATAGCGCTAAAGTGCTGTTCAAAGATGTTGAGGTGCTTTTCAGACGCTTGGATGAGTATAGTTCCAGATTTGAAGATAGAGATATCTTTTTGGGTGTACAGACAAAATATCGACTCCAAAATATCGACTGGACATAATATCGAGTTTTAAATATAGACTGGACAAAATATCGACTGGACATAATATCGACAACAAAAATATCGTTTTTCAGGTAAGTGAAGTAATATCGACTGTATAAAATATAGATAGCAAAAATATCGAATTTTTAATAATATATAATATTTTATAGTGTATTTTTATGTAATAATATGTGTGAATAGTGTGTATTAATGTTATAAAATATTTTATTAAATGAATTTTGTTTTTATAATAATTGCGTAATGTAATTCTGTAGCGGGTTGTGGGTTTATAGGGGAATAGGGTGGGAAGTAATTTAATAATAATTAATTAATTAATATATGTTTGTTAATATTTTTAATTAATAATTAATTGGTAATTAAATAATATTGATAAATGTTGGGTAAAGGAGCATTTTTAGGGTTCAGGGTCAGTTTTCAGTTTTAGGGTAAAGGGGTATTTTTGGGGTTCAGGGTCAGTTTTCAGTTTTTGGGTAAAGGGGCATTTTTAGGGTTCAGGGTCAGTTTTCAGTTTTAGGGTAAAGGGGTATTTTTAGGGTTCAGGGTCAGTTTTCAGTTCATGGGTAAAGGGGTATTTTTAGGGTTCAGGGTCAGTTTTCAGTTCATGGGTAAAGGGGTATTTTTAGGGTTCAGGGTCAGTTTTCAGTTCATGGGTAAAGGGGTATTTTTAGGGTTCAGGGTCAGTTTTCAGTTCTTGGGTAAAGGGGTATTTTTAGGGTTCAGGGTCAGTTTTCAGTTTTTTGGGTAAAGGGGCATTTTTAGGGTTCAGGGTCAGTTTTCAGTTTTTGGGTAAAGGGGTATTTTTAGGGTTCAGGGTCAGTTTTGGGTTTTTGGGTAAAGGGGTATTTTTAGGGTTCAGGGTCAGTTTTGGGTTTTTGGGTAAAGGGGTATTTTTAGGGTTCAGGGTCAACAAATAAGATTGTAAAAAATTATTTTTATTATTTTCATTTATTATTTAATTATTATAATTTAATTTAAGTAGTTTTAAGTATATTTTAGTAATTAAAATTTAATATTAATTTAATTTAACACTGTTTTTAATAAAGTCGATATTTTTTACATCTATATTATTGTTAACGATATTTTGTACTCGATATTTTTGTACTTACCTGTTTGTAGATACAAACTCGATATTTTGACTGTCGATATTTTGTCAACGATATTTTGGCAAGTCGATATTTTGTCCCTCGATATTATTTCAGTGATCCATCTTTTTGCCTGGAAAGGAAGAAGATGGTGTAGTGGAGAGTTTTAGACCATATGGGATGTTGCGTGAATTAGAGATCAGGAGGTGACATAGAAATATGTTTTTCCATTTAGATGGTCGTTTGGTGAAGAAGATGAAGTTGGTGATAAGTGAGGAGTTAAGGCTGTTATGGTGATCAGCAAATAAGGTTTCTGGGTGGAGACAGAGAAGTTTGTGTTTGAATTTTTTTTTACCATGTTTAGAGAGATGGGGTGGGAAGAGGATGGTCCAAGATTTAGGGCCGAGTTTAGAGATGGTTGGGGTTGAGATTGATGGTGAAAGAGTGAGCGGAGTCATGATTTGGAGAAAAGAAGGGGGGAGAAAGAGAAAGCACAGTAGATTAGAACGCACTGGTCCTCGAAGTCAAGATAGAAGGTGGTGATAGGGGAAGCGGGGGTCGATTAAGTGAATCCAAAGCAGTCTCTGACAGTGAGAGGTGTGGGTGGGGTTTCAAGTAAGCACAATAGGTGATGGGTCAACGTAATCGTAGCAAATAAAATTTCACGATGTAAGGATGTAAACATAAGCACAATAGGTGAGGGGGCGACGTAATCAAATAAATTACATTTCACGATGTAAGGAAGGGCAGCCAAGAGAATTAAGAAGATAAGGCTATATAGCGGGGGAGGGAATTAAATATAGCCTGAACAAATTATAAAGATAGGACATAATGGTGAACTACACATAGTAACATCAGGATACACATTGAAAACAAAAGCATAGTGACAAAAGGATATAACATAGAGGGCAATCTGAACAATAGCTAGAAACAAATTACAATGATAGGAAATGAGGGTGGTCTAAACAGAGGAACATCAAAATATATAATATAACAAAATACATAACGAAAAGAGAATATACCATATTGAACAGTCAAGGAATACACAAATTAACGTTGAAATAGGTTAAAAAGCGCCACAGTAGAATAACATATCCAAATGATACAAAATAAAGTGCAAATAAAAAACATTATATACTGTAGGGGATAGGTTAGAGGTTATTCAGGAGAGGGGTTGAGATAGAAAATGGCAAACAGTGAAGATAATTGGTATAGAGGGGGTTAAGGATTAGAAGGTAGTCTAGAATAGAGAATCAATGGGATGAATGATAAAAAAGAGGGAAGCGGTAAAGGTAAAATAAAATTAAATAAAAGAGGAGAAAAATAACTAAAAAGCGGATTAAAAAGAAAGAAAGAGAAAGGGGAGTAAGTAGAAAGAAGATAGTTATTTAATATAGATAGAGCAGAGGAACAACGAACGGGGAGGAGCAGGTAACTACATAGTACATAATAAGACCGAATGCAAAGAGAAAGAGGGAGATATCATCAAAAACAAAAGTGAAGAATTAAAATTGAAATATTTGACAAATAAATTAAAAGCACATGATAAAATAAGAAACCTAGTGGAAGAAGGACAAATCGCAATACACAGTCATATAATAAAAGAATTAAAGATGATGAAAAAAAAAATGTGGTGCAACTCAAAAAGAACAACAGTGAAATAACAAATCCAAACGAAAATTAATACAGTGCGCACAATGACATTATAGAGTTTAGTGGGTAGATCACAGGTCAGTCAGGGAGGGGGTAGAAATAAAATAAATAAAATAAAATAACAGTGTGTCCAAAATGTGTGCACCCACAGCAGCGCCAATCATGGAAAATTTCCCAGGATACAGTCTAGGCGCTATCAATCTCCGGCGCTTTCAATAGTGTCCAGCACAACTCTGCGCAGTGGCGTTGTGATTGCCTCGAAGTTCGGCTGACCAACGTGGGAAATCTGGAAAAACAATCATGACAGCCTTTGATCTCCGAGAGTGAGAGAGATAGGCACTGAGGCGCTCAGCCTCGTTGTTTTCTTACTTGGGACAGTGCGCGCCTCTTTGATGGTAAACACAAAAGCTGTATTTTTGTAGATGCTGATGCCGGCTTTGAAGGTGGAGCGGGGTGGGCGCGGGGCAGGGCGGTGCGGGGACGAGGGTTGCGCCTTTCTCCGCACTCACGCTGTTTCTTCTGAAGATCTTGCGATTCAATGTTATTGTAGTAATGCTCTTTTCATTCAATAAAAAGATTTTGCACAATGCCTCAGTGTGTAGCATATGTTGCAGTGTATTACCTCTAGTTGTACTATGTTCTCACTTGTAACCTGCACACTTGTCACTCTTTCCTCCTGTACTGCACCGTTAGCTACCCATGTATTTTGTTTGCTCATAATTGTCACATTTACCTCATGTGACTTATCGTCCGTTTTTGTAAATTGCTCGCTTGTAAATTTCTGTTCCTATTGTGAAGCGCTCTGACGCCTTCTGGGAAAGTCCGCGCTCTATAAAGACATATAAGTAAGTAAATTGTTCCGCTCTGCCCAGCGTCGCTGTTAGACACCTTACACCCTTTGCTCAAGATGGCTGCCCTTGTTTGTGGTTGCCGTTTCACTTTCACTGCCTGTGTTCATTTAAGATGGCGGCCACCCCTTTGCATTTGCGGTTTCGTTTTCCTTGTGTAACCGTTTTTGTCCCCTTTCCTGTCTACGTCTTGCTTCTGCTTGTATCTCGGCAGAATTCGGTCGTTTTGCGCAGATCGACGGGTATTTTTCCCCCTGTTATGCGTTACTTGTCATCCACTCGCTCTCGGCTCTTATCTTGGCTCTTAGCCCCCCCCGCTCTGATTTGCCTAGCTGTAACAGATCAAACTTTCTGTGAAATGACCACCATTACTGGTATGCTGTTGTTAGGGCACCGCTCCAGTTTCGGTTTCGCTTTCCTGAGGTGAGGCGAGCTGGTCCGTAATAGCGTATTTATATAGCGCCTACTACCACTGACGAGGCGCTGAGGTGTTTAGTGCAGATATTTTCGGGTTTCTAACTCGTACACTCACACCCCCGCCCCCTGCAGAGACTCACCCGCAGCTGCGATTAGCAGCAGAGACACTCTGAAGACTGTGGACGGCGGCGCCATCTCGAGAGTGCTGAGGAGCCGTGTGATCCTCGACCTCTCAAGGGTTCAGGAGCCGTGTGATCCTCTGCGCCTCAGCTGCCTCCCACAATCCGAGTGTCTGCACTATGTCCTTCTGTATCTCCAGGTACTGATGCTTAGGCGCAGCGTCCTTCTGTCTGTCTGGGCTCTGACGCTTAGTATCTTTCTTGCTGCTGCTGCCCGGTGCGGGTCAAGCCTCTGTCTCTCTCCCTGTCCATCGCACCGGGAGCGGCGGGGGTTGGGGGGATGCTGGCATCTGGATGCCAAGCTATTCAGGCTCAGGCCAGTTGGTGACCACACTAAGGATTGGTAGATCTTAGGGGACCCCTCTAAGGGGCCCTCTGTCTGCAATTTTTAATAAATCGGACACTGCAATCAGCGCAGGTTTATTATGCTGAGATGCTTGGTATCAAATATCCCATTTTTCAGAGAAACCTTCATGAGGCTGGGAAATCTCGTAATGACAAGTGTCCAGCCCATGTACTTACCATGGCTTCCCTGGTCACTTGCAATATCCAGGAATCGACAATGATATTGCAGGGGCATATCTGCTCATGCAGATATGCCCTAACAGGAGATATCCCTAAATCAGCGTGCACTATAAGGCCTGCTAGAGGAGTGTCTTATCTAGATCCCATGTAGTTATTAGGTGTGTGAGGAGCACTCCGTTGTATTCGTGTTTAAACTATGCTAATTAACTGGTGCTGTGATTAATAAGGATAGTCACTCCTTTGCGTTAAATAGTCAGTTATGATGGGTGTGCTGGCCCATCTAATCACGCACTGTACACTTGGTGCTCCGCACCTTTTCCACGCTTAATGAATTATACAACCTAATCAACACACTTTACTGTTGTTATTGATTATTTTTAATCCAACATATAATTTTTCCATAATGCTTTTCATATTCAAACAATATATATTTGCAACAATTGCGTTAATAATGCAATATTATTTCTCAGTTCATCATTACAGCGTTACATTATAATGTGACCATAAAGCTTTTTTGCTGAGCCCAATGGATTTCGGCACCATACAGGTACCTTCATCAGGGGCCAATCTGTAAAAAAATAAAGTTTCAGAATGTAAGTGTTCGTGTACTATTGCCCATGGGTGCTATATTGATGTGTTTTATGGTTAATTCATACCTGAATAAAACAACCTCTCCAAATGTTCTAACCACGTCAATGTCACAGTAACCGCTATTTTTCTGTCAAAAGAAAATAATAGGAACTCTTTTGTAACTAATCCGTGCTCAGATAAACAATCACTTCTCGCAATAACTGCTTGCTACCAGATACACTTAAATGAAACATACCTGTATGAAGGTACCTGCATGGTGCCGAAATGCATTGGGCTCAGCAAAAAAGCTTTATGGTCACATTATAATACAATATCACAGAGCCAAGCGGATCCCAAGGGGTCTACGGTTGTCAATCAAGCCAATGTTGTTCCGTTTTAACCTCAACGCCAAATTTATGGATAAATGGTACAGCATACTGAACAAGTGCTCTCTGGACCTCATTCTGCTTATAATAGAAGAATTAGCTAAGACAATACATGAACTAGAGGAGGAGATTTACAATTTAAAGACAGAACTTGAAACAAGAATGGAAGTTGATACTTGGAAAATCAGCTTAGAGGGAATCAATTTAAAACTTGATAAATATGAGAAGGAGTTGCAAGAGGGGAAACTACGCAAATACAAACGCGATACAATTGACTACAAACTTAATGAAGTTTATACGTGGGCTGACATCTATGCCCGGCGTCAATTTGTCCCTAAAAAAACGACACCAACTACTCATTCGTCCGAAGAAAGTCTGGTGACAGACAAAGATACATCCATTCGACGAGGACTGGTACGAGTAACACAAGAGGGATCAGTGATGATCACAGTAGGCAGTGAGCAGGCTACAACAAGTGGGAGTGTGGCTTTTTTGTCCCAGGAACAAAATCAAGGACGTCCACCGACGCAACAAGTAGAAACATCATCAGCAAGCGGAAAACAAGGAGAGGAAGTGGCAGGAAAAGCCTTACGCAGTGGTCGGACAGTGGTCTAATAATAAACATCTCATCCACGACACTCACAAAACAACAAATAAGAGTGTTAAATAAGGGACTTTCATTTGTACCCACTACCACAACAAATGTAATGGAAACAGAGGGAGCTTTTTTCAGGTTTATGAGAACACTAAGGCTGAGGCATTATTTTACAAATGTGGCAGAACCAGTGGAAACAAACGAGGAAAACACAGTGCAGAAATTTAAACCAAAGAGTGTTTATCAAGCTCCGGTGTCGCATAAAATGTTAGACACATTTGAGATCATGGTTAAAAAAGATCTTCAGAGGGCGTGGCCAAGATGGCGGCAGAGTAGGACGTGTTTCTAGTCCCCTCCGGCCCCAGGCCCTACTAAGCATTGTTTAGCGTGGCCCCAGGAGTCCTTTTTGGCTACTGGCCGCTCGGACGGTCTTGCGGAGCGGTGGCCTGCAGTGGTGTGCGCCCCGGAGGCGCAGGAGCTCCCCTTCGCGGCACCCGTGTCAGAGGAGGTGCCTGAGCCCGGAGCGGCGCGGAGAGCGGTGGCGCACGGAAGCGAGCCAGGAACCCCTGGTGCGGAGAGCGGAGGCCGGCGAGTCCACCCGGGCGCTGTGGTGAGGTGCCGCGGGGCCGATCAGCTGCAGGGGGTGTTAGACAGACGCTGTGTCCCCGGCTTCCCCGGCAGGGGCGGAGACTCACGTCCGCGAGCGCCCGGAGCCGCGGCGCGGCTCGCTTCCTACTTGAGGCCGGGGTCTGAGGCCTAGCTGGGGGAGCGCCCGGCGCTCCTCCCCGGACTCGCGCACCGGAGCGGAGCTCTGGACCGCGCATTGGAGCTGAGCGGGGCTGGAGGGAGCGTGCCTCGGCCCCCACAGGAGTGTGTGCGCCTGGACTGCGGCGGTGAGTGCGGTAGCCGTCGGCTGGGCCCAAACCACGTGGCTGTCTGGGACATTGGCTGGGGCCTGTGGCTGGGACTCGGGACGGCATGGAGGCCTAGACCCTCAGAAGAGTGCCACGCTGCGGAGGAGTGTCGGAGCGGGCAGCGAGTGAGCACGGCCACAGCCACAGCTAATTGGGGGGCCGGAGAGTAGGGATGAGGGAGAATTACTGCAAAGGGACTATACCGGCACCATACAGGAGGCCTTCCATTCTGGCTGGGTTCCCCTCCCCCATCTTCTCTCAACGCGGGAATTGAGGCTCTGGTACACCAAGGGAGCAAGCAAGATCGGACTGCTAACTGAAACCTCGTGGTCCCCGAGGATTGTGATCTGGCACACCGGAGCACCTGCCAGCATAGTGGGCCGCAGGGGTTGAACGGTCCCCTAGCCTTTTGTCTTCCTGGCTGCATTGTGACTGGGCTGCTGCGCCGCCCCTGGCTGTTAGTATTGGGCTGGAGCGACGGAGGCTGCCTCTACTGCACTTGGCTACCTCCGCCAGTGTAACGAACTGAGGCTGTAACTGGTGACCTGGTCAAGGGTGAGGGTGCTCGGCCGGGTCCTTGTGAGGATTCTATCTGGTGGCGGAGGGACACCGTTCGTGGTGCCTCCCAAGAAGTCAAGAGGGGCCGCAATGTCTACCGTTTTGCGCAAGGGGAAGAACGGTAAGGATGGCCAATCGAAGAACACCCAGCAACCAGCGTCCCCTGGCCCAAGCTCCTCTCCTAAGCGCTCAGATGACGAGGCTCCCGTCACCAAAGCTTTCATGACTGACCTCTTCAAGTCCATCAAAGAAGACATCTCAGACCTCCGAGCGCAACTGACGTCTGATCTTCGGGAGGTGCGGAGGGACGTAGACGCTGTGAGAGAGAGGGTAGCCACGTTAGAGGATCACGATCTCAGCATGGCGAACGACGTCCACCAGCTGCAGCAGGACGTGCTGAGGCTCACTGAACAGAACCTGGACCTGCAATCCCATGCGGAAGACTTAGAGAACCGCTCTCGGAGGAATAACATTCGCATACGAGCAGTGCCGTGGGATGGCGAAGCGGGTGATCTACGTGGCTACGTGCAGGACCTCTTCCTTCAGATTCTGGGCGACGAGGATGTGCGTGAGATCCGGATGGACCGGGTCCACAGAGTAGGTCTGCCGAGGAGGGGAGGAGGACCGCCCCCGGACATCCTAGTGTGTGTCCACGATTTTCAACTCAAGGAGAAAATCCTTAGGAAGGCACAAGACGCTCCTACTTTGCAGTTCCGTGAACACCGTCCGCAGCTCTATCAGGACTTGGCGGCAACGACTCTTGAGAAGCAGCAGGAGTTCCGGCCAGTGACGGCGTTTCTGCGAAACCATAACATTCCCTACTCTTGGGGCCATCCATTCCGCATAGTTTTCCGTTGGCAGAATAAACTGGCGCAGATACGTTCGCTGCAGGTGGCAAAGGAACTACTGGGCATCGAGGATGAATCTCCAACTTCAAGGGCAGGCAGCCCATCCCCAAGACGGCGACATCGATCCTCGTCTTGGCACAGAGTGGGGTCAGCATCGGGTCGCGGGCGGCCCGATCGAGCAACCAGCTTACAGGAGAGGGGGGATGCAGTTGCCTCCGTTGGTTCGGCAACGCTGACGTCTTCACAGCAGAGCTCCGGGGCGACCTGACTTGAAGGCTGCGGGCCTGAGAGTATCGGAGGGGCCCGCCTTCTCTGGTTCTGTGGGTATGCAGGTACTTTGTGAGAAGACACCCGGACCGAGGCCCTGGGAGACTCACCTGAGGTCTTCCACCCCCCTCCCAGTGACTTCACGGTGCGCTGCACTGTTCTGGGACTCTTCGCTGAGACTGTTAAGTATCTCTGTTTGTTTTTAAATTGGGGTTTGGTTTGGGGGGTGGGTCACAGGGACTGTTGGGGGGGCCTTGTTGGGAAGGGGTCGGGTGGAGCGGGGGGTGGTGGCGCCTGGTGTGACTGTATGATGTGCCTTTTTCTCTCTGTGGCTATATTCCTGGGGCTCTTGAATGGTGAGCCTGCCCAGGAGCTTATCGACTGGATGGATGTTGTTTCTGCTCTTGAGTTGTTGGCCTCTGACAGGATTACAAGGTTCTGTGGGGACACAGTGGTGGGGGGACTGATGGACCAAGCAACAGGGTTTCTTTGGGGGGTGGTGGGGCACGGAGGTATTGGCAGTGATTAGCCGGGGGTGGGTGTTGGAATCTCCTTATGCCGCATAGTATTGGGACATGGAATGTCAAAGGTCTTAACTCCCCGCAGAAGCGCCAAAAGATTTGGAAATATCTTATTGATCATCACCTGGATATTGTGGGACTCCAGGAGACCCACCTAGCGCGTAAGGATGAGCTCCGGCTGCGCCACAGGCACTTCCAGCTAATCTATAGGGCCTCTGCCTCCACCAAACATAGAGGTGTAGCGCTTCTCTTCCGAGCATCTCTACACTTTCAGCCTTTGGGGATTAGCTGTGACAAGTAAGGGAGGTGGCTTATGGTCAAGGGAGTGCTCGGCGGAGTGTCATGTACATTTGTGGTGGTGTATGTTCCCAACTCGGGGCAGAATACCTTTCTCCAGGACCTGTTGGACAAGGCAGGGGACTTTGCTGAGGGCCTTGTGGTGCTAATGGGTGATTTTAATATGGTTTAGGATGGGGATATAGACAGCTCGTGGGCGCAGAGGGCGGGAGCAGGTGTATTTTCCACGGAGACTCAGGGACTGATTGGTGACCTTGGTTTGGTTGATTGCTGTAGATTCCTGCATCCCCAATCGCGCGACTACACGTTCTTCTCCCATGTCCATCACTCCTACTAGCGAGCCAGGCACTTCGAGGGGATATCCGAACTTCTAGTGTTTTTCCCCTGTCTGTCTCGGATCACAGCTTACTGGTACTGGGGCTGCGCTGGCCGTCCGGGGGGGATGGCGTGAAGACTTGGTATTTTCCGCCGGCGCTTGTCAGGGATGACACTTCCTGTAAGGAACTATGCAAGGCTATAGGGGAGTTTCGAACTCTCAATCCGGCCTCGGATACCTCCCTCTTTAACACCTGGGATGCGTGTAAGGCCTCCATAAGGGGCACGTGCCTTCATCTTAACGCCAACCTCAATCAGTTGCGGCGGAAGGAACTGGAAACGGAGCTGGCTACATTGGAGCAGACCCACAAAGCTAATCCATCTAGGCTTACTCTGAGACCATTGACTGCGGTGAGGGGTAAGTTGAAGGCACACTACGCTAACCGTGCGGAGCTTACTCTGCTACGGCTTCAACGCACCTCCTACTCTCAGGGAAATAAGATAGGTAGACATCTGGAGCACCAATTGCGTGATAATCGGGAAAGGGAATATGTGGGTGGCATCCTGGACCCCTCCGGAACGCTTCACCACAGTGATGCTGATAAGGCACGCCTCTTTGGCCGGTTCTATGAGGCACTGTACAGGGGTGACTCCCTTGACCGAGCAGCCCAGGATCGCTTTTTGGCTGACCTCCCCATCCCAAGGGTATCGAAAGAGTGGAACGAGCTCCTAGCGGCCCCTATTTCTAGAGACGAGGTGCTGGAGGCCATCAGGGATCTTAAGCTTCCCAAAGCTCCTGGACCGGATGGCTACATGGCTCTATTCTACAAGTCTTTTGCTACGGAGCTCTGCGAGTTTTTGGTACCCCTCTTTAACGAAATGGCGACCACGGGGAGGACCACGTGCTCCATGGCCGAGGCCAGGATCTCGGTGATCCCTAAGCCAGGGAAGGACCCGTCCCACTGATCGTCCTACCGCCCGATAGCGCTCCTCAACATAGATGCCAAGTTGTATTCCGCAATAGTTGCTCGTAGACTTCGGGATCTGATGCCGGCCATCATCCACCCGGATCAATCAGGGTTTATCAAGGGGCGTCAAACACACGATAACCTGAGGAGGGTGATTCACCTCATTGAGAAGGCTACGAGGTTTCGCCTCCTGGCGGTGCTGGTGGGGTTAGATGCGGAGAAGGCCTTCGATCGGGTGGACTGGACCTTTATGTTTCGCACCTTGGAGGCCTTTGGTTTCTCGCGCCAATTCATTACCATGATCCACGCGAATTATAGCAACCCTTGCTCCAGGGTGATGGTAAATGGACATCGCTTTGCCAGTTTTGCTCACACCAGGGGTACGAGACAGGGCTGCCCTCTCTCGCCGCTGCTCTTTGCCTTAAGCATTGAGCCTCTGGCCATCGTGCTGCGAGAACAGGAGCAGATAAAGAGACTCCCTTTTTCGGGGGAACAACATAAGATCTCCCTTTTTGCAGACGATGTGCTCCTCTCAGTTGGGGACCCGGCACACTCTCTGCCGCACATACAATCTCTGCTGTCTGAATATGAAGACGTAGCTGGCTTCAAAGTCAATTTTGATAAATCTTATATCCTGAACTTGATGCTCCCGCCAGCCGAGGTCGAGCGCCTGCGGTCACTTACGCCGTTGGCATGGGCGACGGCCTCTCTGCTCTATCTAGGGGTTCGCCTGACACCTTCTGTAGGCTCCCTATTCGCAGCGAACTTTCCGCCTATGCTACAGGCTATATGAAGGGAACTAGACAAGTGGAAGCCTCAATACATTACTTGATGGTCCTCCTTCGGAAAGTTCTGTACCTTTTCCAAGCCCTCCCCATACCAATGGAGGTGGATTTCTTCCGACGGCTGAAGACCCTCCTCCTGAAGCTCATCTGGCAGGGTGGGCGGGCACGCCTCTCCTATGCGACTCTGAGGCGCCCGAGAGAGGAGGGAGGAGTGGGCCTCCCGGACCTGCACCTGTACTATAAGGCCGCGCAGCTGAGGGTTTTGGTGGAGTGGTCGCAGCAAGAGTCTGAAAAACACTGACTGCATATGGACAGGAGTGTGGCTGGGAGGTCGATTTGGGATCTGGCATGGAAACCAAAGCCAGATAGACCTAAGAATGCATACATCAGCACCCCCACAAGCACAGTCCTAAAAGTTTGGGACACAGTAACAGGGGACGAACGATGGACGTCGGTCCCCTCCCCCTTCACTCCTTTACACTTTAATCCGGCTTTCCCACCGGCTCTGCAGGAGGGACCTTTTCGGCCTTGGAGAGAGGGCGGCTGTAGGGCCCTTACGCATCTCTTTCATGGCACGGAGCCCCTCACCTTCGCTATTTGCATGTGGTATTACGGCCTGCCACCCGCGGAACACTTCCGGTATGCCCAGCTGATCCATTGGGCAACCTCACCCAGGCTAAGAGAAGCTGCTACGAGACCATCTTCGCAGTTCGAACCCTTTTTTACTGCGGACTGCCACAATGAAGGGAACGATCTCCTTTTTATATAAACTTCTGCTTGACACTGTGGTCTCTCCTCGTCCATGCTATATGGACCATTGGGAAAGTCAGCTGGGTAGGGACATAGCGGAGACTGAATGGAAGGGTCTCTGGCGAGACATTAAGACCCACAATCACTCGGCGGACCTGAGAGACGCCCATTTCAAAACCATGTTTGATTGGTACCTCTACCCCTCAAAACTTCATCGCATATTTCCGGCAACTTCGGATCGCTGCTGGAGGGGCTGTGGCTTATTGGGTGACTTTGGCCACATCTGGTGGGACTGTCCAGTCATTAGACCTTTTTGGACCGAAATTCTATCTCATATCAAAGACATGTTGGGGTATCCGATTCCAAATTCACTGTCCTTTGTGGTCTTGGGTCTCCGAGACCCGCTTTTGGAACACCAGACGAAAGCAGATAAACAAATTATGTGGCTGTGCTTAGGAGCAGCTAAATTAACGCTAGCTGCGGCCTGGAAGAAACCAACAGCCCCGGCAATATCATTATGGCACGCAAAGTTATGGAGACTGATGAGCATGGAGAGAATGGCGGACATCTTCCTGGGCAACTTTAAGAACTTTATGTTCCGCTGGGGACCCTTAGTTAGATTTTTGTCGAAAGGTCTACCATCTGCTGTCTGTCCATCAGCCCTGAGAGCACTTCACCTTTTCCAAGTCTAATTGCACGAATGATGAGTACGTAGTGAGGAATGTGACTGTGTGTTGGCGCCACCACCTGTGGAAGGGAGGGAGGGGAGCAAAGTTGGGGGGCTTTTGTTTTTTTTGTTGCGGCACTGCAGCACTGAGGAAGGACTTTACCCGCTCGGGTATCTCCTGTGACATTTCATATACCAGCTTTACCCCTCCTCAGGATAATTTCGGCAGAGCCATTGAGTGACGCCTACTGATTGGAGCTCTCCCAGCCCCGTCATCACGGACTCCGCTTAATATGACTCGCTGATGCATGAGGCTTCTAAAGGTTGTCCTTGATGCTCCTACAAGGCTCATGTTTGTACTGCTGTAATAATGCCGCCTGTTTTTCTTTCTGTCTGTCTTACTTTTGTTCCTTTTTGCAAATATAATAAAACCTACTTTTACAAAAAAAAAAGATCTTCAAACACTGGATTAGAAAAAAAACAGAAATAACAACATGACCAATATGGAGCTGAACATCATAAAGAACTTGGCTAACAATAAGGATCTGATAATACAGCCTGCAGATAAGGGCGGAGCCCTGGTAGTTATGGACTCATATTTTTATGAACACAAAGTCAATGAACATGTGGCAGATACGGATACTTACTTATTGTTACCGTCAGATCCCACTGCTAAGCTACAAAAAATGCTTGATGGTATATTACAGTCAGCCAAGGAGAATGAATGGATTGATGACCACACACAAGCATACTTAACTACCAAATATCCGAGGTGCCCGAAACTTTACATGATTCCGAAGGTCCATAAACACCTGACCAACCCACCATTCAGACCCATCGTCTCAGGGTGTGGGTCAATTTTTGACCCCCTCGGTCGATACTTGGATTATTTCTTACAAAGGTTCGTCCAACAATGAGGTTCCTATATAAGGGACACACCTGATTTTCTGAACAAGCTTCAATGGACTCAACAAGGATTTCAGCATCATTGGATTTTGTGCACCATAGATGTGGTGGCTCTATATACGTCGATACCACATGAAGCAGGTCTTGAATCAACAGAATGGGCACTATTAAAGATGGGAGATTTACAAACGAACAAAGTTTTTTTGCTACAACTTCCTAAATTCAGCCTCTACAATAGCTACTTCCAATGGAATGATAAACACTACGCTCAACTGACTGGAACATCGATGGGCTTTGCAGGGGCACCTGCTATGCAAATACTTTTATGGCCCAATTCGAGGCACAAAATTTAATGAATTCTGAACACTGGCATCATGTGAAAATGTATTGTCGATTTATAGATGACATTTTTCTGATCTGGGATTTCACACCTGAATCACTGGAGCAACTAATCAGGTCAATGAATCAGATAGATTCGAGACTACAATTCACTCACAAAATAGACAGACATAACATAGATTTTTTGGATGTGAGGATCATCAAAACAGCGAGTGGATTTGTCACAGAATTATACTCTAAGCCTACAGATCGCAATAACGCTTTAAGTTACACCAGCTTCCATCCTAAGAGTCTAGTCAAAAATCTTCCAGTCTCACAATTTATAAGGATAAAACGCATTTGTTCGGATCCTCCAACATGCCATACCACAATCAGAAAACAGGCACAAAAATACAAAGAAAGAGGATACCCAACTTTGGAATTGGAAGAGCACATAGAAAAGGTCATGAAAATGGACAGATTGGAATTACTCAAAGCAAGAAGTAAAACATCAAAAGAAAGGATACGACTCAATCAAGAGAAATCAAGAGAATTGTCAACACAAGGTGGGAGTTGTTCTCATCAGAATCTGATTTCAAATATGTATTTAAGGCACTTCCTTACATGCCTACACAAGAGGACCAAATCTAAGGGAGAGACTAAAGCGGACTTTAATATCACCATTAGCCTTCCATTGGAGAGAAGCGAATCACACTATTTCCCAACTACGTTTTCTTATAATAGAACAAGTACCAATCAGGCCAGGCATTGATAACCACCAAAAACTGTTACAACGGGAACTATATTGGATCAAGTACCTCAATACGATGTCCCCCATGGGACTTAATGACAAATATGATTTATCATGTTATTTGTAATACACATGAGGAAGAAGGAATAATCAGAGCAGTAGCTAGTTTATAACAACATGATCATTAGCAGAGCCAACTAAGAATCAGTCGGGGAGAAACTTAGATACCGGTATTAGGTAGGATTATATATCTCACAATTCATATAGCAGTTAATACAAGGATCGATATCTGAACAGCTATTGATATTACATGATGTTCTGATGTAATTATATTTGTATATTTGTATGGTTCATTCACCTAATATTGTGAACATCTCACTAACGCACACCACATTGCACAGAATATCTGATACATAGCGGCACAATCATTTCAAAATCCTAGCAGTATAGCTATGCAGTGGCGTTAGTGGACAATAGCATGAGTAGTTCAGCACCAGGAAACGCTGGTCGTGAACATCCATTAGGCTTTCTAAGCAGCATAGATTGGCACGTTTTTAATCATTGTTGTATCAGGCGTGGCTTAGTTTTCAAAAGAACTGGTTTACTTTTATGACTTCGATGTACCATGCGAAGGAGCAGGAAGTAACATGGGACCGTAAATGTGTTTTCACAAACAATTTATCACACTAAGATGGCGCCCGAAGCAGTGAAGCTTGTCATGAGAAGTATTGATGGCTATAGTCCTATGTTGATTTCATATCACCTCATCGGGTTTAACAACACACGTATTGAGAGCGGCGTATGGCAGAGATTGGCAGCGGTTCACACTGAGTAGCAGTTTCTCTTTACACGAGTAACTTTGGCATATACAGGTACAGAAAGCGTCGTGTTTTTCGATATAGCTGGGATAAAAACGTTCCGTGGGAGACTAAGATAATGATATCAATCTCTCTGGTGTATTTTCAGATGAGATTCAGTGCAAGAGTACGAGGTACGTACACAATTTAGCTGTTTTCCGGCGGCACTATAGCAGTGAAGGTGATGATAACTAAGCTTTTGCAATTTGTTTTTACAGTGGTTTAATCTCAGGAATCATAAACAGGTATGTTTCATTTAAGTGTATCTGGTAGCAAGCAGTTATTGAGAGAAGTGATTGTTTATCTGAGCACGGATTAGTTACAAAAGAGTTCCTATTATTATTTTTTGACAGAAAAATAGCGGTTACTGTGACATTGACGTGGTTAGAACATTTGGAGAGGTTGTTTTATTCAGGTATGAATTAACCATAAAACACATCAATATAGCACCCATGGGCAATAGTACACGAACACTTACAGTATGAAACTTTATTTTTTTTACAGATTGTACCCTGATGAAGGTACCTGTATGGTGCCGAAATGCATTGGGCTCAGCAAAAAAGCTTTATGGTCCCATTATAATGTAACGCTGTAATGATGAACTGAGAAATAATATTGCATTATTAACGCAATTGTTGCAAATATATATTGTTTGAATATGAAAAGCATTATGGAAAAATGATATGTTGGATTAAAAATAATCAATAACAACAGTAAAGTGTGTTGATTAGGTTGTATAATTCATTAAGCGTGGAAAAGGTGCGGAGCACCAAGTGTACAGTGCGTGATTAGATGGGCCAGCACACCCATCATAACTGATTATCTAGATCTCAGACAGTCCCTATGGGCATCGCATACAGGGATGTGTGGCATGTCGACTCTTCAGTTTTGTCTGCACCAAGACACACAGCTGCAGTGGCAGTATGTATGTATGTATGTATGTATGTATGTATGTATGTATGTATGTATGTATGTGCTTGGTGAGGGGTCCCTTAGGATGGCACCATTTGTGCTGCAGCCTTTAGAGACCCTCTTTAACAACAAGGCCCTTGGTACCAGAGGTATCTTTTACTAGGAACTTATTTGTGATCTAATGGGGTGACAACCGTGGAAATGACTGGTACACTTAAGGGAAGGAGATCGGGCTCAGGGGACCTGGTTGGCAGGGACCCTGTGCACTTACAGTAAATACTATATCATTTTCCGGGTAAAAAATGAAGGTTAACCATGTCCAAGACAGGCCCTTTCCTACATTGAGGCATATTTTCTAGGACAGCGAAAACTCTACAGCAGGTCTTGCTCACAGTCCTTATACTGTGACTGCCAATAATGAACATTAATCTCTAACTGTTAATGCAGGGCCAGGATCTGGACAGGGGCCAATGAACAGGAGGGCAACTCACCAGATAATAGAAGTTTTCTGTCTTCACACTCACTCAGAGAGAACAATGCCATCCCGTGTATTGCATGACAAAGAGCTCACAACCCTCAGTGAGACACTCACCCCTCAGATGTGATTCGTTTATAAGAATAAAATTAACATAACGCGTCCCTGGGGACCCCACAGATACACCGTTTCTACCAGTACTATAAATGCTTGGGGTCCCGCAGGTAAACCTAACAGTGCTACAAAGCCTTAGGGGCCCTACAGGTAAACCTTTCCTAACCCAGTGCTACAAATGCTATGTGCTCACTGCAGCAGGACTGGGCGCTCTAGGGCAGCAATTAAGTTGCTTGGCATTCATCTACCCTTAGCAAAGCCACGTGACATAAGCAGTAGATCAGGATGATTCACCTCGATCAGAAGTAGCTCTCAATATTGAAAAGGTGGAGACCCTGGTATAACACAAATGCAGACATGCGGTTAGGCTCTACCAGGACATGTAGTAAACTATTAATTTAAGTATATGTAGGATTAGATTGCATTGCAAGTTAATTCTTATTTCACTACTATCCACACACAACATACAACATAGATTTCTCACATTCATACCCTGATGAAGGGAGAACCCCCAAAATGAATTGGGCAGACTGAATTTGAATTTACTTGCGGAACGGTGGATTTTGAAAGTGATTCTATGAGAATAAATATGCTTAAACTGGAATACAAGTGGATTTGCTTCCAAGGGAAGTAGACATTGATGCACTTTTACGGATACAAGCTGTGGAGCAGGAGACAGACCAGATCTAGTCTGGCACTATATAAAAAACTCTAGCCACACACATCTCCTTTCTGGCACGCGATGAGTGGATTACATAAATACTACAATAATGAATGAAAAATACACGGCATGCATAGACAAGGTTTGCTATGTAACCTCTGGACTCCTGTAAACCTAAACAAACACCAGTAATCAGACACTAGGGACATCACCTGAAGCTCCTAAGATTTTCCTTTTGTTTGGTATCTTGTTTTTGGGAGGTGGGTTTTTAGGATAAGCTATTTTTAGGTGTGTCTTCTTTTATTCCAGGATGGGCACTAGTTTTAGCAAGTCCCCTTGAACCATGAAGGTCTCTGGGGTCCAACTAGCCCACCAGGTACCTCCAAGCGCCACAGAGCTGTGTTGCAGAAAGGTGTAAAACGGGGCGTGGCCTCAGACCACCTCTCAGCAACGCAGCTCTGTGGCGTATACTGGAGGAACCTGGTGGGTCTCATACCTGAAACGTTTACGATATAGCTTTATACCTAACCTACCTCATACCATTGAATTGTCATGCCATATAAGATGTATATCGAACCTACCTCATGTAAATGTGAAGCGCTCTGATACCCAAGGGTCACGTTCGCGCTACAAAAAACTCTCTAAATAAAATAAATAAATCTCCATGCAAAAGACACTGCTACCTGCTCCTGGTTATAGTATTTATGGAAAGTATGGTCAGTTTATGAGAAAAAAACCTTTAACCCCTTGCGTGCTGCGGACGGCCCCCGGCCGTCACACGTCTTGGTGGCCCTCATACCATTGAATTGTCATGCCATATAAGATGTATATCGAACCTACCTCATGTAAATGTGAAGCGCTCTGATACCCAAGGGTCACATTCGCGCTACATAAAACTCTCTAAATAAAATAAATAAATCTCCATGCAAAAGACACTGCTACCTGCTCCTGGTTATAGTATTTATGACAAGTATGGTCAGTTTATGAGAAAAAAACCTTTAACCCCTTGCGTGATGCGGACGTCCCCCGACCGTCACACGTCTCGGTGGACGTGTGCTACTGACGGCCCGGGGCCGTCCGAACACTGCCCACTCTCTATTTCACCCACACAGCATGAATATTTGGCCAGCGCGCAAGGAGTTAACATCACAAATTCCTTCTCTGCTGCCTTTCTTCCCAGTCAAATTACTTTCTCTCCTTACATTTCTCTCACGCATGTGGTTCCTCGTCTATCCTTTTCAGCCTCTCATTCCCTCACTTAAGTGGACCTTCATGGTCTTACTTTATCTCTTACTTTCTCTTTCTAGATTCTCACTGTCTTTCTTCCCTATTATCTCACTACTAAAACTGTACATTTCAAAAACTAAAAGGAAGATGACTATTTTACATCAACTGAGGGGTACGGGATGACAGTGCTTATCAACATCGAAACGCCAAGGAAATAAATAAAATGCAATTTTAAATACCGTTTCATACCGGCTGATTAAATTGCTTTCTGATAACAGAAACTAGCCAGTCATCCCTTGGAACACATAAAAATGTGCCTCTTTCAGTTAGCCCTCTATGAAAACAGGGACACAAGTCAAATTTCTTGAAATTTGAAAAACTAGGGTTGTCCTGGTAAATCCGGGGCACCTGGTCACCCTAATCACACAAGCACTTCATAACCTTTGTTGTTAGTCCTTGCTGTTTTTCTACAACATTCACTCTTTTTTATATCTCAATTTTCTCTCTTGCTTTGTTTTCTTATATCTATTCTCTGCATATCAGGTTTCAGAGAGGCCCTTCTGGATCGCAGAGTGGAAAGGGTCTTATCTAATATATGGTTCATATGAGGGGTGCCGTCCAGCAGATGGAGTCACACCAGGGCACAAGGTTGTAAACAGCCCAGTGCAACCAACTCCCAGGGCACCGAAGGTTAAGGATCAAAGTGCAAAATGCTCCTAGGACAGAGCACATGAGCACATCTATTGTTAGTTCAAAAGGCACAGTGGCACCAGGGCTGACAAAGTGGTAATAGCTCACTGAAGCCTACCGTATGACCACACATACATGAGCAGCTATTAGTGAAGCAGGTGCAGGGAAGCTCACCAAGGTGCTATTTCTGTAATCAGATGTAGGATAGATATATAGGCAATCACTGTTGCATGCAAGGCCGTCTGTCTATCAGATCGGATAGACGGCATTGCATACCCGTTGCATGAAAGGCCGTCTGTCTATCAGATCGTATAGATGGCCTGCAATACCCGACGAGACTACACGCTAGTCCTTCTCAAATCAATATTCCTTTCAAGATTTTAACTGACTGGATGCAACGGTGATTACCAGCTTATTGATATTGCATCTCTTAAAAAGAATACGCGACTTGGTGTTCTTCAATAAGACTATTTCAATATGGATCATAGGCATTAAATCCATCATGAATGTACCGAACTGATGCTACGGTGATTGCCTATATATCTATACTCATCTGATTACAGAAATAGCACCTTAGTGAGATTCTATAAAAAACTATTCCAACCCTGATGAAGTCCATGTTGGACGAAACGCGTTAGCTGGGCTGATGCGTTTGACTACAAATAAGGAATACATTGAAATAAAGAAATCTCTAGACTCTGCGCTGTATTTTCTGATTTGGTGGATCTTATAATATTGTACAGTTTGCAAATGAAATTAGGTTTAATTACATGCTTGAGCATAATTGATGAAGGAATCTAGTTATAACTGTATGCTCCTTTTCAGAATTTGACAATCCGAGTCAGGATAAGCCACAAGCAAACCACAAATTAAACTGTGGTCACCCCCTGGTAGCTTGGCACAGAGCAGTCAGGCTTAATTTAGAGGCAATGTATGTGTAAATATTTGTGCAACACTTGAAACAGTAAGACAGCGTAAACAGGACACAAAATCAACACCAGGTTAGAAAAATAGAGCTTAGTTTAATTAACAAATCGGAACCCAAAAGACAAAAATCCAATCAGCAGAACCGGAGATATGAATTTTTAAAGAATAAACTTCTATATAGCACCTAAAAATATAAAGCGCCAACAAAGGCAATCTGGTCATGCTGAACCAGGTCAAAGTCAAAAGTTCAAGCTGATCACTAAGGAGCGCAAATTAGATAGAGCCCAAGATTAGTTCAGCTGAAGGTTTACCTTCTCAAGTTTTGAGCAAAGAGCCCCGTTCGCATTTCAGAGGGTCGCAGGGTCTAAGGAGAGAGTTGATGGCAGTGGTGGACGTGGAACAAAGAGCAGGCCGGGTGTTGCAGACGGTCGGGCTGGAGCTTTGCGTTGGTGGTCTTCCAGATCGATTGATGCTTTCCGTGCGAGCTAATAGGCGTCAGGGGCTCGTGCTGAAGTTCCGTACGAGCAGTGGGATTCCGGTGCGAACGGGCTCATTTGCACTCATGAAGAGTTCAAAAGCTTGATTTAGAAGCCCACTGAACCACAGCAAGGGTCTAGGGCTTCAGAAGCACCATTTGGGAGCAATGAACGCACTGAAGACTGGTCCTGGAGCTGCTTGGGAGCTTGTTTTGTCCCTGAGGCTCAGATTAGGAGGCCAAAAGACTCGCCCTCTAGTCACTCTGGGGTCTCGGTTTCAAGATAGAGTTGCAGGTTTAGATATTCTTCCCCAGACAAGAGTGCAGCAGGTCAGTACAGCAGGTGCAGTTCCTTATAGAGCAGCATTCCAGCAAAGTGGCACTCCTTGTAGCGGCACAGTAGTCCTTCTTCCTGGCAGTGCCCCCAGGTCCAGAAGTATACTGAAGTGGTGGTGTCAATGTCCTTCTTTCATACACAGTTGTGCCTTTGAAGTGGGCAGAAACTTCTCGAGGCATACCTTTGAAGTGTACAGATGCCCTACCTTCCCTGCCCTTGTTCCAGACTAACTACAGGGGGTGTGCAGTTCTTTGTATTGAGACACTACAGAGCCTATTCAGGTCCTCCCTCCTATCCGGCAAGTGATGTCCTGTGCCGTGGCAGGCTTGAGACATGTTTAAAGGGCTCCTTAAGTGGGTGGCACAAGCAGTGCTGCAGCCCACTAGTAGCATTTACTTTACAGGCCATGGGCACATGTAGGGCTACCTAACTAGGGCCTTACAAGTAGATTAAATATGCTAAATGGGCAGAAGTATTTGTGACCATGTTTTAAGAAGAGAACACAAGCACTTTAGCACGGATTAGCAGTAGTAAAGTGCAGAGAGTCCCAAGGCCAACATAACAAATGTATCAAAAAGTCGTAGGAGGAAGGCATAAAGTGTGGGGATGACCCTGCAAAAAGGGCCAGGTCTAACACAACCCCCTCCAGCCTAACGACAGGGGAGTTTAATCAATACCTTGATAGACTTTCCTGCTTAGGCGATAGAACGGGGACAGTGGCCGTCTACTTCAGAGGCACTGATCAGTCCTATGCCCCTTTGAACTCTGTTGGATACCTCTATCTATACTCTCCTGAACTCTTCTCATCTGTGCAGCACAGAACCTTAACTTGTTCACAGATACACCCCAGGTGGCAGATAGTACCATCATGGCAAACAAAAGTGATCTGGCTCGGTACACCCCTTGGATCAGACTTTTGTCCCCAACCCAAGGAAAACTCTGTGAATTAAGACAGCAACCAACAGAGGCCCCTGACAGCGGTCAACTGACAAAACCATCAAAGACAAACGGGTACATGCCAATACACAGATGAAGAGACCAAAAGCTTCCATACAGACCATGCTAGCACTACCTCACATTAAAGGACACCATCCATGTGGAAATTGCATCTCATGCTTGAGTACCATTGAAGGAGATACATTTGAAATCAGAGGCAAAAGTATCATCCATGAAGAATTCACAAATTGCATTACTACCAACGTAATATATTGTGTAATATGCCCATGCCAGCTTGCATACGTAGGTAAAACAACTCGGGCAGTAAAAAAGAGGATCACTCAACACAGATCAAGAATTAAATGCTACGTCCAGAATGCACCCATGGTACAACATTGCGAAGAAAAAAGACATGGGACACAAGACATAAAAGGGACGGTCCTAAAACACGTAAAAGGATGTTGCACTGATTCCATACTATCACACTTCGAAGCAAAAACTATGCTACGTCTGGGCACAACCGACAATGGACTCAAAGAGATGAGCTAAATAATTCATTGCATATGAGGTGCCAACTACATAACGCACAGCACAATAAATGTAAATGTATGTATAGGCATTTATATAGCGCACTACTTACCCGTAGGGTCCCAAGGCGCTTCGACCGCTGCGAAACCCTTCCTGGCTTCCCTGAGAGATGGTCCCTTAATGGGTATCTTCAGGGTGAGACCAGGCATCCCCGGCAGTCTGGTGGGGCCGTTAGTGAAGATGAGGCAAGCTAATGCCCAGAGTTGCCGAGTGTGATCGCTGATCAGAGTGGGCACCAAGGCGAGAGAATTATCGAGTCCGCTGACCCTGGTCCAGAAACCTGCCGCGCCGGGAATCGAACCCTGGTCCCGGGCCGTCCTCTGCTCTCGGGTCTGCCGCCTCTAACCAGTGAGCCACACTACTTCACTTGAGCCACACTACTTCACTTGAGCCACACTACTTCACTGAGCCACACTACTTCACTTATGCAGTAACATTCGTACTGATAGTTTTTCATTAGGTCCTGATGAATTGCCACTGATCCTCTAGACTATTAGGCAACCAACATGTCGACCCCTTAAAAGAAGAGCGCAGTTATCCCGAACCATTAATTCAGATAGTCTCCACTTCTCCTTTTAACTAGGTGGGAAGCCAACCTGAATAAAAGTCCTTCTTTGAACTACCCAATCTGTTTTAATCACTTTCCATTACATCTCATCTACACTTTAAAGGTCCCTTACCTCCAATGCACCAAACGGCATAGAACAAAAGATCACCACCTAAAAGGCCCGCTTTGGGTTCCTGTCAGTGCCGACCCAACGAGGAGCAGGCCCAAATGATGAAGCATGGCACCTAGCTGGATGGGTGTGTGAGGGCCCTAATTTCGAAAGGAGGAATTGCCCTCCCGTCGATTATTTTAGGACTGCCATTTCTCTTTGTCACAGTATATATTGTTGATCTCTCTTTACTTCTCTTGACCCACCTAAGGAACTGCATACCCTCTTCTCTAGTGTTGGCCTGGGCATGTATGCTGGACCTTCCAAAAGCCCTTCTGTCCCCCTCTTGTTGATTAACATAAGGAGATTGCATACTTCAAGCACTACTATGGTATGAGACCTGGCATAATCAGAGAGGCTACATCAGAGGTCTTATTAGGTCTCGCCCTGGCGATTACAGCGCAAAATGCTGTCTGGCCGCGAGACCTATAGTCACCGGCTCTGCTTCCCAGGAGACAGGAGATGGGCATGCGCAGCATGTCGGAATCAGATCAGGTTGCGCGCTCCAATTCCTGCATGCTGATCACAGTCACAATGGATCAAGACGTGCACACGCACACACGACACACACACACACACACAGACACGCGCGCGTGCGCACACACACACAGACAGACTCACGCAAACACAGACACACTCGCGCACACACAGACACACGTGCACACACCCACACACACACACACACCCAGACACACACACACACACACACAGACACACGCGCACACACACAGACACACACATCCCCTCACCCCCCATTCCACTCACCGGGCTCTTTCCGCTTGTCCCTCTCTCCCTCGGCAGCGGGTCAGTCCAGGCAGCAGGCGGAGCCCCGCTAGCACACACGCTCACTTCCGGCTGGCTTCACGGGCACAGGAGCGCGGGGTAGGCTCCCGTCTGCTTCCTGTCTTTTTGCGGCCCCGCCCCATCTCAACACAGGTTGCCTGGCTTCCTGTCCAAGCCAGGCAGGCACACAGGGAGACCTCGTAAATAGGTGACAGCTGGAATATCAGAATGGCCAAGTGTAATGGAGAAGAAACTGTAGAACCATACTGAAACAGATGGCTGGCCTTCCCAGTAGTTATTAAACATTACTAGTAAAGATAATTAATATTAAATTCTCTGTGTAGCACATAAAGGTGATTACAGTAAGGACTCTATTTAGAGATCGGTCTGGTACTGCGGCAAAGATACAAACCACGGCCATTTGTTTCTTTGAGAGCTCCTGGAAGAAGAGCTATTCCACTCTCTCCCTCTTCGCAGTCCCAGAAGTCACTCCGTGAGTTTCAAAGTTTGGCCAATGCGAGTCCAGGCTGGAGGAGGTAATGGTTTCCGGACTCGTTGAATAACAGAAAGCAAAGCCCTTATTCATCTTCTATGAATTAATGAACAAATTGATACATTTGACCAATACTAATGGTATGTTATAGTTCAAGACAACGCATAGGAAGTGACACTATTTATTTGAATGTCTTTATGTAGTTTTATCTCCTAATGCAGTGATCACATGTTACTGCACAATTGCCAGCATGAAGACTATTCAAGCAGGATCATTACAATGTGGGCATATGGACACATGCCTGGGTCAACAGGTGCCAGCATGCTGCACAGACCCTTCCATGGTTGTCACGAAATCAAGGAGGAGCCAGAATAAATGGGAGAATGGGGGATGCAGAGCCAGGATAATGCATAAGCATATGATTTCTGTAGCGCGTGCTAGCTCGGTATATATGAATATTTTAATCTTCAGTCTTATTGTCATTTTTGACCCAGAAGAAAGGGACAGCTTGGTCATCAGGTGAATGGACCTTTGATCTTGCAGGTCTTGGGGGTTTTAAGTGACCAAAAAGGCTCCCTATCATAAGATTCAAATCTCTCCTCATCTCCCTTTCACATCTTATCTCCCCTTTGCTTTTTACTTTCTGTTCCTGTCTCCCATTACTTCTTTCAAAACTATTAAAAGCACTTAGCAACAGAGGTAGTACTTGTCAGACTTGCACTCTCGTAAGGAAGGGTGGGTTTGATGACCATGCCGATTTTGACAATATGAACAGACTGGACCCTGAATGGCCATAATTCCCATGGGAGAAATGGTATTGGAAAAATGCAACTGTAAATCAGGAGACAACATGAAATTGGTGAGTAAATAATGACAACGTGAGACATGTTCTGCTTTCTAGATGAAAACTTCAACTTGAAACCAATAAATGCCAACAGACATCGTTTGTTGGGTAAAATGCAGAAGATGTTGGGGCAAAGGACATAAAAGTAGACTGCAGCAGCTGCTGTTTATATAGATTTAGCAAGTGCACAAACAGCAAGGTGATGGATGGAATGCTTGGTTTAATCTCGGCTACTAGCAAACGCTCAGTTCGCATCCCACTCCATCTAGATCATATAGATTTAGCAGACACCATCCTTTTTGTCTCTGTGTGCTTTACTTCTTTGAGGGCTTACAATTGTGTATGCTTCCTAAAGCCCGCGCTTTTAATAAAAAGGTGGTATCCGAGCTTCTCGGAAATGGCCTTCCATACACAGGGGTATCAGAGCTTCTCTGGAGTGGCCTTTCCCTGCACCTTTCAACAATGCTGATATCTAATGGGGCAGAGTTTGCATTTGCCTACAGTGATGCCAAGTTTTCAATAGACATACCTTAGACGTATATTACAATGGTCCTCCAACTTTAATTGGTCACTAGCTAAAGTTGTCACTGATGTTAATATTTAAAGAGGCAGCATGAGTACCTGTTAGCAGTGTATTCAGTGGGACAATATCTGCACTTGTTAGCAATTATGCTAAATTATACTAGGACTGTGCCTTCACTTGTGTGCTTTATTACTGAAGCAAAATGTCTGAAGATCTTAACACAAAGGTTATCATTTTAATCGGCTAGTGTATGCATTGTCAACAATGCTTTGATATGGGGACGTGGCCAGGAGCCAACGAAGATGGCCGCACACTAGAGGAGCTGCTCTGGCAGATACGGTACAAAAGGGGGTGGTGATGGACGGAGCATTTGAATCAATCAAACACTCACACCCAGTCAAAAGATCTGGGTTTAATCCATCACCGTTCTTTAGCCCACTCTGCCACCCCAGTTCAGACATGGCTATATGCAAATCAGTCTGACCCTGTGCCTCATGGGAACAGTCCAGCCCGAACTGCCAAGCCATGTCTTCCCTGGACCGGAAACAAGCTTCCGAGGACCGGTTTCTGGCATTCCAGCCGTCTTCAGACCGGCTTGCTTGTATCCAGTGGCAAAGTGAGCAAGGGACTCACGTCTGAGCATACCCTGCCACACTTATGGCGGTCAAAAGCGGTACAAAAGGGGGTGGTGATGGACGGAGCATCTGAATCAATCAAACACTCACACCCAGTCAAAAGATCTGGGTTTAATCCATCACCGTTCTTTAGCCCACTCTGCCACCCCAGTTCAGACATGGCCATATGCAAATCAGTCTGACCCTGTGCCTCATGGGAACAGTCCAGCCCGAACTGCCAAGCCATGTCTTCCCTGGACCGGAAACAAGCTTCCGAGGACCAGTTTCTGGCATTCTAGCCGTCTTCAGCCCGGCTTGCTTGAATCCAGTGGCAAATACAACATAAACACCCACCATCCGGCATTATCCGAGCATTGATGGACACATACCATATGCGGAGGCTGAGGAGGGACTGCGGAGAGTGTTACGGCCTTTCCGCTTTGTGCCCAGTGGTATTTGGAGGCAGCAGGTCCGGGGCCGGGGCTGCGAGTCCGGTGTGAAGAAAATGGTGCCTGCTGCCGCTGGGCCCCATCTCTGAACATTCTGGTGCCACCTAAGCGTCGGAGCGGTACCCGCTGCTTGTGGAAATTGAGAGGAGGCTGCGAGGGCTGCTGGACCGCATCGTGATATAGTCCGCGGTCTCTCCTGACATGTGGACCTGGAGCCGGGACTGTGTTGGGACAAAATGGCGACCCTCGCCGCCGGACCCGACCCATGAAGCCTGTTGCCTGAGTGACTGTTGTAGTGGAGCGGGCTGCTCTGCCTGACGGAGCGCCCCGGCCCTGGAGGAGGCGGGCCTACAAGCGTGGGACTCGGCTGGGTAGCCTTTCCCGCTCTTAGAGGAGTGTGGTTTAGCGGGCGTGGAGGAGCAGTAGGTAGGCTGGTCCCAGGTGCGTGCGGCAGAGCTGGAGGAGGAGGCAGCGGCCCCCAGGCAGGAGCAGGTCAGTGCGAGGCCTGACGGGCCTATGGTCAGAAGAGCCGGAGAAGCGGGGGCAGAGTGGCGGTCCCGGCAGAGGACGTGGAGGTGGGGGCAGGCCTGGCCCGAACTGAAAAAAGCAGCGGGGGGGGGGGTCCGTGGCATCTGGACCTGTGGAGGTGGACCTGTAATTGCACTGGCTGGTTGGGTCCTGAGAGAAGTGTGGTGTGGACACCGAGGAGGGGCTGCCATTGTTGGACCCGCTCCCGGGGGTGGCAAGGTTAGAGTGGCAGTGCCACAGTGCCAGCTGGTGCATTCATAGGGCCCTAAGTTTGGCGCCAGAAGAGTCTGGGGCATTTTTGAGCGGACATTGGCCCTTAGTCTTATTGACATTTGGTGGCTGACCCCCGGGACAAGAAGGGGCCCACTTGCTGCGCACAGGGGCTCCCTTTTGGCGTTACTGAGCCAGACCTGCGCCGGAACCAGCGTGCAGGCCTTGGCTAGCGACAGTGAGCGGCTGGGTGTTTGGCCTGATACGGGACTGGAGGGACCAAGAGTTGACCGGGAGCACAGGCCTCACGGACATTGGGACAAGTGTTGCAGATAAGGTTCTGCCAGGAGTGTGGCCCTGTTGATTGGCTGGACAGACAGTACGGCCCGCGTTTTTTTTGTACGTAGAGGAGCGCGACATTGAGCTGGCCCTTGCAGGGCGTGTTGTGGCTGACGGCGCACCCTGGGGAGTGCCGGCGATTAGCCATAAGGAGGAGAGCAGTGAGTGTCAGCCCTGACTGGAGCGGAGGCCGGGATCATGGGCCGGAACAGACCCTTGTCGCAGGGACAGGTCATTCAGATCGACCGGTATATGGTCAACGTGGGGAGGGATGATGACCATCCAGGGGGGAGCCAGCGAAGTGAGGGGACGCATGATGGGACGGACACCTCGCTAAAGGACATCATGGTGGCAATCATAGAGATGCGTGGCGCCATTACAGAAATGAGGGGCACTATGGAGCTCAAGCTCGATTCGGTGACCGAGGAAAATGTTGGACAAGGTTGCTGAGGTGGAGTGTGGGGTCGGCAGACTATAGTCCAAAACGAAGAGGCTTGAGGAACAGGTAGCCGTATTCACAAAGAACCAAGCCGACATGGCCTTTCGCCTGGAGCATCAGGAAGGCCGGGCGTGGTGGAATAATATCCGCATTGTGGGGGTGCTGGAGGGGATGGAGAGCCCGACCACAGACTGGTTCATGGAGGATCTTATCACTCGTCATCTCAAGCCTAAACGCCTACCAAACTTTTTCATGGTGGAAAGGGCACACCGTGCGGTGGGAGGTAACCCAGGCCTGGGGCCCCTCCACACACCATCATTGCCCGCATCCTGAACCATAGGGACCAGGACGCCATACTGCAGGCCTCAAGGGTGTCGGGGGACCTCCATTTAGATAATGCTACAATTCGGTTTTTCCTGGACTTTACGCTCAACGTTCAGCACCAGCGTTGATCCTCTGAAGGGGTCAAGAGAGCCCTCAGAGAGCAAGGCATTAAATACATGATGCTATTTCCGGCACATCTCAAGATCCTGGATGGCGAGAAGGTGTTTTTCTTTGATTCCCCAGTGGAGGCGAGAGACTGGATGGAGGTCTGGCGGATCGTGGGCCACCAGAATGTGCCAGAATGGGGCGCGACTCCCTCCATGCAGCCGTGCGGGTCAGGGGACCCGGATCAGCGACAGCCAAGCACGAGAGCCACTGCAGACGGGCCGGACTCCGATCAAGTGACAATGGGAGAAGCAGACACGAGTCACTGGGGCGAAGGGTAGTATGAGAGGCGAGTTGCCTCTCGGGCCTTGGTCTTGGGCAGGGGGTCAGACGGGAGGAATCCAGCCAGTTGACTCCTCTTCGGAGGGACAGTTTGGATCTTTATTGTGACTCCGGTTTTCATGTCCTTTGGGCATTGCTGTGGGGGTAAGAGTGGAGGGCATGGGGAGGGGGTCTCGTTAATGGTTTTTCCATGGGGTGTGAACTCCGTCCAATCAGTATGACTTCTTCTGCGGTTGCAGGCTTATGTTCCCTCACTTAGTTGGAATGGGGTTAAAGGGGTGACAGGTCCTCTGCATTGTTCAGTGGTGGGTGGTTGGGGGCCCATCTGGCAGGGATGAAGGGAGGGGAGTACGGATTGGGGGAGGGTACGGGTGTTGTGGGATGGTTCATGTTTGGCTCATGGTGTTTTAATCTTACCGACATATCGTTTTCCATTCAGTAAACAGCAGTGGTATGAAGGGAATCCGGCACACTCTAGGCTTCAGTACTTCAATGGGTGATCAGTCACGGTTAAGGATTTGGTCCTGGAATGTGAACTGGTTGGGCAATAAAGTAAAGCATACGCTGGTCCTGCAATATGTGAAGCGTCATGGCCCGGATGTTGTTCTCCTGTAGGTGACCCATTTGCGTGGGAATACCTGCAGGGCACTAGACGGGTTCGGCTATAAGCTGCTGGTCCACTCAGGGTTCACATCAGGTTCCAGGGGGGTGGGGATTCTAGCCCGCACTGCGCTTCCACTGATTGTGACGGGTAAGTGGGTGGAGGACTCAGGCTGCTTTGTGGCGGTTGCGGTCAAATAGGAGGGTCGCACATTAGCGTTTTGCTCTTGCTATATTCCCCCTGGGTTGCATGCACCAACATACGCGAAGCTGGGGTCCCATTTGGCGGATCTTCCGAGGGGCACTGTGATATTGTGAGGTGACACCACCGCGGTTATGGACTCTGGCCTGGATCGCTCAGGGGAGAGGCAGGGCCATAGGGGGAGGCTTGGTTGCGGGGCTTTGCTTCAGCGCTGGGATTCTGTGACATATGGCAAACGCACCCCCCAACACAATGGCAGTTTACTCGGCTCGACACGGGTCCTTCTCCAAAATAGACCATATCCTCACCAGGGTGGATCAATTAGGAGACTTCATAGACTCATGAATTGTGGCCCGGGAATATCGGATCACTCGCCAGTGGGTGTCACTCTCAAAGGGGCGGTAGCCACGAGGACGGCCTTTCCGCGGATTGACCTGTGGCGCATCAAAGATGATTCCATAGTCGAGAAGTTGAGGGAGAGCTCCCAACTGTACTTCGATGAGAACCAGGGAACGGTCGACTCCCAGGTCATCATATGGGAAGATTTTAAGGTCATTTTGAGGGGTCAAGCTCAGGCACTGATTGACGCGCGGAAGAAAGAGGAGGCGCTCCAGATGGCGCAGCTGGAGAGGGAGGTGGAGGCGTTGGAACTGGAGGTGGTGAGGGCTCCGTCAACGGAGCGCAGTCATGAGCTTGCCCTCAAACAGAGGGAACTACGCTTGGTGGAGGGCGAGGCGCGGGCCTACTCCCTAGCCATGTAACAACGGATTTATGACGCCGGGGATAAAAGCATGAAGCTGCTAGCCTGGTTGGAACGTAGGGATCGGGAGCGCTCATTAGTCGGGGAAGTGAGGAAAGAGGCGGGAACCTTGGTGACGGCGGGTGTCGACAAAGCGGAGGCCTTCGCGCCTTATTACGAGGAGGTGTACACCCCGGTATGCACTAGATCAGAATCTGCCTACGAGGAGTTCCTCCGGGACTTCGCGCTTCCCACGTTGTCTCAGGAGCAGACTGACAGCCTAGAAGCCGACCTAACGTTCCTGGAACTAAGTGAAGCCCTCAATGCACTTCAGGCAGGAAAGGCGCAGGGACCTAACGGGCTCCCTGTAGAAATATACAAACGACAGGCCAGCGTGGTGACAGATCCCATGAGAAGCATGTTCCATCGAGGCGAGGCAAGCGTGCATACTCCCGCCAGACTAGCGGGAGACCACGATTGTGGTCATTCACAAGGCCGGGGAACCTGCGGACCAATGTTCATCATACCGGCCCATCCCACTCATTAACGTGAAGGCCAAGGTTCTGGCCAAGGCCCTGGCGACGTTTCTGCTCGCGGTCCTGCCTGATCTGATCCATGTTGACCAGTCAGGATTCATGCCCCACAGGAGTGCGCGGCACAATTTGCGGCGGCTCTATGGGGTGTTATACATGACCGAAGACGTGGGCGACACCCAAACGGCATTGATGGCGCTGGAAGCCTGAATGGCCTTCGCCAGCATTAAATGGCCATATTTATTCATGGTCCTGCAACGCCTGGGCTTCGGGCCGTTTTTTTTTGCTGGGTGCGCCTGTTGTATGAGAAGCCGGTGGCAAGGGTGAGAGTAAATGGAGTCACGTCTCGTGCGTTCTCCCTGCGGCGTGGTACACAGCAGAGGTACCCTCTGTCCCCTCTCACATTCGCCCTGGTACTGGAGCCCCTGGCCCATTGGATCAGAAGAGAGCGGTCGTTCTGGGGCTTGGCACTCACGGATGAGTTGGAGGAGCGTATCTCTCTATACGCCGACAATATAGTCCTCTACATGGCCAGACCCTACCACTCTATGGCCCAGGGGATCCACCTCTTTGAGCTGTTTGGGAGTCACTCCGGCTACAGGATCAATTGGGCCAAATCCTTGATATTCCCTTACTTCGGGGCCCCCCGAGGGTCCCGTCACGGTGCTCGGCCTTGGTCGTCACTGAAAGATTTAAGTACCTAGGGGTGTAAATCACCAGAGACAGGGCGGACTTTTTCGCCAAAAACCTGGAGCCGCAAGTGGCAAGGCTGGTGTCAGATGTCGCTCATTGGCGATCCCTGCCTCTCACACTGATGGGGCGCGCTGCTCTCTTCAAAATGCTGGTGTTGCTGCGTCTCCTATATATCCTGCAGAACACGCCTTATTCGGTGCCGGACGCGGTGTTTCGGCGCATAGCCCAGGCCCTGCGGACGCTGCTTTGGGACGGGGGGAACCCAAGGGTAGCGCTGAATAAACTGATGAGGGTAGTGTATGATGGAGGGCTGGCCCTACCGGACGTTCGGCTGTATTACTGGGCGTCTCAGCTCCTGGTTGTTAATGACTGGGTTTATGGGGCGGCCTCAGAGCCAGCCTACAGGGTGGACAGGTTTGCCATGCCGGACGGTAACTGTGAACCCCTTCTTTATTCCCAAAAGCAACAAAGGGATTTGCCCTCGCACATGGGGGTGGTGCTGCAGTGCTGGAAAGAGGCCAACAAATTCCTGGGATGGACAGGGACTGTAACGGGCAGGTCCCCGCTCTGGTTTGGGGACCAGTTGACGGAGGTGAAGCGGCTCGCCTGCTTCAAGGGCTGGAAGCTAACCGGAATCGTATACCTTGGGGATGTCTGGAAGGGGCGCCATCGGATCCTTCAAATACCTCCGAAAGGAGTACAACTGCACGGCTCCCAACACTATCATTACTTGCGTATCTCGCAATCTCTACGCGCCCATATCCCGTCGAGGACTTCAATCCCCGAATACTCGACAATGGAGGACAGGCTCCTGCTTGACCCAATCCTGGAGAAGCCCACGGCCACTATCTATCGTAAATTGATAAATAATGTGCCTGACTCCCTGTTGTCACTGCCGGCGAAGTGGGAAGGGGACATTGGCAGTCTAGAAGATGACGACTGGCAGGATGCCCTTCAGAGCCCGCGGGAAATTGCGGTGAGGGTCCGGTTCCGGCTGGTTCAATTCAAAATCTTGCATTGGATATACAACCCGCACCTGTCCTCCAGGGGTAGGTGTTTGTCTCTTTTGTGCTCGAGGGGTTGCCAGAGAGAGGGAACTTTTTACCTTATCCTCTGGGATTGCCTGAATGTGGTCCCTTTCTGTACTGAGGTGGCTCGCACTATGGAGATTCTCGTGTGGTCGCCGGTACCGGTGGAGCCGAGATGGTTTCTTTTAATGATCAAGGGCCCAACTGACTGGTCAAGGCACACTGAGATCTGGCTGGCTCTAGCAGCCGGGGTGGCCAAACGAAATGTAGCAAGGGGCTGGGGAGCACAGGAGGCCTCAGAATGGGACCAGTGGCGACGGGACTTAGGCTGGTGTCAAAGGGCGGAGGAGACTATCTATAAAGCCAGGGGGGTTGTGAAAAAATGGAGGAAGATCTTGGGCCCCTGGCGAAGCAACCGGGGTGTCGGGGAGCGGGAGAGATGTGATAAGAGGGATGCTATAATGATGCAGCATGACTTGCCCTTGAATGTACAATGCATTGCTAAATATTTCTAACTAAGCGATCACTGCTTTGTATTTTGTGAGTCTGTGAGCGATATTTAATAAAAAAGATTTCCCAAAAAACAATGCATTGATATCAGTATAAACCTTATTATAGGTAATTAACTACATTTGTGAGCACGGTTTTTGGCAGCATACACAATTGCACATTTCAAAATTCAGAACATGCTAAAGAGTGGACGAGCAAGCCGGCAGAGTCACATGTGAATCCCACATCCATCAACAGGCACATACTTGCCAACCGTCTGTGTGGACAAAAATATTCCATGTTTTACAACCATTGCCACTGCGATACCCGGGCCAGTAGTAATAAACTAGGTGTGTTTAAAATTGGGAAGGACTTTGTCTCCCCTAATGTCACTAAGAGCCCTTTTATTCCCTTGCTCGAATGGACGAGTCAGGTGGCGAAATTTTTCTGTGAGAAAATAAAATTGATACAAGATTAATTTGTGAATCACACCAATCTATACCATGATATGTCACCAGCACTGACTGTTGACTTAAAAGAGTAAATACTGATGGATTTTCCCCCTATTCTCATGGAGACCTCTCTTAGTATTATGAAAGCACTTAAATCTGGGTCACCATCTGATCCATGCCCCGCGAAAATAATGGTGTCAGTTGCGGAGGTTCTGAACCCTGCGCCGAATCAAGTTTTGAATATGTCTCTGTTAGAGGGCAGGGTCCCAGGGAGCTGGAAACAGGGTAAGATCCTCCCTCTTTTAAAGAAACCTTCAGCCGACCCTTCAGCAGTAAGTAACTACAGGCCCATAACATTGCTTCAGTTTTTTGCTAAAACATTGGAAAAATATGTGAATGCGGTCCTTACTGATTTTATTGAGTCTACTAAGGCTCTTCATCCTAGTCAATCGGGTTTTAGAACCAACTACAGTACTGAAACGGCTTTACTGGAGATAACAGAAACTATTAGAGCCACTCTTGATAGAGGCGGTAAGGCAGTTCTGATACTGTTAGACCTCTCGGCAGCGTTTGATACCGTACCCCATGACAGGCTCCTACAGAGGCTGAGGGAGTGCGGTATTGGACGTACGGTTTTCAAGTGGTCCTCTTCCTTTCTCGAGGACTATCGACAAATAGTGTGGTCGCCTCCTTTCTCTGAGGATATTTCCCAACTGAACGTAGGGGTGCCTCAGGGATCAGTATTGAGTCCTACTCTTTTTAATATCTATATGGCCCCTTTGGCACCCCTGGCAGAGGAATATAGAGCAAAAATTATAACCTAAGCTGAAGACTCACAGCTGCTGTTTACGGCTTACAAAGATGAGCAGCTAAATGAGCATGCGATCTATTTATGCCTGACCAAATTATTTGAGTGGTTCGGTCAGAACCAATTATCCTGCAATTCCGCCTAAACAGAAATAATGTTTTTTGGACCTACGCCCGAAGATAAATGGCGAAATTGTTGGCCCCAGACTCAGCCACCTCCTGCATGCCCAGTCACCATTGTCAAAAATCTGGGAGTCAGCCTGGACTCACTTCTGTCCATGAAAGCGCAAGTACAATCTGTGGCAGGCACGTGTTTCGGAATACTGAAGAAGATGAGAAATTTCCTCCCTCTGCTTCCTCAGTCCCATAGGCAAACCGTGGTCCAAGCCCTCATTCTATCTAGGCTGGACTACGCAAATGTTTTGTATTTGGGAATCCCTAATTACCTGCTAAGCCGTCTTCAGGTGGTCCAACATGCGGCCGCCAGAGCTATTATGCTGGTAGGATCGAGAACCCACATGACGAGCCACTTGAAAACTCTCCACTGGCTACCAATGAAAAACAGGATACTCTTGAAGGCCCTGGTGCTGGCCTTTAAGGCCCTACATAATAGTGGGTCCCAGTACATTCGAAAGAGGATCATACCTTATTTGCCTGCCAGGACGCTGAGATCATCTACACAACATCTGCTGGTGATACCAACATTTTCGTTGGTCAGAAAGGGTGGTAGATCATTTCAGGTGGTAGTCGGGAAAATATGGAACTCCCTCCCTCTCAGTCTTAGACAAGAGCACGAGCTTCTTAAGTTTAGGCGCCAATTAAAAACCTGGTTGTTCCATCAATAATCTCAGACTTCTAGAGCAGTCCTTCCTCTTCTTTTTTCTCTCAGGGTTTTTTGTTGGTGCGACAGTGCCGGGACACTCTTCGGAGTAGCCGTGCACCCTTATAAATACCCAATAACATAACATAACATCTTTCCCTGACATGGATTTTCACAATCCTGCTCCTTAATTATCAGTGCCAGAAGTTTTTCCTTGGTGTACTGTGTTGTTATATTTCATATAGATGACCTAATATAGGCATAAATCTAGATGCCCTAATATAGGCATGATCCTTCCCCGACATTAGCCCCCTACACTACACAATAACGAGTTCTTAGGATTGAACCTTTATCTATTTTCAGTTCTGGGTGCAGAAGGAGGGTTTCCTTAAACAAAGGCCTCCTATAACATCTCTGATGGGCTCATACATTATGTATGAACATTATCCGTGTACAAGGTTCATCCCTTACGTCTTCCTCAGTCCGACAATGGCCCATACAAACCACATAAGGGACAAATAAGCCCCAGATAGTTTTGGGTATAAATACACCACATCTTGCCATAGTAAGTTAGAGAGGAGAGCGACTTCCCGGCTGGCTCACTGACCAGAGACGCTGAGGTTCCTGCATGCAGACTCTTCAGCTAGCAGTGGTCTAACATCCCTCACAGGGCGTCCAACTCGAGACCAGGATGGGGTCCCACATTCTCTCATTTTAAGGTAATGGGGTTGACTAGATCGTAGAGGGACTCTTGGCATAACACCTACAAAGATGCTAGGTACATTTACGTACATCTAGTTAGGGAAGCATCGTAGGAGTAGGCACCGTACCAGCCACACTGGAGGAGGAATCGCTATCGTCCATAAGAAATCAATCCGCATATCAACCAGCTCTGACGCCAACCTCGCCAACTCCGAACACCTTCACTTCCAGATCCACATCGACCCCAAAACCACACTCAGAGGCACCCTCCTCTACAGACCACCAGGACCCCGCGCAAAATTCAGTGAAGACATCACGGACTTCATCACCCCACACGCGCTCCCCTCCAAAGACTACATCCTTCTGGGAGACCTCAACTTTCACCTCGAAAAGATCAACGACCGCAACACCGCCACCCTCGTGGACAACCTCGCCAACCTCGGACTTAAACAACTAGTCACTTCCCCCACCCACATCGCAGGTCACACACTCGACCCCATCTTCACATCCAGAAACCATGTCTCCTTCAGCCACACTACGGACCTCCTCTGGACTGACCACAGCTGCGTTCACTTCACCTACAACAAACCAAAACCCAGCATCCACCTCCAACCTACCCTGCAAAGGAACTGGAACAAAATCACCACGGACCAAATCTCCGCATCGCTCCTTCAAAACACCCCAGCCCTCTCTTCTAACGCTAACGAAGCCGCCGCCAACCTCACCCTATGGTTATCCAACACCGCTGACACCTTAGCACCACTGAAAAAACGTCAAAACAAACCTGGCAGCAAGAAGGCCTCATGGTTCAACGATGATCTCAAGAAGTCCAAGAAACTCTGCCGCTCCCTTGAAAAGGCCTGAAAAAAAGACCCAACCACCAGCACCAAGGACGCCTTCAAAAACGCCACCCGCACTCACCACCAACTAATCCGGAAAGCCAAGAAAACAGCATTCAAGGATCGACTTGACAACAACGCTCACAACAGCAAGGAACTGTTCAATATCGTCAAGGAATTTTCCAATCCCTCGGCCAACTCCAACGACATCACCCCCTCTCAAACCCTCTGCGACTCCCTAGCCTCATTTTTCCACAACAAGATTGCAGACATCCACAACAGCTTTGACAACCAACCCGGAAACCAACCCACCCTACCACTTGCTGATCATCTTCCCCCCGTGAACACCCTCAACGACTGGAACCCAATCTCCACTGAGGACACCATCCGCCTGATGAATTCCATCCACTCAGGATCCCCCACAGACCCATGTCCTCACCACATCTTCAACAAAGCAGACTCCGTCATAGCACCGCACCTCCGAGACGTCAACTGCTCCTTCAACTCCGCCACCTTCCCGGAAGACTGGAAACACGCTGAACTCACCGCCCTTCTGAAAAAACCCACAGCGGACCCCACCGAACTCAAAAATTACCGCCCCATCTCGCTTCTTCCATTTCCGGCCAAAGTCATCGAGAAAGCTGTCAACAACCAGCTCGCCGCCTTCCTCGAAGCCAACAAATCCCTCGACCCCTCACAATCTGGCTTCCGAGCAAAACACAGCACTGAGACCGCCCTCATCGCAGCAACAGACGACATTCGAACTCTACTGGACAATGGAGACACAGTCGCCCTCATCCTCCTCGACCTCTCTGCAGCATTCGACACAGTCTGCCACAGCACCCTTTTACAACGCCTCAATAACATCGGAATCCAAGGAAAAGCACTTGAATGGATCACCTCGTTCCTCACCGGAAGAACCCAGAGAGTCCGCCTTCCACCATTCAATTCCGAGGCCTCTGAAGTCATCTGCGGCGTACCACAAGGATCCTCACTCAGTCCCACCCTCTTCAACGTATACATGAGCCCCCTCGCAGCCATCGCACGCCAACACAACCTCAACATCATCTCGTACGCGGATGACACTCAACTGATCCTTTCCCTCACCAATGACCCCAGCACCGCCAAAACCAACCTACACGAAGGAATGAAAGAAGTTTCCGAATGGATGAAACAAAGCCGTCTGAAACTGAACTCAGACAAAACAGAAGTCCTCATCTTAGGCACATCCCCCTCTGCATGGGACGACTCCTGGTGGCCGGAAGCCCTCGGAAAAGCACCCATCCCGACAGACCACGCACGGAACCTAGGCGTCATCCTGGATTCTTCACTCTCAATGAACAGACAAGTCAGCGCCGTATCCTCTTCCTGCTTCAACATTCTTCGCATGCTCAGAAAAACATTTCGCTGGATCCCCTCCGAAACAAGGAAAACAGTCACCCACGCTCTGGTCACGAGCTGACTGGACTACGGAAACACCCTCTACGCAGGTACTACCGCAAAACTCCAGAAGAAACTCCAACGAATCCAAAACGCCTCAGCCAGACTCATATTAGACATCCCACGCAACGAACACATCTCTGGTCACCTTAAAGACCTTCACTGGCTACCCGTCAATAAGAGGATCACTTTCCGACTGCTTACCCACGCACACAAATCACTCTACGACATCGGTCCAGAATGCCTCAACTCACGACTGTCCTTCTACACCCCCTCCCGCCAACTATGTTCTTCCAGCCAAGCCCTCGCCACTGTACCCCGCATCAACAAGACCACCATGGGAGGCAGATCCTTTTCATACCTGGCTGCTAAAACATGGAACTCACTCCCCGCTTACCTTCGCCTTACCCAGAACCACCTAGCATTCAGAAAGCAACTTAAAACGTGGATATTTGACAAGTAATCCTCCTCCCCTTCCTAAGCGCCTTGAAACCCTCCGGGTATGTAGTGCGCTATATAAATTCTATGACTTGACTTGACTTGACTTTTATCATGTGTTTTATATCTATGTATGTATTCATGATTATTGCAACATGGTAGAGCCTTCCCATTTCTTTACTTTCGTAGTAATGCTAATCATATATCTCTACAACTGTCTTAACGGTTCTTACAGCTCATATATTCTACACGAGAAAAACAACTGTTCAATAAATTCTAATTGAAACGCCCAGACTGTTTATTTTATGTATCTCTGAGACAGACTAAGTGAGCACAAGTGACTGAGTGAAAAGTAGTATATTGTTTCCACAACTCTGAGGGATCAGGGTTGTCATGTTCTGAGGTTGCCAGAAACGATTCTCTCCCTGATAAGAATAGGCTCTTGTGGCACTGTGAGCTAGCTAATACAAATAAGGTCAACATACCCGGTGGGGGTGTACAGAATCAGTGTGCCACCAGACCCACAGCTTATGTTATCCACACATGCAGATCCTGTATAGGGCATATAGGAACTACACAACATGCCGCCCAGTGTTGTTTGGGTACTTATTTAACAGTAGAATCTGAGTAGTTCAGTTGTGCTATTCTCAGACACCTCATCTCACAAAACACCAGAGATGTCTGAAGTGGGTGGGCACAAAACTCCGCCACAGCTGAGTAGGCAAAATATCCTATTTATTGGCTGCTGTTTAATCCAGCTTGAAGGACACATTGTTCCTAAAAATTGTGCAAAACACCTTATATTAGTTCCCTTGGGAAGTAATTCTGTGTCCTAAACACAATGACTATTGTGGAAAGAGAATTTGACGCGTTAACACAACCATTGCCAGCCTAGAACGAGGAGGAAGATGAGAATGCAATACATCTTGCACCAAATGTTAGACACGCAATTATCCTTAAGCGACTTAAACATGTCAGCGGTGGCATAGTGGTATTTGTGATTGAGGCACACAAAGCACTTCAAACAGAGGTTTTTTTATTTGTGGGTCACATTCCCAGCAGCAAATGCAAGAACAAAAATAGAAGATGAAATATCAGTGGAATACATTCCGTATGAGGACACCGAAGATCCACTGATGTACAAGGAACATGAATACTGGTTTAAAGGCACCCTCCCCCATACAAGAAGAAAAGTAAGGCTTGGTCCGCTAGGAAGACCAAGAGCAACATGGCCGATACTAGCGACCTACACACCACATCCTTACATTAATACAATGCAACAAGATAATTTACACATACAACACAGAGTTGATACACCTTTACCGAAACATGACCCAAATCGTCAAGAGGACACTAACAGTCCAACCAGCAATGGTTATACCAAATGCAGCTCCTAACCAGAGCATAGCAACAAAAATTACACCGCAAACATTACATGCAGTAATGGGTAAGATGCACACAAAACACAAACAAATACCATTCTGGATAGCTCAGAAAATACCACAGCTAGAGGCGGTATTTCCAAATACCAGCCCTTATGAAAAACACAGAATGCTGACAATCTGCTTTCCCATGGGGATTACACCACAATTAGAGGATTGTACCTCTTGGGGTACAGTCTTCGCTGCCATTTATACCAGAACTCATGGTATACCATCTTTAGCTGTAGTACCAGAAGTATGAAGACAAATACAAAACGAGTACCGGCAGAGCCTGCTCTGAACTTAGGGATGAAACTACTAGGTAATTGCACCCAGGTATCAACAATAATATTAGTAAATATTAAAGGGGAGGCAAGATCAGTGGCAATCCGCCAGCGCCTGCGGGAGGTCAGTCCTTTAGAACAGGAACACGAACTACCCAAAATAATTGAAACTGCATACGCAGAATTAGGCAGAGACAGGTTGAGTGGGAAAGTTTTAAAACCACAACTGACAAACTTCCGGATATACAACTTTACTATTGGGCCTCACAACTGGTGATACCGCTCTCCGATAGACCCTGCCTACATGTTAGACAGATATCAGATGGGGAAAGGGGGTTGCCTAGGAGCAGAAAGGGAGATACCTGGGCCCTACGACTCAAACGGTGGAAATATGGCATCAGGCAAATAAACGCCTGGGCTGGACTAATGTAATGACCCAGGCCACCCCATTGTGGTCCACTCAGAAATTAGGACTCCTCTGTTATCAACCAGGATTTGATAAATGGTATTGTTGCTGGGATTCTTCTCAGACACAGAACAGTGCACAGAGACTCAGGACCTCGGTGAATTAGGGTGTGCCAAAAACTCACCTTAGTACCCAAAAACCCCTACCAGACTAGCATCAGTGTCTCATTAGCTCTTCGTCCTATAGCAAAGATACCAATGATTAGACAACCCAGAAAATGCAACTTAGGTTACCTCAGGTACGGTGGGAAACAGGAGCACTCTTTCGTTACACTCTCATACCAGTCCAAAACATGGAGTAAAGGGAGACACGAGCAAGTTAAAAATATTTAGTTTAACGCCGTGATCTAAGGTGCAGCATCTTGGCTAATACAAGCAGACATATGATTAGAAATAAGATTGTTACTATTCCATAAAATACAAAAGGAGAAAGCATGTTATAACGCTAAATGGAAACAGGTTTAAAATATACCTATATTTCACCCTCCCTTGCTAGTAGTTTATTTTATAACTATAGAAGGTCTTTTAGGCTTGCATAGGCGACCCAATACCTCAGAGATTAGCAGGAGTGAATCACATCAGGTTCAGCATAAGCTTTCAGAATACGAATGTTCTCCAAGTGTGTTCAATCATGCCTACACAGTGCGTTATTAAAGGCGCCAGCATCTGAGTTGGACACAGCTGCATACATGTTATGGCTAGAACGTGCACTGATCAGTTCGAACAACACCTACAGTGTTGAGATAACTTTGATGGCCTCGGCACTCACTGTACAGACTAAACTTACGAAGCAAGTCTAGCAATGCAGAAAAACAAGTTATTCTCATGTGAAGCAAAACACTAAGCCTAACTCTAAACAATAGCTAAAGTGTGTGTAAAAGACAGCAAAAGGTAAAAAGGTGTTTACATTTCTAATAAGCTCATGTTAACTTAACACTGTGTGAATGTAAGGCATCAGCCCCACTACAGTATACAATAAGAATCTCCACCATAGGCCATCTAGTTAAGAACAGTAAAATCCTCACATTCTGTGAATTACTTGAGAAATATGAATTGGCGGGCGTGGCCACGCAGGCAACTAAGATAGCCGTCTGCGCTTGAATCTCCGCCGGCCGGCGTTTTCTAAGCCCGATTTACTATAATCATTGTGCAAATTCCATTGCAAATGGCATCCCATTTTTCTCTGGGGGACATACGGAGCGTGGAGATACAGGCGCCACTCTGATCCGAGTGGCGGATCACCCTCATCCAGAAACAGCGCTTCTCTGGATGCTGCTGCGGCCCTGAAAGCATCTGATGATTTAAGATGCGGCTGGAACTCCGAAGGTGAGCGCGGGACCCTGATCGGATTCCTCTTATGCTGGTACCACCCCCGCCCCTATGTCCACTGGTAGTGGTGTCCCTCCTCCTGCCCCTCCTGGTAGCGCTCGGTGTGAAGAACCGGAGCCTTAAGGGCGCGGCGGCGCAGGGTACGCCTAAATCTTCGAGTTCTCCTGCCTGGTCGAACAGAGACACCAGACACTCCGTTGGGGTAGAATATCGTATTTTATTAGCTGCAGCCAGCACAGTTGTCCCTGAAGTACAGAAAGTATGTTCAAAGGAGACTGCTCTCGAACTCCGTGGCACACATTTGAGATACACAATGAACAATCCCAAGACATACAAATCAGACAAATGCGAGGGGCTCGGAAAGCAAAGTAGTACGTAACTTCAAACAAGCTTGGTTGTCGGCTGTGTTTGTTACCCAACCCCTTAAGCTATTTGCAAATGAACCCACACAATCCAACTTGTAGGTGAAGAAACACATTTGTATGTTTAAGAAGGACAGTTGTGGAATCGGAGAGTTCATGGAGGGAATGGCGAAGGACAGCAGATAAGATAGCCTCAGGAAAGAATGGTGCGAACCTACAGATAGTCTGGAGGGAGATTAGTTAATGAGACATGGATTGTTGTACTCGGTCAGACCCTGACATTAGACTAGTAAATAGAGGCGAAAAGGTTACTTAGTATGTGAATGCAGGAAAACGACAAAAAAAAATACCTGGCTGGCTGTGCTGCCTGAGTGAGGGCAACACAAAATGGAGGTAAGCCGCAAAATGGCAGCCGAACACGAACAAAGTCGCGAAATACAGAACCTCAGACCCTCCTTTTGCCATTACTCAGGCAAAAGCACCAAACTCATTTTAGTCTGAGTCGGAGTCGACCTCAATGGCCATAAGGTCATCAAACTGTTGCTGTACCATCATCCTAATATTCTCTGTCTTCTTGGAGACAGGTGTTGGGACACACATAGTGGCAAGTAGGCCACAAAAGGCGGGACCACACTGTATACACAGGCAACAAGAAAATATGATGGCTAATATCGCTCCAAGGAAAATTAGTATCTTCCATCCCCAAACAGACAATAATCCCCAGAACCATCCTACCAAAGACCAATCTCCTTCGTCCTGATGAATCGACTCAGAGATGGTATGAAATTTGGAGATGGCCTGGTATATTGTTGGAGCGTCATCAGGAACGTAAATACAGCAGCTAGATCCAATCAATCTACCGACCCCTCCTCGGTCTGCTAGGATAACATCTAGTGCAATCCTGTTCTGCAATGTCATGAGATGATCAGCCTGAGGTTCTGCTGTAATGTTACTTAAAGCACCTATAGTAACATCAATGGTGGTCTCGACCACACGAGTTAGCTGCCTGATATGCCTACTGTTGACCATTGGACCCCAGAAAGAGAGAAATCCTTTAAGGAAATCACCTTCTTCTTGTCCAGCTGTATCTTTGGCGTCAATTATCCCTCTACCATATCTGTTTCGGTGATGACCTGAAGGGGCATTGTATTTAGGGGGAAGCAAAAAGGCTATATAGCATGTTCCTGAGAAGTCAGACGGGAACCATGTATAGGCTCTGTCCTCACAGACAAAGTATGTACCCTGAGATGGAACCAATGGAGGGGAATTCTGGGATGTGAAAACATACGTATGGGAACAATTCTGTTGTATATCAGTCTTCTTGCTGTTAATCTGAAGGCAAAAATCACCTTGATGGGGTACTGTCCATACTGGGGGAGACTATCCCTGCTTTGTTTTATCACTAAGGCTAGTGATATAGTGAGTCACATTCCAACCTTCAAATGCTCGTTTCTCATCGATGGGTATCTTATTCTTATCTACAATCTTAGCCATGGATACTATTCCCTTTATCAAGCTACTATGGCTAAAATCCATTCCGCTCCCGGACAAACCAATGGGGTATCTTAGTTGATTATGGTATGCGGCCGAGAACATAGCCAAGTATGCCCAGGCCGATCCTTCATAGGAGAAGCATTCCTTTATGCGTGCTATGAGGCATGAGTCCACATACCCAACAATCAGTTATGTTGACAGCTAATTGGTGTTGGTGTAATAGTTTAATGAACGAGTTAATCAGGTATTCAATCCTTATCTGCTCATGCGGGGGAAGGGCATGTGTCTGATGTTGAGAAACAAAGAGGCGAGAAGGCAAAGAAGTAGAATCAGAAAGGGGTTTTGGCTGTAGAAGATGAACAATCCAACCTGCAGATGCTAATAAAATGCATAAAAACATGGAAATACACAAAGTAACGCCAAATCGTCTACGCAATAATTTACAGTATTTCTGCTTCATCTCTGTCTTCTTATTTTCCCTACTTGATGTACCATCCATCCTTTCTAAAAAATGTTGTTGCTCACGGCAATCTTCCTCAATCACTTAGCTGTAGTTATTTGCTTTTATGACACTGCAAATCCTGGGGGTCCTAGCCACCAAAACAGGGTACAGTCCAAGACTCCTACCGTGACCCTGCAACGGGGACAGATGGCACATCAATAATCTCGTAAAAATTGAAACAAAAAGAATAAAAAAAATAAGTTCAAATGTCTTTGATAGTTCTAGGCCTGAGGTTGTAGCGTCTCTTATTCGATATAGTCTGATCTTGAAACAATGTTTCTGCATTTGTGGTGTCTATTCGAAGATGTGGTGGTATAGCTTCTTGAAGAATATCATCATCTTCTTTCTCGGACTGAGTTCCATCCAACCGGGCGCTACTAAAAGATACGAAACGGGGAATCTTCTCTCTTTCAGACTCACCTATGCCCCTGCGGACCCACTGGTCGAAGGGCAAGGGCAAGGGTACCTTTTTGCAGTGCTCGCCGTGAACCCAGTTTTTCTTCCCCTGGACTTTCACCGCCGTGCGTGTGACGAGGAGTACTAGGCAAGGGGCTGTCCAACGGGGCTCCAGGTTTTGGTTCTCTGAAAGTTCTTCACACAGGCCCAATCCCCAGGTTTGATCGAGTGACCTGGGTCTGTGGAGGCTTCTGGCAAAGCACTTTGAACCTGTTGACGAAGAACACTCAATTTAACTACCACATCATTAGGCTTGACAGGTCTGGAAAGATAGGTGGCGGAATCGCATGCATATACAGGAACAGCCTTTCTGTTCTGAAAGTCTCCGTGCCGTCCCTACCCTCTCCAACTTCCTACGAATACATCTGCCTCGATATCATCAGTGATGGCAAACCGATATGCTCTCTCCATGGCATTTACCACCCTCCCAGAGACCACCTCATCTTCGCCCAACAAATGATGGACTTGATTTCAACCAACGCAGGACGACAGCTAACCCAAATATACCTGGGTGACTTCAACCTCCATTGGAACGATCTTAATGATGCGGTGGTAAATAGTCTTAAAAGCTTCCTCAGCGCCATGGACCTCACACAATTATGCAACAGCCCGACCCACGAGAAAGGCTCTATCCTCGACCTTATCATCGCCAAAGAGGGCGATACTCAACTTGAGTCTATTCAACCCTGTGACTGGTCAGACCATCATATTGTCACATTCCACATCAATAAAAAAGTCAAACTCAATTCGGTTCAACCCTCCAGACCTAAAGTCTGGAAAAGAGACCTGAAAAAACTCAACCCATTCTCCATACCCCCGAACAGTCGCGACCTCCTACTCCCGCCTACGGGCGTTACAGATGTCCAATCCCTGACTGACCACTATCTTAACGCCGTGACCTCAATAATTAATGAGGCTGCTCCCATGCAGCTAAAAAGAGTCTCCGCTAAAATCTCCAACCCATGGTAAGACGGGAGTCTCAATGAAGATAGACGAGCCATGAGATTGGCAGAGCGCACCTGGAGGGCAGCTCCCTCTGCACTACACCTGAAAACCCTGAAGAAAAAGAGAAACGCCTACTTCAGGAAAATAAAGCGCTCAAAAGCAAACTTCTTCAGCCTCCAGCTCGACCAAGCAAAAAATCGCCCTAGAAAACTGTTTGAGTTAATCAGAACACAAGCCAAGGAACAACCCCAACCTCTCAGTACTTTGCACGAAGTACCCTCCTGTGAAGACTTCGCCACTTTCTTTACCCAAAAAACTGACAACATAAAGAATGATCTCCGCGCTGACGCAAGACTCCACAACACACTCAACTGCATAACACCCATCGAACCTAAAAACAATGCAACATGGTCAACCTTTGAAACCTACTCCGAAGAAGAAATAGGCAAACTGCTCTGCACCTTGAAACCTTCCAATCACCTCACGGATCCCCTCCCTGCTAACGCTGTCAAAGATTTCACCCGACTGCTCCTTCCTCTCTGGACTAAAATCATCAACAGCTCGCTCCAAGAAGGAACCATCCCAGACTCCCTCAAAGTTGGACAAGTCACACCTTTGCTAAAGAAACCTACTGCCGACCCATCCGACCTAAACAACTACCATCCTATTACCAATATTCCCACTCTCGCCAAATTATTGGAAAAATGCGCTCAACTACAACTGACCAAACATATCGATATGTTTGATCTCCTCAACCCGCACCAATCAGGCTTCCGAGCAGGACACAGCACTGAAACTGCTATGACTCACATAATTGACGACGCCCTTCAAATCCTAGATCAAGGTGATACCTGCCTCCTCATCCTGCTTGATCTCTCTTCAGCATTCGACACTGTCAAACATGAGAAGTTACTCGATCTTTTGAGCACAAGAATGGGTCTTTCTGGGACTGTTCTCAAGTGGTTCACCTCCTTTTTACACAACAGGTCGCAGAAATTCAAGAGTAACAACCTGATGTCCTCTCCAATACCTGTGTCTTTAGGCGTCCCTCAAGGATCTTCCCTATCACCAACCTTGTTCAACCTAGTTATGGAACCTCTCACCACCTTGCTTCAAGCATCCAATGTACTTTTTCACATGTACGCAGATGACACCCAACTATATCTCAAATTACAATCCCCCAATGACATTTTACTACTGAACTCAACGATCAGAAGCACCCAATCCTGGCTTGCTGATAATCATCTCAAACTTAATGCTCTGAAAACAGAATTCCTGTTGATCACACCTCCCACGAAGATCCCCATCACGCAAACCTGGCTTAAACAGTTAACTGCACTCAATGTCCAACCCATCATAGTGGACTCAGCAAAATCTTTAGGCATAACCCTCGACTCCAACCTTAACATGCAGCATCATATCAGCAAGGCTACTAAGGGAGCGAACTTCCAAATCAATACACTGAGGAAACTTAAACCCTTCCTACCAGCCAAAGACTTCCAAACTGCAGTACAAGCTCTAGTAATCCCGCAAATCGAATACGGCAGCACCGCCCTCTGCGGTCTCCCGTTAACCAGCACTGCACCCCTAAGAGCCTCTCTAAACGCTGCAGCCAGACTCATCACTGGATCAAAGAAACACTCGCACATCGCCCCTGATCTGAAAACACTGGACTGGCTGCCTTTTGAAGCCAGAATACATTTGAAAATCGCCTGCATGACGCACAAGGCTCTACATCTGAGCTCTCCCGGATACCTCACCCAGAAGCTGTCAATCTCTGGCGGCTCTAGAAAGACTACAGGCACAAACAATCTCCTGCTAAAACCTCGAAGATTCCGGAAGGTAAAAACCTATAAACGCTCTTTCTCAGGAATGGCACCCAGGATCTGGAACTCACTCCCTCCTGAAACCAGGCTCATCTCCTCCTTCACACTTTTTAAGAAAGAAGTAAAAGCTATTTTTATGGCCAAATACACTTGACCTATTAGCGTGGATCTGGAAGACCCTACACCGACCTGAGCACCGAGACCGCCCTCATCGCCGCCACCGATGACATCCGAGCCCTGATGGACAACGGAGAAACAGCGGCCCTCATCCTCCTAGACCTCTCCGCGGCATTCAACACTGTCTGCCACCGCACCCTAGTACAGCGCCTCAGCAACGTCGGAATCCAGGAGAAGGCTCTGGAATGGATCATCTCCTTCCTCGACGGAAGAACACAGAGAGTCCGCCTACCACCGTACAAGTCAGAGGCCACCGAAGTCATCTGCGGCGTCCCTCAAGGATCCTCGTTGAGCCCCACCCTCTTCAACGTCTACATGAGCCCCCTCGCGGCCATCGCACGCCAACACAACCTCAACATAATCTCCTACGCCGACGACACCCAGCTGATCCTCTCCCTGACCAACGACCCCGCCGCCGCCAGAGCCAATCTGCACGAAGGGATGAAAGAGGTAGCCGAGTGGATGACGACCAGCCGCCTGAAACTGAACTCAGACAAGACGGAGGTCCTCATCCTGGGCTCTTCGCCCTCCGCCTGGGACGACTCCTGGTGGCCTCCCGCCCTGGGCACCGCACCCAAACCAACAGACCACGCACGCAACCTGGGCTTCATCCTGGACTCCTCCCTCTCCATGACCAGGCAAGTCAACGCCGTCTCCTCGGCGTGCTTCAACATCCTACGCATGCTACGGAAGATCTTCTGGTGGATCCCCACTGAGACCAGGAAGACCGTCACCCAGGCCCTCGTCACCAGTCGACTGGACTACGGCAACGCCCTCTACGCCGGTACCACCGCCAAGCTCCAGAAGAGACTCCAGCGGATCCAGAACTCCTCAGCCAGACTCATCCTCGACATCCCACGAACCAGCCACATCTCCGGACATCTGAGAGACCTGCACTGGCTCCCCGTCAACAAAAGAATCACCTTCCGCCTCCTCACCCACGCACACAAAGCCCTACACGACCAAGGCCCGAGCTACCTCAACAACCGAATCAACTTCTACGCTCCCAAACGCCACCTCCGATCAGCCAACCACGCCCTCGCCGCCGTCCCCCGCATCCGAAGAGCGACAACAGGAGGAAGGTCCTTCTCCTACCTGGCCGCCAAGACCTGGAACTCCCTCCCGACCGACCTGCGCCTGACCCAAGACCACCTCTCCTTCAGGAAGAAGTTGAAGACCTGGCTGTTCGAGCAGTAACGGCACCCCCATCCCCCAGCGCCTTGAGACCCTACGGGTAAGTAGTGCGCTCTATAAATGTCTTTGATTGATTGATTGATTGATTTGTTCGAACTCTATGACTATGTATTTCACCTGTATTATTGTCGCTACTGTCTATCTATGCACACATTTAACTCTCTGTTCGAACTCTATGACTATGTATTTCACCTATATTATTGACGCTACTGACTATCTAGGCACACATCTAACTGTTATATTTGTATTATTGATGTGCTGTACTACTTTGCTCCCTCACGTACCTACCCTTACCACTTATTATGTGCAACCCCACTCTCTTGCTGGCATTCCCGGCTTTGTAAAGCGCTCTGATATCTGCAAAGATCTTGTTCGCGCTATATAAAACTTTCAAATAAATAAATAGTAGTCAAATCATGTAAGTAATCAATCAACATTGGGTATGGTATGTCTGAATACTTTTTTGGACGAGGGACTCCCCAGATATTTGCTGTGTGTCCGAAAACCACCTCGTAGGGGCTAAGTCCCACTCGAGAATGCACAGTGGTCCTGGTAGACAAGAGAGCTAAAGGTAAAGCGTCAGGCCAGGCGAGACCTTTGCTGGCCTGAATCTTTGCTAATTTGAGCTTGAGAGTGCCATTATAGCACTCTACCAAACCCGCTGATTGGGGATGGTTTGCCGCATGGAATTTCTGTCTAATACCAAGACCAGCACACACTTTTTGCATAATTTGGCCCACGAATTCACTCCTATTGTCACTCCAGACAATTCGCGGCAAACCGAATCTAGGGAAGAACTCTTTAAGCATAATATTAGCAGTTGATAAAGCAGTGTTATCCTTCAAAGGATAGGCCTCTATCCATCGGGAGAAAGCACATACCACCACTAGGACATACTTGAGGTTGTTGCGCCAATCCATGTGAATATAGTCAATTTGTAAGACTTCAAAAGGGTATGTCGGGGTTGCAAAATGACCTGCTGGAGTTGGGGTTCCCTTTCCTGGGTTGTGCATTAGACAAATAATGCAGTGTTTCACCACATTTTCGGCACACTTCGGAATTTCTTCATTCTGCCATACCGGAGCCAAAACCTCGCATATACCCTTTGCACTGATGTGGGCTGGACCATGTGCCATAGTAACTACAGACAACACATAGGCGTCTGGCAACAGCCAACGCTGGTGTTCTGACAACTCCATCCAACATCCCATTGCATCTAACATTCCCATGCCTTCTTTCCACTTACTCAATTCTTTCTCTGTAGCCTCTCCTTGAATTGATCTTACACTCTCTATTGTTTCCTCATACATTCCAGCTTCTCTGACCCAATTTGCAGGGCCCGCAACATACATGCGACTTTTGGCATCTCTAGCTGTAGTTTTTGCTACCTCATCTGCAAAAGCATTCCCACAACCAACATCATCCGTGACCTTCTTGTGTGCGCTGCACTTTATGATTGCTATCTGTGTAGGCAAAGCAAGCAACTCAAGAAGGTCAGTCACCAATTGACCATGCTGTATTTTCGTTCCATGAGATGTAAAAAATCCTCTCTCCTTCCACAAGCGACCAAAACTGTGTGCCACGCCAAAGGCATATTGGCTATCTGTATAGACATTCACTCTTTTCCCTCTTGACAACACACACGCTCTGGTCAAGGCTATTAACTCAGCTGCCTGGGCTGAATTGTGTCTAATCCGTGCTGTTTCAACAATCGTATGCAGGGTAGTAACAGCATAGGCTGAAGTTGTTTCTCCATTAGGGAGTTTGAAACAGGAACCATCTACCCATAGGATCCCATCCGGGTCCTTAAGTGGAGTATCCTTCAGATCAATCCTGCCTTTCGTTTCCTCCTCTGTGCGGAGAAAACAATCATGCTACTCCTGAGCATGTTTTTCATCTGGGAGTGGTAACAATGTGGCTGGATTTAAAGTGTTACATCGTTTAATATGTACATGACTATCCAAGAGCGTTAGCGCATATCCAGATAAACGAGCACTCGTGAGAAAGTGTTCACTGCATGTGGTACCATAACAGTAAGTGTGTTATCCAATACTACTCTGGCAGATTGGCGAATAGAGATTGCTGCCGCTGCTGTAGCTGGAGGCAGCTAGGCAATGCTTTAGCTACTGGGTCTAATGTGGCTGAAAAATAGGCGCATGGCCTCTGTTTATCTCCAAACTGTTGGGTCAAGACTGACAATGCACAACTCTCTCTCTCATGGACATAGAGCCTAAAAGGCTTACTATAATCTGGGGTACCCAACACAGGAGCGGAACACAGAGCAGTACGTAAGTCAGAGAAACTCTTCTGACACTCCTCAGTCCAAGGAAGCGGATGAGGGGTATCCTTCAATGTAAGTGCTAATAAAGGTTTAGCTAATAAGGAAAAATTGGGGATCAACTGTCTGCAATAAAGAACTAGTTACTTACCTGTACACTATGGTTCTCCAGTATTATCTTTCATAGATTCACATGCTTGTATCTTCCCCGTCGTCATGGTGGGAGTCTCCCGGTAAATAATAACCATAGCAGTAGAAGAAAAAACTGCCTGAAACCATAGAGTAGTGAAACCAGAGGGTAACCTCTCCTCCTCATTATGTGGCCCAAACTACAGCCAATCAGCAGCCAGCCCCAGCCTACACCATTCCCAGCAGAGCCACCATACCTCAGATTTCCTACCGCCCAAGGGTGAGCTATGCAGGAAACCAGGGACAAAAGGTGGTCTACCTAATGGAAACGGGGAGGCGGGCGGGCGCATGTGAATCTATGAAAGATAATACTGGAGAACCATAGTGTACAGGTAAGTAACTAGTTCTTTCTCCAGTATTCAATCTTTCATAGATTCACATGCTTGTATCAGAGTAGATAGCAGTCCTTGTAGTTAGAGCGTTTCTAGGCTAGACCCCTTTCCTTTCCCGAGGCTGTGTGCCATAAATTGCTTCTATTAAAAAATAACTTATTACAAATCCCAATGAATAAGCAATCAAACTTTGCCATTATAATTATCAGCTTGAAGAGAAAAAACATATCATATAGAAAAAATTAGTAGAATACAATTCATAAACATGTACCTTATTTAAAGAGATGTCGCAGAACTGCTGTCCCCCTGCTGCGTCTGCTTTCCATTCCGTGTCCAGACAGTAATGCTAAGTGAATGTATGAGCAGTCGACCAGGTTGCTGCTCTACATATGTCTGGAAGTGGTACTCCTGCTAGCAATGCAGAAGACGTCGCCATTTTCCGTGTATCATGGGCACGGACTTTCATGTCGAGAGGCCTTCCTGCTTTCTCATGACAGAAGACAATAGCGGATGCAATCCATCTGGAAATGGAGGAACGTGACAGGGCCAGACCTTTTCTGGGCCACGAGTAAGCGACAAACAGTTGGTTTGATTTGTGAAAAATTTTTGTCTTCTCAATGTAAAATTTTAGGCATCTGCCAATATCCAAAGTATGCAGAGCTTTTTCAACCGCTGTGGAAGGATTTCTAAAATATGTAGGCAGGATCACAGGCTCATTTAGATGAAAAGAAGAAGGTATTTTAGGCACAAAGTTTGGGTTAGTTCTTAGCATCACTTTATCTGGCCTGAACGGTATAAAGGGGTCCAAAATAGAAAAGGTTTAGATCTCGCTCACTCTTCTGGCTGATGTGAGCGCCAGCAGTAATGCTACCTTCCATGAGAAGAATTGCAGTTCCGATTTATGGATGGGCTCGAACGGAGCTTTCATAAGTAGTGACAAGACTGTGTTAAGCTGCCATGAAGGTGGAGGACGCTTAACAGGAGGAAACTTTCTGAACAGCCCTTTAAAAGAACTCCTTGATTAGTCTGTTAGACCACAAAGATGGACATCCTGGAGATCTTTTGTATCTGGACATTGCTGCTAGATGGACCTTAATATTTGAGTGCGCGAGCCCTGTTCTGGTTAAATTCAGTAAATATGGAAGTATTTGCTCAGCAAAGGACGACAAGGGATGCACTGCATTAGCAACGCACCAATTACAAAATTGTTTCCATTTTGCAGTATATGTCTTGTTGGTAGACATCACTGTGGCACTCTACAATATTTCACGGCATTCCGGAGGAATAACTAATGACTGGAATTCGTGCTCAAAAGGTTCCAAGCCGACAATTTTAGAGAGGTCAATTGAGGATGAAGAACTTGGCCCCCTTTCATGGAAATCAGATCCTTGGTTATTGGGAGCTGTATCTTTGGTTCCACCGACATTTGTAGAAGCTCCGTATACCAAAACTGCCTCGGCCAGGCTGGGGCTATTAGAATTATCTGGCAAGGTTCTGCTCTCATTTTCCTCAGTAATCTGGGAATTAGGGGAAAAGGAGGGAAGGCATAGGCGAACATCCCTGTCCATCGGAGGTGAAGAGCATTCCCCCTCGAACCTTTCTGAGGGAACCTGCTGGCGTAATGTCTGCACTTTTTGTTGCTCTGAGTTGCAAACAGATCCCGGCTCGGCCTGCCCCACATGCTGAAAATCCGATCTAGCTGGACTTGGCATAGTTCCCACTCGTGGCAAATGTCTGATGACCTGCTTAACAGATCCGCCCTTGCGTTGTCTATTCCTGGAACATGCTCCACTTGCAGCGTTATATTCTGACGCAATAGCCAGTTCCAGATTCTCTGTGCTTGAATCAATAGAGGTTTCGATCTTGTGCCACCCTGCTTGCGCAGATAAAATATTGTTGTTGTGCTGTCTGTTCTCACTAAGACCGATGAACCCTGGATTCTGGGAAGGAAAGCTTGAAGGCCCAGAAAGACGGCTTTCAATTCTAAGAGATTGATGTGAAGTTTTGCCTCTTGAGCAGACCAAAGGCCCTGAATCTCTAGGTCTTGCAGGTGTGCTCCCCAACCTCTCAATGAAGCATCTGATGTTATCACGTAACTCAGTGACTGAGGTTCGAATAACAGCCCCTTCGTAAGGTTGCTCCTGATACTCCGCCATGACATTGCTCGTTTGATCTGACCGGTTATGATCAGCTTGTCGTCGAATGATCCCAGGGCTTGGACCCATTGCTTGTCCAAGGCTTCTTGCAGCGGTCTCATCTGCAAACGGCAGTTTGGGATCAGCGGAATACAGGAGGACATCAACCCCAGTAATGACTAGAATATTCTGATGGAAGTGAACTTTTTTGATGTCAGAGTTACAATCAGATTCAAGATTTTTGTTATTCGATCTTCTGATGGGAACGCTTTTAGTTCCTGCGTTTTCAGGATTGCCCCTAGAAATTGTAGAGAGCGAGTCGGATGAAAAAACGATTTCTCTTTAAGTTTATCCGAAGACCTAAACTTTGGAAGAGATCTCTGTGTTGTTTGGAACGATGGTCCTTTTATTAACCAGTCGTCCAAATATAGGAAAATTTGGAGACCTTGCTGCCTTAATTGTGCCCCTATTGGAGCCATGCATTTTGTAAATACTCTGGGGGCAGACTTCAGGCCGAAAGGCAAAACTTTGAAGTGGTAATGGCGCCCCGCCACCATGAATCGCAGATACGTCTTGTGTTTTTTGTGTATCGGAATGTGGAAGTATGCATCCAACAGGTCTAGAGAGACCATGTAGTCTCCCTTGCGAAGCAACAGAAGAATTTCCTGCAAGGACAGCATACAGAAAGAAATTTTCTTTATGTAATTGTTCAGATCTCTGAGATCCAGCACTTTTCTCCATTTTGATGATTGTCTTTTCCTTATAAGGAAGAAGTGCAAATAAAAACCTTTTTCCCGCTGGTCTGATGGAACCTCCTCTATCGCTCCTTTCAGTAGAAGAGATAAAATCTCTGTTTTGAGAGCTGTCAGATGTTGATGAACTCTGTACAGAGGTGGACGGTTTGGAGGTCTTTGTGAGAATTCCAGGGTATGACCCTGTGCAACGTTGTCTATTACCCATCTGTCCGATGTTATGGACTGCCAATGCGGGAGAAACTGAGAGATGTAGTGGAACTGGTCGGTTTGAAGCGGTATTGGAGGCGCCTGAGGAATATCACTGTCTGCGACCAGAGTCTTGCTTCCCTCTGGCGGCGGACCTTCTTCTTCCCTGTTGATTGAAAGAAGTGTTTGGAGCCCGATATTGCTGGTTGGAGGAGTACTGACGGTATCCCTGCTGGTTGTAAGGTTGATACCAATTTGATTGGAAAGAGGATCGTTGCTGTTGAAAATGTCTTCTGGAACCTCGGCCACGAAAGGACTGAAAACGGTTCTGCTGTAGTGAACCCAAGGATTCACCAGTGTCCGTATCTGCTTTTATCCCCTGCAACGCCTCGTCAATGTGTTTTACAAAGAGGCTTTTGCCATCAAAAGGCATGTCCAAGATTTTAGATTGAACCTCTGGACGGAAGGATGTGGCTTTGAGCCATCCTTGCCTCCGTAGGGCTACCACCCCAGCCATCTGACAGAAAGCTACGGAAGCTATATCCATTGCCACATCTATGGATTCTGATGCTGCCCTGGCTCCATCCTGTAAAATGGTAGTTGTCTCCTCTTTTTTGTCCTCCGGAAGGTGCGACAGAATTGGTGCGATGTCTGACCACATCTGCCTATTAAACCGGCTCAGAAGCGCCATAGCACTAGTTGCTTTGATTGAAGCTGCTGCCACGACTGCGAAACGTTTACCTATGCCATCCATCTTCTTGCCCTCTTTATCGGGAGGTGCCACGCATGTTGCCATTGGGTTCTTGGAGCGCTTCTGCGCTGCTTGGGTCACCACCGAATCCGGTCGAGGATGGCCAATGAGGCCTGCTGGAGCCGTCTCTATAGCGCAATACTTTTTATCCAGCTTGGGCATAGATGCTGGAACTGAGGCTGGATTCTTCATCAGCTTGAGACCTTCAGCCCAGACATGATCAATAATCGGGATAGCTCTCACGGATTTCCTAGAGGACTCCTTGAAGTCGTAGAGGAAACATTCACTTGCCTTGGCTGGCATTTCAAGCTGAAATCTCTTAGCCGCCTTTTCCATTAAATCATGAAAACTGGCTATGTCTTCTGGCGAAGAGCTTGATTGGGGCAACGGAGACATAGGAGACGTTGGAACTATATATTGGTCCCATTCATCCCCAACCACGTCGTCTTGGGTGATTTCTCCTTCCTCCTCTTGATCATCCTGATCAGAATCATGTAAATCATCACGAATCGTGATAACCTTTTGTACTTCCTTCCGAGGAGTTGGAGGGTGAATCAGGGGTGTTTCTTTTGCTGGTTGTGAAACATTCCCAGCTGCTGCGGAAGAGACGGGCGCATTATCCACCGGAAATCAACGGTAATAACTGTCAATCATGCTTCTCAGATCTGATATAAGAGAGACAGGCACTGACATAGCCTCTTCCCTCGCGGGCGTATCTACTTCCTCTTCGTCGTCATAATGATAAGCCTGATGAAATGACTCATTTCTCATCTGGCCCTTGACCGGCCGATCTCTAAAAGAGAAATGCTCCTGTTCCTCTTGTTGGCCTTCCTCATCGGTATCATGATGTTTAATATGGAGCTGCGACGGACTGTACGCAACACCGTAGGATCCTTACTCCTCAGGTTCCTGGCAATCCAGAATAGTAGAGGGCAGCAGGGGTGAAATCTTTGGCGTAGAAAACTCCCCTCTTTTGCTCGTCAACGGTCCCGTCGACGGAGTCATCCTTTTAATAGAGATATAAGTTGAAGTAATCCTTGTAGGCGACGCCATCGTGGACGGTTTTTTCATCGTCGACGACGACGTCGACGGGGCCGTCGACGGAACAATCATCGGCATCGTCGACGAGGATCTTGCCGTCGACGAAGGTCTGGAACTCACCGTCGAGATTGTCGTCTTCGTCGAGGCCGTCAACGGTCTCGTCGGCGATCTGACTGGAATTTCAATAGTTTTCGTCGACGGAAGCGACGACGGAGCCTTCTTTCCTGAGGAAGGCTTGAGAGGAGTTGGAGGGAGAGAAGTAAAGGATTCACCTTACTTAGATTTTCCTGCTTTAGGTTTCTTCCCATCTCCCTTTTCCTCAGAGGACCCTCTCTTCTGTTTTTTAGAGGTGTGTCCTTTGGCTTCCCCCTCAGACTCCGAGTCTGGAGCTTTCCTTTTCTGAAGCCATAATAAAAGGCGCGCTTCTCTATCCTTTAGAGTTTTGGCAGAGAAGGTCCGACAATACTTGCAGTCCTTAGGAATATGCTTAGGGTACAGACAGTACAAGCACTCTTTGTGAGGGTCCTCAGAAAATAGTCTGGCCTTGCCACAGGACCTGCAAGCTCTGAAAAGGCTCTTCTTGGAGCTTTCAGCCATTCTGAAATTTTTAATGCTGACAAGAACAAACACAATACCTGACTCCCAACTGTGAAGGTCAAGAGTTCAGTGAAGAGAGAAAAACTGAGCAGAGCTCAGGGAGACTGGAAATCTGAGGTATGGTGGCTCTGCTGGGAATGGTGTAGGCTGGGGCTGGCTGCTGATTGGCTGTAGTTTGGGACACATAATGAGGAGGAGAGGTTACCCTCTGGTTTCACTACTCTATGGTTTCAGGCAGTTTTTTCTTCTACTGCTATGGTTATTATTTCCTGGTAGACTCCCACCATGGCGACGGGGAAGATACAAGCATGAGAATATATGAAAGATTGAGTACTGGAGAAGAGGTAATGCCCAAGAAGGCACGCACTTCTCTCTGTGTAGTCGGCACAGGCACTTGTGCAATAGCTTGAATATGTTCTGGGGTCAATCGCCTTCCCTCCTTCGACAAGAGATGACCTAAGTAGGTAACCTCTTGGCAGGCAAACTGCAACTTGGAGGGTGACACCTTATGATTGAGATCAGACAAATGGTGCAGCAGTGCAACAGTCACGTCCTTACAAACATCCTCTGAATCAACAGCCACCAACAAATCGTCCACATATTAAATAAGGGTAGCACCTGAAGGCAAAGGGAAAGTATCAAGCTGGGATTTAAGAACCTGACTATAAATAGAGGGACTCTCACAATAACCTTGTGGTGCTCTTTTAAATCGGAAACTTCGACCTCCTAAAGAGTAGCCAAAAATATCCCTACTCTACTCAGCGATGGGAATGCTGAAGAAAGCATTCTTCAAATCGATCACAAAGAACCAAGCTGCCGCAGCAAGTATCATCGTCAGCAGGGCTGTGATGTCCGGGACGACAGGAAACTGTGGGACAACAATTTTGTTGACTTCTCGTAGATCAATCACAAATCTATAAACAGGGGGCTGGGAAGCATCTGTTCTTTTAAGAATCGGCAACACAGGACTAATGCACACATTTCCTCTCGTTTCCTCAACCACACCCTTCTGAACCAAATCATGAATAATAGCCAAAAGCGCTCTCTCACCATCACTAGATATTTTGTATTGAGGAATTCGTGGCAATTTGACATTGGGCTTAAGTGTAACAACATAAGGTGGAATTTCAAGACGGCCCACATCATTTGGGCCTGTAGCCCAGAGCTTTTCAGGGAGAGAAAGCAACTCAGGTGAATATTGGTCTCGGGACAAGTACATTGATGAAGTCAATTTCCTTCCTAGTGTGAGATGCACACCAGAAGGAGAACAATGTAATGTTGCATACAACCTTTTCAACAAATCCAAACCCAATAAGTTCTCACCACAACTAGCTGTCAAAATAAGTGGAGCCTTCAAGTTATAAGGACCAATTGTGATAGGCAGTGGGCAAGAGACCGGATTACAGACAGGGGCGCCAGAAAATCCTACAGATGTATTCATTGAGCCAGACAAAGGTGCCCCAGGGAGTTTAGAATGAATGATAGAACTTCTCGTTGCACCAGTATCCAAAAGAAATGGTTCTAAAACACCCATAGTATTGACAATAACATAAGGCCCATTCTGGTCTACTGGAATCGATACAACTTCCTCACTTTGTCCACGGCTGTCCTATTCAGTGTGGAAACCTTCGTTCCCATTGTCCACATAACAATCATCAGTGTAGTATTGTGCAGACTGAACTTTCTGTTGATCGAATAATTCGTAGCATTCGGAGGCTGGAAAGAACGCTGTTCTTGAGGGAATACACCTCTTCCTCTACCCCTGGATGGTGACAGAAAACCACCGCGACCACCTGGAACAGACATCCCATTACTACGCTGTAACAGAACTGGGCAACTATTCTTAAAATGGCAATCCTCTTTACAATAAGCACACTGGTTAGGACCCAACAAAGGTCGTGGAACAAAAGGCTCAGGTTTTTGAAATACCTTCTGAAATTGCGGAGGCTCGGGGAACTGATGCTGAGCAAAACGTGGAGGATAAGCCTGTTGTAAAAGGACCTTAGTTTTCAGATCTCTATTCTTCTTCTCTTGCTTATCTTTCTCCTCCTTATCCCTATTCTCATAATATTGCGCAGTGGCTAATATCTGGCCAGGAGAGGAAACAGCCCATGAACTCTCCGAACCTTTCAATTTGTAGGATAACTCGGGAAGTAAGTTAAATACAAACTTGTCCACAAACAAACATTGGCCACCCTCAGTAGTCATGTCCTGCCCGCTGTGATCAATAAATGTTTCCTCGAAACGAGTAAAGAAATCGGAGACACTCATCTATTTTTTGTTTACATGCAGCCAGCTTATCCCAATTTACTCACACTGCGGGCATCATTGTCTTCATTAGAGTAATATTTCTACCAGGGAGTTCCGTAATCAGAACATCGGGCTTCGCACCGCCGACTTGCGTTGCTTCTGTGGCGTGTATAGCAACCCAATCACCACCTAATTTTACTGCATGGTCCTCTCTACGAATCAGAGCCCATAAGGATTGCGGGAATACATTCCCAAATAACATATCAATATCGGCTAAGTTCATAATACAAGCCTCAACCGTCAGGGACAATTCTTTATAGTAACCAGTAGGGTTTTTGCGAGGGTCCGGCAGAGTCTGTTTAAGAGCCAAAACTTCAGACCTTTTCCAGGGGACATGAACCCATACACACTGAAAGTGGGCTCGTACGGGATAGGCGCCACCCACTGCGTCTCTCCATACTGGAGGAACTTCACGCATCGGATAGTGCTTTAATTCCTGGCAGACAATAGGATCACATTCTGGAAGAGTCAAGGAAGAGAATATCGTTCTAAAAGCAACGAGCGCATTTATAGCCTCCTCGACTTTTGGTCTCACTATAAGACCCTTGTCAAAATCAGCCTGAACTCTCAACAAATCCGGGGGAACTGTATCCAACTCCATATCCTCCCATCCCTTAACCAGAGTGTCACACATAACATCGAAAACATATCTCTGGGTGGGCTCGGTCCATTGGCGGAAAGAACTCATAATATCTCGTGCATTATATTTTGCACCTTCCTTAATCCACCTGCGAGCGATAGAACCCAACACCGTTTTCTCGTCTGAAAGCGAAATTTGCCGACGGGATTGCCGTCGAGAAAGAGCCGGAGACATATTTAACGATCCAAGTAAAGGAGAATAGAAACCTGAGACAGCGTCTACCAGTCGCTTATGCGTGGTCGGGGTATCACTTAAAAGAACAGGTGACATAAGGGAAGTGGAAGGCGACACCGGCGGACGCGTAGTAGATTGCGGAGGCAAAGAAGTTGACAATGAGGGAGGTGGGGGCTGAATTACAGGGAGGGGCAAATGTGGGGAAATAGGAACAGGCAAAGCAGCAATGATCGGTTGTGCAGGTGGCTGGACAATCGGCAACTGAATGGCCACTGGCTGAGAGGGAAGTGCTAACGGGGGTGCAGTAGCACCTCGTCCATAGGGTGGAGGCAACCTCAATAAGCTGGCCATTAAAGGATCTTCCTCAGGATCCCTACTCTTCTCTGGAGGGGAAATAGGCAACACCGCATAACACCTATCTATCGCCATACGATGTTGTCTTTCCGTTATCTCCATCGCATAATCAGACTAATTATTTGCAAACTGTTGGCCAGCCTGTATAATCGTCATACCTTGCACTTTCCTATCTCTTTTTGCCTGCTTTATTTCTCTCTGTTTGGCTTCTTTTCGCCAGAGACGGAAAGAGTCAAACATTGCCGGCCGGGCTTTTCTTTTAAATAGACTTGTTTCTAAATTATCTAATATATCGGTATCAAAGCTACCATTCTGTGGCCACTGCAGAACACCATCCTTTTTAGTATATCGGATCCATGTCTCATTAAAGGTAATGGGCCCGATACCATGTTTCGAATATAACTCATAAGTGGCAGTTCCAACCGGAGGGATCGGACAAGAGTCCTCCAGCTGGGAATTTCTATCACAAGAACAACAACACTAACGTTTAAACTTACTGAAACCAGGCATCGTTATTTCACTGGTCTCTTCTCAATAATCAAGGGGTTAATGCCAATCACACTGCACAAACGTACTTACCCCTTGGCTTCGGCCACTGCAGTAGCCGAATACAAACCCAAAACAGAAACAAAACAAATTTGTGGGAGCGACCCACCAAATACTTAACTAAGTGTCTTCTTACACCACCAGAGGTCCGTCTACCGTCTCGCAATAGCAATCATCACCGAAAGGACCACAGCAGGGCGGCAGTCAGGGCAGCAGTCGTCAGCAGCCGTCACCAAAAAGGGGGAAGCCGCGCTGTAAAGACCTTTGGTCCACTTATGACATGCAGGGGCCAATCATGTGGTGTGCTTCCTCCGGAATTTCTTGTGGGGCTCCTCACAATCCTCAGGCTGAACCGCTCCCACTGAAGCCGCCCTACGTTGGGCGCCAATTGAAGAACCGGAGCCTTAAGGCCCCGGCAGCGCAGGGTACGCCTAAATCTTCGAGTTCTCCTGCCTGGTCGAACAGAGACACCGGACACTCCGTTGGTGTAGAAGATCGTATTTTATGTGCTGCAGCCAGCACAGTTGTCCCTGAAGTACAGAAAGTATGTTCAAAGGAGACTGCGCTCGAACTCCGTAGTTAATGAGACATGGATTGTTGTACTCCTGACACTAGACTAGTAAATAGAGGCGAAAAGGTTACTTAGTAGGTGAATGCAGGAAAACAACAAAAAAATACCTGGCTGGCTGTGCTGCCTGAGTGAGGGCAACACAAAATGGAGGCAAGTCGCAAAATGGCAGCCGAACACGAACAAAGTCGCGAAATACAGAACCTCAGGTGCGTCGGTCTCGGCGGGCTCTGCAGCTGCGTGGCTTCTTCTGGGATTTGTGGTCGCGGCCGCGCTGGGACTAGATTTGTATTGCGGCCGCTGGGGGTGTGGCGGGCCTAGTGAGGGAGGCCCGATTTGTAACGCATTGGGGTCGAGATGGCGGAAGGCCCGGTTGGGCGTGATGGCCGGGTTTGGCATGCTGGCCCCCTTATCCCTTTCATCCTGGACAGCCCCTGAGGTAAAACCTGTTTTACCGCAGGGAGCACTAACTCCGGCGGGCCGGAGTTACTGCCCCTATGCCAGCCCTGGTCCCCGGATACGTTGGAACCCATCTGCTCTGACCTCCGCATCGCTATGAAGGCCGAAGTGGTTGTCTGCCATTTTTGACCGGCTGCACCTCTGCCGCTTGCTCGCTGGAGGGAGGCTCCAGATTCCGCTACCGCTCTGGACCCTGAGGGTGAGTGTTGCCTGTGGAACTGTGTTAGACCCCCCTGCCCTGATCTACATATCTGCTGTCTCAGGCTCTACTGCTGTTTCTTTGCCCTTTACACTAACTGCACCTGAGCCCTGGTCTGCGCATTCCCGCTGACGCTCCTTTCCTGCTGGGGGCGGACCAGCGGTGGGCTGCCCTTGTGCTCCTCTACCTCGCTCCACCAGTTGCCTGCCCTTCGGGATATTGTCATCATACCCCTGAGCGCCTGGCCCCATGGTGCTCACTCTTTGTGCCTAGTTCATGCACAGCTGCAGCTGCGTGGCTTCTTCTGGGATTTGTCGTCGCGGCCACCCTGGGACTAGATTTGTATTGCGGCCGCTGGAAGTGTGGCAGGCCTAGTGAGGGAGGCCCGATTTGTAACGCATTGGGGGTCGAGATGGCGGAAGGCCCGGTTGTGCGTGATGGCCGGGTTTGGCATGCTGGCCCCCTTATCCCTTTCATCCTGGACGGCCCCTGAGGTAAAACCTGTTTTACCGCAGGGAGCAGTAACTCCGGCGGGCCGGAGTTACTGCCCCTATGCCAGCCCTGGTCCCCGGATATGTTGGAACCCATCTGCTCTGACCTCCGCATCGCTATGAAGGCCGAAGTGGTTGCCTGCCATTTTTGACCGGCTGCACCTCTGCCGCTTGCTCTCTGGAGGGAGGCTCCAGATTCCGCTACCGCTCTGGACCCTGAGGGTGAGTCTTGCCTGCGGAACTGTGTTAGACCCCCCTGCCCTGATCTACATATCTGCTGTCTCAGGCTCTACTGCTGTTTCTTTGCCCTTTACACTAACTGCACCTGAGCCCTGGTCTGCGCATTCCCGCTGACGCTCCTTTCCTGCTGACTGGCGGACCAGCGGTGGGCTGCCCTTGTGCTCCTCTACCTTGCTCCACCAGTTGCCTGCCCTTCGGGATATTGTCATCACACCCCTGAGCGCCTGGCCCCATGGTGCTCACTCTGTGTGCCTAGTTCATCACCCTTCGCAGTGGGGTTCCATGCTATGCGGCCTGATCCGGAGGCTCGCCCCGTCCTGCTGGTTTGCAATTCTGTGATTGGAGGCGCACTTCTGTCAATATCTATCTGCCTAGGTGGGCATGAACGGTTGCTGGGCACTATGGGGCTGAAAGATCCTAAGCAGCGGACGCTGCCGTTTGAGAACCCACTGACGCTGCTGATGATGCACTGGGCGAAAAAGATGTTGACGACCCTGCTTCACTTACTGTTGCCATGTTTAAGGAGATGAGGGCTGGCTTCAAAACCCTGGATGGCAGGTTTGATGTGCTGGATAAGAGTCTGGCTGATATGGGCGCGAAGGTGCAGGTACACGATCGTCGGCTGGACGTCGTCGAGGCCAGGGTCTCCCATATAGAAGACGGTGCAGCACAATCACAGAAACGGCTAGAAAGGGTGGAAAGAATTCTAAAGGATGTGGTTATTAAGAAAGAAGACTTAAAAGCCCTTAGTCATCGGAACAACAGACAAATTCTTGGCATGCCAAAGACGGCCACCTCGGGGCGGATGGATGTCTTCGTGGAGCAATTACTCTCTGATCTATTTGGCAGGGAGATCACTAGGGCCTCGTCCCAAACCAGGTCAACCCCCGAGACTCATCATAGCCAGACTTATGAACTTCCCGGACAGGCACTTTGCCCTTCATTCTGCCCGTGAGCGAGGAGACGTCCTGTGGCAGGGGAGTAGACACTCCTTTTTCCCGGACTTCACAGTTGTGGTGCAAGATGCAAGTTCAACGGCGTGAAGGCTGCTCTGAAGAACCTGGGCCTTAGATATGGGATGCTCTACCCGGCTAGACTAAAGGTGGACATTGACGGCAGATCTCGCATTTTTGAGAACCCAACCGAGGCACATGAGTTTTGCCATGAGTACAAGAAGAACAACAACTGTGCGGCGGTTGCTCCGTGTGCGACATCTCCCCTATACAGCGGTTCACAAGCCTGTGTGGAACTCTTCTCCAATCCAGGGACTGGCTGATTCCTTTTGGTGCTTGGGGGCTCTGTAATGTATATTCCATTGTGTCATTTTTTCCATTTGTCAATATAATGCTCCATTTTGCCCAGCCGGCGTGGCGTTGCTGCGCCTCATGGTGTACACCATGATATGTTTGTTGCTTTTGCTGACTTTATGGTATTCAATTGTGTTTATTGTATTGCAATGCTTGGTCAAATTGCACCGATATTTAGTTTTTGGGGTTAGGTTTTGTCTTGACAGAGACAGGTTGGGGCTGGGTGGTGGGTAGAGGGGGGGATACTTTCTGTTTTTCCATATTTGTTCAGTTAGCACTACACAGGCCAATGACACATGGCGCTGGTTCCAATGTTTTAGACATATGCTGGTTGGTACACTTGTTAGATGGTACAGTTAGGCTGGCAGTCCGGTCCTTCCGGACTTTCTTTAATGTCATGGAATATCAGAGGATTGACCTATACTCGGAAACGAAGGCAGGTTCTCAACTATGTTGCTCGTCACAACATTGACAAACTTTACATGCAGGAAACACACTTGCCCAAGTCAGATGCGCCGTCTATGGCGATGTGCTGGGTGCCCCATAGATACTTTTCCAGTTATAGCAATTATGCTAGAGGTGTGGCCATATTTATCCATAAGAGAGTCCCTTTCTCCTTTTCTAAGGTTATCACTGATGTGGATGGCCGTTTCTTGATAGTTGTCGGCTCTCTGCTGGGTCACAATGTTGCTCTAGTTGGCATATATGGGCCTAATGTGGACTCGCTGGAGTTTTACCAGGCGTTGCAAGTGCACCTCCTGGCTCTAGACCCCTGCCTCTTAGGAGGCGATTTTAATTTACTGTTGGATCCTACTAGTGACAGCACTTCCTCCACTCCTGATATCAAGCACAGCTCGTGTCTAGTCATGCATGACATCGGCAAACAGTTCTCTCTGGTGGACATTGAATGCACACATCACCCGGCCCGCACAGCTTATACATACTACTCTGGGTTCCACAACACTTGGACTAGAATAGACTATTGGTTAGATCTGGGGGTGTCTAGTTGGCAATGGTATTCACCTTTGTCCAAATAGGGACCCTTACTTCTAAGTCAGGATAAGGGGATTACACTCCTTAATAACCCCTGCTCACCCCCTTGGTAGCTTGGCACGAGCAGACAGGCTTATCTCAGAGGCAGTGTGTTAAGCATTTGTGAATATACACAGTAATACAGTGAAAACACTACGGATAGACACAACACAGGTTTTATAAAAATAAATATTCTTTATATAGACTTAACACAAGACCACAAATGACAAAAATCCACAATACTATACTAAAAGTTGACTTAAAGATGATAAACGTTGCTTAGTTCAAGTTGATGGAAATTTGCGACAAAGTTCTCAACAAAGTACCTGGACGCATAACGCAAAGTAAACAAAAGGCTCGCAAAAGGGGAGATGCGTTGGTTCCGTGATCCGGGGGAACGGTTGTGTTCTGCCTCAATGCTTGCGCAGAGTAGCGGACTTGTCGTGAGCCTTACTGGTGCGGAGGTGATGCGTAGATTCTCGGCCTGCGGGCCCGTTGAGGTTCGCAAGATGTCGCCTTGATGCAATGCGATGATCCGGTTGTAATGCGAGAAGATGGCGCCCGTGATGCAGCAATGCGATGACGCCCTGGCAGCCTTGCGACGACTCTGTACTTTGGAGCCGCGACAGGCCCTGCGACACGCTTCTCCAGGAATGCGATGGCGACTCTCTCGATGGCGACGCGCTTCTCCGGTGATGCGACAGCAGGCAGCTTTGATGAACACATGCTTCCAGGGAGATGCGGCGAAGGCTCGCTTCTCCGGCGTTGCGATGATTTCAGCTGTGGCGGCGACAAGCTACTTCTCGATGTGTCGTGCTTCCAGCGGCACACAAGTGACTGGAGTCAGAATTCCCAGCAAGGAAATTCAGGAGGGAGCTGGAGGTGAAGTCTTTTGTCCCTGAGACTTCAGCAGGAGACAAGCACAGTTCAAGTCCTAGGAGAATATTCTGTAGATCAGAGTCCTTACAAAGTTCCTTCTCCTTCCCTTGGCAATGAAGCAACCACTGCATGCCAACCCAGCAAACAGCACACTGGCAGAGGGGCAGTCCAAACTCCGGCAGCTTCCTTGGTTCTTGTCCAGAAGTGATCTAATTTCTTGGGATCAGGGTCCCAATATTTATACCCAAAATCTTTTTTTCTCTGAAGGCAGCGAGGTCTCTGCCTAGTCCAAATCAGTTCCTGAGCACTTTGTTTACATGACTCTCTTCTTCCTTTCACTGTGCAGGGCAGAGACATCAGCCGCCCCACATGAGTTGGAGCCAGCACAGGGGAGGGAAGATGTAGCTCTGGAGCACTCTATTGACATGATTCCTCCTCTTCTTTCACAGTGCAGGGCAGAGACATCAGACACACCACAGGGGGTGGAGCCAGTATTGTAGAGGGAAGGCCCAGCCCTATTCAGGATCCAGGTGCAACTCCTCCCTCTCATCTACATGCAGATCTCTCTATTCACTAACGGGCTGCCCCAGCCTGTCTCCTGGAATTCCCCAGCCCTGTCACTCACAAACCCAGACAAGGAATACACAACCCAGCAGAGGCTGGCCTGGATAGTTAGGCAAGAAAATACCTACTTTCTAAAAGTGGTATTTTCAAACACAGAATATTAAAACATACTTTACTAAAAGGTGTATTTTATTATTCTGAGTTCAGGCGTACTAAATTTGCATTTCTACCGTGTTCCCTGAGTGTGGAGAATGCTGACCTCTCCTTAGCCCCATCAGTCAAGGCGATCTGCCAGTATCCAAACGTCAAATCAATCGTGCTGAGGTACTGTGCAGCCCCTAACCGATCAATGAGCTCATCAGTTCTGGGGATGGGGTGTGCTCAGTCCTGGTGACTGAATTGAGTCCTCTGTAGTCCACACAGAACGGGAGTTCAGGTGTGGCACCCGGCGGGGCAGCCTTTGGGACCAAGACCACTGGGCTGGCCCAAGGACTGTTCGAGGACTCAATGACCCCTAAGGCAAACATCTTGGAAATGTCCTACTTAATGTAAGCCCTAACCTTGTCAGTCACTCTGTAAGCCTTGTGCTTCACAGGACTGTCGCCAGTGTCCACATCATGGACACACCACTCTGTGACACCAGGAACCAAGGAAAATAGATCATAGAATTGTCCCAACAGTTGGCGACAATCTTGCTGCTGATCAGGGGCCAGTGTGGCAGAGAGGCTGACACCATCCACTGACCCATCTTGCTCTGTTGCAGACAGGAGGTCAGGAAGAGGCTCGGTCTCCTCCTCCATCCCACCATCTGGTGCTAGGAGCATGCGCACTTCGGACCTTTCTAAGTGGGGCTTCAGGCGGTTAATATGTAGGACCCGCAAGGGGTTTCGTGGACACCACAAGTTTACCAGATAGGTGACACCACTCTTGCGCTCCACCACCTCATATGGACCAATCCAACTGTCCTGGAGTGCACAAGGCTCCACAGGGGCCATGATCCAAACTTTCTGTCCAGGTTGAAGCTCAATCAGAGTGGCTTTCTGATCATACTACTGCTTCATCTCCTCCTGGCTTGCTTCCAGATTTAAAAGGTATCAACGGGGGGAGGTAGAGTTTAGAGATAGGATTCTCACTCCACGGGCACTAATAATTAAACAAAAAGAATCCTACTCGGAGTGTACACCTCAGGGACGGGGGACACTCAGTGTTTTGTTAAATACCCCTCACACACCAACAGGCCCCTTGGTGTCATGCTTCATCATCGGGGTCTTCGCACCCCGCTAGAGGGATGCGGTGTGCTGCGACCAGCGACTACGCGGGAGCACTGAAGAGGTTGACTATGTGTGGTGTGTGTTACGTGCATGTGCTGGGGTATTTAGGAAAATGTGAGTGAAGGGTGTGGTGAGGATTAAAAAGACACCTGGCCAGTAGGTTATGAGAAAAAACTTTATTCGAAACCTCTGGCTGGTGCTGTTAAAAAAGGTGCAAGGCGAGGTTAGTAGTCTTGATTATGGACACTACCTCTGGTGTGCGTCAACATGTTTCGGAACTCAGTGTTACTTCTTCAGGACGGGTGCACAACTTCCCAACCCTACTCACGTGTTTTTAATAAAAAATGTTTTTCCTTAAATTAGAAAAAAGTGAAAATATTTACCGTGAAAATAAGGCTATTATGTGCCTACAGCGGTTTCTCGGGATCATGCAGTTGCATGTCCTAAAAAGAAAAGAAAAGATAATTGAGTTTGGTTTCCACATGGGAATGGCTCAGACAGGTGCAGTCACCCGGAGCCCCAAACGGTTAAATAAACCTGTAAAAGAAACACATACACAAATACATAAATGACACACTATCAGTTTGTAATAGTTCTGACATCATACTCATTGTGACTGTCTTGTTTTGCCTCATGAGCATGTCCAGAACGCCAGGGTAGGTAGGTGGACTCCTAATCTGTGAGGGTTAAAAAGAAGATTCAGTCTTTTACTCACTATCCTAGGTGTGCCTGGTGGGTGTCTTATAAAAAAGTTTTCACTGATACTCACAAAGTCCGCCAAAGTCGTCCTCCTTCCACCACCCTGCGATGCTCCGCTGGTAATGCTTAGCGTACAGGGTTGTGGTATATAAGGGGCCTGTGGTGCTCTTTGATTCGTTAATTGACGGATGCGATATACAGACCATATATGGAACATCCGCCTCTGGGCCTATCATGACCATAGACCTGTTGGAGGGATAGCAGGAAGCATAGGCATATTTAGATTTAGATAAGCATAGGCATATGCTTCCTCCACCACTATCCTCTATTAAGTCCAAGTGGTTCTAAAAATACTCACAGATTTATCTCACATACAATAGCCTAAGAGCCGCGTAAACATGAACTGAACCAGAGCCTTTAACAAAGGAGTAGTGTACCTAAGCGCACTCCTTGTAAACTTCACCTTCTACCCATGCGCCTAGTAGTAACGACCATCTAAACAACCCATGACATTCGCGCATGCGCATTTAGAAAAAGAGTCACTAGTTCATTTTACATGCTCAGAGCGACACATGGTATCCCTCCAACAGGTCTATGGTCATGATAGGCCCAGAGGCGGATGTTCCATATATGGTCTGTATATCGCATCCGTCAATTAACGAATCAAAGAGCACCACAGGCCCCTTATATACCACAACCCTGTACGCTAAGCATTACCAGCGGAGCATCGCAGGGTGGTGGAAGGAGGACGACTTTGGCGGACTTTGTGAGTATCAGTGAAAACTTTTTTATAAGACACCCACCAGGCACACCTAGGATAGTGAGTAAAAGACTGAATCTTCTTTTTAACCCTCACAGATTAGGAGTCCACCTACCTACCCTGGCGTTCTGGACATGCTCATGAGGCAAAACAAGACAGTCACAATGAGTATGATTTCAGAACTATTACAAACTGATAGTGTGTCATTTATGTATTTGTGTATGTGTTTCTTTTACAGGTTTATTTAACCGTTTGGGGCTCCGGGTGACTGCACCTGTCTGAGCCATTCCCATGTGGAAACCAAACTCAATTATCTTTTCTTTTCTTTTTAGGACATGCAACTGCATGATCCCGAGAAACCGCTGTAGGCACATAATAGCCTTATTTTCACGGTAAATATTTTCACTTTTTTCTAATTTAAGGAAAAACATTTTTTATTAAAAACACGTGAGTAGGGTTGGGAAGTTGTGCACCCGTCCTGAAGAAGGAACACTGAGTTCCGAAACATGTTGACGCACACCAGAGGTAGTGTCCATAATCAAGACTACTAACCTCGCCTTGCACCTTTTTTAACAGCACCAGCCAGAGGTTTCGAATAAAGTTTTTTCTCATAACCTACTGGCCAGGTGTCTTTTTAATCCTCACCACACCCTTCACTCACATTTTCCTAAATACCCCAGCACATGCACGTAACACACACCACACATAGTCAACCTCTTCAGTGCTCCCGCGTAGTCGCTGGTCGCAGCACGCCGCATCCCTCTAGCGGGGTGCGAAGACCCCGATGATGAAGCATGACACCAAGGGGCCTGTTGGTGTGTGAGGGGTATTTAACAAAACACTGAGTGTCCCCCGTACCTGAGGTGTACACTCCGAGTAGGATTCTTTTTGCTTCCAGATTTGCATGAGCGGGATCCCTGAAATTCCGAGTCTGGTTCCTGAAGGCCAGCATGTAGCTATATACATCCTGGGGAGGTTTGCTGGGAGATTGCTCCCAGCCTTCCTTGACCAGACTCAAAGGTCCTCTTACAGGGTGACCATACAAAAGCTCAAAGGGGCTGAACCCTAGGGACTTTTGTGGCACCTCTCGGTAGGCAAACAGAAGGCATGGCAAAAGGACGTCCGACTTACGCCTCATTGGTTCTTCAGGACCCATGATCATACCTTTAAGGGTCCGGTTGAATCTTTCAACCAGCCCATTACCTTGTGGGTGGTAAGGAGTGGTGAACTTGTAGGTAACACCACACTCCTTCCACAGAGACTTCATATAATTAGAAATGAAGTTTGTACCTCGGTAAGACACAACCTCTCTGGGGAACCCCACATGGGAGAAGATCCCCATCAGTGCACGTCACACCACGGGGGCCGTCACTGTCTTGAGCGGAATGGCTTCCGGGTACCGGGTAGCATGGTCCACCAAGACCAGGATAAACCTGTTGCCCATGGCTGAATTTGGGTCCAGTGGCCCTCCAATGTCAATCCCCACCCGTTCAAAGGGGGTACTGAATGACTACAGGGAAAGGTTGGAGAGGGGCCTTGTGCCTCCTTCCATTTTTTCCACATGCTTGGCAAGTTTGACAAGTCCTACAATGAGTATCTGAACTCTTTCGCATATGGGGCCAATAAAAGTGGGAGACAAGCCTTTCATAGGTCTTGCTCTGCCCCAGATGACCGGCTTAAGGAACATCATAAGCCAAACCCAGTAGGAAGGCTCTGAAGCACTGGGGTACCACCAGCACACGGGCTGACCCAGGCTCAGCAACCTTAGGCTCGCTATACAGGAGACCATGCTCCCAGTAGATCCAATGTGATCCAGACTGATCACCTGCTGCCTGGTTTGTGGTCTGTTGCCACAAACCCATAAGAGAAAGGTACTTCTGATGCTCTTCACAAAATTCCTCCCCGGAGGGACCCCCTTCTTGCTGCCAATGGGTCAGCTCGGTGGGTTCACAAGTTCAGACACTTGCTCACCAGTGGGTTCCAGGGCATCCCCCTAAAGGTCTGCTTCCTCCTGGACCGTGGGAACAATGGGGGGCTGGTTTCCCATGCCCCCTACCTCTTCCCTTTAAGGCAGGTCCCTGGTCCATACTTTCAGGCTCCAGGGTCTCTTGAACACCCTTAGCTGCCATAGACCGAGTGGTCACACATGCCAACTCAGGCAGACCCAACATCTCTAAATGCGCCTTCCTCTCCACCCTAGCCCAAGGGGAGCTCTCTAAATCATTGCCTAACAGACAATCAACAGGCATGGATGGCCTCATAGCTACTAGAATAGTACCAGAGACCCCCTCCCCAACTCAAAGGGAATTTGAGCCACTTTGCAATGGCTCTCTGTGTTGTCAGCTGCAACAACTGGGAAGAATGCATGAGGGACTATCTGCTCTTCAGAGACCAAGTGACACTTAACGGCTGTCACACTTGCTCCTGTGTCTCTGAGAGCCTCCACTCTATGGCCATTGATGGTCACCCACTGCCTGTATTTCTTAGCGTTATCAGGCAGGTGAGTTTTAGGGACCATCTCAAAGTCTCCTAATGAGACAAGGGACATATCTGCGGGACCCCACCCATCTTGGGAACCAATCTCCTCCCCACCCAGGGCTACACTGGCCATCTGACAGGGTGGTGCACGGGGTGGCACATACTGACCTTTTTGAGGACACTGGGGATCATCCCAACAGTGTCCCACCTGCTTACACTGAAAGCAGGTAACAGGCCCCCTATGAACAGGTTTACCTGTCGGGGTCCTGACTTCTTCTCAGGAGGAGGCTGGGAACCCTTACCCTGGTTCCCTTGGGAATTCCTTTGGGACCCTTTCTGGAACTCCCTCTGTTTTCCCTTGTCCCCCCCACTCTTCTGCTGGGGACCATGCCCCCCTTTAGCGGAGTCTCACACAATACCCTTGTGGACCCTGGTACTGACCCAGCGATCCGCCTCCTCCCCAAGTTTTCTAGGGTTAGTCAACTTGCTATCAATAAGGTGCTGGCGTAGCTCTGGAAAACAATTAGCAGACAAGTGCTCCCTGGCAATAAAATCATAGAAAGCTTGAAAATTATCCACATTGCTACCCCTCTCCCAACTATCCATAGCTCTGCAAAAGAAAGACACATATTCTACCCAATTGGTTCCTTCCGTTCTTACAATTCCTGAACCTCTGTCTATAGAGCTCTGGAGTTAACCCATACCTTGTTATCAGTGCTTCCTTCATTTTTTTTGTTTGAATATATTTTATTAGTTTTCCAGTATTCATTTTCAGCATACAATTATGCATTATGTAAGGGGAAATGGTACATATAATCTGCATAACACCATAAAGACAATACAGTATAGAAATGATACATAATGGGTCATTGAACACATATAACGGTTCCTGCAGTAAAACTGATAGGATATATGAGAAGGGATGTATATTTCTGAGAGTGTGACGTTGTATGGTGTTATTGGCAGTGTAGCTTGGGGTATGGGGAGATGTGGTGTGAGGTAGCATGTTCGTGCTGTTGAGCGCCTTCCCCAGGTCACTCCCGTCAGCTGATATGTAGTGTATCCCCCATTGTATGATCATATCTAGAATGTTGCGGATTGGTCGGGTATCAGTAACTAATATAATATTCACTCTGTATAACTGGCATGTCACGGGTAAAACTGCTGTGATATCAGAACGGAACCAGGAGAGGAAATTGAAGTCGGGATAAAATAAAAGGGAAAGGACTCGCCAACATTGTGAGGTGTCAGCGGAAGAAACTAAAGAGAAAGAAAATAACTTAAAATGGGGGGGGGGGGCCAGGGTAAAGGGTTAGTAGATCCAAAAGAATATCAATGTGTGTCCGTGGAGGTGTGCCTCCGAGCCCGGGGCAAGAGCGTGTGACAGGTGGGATCTTGTTAAGCGCGGGTCTTTCTCAGAGGAGGGGGGGGGGAGAGCGGCTCAATGATGTCTAACAGGTATCGGAATGTCGTTGTCAGGAGAGCGGGGATCCTGAGCGGCTGTCATGTTACATCTCTGCAGCAGCACCTTTCAGTGTAAGTATCAGCTATGTCTTTCACTTATCTAAAATGGGGAGGTATCGATGGGGGCATGAGAGTTTCTACCCCATCTACTGGTCGCGGCCGGTCTAAAGAGAGGTATAATCTAATTGATTCCTTGATCTAAGCTCGCCTGTTAGAAGGAGTTCAGGGTGTCATCCCAGAGTTGCGCAATGGGGAATTTCCTGTGCCCCACCGTCTCCTCCCTGTGCAGTACGGCGCTCTCCACTCTCGCCCAGTTAACAAACAAGGCATACCAGTGTTTGGCTTGTGGGGGTTCGCCCTTCTTCCAACGTTTAGTGAGTAAGCGCTTGGCTGTGACGAGGCCCAGGTCCCATAACCTAGCCGGTAATCTGTTGAGCTTCGTCCTCTTGTAGAGTCCCAAAATACAAGCTTCCCACGTGTGTGGCAGGTCTTCGCCAGCACTCTGCCGTAGCAGGGCAGTCACTGTGGTCCAGTATGTGTGTATATTGGGGCAAGCCCAGAGCATATGTAGTATGTCCGCATCGACCAGGGAGCAGCGTGGGCACGCAGTAGTGGTAACCAAGAAGTATTTGTTGATTTTGTCTGGCGACAGGTATGCGCGGTGTAGTATATAAAATTGTATGATTTTAAAGCGGGAGTTGCGAGGTACATTAACTGGACCTGCAAGTACCATTGCCCACTCTTTATCCGTCCATACCCTCCCCCTATCTGCCGCCCACTTGTCCCGTAACTGTTGAGTGGAGTGCTGTGTGTGCATCAGCAGAGCCTGCGCTAGCCAATGGATTACGTGGGACCCATTGCCCATGGCATGGATGTATTGTTTGAAGTGGTGTGTTTGCAGCTCTTCAGTCATGTCTCCCCAGGGGAGTGCAAGTGTGCGCACTATGGACGCATGAAGGAGAAACTGCCCAGCTGTTAGGCCCGTATCCCTGGCCATCGCCTCAAAGGGAAGCAGGACGCCGTCCGCGTATAAGTTGCCCAGCGTCTCCACTCCCGCCTGCACCCACCTCTCCAGCATAGCCTCTGTCACCACTCCCCCCTCTCGGGGAGTGCCCAACAGCGGAAGCGCTGGGGCATATGGCTTCACCTCGCGAGTTAGTTTCAAGCAGCGCAGAAAACATCTGCGAGCTACCGCCACATGCAGCTGCGACGGGCAGGGGGTCCTGGTCAGGGGGTGAAATAACGTGCAGACCTGCGTATGAGTCCAGGCTGTAGCGTCTGTGGCGGTGTCACCTAAGTTTCTACCACTCGGCACTGGGCAGCCAGGTAGTACAGTTCCTGGTTGGGAACCGCAAGGCCCCCAGCCTCCGTGGGTATATAGAGCTTCGTCAGCGCTACGCGAGGTCTCCCAGTGTTCCAGATGAGGTTCCGGAGCGAGGTTACTAGCTTCCGAAACACCCGGATTGGAACATATACTGGGATATTCGCATAATAGTATAATAGTCTTGGTAAGACTATCATCTTCGTCAGTGCAACTCGGCTGGGCACATTCAGAGGAAGGGTCTTCCAGAAGGCTATCTGTGCGTGCAGGGAGGAGATAGCCCGGACCAGGTTTCCCTCCAAGTTGTCAGACGGGGCTCTATATATGTGTATTTCAAGATAACTAAATGTGGTAGGGTACCAGGCAAGTCTCCCGCCATTAATGCGGATGTCACACTCCTGTGTATCTGGGCTAAAGGAGTACGCACCAGATTTGGTCCAGTTAACTTTGGTTCCCGACATGGCCTCAAAAGTACAAAAGGTATCGGATAGAGACTGCGATATACGAGTCAGGTCTCTAATGTATAGGAGCAAATCGACGTGTATAGCGAGACCGCATGTAAGCCATTTGCCAGAGGGATCCCCCACACCTCTCCCTGCATCCTGAGCAAGGCTGCAAGAGGTTCCATAGCCATTGAAAAGAGCAGTGGAGACAGGGCGCAGCCCTGCCTAGTGCCTCTCCGCACCCGGATGGCGATAGATAACAGCCTGCCCGTGCGTACACGAACGGTCGGTTTTTGGTAGAGTAAACCCACCATGTCGAAGTAGTTGTCCCCAAGGTCATATTTCTCCAGCACTGCCCTAATGTAGGGCCACTTGACGGAGTCAAATGCCTTCTTGAGGTCCAATACGAGGCACACCGATCTGGGCCATTGGTGGGTTGCATAGGCTTGCACTCTAAACAGCCTACGGATGTTATAGGAGTTACTGTGCGTAGGCACAAAACCGTTTTGGTCATGGTGCACAAGAGTTGAGACTAAGGGGGGCCAGACGCTGAGCTAAGGTGGAAGCCAGTATCTTGTAGTTGGTATTTAGCAGGGCCAGCGGTCGGTAGGAGCCCATGCGCGTGCCATCCCTACGGGTTTTAATATGGAGACAAGTGTGGCTTCGTTTAGCGTGGGGGGGAGAGAGGAGTCCTCAGTGGCAGCTGCGTACATTTTCAGCAGCTTGGGAATCAGAATGTCAGAGCAGGCTTTGAAGTATTCGGTAGGTAGCCCGTCTGGGCCAGGGGACATACCATTCGACAGGGCGATAACTGGCGGCGCGCAGCTCTTCGGGCGGAAGCGGCTCCCCTAGGTCGCCTTGCTGCGCGGCAGTCAATCTCGGTAGCTGTATGTCCGAGATATAGTCTGCGATGTCCACGGCGGGGACCCGCAGTTGGGAGCGGTACAAAGCCTGATAGTGACCTGTGAAAGCCACATGTATCGTAGCTTGTGTATACATCACCTCGCCCCTGTCGGTGCAGATCGCCGATACAGGCGCTGATCTATCTTCCTGTTTGATGAGCCAGGCCAGCAATTTCCCAGGCTTATCACTGAGATGATGCGTGCGTGCCGAGTGGGCTGCATAATTAATATGGCAAAGCCGCTCCAATAGTCGTGCATGTTCCGCTCGCGCTGTAAGTAACGGCCCATCCGCGCCTCCTACCGCCTCCTGTTCCCGTTTTAGCAGGTCAGTCTCTATGTGTGTCAGTTCTCCCTCTAGCTGTTTCCGTATGCACCCCTGCGTGCCCAAGCAGTGTCCCCTGATTACGACCTTAAAGGCGTCCCATACAATCTGGGGGGAGGACCCTGTGCCGGTGTTATCTTCGAAGTATTGTGCTGTTAGCGCCATGAGGGAATCGCGGAAGGGGGCATCGAGGAGCAGAGCTGGCTGTAATCTCCAAGTGGGGATGGGCGAGTGTGGACGCTCCCACGCTATGGCAAGTATGTGCGGGTTGTGGTCGGAGTGGGTGCGGCCCATGTAGTATGTGTCCGTGGCTAGGGGGAGAAGGTCCGCGGATATCATATATCTATCTAACATCACGTGCAAATTGTGCCCTCCCGAGTAGTAGGAATACACCCTAGAGGTGGGGTTACGAATACGCCAAATATCGTGTAGGTCCCATTGTGTTGCCAGAGGGTGAGAGCCTTCATGGCACCATGCGCTGGTGTGCCGGCCCAGGGTGGGGAGGAGCGTTCTAGTGTGGCGTCAAGTATGCAATTATAAACGCCTCCCAATATCCAGGGGACGCCGTGCCAGGGCGCTAGCTTCGTAGACAACTGCGCCAAGAAATCTCCCTGGTCCGTGTTTGGGGAGTATAAGGTAGCCAGGACCACCGGCTGTCCATCCAGCCTGCCCTGGACGATCACAAATCTGCCCTCTGAGTCTGTGTGTGATTGCGTCATCGTGAAGGGAGTCCCGGGTCTCACCCATAATAGCGCTCCGCGGGCATAAGAGGAGTATTCCGAGGCGTAGTGTTGTCCACTCCATCTGCGGCGTAGTGTTTGCACTTACGCCTTGTTTAAATGTGTCTCCTGTAGGAGTGCGATGTCGACCTGATGGCGTTTGAGGTAGGAATAAATTTTATACCTGCGCGGTGGTGTGTGCATCACTCTGATGTTCCAGGTGCATATTTTTATCTCTGTCATTTTACTTTGCTAAGTGATCCCTGTATTCATTTCCCGCCACTCTTTTACCCCAGGAGCCCGCCCCCTGACCCTCCATGCATTTCCACTGCCTGTCCACAAAAACCTGCTCATTGACATTAGGATGAAATTCTCAAAGTAACAAAAGGTTCGTATGGAAAGAACATAACAGGCCATAGAGGGCTAAACCAGTGAAGAATACCTAAAGGTCGGTTGCTAAACATGCCACCGTCTAAACTCTCAATTGAGGTAATTAACCTTTCAGTTCAGGGGGTCGCTTTATGATAGGCACAGCTACGGTGTTTAAGTAGTATGTCCAGCTAGGGAGGCCTTGCCCCTCCCCAGGCCGCTGGAAGCAGGCGTTATCCGGCGAGATGTATGTCTAACTATCATGGCCTGGCTCGCTATGCATATGTCTATTCGAGGCCGGTCATAATTAGGCAAGGTATACAGGTTCGTGTGCCTCGTAGAGGACCAGGCTGCCCAGTGTCAAAGCCCAGCTGTCAGGGGCAGCTAAATGCCATCATTAGTTGAGCGCCGTGTTACTGTTCAAGCTTCGAGGGTAGTACTCACTGTGTTCCATGTCCGTTGTTCCACGATAAGGCGAGGACCTTGCCCCAGGCAATTGCTAGGCCATCATCCAGCAGAGCTATGTGTTGAGTTCAGAATCAAGAGCGCTACTGTTCCGAAGCTCCCCGTTGAGGTCCAGTGGCACCTGTCAGGTTATCAGATCCGCTGTCTGCGGTGTGACATCTGGTTGTTCCATGGACATCTGTGAGTCAGGTATCCCATAAATAGCCATCAGTGCTTCCTTCATGTGGGCATAAGACATCATATGGGTACTGGGCAAGTCTAAATAAGTATCCCTACCTTGAGTTAAAAAGCGGCCCCACAACCCCGCTCTCCAATCCTTCTTAGGGACCCGGTGGGCCAACATTGCTATCTCATAGGCTGCAAATCACTGCCCGATATCTTCATTCTTGTGAAAATCTTTGATGACATCCTTGGGAATATGTACTCTGCCTTCTGAAGGAACAGATGGTGCGCTTCCACCAGAGGAATTGATCTCTAAGCCCTTGGCATGGATCTCTACCTCCCTCAACATTCTCTCATGCTCCATTCTCATTCTCTCCCTTTCCAAGGACAACCTATTATTCTCTGTTTCCCTCTGACTCTCCATTTTAAGCTTAGCCAACTCCAGCTACAGTGCCCTATTTCTCTCCCTGTCTTTCAATTGTCTGGGGGACAGGTCTTTGGAAGAGATGCTGCTGCCAGTTCCAGGTGGGGACGCCACCCCTCCCCTGGCTGGAAACTCTGGCCCATCAATTTGCCCATCTGCATCCCCAACTGGCTCCACCACAACATCAGGGACATTTCTGACTTCTACCCAGGCCCTCAGCGCCTTTTGGTAGTCTTCCTTTTTAGAAATGCCTGGTGTAGCAACTTTCAATTTCCTGCAGAGATACTTGAGTTGTTTCACAGTGTAGGTTTCCAACCTCTCTTCCTCAAAATCAAGATCCATAGATGCAACAGATGCTGGTTTACTCATGGTAGTAAGAATTGGGAGTTTTCAGGATAAACTAACTGTCCAAGGAAAAAGATTTTTTTTAAAAGTATGTGGTCGCGTTTGGTCTGCGCTCACTAGTAGTGTACACCAACCACTGTACATGAAACACAAATGCAAGGTCCAAATCCTCACCGCTGACCACAAATGTTAGATCTGGGGGTCTCTAGTTGGCAATGGTATTCACCTTTGTCCAAATAGGGACCCTAAGTTGCGATTAAAGGGGATTACACTCCTTAATAACCCCTGCTCACCCCCTTGGTCGCTTGGCACGAGCAGACAGGCTTGTCTCAGACGCAGTGTGTTAAGCATTTGTGAATATACACAGTAATACAGTGAAAACACTACGGATGGACACAACACAGGTTTTATAAAAATAAGTATTCTTTATATAGACTTAACACAAGACCACAAACAACAAAAATCCACAATACTATACTAAAAGTTGACTTAAAGATGATAAACGTTGCTTAGTTCAAGTTCATGGTAAATGCAACAAAGTTCTCAACAAAGTACCTGGATGCGTAATGCAAAGTAAACAAAAGGCTCGCAAAAGGGGAGATGCGTCGGTTCCGTGATCAGGGGGAACGGTTGCGTCCTGCCTCAATGCTTAAGCAGAGTAGAGGACTCATCGTGAGCCTTACCGGTGCGGAGGTGATGCATAGATTCTCGGCCTGCAGGCCCGTTGCGGTGCGCAAGATGGTGCCTTGATGCGATGATCCGGTTGTGATGCGAGAAGATGACGCCTGTGATGCGGCGATGCGATAACGACGCGATGATGCCCTGGCAGCCTTGCGACGACTCTGTACTTTGGAGCCACAACAGGCCCTGCGACACGCTTCTCCGGTGATGCGATGGCAACTCTCTCGATGGCATCACGCTTCTCCGGTGATGCAACAGCAGGTAGCTTCGAGGAACACACGCTTCCAGGGAGATGCGGCGAAGGCTCGCTTCTCCGGCGTTGTGATCATTTCAGCTGCAGCGGCGACACGCTATTTCTCAATGCGTCGCGCTTCCAGCTCCCAGCGGCACACAAGTGACTGGAGTCAGAATTCCCAGCAAGGAAATTCAGGAGGGAGCTGGAGGTGAAGTCTTTTGTCCCTGAGACTTCAGCAGGAGGCAAGTACAGTTCAAGCCCTTGGAGAATATTCTGTAGATGAAAGTCCTTACAAAGTTCCTTCTCCTTTTCATTGGCAATGAAGCAACCACTGCAGGCCAACCCAGCAAACTGCACACTGGCAGACCAACGGACCACACACGCAACCTGGGCTTCATCCTGGACTCCTCCCTCTCGATGACCAGACAAGTCAACGCCGTCTCCTCGTCATGCTTCAACATCCTACGCATGCTACGGAAGATCTTCCGGTGGATCCCCACCGAAACCAGGAAGACGGTCACCCAGGCCCTCGTCACCAGCCGACTGGACTACGGCAACTCCCTCTACGCCGGTCCCACCGGAAAACTCCAGATAAGACTCCAGCGTATTCAGAACGCCTCAGCACGACTCATACTGGACATCCCCCGACACAGCCACATCTCCGCACACCTAAGAAACCTGCACTGGCTCTCCGTCAACAAGAGAATTACGTTCCGACTCCTAACCCACGCACACAAAGCTCTCCACAACCAAGGCCCAAGATACCTCAATGACCGCCTGATCTTCTACACTCCCACCCGCCAGCTTCGATCGACCAGCCACGCCCTCGCCGCCATCCCCCGCATCCTAAGAGCCACAACGGGAGGAAGATCCTTCTCCTACCTGGCCGCCAAGACGTGGAACTCCCTCCCCACCCACCTCCGCCTGACCCAAGACCACCTCGCCTTCAGGAAGCAACTCAAGACCTGGCTGTTCGAGCAGTAGAGGATCCCTCCAAGCGCCTTGAGACCCTCCGGGTGAGTAGTGCGCTATACAAATGCTTTGATTGATTGATTGATTGGCAGAGGGGCAGTCCAAACTCATGCAGCTCTTTTGGTTCTTCTCCTTGGCAGAAAGGTTTCTTGTCCAGAAGTGATCTAATTTCTTGGGATCAGGGTCCCAATATTTATACCCCAAAATGCTTTGTTCTCTGAAGGCAGCAAGGCCTCTGCCTAGTCCAAATCAGTTCCTGAGCACTTTGTTTACATGACTCTCTTCTTCCTTTCACTGTGCAGGGCAGAGACATCAGCCGCCCCACAGGAGGTGGAGCCAGCACAGGGGAGGGAAGATAAGGCTCTGGAGCACTCTATTGACATGATTCCCCCTCTTCTTTCACAATGCAGGGCAGAGACATCAGACAAGCCACTGGGGGTGGAGCCAGCATTGTAGAGGGGAGGCCCAGCCCTATTCAGGATCCAGGTGAAACTCCTCCCGCTCATCTAGATGCAGATCTCTCTATTCACCACCGGGCTGCCCTAGCCTGTCTCCTGGAATTCCCCAGTCCTGTCACTCACAAACCCAGACAAGGAATACTCAACCCAGCAGAGGCAGGCCTGGATAGTTAGGCAAGAAAATACCTACTTTCTAAAAGTGGTATTTTCAACCACAGAATATTAAAACCAACTTTACTAAAATACTTGTTTTATTATTCTGAGCTCAGGCATACTAAATTCGAATTTCTACAGTGTTCCCTAAGTCAGTTAGGATTATAAGAATGTAATAATCTAACTGCCCATTCTGACCTATGCAGAACAGGTAGCCTTCAATAGTAAAAAACGAAAATGGCTGTAACTCAGTATTAGGACATGCTATACACATCGGAGCATGTCCTACCTTATACTTGTGGAGAAGTGTGGCTCACTGGTTAGAGCGGCAGACCGTGATGCAGAGATCTGACCTGGGACCAGGGTTCAATTCCCGTCGTGGCAGGGTCTTGGGCTCAATGTCCGCGGACCTGATAATTCTCGCCACTGTGCCTACTCTAATCATGGGTCCCACTCAGCAACTCTGGGCAATAGCTTGCTTAATCTCCACACCGGCCCTAATCGCTAAGGATGCCTGGCTTCACCTTGGGGTGCCCAGGAGTGGGTGCCTCACAGGAACAGGCCAGGATGGGTTCCTCAGTGGTACAGCGCGGGGACACACTGGCTGGTGTAACCAGGCGCTTTATAAGCTCAGTTACTTACTACTTACTTACTTACTTACAATGCACCCTGCCCGTGGGCCTACCATAGGGGTGTCTTAAATGAAGCAAAGGGAAGGTTTAGGGACTGGCAAGTGAGTGCACTTGGCCAAGTCGACATGGCAGTCCTAGACTGCACACAGGCCTTGCAATGGCAGGCCTGAGACACACTTTAAAAGGTGCTTCTGTGGGTGGCACATCCAGTGCTGTTAGTCCACCCGCAGCATTTGATTTACAAGTCCTGGGCACACATGGTGCACTGTACTAGGAGCTGACAGTAAATCAAATAACCCAATCATGGAATAACCAATTAGTACATTAATTTAACATAGGGATGACTTGCACTGTGGCACTGATTAGCAGTGGCACAGTGCCAAAACATAAATTTTGTTTTCCAAAATGTATAGGCAGTTGAAGTTTAAAGGAATTTATTGAGCGCACGATGACCAGGCGGTTTCTTGGTGCTAAGGACAGATGTAAAGGAAGAACTACTCACTCAGCAAAGGCTTGTGAAAACAGCCAGGTTTTCAACAGTTTGCGGAACTCCATATAGTAAGCTGTGGTTCTGATAGTAAGCTGTAAGGAGTTCCAAAAAGCAGGGGCCAAATAGGAAAAACACTGACCACCATGTTTCTTCATTTTAAAGCGGGGGGCCTGCAATAGGTTTTTAGTGGGGGAATGTAAGGGTAAAGCTTGATAGACACAAATGACGGGGCGGATCTAGCTAATGCCTTAAAGATCAAACAGCCAAGTTTAAACAAAGAACGTTCAGTGAGGGGTAACCAGTGGAGGGATTTAAGAAGGGGAGTAATGTGATGAGATTTAGGAAGCTTTAAGACTAGCCGTGCGGTTCGATTTTGAATGAGTTGAAGACGGCGAAGCTCATAGGCAGGTATACCTACATACAGAGGATTCGCGTAATCAAGACGCGAGATAACCATAGCTATCAAGATCGATTTAAGCGCCTCAATAGAAAAAATCGGGATATCTTGAGTATGATACGCAAATTAAGAAAACATGAGGACACCACCGCACTAATTTGCTGATGCATAGAAAGGTCACTGCTGACTTTGATGCCTAAACTTTTAACAGTGTGAGAAGGGGAGGGAGGAGAGTCAAGAGAAGGGGGCCAAAATATAGAAGGAGCACCACCAGTAAGGACCAACTCGGTCTTATCTGGATTGAGCTTGAGATGGTTTGTGCTCATCCAGACGCTGATAAAGGTCATAACAGATTGAAAGTTGAGAATAGAAGAAGAAGAAGAGATATTAAAAATAAGCTGAAGATCGTCAGCGTAATTGAAAACGGTGACGTCCAGTTTATGAAGAGCCAAGATAAGGGGAAGAATGTAGAGATTGAAAAGAAGGGGAGAAAGAGAAGAACCCTGGGTGACACCAGAAGTGCTAGGGCAGGCCGTGGCTGAGAAGCCAGCTAGCTGAACCGCCTGATAACGGTTCTCCAGAAATGAGGAAATCCAAGCTAAGGCGGGAATATGTAGGAATTGCATTATTTTTTTGCGATTCCTTCATGCATAAGGAATTGCGATTCCTTAAAAATCGTAATTTAGGAAACGCAATTCCTTACTTTGATGCATGTGGCCCTATTCTTCCAAAAAAGAAGAAAATCCAAAATCAAAACCTCAGTTTAAAAAGAAGAAAGTTGCAGGTGTAAAGATCAGAATTCTGAGGACACAACTTCTGAATGGGCTCAGACGATGCTAGACAGTGCGGCAGAAGAAGCAATAGCTCGCCATAACCTGATGGAATTTCTGGTGACAGCGGACTTGCATCACGGTGGAAACACATGATACAAGTGTAAGCGTGCCACACAAGTTAAAATAAATAACAGTCCAAATGGAGGGGGACAAGCCCAGGAAAGGTAAAAGTCTCTTTTGGGAGAACCTGTCATATGGTTATTACATCCAATTAGCCGAGCAGGATTAGCCGCCAGCATTCGTTAGGGAGTGTCCTAGGGGAGAAACTGTCATTTTACCAGCCTTGTCTAACCTCGTTACAATTCATTTTAAACACACATATGCACAGGATTGGGCGGTTGCTCTAGCTCCAGCATTATATAAAGGTAATGCTGGGTGGGATGAGGATTCAATCCCCCATATAATTCCTATAAAAAAAATCCAACTGCACAGAGTCAATATCCAAATAAGCCAGAAGCAAAACAAAACAGGTCAGGGAGATCTTAGATCAACTTGAATACCAAGGGGTAATTAAAACTTGCACCTTTCAAATAAACAATCCTTTGTTTCCCGTCATGAAACCTGACAACTCATACGTCTAGTTTTAGCTTACAGACATTTAAAGACATTCACTTTCCAAAATGTACATAGTGCTGCAGTAATGAATAACATTGTGCGGAAAAAATATAAAACTACACTTGATATCTCAAATGGAATTTTCTGCCAAAATATAGCATCTGAAAGCAGGTATTTGCGTTGGGGTCCAAGCGACAATTTTGTCGTCTTCCACAAGGGTATAAGAAAAGCCCGGGGTTATTTTCGGCAAGAGTAACTGAGTTACTCCAAAATGTTGATGAAGAAGCATTGTCTTACGTGGACGATATTTATCTGACGGATGATGACTTGAAAAGGCACTTGACCAGGGTGAGCACCATTATTATGGGTTTCGCCTCTAAGGGCTACGAATTTAATTGAAAAAAATCAAGAATTGCCCATCTCAATGTCCTGTTCCTAGGGTGTGAGTTTTCAAGTGAAGGGAAACGCCTGGCAGCTAACTTTTTAGAAAAGTGTGCGCTGCTTCAACCTCCAAAATCCGTTAAAAATCTACAATCAATTCTGGGATTCCTAAATTTCGGCAGAACATACATTTTGGATGACGCAGAAAGAGTAAAACCTTTCTACGACTTAAAAAATCCTGACTGTTCAGTTAGACAATGGATACAGGATCACACAAATATCCTGTGTTCACTACAAGAAGACATGATGGCTTCAAAACACTTACAGACACGTGTAACCGTGTAAACGTACGCAATCTAGTGATCCGCGTCATAGCAGGTCAATGTGGGTACACCTACTTAACCTTCAAAGAAGGAGAAATTGTACCAATCACTTACAAATCACTTCAACAGAGAAAATCGTGACAGCAGTTCAGACCGCTGAAGCAAGAGAAAGAGCACTAGCTCAAGGGAAACGCATAATTGTCGTAACTCCAGTACCAGCCTTAGAGGCTGTTACAAAGGCTAGCATTGCTAATGCAAAAGCCTTAATCCAAGATGGCTACTATGGGCTAAGTCTCTTACCGCAACAGATGTTGACTACAGATTTGATCTAAGTCTAAAAACACAGGCATTTCTGCAATACCAACAAGAATATCCTCTACCGGATGAAATTTTGCCTCTAGATCTGTATGAATATATAATTTACACTGACGGATCTGCTAAACCGGCAATAGGGAGTAAGCAGCAATACAGTCCGACATGCGCAATTGTTAAAGGTCGTATGCGAAATGGAAAGTTCCAACCAAGTTGCACACAAACTCAGTCTCTAGGAGACTGCACGGCACAGCTGGCAGAATTGAAAGCATTGATACTGGCACTGGTGAATACGGATCACAAATTCCCAACACTGATAGTGTGTGATTCCTTTTACTGTGTACAGTCATACAATGAATATTTACATCATAGGGAACAGAACAAGTTCAAAGATGCAAAAGGTGGCACAATTAAGCAGAAAATGCCATGGAAACAGGAAGTTGAGTTGAGAAACAAACTACCACGCGCTCACATAATACATACACTGAGTCATCAACGTGATGTCGTTCACATTGAAGGGAATTCATGGGCTGATGAAGCCGCAAAGGGGGCTGTATGCACGGCTTCAGCAGCTGCAATCACGCTTTCAAAAATGAGAATAGACGGTGAGATTATGGCTGCTATAATTGCTTCATGTAAAGGCAGCACAGCAGAACCAAATACATTTTCACTCAAGTACTCCTACAAGTTAGAAGCAAACAACATTCCATTTGCTCAGATTCCTGGAGTGGGGGATAGAGTAATTCCAAACATGGATCGTAGGTTAGGTTTAATCCTATTAGCACACAAGGGGATAGATTCTGCACATGCAGGAGTTATGGTGACAGTTCCTTTATTGAAACAACGCTAATGGTGGCCTGGGTTAAATAATCAGACTAAGGACTATGTTTTGAAACGCGACATCTGCCAGTAGATGAAAGGTTCCACCATAACACGTCCTGCGCAGAACAACATTGTTGATATCTGACAAACCACTAGTGTGTTTACTTGGAACATTGTGGCCCCTTACAAAGAGATGGGGCTTCAGATATATTATGGTTGCAGTGGATTCATGCTCTAGATTCATATCGGTGTGGCCCCAGTGCTCGGCTGACGCTCGAACTGTTATAAAAGATTTGCGAGTGAGAGGGACATACGCAATTGGCACAGTACATTCCGACCAGGGACCTGCGTTTAGCTCTTGGGCTTAAATGGAGGCAATGGGAGGATTGGGTGTAGCATTGCGGTACTCCTCTCTGTACCATCCCGAGGGAAATTCGGTTGTGGAGAGGAAAAACTGAGACTGAAAGCAGCCTTTAACAGCTACAGTATTAGGCACGGGTGAGAGCTGGGTAAAGCATCTGTATGTAGCTTAGCAAGCTCTTAATAATATGGCAAAAAGTTCTCTGGGAGGGGAGGTCACTCCATATGAGTCCTATTTGGCACGAGAATGGGGATACCTGATTTTGATAGTGAAGGCGCAGTGGTGGATGAAAAGCCTTTTGATATCCTTAATCGTTTGGCTGTTTTACAGGATCTAAATGAATCCAGGACACAACAAAGTAATGTCCACCTGAAGCAGACAGCCACTGGGGACGTCAAATCAGTCACAGCAAGACCTGTCTGGATCCCAACAGTTGGGGAACTGGTCAGAGAGAAAATAGCGGATAGGAAAGAATTTGGGCTTTCCTACCCAAAGTTTGTCCGAGCAGTTGAAGGAACACAAACTGTACTTCTGCCGCCTCTTTCCAGAAAAAAAGAGAAAGGTTTGTCTTGATTGACCAAATCAAACTACACTATGTGGCCGATACTAAGCAGTAGGCCACGTGGACTCCAAAGTAGCAGACACCCTCGTCTTGCTACAATACAAGAAGTTCAAATGGAAAGACTCACTAGTACGGAAGGATGGACTATGCAACAATGCGATGGAACTCATAACTCTCGAAACTCAAGTTCAACAGCAAAATGAAACTCAAATTGCAATCAGACCAAATACAGATGTCTACATCAACAAGCCTCGACAAGAGCAAACAAAGATTTCTACAAATCCCAATGCAATACTACAGTTGATTGAACTGCTTTTGGCTACTTCATAAACTTCGATACATTTTCTTTGGATCCAAGTGAACCTGAAACAATGCCAGCCCAAAAATCTCAGAGATAGCAAGAAAAGGACTTTTTGCACTTCCTAAAAAAGACTTACCTGGTGTCACCTTAAATAGAACCATGAGTAATCACCTGGATAATTTTCTTTCTTTTCTGGGTAGGCTTGGTAATAGTTTTTAGTATGCTTGTAAATGGCAAATATCTTCAGCAAAGCTCTACAGCCCAAAACGTGAATTTAATTTTAACACCACATCTATCTTCTCATCAAGAACAAAGAGATTTGTCTCCAGTGAACATTACAGCAGTTCCTGTACCGGATGGTATAGTGTGGGACAAAGGTGATTTCAACATATTTGGCAAAATGAACTTTTAAAAATTCCAATTTGTTTAGAATATCGGTAAGTGATATCATTACCTCAAGTACATTTTCCGATGATTGGGACTTTGAAACTGTAAATAACAGGTTGTCTGATTTAGAAAGATCTGCTGAATTTTCCAGTAGTGAAACATTGGAAAGCTCATCAGATTATGAATCTATGTATTGTTATCAACATTATGGTCATAATTCTTTCCATAAATCTGCAACACCTAGAAATGTGTTCACATAAAACCACAAAAATTTCCATATTTTTCAGGGTTTAATATGTCTGACCCAGCCTCAGTATTACTATAAGGTTGCACCTACATCAGCACAGAAAAATATGCTTACAAATGCAAAACGGATTTACTCTGCTGCCTTTATTACCCAGCTGTCTCAACAAGGGTTCGACCTTTGGAAAGACTCCATAGACCTAAAATCAGTCCGGGATACTAGAGACTGGCAATTCAGGGGATGGAAGCTTTATTTAGAGCACGCCTCACCCCTCAGCAGATCATGTTTTTGAATGAGACAGTGCAACAAACGTCTTGCCTTGAACTAGTCAAGATCAAAGGCCTGAACACACCTCAGGTGCCAACACATTACACACCAAGGGCAACGATACATCACAAGAAATAGTTACATTAGATAACATCATTCAATACAATATATCAGACCCCGATTGGAGGAAATGGTTTATGTGGCCCACAGACACCAATAGTTGTCAGTCAAGATTCTTGGGTTGAACCGAAGGGTTTCATATCCAGAGGCCAGATCCACGTTATTTACAAAGACAACATCCGGGGTAGTGACATCCTACAGTGTTTGGGAAGTTGGGCCTTCATTGGCTAGAAACCTCAACATTCACCTAAGTGAAACAACACTTATCCTTACTTACAGAGGATGCAGATCTTAGGGATTTTTTACTAGGCCCCAGGAAGCCACGTCAGAAACGTTTCATATATACCGGCGTTTACGCTGCCTACAATGAAATATGGGAAATATCCCAACAAGAGGTGACAGAGAGAATACGGGAAATTGACCGTATACATTTAGAAAAATCTTTGGCAGTAGTAGATAATGGGGTTAACAACATTGACCTCCAGGATATATTCCTTAGGCAACATTGTATCTTCTGCGATAGACATATTAGAACAAGATTTGGCCATGTTGCAACACTGCATCTCAGTTACGTTCTGTTATGTTGTTAGCCTGGACGCTACAATCTTTGCGTGGAGGCTATGTGCCTTGGTGTTTTATCAACAGTACGTCTCTGTTTTCTGAATATAATCTAACAGAAAAACAGGTAGAAATGGCACAAAGGAGAGCAAAATATACAATTCTCAGTATTGAAAAGCTGGACAGATTACTATTCACTGTAGCAGAATCACAGGCTACAGAATGGCTCATCCATGGCCACAAAACTCTCCCGGTCACTACTTTCCCGTTTCAGTATTGCCTTGAACAAAAGGAGGCAGGCAAATATAAAAAGATGGGTAGGGAATACATCAAGGAATCTCGGGAATTACCATACAGATTTCGATGCAGGTGTGGGGATCGAGAAGTGTTTCTTAGCAGTACAAACTGTGAGAGTGCTTTAAGTGGATCACTCATATGCCAGGAGACATATTGCTGCATAGGGCTTGTTATGGTTCTGTAGCGAACCTTTCCTGCCATCTGAAGGGTTCTCCGGCTGCAGTGATTACTCCAGCATTCGGGCTAATTTCAAATGGGAGTTACCTGATGCTGAACGATCAAGGCTGCTGGGGAATGCTACCAGGCATTGCATATCTGGTAACCGTCGGCTCCAGGGTTACTTGTTGTATGCAAGTATTGTTTCCACCGATACATACAGTAAGGGAGGCGCCGTTATGGCCTTCACTGAATGTTTCCTTCATATAATTTGATGCTCTTAGCAGAATGCAAGCCATGCTTCCACAGCAAAACGTGCCCTTAACATACACCAGAGAAACCTTTGATCTTCAAATAGCAAGGACCTCAGCTGAGATACAGGCACTCATATGTACAAACTGCCCCATTCATCTCGCAGAAATTATGGGTCGTATCTTTAATATGTCTGATACGAGTGGTATTGTAAACCTATTTAAGACCATAGGGTCAGGACTGTTAGGCACCTTTCAGATAGTCCTCGGAGTTATCCGATATTTTATACACTCTGTCTTTTGAAGCATTCCGACCATTGCCAGGTGTGTGAGATGGATCATGGCAAAGGCCAGCATTGATGACACTGGTTTAGGAGCTTTGGCCTCTAAAGCTGTCCAGATAGGAGACAGACTAGAGGATATCATGAATGCGGCAGATTGGTTCTCTGACTCCACCTTCAAGAAGTTCTATTTTAAACCAATCTACGACTCAGCCGCACTGGTGGTAAGTTTTAAACATGCATAATCTTCGTCTCTGGTTCTAACATAGAATGACAAATGTCCTTGTTAGCATGAAGGAAAGTTTCAAACCTATTAAGGACACGGAGGCGAGGATTATCCCCCCAGGCATGCACTCCCATGCTACCCGCCCTTGGAGGAAAAGGGGGACTAACTCCACACTATGCTGGAACTTAGTGAACTGAACTCTGTGTCTAACAGGGAAGTATTCTGGATCTTATTCAACCTCAATATAAAGCTATGTACTGTGGTGACAAGTGCAATGTTCTGTACCTGACAGACACTTTATATAAATTTGACTATGGTAGACGTACTTAGGAATTGCTGAAATAATGATGTTGTTACTGTAGTTATTCTCAGATGCTTTGTTGCGCTGTGCCTATTATATGGTGTACGTTCTTGGAAAGTTTTTTCACCATATCCTCTTAGGTTCAGAATCAAAGATGGAATGAGGAACATCGTGCTTTACTTCCTTCAGTGAAGAAGAGGAGGGACTGCAATGTGTTGTGTCTTATAAAGATTATCAGACTGTTATTGGATTGGACTATTGGTGACCATGGTTACTCCCTGTGGTTCATGGTATTGCTGCTATGTTGTTTTTACTTTTATCTTTGTACTTGCTAAAAATGAAATAGACTTGGAGATTAATAAATTAAATGCAAGTTTAGACAAAGCAGATGATGAAATTAAAATGAAGAAACAACACAACTTTCATAGAGATCAAATTGACTATGAAAGGGGACAGATTTTCATGTTTGGAAGAAAATTTGATCTTTTAATCGTAGCAAGCCAGGACAAATATGGAGGAAATAAACAGGTGGAGAAAAAGAAGGAGACGACCGGTGGATCTGATGCTGGAAATGAGGGAAACAACTATCAAAGAGAAAGCATGGAAAGTGAAGCAAGTGAAAGTGATACCTCGTGTGCAATCGGAACAACCGGGAGTAAAATCCAAAATTTTTAAATAATTCGACCTAATGGCAAAGGGAAGGCAAGGTGGAGTGGGGAATAAGGTACCCCAGGAAAACAAAGGTCGAGAACGAAGCGCCAGAGGAGGCATCAAGCGAGGCGCAAAAAAGCAAGGAAATTTAGATGGCTACATGGGAATGACCACAAGAGGCCAATCCGCATCAAAATGAAGGATACACTCACTGTGGTAAATGTATCTGATATTACACTTTCAGATTCTCAGATTGATGTTCTATCTTTGGGTTTATTGTTTTGTCCAACAAGAAGATTCAACTACACTGATAGAAGGATTATTTCAAATCGCTAGAAAATTAAAATTGAAAAAATGGTATGTAAATAAAAAAAGAGGGTGCACCATCAATAAGCAGTGATGCATCCAATCTTACAATAGGTGATATAGATATTTGCCATACAATGAGAGAATTGGAAGGAGGTGAGAGATGGATTGATAACCCTATGTAAAGTCTAGCTAGAGAAGATCTTAAAATAGATCGAGACAGTCTAAATAGTTTCAGACCTAAATCCATTTTTTTACCCCAAATGCACAATAAGGCAAAAGAAGTGTTTGAAAGAGGTGTATAAAATTTATTTTAAAAACTGGACAAATGTAAAAACTTTAAATACAATAACCTAACTTTAGAACAGCAGAAGGCAATTGAGGAATTACATGACAACAAATCAGTAGTAATTAAAAAAATCTGAAAAGGGAGGGAATGTAGTTGTCTGGTCCTTAGAAATGTATTTGAGGAAAGGCAAGAGACAATTAGATCATGTGAACAATTATGAAAAAACGGACAGAGTCAGCTATGAAAGAAGCAATGAGAGATACAGAGCCAATCTAACGAAATGGAAAGATTGTTTAATAACAATGGATGAGTATACATTCTTACGCTGTGCTTTCCTGAAACTATCAGCAATGTATATGTTACCAAAAATCCACAAGGATAAGGGTAATCCTCCAGGAGACCAATAGTCTTGTCTATGAGTAGCCTAAATGAAAATACTTCAAAGTATATTGACTACCTTTTGAGACCCTTTGTGCAACTGCTTCCGTCCTATGTAAGAGATAAAAGCGACTTCTATCAGTTGATCAACAATATAATTTGGGAAGAGAGCCTGTTGTTGATGGTATTTGATGTAAAATAGCCTGTACACATGCATACCACACGATTTAGGCATGAATGCGTGTAGCCACTTCTTAAGAGCACGGTCCATGTCATACTTCATGCATACTGAGATGTTGTTAGACATGATGTACACATATTTGACAAATAATTTCTTCATTTTCAATCATGTGATATACAGACAAATCCAGGGGACGGCAATGGGGACCTAATTAGCCCCTAGCTATGCAGGGTTATACCTAGGCTGGTGGGAGGAGCAGGTGGCCAATAACATCAAGGCCTTTGACCAACATGTCGTCTTCTGGGTAAGGTGCATCGAGGATACATTTTGTATTTGGAGAGGAACAGAAATGGATGCTAATGATTTTGTGGAAACCCTAAATAGAAATGAATTTAATCTTAGATTTTCTAGTGAAGTACATGCTAATGAAATTGAATTTCTAGAAGTAAAAATAAGGGTTGTTAACAACAAATTGGAAAGCACATTATTTCGCAAAAAAACAGCTGGTAACAGTTTCCTGCATGCTGATAGCTGTCACCCCAATAATTTAATTAACAGCATACCATACGAAGAACGTCTTAGGGCAAGAAGGAACTGTAGCTCAGAGGAAGCCTTCTATGATGAAATGAATACGATGAAAGTGAGATTCAGAGAAAGAGGCTTCTCTAAGAAAGTGATAGAACAGGCCAGTAATAAAAGTAAGAACTGTGAAAAGGGATGACTTACTGTGGTTTTGACAAAACAAACTAACACATGGTTTGCTAATAAGCCTTAATTTAGATGCCACCTATTGGCTTGGATACAAGATATAAATATTTTTACTTTTCAAAATTGTACCAGAGTATCACTAAAGCTACTACTTTAGTATTTAAACAAATATATGTATCTTCACTCGTTGTCCATCTTTAGTGTTGATATGAACTGAAAGGTTTAAAAACAGATCAACTGACCACATCACATGATGCATATGAAACGCTTTATGCTGAAACTTCTCACAAATTAATAAAGGATTTTAAACAACTACACCGGCTGGTGGGCTCTATTTGCCTCTGGGAGCAGAGGATGTCTCTTTTGGAATATATAATACGGACAACGCCTGTGGAAAGAGCCCTGGTCCGCCAGGCAGGACATCCTCAGGGCATCACATGCATTTGGAAAAATATATATGTTTTTTGATAAAGTATCAAGTCTCATGAGAGGGGCAAGTCAGTAGAGACGCACATTTTAAAAAACGTGAGCTCCATTAGCATCGTGCCGCGCTGGGAGAAAAAAACACAATGTTTCAAAAATAAAGTTGGACGAGACACGCACAACAAAAGAAAAGTCGAGAGCCCATTATTGAAGTCCAAACAGGGCATGCTGAATTGCCCAAAAAAAAGTCATTACGTTGTGGGTGAGCGTGTCGTACCTGCAACACCAGGTTGGGGAAAGTCTTTTAAGAAAATAGTGCTCCAGATTGTAAATAAAACATACAGCGCAGCAACACCTGTAAGGGGGCAGTCACAATGGGAGGTTACAACATGAGAAAAGGTGGCTCTAAGGGAGAACTAAGCCTATTTATTCATACATTTTATATAGCATCAGCTAGACGCAAAGGTATCAGAGCGCTTTACATAAAAAGAAATAGCCTAACGCAGCTTTACATAGGATGCATAAAATGAGAAATAGAATAATGTATTTCTGCGTAGGATGCCATACACTTAGATTAATGAGCAAGCATAAATAGAAATAAAGAGAATCAGGAAAAAAAAAGGTGTGTTTACAGTGTGCAGACTAATTAAAAGATCATAAATTATAGAAGTGAATGGCATACAAGACACCTGAAACAATCAAATAACTAACTATCCCAAACGGTCGAGTCATGGAGAGAGTGAGCTATTGGAGCCTAGTTCAGTTGGCATGTGTGGTAAGGTATTTGTTGAGGAGGAGTTTCAGGTTCCCTTTGAAGCAGGAAAAGGAGTGGTGGCACCAGAGGTCTCTAGGGAGTGCATTCCATATACCGGGTGCATTCTACTGACCAATGAAAAGCCACCATTTAAAAATGACAGTAACAGGAGACAATTAAAAGATGGGCAGAAAGTGGGTGGAGCTTCACTCCCATATCCTGAATACAGCATATCTCAAAGGGACAGCGCAAGTGCTACCTAGGCGAGACCTAAAAAGGCCCATGAATGGGAATAAAAGCCCTTGTTAGCCTAATGTTATTTAAATCTGGAGGCTAGTCAAATATAGAAAGCATGTTAGACTCACTTCCCAGCCGGGATGAAAACTGTGGATCAATGTTTTGTCCACGGGGCAAGGTAACCTAATTAGGAAAATGAATTAAATTAGGATCGTTATACAAGATATAGTGCCAAAGTTCATAATGCCATCTTTGATGCAATCTTTCCTAGTTTTTCAGTGCCGGGCAGTAGAAAAACAAATCTGCAATTAGTCGCGCTGAGTGCGGCACTTCTTTACGATCCCAAAGGGATTCTATAAGAACAGTATCCACTTGTCCTTGCTAAAATGTATATTTTGTTACAATCAGTTAGGGAACATAGAGTCAAAGAACTTAAATTACAAGTAAAAGAGAGGGATTCATATATTCATTAAAAGTTTCAAAACTCCACGTTCGCTTTCTGAAGAACGAATAAATCATTGTGGCTTCTCTCCACGCTTCTGGTTAACAAAACACGGCAGAGCAGACCTACAACATAAGCGGGATGCAGCTGGCAGCCGCAGCGTGTACATTTATTTATTTATTTAGTGTTTTATAGAGCACGAACCAGACCGTGAGGGTATCAGAGCGCTTTACAGTAGTATTGGGTGGTATAATAGGATAAAGTGGGGGGGGAGGAGAGCAGAAGGGATGGGAAACAAATAGAAGGATACAGTACATGGCAAGACAAACAATCATGATATCCGACTACCTATTGGGATAGGAACAAAAGGATTCAATAAGCTAGAAAAGCAGTCTCAGCACCCTGAGGATTGTTCGGAAGAGCCGAGTGGGTAAGGAGGGGACCAGGGATAATGCCGTAATGATAGGTAAAGTCAGGTTATGGAGGTGAATGTAACGTGAGCATTAGGAGAGAAATTTGCCCATTAGGAAAGTATTGGTCTCCTTTTTGAAGTGAGCTAGAGACGGTATTCTTCTGATGGCGGGTGGGAGTGAGTTCCATATTCTTGGTGCGGCCCCAGAGAAAGCCCGATTGTATGTTCTTTTTTTCTTGAAGCGTGCTGGTTGGAGCAAAAGGGCTCAGGCGGACAGGGAGTTTCTGGCTCCACCGGATAAAACAAGTTTCTGTGCGAGAAAAGCAGGGGACTTGGAGTAAAGAGCCTTGTGGGTGATGCAAGCCAGCTTAAATTGGATTCTGGCCTCAAGCGGAAGCCAGTTCAGAGCTTTAAGGTGGGGTGAGATATGGTCGAACTTCTTAGAGCAGGTTAAAAGTCTGTCAGCGGCACAGAGGTCTTAGGTAGGCCTGCGAGGGTGGAGCAACCATATTCTAGCCTAGAGAGGACTAGAGCCTGAATTCTCGATTTTAGATCTTGGGGGTTGAGGAAAGGTTTCAGGTTTCTTAGGTAGTTCAAATGAAATCTGGCAGTTTTGGCCATGTTGATATGGCCCGCATGTTCAGGTTGCCGTCTAAGGTAATTCCTAGGGATTTAGCAGAGTCCACAATGGTAGGAGAGCAGTTTGGCGCTGTGATAGCCTTGATCCAAACTTGAATGTCTGTATTGGCGTTAGGTGGTGAGATTAAGAGGAACTCAATTTTTTTGGCATTGAGTTTAAGCTGGTTTGATGTGAGCCAGTGAACCGTCAGCTTTAGGACCTCGTTCAGGGAGCGGATGTCCTCTGGGGCAGAGATTTTGATGTAGAGCTGTGTGTCGTCGGCATACATGTAGTTGGAGATATTGACAGTACGCAGCACCTCTGCTGGACAACCTCGCCAACCTCGGTCTCAAGCAGCTGGTGACCACTACCACCCACCACACCGGACACACACTAGACCCCGTCCTCTTCTCCAGCAAGGACATCGCCTTCAGCCACACCACCGGACTCCACTGGACGGACCACAGCTGCGTCCACTTCAGCTTCAGAAAGAACACGATCCACCACCACCAGCAACAGGTTGCACGCAGAAGCTGGAACAAGATTACTGCCGACCAGCTCGCCGCATCCCTGAGCAGGGACCCCCCCCGCCAGCTCAGCGAACCCCAGCCAGGCCGCCAACAACCTCACGAAGTGGATCAGCAACTGCGCAGACGACCTCGCCCCACTGAGGACCCCGCCCCGCAGACCCGGCAGTAAGAAAGCACCATGGTTCACCGACGAACTCAAGAGCTCCAAGAAGAACTGCCGAGCCCTCGTGAGAGCCTGGCGCAGAGACCCAACACCAGACAACATGACCACCATCAAGCTCGCCACTCAAAAACACCACCAACTTATCCACGCCACCAAGAAAACCGCATTCAAGGAACGACTGGACAACAACGTCCACAACAGCAAGGAACTCTTCAACATCGTCAAGGAGCTCTCCAACCCCAGCGCCGAAAACAACGACATCAAGACCTCTGCAACTCCCTCGCCTCCTACTTCCACAACAAGATCGCAGACATACACAACAGCTTCAGCACACAGCCGACGCACCCCACGACCACACCTGCACCCCCCACATCCACCCTCCGAGCCTGGACCCAGATCAACACCGAAGAAACCCTACGCACGATGAACTCCATCCACTCCGGATCTCCAACCGACTCCTGCCCTCACCACGTCTTCAACAAGGCCGACGCTGTCATTGCGCCCCACCTGCGGGACATCATCAACACCTCCTTTGACACCGCCACCTTCCCGGAGAGTTGGAAGCACGCCGAACTCAGCGCTCTACTGAAGAAACCTTCCGCGGACCCCACCGAACTCAAAAACTACCGCCCCATCTCGCTCCTCTCGTTTCCTGCCAAAGTCATCGAGAAGACCGCCAACAAGCAGCTGGCCACCTTCCTCGAGACGAACGGATCCCTCGACCTCTCGCAGTCTGGCTTCCGGGCCAACCACAGCACCAAGACCGCTCTCATTGCAGCCACTGACGACATCCGAGCCCTGCTCGACAACGGAGAAACAGCGGCCCTAATCCTCCTGGACCTCTCCGCGGCATTCGACACCGTCTGCCACCGCACCCTAGTGCAGCGACTCAGCAACGTCGGAATCCAAGAGAAGGCACTAGAATGGATCATCTCCTTCCTCGCCGGAAGGACACAGAGAGTCCGCCTCCCCCGTTCAGATCAGAAGCCACCGAAATCCCCTGCGGAGTTCCTCAAGGCTCCCCGCTCAGCCCCACCCTCTTCAATGTCTACATGAGCCCCCTTGCGGCCATCGCACGCCAACACAACCTCAACATCATCTCCTACGCCGATGACACCCAGCTGATCCTCTCCCTCACCAACGACCCCGCCACCGCCAGAGCCAACCTACACGAAGGGATGAAAGACGTAGCCGAGTGGATGATGAACAGCCGCCTGAAACTGAACTCAGACAAGACGGAAGTCCTCATCCTGGGATCTTCGCCCTCCGCCTGGGACAACTCCTGGTGGCCCCCTGCCCTGGGCAGCGCACCCAAACCAACAGACCACGCATGCAACCTGGGCTTCATCCTGGACTCCTCCCTCTCCATGACCAGACAAGTCAACGCCGTCTCCTCGTCGTGCTTCAACATCCTGCGCATGCTACGTAAGATCTTCCGGTGGATCCCCACCGAGACCAGGAAGACGGTCACCCAGGCCCTCGTCACCAGCCGACTGGACTACGGCAACTCCCTCTACGCCGGGACCACCGCCAAACTCCAGAAGAGACTCCACCGGATCCAGAACGCCTCAGCAAGACTCATCCTGGACATCCCCCGACACAGCCACATCTCCGGACACCTGAGAGACCTGCACTGGCTCCCGGTAAACAAGAGAATCACGTTCCGCCTCCTCACCCACGCACACAAAGCCCTACACAACCAAGGCCCAAGATACCTCAACAACCGCCTCAACTTCTACACTCCCACATGCCAGCTTCGATCGACCAACCACGCCCTCGCCGCCTCCCCCTGAATCCGAAGAGCCACCACAGGAGGAAGGTCCTTCTCCTACCTGGCCGCCAAGATGTGGAACTCCCTCCCGACCCACCTCCACCTGACCCAAGACCACCTCGCCTTCAGGAAGCAGCTCAAGACCTGGCTGTTCGAGCAGTAGCGGACCCCCCTCCCCAAGCGCCTTGAGACCCTCCGGGTGAGTAGCGCGCTTTATAAATGCTGTGATTGATTGATTGATTGAGGCCATTCTTAAGTTTGAGGCGATTTAGGCGAATTTCATGGTTAACCGTGTCAAAAGCTGAGGATAGGTCAAGGAGGATCAAGAGATAGGTTTTGCCTTGGTCAAGGGCTTGAAGGGCATCATCCACAATGTGGAGGAATGTGGTTTCCGTGCTGTGCCGAGGTCTGAAACCAGATTGCAAGTCGTCAAGAAGGTGAAAGTTGGTGATGTGTTGGCTCAGCTGTTGCTGTACACATTTTTCCAGCACTTTAGCTAGGAGAGGGATGTTAGAGATAGGTCTGTAGTTGTCGGGAGAAGCCGGATCTAGTGTAGGTTTTTTAAGATGGGGACAACCTGGCCGGCTTTGAGAGAGTCAGGAATCGATCCCTGTAGGAGGGAGGAGTTGATTATTGTCGTCCAAGAGGGAATGATAGCCTGAGAGGCAGCTGCAAGGCAGTTTGACAGGAAAGGGTCGTTGAAGTGGTTGTTGGGGCTTAAAGAGAAAAGGATTTTTGAGATCGATTGTTCATCATAGACTTTGAAGTTGGAGCATAACGCTTGTTTTTTGAGGGAGGTCTGGGAGGGCAGCGCGGAGTGTGGAGGAGTTCCTTTCCTAGGGTAGAGATTTTATCACAGAAGAAGGAGGAGAATTGCTTGCATGGGATTGGAGGTGTTTCTTTGGAAGATTTAGCTAGTTTGTTGGATTGGTGTTTCACCAACTTGAATAATCTGCGAGGTTTATTCTTAGCGTTATCCAGTTCAGTTCTGAAGAATTATTTTTTTGAGTTGATGATATTTTTGTTATAGGCGTTTCTGGCTTGCCAGAGAAGTTTAAGATGGTCTGCGGAAGGGTGCTTTTTCCAGTCCTGTTCTGTTTGTCGGATGGACCTCCTCTCAATGTTAAGGGATCCGTTGAACCAGGGGTTCCTGTCTTTGATCTGTGTTCTTTTCAGTTTTAGTGGAGCGAGGTCATCAATTATATTGGAGATCGTTGTGGAATAGTGTTCAGTGAGGTTGTCGACCGTGGTCATATGGGGGGGGGGGTGAGGTCGGATGCACAGCGGGCAGCCAGTTTCTTGGGGTCAAGGTTCTTGGTGTCGCTGATCCATTTTTTGGGGATCAGCGGTTGCGGTGTCCATGTCTTGTGAGTGCCAGGCAGACGGCAGGTGATAGCGACGTGGTCAGACCAGTCGCAAGGATCTATGGAGGTAAGTTTGACCACAGATTCCTTAGAGAAGATCCAGTCTAGAATGGCACCTTTTGAGTGAGTAGGGAGGGAGCAGGCTTGGGTAAGGGATTGATCGGCCAAGAAGTCTCTGATGGCGTTGACCTGTGAGTCCTTGGGGTCGTCCCAGTGCAAGTTGAAGTCACCAAGAAAAATGTAATTGGAGTTATGGGAGGCCTTGGCTGTTATGATTTCCATGAGGTAGTCTGTGAAAGTGTCAATCTTGCCTGGGGGATAGTAAAAGATGTGCAGTCTGCACTGAAGGGTGGTGCTGTTGCAGACGGAGAGGGCAAGACATTCCCAGGAATCCGTAGGTTCGGCTAGAAGTTCATTGATAAGGAGGTTGGTAATGATGACGGATGATAATGTCGTCCGGCGGCGAGGGTCTCGAGGGGTACGAGTCGACCGCCTCCTCCGGGCTCTCGGTGTCGACGTCTAGGTAGTCCTCCTCGCGTGGGTCAGAGGTGACCGACTCGTCGTCCACTCTACTGCCCTCTTCGTCCTCGTAGCTGTAATCCTCGTAGGGATTCTCTTCAGCTTCCCGGTCGTCGACCCTCTCGTCGCTAGGCACATGGTCGTCGACATGTTCCTCTTCCTCCTCGACCAGATCTAGCACGGCATGCTTGGTCTTGTGTGGAATCGTGAACGCACTCATCTCGGCGGCGACCTCCTTTCTCCGCTGCAAGAGGCTCGCCATCTCGGCTTCCAGCCGACGTCTTTTCCTTTCCACCTCGGCCGCGTTTTCGGCTTCGGAGCGTTCGGCTCCTCTCTTCGGCGCCTGGCTCGGTGTCGAGATCCTCGGCGTCGACGACTTGGATGTCGAACTGGCTTTCGGGTCCTTGGACGTTGCCGAGGCTTTAGGGTCTTTCTCCCTCGACATCGATCGTTCCTTTTCGGCGACGATCTTCGACGCTTTCTGCTGGTCAACAGCCTTCGGCGCCAGGGACTCCTTCTCCGAGGATCCGCTGGGCCTGCTTGTGGTCGCGGACGGCAGATGTCGCTGCGTCGGCGCCTTCGGGCTCTTGGGCTCGTGCTTTCGAGACTCAGGGTCTCTCGTGTTCTTATGGGACGTTGAGTCTCCTACCTTATCAGGTGTCTTCTTGTAATCGGTCTCTACGACCGTGTAGCTGTCGTCTTCGGCGGCAGCGTTGTCCTCCTCCTCTGAGGACATCCCCAGCTCGTACAGCGATGGCGTCGGGGATTTTCCTCCGAGGGCGGCGTGTGCTACCCTCTGTCTCTTCCTCACCCGGAGGGTCTTCTGGGCGAAGACGGCGCAGGCGTTGCAGTCCTCGCTTCTGTGTTCTACCGGTAGGCAGAGGTTGCAAACCGGGTGCTGGTCTTTTTGTGCGTACTTGTGTCTGCAGTTAGGGCAGAACTTGAACGGCGTGTTGTCCATCCTCGTGCGTTCAGGCCTCACTGAGCGCGTGGACGTCGACGATCGTCGAAGTTCTCGAGGTTTTCACCTTCTCTCCTCTTCGTCAGAGTTCTGCGAAGTCTTCCCTAGTCTTCTTCTTCCAATATCTCCTCCAACGACCGCGGAAAAAAGAATCTGAAGATGGAGCCCAAGAGTGGGAGCTTCCGCAGGAAGCATGCCGACTTCACCGGAAATGCACCCGAGGAGGTGTGACGCCGATGCCCACAAGGGCTACAAAAACAAAAAAAAAAAAAGAAAAGACTACGAATCCGGACCCAACCAGAAGACCGCGGAATATGCACAGCATAGTGAATCCAGAAAGATTCACGCTGCAAAATTGGAGTTATGGGAGGCCTTGGCTGTTATGATTTCCATGAGGTAGTCTGTGAAAGTGTCAATCTTGCCTGGGGGATGGTAAAAGATGTGCAGTCTGCACTGAAGGGTGGTGCTGTTGCAGACGGAGAGGGCAAGACATTCCCAGGAATCCGTAGGTTCGGCTAGAAGTTCAGTGATAAGGAGGTTGGAGCAGTAGATGCAGGCGATGCCACCCCCTTTTTTTGTGATAGCCTGTCCAGCCTTATGATGTGATAGTTGGGCGGGACTAGAAGGTCTAGGCAGGGCGAAGAGGGTTCATTAAGCCAGAATTCCGTCAGGATTGCTACATCTGTCTTTAGATTGAGGATGAGATTGGCTACATCAGCAGCATGCTTTACCGCAGAGCGGCAGTTGATAAGGAGACCGGATAAAGGGGGGGCGGTATGCGTATCGTGACTAGGGGCGGAGGTTGGGACTAGCGCTAGGTTACTGTTGACTATCCCACTGTTGCGGAGAGTAGCTGATCTAAAGGGATTGATTGCAACCGTGCGTATAGGTTGTTTTGTCTTCGGGTCAGAGGAGCATGATGATACATAGCTAACGAGGAGGTCTGTAATTTCGTCCTCCGAGAGTTCCAGAGGGCTGGTCATAGCAGGGGTAGGTTTGTAGGTTAGGAGGAGGGCCTGTACTTCATCCTCTGCGAGGTAGCAGGGCTGCCTGTTAGGGCACAGGTGTCTCAGGGCTAGCGGGAATGGGTGGAGAGGGAGCTCGGAGTATGAAGTGGGGGGGAAGAGTTCTGTGAGAGCCTGATATTTGAGAGAGTGAGCCCGGTGAGGTGCAGGAGGTTTTTGAGGTCTGTGAAGGACTTGTGGAAGCTCAAGGTTAATTCAGTAGCTTTGCAGTGGAGAGTATCCAAATCTCTAACAGAGGGGTGCTCTTGCGGGCAGGGGGCTAACGGTGTGAGGACGGACCTGGTGGGGAGAGCAGTAGGCTTAGTGGAGTGGCTAAGACGACCAGAGTCATGAGTTTCCGTATCCCCACTGTAGGGAGGATTTTAGGTAGCAGGTTTAGGGATGCTACTGATGGCTTGTGATGGTGACCTGGTAGATGGGCTAGGGCGTCTAGAGGGTTGGGCTAAGGGGGGGGTCTCAGGAGCCAAAGGAGAGGGATGGGAATGTAGGTTGGGAGGTTGGTAGGGAGGATTTGAGGTAGTGGGTTTAGGGAGGCTACTGCTGGCTTGCGTTGGTGGCCTGGTAGACGGGCTAGGATGTCTAGAGGGTTGGGCGAAGGGGAATGTCAGGATCCATAGGAGAGGGCTGGGACTGTAGGTTGGAGGTCGAGGTGAGGGCTCATCACAGTTGGTAGGCGATGGATGTATTGTTGGGGGGCTCTGACGCCTGTGTTGGGAGTCCTGTCGTGAGTGGCTGGTGGGAGGGCAAGTTCCCTTGGAGGTTTTGGCGGGGGAAGGTGCAGGGGGAGAGTGGATGAAGGGGGGTCGTGCACGTGTTTTTTAAGGAGAGGGAAGAGGTCTGCAAATTTATTAAGGTTTTTTGGTGGACCTTGGATCAGGATGATGCCGCTTTTATATAGGTAATGGTGAGGTCAGCACGCAGGTTTGCGGATGGTGCAATCGTGAGCTTGCTGCGGTAAGGAATGTTCCTAGTATTATGAACGTTGAGGAGGTTCGAGAATGCGTTGCGCCAGACGGACGATCTCCTGGAGTAGAAGATAAGGTCATTGATAATTGAGCCCTTGTCCGCGCTGACCAGGGTCTCAGGGTGCCTTTTCAGGATGGAGTGTTCAAAGTATTTAGTGGCGGTTTTAGAGAGGTTGGATGGATAGCTAACAGTGTATGCATTGTCGTCAGTGGGGGTCAGACCAGGTCCGGCCATGTTGGGGAGAGTTTGAGTACTCTCGTCCCGGAAGCCAGTCTGTCCTATGAGCAATGCTTGACTAGTGCACTCTAATGACAGGAGGAGTTGTCACCTCTGAAGGGTGCAAAATGTAGTAAAGGTCCAGAGAGACGTGTCAGTGAGGTTAGGGTAATCAGATATCCGTGGGAGTGATTAGAACTGGAAAGAAAAAAAACATTCCAAGATGGCAGCTACAAAAACTACAATCGTCCTCTTTCTTAGACCCAGGTACATTTAGAGCTTTCCCGGAGGGTGGAAATGAAAATACCGAGAGATTGATCAGTCCTCTTACTATTTTCATGTGTGCTTAGGAGGAGTCTGCATTCACTTTCTATGTGGAGGGTCAAGCAGCGACATTAATAGGCTCCCAGAAGCATAAGAACAGCCGTGTAGCCCTATTCCTTAAAATGGCTGACCCGGACTGGCTCAGAGGCCGCCATGTTGGGGCCAGGCAGCACGCTGCTAATAGTAGATGGGAATTTTTGTTAGCAAACTGGCCCAACTGATGTTCATCCAAGAGGAAAACCGGAGAGCGAGCTGCTGTCGATCAGATCCAGAACAAGAAGATTGGCGGTGGTCAGGATGCCAGCCGGCACCTGGGGGTCGAGGACCACTGCGTGATGAAGCAGCCCCAGAGCAGAGTGTAATGGGGGGCAGCACATGCATGGGGTCGGGTATAGAAGCGCTAGTGAGTGCGCGGCACTGAATCTGGGCCCTAGAGGGCTTGTGCGCACGCGAGCGTCGAAGGACAAAGACAGCCCAGGCACTGGCGGGCTCGTCCAGGGAGCACCATCTTGGTCGGCCCCGAGGCCACAGCGTCACTCAGACTGGCGCAGCACCAGCCTCCCTGACTTCCAGGGGCGAGGCGGGATCGGCCAGCAGATGCCGTAGCAGATTTGGGTTGGTGCGACAACTTGCAGCGACTGGACCAAGAGCAATCACTTGAATGATTAGCCCCTTGATCGCGGCGCAGCTCCAGCTCACCCAGGCTCCAAGGCAGCAAGCGAGGCCGATCAGCAGCTTCAGGGAGCCTCGCAGTCTCCACATCTGACTCGGAAGCTTTGCCGTCCTCCGTTTACCTCCTCCATACATGCACGTTTGTACAGTGTTCAAAGGCCTCTTGTAAGATGGCCAATCAGTTGGGTGGCGGTTTAGCTGCTGCTTGCTGTATGGTACAAGTGGGATGATACAGAGTATGCATCTAAGACTACCTAAGGTTACAGTCCTGTTTTTCTATTACAAACTTACCTCAAATGTTTAGTTTGATTTAAGTTATTCCTGTAACTGTTAAAAATGAAGAGATAGATCTTGAGAACAGAATTTGTCACAAAGGGAGGCTAAGAATTAAGAAAAACAAATCTCCTGGTTTTATAGCTTCCATCTTGTTTGTTACACAACGTAGATGTCACTGTCTGTGATGGTGAAACCGGGACTGTTCTTATCAAGGAAATGCCACTGAGTGCGAGCTGCCCAGACCTTTAATAGAGAGTTCTCAACCACAATATTTTGGCACAGAGGTCAAGCCAGGAATAAAGGAGCGAGGTTTGTGGCTGCCCAACTCAGGGAACTAAACATCTTGTTAGGGGGTTCACAAGGTTTTTTTAAAAGCACTCGCTACTTTAAAGGAGGCCGTTAACAAGCACACAAAGTGTTTACAGATAAGAGACTAAAGGAATAAGGAGATAGCGATACCTAAGATTGCATTTCATACCAATCAAGTTACTTCATGTGTAAACTTGGCTCACCAAATGCAGCAATAGCAGGCAGAAAAGGCTTACTTTAAGGTCCAGTACTGTCTAATCCATGGTTCTTCATACACTAGGGGATTCAACAAACTTTATTTGGTTTCATAAAAGAAATAAACCATAAAGGTCATACTTAGGATGCCCAGTCGCCAATTTTTAGGTCAGTCCCTGACATGACCCCGGGCAATGGGTTGGGCCCAAGAGGCGCTAAGAGGAAGCGCCCCTCGGTTGGGGGCCCTTGTAAATGCAGAAGGTACATTGGATCACAGTGATCTTCAGAAGTCCACCCAGTAGTGCCTAACCTGGATGCTATTTCGTTAGACATGCTCAAAGCAGCCTTGCTGTCAGTACTTGGAAGTAAAATGGACCCCATCCTACTCTGACTTTCTGCACTGGAAAGCAACCTTTCTGAACTGATAGCCTGCTTGCAAAGGGATTGTGCCCTTCTATCCACAAGTATCCCCCCTACAAGGCCTACGATCTCGACCACCATTTCATATCCCAGGCGTAGTTGCACGGGGGGCAGGGGACAGAGCAGTGTCTATCACGAAGTCGCCTAGTTGCATGGTAGGAGATGCAACGCCACCTATTATGCCAAGGACTGACCCTCAGCACCGACCAGCCAACCGGAGGGAGGCGGGGGGCACCATGAACCAAGTTTCTCCTCAATCTCTGCAATCTCAGGGTTTCAAAGTGGGTAGATTGTACAGTTCTGATGATAGGTGGGAAGGGCTGGAAGACATGACCCCGTGGACTTGAATAACTATTCGCCTAGTTTGGGCTCTGTTCATCTCCTACCTGAGTCCACTCCGCTTGTTGTGGTGTTAGCTGGAGTAACATGCCTTAACCCCGGGAGCAAGGAAGACTTTTACCAGGTGAACAATAAGGTGGTGCACTGGCTCCATTTGAACATTGCCCCTGGGCTTAGGGTGGAAAACCAAACTCTCATGGTGCGCCAGACACAGTGGGTTGGTAGCGCCAAGAAATCCTGGCTGGGGGACTGTATTATCATCAATTTTAACAATTAGTCATGGTAAACCGAATCTTAAGCACGGTTGCCCAGTCTAACTACAGGTGTTGGAACTCAGTAATCTCGACACTTCTACAGACCCATTTAATACCAACTACGGTCCCAGTGCAAGCAGCTCCAAGAGATGGGCCATAAGAGTTGTGCAGAGGGGGTGACAGGGGTAAACACAGCAAATAGGTTTACTCCTCTTAGCTCATTGGAAGATTACGATTGACGATGTGTGGGTCTCTCGGACCCTGTTTGACCCGCATACCAGGGAAATGTATCGCCCTCAGAACAGGTATTGAGTGTGAACCGAGGGTGTAACTTTCTTTCTTGGAATATCGCGGGGCTGGAGAGCAAGATCGAGAACACCGAATGGTTGGCCCCTGTTAAGAGTTTTGATGTGATATGCCTCCAGGAAACATGGGCTGTAGACAGTAATTATCACCTGGATGGCTATAAAACCTCATCGTTCCAGCTACCCCGTCCAGGTCAGGGAGAGCCAAGTGGGGACTTATCACCTTTGTTTCTCTAGCTGTCCTTGGCATCTCCGCTACCTCACTATATGTCTCTCTCAATTTACATGTGATGTTGTTGTCCAGTGGAAAGAGCAAGCTACTTCTGGTAAACTTTTACAACGCGGGAGCAATATAACTCTGCTGGGGTCTGTACTTCAGCATAGCACCTTGAAAGGTCAGAGTTATCACTAAATTTTTTTAACAGAGGATTTTAACACTCATACATGTGTGGACATCAGGCAAGGAGGAGTGGAAGCTATGGGCTGTGCGTACGACAAGCAGGCTTACACATGGAACATACTCCCCAGGTTATTGAGATTAACTCCATCTTGCTTGAATTTGATCTAGAATCTGTAATGAATACGCTGCCTCCAGGGAATAAATACATTACTCCCAACTTTATTGGGAGAGGGTGTGAGATCTTTATTGATTTCACCTTTGTATCGACCCCCTTTTATTTTCTGGTTACCGATTTTTCTGTGGAGGTAAGTGAATGTAGTGACCACAACCCCATTTGTGTCTTAACAGGCTGGACCCGAAAACTCGGACACACCAAGGTGGGCTGGGGGGCTTGTGTCCCCCTTAAAGTGGTGGAAGCAGGAAAGAGCGTAAAGTGTGGGTGTATTGTACCAGAGCTACTCCACAAGTCCCTTTTAACTCAGTATTGCAGAGAGTTTGCAACCTGTGTTGATAATCATGCAAGTGCTCCGGACATCATGGGTGCATTTGGATCCATGTCTACTGTCATAAGGAAGTTACTACGGGCCCCGGGTGGGGGCTGTTAGCAACCAGGTCCACGATGGTTTAACTCGGCGTGCTACCAGGCTTACAGGAACCTGAGACAGGCCTTGGGTGTTAAGTCTCGAGACCGGGTGGCAGTCAAAGGCCTACGAAGAGCATATAAGGCTGCTCTAGCAACTCGTAAGTCTACCCTGAACGAGGAGGCCTAGATCGATTTAGTGAAGGCTAGTACACTGCGTAATAGCTCAAAGTTCTGGGGCACTATTAACAACCCATTTTTATCTGGAAATAATTCTAATTTACTGGATGCCCAAATCACAGAGGACAATTAGGTGCATCATTTCGAGGGTACCTTCAAGTGGGATACCCTACCAACTGAGGGGCAGGAAAGGGTGGAAGGCAAGTCGGAACGTATTTTCACCATGAAAGAGGTGAGAGACGATATTCTGGATCTATCTAAAAACAAGGCCCCCGCGCCAGATGGGATCCCGCAAGATCTCCACACCGCCCACGTAGAAACCTGGGTGCCTGTCCTTACAGCTGTCATCAATGCTGTAGTCCAGATTGGCCGCACAGATTCTGGGGCTTTATCGATTATAGCCCCGGTATTTAAAAAGGGAGATCGGGACAGTATCTATTGTTATAGGCCCATTTCTCTTCTGGACCCTGTGGTGAAGGTGGTGGGCCGCATGGTACTTGACACACTTGTATCATTGGTTGATGAAAACAACTTTTTATCCGATATCCAAAACAGCTTTCAACCAGGTCGTTCCACTGTGGAACAGTGTTTAAACCTGTATATGGTTCTGAACAAATAAACTGTGGCTCGTTCCAGCCCCATATACCTAGCCTTCATGGACCAGTCCTCAGCATTCCACTGGGTCAATAGGTCCAAGCTGTGGCAGTTGATGTCCTCCATTGGCATTGACAGTAACATCATTTTATTTCGAAGGGATCTTCTTGGCGAGGACAGCTAGGGGCCTACAACTTCCTCTGAATTCTTTTGCCCCTTTTATGGAGGACTTGGACATTTTGTTTCATCATGCCAAGTCGTTCATTAAGCAGGTGGGACCTCGTGAAGCTAAACAGTTCACTTTTAAACTCTGTCTTTCATCAATACCGAAGACCAATGTGTTCTCCTATGTGGGAGTTGTGTTTTACGATTCCTTCAGCTGTTGCCCTTTGCTTACTTGGAAGAAAGAGGATCTAGGATCTTTGCAGCTGTTTTTAACTTTGCCAGTAGAATGGGAGGGTAGCCAATAGGGGCTCTTTTGAAGATATATGAAGCCAAAAATATCTCAAAGGTTAGTTATGGGTGTGGAATATTGGGCCACATTGGGGTACAGGCAGTGCAAAGTGCTGAAAACTCTTTCCTGCGAAGGGCCCTGTCTGTCCCACAAAGCACTTTGTTTTATGTTGTGCACGAAGAGTTGGGGATGCCTTTCCTCTCAGATGTACTGGCATTCCGTCCCCGGTCTTTGTGGCTTAATATTTGGGCCAAGCAAGAAAATACACTTAGCATAGACATCCTACGGGAATGCCTTTCACTTGACCATGTCTCAAGCATCCGATGGCTCCAGTATATAAGAGTTGGCCTCTCCAGGGTAGGTAGGAACTATTCGCTAACCCTGAGCGCAGATGTAAGAGGGACCTGTCTCTGGTCAAAGAGTGTTTTTTCAGAATGAGCTGCTGTGATAGAGAGGGAAATGAGCTGTGTAAGCCTAGTGTGCGTAAATACATTGTGTTAAAAACCGTACCAACCAGCGAACCTCATCTTCTAGGGCTTAAAAGCATCCATGATTTTATGTATGACTTTTATGGTTTTCTTTTATAAAACTGAATACAGTTTGTTGATAATAATCATTAGGGGATTAATTTACAGGGTAGCATAGTATCCCTCACAATAACTCCAGTAGTCACAGTCGACACAATGTAAATGCGTTATTCCCCCTACTTCCAACCTTACATATACCCCCAATCACCAGCCCAAACCTCTCCCTGCTGATGCCAATGTGGTCCTCCGTCATCCCGCAGACCATATTTTTGGCCCCTTTGAAAGTGCCCATACAATAAAAATGCTGCAGTTGTAAATACATATCAACTACCATCGGTTGTGTTTGAAACATTTGATTGAATAATAAAACCTAATAAACATAAGCTGATTATTAAAGCAAAACAAAACATCAGTTGCCATATACATAAGAGACAAAAGTAGTACATAAAAATCAACATACTGTAACACAGCAAAGTTATGTAGAGCACAAATCCGAATTTCGGGCAATCTTTAAATTTCAACGATAGAAACGTTCATAAAGAACAGGAAAAAAAAGAAAGAAGGTGAGATACAGTGATTTCATTAATGTAATGCTTCCTACATATAGAAAAAGAAAACTAATTATTTTCCTTAAGCAATAAAGTCTGCAAACTAAAATACTAAGAGAAATACATTGAACAATGAACATTTCATGGGTAATTTGAATTCAATTTGAAGGTTTTAACCTCCTCAGCATTATTTGACTCATGATTACAACCTGAATGCTTTCTGGAAAGGAACCGCCTCATGGGGTTCAAAATCACATCTTTTCCAACAATAGGATTAAAATGATAAACTTGAATTTCAATTCAATTTTTGATTTAGGCCTTTTTGGAGATCAACAATTTTAAATATATACAAAAACCATACACTTTGGTAAAATTATCACCTAAACTTGAATTCAATCCACCTTTTCAATAAACACTTCCCATTCCAGCAAGCATCACAGGACCACTTGTTGTTATCTTCCCATTTAGTGATAATGTTTCAGATGGCAACAACAATAACTATGTTTAGAATTTTACCTCCGAAAGCAAAAACATGCCATTTCTGAATCATGGTGCACAATAAAATGTAGGAACAGAAGGGCATCTTTAGGTATACTATTCATTAAGGTTTGACCAGTCTTGAAACTAGAATTCCTGAACTTTTGGACAATTAAAAGCACCAGTTTACCTCAATGACTACCATCCAAGTTCCGCACACAGAAATCTTAACACTAAAACTGGAATCCCACCAAGTCCCTTTAGTATGTATGGTTGTATATCGCCCACCTCAATCTATGCCATCATTTCCCCAAGCATTCGGGGATCTGCCGCACAACTCATGATCGAGGAAATTTATGGATATTTTGACTAGCTTAAACTGCACTCAGCATATACATTCAGCCACGCATAACAAGGGACACATCTTACATCAAGTGTGGACCCAGAATTTACCTATCTCACCCATAACAATTACTCCTTGCGTGTGGTCTGACCACTATTTGATCACATTCACGATCCCGGATACCATCGTAGCTGTCACCTCCAGGCCTGGAAGTATGACAGCTAGGAACTGGAACCGAGCAAATATCGAGAAATTTCACACTATATTGACCAACACAGCCCCTCAGACTCAAGACCTTTCTACCTCCAGCCAATCTGCAAATCTCACCATATGGCTGGAGAACGCATGCGATACAGCCGCCCCTGAAAAAAACATTAAAACACGTAAATGTAAATGTAAATGTAAATGTAGGTGTACTTATATAGCGCAACCTGTCACCCAAAGGGCATCCTGGCGCTTGCTTAGGGAACCCGTCCTGGTATTCCCCTGTGAGAGGCCCCGGCAGGGTATCCACAAGGTGAAAGCCAGGCATCCCGCCGCGAGGGGCCATTGTGGAGATTAAGCAAGCTATTGCCCAGAGTCGCAGAGGGTGAACCCGTGAGTCGAGAAGGCACCGGAGCGAGAATTATCGAGACCGTGGAATTTTTAGCCCAAGACCCGCCGAGGTGGGGAATTGAACCCTGGTCCAGGGCCGATCTCAGCTTCCGGGTCTGCCGCCTCTAACCCCTGAGCCACACTTCTCCCTGTAGACCCCATGATGCTCAAAAGTGGTTTTCCTGAGAACTTAAAGAAACCAAATTAAAACTTTGACAAGCTGAACGGTTGTGGAGAAGACACTACAACCCGGCACTCAAACTAACGTACCTACTTCTCTTAAGAAAATACGAATCTTCTATTCTCTTATGTAAAACGGTGTTCTTTTCCGCAAAAATAGCAAACTCAGCCAACAAATCTAAAGAGATTTTCTCAATTCTAGAGGAACTCACAGGTCCGGCGAGAGTGACTGTACCATCTGAACACTCTCAGCATCTCTGTGACTCATTAAACCACTACTTTTTCGATAAAATTACCGCAATAAAAACGAGCATTCCTCAACCGACCACCCTCACTATACCATGTCCGGTTCGTCAGACGTCTGCGTCTCTTAACCAATTTTCCCCCATCACCATGGAATTAATGATCAAAGTCAAGTCAGGCTTTCCCCTTGACAGTGCCCCCCCACCCCCATATTTTGCGTGGAGTCTTCACAGTATGCCCGGCACCCCCTAAATCCCTTCTCAATTTGTCACTCAGTAGTGGCTTGGTCCCAGAATCCTTTAAGGTGGCAGAGATTCTTGCTATCTTGAAGAAACCTGGGGTCAACTCTCCGGTCATGAGCAATTATCGTCTAATTTCCCTCCTATCCTATCTCAGCAAGATCTTGGAGGCCCATGTTGCTGGCTGTTTGAGCTCCTTTGTCGAAGCTTCTTCTCATCTAGATCCCAACCAGGCTGGCTTCAAAACTGCTCACTCAACAGAAACAGTCATTCTCTCGGTCATGGACGAACTTCGCAAAGGAGCAGATCAAAACTCTTCCCAGGCTCTAATCCTCCTCGATCTATCGGCTGCATTTGACACGGTCGACCACAACATCTTGGTCGACCGTGTCCGCAGTGCTGGTGTGTGGGGTCGAGCATTGAAATTGCTCCAGTCGTTCCTGTCAGACAGGTTTCAATCCGTCCGTCTGGGCCAATATTGCTCTATGAAAGGCAGACTTCAGCTTCTTCCATATCCCCCCTCCTGTTCAATCTTTACATGCAACCTCTGATCACACCTTTGAGGCAGATGAATGTTTTGGTGTTCAATTATGCAGATGATCTGCAATTAATTTTTGATTTACATCCTACCTGTTCATCTGAAAGCCACCTGCGTGAAATAATGACCTTTATCAGCAATTGGACCTGAACCAGCTTAAATTAAACCCAAACAAAACAGAGCTGATCCTGACAGGTGGGATCGCCAACCCTTGGAACTCTAACTTTTGGCCGACTTCTTTGGGTTCTCCTCCTGTTCCTGCCGCAACGGCGAAGAGCTTGGGTATTACGATAAGCAAGGACTTATCCATGAACCCACAAATCAATTCAGTGGTCTCGGTCTGTTTCTTTATGTTAAGGAAAATAAAGAAGATAATACAATTTCTTTCTAAAGAAGCATCCATCCTGGTAGTTCAGGCACTAATTATCTCCAGACTGGATTACGCAAACTCACTTTATGCTGGCATTCCAGCTTATCAAGTGCAACGACTGCAACTGATACAGAATCATGCGGCTAGACTTATCTTCTCACTTTCTTCCCGCCATCATGTCAAACCCCTGTTAAAGCAGCTTCACTGGCTCCCTGTGAGTCAACGCAGTGCATTTAAATGGGGTTGTATTGTACATAAAGCTCTGCTGGACTCCGGTCCGGAGTTCATATCTAACAAGATCAAGAAATACATTCCTTCTCGTAATCTCCTGTCATCTTGCCAACATCTTTTGAGTACTTCAAGATTCAAACGAGTCAAACACGGTGGGCTGCGCATCACGACTTTGGCTCCCAAACTGTGGAATTCGCTCCCCTCTCAATTCGACTCATTGATAGCCATCTCCAATTTAGGAAACAGCTCAAAACATGGCTTTTCACGTCCGCCTACCTCACCTAAATCATCTTTTTTCATAGTGCCCCGTCCCCTAGCGCCAAGAAACCTACACAGTGTATGTTGCGCTTTTATAAATCATTTATAACATAACATAACATAACATATTTTAAAAGAGTTCAAACAAACCCAGCACGAGCTCCGCGAAAAATTGAAGATGAGTGAATTGTACTTAGAGAAAATGTGCTGATTAGTAATCTATTGATGTAAAATACAGTGCTGAGGCAATGCTTGTGGATCTAATCTATTCAGATTTTAACTCCATAGTTTGTTCAATAAATTGACTGAGCATAATACTTGAAGGTCCATCTCTCAGATCAGTTCTATTACAGTTTTATTTGCGATAACACTAAAAGAGATCAATGATAAATAGATTTTAAAAGCCATGGGTGGAATTGATCCTTGGTCTAAATCTAGATTATTGTCCGCAATGGAAACCAGTACAAACAGATCAAATCTAAAAGGATTCAATATGTTGATTATAGAGGTTTAGAGTAAACCCAGAAGACACACATTGGTCCTGAAACTCAGAAAATGTATCTAAAGATTATGATTACATCCTATTTTATTTCCAGAGACCGCTTTAGATGCTTTCCTGTTTAAGTAACATTTGCAAATATATTTAACAAAACATTAAAGCTGGATGTCAGAAATTCTGTCTTTAAGTATTGTGATGGTTTTTATTTGATCTGAAGCAACACTAACACTAAATAGGTATGTGCACAGATTATCATTCAGCTAACATAATTAGCAAAAGTAATTAGGAGGGAATTGAGAAAAATTGCCTCATGTATCAAGGGTTTTATTGTTCAGAAATCCACTGGTTCGGTAATTCACACAGTTTGCAAATGCTAAACCCCTTTTTGAAATGTACTAAGCCCATTTAACAATTCAGAATTTGGAAGGGGAATGCTAATAGTGTCCCTTCTGAATATGTAATACATCCTTAAGGTATGTATTAAGCTTTGAAACCATATGTGGTCTGAAAAGAGTAACAGGAGGTAGTTTGTGAATCTGAAAGTAAAATGGGGTGCATTAAAAATGCCTTTATTTAAAAGCAATCACAGACACAGTACTGTGCTGACTCCACATGCAACCACTTTTAACAAATGGATTATTAATACATGAACCTCAGTATTTCCTATATTGCTGAAATTTAGTCTCTAATATTTTTGTCATGTGGTCTAAATATTTGTTTCTGTTATTTTATTTCCCATTTCAATATTGTCATGAAATGTACCTATTCCTTTTGTCAAATATATTGAAATATCTTTATCACAATTTTTAGGGCATTCTGAAAAGTGTTTTCACTCTAACTTGAAGCTTCCTAAGAATAATACTGATGCCAGTTCCTGGTTTCTCCTAGATCATTTAGCTTACTCACTAAACCAAGCACAATATTGATTTGAGAGCGGTGGTTATTGTAGTCATACACACTGGGGTTAGTTTAGAAAGGACAAATATAGCACTTCCTTTATCTTTAGAAATAATACTTGTAAACATTTATGTTCAATAATTTAAGATAATTTGCTGATAAAGATATCAGATAAAGAGCCCCTAATTTCTTATACCTTGTTGTATCAAAAATTTGCTAGAATTAACAGACTTCTCTTCTAGATAAATCCAGGTATGAGAAGGTATTAAATGCGATTATCAACTTTCCATTATTTTAACACATTTTCTCAGTGCACAGAGTATTTTTCCTACGTTAATCACAACATTTCAAGCAATGGTCTGTGCTTAGAGGAACAATGAAGGGGTAAAAATGTATTTCTACCACAATCAAGAAACCCTTGGGTCTATGAGGATTACTGTTGGAAATGAAGACCTAGATAAGATGAAGTAGCCCTTTAAAAGGAAGATTTTCCTCACCCACCATAGTTGGCATGCTTCCTCATTCGGAATCTCCTTGCACCGTTGTACCTAGTCATGGTACGGGGTACAACCACCTCACTGAGAGGGAGGAGTTCAGGCATGTTTTGTTATAGAGAAAGGTATACTAAATACCACAATAATGAGCTCAGGGTAGTGGGGGCAGCAGAATGAAAGTTAAAACTTGCTAAATGGTATATGGTTTCCATTATTTGTACTCCCCTGGGCCACGATTAAAAACAGGGCACTGTGGTAGAAATATATATGCACTGTTAGTGTTAATAAGAGGTCAACTTTTTCAGCCTATTAACCCTCCAAAGAAGTGTTTGCGGCATTCTTCAGGACCTAATCAAAAGTGCTGCTGCTCATTGTACTCAATCAATAACAAGCATTGGCATAGCCAATAGGTCTCGCCTTTGGGACCTTATAAGTGTTTAGCCATGCAGATCCAGTAACAATGTGAAATAATTTCTATAAAAAAAAAAAAAAGACTATAAACTAACTAAGCTAGACGTGACTTTATAACTGGTTAATCGAACGTTTATGGAGGTTTAGTATACATAAATAATTCCTTTTTTCTATGGCGTGTCATAAAATTGATGCTCTAAATTTTGGTAAAAGTATACAATGTCAAAAAATTCAATACCGCTTTTATATCAATTTACTTTTGAAAGCTTGAAGTGAAAGAGAATTCTAAATGTCATTTGCTTATTTATGAGTAGGCGCTAATTTCCGGATGACAATATAGTTAGCATTTTTTTGTATAAGATGTGTTAGAAGTATGGGTAGGAAAATGGCTATTTTGGCCAAAGGCTCCCATTTCTATATGCATGCTAGTTCTAATTTGTACACAGAATCACAATTTTTTTATGTGGTACATAGTGTAATGAGTCTGTTTTATCCTTTTGATAAGTAAGGGATAACGATGAACCTTTTTTCGTCCCTGGTTTTAAACAGATTCAGGTTGGAACAAACAAGGTGTTTGTTGACTTTGCCTCAGAAAATGGTTGTTTCCCGCATGCTGCTTTCATGCGACTTAAATCCCTTCAGTGGAAGAGGCGGCTGCATGCCTGCAGATATGGCCAGATCGGTACTTGGCTGTTTAGGTTCACCAGTGGGGCTAGAATAGAAGCTGTTAAGGGCAGGGCCATAGCTTCCCATTGGTGCAGCAGGTGAAGTGGCACCAGGTCCCAGATGCCTTAAAGGCCCACTGAACCCTGATAACTGCTGTTTGTCACCGTTCAAACAGAGGCCTGAGGGTCCCACAGAACAATGATTATTGCTGTTTTCCACAGTCCAAATAAAGGGCAGAGGTCACATTTCCTTTCTTGCCTTAGGGCCCAGGGCACACTGGCTAGGCCACTGGTTAAGGATGCAGTGGGGAAGAGATGGCGAGACAGGTGGATTATTTAAATAGCTTGACGATGACTTCATGCCTGGGTATTAAAGTATTAATTGGAATTAAGGACTGAAGCAGGAATAGATCTCATAATATAGGGAGGCCTACTTACAAATGCAGCTCGATAAGCAGCTGCCTTTTAACCTCTCACTTATCTCCTCTCCGAATTTACAGTTTTATTTTAAATGCTGACTTAAATTGTGACCTATGAATATGTTTATCTATCTTTAGGTTCCAAATGACCCATCTTTTCCATATGCAAGTATCAGACAGGTGGGGAACGCCCAATGGCTCTGAACTTCATAAAGCCACATTAATCACTGGACTTGAAATGCAAATGGCAGCATTAGGCGGATATATGATTAAACAACTACTGCCTAAACAGCACACTTACTTAACCACAAAGGCTAAACCACGAGCAATGCCAAACCACTACATTGTCAACTACGAGTTCCTAAACCATGAAAATACTCTACCAAAAAACAAAAAGCATTTTCTAATAATGTCCGCAATAACCTCAAAATATCTGTTTGTTATGGAGAATTGCCGGTGCCCTCCAGTACATTTATTAGCCCAGTGCTGAGATATACAGGCACTTTCTATTCAACACAGACCCTGCCTATACCAGTATATTTCAGTGACCAGTACAGACTGTGGTATAATTTCCTTATCAAGAGGGTTGAACCTTCACAGTGCCAAAATATAACTAAATATGCGTACCCCGAGCTGGGCGCGGCGATCGGTTCTCTGCACCTATGGGTCGTCACTGCTTCCGCTCTGTGTGCTCGGTAACCATCCGCCAACCTTTCCTTCACTGTGCCGGCTGGTTTGAGTAAGTCATGGTTAAGGATGTCGTGGTTAAGGATGTCGTTGTTGTTTAGGATTCATTTTATTAAGGCTGTTTCCCGCATTAGGCACGCAGAGGTGTAATCTACGTAATCCCATTATGCTTAGGGTACGGGAGAGTGTTGAGGGCATAAAGCACTGTGACAAAAACATTGCCCCCACCATAGAAATTCAATCTTCCTTGTCCTACCCTAGTATACAAGTAGTACCACATTCTTTGTATACCTGAATTAAATAGGCACAAAAAATAGTACCGTATTTAAAGGCCTAGTTCAGAATTACAGGGAAGGTGCACTGTCCCAGACTACACAACGGTGCAGTCTTCAATGGGTGCTGTCATGCCACAGAGGGCTCTCCACGACTTGGGCCCCAGGTACCTCAACAACCGCCTGACCTTCTACTCTCCCACCCGCCAGCTTCGATTGACCAGCCACGCCCTCACTGCCGTTCCACGCATCCGAAGAGCCACCATGGGAGGAAGATCCTTCTCCTACCTGGCAGCCAAGACATGGAACTCCCTCACCATCCATCTCCGTCAGACCCAAGACCACCTCTCCTTCAGGAAGCAACTCAAGACCTGGCTGTTCGAGCAGTAGCAGACCCCCCTCCCCCAAGCGCCTTGAGACCCTCCGGGTGAGTAGCGCGCTATACAAATTTCTTGATTGATTGAGGGGGGAGTACACCAGATTATGCTGGAAAAAGCATGTGGTGCCCCAACGTAGGTACAGTTGTAAACCACCAGTCTGCTTACTAAGTAAAGCGTCTGGCAGCTATTAAACGAGGTGGTAAACAAGGTGGCACATTTCCCCTGCAGGTTGTTGGGGGTCTGTGACCATCCTCTCAGGTGGGGGGGGGGTAAACAATCAGTGCGCCTCCTGACTGCTTGTTTGCCCTTTCACCCGTGTAAATAATACAGTGCAGTCACAAGACAAAAGGTTTTCCCACATTTGAATGTGGCCATGCCCAATACAAAGGAAAGCATGCCCGCTGAGAATCTCTCCTACGTGATCCACACTACATAAAGGGCTATGGAAGTGTCTGCAGCCTGTTCTGTAGAACAAAAGCCTAAATGCCCATGGGACGCAGAAAGAGGGTGCACTCTGATGCTTCATCATGTACGAAGCATTTGGCGTTCGTCTGTACTAAGCGAGTGACAGAGTTAGTGCAGTGTTTATTGCCCTCTATGTCACTCTACTTCTAAGCACCTAATACAGCTTGTACAGTGGTTACTGTCATCTGTTCAAATAATGCAGGGCTTAAGAGCAGACACAAAAGTATACATTGCAGAAAATATAGGCTCAGTGCAGTCGGGAGTTGTTGTGTGGGAAGCATACAAGACAGTGCTCCGAGATAGGGCTCAAAACCGGATATCCTGGGGGAAACGGAAAGCCCAAGAGGAACTTCATACCCTGGAAACCCAAATACTAGACCTAGAACGGCGGTATCTCTCAGGAAGGGACCCACAGGTGCTATGGCGCCTGACTGATATTCAACAGCAGTATAAAGCCTTAGTGACGAACGAAGCAAAAGCACAGGCACTTTTTAAAAAAACATTTTATTAAAATATTTATTAAGCGCACTGTCACCGATTGGTTTCTTGGCGCTGCGATCAACAGTAACATGAACATAGATGATGGGGAAATGGGGAAACGAAGCATCTGGCCCTGATTTTGTACTGGCTACCCCAGAAGGCTATTGTGTAGCTAGACAAGACAGGACTTCAGGTCGAGGTGGAGGTTTAGCCATCATTTATAGGGACATCTATCGAATAAAATGTGATCCCATCCACAGCAACAACTGCAAAGCTATTACATTCACTATTAATCTTACCCAGAAACAAGCTTTTAAAGGGACACTTGTGTATAGACCTCCAGGAACACGCACTAAATTTTTTGCCACTCTTACTGATATCACGGAATCAGTAATAGGTTCACCAAACTATACCATTCTCGGGGACTTCAATTTTCCGCTTGAAAACATGGAAAATTATGATACAGTCCAACTTATCGCTGACATGCAGGCAAAAGGATTGCAGCAGCTAGTGAGGGGCCCCACGCATAATGCTGGGCACACATTGGATGGATTATTTACCAACGACCCCAAAATTGAGACACCAGTAGTACTTCCTTTGATATGGTGACCATCAAGCCATAATTTTTAGGATTAAACTGTTACCCCTTAAACCTTCTCAGACTAAAGTCTGCCCGTTGGTGGGGGCACGGATGTGGAACAAGGCAGACATGCTGCATTTCACTAATCTCTTGATATCATCTATTCCAGAAAACATAGGTGATACTGAGACCATGTCCACGACTTTTCAGGAATGGATTTTAAATGCAGCCAACCAAGTTGCACCTGAAAAATGCTATTGCCCCAATAGAGCTACTCCATCTGCTCAATGGTACACAGAGGAACTGCGCCTCCAGCGTCAGTACTGTAGAAATCTTGAAAGGCGTTGGAGGAAACATTACAGTCCCTCTGCTAAGCAAGATTATAAGAGTGCTCTAGCAATTTATAAAAAAGCTATTAACACGCAAAAGAATCTCTTTTACACTGGCCAAATTGAGCAAGCACATAACTCAGCTAGGATGCTCTTTCAAGTGGTAAATTCTCTCTCCAGTCCAAGTGGACCTGTGATTGAGAATTCGCAGGAATTATGTGGTTCATTAGCTACCTTTTTTAAAACCAAGGTGATGGACATCTATTCTACTTTTTCTAATGAACAAGCAGGAAAAATTGATGCTATACCCATCATTTGTCCAGTACCCAATCATCCCTCCTTTGATCAGTTTCAACTAGCTACTGAAGATCAGATCAGTGCACTGATTTGTTAGATTAAATCAGGTTCCCCACTCGATCCTTGCCCCCCCACTATAATGAATAAATTATAGAATGTGATTACACAGCCGCTAACCGAAATATGCAACTCCATATTTAAATCAGGTGTCTACCCAGCAAGCTGGAAGAAGGCCATTGTTAAACCTTTAATTAAAAAGCCTTCCTTAGACCCCACTATTTCGTCCAATTACAGGCCTATTGCCTGTCTTCCCTTCACGTCCAAAATCATAGAGGCAACCATGAATAAACAGCTCTCAGAGTTTATTGAACATCATAAACTCTTAGATGACACTCAGTTCGGGTTCCGGAGGGAACAAGGAACTGAGACAGCATTAATAAAAGCCTCGGACGAAATTAGAGAGATTATGGACTCAGGAGGAGCTGCAGTTCTTATATTATTGGACCTGTCGGCGGCCTTCGACACGGTCGACCACACCATCTTGGTCGACCGTGTCGCGACCCTTGGAATCAAGCATCGGGCCAAAGACCTTATAGCCTCCTTTTTAGCCAACCGTAGACAGGCAGTAAAGCTGGGCAATTACTACTCGCCCACCACAGAATTGCCTTGTGGGGTCCCTTGAGGATCCTCGCTAAGTCCTACACTTTTCAACATTTATGTTTCGGACTTAGCGAGGGTCATTAAATCCCATGGGATGCGTGTAAGTGTCAGGAGGGATTACTGGATGTACAATCATGGATGCACAGTAATTACCTGAAACTTAATGCGGAGAAGACTGAGGTTATGACCTTTGGCACAATTTCCCCAGAATGGTCCCACACATGGTGGCCCAGTCAGATGGGCCCTCCCCCGGTGCCAGTCACTAAGGTCAGAAATCTGGGAGTGATTTTTGATAACAGGTTATCTTTAGGATGCCATGTTAACAAGGTGGTTACGGCTGCTTTCTTTGTACTGAAGAAAATAAAAAAACTATTGCCGTATCTACCAGTATCTGCAGGAAAAACGCTAGTTACCACCCTAGTATTTTCAAAATTAGATTATGGAAATGCTCTCTTTCTTGGTACACACAAATATATCTTAAACAAACTTCAGTCCGTCCAAAACATGGCAGCACGGATCCTGCTTAACATCCCTAGGCGACATTCCACTTCTGCAGCCATTCGCCATCTCCATTGGTTAAGGGTCGATAGCAGGATCAAATTTAAAGCTCTTTGCATAGCCTATAAGGCCATTCACCAGACAGGACCGAAGTTTTTAAAAGAGGCTTTTCAGGTGTACATCCCCAAAAAGAATCTAAGGTCAGCAGCTAGCTATCTTTTGACCGTCCCCCGGACAAGAACGGCTACATGGGGTGACAGACGATTCTTGGTAACAACTCCCATGCTTTGGAACTCACTTCCTTTGCACATTAAAACTGCTCCCACCCTTATTAATTTCCGCAAATCACTGAAGACTTGGCTTTTCAATCAATGAGAACGTACTCTGATTGGTGTTGTAATTCTGAGTATTTGCTGCGCCTAGACACCTTAGGGTATTAGTTGCGCACTAAAAATCCCATAAATAAATAAATAAATAAATGAAGAGAATTGAGTTATTGAAATGCTTGTCTGGCACTTGCGACCCTGCGTAGGTTGAATGATGATGAGGACAAGTCCAGAAAGCTCTTGGCGTGGTTGAGCCGTAAGGAAAGGGACGCCAGATGGGTAGAAGGTGTGGTTGATGGACAGGGACGGTTGCAGAGGGGGGGACCTCCAGATCGTCCAAGCGTTTGCTTCCTACTTTCAGGAATTCTATAAAGCCAGAGAACTGGGCGGCTTGGCCGAAATTGCCACCTACTTGTCTAATGTTCACGCCCCGTCCTTAACGTACGAAGACAAGGAGACCGTTGCGGCTGACATATCGGCCACGAAAATTAGAGGGGCGATAACCAGGCTCCGGCCAGGGAAGTCCCCGGGTCAAAATGGACTCCTGGCGGAATTTTAAAAAAAAGGTGCTAATCTGTTGACGGCCCACCTTCTGGCTCTCTTTAAGGATGCAGCCCAAGATGGTAACTTCCCATCTGACCTGCGGATGGCCACGATCTTGCCTATATATAAACAGGGCAGGCCCCCTGAGGACTCCGGATCTTACAGACCGATCTCCCTCCTAAATGTGGAGGCTAAGCTTCTGGCGACGATCTTGGCCCTTCGCCTGCGCCAGGTGATTTCCAGCCTGGTACACCAGGACCAGACGGGTTTCCTGCGAGACAGGGTGACTAGGCAAAATCTAAGACAGACACATAACTGGCTCATGGAGGTGCAGCGACGGGAGGATCTGCACATGTTCCTTTCTCTCGACGCTGAAAAAGCGTTTGACGCAGTCCACTGGGCCTTTCTGGAGGCGGCCCTGGTTAAATACGGTGTCGGCCCCAAGTTTAGGAAATGGGTGGGACTTCTATATGCGGAGCCCAGGTTAAGGTGAACGGGATACTATCTGAAGACTTTCCCATGAGGAGAGGGACCCAGCAGGGATGCCCCCTGTCCCCACTGCTATTTGCCGTCACTATTCAAATTGTGGCTTGTGAGGTCCGCCAGACAGACGAGATACAGGGATTTCATATATCACAGGCCGACTTGCAGGAGGAGAAAATTTCGCTCTATGCAGATGATATCCTGCTGTATGTGGCCCAACCAGCCACTACAGTCCCTGCACTCTTCAAACTCCTGGACAGGTATGGCTCCTTCTTGGGGTACATGAACAACTAGCATAAATCGGTCCTATATAGCCCACGTCAGGAGGAGAAATGGCCCCCCCCACTGGGCGCCCTCCAGGTCACTCAGACGGGGTTCACATACCTGGGAATCTACCTGACTACAGAAGAACACATTTCCTATCTAACAAACATCCAACAAGTGCTAGGGAATTTTATAGATGATGCCCTTAGATGAAAGACCCTCCCCCTCACGATATTAGGCCGAGCCACAATGTTTAAGATGATCACATTGCCCTGCTTCCTGTACGCCCTACAGAATGAATACTTCCCCCTTCCCAAACAGACGTTTAAGGTAATCAATGCAGAACTACGCACTTTGCTTTGGTTAGGGAAACAACCAAGAATAGCTCTGGATACGCTTCAGAGAAATCAATACAATGGAGGGATCTCCCTGCCGGATGTTGAGGCATATTATTGGGCTGAACACTTGGCGCCGATAAAGGAGTGGCTCCATGCGCCTGCGGATCACCCGACGTATAGACTGGAAAGGGCCACCATGGCACACCGTACCAGCCTACACTATTTATATGGGGGGTCGGAAAGAGAAGGTTACTCCCAGCCACGCAGACAACTATAGAGGTCTGGGATAGGGTGACGAGGATGATGGGGTGGTCACATAAGCCGACCAAGCAGACGCCAATATGGACCTGCACGTGGTCGAAGGAACTGCACAAACTCACAGGTTTTAGAGGGTGGGATGTTATCGGGATCTCAACGTTGGGGGACCTAGTGGCAAGGGGAGAGCTTTAAACATATGGGACCCTGGCGGTGAAGTATGGACTACGTCCTGCGCAGTTCCTCAAATATGCGCAGCTGCGCCATGCCTGGAGGGATGAGGCATCGCTCACCTCCCCATTGCCAGAATATACCCCGTTAGAGGGTCGTTTGTTACAAGAACAGGTACCCAATAAATTAGTATCTTTGACATATAAGACCCTGAATAATAACACGCCGGATAGATTAGGAAAACTGAGAGCAGTATGTGAACAGGACATGGGCGATATGGACACAATAGATTGGACTGATGCACCATAGAGAAGTCGCAATTAAATTCCGGCTGCGCCTCATCCAACAAAAGATACTCCACAGGGTCAACTGCAACAGGACCAGGTTGCATCGCATGGGCAGATCCAGTGACCCCTGTTGTCTCAGATGTGGACACCTACAGGGCACCTTGTATCATATCATCTGGGACTGCCCCATTTTTCACACTTATTGGATGAAGATACTGGGAGAACTGAGTAGGGTGTTAGAGGCAACGCTCGCAGTGAACCCAAAATTTGTTTTATTTGGGATAACTACTGATGTGGATTTGAGCCGCCCACATCTGACCTTTGCGATGCTGACCCTGGTGGTGGCGAAAAGGGAGCTAGCACGAGCGTGGGTGCACCATCGCCTCCCCTAGTGGGAGACTGGAGGAGGGGGATGGATATGTACATGGTGGCTGAAAGGGTCACCTACAAAGCCAGGGGTTGTCCCCGGAAATTCCGCAGAGTATGAGAAAAATGGAAAAAGTACTATAGTTTCGATGGGGGTCTGGAACCAGATTGACGCACTAAGAGTCCTGCTGCTTGAGGCTATGTTTCATATTGCTGGAAGGCGGGCTGTGGGACCTAGACCTATGGAGCATTCTTGGGGGATGACACAGTGTGACAGAATTATGTATTGTGGGAGAGGGCTGGATCTTGTTGACTTGCTGTACATGACGTTGTCACTACGGATGGTGGGTGGAGGGGCGGGGGGACGCCTGGGAGTGTCGATAACTAACTGTGACTTGCCAACTGTGTTTATGTTGATTATAAATGCAAATAAAAATATATATTTTTATTAAGTATACATTATTATCAGAGACTATATACTTGCCTCTTGGATACAACTTTACAACTGAATTTTATTAATTTTCGTACAGTTGTGTGTATATAATAAAACAACCTACCCACCATAATTGATCTGTCTATTCATCTTTTTGGGTTCTGGAGTAGCATGCTACTCGCCGAAAAGCACTTCAACACTTCATCAGGGGTAGCAAGCGCTATATAAATGCAAAACCTTCCCTCTTCTATCCCTCCACTATCTTTTTTAACCCAACCAACAGACCAACATGTCCAGCTCTCAAATACATTTTATATTTCCCTTCACTAATTCACCACTAATCAATTTTGGATCCTGGAGTAGCGTGCTATTCGCCGAAAAAGCGCTTCATAGTTCATCAGGGGTAGTAAGCGTTATATAAATCTAAATACATTACAATTACTGTTTACATTGGGCTGCACTAAGGCGAGGATAGAAGTAGAGTGGGCCTTAGAGTTTATCTGCACAGAACGAAGCATACTACAGAAAGTGTGAGATCATTCTATATGTTGTGCGCCTAGCAGAGAAAAACACAGCATACAATATTTATTGAAGAGTCTATTGGCTCAGTCAAGGATTCTATTTTTAATACAATTCATGTTCACAAGCACAAGGATTGGAAAAAAGCTTTCTAAATACACAAAGGAAAATTGAAGGAGTTTGAAAAGCGTTCCGGCCCACACTCATCTCCCATATAGGAGGAAGGATACACTGTGAATGCAATATCCTCTGTGGAAATGTGCGCCTTTACAGGAGTTACATTTGAATTATCAAAAACATACCTCCTCCCAAAAAGAAAATGTTACTGGGCCAACTGGAAAGTAAATGTAAAGCAATAAATAGTCATTGTATCAATACTGAAGGCATTTTGGACAAACCAGGGTTAAATGTTTCAGAAGGCAACAATTCGATGAACCAGGCTACCAAAGCACAAGAATGTGGTGGGAGCCTCCAGCTCTGGGTCGGATTCCTGAAATGATGCACTATTTATTTATTTTATTTTTATTTTAAAAGTTTGATATAGCGCTAGCTTGACCGGTAGGTATCAGAGCGCTTTACAAATACACAGTAAACAGCAGAAGGACATTATATCACATAGTAGGCCAGCAGTAAGACAGCAAACCACAGAAAATAAATAAATATGCAGTGCAGCAGAGGGGGAGAGAGCAATAAAAGTAAAGGCGAGAGTGACATAGTCCGGTCACCCACTATCCTTGAATGTTCAGAGAGAGAGGAAACAAATCGGATAAAGAAGACTAGGTTAGTGGACGTTGGTCATGAAAGTATTTGTTTAGGAGAAGGAGTTTCAGGTCCCTTTTTAAACAGGAGAAGGAGGGGTTGCATCTGAGGACTCCAGGGAGAGCGTTCCATATCCTGGGAGGGTTGCCAGAAAACAATCGGTATTAGGGAGTTTTTTTTTCAATTTCAGAGGAATAAGAAGGAGTGAGTTGGAGCTTCTTAGTGTTTAAAATTAACTAGGTCGCCTGCAAAAGGTCAGAGGGCACAACATGCTCCGGAGTGTGCATGATTTGGTTCCCAGAACTCCTTGCAAGAAGGAGCTTAAGAATTTGAGTCTCCACAGGGCTGCAGCAGGATCTCTGACGTGTCAGTTCATCTCTCCAAGCTATTACGCAATTCATTTCTCCTTGGTTAATGCTCAGAATCCGGCAGACGAGGTCCATTTCTCATGGGTTCATCATACTCCAATCTGCCATAGCTTCCAGGCACAGGGTGATAAAAAAAAAACACCTTATTAAAAGAACAACGATCGGTTAGCAGGTTTTACAGCTTCATGTTAACCATTAAAAAGGTCCCAAACCAAGAGAGGGAAGCGCAGAAAAGGGAAAGGTGATAAAGAGAGACAGCAAGGATGAACAAGCGTGGCCGTGTGCGCCAGGTCGGCGGCGAAAGTGAAAGCGCTGCATTTGGAGCGCAAGTGCAACAGGGCCAGTGCGACCGCCATCTGTTTCCAATTAACGCGACAGCGAGACGCGGGTGTGATAACTGAAAACAGATGGCGCTCCTGAGTTCCCTAGGCCAGGGGAGAGAGAAGGCGGGACATGCACCTGCCTTTGGCCAATTGCATGCTGTCTTTCTTAGAAAGACAAATGCAAAGGCTAATAGCTGGTGATGAGAAAAAAAAGGACACGCACAAGCGTGTGTGCAGAGTTTAAAGCCCTTACTAAAAGCCTTGCAGGCGAGACCTAAAAATGGTGTACGAACCAATATAAATATACAGAAGGGTTTTAATATACAAAACCATCCAGAGATCATATTATTCTTCATAGAGTGGTGAATTCACTGGTGGTACCTAAAAGAATACATACATAGGAAATATAAGAATCGTTTGAAAAAATCTAGTTCAGACATTTGAACAACTGTGCTTGTGTTACATTTCAAAGCTATTCAGTCCAGGACATACAAAACCGTCTGAATGGGACACTACCATATACTGTATAGTCAATGTCTGTTATTCTTTTTTTTTAAATGTTAAATATTTTTATTGAGTTTGTAATACATAAATCGTAACAAGCAAACAAACCCCCCTCCCGCTTATCTGTCTTTTGTCGCAAAGCAATTCAGGACAACGATGAGACATTCCCCTCTTAGGTTTGTACACAGCCATTTAGCCAACAACCCATAGCAGGGCAGGCGGCGATCTTGGAAATATCTGCTGATTTGATCACAAATGAATTGCACCTCTCTCCTCGCACATTCCCCCTCTGTATCTCATAGTGTGATATTCAATCCCTACTATACATGCTGACACACCGTCCGATAGCAATCTTGTGTCCCTAGTCCTCTACTGCTGTGTGAGTGTCTTCCTTACTATGTAGGTATGACTGGTATAATCCCCAAAAGTTTTTAGGACGACTAGTGGGAGGCAGTAACTCGCTGTAGTTCTCCGACTGTGTACTGCTATATAACATATTGTGTGCCCAGCGTTTAGGTGTAGGTGCGGGGCCTCTCATCCAACAACAGGCTACTACCCTTCCGGCTATTAGGAGCCCCATGTCCACCAATCGCCGAGTAGCTCTAGGTAGCTTTTTAGAGTATCCCAGAAGTGCCAGAGTGGGATCTGGTGCGAGATCTATTTCTACTGTGTTACTTATGTCCGTGAAGATCTTCTCCAAAAAATCCCATACACTTGGGCATTGCCATGCCAGGTGGAGGAAATCTGCATCAGGTGCGTGACATCTCTCACACTCAGTGTCATGAAGGCCATAACCATGTAGCCGTGCTGGTGTGTAGTACACCCTGTTGAGAAACTTGAAGTGCACTAGTCTATGTCTGGCGATGCCAATCGCGCTTTCGTGTATTTGTGCTCCCTATGCGCCTGGGACAGCTTGTATAGCTTGTATAGGTTAGACAGTAGTTTCTGGGGGGCTTCTGCCTTTATTACATACGTGAGTTCCGGGACTTCCGGTGGTTCAGCAATATCTTCCCCCAGCAGTTCATTGAGAGCGCTACATACCCTGTGGAATTGGAAGCGAGTCAACAGGGGAGTGTCCTCACTGTTTGTTGTCGCCTGCTCCCATGTTTTGGCCACTCCATCCTGAAACAGGTCTCCAGCCACTATAATGTTAAGCTATTTGCTGGGAGGCAACCACTGTGTCCAATCGACAGGCATTATGGGTGAATATAGTAATGCCCCTCCCTGCAGCTGCAGAAGACTATGCCACGCATGATTAGTTGCTGCGATCGAGTCCAGGAAGCCAGTCCTACGATCTACTGGTTGGAAAATAGTGGTCGGGAGCGAGAGCGTGTCAGCAAAGAGTGTTTCCATACAGACATGTGGGATACAGCCATCCCCGTGGAGCCAGGTGTGCAAATGAGCCACTTGAGGTACTCTGAAATAAAGCTCCAAGTCTGGGGCACCGAGCCCATCCATGCTATAAGGTAGTGTGAATAGCGTCTACTTGGCTCGGGGTTGTTTCCCTGCCCATGCCAGTTTAATCATGAGTTGCATTAGTCATTGAAAAAAGGACTTGGAAAGTACTATCGGGATTGTCGTGAATAAGAACTATAGTCTAGGCAACACAACCATTTCCATTATGGATATCCGTCCTATAAGTGAAAGTGGGAGTCTGCACCAGGCCTCAACATCATCTTCCAGCTTGCTGAAGGCAGTGCCATAGTTTGCTCTGAACAGGATCTCAGCATCGGTATGTAACTGTATACCCAGGTATCTAACTGTGTCTGTGGTCCACTGCAGTGGGTATTCCATATCGAACTTCTGCGTCATCGGGGTTAAAGGGAAGGCCAGTGACTTCGTCCAGTTAACCTTCAGGCCCAATAGGGCGCCGTATCGGACCACCTCTCTCAATACCGAGGCTAAATTGTTATCTGGGGCGCGAACGTATAGTAAAGTGTCGTCCGCATACATGGAAACCAGTATCTTGTATGTAGGGAAACCAATGACTTCATTGCCATGGTATTCTCGTAGCGCACAGGCTAATGGTTCAGCCACCAGGGCGTACAGAAGCGGCAACAGCGGGCACCCTTGTCTGGTGCCTCTGCTGATGGGGAAGGAGTTGGTGACCAGATTACGAATCATCAGCTTTTCCGCAAATTAATTAAAACCTGGTTATTTTCTTCCATCTAAGCAGCCCTAGCATCGGTTACCCTCCACCTCTCTACTCTCTCTATACGTGTCCGCCATATCACACATGTCCGCGAGCGCTGGGACGCCCCGTTGCTGGGGTAGCCATGCGCTATACAAAATCACTTAACATAACATTAACATTACCAAGTCGGAGTCTGGCCCGCGACCAGTTGTATAGGGCCCCTATCATTTGGAAGAATGGCAGCCCCAGGCCCATCCTCTGTAGTACCAGTCGCATAAATGGCCACTCCACTGAGTCAAAGGCCTTTTCCATGTCGAGGAACACCGCCAGTGCCTTCCGGTCCTGCCGGACATGTTGTATCGTGCCTAAGACTGTGCGGATGTTGTAAATCAAGTTCTTGTTTGGGATGAAGCCAGCCTGCTCGGGTGCGACTAACTGAGGCGCCAAAAGCGCCAGGCGGTTCGCCAGTACTTTAGCCGAGAGGTGTGGGAGTAGTTTATCCTGAAACGCCTTATAGAACCCCACCGTGAGGCCATCTGCTCCCGGGGCGCTGCCGGCCCGCATGCCCGCCAGGGCTTCAGCGATTTCATCCTTCTCTATCGGGAGCATCAGGAATTCCCTGTGTGTGTTAGTCAATGAGGGTATATTAATGTGGTCTAGGTAGTCGGTAATATCGTCCTTGAGGTCTCCACTTTTGGACGAGTACCGCTCAGTGTTGAAGGCCTTAAATGCTTGCGCTATATCTGTTTCTTCCGTTAATATTGCACCGTCCCCCGTCTTTATTTCCGTGACTTGTTGTCGTCCCCTTTTCCCACTCAGGATTCTGGCTAGGACTGAACTAGGTCTCTCTCCCTCCCCATACGTCCGAGCCATTGCGTATTTTCACAGGTGTTTCAATTCCCTATCCGCATCTTCATGGTATTCAGCCAGGAGTGCCTTGATCTCATCCCCTAGTGCGCTGTCCGAGTGTCTGCGCTGTCTTTCCTCTAGGGTAGCTAATTGTCGCTCCAGGTCTGCAAGTCTTTGTCTAATGGACTTGAGTACTCCCGAGTGTTTCCACATCGCTATGCCCCTTATATATACTTTGAATGCCTCCCATACAACCTGGAAGCTATCTCCAGAGCCTATGTTGGTCTCAAAAAAGTGTCAATGGCCTCCGCTAGCTCTCCTCTAAATGTCGGGTCTAGGAGGGAATACGGGGGCCACCTCCACGTGAAAGGTGGGATGGCCTTCCCCGGAATGTCCAGCACCAGCAGCACTGGCGAGTGGTCAGACCAATGTCTGTTATTCTTAGTATAGGAGAAAAATAAAATATTTTTTAGACAACAAGATTCACTACAATAACAATATACTATAGAAGGGTTAATCCGCTAATGTTGGGAAATGTTCCTCAACTCACCGTGGCATGCGGCTCAGGGTGACTCTCTGCCCTATAAAATAATTATAGGAAGGGGAACATGGTAAGAAAATAAGTCTTCTGGAAGGCTGTTACAGTTCTAGGCATTTCACAAACAAGTGTAACGATAAAGTGTGCCCATGTAGATTAAAAACCGTCCAAATACTTATAGGCAGTTTCTGCAATAGCGATTGAGGTATTTTCGTATGGCTGTGTAGTAGGCCAGCAGTAAGACAGCAAACCACAATAGGTTCCTAATAGGTTCCCCAAGCATGTATTCAGATGTCACTAAGGTCTATCGAGACAAGTGGGCAGCGTAATGGTGTTTAACACTAGGGGGAGACACGCCAAGACCGTAGAGGCAGTCGTGTGTCTGCCTTGAAGTTTGTGTAGCAATGCATTTGATGGCTCGTACCTCATAACAGGCGTGTGTTAAGGCAGCACAGGGTGAACAAAGGCAGAACCTAGTGCAGTAACTTCCAGAGCAAACATGTGGTGTTATGGGGAAAAGCAAGACTCTTAGAGCTAGTTGGCCTAACACACAAGTACAATATGCTTAGATTTCAGAACCAACTTCCCCATCAAAATATGCAGCGGTAAGGCACATGATGACACTGCCTAGTTTAAACATACATGCAGCATTCTTCAAGTTGAAAACAGCTAAGTGTTTGATGTGCACTGCAATAACAAGGCTGCGATGCAATGGAGGAAATGCACTTAAAATAGTTGACCTCAGAATGGGTGCAGCGTGCTTTGTTTTCAAGGCAAAACACCTGCCACATGTGCACTGAGAACTTTCCTACGACATGAAAGAGTGTGCTTTGAAACGTCCATATCTTTAACACGAATGCAACATTCTTTACGTTCTTTACGTTTTCATTGCAAGAAAAAAAAAAAGAAAAGACGTCTCAAGGCACAAAAAATTCAAGATATAACAAACGTAGGGTCACAGACCCATACCTATATATGGGGAGCCAGCAATCCGCTATACCACAGCAGATGGAGGACGGTGTCCAGGGTAATTGCTTGAATAGAGGACCAGGAGCCGAATTTGGTGTGTGGCACTCACTCAGGTTGTATAGTTGCATCACTCTGATGCAGTCGCGTGAGCATGCGTACTTGGGAAATGTAGTCCCATGCCGGCATCATGAATCTTATCAACGTGCACTAAATGCTGAAGGCTTTCGTGCCTCTGTCACACACAGCCGCTTCTTCACGTGGAATAGAATCACTAAAGACGGACCTCCATCGAAGTTAAATGCAAATACCACAATGTAATGGCATGTGTTTTTAAAGGGTCAGCGCCGTATACCCGCGGGCTGAAGACCCATTAGGAAAATGAGCACACCCTAAAACCAGATTGCTCATAGCAGAAATGAGTGATAGGTTTGTAAACCATGTCCCTTGTACTGTCATATGGTTACTGCGTTTCTATATATTGTGTTAAGTTAGCATGAGTTTATTAAAAGTTTAAACGCCATATTTTCTTTCGGCTTCAGTTTGCACACGACACCTAATTGTTATGGTAGCTTTCAACCTAGACGAAAGATGTGATTTATTTGAGAATAGTATGTTATTGCTCTGTTATCAGTCGTGCTTGGTACACTTGGTACAAATGTCTGCACACTGAGAACTGCACCCTCTAAGAATAACCTAACACAAGGTTGCTGAAGGCCTGATCCTCGCACCACATTAGACATAACACAAATAATGTTGCTGCCAACATTGGGCTCTACGCGAGTTTAAGATAGAGTTACAGGGAATGAATCAACACACTTGATGCTTCGCATGCAGAGAGCTGGTAGCTGTTGATGTGATCTACTCCTACTGAAATTTAGAGGTATGGGCCCGCCCTGCTAGAACCCAAATGAGACCTTCTTAGATATAATATAATATGCTAAATAGGGTGCGCGAAATATAGGTGATACAGAATTCTATAGATTTTTACATCATAACATGCTATCACCTTTTGCTTATTATGGATTAGTGACTATGCTGCTAACTCTGATTTTTATAATATGTATGTTGATATTATACAAGATACTGCGTTTGAGAACTTTGCATTGAAAAATAAACATTTCAAACTTGCACGTGTGTTCTTTGCCTCCCAGTTTCGGTTTGTAATGATTATATAACGAAAGAGTGTTCATGTGTTCCACGATACCCGAGGTACCCTAAGTTCATGTTCTGGATTGTCTTAGTCATTGGTGAGTTATTACTACCGATGAGACACTGTAGCTAGCTTGGTAAGGGGATTTCTGAAACTAAGGTGAGTTTTGGGTCACCCTAACTCACCCGGGTTCTAGATCTCTGTGCACAGTTCTGTGGGAGAACGGAAACCCTGCTACAGTACTAGGCATGTATCCTGTTGCAAGCAGTCAGCCCCATATGTTTAAGGGTATAGAGATGTCAGTGCACCCGAATCAGAGTGCCCAATCTTGGATGGTTAAGTGTAGGATGTTTGGACCATGTCCAATGGACAGTCTGTCACAGGTATCTGGTGGTGGTAATCTTCTTCTGAGCTTATGAGAGGACAATAAAAAAAATATATATATATGAAAATATAGAAAAGAACAGGCAGTGTCCCTCACACATATTCCAAGGCACATGGTTGTCAGGAGCCATAGTTCTATATGGTTAGCCATACGTATTCTCTTGTATGTTAGGTCACCGGTGGCACTTCACCAGACACCCTGAAATATCGCTCACGTGGAAAAGGTAAAGTCTAATGGGGCCCCCTCCGTCAGAGAAGGGACAACTCCCCTGTTCCTGTTGCAACCAATGGAGATTTGGGACTATTCTACATGGACAAGGGAAAGTGGTGTTCAGGCCGGGTCCGATCCCAATCACTGCTTTTGTTCCCATGGTTTGTCTGTGCCAATTGGGATTTCATTTAAATGTGTGTATCAATGATATTTTGGTCATCTGGCGAGGTGAAGATCAATCTATCACTACCTTCGGGAAATCGATTTGCAAGAACTAAGAGTGTGGCATGCCAATGACTGCTTCCACAACAACTTCAAGAAGATATTGCCCTACCTTATAGTCCCTATTAACGGCCACAAACAGCATTTCCATAAAGTAAACAATTGGTTTAATAAGGAATTAAGACTTTCACGTAGATATCTGGGTAAGGCACTTTGCACAAAGGACATCTCAGAAATCAGTCTGGGTGGATAAAGGTACAAAAGGGCCCAGGCTCAGGCTAAGAAAGAATGGGGGGACGAAAGACGGCAGGACCTCAAATTGGCTGGGTCTCTTAAGAACTCCACCAGGTTTTGGGCACTTGTAAATTGGAGGGGAGAGAGGTATCTGCTTCACCTCTGCAAAATAACATTTATCCCCAGACCTGGGTTAATCATTTCTACAATCTTTATTCAGTAACTCCATTTATTGAGCAGGACACTGTGCTAGGGACTGTGTAAACAGACAACTCTACCTAGCCCTTGCCTTGACCTAGCTGACATCCTCAGCTCTGGATGCAATGACCAGAGGTAGAGCTTCAGGATTAGACAGCATTGCAGCATATATCCTTCTGCTAGAAAGAGATAAATTGTCTTAGTATAACCTTTCCTTAACTAATGCCATTATCAGTGGTGCCCCAGTACTGGACTCTTGGAAGGGAGCAGACGTCGTCCCGATATATAAGAAGGGAGATAGATTCCATCCAGCCAATTACAGGCTGATCAGCTTGATCAACTGTGCGAAGAAAATTTCTGCCCAATTGGTCTTGAGCAAGATTGAGGAATGGACTGCTGCTAAAGCCATCGTATTGTATCCCCCTTTCAGACAGGCTTTCCGAAGAAGATATCCACGATTATGCCCAGGTTCGCTGGAGAACCCAGGGCCAGGTAACTGAATGATTTCCTATCAATTAAGGTGTCCGCCAAGGCTGTGCACTGGAACCCACTCAGTTTTCTTTATATCTTAATGTTGTTCATTATCTCCCCTCAATTGATGCACCATACCTGGCAGGCACAAAACGAACAAGTTACTTACCTTCAGTAACGATGTATCTGTAAGAAAAATATGTTAGTTATAGATTCCTTAGAATGACCCCCAGGCTTCAGACAGGATCCAAGGAATTTTTTCTTAGCAGTACCTCTGCGTGTCGGTAGGAGGCATCGGTCGACTATGCGTCCGTCATTGGCGTCGTGGTCGTTGGGATGACGCCGCTGTGTCTACTTAGACTCTGCTCTTGAGCACTAACATCAGTTCTGACACAACGTTCAATGACAGAAGCGCAGAGCCATGCAAGACACTGACCATTGGTGCACAAATCTAGGGCCCTGCAAGGGAGTCCCAATCCCTAGAAGTCAGTGTGCAGAATGGGGAGGATGGGTGGGGCGGTAAGGAATCTATAACAAATATATATCTCTTACAGATACATCGTTACGGAAGGTAAGTAACTTGTTCATCTGAAAGAGACTATTAGTTATAGATTCCTTACCCTAGAACAGATACCCCAGCAATACCAACCCCAGAGGAGGGTCTGCGAATTAGGTTCACACCAAGAAGTCCTGGAGAACAGAACGGCTGAAAAAGCCATCTCTACGGACTTTGGCTATCCAGGCAATAATTGGGTAGTTAACGTGTGCAGGGATGCCCACGTAGCTGTGTGACAGATGTAAACCAGCAGAACTCCACGTCCCAAAGCAGTAGTGGCTGCCGTCGCCCTGGTAGAGTCGGTCCGCAGTTCTACTGGAGGTTCCTATTTACCCAAAGAATAACAGATCTTAATGCATAGTGACGACCCATCGAGAGATGGTACCTTTGTGCACTGCCCGACCTTCCTTGGTGCCAACAAAATCCGCAAAGAGTTGATCATCCCCCCGGAAGTCTTTAGTGCGGTCAAGGTAGAAAGAAAGTGCACGTTTTGGGTGCAGACAGTGGAATCTCCCCTCCTCTTTGGAAGGGTGCAGAGGTGGGAAGAAGGTAGGCAATGTGATGGTCAGACCTATGTGTAAAGAGGCAATCACTTTGGGCAGAAAAGATGGCTTATACGGAGGACTACTTTGTCCGGATGGACAGCAAGAAAGGGAGATCTGGAAGATAAGCCTGAAGCTCACTCACCCTGTATGTATTGGTTTTTGTTAAGCGCCTATGTCACCCGCAGGTCTCATAGCGCTAGCTGAAAGACAGATCAGGACAGAGTGTTTAGAAAAACCACGTTTTTAGGGCTTTCGGAAATGACTTGTGGTTGGTTTAAAGACGGAGCTGTAGGGGCAATGCATTCCATTGCTCAGGTGTGGTTCTGGAGAAAGACCTACAACTGTTTTTCACAGTGCGGACCTTTGGGATGGTCAAAAGGTGCTTGCTGATCGATCGGAGCGTTCTTTCTAGCTGATATTTAGTCAGTTTCTATGCTAAATAGGTTGGGCCATTGTTGTTGATTGTTTTATTAACTAGACGGCATATCTTGAAATTAATCCTCTTTCTGATAGGGAGCCAGTGAAGAGTCTTGGAGTTTAGATAGGAGCTTATCATTTATGGATGCAAACAGAGCATTTCCATAGTCTAGGCGATTTATAATTAGTTGAAAAAACAAACAAGAGTTACCTGGTCCAAATGATTGCCTGTGTGTTGTGTCGCGCCAAAAGACCGCTAGACCAACATGTCATCACAATGATAATGCTGGGTTGGAAAAAATTCCCATCAGCTCACCCTTTATGGTGGAGTATCGTCATGTGGGATACATGTCATAAACCCAGATCTCTCCCAGCGCACCTGATAATGATGCGGAGATGGATTTTGAAAATTACTTTTCCGAACCACAGTATTTCAAAGGAAGGACTGATGGAGTGCAGTGCTCGTGAAAAAGAAAGGTGAAATATACATAAAATTGGCTCCTGAGACAAAAAATATGTTTATTCAGTATTATCTCAGGGTCAAGGTTAAAAGTGGCGCCCAATAGTCTTAAAGAATGACTACATAACGGCGCAGTGCATAGAGGTCGACATGTTTCAGCTTATATGGACCAAGAGTCCAAGCTTTCTTCAGAATGTGATTGGCAGCGAAGGAATCTAGGTTAATTTTATTCCAGGATCTGCTTAGTTTATATTCTTTCGTGGGGTGAGATTGTGTTAATAACCCATTCAAATGAAACTTTATTACATAGTGGTCGGACCATAGGATGGGAGTAGGTTGATCTATATTTGCATTCGGGGAGTTGGTAAATAATAATAATAATAATAACAATAATAATAATAATCCACATTTATAAAGCGCGAACAATCACCCGTAAGGGTCTCCAGGCGCTGGGGGCCGTTGGGAAGATTAAGCGAGCTATTGCCCAGTCACATGGTGCTGGGCTAATCTGCCGCCGGCACCAGGGATCGAACCGTGATCCCCAGATTCCAGTGTCAGTCGCCCTGGCCGCGGCGCCACACCTCTAGGGTGTGGCCTGCGACGTGCGTGGGGCCGGTCACCATCTGTTTTAGACCTAGGGTTTCAAGACTGTTGATAAGGTCATGGGTATGAGGGTCTGTATTAAGCTCGGAATGAAAATTCAAGTCGCCTAGTAGCAGAAAATTATCGGCATCTAGGACATGTGGTGCTATCGTCTCGGTAAGGTTACTGGGGAAATGGGTTTTATTTCCGGGTGGCCTATAGAGAAGGGCACCTTTCCAGGTTCCCCCTTTTGCGTTCTCCATGGAGAAAATGCAGATTTCACCCCAAGTGGCCTGCACGGCCTCTACCATATTATTATGGTAGTGGTTCTGAAGGCAATAACTATGCCGTCGCCTTTCTAGTTTTTCTGCCCAGTCTAATTATTTGGTAGTCAGGTGGGAGAGCCACGGAGAGGTCGGGTTGCAAGAGTTTGTGAAGCCATGTCTCGGTGATAAAGAAGAGGTCAGGCTTTTCTGTGTCTAGAAAAGACCAGATCTCAAGTGCGTGTTTAGCGAGAGATCGTGCGTTACAGTATAGACCAATTCGTTGTTTATGTTCTGGTTGTTCTGGACTGAGTAGCGGAGGTTTAATTTTGGTTTTTATTTGTTTGGCTTGTCCTTTGATAGGAGGATGTTTTTGAATAGAGGGTGCCCTGATGATATAAGAGGGATTGGGGCCAGCTACCAAAGTGTAGGCTTTGTTAAGTGAGAGAAGCTCCTTGCTGGTATAGTGAATCAGAGTCATTGTTAATGGTACGGGAGAATTAAGAGGGAGTTGTGGATGAAAATGGGCAGGGTGTCTGGCGTTTGGTGTCGGTCTGGCGCGGCGGACGCAGACGGGCTTGCCTTTGGCGCGCCGCTGCGCTTCCGCTCGGCGCACCTCTTTTTAGCTAAAGGAAGTGGGCGGGACTACACCAGCGCATGGACCGCTGATCTAGCGTCCAGGGAGGCAAGGGAGCAAAGATGGCCATGTTGATTTCCTCCGCACAAACGTCCCAAGCCGCGGCAGATATGGGGGAACACATACAAGGCCGGGTATAGAGTCAAAATATCGAGTTTTTATTATCGACTAGACATAATATCGAGTAAAAAATATAGAAAAGACATAATATCGACTAGACATAATATAGACTACCAGGAAATTTTAATAGCAAATAGAATGGACATAATAGCGAATAAAAATATAGAATGGACATAATATCGACTAGACAAAATATAGACAACTAAAATATCGAATTTAAGGTAAGTTAATATTAATTTAAAATTTTTGTGTAATATATTTCTGTAGCGGGTTGTGGGATTATAGGGGAATAGGGTGGGAAATAATTTAATTATAATTAATTCAATATGTTATTTTATTTATTGGTATTTATTTAGAATTAATTGTTAATTAATTGTTAATTGGTAATTAATTAAAATATAATTGGTAATTAATTTTAATTGATAAATTGATCAATATGTTAATTTTAGTATTTTATTTTCTGTAGCGGGTTGTGGGTTTATAGGGGAATAGGGTGAGAAGTAATTTAATTATAATTAATTAAAGATGTTATTTTATTTATTGGTAAGTATTTAAAATTGTCAATTAATTATTACTTTGTACATAATTAAAATAGAATTGATAATTAATTTTAATTGATTAATTGATTAATATGTTATTTTAGTAATTTATTTTCTGTAGCGGGTTGTGGGTTTATAGGGGAATAGGGTGGGAAGTAATTTAATTATAATTATTAAATATGTTATTTTATTTATTGTTATTTATCTAGAATTAATTGTTAATTAATTATTAATTGGTAATTAATTAAAATATAATGTGTAATTTATTGTAATTGATAAATATGTTACTTTTATTACATTAGTTTCTGTAGTGGGTTGTGTGTTTATAGGGGAATAGCTTGGGAAGTAATTTAATTGTAAGTAATTAAATTTTTTAAATATTTGTTTGTGTCTAATTTTTATTTATTTTTATATTGTAAATTAATTTATTGGTAATTGGTAAATAATTAGTATTAGTAGGTAATTTTAATTAGTAGTTAATTTTTATTTGTAATTTTAATTGATTAATTAATATATTTTATAAAATAGTAAACTATTTTAATTATTTTGTAATTGGTATTAATATTTATGTTATTTATATTTATGTATGAAGTATTTACTTTCCCTACTATTGCACTCACTGAAGTGGGAATAGTAATTTTTACCCCTACGCTATCCAACGCTTTCCCTACTGTTGCACTCTCTGGAGTTGGAATAGTAATTTTTACCCCTACGCTATCCAACGCTTTCCCTACTGTTGCACTCTCTGGAGTAGGAATAGTAATTTTTACCCCTACGCTATCCAACGCTTTCCCTACTGCTGCACTCACTGGAGTGGGAATAGTAATTTTTACCCCTACGCTATCCAACGCTTTCCCTACTGTTGCACTCTCTGGAGTTGGTATAGTAATTTTTACCCCTACGCTATCCAACGCTTTCCCTACTGTTGCACTCACTGGAGTGGGAAAAGTAATTTTTACCCCTACACTATCCAACGCTTTCCCTACTGATGCACTCTCTGGAGTTGGAATAGTAATTTTTACCCCTACGCTATCCAACGCTTTCCCTACTGATGCACTCTCTGGAGCTGGAATAGTAATTTTTACCCCTACGCTATCCAACGCTTTCCCTACTGTTGCACTCACTGGAGTGGGAATAGTAATTTTTATCCCTAGGCTATCCAACGCTTTCCCTACTGTTGCACTCTCTGGAGTTGGAATAGTTATTTTTACCCCTACGCTATCCAATGCTTTCCCTACTGTTGCACTCTCTGGAGTGGGAATAGTTATTTTTACCCCTACGCTATCCAATGCTTTCCCTACTGTTGCGCTCTCTGGAGTGGGAATAGTAATTTTTACCCCTACGCTATCCAACGCTTTCCCTACTGTTGCTCTCTCTGGAGTGGTAATAGTCATTTTTACCCTCTCACTATCCAACGCTTGATCTACTTTGCACTCTCTGGAGTTGGAATATTAATTTTTACCCCTACGCTATCCAACGCTTTCCCTACTGTTGCACTCACTGGAGTGGGAATAGTAATTTTTACCCCTAGGCTATCCAACGCTTTCCCTACTGCTGCACTCTCTGGAGTTGGAATAGTAATTTTTACCCCTACGCTATCCAATGCTTTCCCTACTGTTGCACTCTCTGAAGTAGGAATAGTAATTTTTACCCCTACGCTATCCAACGCTTTCCCTACTGTTGCACTCACTGGAGTCGGAATAGTAATTTTTACCCCTACGCTATCCAACGCTTTCCCTACTGTTGCACTCTCTGGAGTTGGTATAGTAATTTTTACCCCTACGCTATCCAACACTTCCCTACTCTTGCACTCACTGGAGTGGGAATAGTAATTTGTACCCCTACGCTATCCAACGCTTTCCCTACTGTTGCACTCACTGGAGTGGGAATAGTAATTTTTATCCCTACGCTATCCAATGCTTTCCCTACTGTTGCACTCACTGGAGTAGGAATAGTAATTTTTACCCCTACGCTATCCAACGCTTTCCCTACTGTTGCACTCTCTGGAGTTGGTATAGTAATTTTTACCCCTACGCTATCCAACGCTTTCCCTACTGTTGCACTCACTGGAGTGGGAATAGTAATTTGTACCCCTACGCTATCCAACGCTTTCCCTACTGTTGCACTCACTGGAGTGGGAATAGTAATTTTTACCCCTACGCTATCCAACACTTTTCCTACTGTTGCACTCACTGGAGTGGGAATAGTAATTTTTACCCCTACGCTATCCAACGCTTTCCCTACTGATGCACTCTCTGGAGTTGGAATAGTAATTTTTACCCTACGCTATCCAACGCTTTCCCTACTGTTGCACTCACTGGAGTGGGAATAGTAATTTTTATTCCTAGGCTATCCAACGCTTTCCCTACTGTTGCACTCTCAGGAGCGGGAATAGTTATTTTTACCCCTACGCTATCCAATGCTTTCCCTACTGTTGCGCTCTCTGGAGTGGGAATAGTAATTTTTACCACTACGCTGTCCAACGCTTTCCCTACTGTTGCTCTCTCTGGAGTGGTAATAGTAATTTTTACCCTCTCACTATCCAACGCTTGCCCTACTGTTGCACTCTCTGGAGTTGGAATAGTAATTTTTACCCCTACACTATCCAACGCTTTCCCTACTGTTGTACTCACTGGAGTGGGAATAGTAATTTTTACCCCTACGCTATCCAACGCTTTCCCTACTGTTGCGCTCACTGGAGTGGGAATAGTAATTTTTAACCTTACGCTATCCAATGCTTTCCCTACTGTTGCGTTCTCTGGAGTGGGAATAGTAATTTTTACCCCTACGCTATCCAACGCTTTCCCTACTGTTGCACTCACTGGAGTGGGAATAGTAATTTTTACCCCTAGGCTATCCAACGCTTTCCCTACTGCTGCACTCTCTGGAGTTGGAATAGTAATTTTTACCCCTACGCTATCCAATGCTTTCCCTACTGTTGCACTCTCTGAAGTAGGAATAGTAATTTTTACCCCTACGCTATCCAACGCTTTCCCTACTGTTGCACTCACTGGAGTCGGAATAGTAATTTTTACCCCTACGCTATCCAACGCTTTCCCTACTGTTGCACTCTCTGGAGTTGGTATAGTAATTTTTACCCCTACGCTATCCAACACTTTCCCTACTCTTGCACTCACTGGAGTGGGAATAGTAATTTGTACCCCTACGCTATCCAACGCTTTCCCTACTGTTGCACTCACTGGAGTGGGAATAGTAATTTTTATCCCTACGCTATCCAATGCTTTCCCTACTGTTGCACTCACTGGAGTAGGAATAGTAATTTTTACCCCTACGCTATCCAACGCTTTCCCTACTGTTGCACTCTCTGGAGTTGGTATAGTAATTTTTACCCCTACGCTATCCAACGCTTTCCTTACTGTTGCACTCACTGGAGTGGGAATAGTAATTTGTACCCCTACGCTATCCAACGCTTTCCCTACTGTTGCACTCACTGGAGTGGGAATAGTAATTTTTACCCCTACGCTATCCAACACTTTTCCTACTGTTGCACTCACTGGAGTGGGAATAGTAATTTTTACCCCTACGCTATCCAACGCTTTCCCTACTGATGCACTCTCTGGAGTTGGAATAGTAATTTTTACCCTACGCTATCCAACGCTTTCCCTACTGTTGCACTCACTGGAGTGGGAATAGTAATTTTTATCCCTAGGCTATCCAACGCTTTCCCTACTGTTGCACTCTCAGGAGCGGGAATAGTTATTTTTACCCCTACGCTATCCAATGCTTTCCCTACTGTTGCGCTCTCTGGAGTGGGAATAGTAATTTTTACCACTACGCTGTCCAACGCTTTCCCTACTGTTGCTCTCTCTGGAGTGGTAATAGTAATTTTTACCCTCTCACTATCCAACGCTTGCCCTACTGTTGCACTCTCTGGAGTTGGAATAGTAATTTTTACCCCTACACTATCCAACGCTTTCCCTACTGTTGTACTCACTGGAGTGGGAATAGTAATTTTTACCCCTACGCTATCCAACGCTTTCCCTACTGTTGCGCTCACTGGAGTGGGAATAGTAATTTTTAACCTTACGCTATCCAATGCTTTCCCTACTGTTGCGTTCTCTGGAGTGGGAATAGTAATTTTTACCCCTACGCTATCCAACACTTTCCCTACTGTTGCACTCTCTGGAGTGTGAATAGTAAATTTAACCCCCTTGCTATCCGACGGAAAAAATATTGCATATGTTTTGTTAATAATATGTGTATATATATATATATATATATATATATATATATATATATATATATATATATATATATATATGTTTTAAAATTATATATATTTTTTTAAGTTACATTAATTATTTATTAATTTTAAGTTTAAGTATGTTTAAATTAATTATATTTATTATTATATTAGTTTTAAATTACTTTTAAGATATTTAAAAAAATCGATATTTTGACTGTCTATATTTTTTCCTATCGATATTTTGGAGTCAATATTTTTGTACTTACCTGTTTGTAGATAGGAAGTCGATATTCTGGCATTCTATATTTTTACCTCGATATTTTGGCAAGTCGATATTCTGTCAGTGATCCACAAGGCAGGTAAGCAGCGCAAGATACCATTTTTAAAAGTAAATTTGAAAGCGCTATTGCGTTGCAGACAATCGCTCTGTCTGACCTGGTGGATTTTTTAAAATCTTCAGCTGTGTGTCCGCTCAGCGCACCTCCTTTTAGCTAGAAGAAGTGGGCGGAACTACACCAGCGCATGGACCGCTGACCTAGCGTCCAGGGAGGCAAGGGAGCAAAGATGGCCGTGTTGATCCCCTCTGCACAAACGGCACAGGCCGCGGCGGACCAGGGGGAACACGTACAAGGTAGGAAAGTGGCGCAAGATACAATTTTTAAAAGTGAAGTTAAAAGCGCTTTTGCGTTGCAGGTAATCGCTCTGTCTGACCTGGTGGATTTTTTAAAATGTTTAGCTGTGTGTCCGCTCGGCGCACCATTTAGCTATCAGAAGTGGGTGGGAATACACCAGCGCATGGACCGCTGACCTAGTGTCCAGGGAGGAAAGGGAGCAAAGATGGGTGTGTTGATCCCCTCCGCACAAACGGCACAAGCCGTGGCGGACCAGGGAGAACACGTACAAGGCAGGTAAGCGGCGCAAGGTACAATTTTTAAAAGTGAAGTTAAAAGCGCTATTGCGTTGCAGACAATCGCTCTGTCAGACCTGGTGGATTTTTTAAAATGTTCAGCTGTGTGTCCGCTCGGCGCACCTCCTTTTAGCTAGAGGAAGTGGGTGGGACTACACCAGCGCATGCAACACTGATCTAGCGTCCAGGGAAGCAAGGGAGCAAAGATGGCCGTGTTGATCCCCTCCGCACAAATGGCACAAGCCGCGGCGGACCAGGGGGAACACGTACAAGGCAGGTAAGCAGCGCTAGATACCATAATCAAAAGTTAAGTTAAAAGCGCTATTATGTTGCAGACAATCGCACTGTCTGACCTGGTGGATTTTTTAAAATGCAAGCAGAGGTGAAGGCAAGCAAAAAAGCAGTCTTCAAAGGAAGCAAATAGGACAATTATGTAGGCGCTCAGAGGGAGCACACATAAGATAAGTGAGGACAAGATTAAAATCCTACTGGGGCATTACGAAAGGAGAAGGAGGAAAGAGATGAGTAATGCACTTCAGAAATCTGTTAACAATAGGATCGATGGCCATGCTCAAGAGCTCAGAGTACCAGACTCTTCGTGCCCAGTCAGGAGCCACAAGAATGACTTGGGACTGGTCGCGTTTGATCTTCTTCAGCAATTATGGCAGAAGTGGTACAGGCGGAAAGGCGTACATGAGGCCGCAACTCCACTTGCAACAAAAAGGGTCGCTGAGCGAGAGCCGCCTTGGAAACTCTAACACGCAGAACTGCTGACATTAAGCGTTCTCTTCGGTGGTGAATAGATCTAACCAAGGCTCTCCCCACTGCTGAAAGAGACCTTGCACCACCTTCGAGAGAAGATGCCATTTGTAATCCCTTATGCATCAGCAGCTGAGTTTGTCCGTCCTGGCGTACAGTGAACCTGTTAGGTGTTGAACCACCAGAGATATGCCCTGATGTTCCAGCTATGTCCAAAGGCAAAGAGCCTCTTGACATAGGATCCACAACCCCACCCTGCCCTGTTTGTTGCAGTACCACATCGTGGTGGTGTTGTATGTTAACACCTGCACAACTCTTCCTTTGACTGGTTGATGTGGTGCCAGAGACCAGAGGCCTCTGATCTCCGCCTCTCCCATATGGCCGCCCCATCCCAGGAGTGACGCATACGTCACTACAGTGAACTCAGGTTGGGGAAGGGAGAGGGATCTGCCATTGACCAAATCATGGTTCGTGAGCCAATACTGCAACTGACTTGCAGTCCCCTCCGAGTTCTGAACGTCATCGGAAAGATACTCCTTGTGCTGCGCCCACTGGAACTTCAGGTCCCACTGCAGAGCCCGTATATGCCATCTGGTATTTTCCAACAGAAGGATGCAGGAGGCCATGAGGCCCAACAGCCTCAGAGTCATTCTCACCGAAAACCGGGATGGATGTTGACACATCGGTATCATAGCCCGAATATCCTGGACTCACTGCTCGGGAGGATAGACCCGAAACTGCGCTGTGTCCAGAACCGCTCCGATGAAAAGGAGCTTATGGGAGGGAATCAGGTGCGACTCCAGCACATTAACTGTGAACCCCAGCGAATGCAGGAAGTCCGTCGTAGTCTGGAGGTGGGAGAAAACAGCCTGGGCGAGCCTGCCTTCAACAGCCAGTCGTTGAGATAGGGGAAGATTGGAACCCCTGATCTGCGCAAATGAGCTGCGACACCGCCATCACTTTCGTGAACACCCGAGGGGCGCTGGTAAGGCCAAAGGGTAGCGTGGTAAACTGAAAATGCTTGTAGCCTACTGTGAGCCGTAGGTAGCGCCGGTGGGCAGGCAAGACGGGGATGTGAAAGTAAGCGTCCTCCAAGTACAACACTACATCAAATCTCCAAGGTCAAGGGCAGACAAGACCTGAGCCAAGGTTAACATCTTGAACTTCTCCTTCCGGAGAAAGCGGTTGATGTCCCTGAGGTCTAAGGTAGGACGCAGGCCTTTGTCCTTCTTAGGTACCAAGAAGTAGTTGGAGTAGCAACCACAACCTACTTATGGCACAGCCTCGCGTTCGATAGCTCCCTGGGCATGAGATCCATAACTTCCTGGCAGAGAAGGGCCATATGATCCTCTGACATGGGATGGGGTGTTGGTCAAGTCAAGTCAAGTCATAAAATTTGTATAGCGCACTACATACCCAGAGGGTTTCAAGGCGCTTACGAAGGGGAGGAGGATTATTTGTCAAATATCCACGTTTTAAGCTGCTTTCTGAACGCTAGGTGGTTGGTGGCATGGAAGGAGGGGTAATCTTGAAGGGGCGGGAGTAGCCCTTTCGGACTATCTGCAAAACCGACCTGTCTGACGTGACGTTGGGGGAGGTGATGGCAGATCCTGCCACCCACCCACTGGCAACTGGTGGCCCTGGAAGGTCTGACTAGGAAGGTTTCGAGGCTGCTGCAGGGGGGGGTTTGGTGGACTGGCCCGCCCCCTGGCCCCCAGACCCACGACGCTGGGTCCGACGTCCCGACCATGCAGGGGCTAGGTAGCTTGCACAACCCTGTGGCTCTGGGTGGAGCGCTGTGGTGCAGACTGCATGGGGTTTGAAGTTGTCACGAGGCCCAAGGATCTGGCCGTAGCCCTAGAGTTCTTGAAACACTCGAGTGCCTTGTCACCAAACAGGCGACAGCCATCAAAGGGCATGTCCAAAAGGTTAGATTGGACATCCGTAGAGAAGCCAGATGTTCTTAGCCAGGCGTAGCGCCTCAGGGCTACCGATGTGGAAACTGTTCTATCTAGCTAGTCGGCGGTATCCAGCCTACACCGGATGGGAGACTTTGCTGCGTTTCGACCCTCGGCAACAGCGCGGGTGAGCACGGCCTGGGGCTCCTCCATGCACTGCGGTAGCACCTGAGCAACCGTATCCTACAAGTGTATGTGTAACGTCCCAAGAGACATGGGGTGTTCACCGACCGCAGTCCTAAGCTGGCGGCAGAAAACTTCTTCCCAAGATGGTCCAGCTTCTTGAATTTCCTATCTGGCAGAGCAGTAGGGAATGCGTCTCTTGAGGATGAGGCTTTGACCACCAAACTCTCAGGGGTAGGGTGTTGTGAGAGGAATAATGGGTCGCCCAAGGCGAGTGGTGGCGGCGGTAATCATCCTGTCCACAGAAGCTGCTGGCCTTGGACCAAGTACCTAGAAGGATGTCAGTGAGGGCCTCATTAAAATACAGCAGGGGCTCTGAAGAGGCTGCTGCTGGCTGAAGCACCTCAGTCAGAAGGGTAGTCCTGACAGCCAATGTAGGAAGCCAGAGGCCCAAGGCCTCAGCCGCCCTACGCAACACCACAGCGTAGGAGGCTCCCTCCTCCGTAGCCACGGTAGAGGGAGAAAGCATACCAAGGTCTGGGGAGGTATCCAGACTACTCGCATCACCCAACTCCTCTCGCCAGTCCGGCTCCTCAAGTTGGTCTTCTAGAGGGTCAGAAGACCCCTCCCAGTCCTCCTCACCTTTCTTCGCTACTGGAATCGGCACCAGGGAAGGTACTGTGAGGTGACCGGCACCAATCCGGATCCAGGCCTGGATCTTTCGGGACCCTGCAGCGCCAGGGCCATAGCCCACCTCGAGTCTGTGGGGCCCGAAGGCACACCTGCGGAGTGGTGCTGCCCAAAGATGCTGTGCAGTGCTTTGTTAAATTGACGAAGCTGGGCAGGGAACGCTTTGGCTCCGGGAAAGGTAGGGAAGCGCAGAGCCGCCCCAGCGTGCTCTGAGGAAGGAGCTGGAAAGCGACAGTGATCCGGGTCCTGCGTTGCGTTGGCCGAAGGACAGAGAGAAGGCGATGAGCCACAATGCTTCTTTGTCTTCTTTTTGTGCATTGACTTACTTGAGGAGTGCGAAGACTTCGAAGAGGAATGGTGATGACTCCGTGACGACGGGGACCTCGAGCAGCGCAGATCGGACTGCCAGGCCTCCAAAAGCTTTCGGGACCGCTCCCGCAAAGACTTCAGGTTCATGGCTGGGCAGTCAAGCACGACTTCGCATCGTGGTCGCGCTCCAGGCACCAAAGGCACACGACATGCGGAGCGGTGACCAACATCAACTTGTGATAGGAGTCACAGGGCTTGAAGCCGGTCCGACGATGGGACATACCTCATGCTACCAGAAGTCGAAGACTCAAAAAAAGAGGTTGACAAAAGTTTAAAAAAGGGTTTAGTCAAAAACTGACTAAGAGGCAGGCTCTCTCCGGATCTGTGCTGGCTGGCGCAGAAAAAGAAAGAACTGATGTCAGTGCGCAAGTGCGGCGTCAGACACCGCAACATCATCCCGGCGACTACAACGCCGGATACGGAGTCGACCGACCCCACCTACTGAAGCGCAGGGGTACTGCTAAGAAAACATTTCTCTGGATCCAGTCTGAAGCCTGGGGGTAATTCTAAGGTAAGGAATCTATAACTAATCTTCTCTTTCAGATACAAGCATTTTGGGACAGGTTTCGGGGTAACACCCCTCATCAGCCAGGCTAGCTTGAATCCAATTGCAAAGTAAGCAAGGGACCCATGTCTGGGCGTACCCTGCCACCTTTGAGCAAACAAAGCAAACACAAGGAGATGATGGATGGACCACTGAAACTTTTCAGACACTCACCCCGAGTCACAGATCTGAATCTAATCCATCATCGTTCTTTAGCTCACTTCGCCACCCCAGTTCAGGCCCAGCAATATGCAAATCAGTCTTGACCCTGTGCCTCATGGAAACAGTCCAGACAGAACTGCCAAGTCAGGTCTCAACTGGACCGGAAACAAGCATCCTCGCTGAGGGATGAAACCCTGTTACCAGTCCCAGGATGCTTGTTTCTGGTCCAAGGACGACCTGGTTTGGCAGTACGGTCTGGACTGTTCCCATGAGGCACAGGGTCAAGACTGATTTTCATATGGCTAGGTCTGAACTGGGGTGGCGAAGTGAGCTAAAGAACGATAATGGATTCAACAAAGATCTGTGACTGGGGGTGAGTGTCTGAAAAGTTTCAGCGCTCTGTCCATCATCTCCTTGTGTTTGCTGGTAAAACTTATTTCAAAAAGCAACCAAGTCTGCTCTAAAGTAAGTGTAACTACAAAAAATAAAAAGCAACAGAAATGAAATCACAATGGAAAACTTTAAATTTTTTCAAATGAGGTTGCATGAACACAGAGAAATGAAAAAAAGGGCAAGATCAAACACCTGCAAAGAAAGGGAAACCAAAAATATTTGAAGCAAATTTGTACAAACCAAGTTTAAATATAGGTGCATAGAAGTCCATTGCAGTCAGGGAAAAAAACAGGATAAGATCAGGTGACAGGGGGAGGATGAATTTCAAATACATCCTCTGCTGTACGGTAACCCAACGTGATTAGGAAAAGGTGAGAGTAAAAGTGCGTAAGGAAAATCCGAAATCATACCAAAATCACCCTCAGCAAAAAAGGAAAATAAATACGGAAACCTATGCACTATGCAACACTGGTAGTGCCAAAGAATGGAAAAAATTGAACAGTTTGCAAAAATTCCACAAAGGAGGGTGAAAACATATCAACTGAGAGAAAAAAATGAAACCTCGTCAATTCACGTTCTTAGAAAATGTTTTCAAAAACACCAAAAAAGAGGAATACAGTTTAAGCAGGAATATAGTGGACGCATAAGAACTCATGATGTAAAAAGGATGAAACATCAATGTATGGGCTCAAAATCACAACAGAGCCCTCACCCCAAAACATCAAACACCTAAATATTTGGAATGGCTTTTGGCCGAATTTGATAAAATGTAGAACAGGTGTCTCCAACCAGTCGATCGCGAGCTACCAGTAGCTCCCAGACACCACTGGATTATCTCACAGCTTTGAGTTAATTTTTAAATAAGAACAAGGTCATATTTTCCTTTTAAAGTTAAGGGAAGGCTGTGTTTATGTTATATTATTATCATCAAACAGCAGCTAGCAGAGTCTGATATTGTTAATGTTAATTTTTTTATCAAGCGCACGATTACCAAAGCGGCATCCTGGCACTCGTGTCAAGTGAAACCTGACAGTACGGGATATAAAATACCTAATCATTTGCCTAGCAGTTAGGTGCGAACATTAAACTATGGGCTGAAAAGAAACGTCTTAAGTTCCTTCCTGAACTTCAATAGTTGAGGCTGACCTCGAATGATTGGATAGAGTTTCACCATTTGGAGGTGGAGTAGGAGAAACATCTCCCTTCCAATGGACATTTTTTATTCTGGGTAAACATACCTGCCTAGTATTGCTGGACCATAGAGTACGAGAAGGGGAATATCATTTGAACATCTTGTAGGAAGCGAGGGCCAACCTGATGCAGTGCCTTATGGGCACAGCATAAGGCTTTGAATTTAATTCTTTCCCTAATAAACAGCCGATGGAGGTCTTAAATGGCTTTAAAGGCGGAGCGGAATTTGGGGAGGTTCTTCAGCACTCTTGCTGCCACATTTTAGACTGCTTGCAAATTATTGAGAAGACAACTGGGAGCCCATATAAAGTTCAATAAAATAATACATTTTAGATACGACAAAAGCCAGGATAACATTTTTCCTAAGCTCCATGTAAGGAAGGGCAAGATTTTCTTTGAATGTTTTAACATAAGGAAACTGGAAGAAGTTACCTGATTGGAGTGGTCAATAAAAGTGAGTTTGCTAGTCATACTCGTTCTAAAATCTTTTGCCACTTTTTCAGGTTCGGCAGTCACCGATACCACTATTTGGGTATCACTGGCATAAAAGAATGTAGAGGAGCAACAGGATCAAACTAGTCCAATTAATGGAGTGCTGTAGGCATTAGGCAAAGTCAGACGTATTGAAGATCCCCGAGACCCCACAAGGAAGTGATAATGGGGCAGAGGTAAAATCTTCTAAAGGTACCAATTGCTCGCTGTTTGACAAAAAGAACCTGGTCAGTTTGAGAGCAGTACCCTAATGCTTATACTTTTTAAACGGCTTACCAAAGAGAAATGGTTAACTGTATCAAATGTGGCTGAAAGATCCAATAATATCAAGGCCGCATTAATCTCCTCTATCCACAATGGATCTGATCTCTTCAGTTACAGCTGATAAGGTTAAGTCTGTGAAGTAGTAGGGTCTAAACCCATGTTGAACAGGATCCGGACAGTCAGTATTTTCAAAGAAGGCGGTGATCTCCTGATTCATGGCCTTTTCTAAAATGTTAGCAGGAAGTGGAAGGACCAATTTGGATCTGTAGCTCTTTACATCTGAGGGATCGAGGGAAGGAGTCTTTAGAAGTGGCAAAATCAATGCCTTTTTCCAAGCATCTGGAAAAAAGACGGACTTGAGCACCATTGTAATAACAAAGTGAGATGAGCAGAAACGGTAGCTGAAACTGAATGGAGGTCAAGAATCTGCAGGGCTCCGCATTTCATAGTGTTAATAAGATTAGAGACTTTCTCTTCAGAAAGTGCGGTGAATGTACTCATTACCAGAAAATGGTAAGTTAGTTTATTCACCGTACGTTACTCCACTGTATCTGTCCCTAAAGATTATCTGGTGTTATCTTAAAATTCAGGAATATTTTATTTACTTTGGAAAAAAGAATTTGCCTAGTTCATCACAGCCTTTCGGCTGGGACTGGCTACATTTTTATAACCAAAGGATGAAAGTGATTTAACTGTGTTGAACAATAGGCTGCAATTCTTCCTCCAAAATTGCTATTGGTGCCTACATTTTCTTTTGCATTTCTTGAGATCATAGGAGTACCATGGCGCGGAAGGCGCAGACAGATGGTTAGTCTTCAATCTAAAAGGCCCTAATTGACAAACTGACTGGTAACAATGTGCAAGATGAGGTCCTACTGTCTGGTGGGGGAGTCCGAAGCCCTCCAGATGAATGCAAAACAGCAGGCAGGCCGGTGAGGAGTAAATAAACAAAGAACACATCACTTGCCTGCTGCTGAGACTCCTCCTTTTATTGGCCCATTGGCGAGCACTGGATCAATGCAAGGACGAGGTAGCATTCACTGGAATTTTTATGAAAAATGCGGATTTGTTACAAAACTGGCGATTTTTTTGCACATCGCTAAATCCTGAGGGGTCTCAATGACAATGCTCCCAAATATAATCATGCCCTGTGGGAAACAGTGGCCTAAACTCTGCTGGTAAACACAAGCTATTCAGGATAGATGTGTTGCAGTAAAGTTTGTAATATGTTGTGACTTGGACACAGTCAATTGCTTGGGCCAGGTGATTGACATGAGTGTGGAACTTCGGTGCATTGCCTGGATTAGGTCTATATGCTTCTCTAAAGATACCCGAGCATCGTTAATGGACAAGCTATTCGATGGCTCTCGCCTTTTAAGCAAGAAAGTGGACTAGGCCCCAGGCAGATTCCTTTGGTCTGTCTACCTCCGTCACGCAATTTCATCACAAATCTCGTCCCCTTTTGGTTACTGTAGGGTTTTTCAATACTGCCAGCGCCAGACCCTGCTGCATACCCAACAGGTCTCCCAGTTCTTTCAAAGCCATAGCACATAAAGCCGAAGTCCGGGACATCATTGCCACTGAGGGACCTGCTGCTACAACTGGTGCAGCTGCAAAACCTCTTTGTGTCCCTCCAGACACTGACTCACCCTATTGTAGACAGTATCCAACATTTTCTCCAGTGAATTAGATTATGCCAGTGGCAGACCCCTCTCCCTATTCCACCCAGACTTAACAGTGGCGACAGATGTACTACTTCTGGGATGGGAAGGCCATATGGGAGATAGAGACTAGGGAACCCTCATCACCGGCAGAGACCCAACGCCACAACAAGTCACACTTGCATTTCTTTGACAGCGAGCCGAGGATTCACTGGCTGCAGTTGTTTGGTCCGACGAACGGGCGCTGGATCTGCTTAGTTGAATGTGACTTCCTCCCAGGTACAGTGCCCTGAGATACAGAAGAATCCTTGCTGGGTTGTATTGAATATAGTTGAGAAGCATATTGGAGAGGCGGCGATCTACCGTCCTGTTGAGACCAAGGTAATTAACTGGAACGGTCGAAACATTGACTATACAGGGGCTATTTCATATAAATTATGTCTTCTAAGAATTGCCTTTGCTTAACTTGTATTGTACGAAAGTATTTTCAGCCCTGTTTTTGTGTACAAAATGTGGATCGGACTGTTTTATCATCATATCACTTTCATCTTGAGCACTGCGCAGTCATCACTCAATGCTTTATATATACCCTTGCTGCTGAGAATACAATTAGAATTTTTGGAAATGAAAAGGCCTTGTCTGAATTTTAATCATGATAAAAATGGTTAATTAATATCTGCCCAGGGCCTGCATATGTGATACAGACCTGTGAGATAATGAACTCATCGACTTCTGTAGTTGTTCACAGTGCGCATGGGAACTGCTTCTATGCGTCTACGCTTGTCACTTCTGGAGCAGAATGACGTCGACAATGAGCTGCATGATGTCTCCTACTGCGGGCAGCAGGACTGCTTTAAAGTTTGAGGATCCAGTCTGGCGTGTGGGAAGTATTCACACAGTAAGGAATCTGTAGGTAAAGGAGTATCCACCGGAAAGAGCGGTATCGGAGGCAAGTAACTGGTTTGTTATGTTTTTCTGCTGTTGTATATTATCTAATTCCGGATGGTAAACTCTGCTTGCAGAGTTTCCCGTACTCCACGGAGCTCACAGAGTTCCTAAAAACTCTGCACCGTGGAGCGATGCAAGCTTCTTTTTCAAGCTCGCGCTCTTCAACGTCATGTACTGGAGCAAGGAAAATTCACCTCCTGATGAGATTTCCTTGCTCGCGCTCACCATGGTCTAGTTGGCGAGCAAAATCAACTTCCTGGTGAGATTGTTGTCGGATTTCTCAATGCGGGTGGTCGTGGCAGGTCACTACCACTCACGTTGACAAAGCTGCCACTCGAGTAGAAGCAGTTGCACCATCCTGCGCTGAACATGGTGCCATTCACGATGAACTTTACATCGCGTGACAACAATCAGAGATCAAAATCACCACGAACGGCATGACCCTAACACACTCCGTTGCTCGTAGAACTCCACGTAGACCGCCAGAGTTTTTTTTGACACTTCGCGGAATTCTTTATTGAGGAACACCGCCTAGGCTTAATCTTATCATGAAAATCTAGATTTCAGTCATATGTTAAGAAACAAGGGTGAGTAGACACCTTTTGGGTGGAGAAAATTTAAGACATTAATATTGTGAATTTTTGGGTAATTGGTTGATTTTTGCAAGTACTAACACTTCTCTGTGTCAAGTAAAGACCTTGAGAGTTTTGTAACTGTCAGATACTTAAATTGTAGATTTTGTTGCAATTAAAACATTTTCAAAATCTGAAATTTCTTTGGAGGTTGCATGCGGGCAGCCTAAGTTATCCTGCAAGAGTTTCTTGATGAATCCTATTGCAACTACAATATGTGCTCTCTCATGTAAAGTCAGGTTGTTGGAAGCTTTTCTGCAACTCAAGATACGCCTTACTTTTCACCTGCTGTGGATGCATTTCTCATGTTTAGTGATATCTCCTTTCTGAGTATAATGTTTCTGGCTTTCTCCTCCTGTATTAGGCTTTAGTCCAGTGTGAATTCTCTCATGTGAAGTGACATTGTATTCAAGACTAAACTTTATCTGACATTCAGAACACACATAAGGCTTTTTTCTCCCGTGTGAGTTCGCTCATGACAAGTGAGAAGTCATTTGTAACCAAAACTTTGCTTAAATTTCGGGCACTCATAAGGTTTTTCCCCAGAGTGGGATCTCTCATGAAGCATAACACTGTCTTTCAGATTCAAGCTTTTATGGCATAAGGATTTTCTCCAGTGTGGAGTTTCTCATGGTGAGATACCGTTTTTCTCTGCAGCTTTTCTGGCATTCAGAGCACTCATGAGGTTTTTCATCAGTATGCAGTCGCTTATGGTTAGTGAAGCTGTGCCTATTAAATAGGAATTTCTGTCATTCCCAACATTGGTAATGTTTTTCCCCTGTGTGCGTCTGCTCATGTAGTGTGAGATTGCGTTTAAAATTGATGCTTTTCTGGCATTTGGAGCACTAAATCATTGTTGATAGTGAGTTTTCCTATGGTGTATGTAACCATCTCTACCTCTGAATCTTTTCTGACATTTAGAGCACTGATAATTTTTTTTCCCCAGTGTGGATTCTCACATGTTCAGTGAGACTAGATTTAAGGCGGAAACATTTTTGGCATTCAGAGCACTGATAAGGTTTTTCCCCAGTGTGGGTTCTTATATGATGAGTGAGATTGCATTTGTCACTGAAACATTTGGCGCATTCAATGCACTGATAAGGTTTTTCCCCAGTGTGGGTCCTAGTATGTTTAGTGAGTCTTCTTTTGTCACAGAAACATTTCTGGCATTCAGAGCACTGATAAGGTTTTTCCCCAGTGTGGGTTCTTACATGATGAGTGAGATTGCATTTGTCACTGAAACATTTGTCGCATTCAATGCACTGATAAGGTTTTTCCCCAGTGTGGGTCCTAGTATGTTTAGTAAGTCTTCTTTTGTCAGAGAAACATTTCTGGCATTCAGAGCACTGATAAGGTTTTTCCCCAGTGTGGGTTTTTATATGCAGCGTGAGATGGCATTTTTCATTGAAATATTTCTGGCATTCCGAGCACTGATAAGGTTTTTCCCCAGTGTGGGTTCTTGTATGCCGTGTGAGCCTGTTTTTGTCAATGAAACATTTCTCGCATTCAGAGCACTGATAAGGTTTTTCCCCAGTGTGGAATCTCAAATGTGCAATTAGAAGTGATTTAAGTTTGAAACGTTTTGGGCATTCAGAGCACTGATAAGGGTTTTCCACAGAGTGGGTTAATGCATGTCGATATAGACTCCGTTTGATACTAAACCTTTTCTGGCATTCAGAGCACTGATAAGGTTTTTCACCAGTGTGGATTCTCATATGCTCAGTGAGATAAGATTTACTGCTGAAACTTTTTTGGCACACTGAGCACTGAGAGAGGTTTTTCCCAGTGTGGATTCTCATATGTTCAGTGAGATAAGGTTTACGGCTGAAACTTTTTGGGCATTCAGAGCACTGGTAAGGTTTTTCCACAGAGTGGGTTAATGCATGTCGATAAAGAAGCGGTTTGATACTAAACCTTTTCAGGCATTCAGAGCACTGATAAGGTTTTTCCCCAGTGTGGATTCTCATATGTTCAGTGAGATAAGATTTACAGCTGAAACTTTTTTGGCATTCAGAGCACTGGTAAGGTTTTTCCCCAGAGTGGGTTAATGCATGTTGATATAGACTCGCTTTGATACTAAACCTTTTCTGGCATTCAGAGCACTGATAAGGTTTTTCCCCAGTGTGGATTCTCATATGCTCAGTGAGATAATATTTACTGCTGAAACTTTTGTGGCACTCTGAGCACTGAGAGAGGTTTTTCTCAGTGTGCATTCTTTCAAATTCAGTGAGATGAGATTGATGGCTGAATCTTTTTTGGCACAGGTAACTTATTTCCCCAACTTGGGTTATTTTGCTTGGATTGAGGCAGGTTTAAACACTGAATTTGTTCTCACAGCACGTGTTTTTATAAGGTGTATTCCTAGAGTTACATTTAGTTTTCTCTTGCTTATATGCCACGGTACTAGTGAACCCGATTTTAGAGTCGGGCTTGTTTAGATAATGTTCAGTATTTATCTCTAAAAGAAATTGTGTCTAATCTTCTTAACACTTGAATTGAGCAAAATATGTCTAGAAGCAGCCCTGTAACACCTGTCGAAATGTTTCTAGCAGATAAAAGTCTTTTGGTTATAGCCTCTCCGGCAGCAACTTATTTTGTGACTGAAGTTTTTCTCAAATCTATTTGTATAGGTTCTTAACAATGCAGTGATAAGGTGTTAGTCTGATATTTAATGATTAAACTGATGAGCACCTTTTTGCACCGACATAATGGCAGCAACTGAGAACATTAGAACATGCACAGTACTATTGTGGCTCACCAGTCACAGAACATCAGTTAATTTTACCCTTTCTATGTTTGGTGTAAGGTGTAGTTCTGAAGACGAGGATTTATTTACATTAGCTATAGCGCAACGGTGCTCATTTAATCAGTTTTTACATATCACTCTTGCACAACAGATAATGTTGAAGTGATTTACATAGAATTACAGAACAGTACACATTAAAAAGGAAATAATTTGAGATGGTCATGAAAACAAGTGGTGGATTTTTAAGGTTTTCGCCAGAGTGAGCAGAGTGGGTCGAGGTGTTATATCCCAAGGCAGATAGTCTCAAACTTGTGTAACTGGTTAAAAACGGTTGTTGAACAATCTTTTGGTTGTTAACGTGTCAGCTTCGGAGTCTTCTTTCAGAGTCTTTTCTTTGATGGTATGCAGGAGAAACCTTTTGTTATATCTTTATTTTATGCAGTGTGTGCTTCCTCTCTGAAATTACATGATGCTTTAGATGAACGTTATTTTGTCATGCTGAGGCAATTTGTCTTTCTGATAATATTTCAGATGAGGATGTTGTGATTGGTCTTTCTGGTACTATTTCTGATGCTGTGTGGACAGATATGACTTTGTTCTGGGTTAACGAAATGCAAAATTAGAGACTTCACTTACAGGTATAGTACTTTCCTCAGCTCCCACTTCCTCGCCACACCTAGTTTCTGGAAATTGTTTAAACTTAGAATGCTGGATGTCCTTCAGTTTTCCAAAAATAATCCTTCTTATGGCACTAACATTCAGTTGCCTGGTGCTAAATCTTGCTTTCTTCGTCCGTAATTTCAATCACCTATAGTATTAAAATTAAATAGTTAATACATAATACATGTAAATTTCCCCAAAAATTATTTACAAGCCATATCAGTGCAGAATTGCAGAATTTTGAAAATGTTGAGCTGTTTTTCAGACAGAGCAGAGTGTAGAATGGTAGCCTGAGAGTGCTTGGATGTAGGAGTGAGGATTTGGAGAAATTTCCAACATTGTATTAAGCTCACAAAGGATACATGTACCCTATGGACTTGTAACATAGAACCCCAAAGGCAGATATTAAAGTCATACGGACTGACACCAAACAGATATTTAAAAAAGAATACTATTAATTAATTTTAATGTAGATTTTTGAAATGGGAATTTCCCCTCCACGGACAACAGGTATTTTCCGCTGCCATGAGTTACCACCTACTTGTATCTGGTATCCTGACTTTTGAGTTCTGGCCTCTGCCGCACACAAATCTATTGTGTGTTGCAAGGACTATGCCTAGTTCTATCCCTCAACTATGGTCCAGAGTATGAATCAAGGGCAATGAAATTAAGGCGTACTTTCATGTGTTCATTTTATTCCACTTGATTATCAGTTGTTAGGTTTTTCTGCACCTGGATGAACCGGGTGCAGAAAAACAGGACACCATTTTTTTCCAGACAGAAAAATTAGACTGAAAAGACGCACAAGACTCAGCCAAGACTTATGCTGTTTTTTTTTACTAACTGGGGGAAACACACAATTCTTCCCTGTTAGAAAATGCTTTCCTCATCCCTCCCCTGCTTCACCCTTATCCCCCCAACCAACCACCTGCATATATCTATCACCTGCTTAAAACAAGTGGTAAATAAAAGCAGAAAAACACTATGAAATAGTGAATGGCATGTGGTATGACAGGCAGAAGAATCTGTTCGTCGTGGCAACTCCCCAGTCAATGGCGTCAAACGAGTAACTGCACGTTACTGGGATAAATCTACCACAAAACAATTACATGAGATTTTTCTGCCACCCCAGTACTGTGCAACTTCTAACAAGGGACTATAAGAGGTCTTGGACCGGTCCTGTGACCTGGAGGGTCACACCAAGTGTGTCCTTATTTAAGGCGAAGGACCGTCATGGTTTTCCCAGATAGAGCGGTGGTGGCAATGCACCCTGTTGTAAGGATCAATAGCCTGATGAGATCTTTGAATCATGGTCAGTGGAGTGGCTTTCTACTGACACACCCATGTAATGATCTATTTCTATGCCTGTGCCCAGACTTTGCGCTAACATCAAGTGCATGTTTATGGTATTGGTGTGCGTAGCATAAATGCAATGTGAGAGTGCGACAGAGTAAACAGCATCTCCTGCCTGCCAGTTGTGTATACAAGTGGGACAATCTAACCCTCTTTTATACTCTAGTTCAAAGTCCTCTGTTACCAAGGAATAATGTGCTCTACAAAGTACTCAGGTACCTGCTGTACCACCAGCGATGGTGAGATCATGACAGTTTATCTAAGTTGAAGGGACATCACCTGCAGGCTGAATTACTCAATGGAGAAGCTGTGTACCTGTCCTGCAGAGCCTAGAACTCTGCCCAGAAGCCTGCCTTTCTGGTGTGAAAGGGAAGGAAGTTTGACTATCCAGCAGGAGGACAAGGCTGTCCTGGGAGAAGCAAGGTCCAACACATCCCCGTTATCTGTAGGGCGGGCCGGAAAGCCATCAAGCAGGACCAGCTAGTCTGAGGGACTCAACAGTTCAAGGCAGAAAATAAAACTTTACAACAACATGATTGTTGAGGCCCAGTAGGACGATTGTGTGCTGCCAACAGGCCCGTTCAAGGTTGCACTTGTCAAATTCCTAACACAACAGGGTCTGAATCTACTGACTTCCTGTAGAACCAGTGTTGAGCTTTTAGCTGCTGAATTTCTGACTACTTTGTGTCAGAGGTCCATGAGGGACTACAACTACTCCAGTGTCGAACACCCTGTCTCAGCTTACGCCTGTGGTCCAACCGGCCACAGTGTGGGCTCAATTGCTGACGGTTGGGCCTCCAGAGGGTTTGCACTTACCGACAGGCCAGGCGTGACTGCTACCTTGGGACTGCTGATCTTCAGGCAACTGCACAGAAAAGACAGAGTGGGTGCCCTACTGAATGCAGCACCATATCCAGGAAAAAGCGCTCCACAAAAGCCTGCTGGTGGGTCACTGCTCTCTCGAGTCTTCGGGCGTGCCATTCAAGTGTTGGGAAACAGGAAAGAGACCCAGAAATGAAATGAAATGAAATGAAATTTGATTTGTAGAGCACATGGCTGCCCGAAAGCGTCCCAGCGCTTGCTTAGGGAACCCGTCCTGGTATTCCCCTGCGAGATAGCCCATTACTGGGCATCCCCAAGGTGAAAGCCAAGCATCCCGCTGCGAGGGGCCGTTGTGGAGATTAAGCAAGCTATTGCCCAGAGTTACAGAGTGGGACTACATGATTGGAATAGGCACCGAGGCGAGAATTGTCAGGTCCGGGGAAATTTGAGCCCAAGACCAGCCGAGGCGAGGAATTGAACCCTGGTCCGGGCCGGACCTCTGCATCAGGGTCTGCCGCTCCAACCACTTGAGCCACACTTCTCCTTCTCCCAGACTGACTCAACCTGTGAAAGGGTAAGACGCTTACGACAGAGCATATACGCATTGGGGTGACTAGAGTGACAGAACTGCACCTATACTATATTCATGATACTCCTAAATGCCCCTAGAGGGGAAGAGGGGATCAGAACCGGACGCACCTGTCTGCAGCACATGGTAGTCTGGCATGCCTGCACTATCTTTTCACCCAGACTGTCCATAAAGATGATTTTAGAGCCGCTACGCACATAGCAGGGGGAATCTCAGACCATTCACTGGTGGAGGTGCAACTCGATGGTCCGGTTGTGGACTTCATCCTACCCCCAAGGGTTGATCCGTGATATTTAAAAGACAAGACGCTCAAAGCTCGTATGAGAGATCGAGCAGACTTCTATTTTAAGGAGAACGGGCGGCCTGTTGAATCAGCTTGCGTGCTATAGGATGAATTCAAGCCAGTGATCCTTGAGGACACTGACATCAAGGGGACAGAAATACTGGGAGAGACTTCCTGAAAGTCCTGACCCTGCCAATGCTAACGAATGAGGACCGAGACGCACTAGAGCAAGACCTGACAGTAGACTAAATATATAAGACAATAAGAACCTTGCAAACAGGGCAAGCAACAGGGCCTAATGAGCTCCCCTTAGAATTATATAAAAGCATGATGGATAAAATCAGGGAGTGCCTCCAGAGTAGCCTGCCTGAAAATAAGGGTGTCTCCCAGAGGTCAAAGAATGTCTGAGGTGGTGGTCATCCTAACAATGGACGAACCAGCAACTGAGTGTGGGTCTTATAGACCTATCTCCCTGGTTAATTTTGAGACTAAGGTCCTTGCGTAGGCCCTGGCGATCTGCCTGCGGATAGTAATTTCAACAGTGGTTCATCCTGATCAACCGGTCTTTATGTCACACCAGGGAAGGTGCTTATATCTCATACACCTTAATGGAGTACCACATGCAACAGGGGATTCCTTTGCTGAATCAGTGGCGCTGCTGTTACGCTCTTGTATGTGGCCCTTCTAGCGTGCATGGGCGTCAATAATACAGTCTCCCGAGTCTTTGCCGTCCAACAGGGATGCTCCTTGTCTCCTATGCTCTTCACACGTGCGTGGGTTCGCCAGGACCTCTCATATGGGGTATTACAGTTGATCAGGAGTGGCAGGGTTCGAAAAATAAAAAAAATGGTACTAGTCCTGCAGGACTAGTACCTTAAAAAATGTCCTCGACCTAACTGCAACCTACTTAACCTCCGTCTCTGAAAGCGGAGCAAATGTGACAAGATAACAAGATTTAAAGGCATCTTTATTGCTCATTAACTTTGTGAGCAATAAAAATGCCTTTAAATCTTGTTATCTTGTCACATTTGCTCCGTTTTCACAGACAAAGGACAAAAGTTGGTTTGTTTTCCTACTTGCCAGGAAGGGCGAGTAGGACCTAAAAACAGCTCGGCATTGTTAAATTTAACTCAACTATGCGAGCGGTCGAGTGAAATGTTCGAGCCCTGAGTGGGATGAGAGAATCTCCCTCTACGCTGACGTTTTGCTGTAAGACACGTAATCAGCCTTCTCGAGTGAATGAATCCTACACATTTTTCACATATTTAGAGATTATTTAGGACAGAAGATCAATTGGAAGAAGTCCTTAATATTCCTGCTGGAATCAGGGACCCTGCGGCTGCACTTTAGGTGCACAGTTCTTGTGTCACTACATGGCTTTAAATATTTGGGCGTGGGCGTGGCCAAGATGATTCCGAGGCAGGACGTGTTCTTCTGAGCGCCTGCTCGCCATCCGCCGTTTATAGCACCTAATCGCTCCTACAACAGCTGGGAAGCGCCAAAATCGGTGGCGGAGACCCCTCTGTCCCTACCTACCGTCGGTGGACTGATGACCCGCAGCGGTCGCCGAATACGGGCCGAAGAAATGCGAGTCCAGCGGCTGCATCACCAACGTGGCAGAGGCCTAACAACAGGGGCAGCCCGTGACGGAGACCGCCGAGGCCAGCTCTCAACACCGCGGCCTCTGCCCGCCTCGACATCTGCTGCACGGCGGGGGCCGCATTCCTGGTCAAGGGCCCGTGGAACCGGAGATTGGGAGCACAACACCCCTTGCGACTCCTGGACCTGTGGAGTTGGGCCGGAGAGGAGCCTATCACAAAAGAATTCCTAGAATCGCTCTTCAACACTCTCAGGGCTGACATACTGACAGTGAAGACGGATCTGAAGGCCGAGATGCGGGAAATACTCAGAGACGTAGATGAGGTGGGGGAGCGGGTCGCAACGCTGGAGACCAAGCACGACTCCACCACGATTGAGGTGATAATGCTCCAAAAGGAGATACTGAGGCTCCAAGATCAACAGCTGGATCTCCAAACACACGTGGAGGACCTCGAGAATAGATTGCGTCGACACAACATCCGGATCCAAGGGGTAAAGATGATGGAGGATACCAAAGATCTCTTTGCCTTCACACAGGGCCTCTTCCGCCATATCTTGGCTGTTGCTCAGGATGTGGACATTGTCTTGGATGGAGCACACAGAGTCGGACTCCCGAGGACGCCCAACAACCCCCGGCGGACATTTTAGTATGCCTGCAGGACTTAAAAACCAAGGAAGCCTCTCTGACAAAGGCGAGAACCCTCCACCCTCTCTCCTATCAAGGTCACTCTCCTGTGCTGTACCAGGACCTAGCCCTAGTCACCCTACAGCGCCGTAGGCAATTCCGCCCGGTGACCGACCACCTTAGACAACACAACATCACCTACTCCTGGGGGCACCCATTCAGTCTCATCTTCCGCTTTGATGGCAAGCTTCACCAGATGCGCTCTCTCACAGAGTCCTGTCAGCTGCTGGGCCTGACAGTGCCGGATGATGAGGACGATGATCGCCACAACGGCAGCCCTGGGCCCGAGATCACACCCTCAGGATGGCAGAACTAGAGTAGGAGGCGGCGTGTCCGAAGCCGAATAAGGCAGATGTTGTGAGGGGGCAACAGGAGGCCCTCGCCTCCGCAGCCGATGCCCTGGCCAGAACGAAACCCGGCACCGAGTGAGACACTTGCCATTATGCACCCTTGCTGTGATACTCTGATTTCTGGCGGATGGCGGGTGGACATGGTCCTCTCCCCTTGGTCACTTTATGAGCCCTCACTCAACGACCGCCCGGCTCCTCCGGGTTGGTGGACTATACCCTAGAGACTGGGCTTTTTCAGCATTTTTGAACTTTTTGTTGTTGGCTGAGACATTAGTGCTACAGGAACTGTTTTTTTTTATGTTGGGTTTGGGTTTCCTCGTCCACCTCCCCTGGGTGCCCTTAACGAACTGTCCTGTTCTATACCGCTGGCCACTTTACGTTCCCTTCCACCTTAATAGGTTAGTGGCTGCACAACATGACCAGCGCCATGCATTGCGTTTTTCCTCGATCCCAGATCTCTTATGGCGCACAATTTTTTCAAAGTCCTTACCCTTAACGTGCGTGGCCTGAACAACCCAATCAAACGCAGGGCTATACTACATTACCTTGAGCATTCTAAGGCGGACATATGCTTACTCCAAGAGACCCACCTCCTCTCCAACAATCATCACAAATTGAAGGATAGGGCATTCCCCATCCAGTTGTTCTCCTCCAACACCACAAAATCAGCAGGGGTGGCCATTCTAGTCTCACGATCCTTCTAGGGAAGTGTGCTACAGAAGCAAGCAGAGCTCAGGGGTCGCTTACTGACATCCCAGTTTTTGTTGGGGGACACAACCTTTGTCATAGGATCTATTTATGCACCTAACGAGGGGCAGATGATGTTCCTTCTCAAGGCTATAAGGGTGGCCGCTGCTGCCGCGAATAGGCATTTACCGATTGGGGGAGACTTCAATGTTGTTTTTGACAATGACCTAGATTGCTCCTGCCAGAGGACGACCCAAGCCGGGGTCTTCCCGCCTTCAGGGCAAGCATTGCTTCAGGAGCTGGAATTATCTGACCTTTGGTGACATTCCCACCCTGCACTCGTAGCAACACCTTTTACTCAGTGGCACACAAAACCTATGCAAGCCTGGACTATCTTATAGGCTCCTTCTCCCTCCTGACCCATATGACCAACATTGATATTTTGACGGCCTCTCTCTTGGATCATTCCCCTGTCCTGGCTAATTTTCACCTCCATTGCACACCGCGCCCCCTCAGACACTGGCGCTTGCGTGACACGCTGCTGCAGCTCCCACCTGTACTGACTCAAATCCAGAAAGCCATCACAGATTTTCATTCCGTCAACGCTACTCCGGACACTTCCCTAGCTAAGCAGTGGGCGGCCTTAAAGACAGTCCTCCGGGGGGAATTCATAGCCATCTCTTCGGCTCAAAATCGAGATAGGGAACGTAAGAGAGCAGAACTCACCCAGAGGGTCTCAGACCATGAGCAGCTACATGAGAGGACGGGGCGGCCAGAGCATGGCGCCAGCTTTGCCTAGAGAGAAAACAACTTGCAGCCCTAGATCAAGATAAAGCGGAATATGCAGCCCTTCGGCTGCGCCACTCTTACTACACCGGGGGGGACAGGCGCAGTTGCCTTCTTGCCAACAAACTCCGCGAGGCTAGACAGCAACAAGGGGTCCAGACCATACATACGCCAGGGAGCGAGCCAGTGACAGATGATGTGACTATAGCTGAAATCTTTCGGGATTTCTACACGGAACTCTACACCGGAGACCCGCTTGATCCCCAATGTAGTGCAGACTACATCGCTGGATCTAGCATGCCCTCCCTTTCCTCAGCGCAGGCTGAGTATCTTGACAGGCCCATACAGGTGGAGGAGGTCAGCTCGGCAATTTCCTGCCTCAAAGTGGGTAAATCGCCAGGCCCAGATGGCTATACTGCCACCTTCTACAAGACCTTCTGCACCCAATTGGCTCCCACTCTAACACAACTGTTCAACTCTTTCGAACACACTGGCGCGATCCCAGTGGAGATGCTGGAGGCGGCAGCGGTCGTAATCTCGAAACCCGGAAAAGACAAGACAACCTGTAGCGCATAAAGACCTACCTAACTGCTTAATATCGATATTAAACTTTACACCGGCATCCTGGCGACCTGATTGGCGCCTTACATGATGCAATTGGTCGAACCTGACCAGGTCGGATTTATTTCACAGAGGCAGACCAGCGGCAACACTAAGCACATATAACACCTAATAGAGAAAGCATCCCGCACCAAAGGCGAATATATGCTTCTGCCCATTGATGCAGAGAAGGCCTTTGATCGGGTGCACTGGCCCTATCTGGAGATGGTATTGATCGTAGCTGGCTTTGGTAAAAAGCTCCGCACCCGCATCCTAAACTGCTACAGGTCGCCAATGGCGACAGTCCGCGTTAACGGCCACACGTCTTCCCGGTTCTCTATAGGGAGGGGCACTAGACAGGGTTGCCCCCTGTCTCCCCTTCTATCCACACTTTATATGGAACCCCAAGCAATCAAAATCCGTCGCCATCCCCTAATTATTGGAGGGGATACCCATACCATCAGCCTTTATGCTGACAATGTCCTACTATCCCTTTCCGACCCGATCACGTCCGTGCGAGCCCTCTTCATAGAACTACACAATTTTACCCAGGCGTCAGGCTTTAAAATTAACATGGCTAAATCTCTGGCCTTTAATCTCTCCCTTTCTCCACATGTCCTTGCCCACCTCCAAGAGGAACACCTGATGCAGTGGTCAAATGAAGCAATTCCATACCTAGGCATCCAGCTTGCTCCCACCACTCAGGCCACTTCCGACATTAATTACTCCAACCTTCGACACATGCGTCAGAAAGGAATTGAATAGGTGGAAACACTGCACAATATCTAGGCTGGGTAGGATAGCAGCTATCAAAATGACTGGCCTCCCCCAAATTATATGCATATTTCAGACCCTTCCCCTCCGACCACCGTCTGGTTGGATCCAGAAAACACATGCAGACCTCTCACGTTTTATATGGCACGGCCGCAAGCCGCGCTTCCGCCACCAGTTCGCAATTCTACGTCCGGAAAAGGGAGGAGTAGGGGTGCCCGACCTTCAGACATATTTTTATGCCGCTCAGCTCAGAGCCACCTGGTAGAGTGGTAGCAGCTGGAATTATTATTATTTATTTATTTATTTCTGGTATTTATAAAGCGCGACACTCATCCCAGGGGATATCACGGCGCTGTAAACAGAAGAGACTGCTGAGGACTGTGCTGGGAGTTATTTTTTAGGGAACAGGTGAGTTTTTAGTTGTTTCCTGAATTGAAGGTAGTTTGTGGTGTGTCTGAGTTCTACCGGTAACTCATTCCACCTTTTTGCGGCTAGATAAGAGAAGGCGCGTCCGCCGGTCCTTGCTTTGTAAATGCGCTTGGGTTTAGCCAGGGCCAGTTGGTTCGATCTTAAATTCCTGTTGGGGGTATAGAATTCGATTTTCCCTTGGAGGATGGTGGGGCCAGTTTTGTTAAGAGCTCTGTGCGCGTGGCAGAGTAATTTGAAGGTAGCCCTTTGGCGTATTGGTAACCAGTGGAGTTTCCTAAGGCATGCGGATGCTGAATCTCGCTTGCCTTTGTTGCAAACCAGTTTAGCTGCCTGGTTTTGTAAGACCTGTAGTCGGGAGAACAGTTGTTCGTTCATCCCTTCGAACAGGGCATTGTCATAATCCAAGCGGCTGACCAGTAGGGCTTGGGTGACTGTGCGTCGGCAGTCCAGAGGTATCCAGGGGAAGATTTTTGCCAGGAGTTTAAGAATTGCGAAACCTTTGGAATGAGGAAAGCATTGGCTAGTTCGATGCTCTAAATTTGCTGCCATGCCTCCGGGATGTTTGGCTGAATAGCTGTGTGCACCCTTTTCTAAATAAAGGTCTTCCAAAAATAAAAAAATTAAAAAAAGGAAAGCATTGGCTGTTTCATGACCAGGCAGTGGCTGGCAGACCGCTACAAGAGATCCCCTTTCTACACAAGACTCACCGGCCAGCCAATCTTTAGGCATCATACATCACAAGCACCATTTTGGAATCCTGGGATCATGCCAATACTCATGCACAATTGACCACGTTCCCATCACCTCTCACACCGTTATTCGGCAACCCAGAGTTTCGACCTGGTACTGAAGCCCGAGCTTTTCGAGCCTGGCATTCCTCCCCTTGCAGAGCCATGGGACACCTGTTTGACTTAAAGGGTAGTATTCAGTTTCCACAGCTTAGGGAAAACTATGGCCTCCCCGAAACAGAACGCCTGTCATACCTTCATTTCTGACACTGGGCACCACATCCTCACATTAGGCCACAAGCGCAATAGCTATTATCCCCTTACGAAAAATGGCTGATAACTCGCACCTCTGATAAGTGTATCATATTTTGATGTCTATAAGATGCTTCTGGGACCCACCAATCATACCTATAATGCATGCCGTGCCCGATGGGAGAGGGACCTGGGGATAACCTTCAGTCATACGGAATGGGAGGGTATTTATCACAGGGCACGGCACTCTGCGTACCATATGGGTCTCACGGAGACCTTGACCAAGATAGTTACTAACTGGTACTATACGCCGGAGCGCGTGCATCGCTTTGACCCTCGACGTAGTGATCTGTTGCTGGAGGGAGTGCGGGGAGAAAGCAACATTGGAACACATCCTCTGGAGTTGCACCCACATACAGCCATACTGGTCCCAAGTACTGGATGAAATAGATCTTCACTTAGAAACTCGGCTCCCTCGTTTTCCCTCCTATATCCTCCTGGGCCTATCTAATCCATTGATGTATCCACTTAAATCCCGAAGGGAACGACTAATAGCGATTGCCATAGGAGCGGCCTTGAAGAACATCTTCATTCCCTTGTGCACCGCCAGAATCCCTACACTCTCTGGCTGGCTTCAACGGCTTTGGATGATACTGGGTATGGAGAAACTCACACTCACACTGGCTGGTAGGGGGTCAGAGTTCCAGGAGTTGTGGCGACTCTTCTTGACCCTCCTGGTGTCCGAATTTTGAGAGTTGACATGCCCCAGATATCTTCGACTACTGCGTCTCCCAGACAAGCAGATTCCTAGTGACAGTTCCACGAAAAGTCATACAAGACGACGCTGATCAGGGCGTAGCCTTCCCCTTTTTCCCTCTTCCCTTCCAATTTTACGTTTTTCGGTGGACAAGGGACGGGTGGGGCGTGTGGGGGGTTAGTTTGGGAAATTCTTTATTTGTTCTTCTCTTGTTCATTCTGTCGACCCGCTCCATGCTTCTTGCCTGTGGTAATGTTATACATTGCGACCTTGTGGTCTCCTTTGCATTCTGTTGTGGGAGCTGAGGGTCCTGTTTTTCTTCTGTCTAAAAATGTTTTAAAAAGATTTAAACCATAAATATTTGGTCGTGTTTATTACAAGGGAGCCACAGGCAGGAACATACTCCAGAAATTAGACCGGCTTCGCTGGGATGCCCCACACTTGCGGGCGCTTCCGCTCTCCTTACTGGGCCGCGTTGCCCTACTTAAACTATGACGCTCAAAAAATGTCCTTTTATGATCCCACCAGACATTTTCTTTCAAAAGGTAGACTTGGAACTTTGGCTCCTGTTGTGGGATGGTTGCACTTCGTGCTTAGTAAGGTGTATAGGGGAGATTAAGATGGACTGGCGGTCCGGAGCATTCTCAAGTATATCAAGTATAACTGGGTCACGCAGCTGGTGGCAGTCAACAACTGGGTTTTTGCGGACCGTGAGGATCCTGTTTACCGGGTAGATCGATTGGCCATGGCAAGAGAGGTTACCTCACCCCAGTGCTGTATTGAAGAAAGTATGAGTGCACCATACCTACTCATACCCAAACAGTGGTAAGGGTGTGAAGAGAGGCTACCAAGTGTTTAGGCTGAGAAGTTAAGCTGACTGAAATTACTTCACGGTATGATGGTGATCTCTTAAGTGCAGTGGGAGGATTGCAGGGCTTCACAAAATGGGGATTGATTAGCTTAGAACGGCCGGGCGATGTGTGGAGGGGACAGGCACTTGTGTCCTTCACGATCCTACAACAAAGGTATGAATTAGGTGACTAAAAACGGTTCTGACATTTGTAGGTGGGTCACGCTCTGCAAGGTCACATCTGGGAAGGGGGGAAGTATCCTGATGCATCCCCACTGGAGGACCAGATGCTAACTAATCCCATGACGGAAAAAGCAATCTTAACCATCTATAGGAAGTTGATCTACAATTCTCTGGATCCCTTGGGGATGTTTCTGGCGGACATTCACCAACTTTTATGTTTTTCAAAAACACGCTTTCAAAGCTGGAGTTGGTTTTAAAAAACCAATAACTAATCACACTGACACCCTTGGAACTTTCTCCCTGATTAATTTACTCCCAGGAAGTGGGATTCATTTAAAAACAAATTCTCATCACGACTGCCAGGTATTCCCTGGTGGTCCTGAATAAGAGAACAAGCATTTGCAATGCAATAGGTCTCGCATTAATTAAGTGTGAGCTATTGGCATTGCTAAATATTGCAACACCAATTGAAACAAAAGTCGATAAATTGTAGGCCAAAAAAAGTTATTTATTTTTGTAGCAATGGTGGCATGCTGCGCTTTACATGAATATGTTTAAAAGTAAAGTGTGCCATACTGCGATTGCTACAATAGTTAATTGTGGATGCGTTAACAATTGATGTGTGCACTGAAGGCTGGTGGTGTGTTTGTGCCTGTAGAAATTATGCACTGATGGCTGGTGGTGTGTGTGCCTGGTGGAAGTGTGCACTGACGGCTAGTGGTGTTTGTGCCTAGTAAAAGCGTGCGCTGATGACTGATGGTGTCTGTGCCTAGTGGTTGTGTGTGTGTGTGGTTGTGGTTGTGTGTGTGGCTTTGTGTGTGGTTGTGTGTGTGGTTGTTTGTGTGGTTGTATGTGTGGTTGTGTGTGTGTGGGGTTGTGGCCGTGATTAAGCTTGGATTTTCTATTTTCATGCTGCAGTTCAATATGCCCCAAATCACACAGTGAAGAAGCAGAGACGCCGTGATTAAGCTGAGATTGTGGAGGATGAAAGGGGAAGTGAGAGGAGGGAGAAAGCAAAGGTGAGGCGCTGAATAGGGAAAGAGCGAGCGAGGGAAGGGGGTGAATGTTGGCGAGCTGTGGCACGGCGAGGAGGATGCTGAGAGGTGGTGAGTCAACAAATTAACACGGAGAGGTGAGGCAAGCGGAGTCTTGAGGCAGGCGCCTGCTTCAGCCCCGAGTCTCCAATATGTAAATCACACACAAGCCACATCAAAGGGAACATCATTGCATAGGACAATTTGCAAAGTAGTGACATTTCTTCTGTAGTACTGAGGGAGAGAAACTCAACATAGGGCGAAAGCATGGGGATTAAAGCTAAAGGGCTCTAGTCATCAAGAGTATCTGGCTGTTGGCAAAGCCACGCTTAGAAGGAGGGGCGGGGATGACGGTCGATTTAATATGTTCAGTTACCAAAAAAATGTGGAAATTTAAAGCTCATTATAGCAAGCTTTAAACTCTTCTTTTTTGCAGGCCGTAGTTAATATTAAATTCCCGAAACCTATTAGTCGGACTGTATCTGCCACTATTAGTCTTTAATTTATGGAGAAGGGGGAGTATATGTACTATTTCCATGGCACAGTTTCACTGTGGTTTACAGAGGTTTTCCACATACTGAAAGACAGTAGGCAAAACAGTAATAAGGAGAAAAACAAGCTCTCGGCATTGCGTGGTGGGGGCGGGGGAGCGGCTTCCTTTGAAGTCTGATGCCGAGGCTCAGACAAATGGTGTGGGTGTGCGATGATGCTGGGGATGTGCACGCGCCCAGCTCACATGAACTGTACCTAATCCGCAGTTTGGGGAGACTTTTCGAAAGCCTTACTATAATCTCGCCCATCATCCCTACGGGAAGGCTTAGAAGAGACCTAAAAAGGAATAGCGCCCGCATCATTTTATAGACTGGCATCTGCCATCAGGCGTGCATAGGATCAGCAAAAAATGTTTTTTTGCACAGCATCCCCCAGAAGCCTTGGCAAAGTCAATGGGACCCAGAGGCTAGACCTGTTGGCTTTACCAGTACTTGTTTTCTTTTCTTGGTAAGGTGGTGGCAGAGGCTTTTCGCTTTCAGGGTGGTGGTGGAGGGAGCGGGAGGTGACTGAACGAGGCAGAGCTACTATGTTCTTATGTGTTATTGATGTGTGTTTAATTTTTTTTAGGGGGTGGGGGTGTCTTCTGATCTTGCCTCGCTGCTCTAGGGGATTGAAGGATGTGTTCGGAACATATTTAATAAAACATTATGTAGTGCTTCACACGGCACATGCCATTTCTGAGCGCTGTAATGAGCCGCCGGATGTGTTACTTTAGCTTATGCTACTCAATTTACCGACTTCAGAAAGATGGCAGTCCGATCCAGCCATGCCTGAATTAGTGACTTGTAGGTCAGTGGGATCTCAGTGCGAGCGTTGACTCACTGGGCTATCTCGTGAGTGATGACCAGTTATTGGTTTTATATATTGTCTATTAAAAGGGGAGGGGCGTGCCTGTCCAAAGGCGGGCTCGGGAGAGGTCTTGTGGGGGGGTCTGACTAGAGGTCTTGAGCTGCGGGGCCTGATGGATGCTCGTGTCTAAACGCGCTGCCCCTCCCCCCGTCGCCTAATGAATATGCTACTTACCAGTATGCATCTGTTCTTGGCATGTAGGGCTGCTAACATTCATATCTTAGCATTAGATCGCCGCCTAGTGTTGGGTCCGGATGATCGCACATTGTTGTCCTGGAAGAGTCTTCGAAGTGTCCTGAGATAGGTGGCTCCTCCCCTGGACTACAGTGCGCATGGGCATCGGCTCCATCCCCAGATTGTTTTTCGCCATTGTGGCAGAAGATGGAGTGTAAAGTGTAAATGATGTCCATTCTAATGATTGAATACAATAGTATATCTGCAGCTGCGACAGGCACCGGGGAGGAGGGTGGGCGATATGAATGTTAGCAGCCCTACATGCCAAGAACAGATGCATACTGGTAAGTAGCATATTCAGTTCGAGGCATGTGGGCTGCTAAATTCATATCTTAGCATAGAATATATAGCAGTCCCTCCATCAGCGGCGGTTGCCCGTGCCAGCTGCAGAAACCTGAAAAAGTGTTTTGAGAACAGCCTGTCCTACAGCAGCTTGCTGCTTGGAATGCACGTCAACACAGTAGTGTTTTGTAAAGGTATGTGGTGTAATCCACGTGGCTGCTCTGCAAATGTCCTCTAAAGGAATGTTCCCTAGGAAAGCCATGGATGCCCCCAATTTGCGTGTGGAGTGCGCCCTTGGGGGTATTGTTAAAGTGCGCTTGGCCTTGTGATAACAAATTTGGATGCACTTAACGATCCATCTGGCTATTCCTGCTTTGGAAATTGGGTTGCCTTTGTGTTGTGGTGAGAAGGCAACAAAAAGCTGTATTGTTTTCCTAAAGTGTTGTGTCCTGGCTATGTAGTACATCAACGCCCTCCGTACGTCTAACGTATGGAGCATTCTTTCCGCTACCGTTTGCGGGTTTTGGAAGAATGCCGGCAAGTCTATAGTTTGGTTGAGATGAAACTGTGACACCACCTTTGGAAGGAATTTGGGGTTAGTACGTAGCACTACCCTATTTGGATGAATTTGAATGAATGGCTCTTGTATTGTGAGCGCTTGTAGCTCACTAACACGTCTCAGTGACGTAATAGCAATCAGGAAAGCTACTTTCCACGTTAGGAATTGTAGTTCACACGAGTGTAGTGGCTCAAATGGTGGTCCCATCAGTCTGGTGAGGACCACATGGAGGTTCCACACCGGAGCTGGCGGTGTTCTTGGGGGAATGACTCGTTTCAGACCTTCAAGGAAAGCTTTAATGGCAGGCACTCTGAAGATAGAGAGATGCTGCCTATTTTGAAGGTAACCTGCGATGGCGGATAGATGTATCCGAATCGAAGTGAACGCTAGCTTGCACTTGTAAAGATGCAACAGGTAGCAAATGATGTTAGGGATAGATGCATCTAGCGGGTTGATGTCATTGGTGGTGCAGTAAATGACAAAACGCTTCCATTTTGCCGCATAGCATGCTCTGGTTGTTGGTTTCCTTGCCTCCTTGATGATGTCCATGCATTCAGGAGGTAGGTTGAGGTACCCAAACTCTAAGACTTCAGGAGCCAGATCGCCAGGTTGAGCTGTTGCGGATCTGGATGCTGAATTTCTCCATGGTTCTGCGTCAAAAGCCTGGGCGTGAGGCGCAGTCTTTGATGCGGAACCACTGAGAGTTCGAGGAACGTGGTGTACCAGGCCTGGCGCGCCCACGTTGGAGCAACTAGGATGAGTGTCATCGAGTGCTGCCTTAGTTTTTTCGCCACCAGTGGTATCAGAGGTGTCGGCGGAAAAGCGTACGCAAATTTGCCTGACCAGTTCATCCATATCGCATTGCCCTGCGATTGCGGGTGTGGGAACCTGGCGGCGAAGCTTTGGCATTTTGCGTTCTCCTTTGTGGCGAACAGGTCTATCTCTGGATGACCCCACCTTTGGAAGTACGGCTGGAGTACTGATGGATGTATCTCCCACTCGTGCATTTGATGGCTGTATCTGCTGAGCAGATCCGCCATCTGATTGTCCTTCCCTGGGAGGTGCTCCGCCATGAGGAAGATGTTCCTCTGAATGGCCCACTTCCACATGCTCTGAGCCAGATGAGACAGCTGCGGTGAGTGGGTGCCCCCCTGCTTCTGTATGTAGTACATCGCGGTCATGTTGTCCGTCCGGACTAACACCACTTTGTTGCACAGATGTACAATGAAGGACTTGAGCGCCATGAAGATCGCCATCAGTTCTAGATAGTTGATGTGCATCTTCTGTTGCTGCGTTGTCCATAGTCCCTGCACTGTGAAATTGAGCAGATGAGCTCCCCATCCCTGGAGAGATGCGTCCGTTGTTAGGACAATCTGTGGCACTGGCTCCTGGAACAGTCGGCCCTTGCAAAGGTTGTGTGGAGTCCACCAATGCAGAGAGTCGTATGCCCGACTGGTAACCAACACTAGGTCTGTTAATTGTCCCTGAGCCTGTGTCCACTGATTCGCTAAGCACTCCTGGAGCGGGCGCATATGCAACCGTGCGTGAGGGACTATGAAGATGCAGGAGGCCATCATGCCTATCAACTGCATGAACACTCTCGCTGGAAGTGAGTGTTGTGGTCTGAACTTTCGGATTAGAGATTGCATGCTCTCTATCCTGACTTGGTTTGGTTGAGCTGTGGCCGTCAGGGTATTGATTGTCGCACCTAGAAACTGCCGGACATGTGCCGGCTGAAGATGCGACTTTGGGTAATTCAACGAGAAACCCAAGTCGTGAAGTATGTGAATGGTGGTTGACATGTTTGCGGCGCACTGCTGTTCCGACTTGGCTTGAACGAGCCAGTCGTCCAGGTAGGGGTAGACATGGATGTTCTGCCTCCTGAGGTGCGCTGCCACTGTCGCCAGGCACTTGGTAAACACCCTTGGGGCCGTGGTGACTCCGAAGGGTAGGACCTTGAACTGATAATGCCTGCCTTGGATTGTGAATCTGAGGTATTTTCTGTGGGACGGGTGAAGTGGAATGTGGAAATAAGCATCCTTGAGGTCTAAGGTTGCTAAGAAGTCCCCTTGGTTTAACAAGGGAAGAATCTGTTGCAGTGTAAGCATATGGAAATGTTCGGACAGTATATAGAGATTGAGGGGACGGAGATCCAGAATTGGTCTGAGAGAACCGTCCTTCTTTGGAATAAGGAAGTACAGGGAATATACCCATGTGCCTTCCTCCCCCACTGGTACGAGCTCGATTGCTCCTTTTTGCAGCATCACTACCACTTCCTGCTGCAATAAGTGCAAGTGCTCTGTGGACATAGGCCTTTGCCTTGGTGGAATGTTGGGTGGAGTGGATTTTAACTCTAGACAATAACCGTACTGAACAAGATGTCGCACCCACCTATCTGTGGTGATGTTGAACCAGACGGGCAGGAACTGTTGTAGTCTCCCCCCGACAGGTGTTAAGTGGTCGGGGGGCAGTGACAGAGAGTCACTGTTTGCTTGGGGTAGAGGCGCGTGAGTTGTTGTTCCCTCTGCCGCGTCCTCTGGTGCTGTTTCCTCTGTAGCCCCCCTTGTTCTGTTTGGGGTACGAGGATTGTGCTCCACCTCTAGAGAATTGTGACTGCTGACCCATTTGTCCTCTGGTGACTCCACGTGCACCTGAGCGACGAAAAGTATTGCCACGAAACTGTTGTGATTGAAGGGCCCCCATAGATTTGGCAGTTTCGGTGTCTTTTTTAATTTTTTCTAAGGTGGTGTCAACATCTGGACCAAACAGTCTATCAGGATTGGCTGGTTGATTAAGTATGGTTGTCTGAATGTCAGGTTTAAACCCCGATATGCGGAGCCACGCCTGTCGTCTCAGCATGACGCTAGTGTTAATGGTCCTAGCGGCTGTGTCCGCGGCATCCAGTGCACACTTTATGGCTGCGTTGGAGATCAGTTGTCCCTCCTGTATAATCATTTTGGTGCCCTCTTGAAACTGTGGAGGCAGGTGTTGCACAATTTGCTCTAGGGTGTCGTAATGCGACCTATCATAACGTGCCAATAGTGCCTGTGTATTTGCAATACGCCAGAAATTGGCAGCCTGCGCAGCTACCCTTTTGCCTCCTGCCTCTAGCACCTTGGACTCTTTATCCGGGGGAGGAGCTTCACCCGTTGTTTGGGAGTTGGCCCTCTTTCGGGCATTTGCGACCACCAGGGAGTCAAGAGGCAACTGTCCCCGAATGTATGCAGGGTCTGCAGGTGCTGGTCTGTACTTTTTTTCAATACGTGGATTGACCACCCTCGCCCTGGTAGGTTCTTTAAAGATGTCCGCCGCATGCTTGAGGACCCCCTTGAGCATAGGCAGTGTCTTTACATTTCTCTCTGAAACTGCAAAAGTGTCAAATAGAAAATCCTCTTCAATAGGGTCAGCATGCATGTCCACATCATGATTAGCAGCTGCCCTTTCAATGAGTGCATGGAAACCTGCAGAATCCTCAGTTGGGGATGCACGTATACTGAAAGGCTGTGGGTCTTGTCCCACATTATGGGTGTCTTGGTCCCCAAAGTCATCAAATGAATCCGGCTGTGCATCTGGTTCATTAGCTGGGAAAGTGTATTGGTCATCTTCACCATATCCCTCAACGTCAGAGGGGTCTGGAGACGGAGTTGGGCTCCCTCTTGGAGGGGACTGGATAGGTTCCATGAGGCCTGAGGCGTCCTGTGGATACTTTTTCTTCTTCAGGGGGATGACATAGGAGTCCACCGGCTGCGAAGTTATCTTCCTTTTGTAAAGGGTCAATTTGCCTGTATTAGCGTCGATAAAACACTCCGAATCCTCTTCTGAGTCGATTACTCGACCTGAAAGTGCCCCCGCCGTTGAAGAATCCGACTTCTTCGGTGCCGATTTTGTTGCGAAGGCCTTCGGCGCCTCTTTTGGCAGCAGAAGGTAGAGGAGTTTACTGGCAGATTTGACCGGAACGTCTATCGCCTTCTGTGGCGATGGCGTCGGCGCCGACGAAGCAGCGGCTTTCTCCCTAATTCTCTGTAGTGAAGCAGCGACGAGGGACGTTTGATTCGCAGTTGCCTTTGGCACCGACGAGGAATCCTTGATCTTGTCTTCGGATCCGACGTTCTGTTGGCCCTTTTGAGTCTTGGACGATGATGCTGCGTCCGCCGCCCCAGAGGCCCTGGATCGATGCGCAGATGTGGCAGCTTTGGATCCGTGCGATTTCGATGGGTCCGTTTCTACCACGCGTCCGACCAACGTCCCAGTTGGCTTCGGAGCCGTGCCGCTGTCCTTGGCGGGCTTTGCCGGCGTCGTAGCGGTTGACCTGTGCGTTCCGCCCTTTTTAGAGGATCCCTCCTCTGGCACCGATTTTGACACGGTGGAATCGACAGATTTCTTCGATCTCTGTGGACCGGAGGTCGAGGGAGTCGATGAGGCAGCGTTTTTATTTGATTTAGGTGGTACGGCCGCCATCTTAGGGACGCTGGAGTCCTTAAGTTTCAGTTTCGGTTTCGGTTCGGCCATCTTAGGTGTAGTCGATACCGTATGTTTCAGTTTCGGTTTCGATACCGTCTGTGCAGCAAGTAAGTCCGTGGCCGGGCCTAAAGGCGGGGCCGTGGCTTGCGCGACGGGGTCTTGGGTAAGGCCGACCGGCGATCCCGTGACCCGTTCCATATGTCCGTAAACTTCGGGGCATAGCTCATCCCCTGAGCTATCTTCCACGGCCCCATAAACTTGTTCGACGTCCCCTACCTCGTCGACGTTTTCAAGGCCTTGATCCACGACTCCGTCGTCGTCCTCCGGATCCGCCTCGACCTCCGTCTCGGGCGGGGAGATTTGAAGATGACGGCTCAGGTCCTCTTCTTCTTGGTCGTCGAAGATGTCGTCCGGTTCCGGGGCCGTTTGGTGGGCCTCCAGGCGCACTGCGCGCCGAATCTTGAGTGTCTTCTTGGACCTGAAACTTGCACAGGCTCTGCAGTTTCCTTCGTTATGGTCTGGTGAAAGGCATTTGTTACAGACCGGGTGCGCGTCTATATGTGGGTATTTGGCCCCACAGAGCGGACAGAGTTTAAAAGGACTCCGCTCCATGCCGGAAAAGTTGCTGTCGAGTCGCGATGAGAAGGCCTCGAAGTCCGAAGAGCAAAAACTCCGCTGATTCCGGCTCCGAGAGACGGAAGAACTCGAGACCGCACGCAAACAATACTGACGTAAGAAATACAAGGCCTTTTGGCCGAATAAAGTTATGTTTTCTCGGTTCCGACAGAGAGACGTCGAGACCGCATCCGAACCCAATGGCGGAAAAAAACAATCTGGGGATGGAGCCGATGCCCATGCGCACTGTAGTCCAGGGGAGGAGCCACCTATCTCAGGACACTTCGAAGACTCTTCCAGGACAACAATGTGCGATCATCCGGACCCAACACTAGGCGGCGATCTAATGCTAAGATATGAATTTAGCAGCCCACATGCCTCGAACCCTACTTTCCCTTGGATAACGCAGTTAGCCGGGTTTAATCTAGGGGGTGGGGGGGCGCACCAGCTGTGCCCTGCCGCCCAATCCCACAGGTGCCTATCGCTTCCTGCGCTGCAGCACCGCACTGCCCACCCCCTCCCGGAGCAAGGCTTTCCATACCCATTATCTCTTACCACCCTCCTGTGGTGGCGCCCCCTCGTAATTATGGCTCTCAGTCACTGTTCCAGCCGTCTGCTGGGCGCACTGTCCTCCCCAGAGCTTGTCTCACCCCTCGGTTGGCACTGTGGGCACTGCCTCTGTGGTTGGCAGCCCTTTGCTGGGCGCACTGTCCTCCCCAGAGGTGGTCTCACCCCTCGGTTGGCACTGTGGGCACTGCCTCTGTGGTTGACAGCACTCTGCTGGGGACACTGCCAGCCACAGAGCTGGTCTCAACCCTCGGTTGGCACTGTGGACACTGCCTCTGTGGTTGGCAGCCCTCTGCTGGGTGCACTGTCCTCCCCAGAGCTGGTCTCACCCGTTGGTTGGCACTGTGGGCACTGCCTCTGTGGTTGGCAGCCCTCTGCTGGGCGCACTGTCTTCCCCAGAGCTGGTCTCACCCCTTGGTTGGCACTGTGGGCACTGCCTCTGTGGTTGGCAGCCCTGTGCCGGGCGCACTGTCCTCCCCAGAGCTGATCTCACCCGTTGGTTGTCGTTGGCAGCCCTCTGCTGGGCGCACTGTCCTCCCCAGAGCTGGTCTCACCCCTTGGTTGGCACTGAGGGCACTGCCTCTGTGGTTGGCAGCCCTCTGCTGGGCGCATTGACCTCCCCAGAGCTGGTCTCACCCCTCGGTTGGCACTGTGGGCACTGCCTCTGTGGTTGGCAGCCCTCTGCTGGGCGCACTGTCCTCCCCAGAGCTGGTTTCACCCCTTGGTTGGCACTGTGGGCCCTGCCTCTGTGGTTGGCAGCCCTCTGCTGGGCACACTGTCCTCCCCAGAGCTGGTCTCGCCCCTCGGTTGGCACTGTGGGCACTGCCTCTGTATTTGTCAGCCCTCTGCTGGGCGCACTGTCCTCCCTGGGTGCACTGTCCTCCCCAGAGCTGGTCTCGCCCCTCGGTTGGCGACAGCTTGTCTTTGTGTCTGGGACAGCTTGTCTGTGTGTCTGCGACAGGCAACAGCTTGTCTGTTTGTCTGCGACAGCTTGTCCGTTTGCCTGCGACAGCTTGTCTGTGTTTCTGCGACAGCTTGTCTGTGTGTCTGTGACAACTTGTCTGTGTGTCTGTGACAGCTTGTCTGTGTGTCTGCGACAGCTGATCTGTGTGTCTGCGACAGCTTGTCTGTGTGTCTGCGACAGCTTGTCTGTGTGTCTGCGACAGGCAACAGCTTGTCTGTGTGTCTGCGACAGCTTATCTGTGTGTCTGCCACAGCTTGTCTGTGTGTCTGTGACAGCTGATCTGTGTGTCTGCGACAGCTGACCTGTGTGTTTGTTACAGCTTACTTGTGTGTCTTTGTAATAAAGTTATCTGTATTACATTTTTATGGAAACGAGTAAAGTTTTGTGTGCATTTAAAAGGCAGGTGTCCGCAGTCACTATCATTGCATCTTGACGTTATCTGTCACAAACATACATCTGCTTGCACTACAGTTGCGCGCCTGCAGTGTCTCATGTACCTGTAACATGCAAGCATTAGACACAAGCAGCTGTATTTGTAACGCAGTTATATGAGTCTTTTGTTAGTTCTGCTTCTGTGTCCAGCTCTGAGTGTGTGTGTCCAGCTCTGAGTGTGCACAGCTCTGAGTGTGTGTGTGTCCAGCTCTGAGTGTGCGTGTGTCCAGGTCTGAGTGTGCCCAGCTCTGAGTGTGTGTGTGTCCAGCTCGGAGTGTGTGTGTGTATCCAGCTCTGAGTTTTTGGCTGTCCAGCTCTGAGTGTGCGTGTGTCCAGCTCTGAGTGTTCATGTGTCCAGCTCTGAGTGTGCCTGTGTCCAGCTCTGAGTGTGTGTGTGTCCAGCCCTGAGTGTGCGTATGTCCCGCTCAGAGTGTGCACATGTCCAGCTCTGAGTGTGCACGTGTCCAGCTCTGAGTGTGCACGTGTCCAGCTCTGAGAGTGCACGTGTCCAGCTCTGAGAGTGCACGTGTCCAGCTCTGAGTGTGCGCGTGTCCAGCTCTGAGTGTGCGCGTGTCCAGCTCTAAGTGTGCGCGCCTCCAGCTCTGAGTGTGCGCGTGTCCAGCTCTGAGTGTGCGCGTGTCCAGCTCTGTGTGTGCGCGTGTACAGCTCTGAGTGTGTGTGCGCGTGTCCAGCTCTGAGTGTGTGTGCGCGTGTCCAGCTCTGAGGAGTGTGTGTGTGTCCCACTCTGTGTGTGTGTGTCCAGCTCTGAGGAGTGTGCGTGTACAGCTCTGAGTGCGTGTGTGTGTGTGTGTGTGTGTGTGTGCGCGCGTCACAACGGTCCATTTCAGACCCACCTAATAACCCCGTCTTTCTCTCCTCAGGTGTGCGTGATTAGAGCCCTGCCGCCCATCACCCTGCTGGCACTCCTGCTGTGCCCCTGGCATGCCACGGCCCACCCTACCATCCAGCACGCTGTATGTCGGCGCTGTGAACCGCCTCTTCCAGCTCTAGCCAGACCTGGAGCTGGTGGGCGAGGACAAGACCGGCCCGGTGGATGACAGCCCCGACTGCCTGCCCTTCAAGGACGTGCGAGAGTGCCGCAGGCCCGGCAACGCAAACAAGCTGCTGGTGGTAAACGGGCGCGGCCGGGAGCTGGTCGTGTGCAGACAGGTCTTCCAGGGCATCTGTGAGAAGCGCAGCCTGGACTCGGTGGCCGAGGTGCTCTACTACCCGGTGGACCCCGGGGACAACCAGTTTGTGGCCGCCAATGACGCGCGGGTGACGACGGTGGCCTGGCGGGCAGCACCACGGATGGACCCCAGCTGATGTTCGTGGGGCGCGGCCTGACTGCCAGGCTGTCCGCCGGCATCCCTCCCATCACCGTGCGCCAGCTCAACCGAGCGCCTGTCTTCTCCAACGAGGGCCTGGGTAAGCTGGTGGTCAGCGACTTCTCAGACTACAACAACCACTTCATGGGGGCCTTCGGCCACGCCGGCCACGTCTACTTCCTCTTCTTCAGGCGCGGGCCTAAGACGCAGCTGAAGTACGCTAGCTACGTGGCCAGAGTGTGCGACCAGGACCTGCGGCTTTACTCATACGTGGCGATGCAGCTGGTCTGTCAGGACTCCAACGGCAAGAACTACAACCTGGCGCAGGCCGGCCATCTGCAAGCCCAGGAGGGGGGGGGCAGCCACGCTCTTCGCCGCTGGGGTGGCCTCCACGCCAAGCGCCACCCAGGACACGGCCATGTGCGCCTTCAGCCTGGAGCAGGTGGATGCCAGCTGGAGAAGGCCAGGACGCTGTGCTCCACCAAGGCCGGCCGCGACGAGCAGCGCCAGCAAGTGGCAGTCATTGAGTATGGAGTGACCTCCAGCTGTGGGACGCTGCCAGAGGTAAGCTGGAATGGAAGGGGGATCTCCTGGGGTTCACCTCAGAGTATGGGGTGACCACCAGCTGCGGGGTGCTGCCAGAGGTAGTATGGATGGAAGGGGGATCTCCTGAGGTACACCTCAGAGTATGAGGTGACCACCAGCTGTGGGACACTACCACAGCTAGGTTGGGATAGAAAAGAGATTTTCTGGGGTAAGGAGTGACCTCCAGCTATGGGATGCTGACAAAGGTCGGTTGGGATGGAGAATAGATCTCCTGGGACTCACCTCAGAGAATGGGGTGATCACCAGCTGCAGGGTGCTGCCAGAGGTAGACTGGGATTGAAGGGGGATCTCCTGGGGTTCACCTCAGAGTATGGGGTGATCACCAGCTGCAGGGTGCTGCCTGAGGTAGACTGGAATGGAAGGGGGATCTCATGGGACTCATCTCAGAGTATGGGGTGATCACCAGCTGCAGGGTGCTGCCTGAGGTAGACTGGGATAGAAGGGGGATCTCCTGGGGTTCACCTCAGAGTATGGGTGATCACCAGCTGCAGGGTGCTGCCTGAGGTAGACTGGGATGGAAGGGGGATCTCCTGGGACTCACCTCAGAGTATGGGGTGATCACCAGTTGGAAGGGGCTGCCAGAGGTAGACTGGGATGGAAGGGGGATCTCCTGGGACTCACTTCAGAGTATGGGGTGATCACCAGCTGCAGGGCGCTGCCAGAGGTAGACTGGGATGGAAGGGGGATCTCCTGGGGTTCACCTCAGAGTATGGGTGATCACCAGCTGCAGGGTGCTGCCAGAGGTAGACTGGGATGGAAGGGGGATCTCCTGGGACTCACCTCAGAGTATGGGGTGATCACCAGCTGCAGGGTGCTGCCTGAGGTAGACTGGGATGGAAGGGGTATCTCCTGGGACTCACCTCAGAGTATGGGGTGATCACAAGCTGAAGGGTGCTGCCAGAGGTAGACTGAGATGGAAGAGGGATCTCCTGGGACTCACCTCAGAGTATGGGTGATCACCAGCTGCAGGGCGCTGCCAGAGGTAGACTAGGATGGAAGGGGGATCTCCTGGGGTTCACCTCAGAGTATGGGGTGATCACCAGCTGCAGGGTGCTGCCTGAGGTCGACTGGGATGGAAGGGGGATCTCCTGGGACTCACCTCAGAGTATGGGGTGATCACCACCTGCAGGGTGCAGCCAGAGGTAGACTGGGATGGAAGGGGGATCTCCTGGGACTCACCTCAGAGTATGGGGTGATCACCAGTTGGAGGGTGCTGCCAGAGGTAGACTGGGATGGAAGGGGGATCTCCTGGGGTTCACCTCAGAGTATGGGGTGATCACCAGCTGCAGGGTGCTGCCTGAGGTAGACTGGGATGGAAGGGGGATCTCCTGGGACTCACCTCAGAGTATGGGGTGATCATCAGTTGGAGGGTGCTGCCAGAGGTAGACTGGGATGGAAGGGGGATCTCCTGGGACTCACCTCAGAGTATGGGGCAATCACCAGCTGCAGGGTGCTGCCTGAGGTAGACTGGGATGGAAGGGGGATCTCCTGGGACTCACCTTAGAGTATGGGGTGATCACCAGCTGCAGGGTGCTGCCAGAGGTAGACTGGGATGGAAGGGGGATCTCCTGGGACTCACCTCAGAGTATGGGGCAATCACCAGCTGCAGGGTGCTGCCTGAGGTAGACTGGGATGGAAGGGGGATCTCCTGGGACTCACCTTAGAGTATGGGGTGATCACCAGCTGCAGGGTGCTGCCAGAGGTAGACTGGGATGGAAGGGGGATCTCCTGGGACTCACCTCAGAGTATGGGGTGATCACCAGCTGCAGGGTGCTGCCTAAAGTAGACAGGGATGGAAGGGGGATCTCCTGGGACTCATCTCAGAGTATGGGGCGATCACCAGCTGCAGGGTGCTGCCTGAGGTAGACTGGGATGGAAGGGGGATCTCCTGGGACTCACCTTAGAGTATGGGGTGATCACCAGCTGCAGGTGCTGCCTGAAGTAGACTGGGATAGAAGGGGGATCTCCTGGGACTCACCTCAGAGTATGGGGTGATCACCAGTTGGAGGGTGCTGCCTGACGTAGACTGGGATGGAAGGGGGATCTCCTGGGACTCACCTCAGAGTATGGGGTGATCACCAGCTGCAGGGTGCTGCCAGAGGTAGACTGGGATGGAAGGGGGATCTCCTGGGACTCACCTCAGAGTATGGGGTGATCACCAGCTGCAGGGTGCTGCCAGAGGTAGACTGGGATGGAAGGGGGATCTCCTGGGGTTCACCTCAGAGTATGGGGTGATCACCAGCTGCAGGTTGCTGCCTGAGGTATACTGGGATGGTAGGGGGATCTCCTGGGACTCACCTCAGAGTATGGGGTGATCACCAGTTGGAGGGTGCTGCCAGAGGTAGACTGGGATGGAAGGGGGATCTCCTGGGGTTCACCTCAGAGTATGGGGTGATCACCAGCTGCAGGGTGCTGTCAGAGGTAGACTGGGATGGAAGGGGGATCTCCTGGGACTCACCTCAGAGTATGGGGTGATCACCAGCTGCAGGGTGCTGCCTGAGGTAGACTGGGATGGAAGGGGGATCTCCTGGGACTCACCTCAGAGTATGGGGTGATCATCAGTTGGAGGGTGCTGCCAGAGGTAGACTGGGATGGAAGGGGGATCTCCTGGGACTCACCTCAGAGTATGGGGTGATCACCAGCTGCAGGGTGCTGCCAGAGGTAGACTGGGATGGAAGGGGGATCTCCTGGGACTCACCTCAGAGTATGGGGTGATCACCAGCTGCAGGGTGCTGCCTGAGGTAGACTGGGATGGAAGGGGGATCTCCTGGGACTCACCTCAGAGTATGGGGTGATCATCAGTTGGAGGGTGCTGCCTGAGGTAGACTGGGATGGAAGGGGGATCTCCTGGGACTCACCTCAGAGCATGGGTGATCACCAGCTGCAGGGTGCTGCCAGAGGTAGACTGGGATGGAAGGGGGATCTCCTGGGACTCACCTCAGAGTATGGGGTGATCACCAGCTGCAGGGTGCTGCCTGAGGTAGACTGGGATGGAAGGGGGATCTCCTGGGACTCACCTCAGAGTATGGGGTGATCATCAGTTGGAGGGTGCTGCCAGAGGTAGACTGGGATGGAAGGGGGATCTCCTGGGACTCACCTCAGAGTATGGGGTGATCACCAGCTGCAGGGTGCTGCCTGAGGTAGACTGGGATGGAAGGGGGATCTCCTGGGGTTCACCTCAGAGTATGGGGCGATCACAAGCTGCAGGGTGCTGCCAGAGGTAGACTGGGATGGAAGGGGGATCTCCTGGGACTCACCTCAGAGTATGGGGTGATCACCAGCTGCAGGGTGCTGCCTGAGGTAGACTGGGATGGAAGGGGGATCTCCTGGGGTTCACCTCAGAGTATGGGGTGATCACCAGCTGCAGGGTGCTGCCTGAGGTAGACTGGGATGGAAGGGGGATCTCCTGGGGTTCACCTCAGTGTATTGGTAATCACCAGCTGCAGGGTGCTGCCAGAGGTAGACTGGGATGGAAGGGGGATCTCCTGGGACTCACCTCAGAGTATGGGGTGATCACCAGCTGCAGGTGCTGCCTGAAGTAGACTGGGATAGAAGGGGGATCTCCTGGGACTCACCTCAGAGTATGGGGTGATCACCAGCTGCAGGGTGCTGCCAGAGGTAGACTGGGATGGAAGGGGGATCTCCTGGGACTCACCTTAGAGTATGGGGTGATCACCAGCTGCAGGGTGCTGCCTGAGGTAGACTGGGATGGAAGGGTGATCTCCTGGGACTCACCTCAGAGTATGGGGTGATCACCAGCTGCAGGGTGCTGCCTGAGGTAGACTGGGATGGAAGGGGGATCTCCTCGGGTTCACCTCAGAGTATGGGGTGATCACCAGCTGCAGGGTGCTGCCTAAAGTAGACAGGAATGGAAGGGGGTTCTCCTGGGACTCACCTCAGAGTATGGGGTGATCACCAGCTGCAGGGTGCTGCCTGAGGTAGACTGGGATGGAAGGGGGATCTCCTGGGACTCACCTCAGAGTATGGGGTGATCACAAGCTGCAGGGTGCTGCCTGAGGTAGACTGGGATGGAAGGGGGATCTCCTGGGGTTCACCTCAGAGTATGGGTGATCACCAGCTGCAGGGTGCTGCCTGAGGTAGACTGGGATTGAAGGGTGATCTCCTGGGACTCACCTCAGAGTATGGGGTGATCACCAGCTGCAGGGTGCTGCCTGAGGTAGACTGGGATGGAAGGGGGATCTCCTGGGGTTCACCTCAGAGTATGGGGCGATCACCAGCTGCAGGGTGCTGCCTGAAGTAGACTGGGATGGAAGGGGGATCTCCTGGGACTCACCTCAGAGTATGGGTTGATCACCAGCTGCAGGGTGCTGCCGGAGGTATACTGGGATGGAAGGGGGATCTCCTCGGGTTCACCTCAGAGTATGGGGTGATCACCAGCTGCAGGGTGCTGCCTGAGGTAGACTGGGATGGAAGGGGGATCTCCTGGGACTCACCTCAGAGTATGGGGTGATCACCAGCTGCAGGGTGCTGCCTGAGGTAGACTGGGATGGAAGGGGGATCTCCTGGGACTCACCTCAGAGTATGGGGTGATCACCAGCTGCAGGGTGCTGCCAGAGGTAGACTGGGATGGAAGGGGGATCTCCTGGGACTCACCTCAGAGTATGGGGTGATCACCAGCTGCAGGGTGCTGCCTGAGGTAGACTGGGATGGAAGGGGGATCTCCTGGGACTCACCTCAGAGTATGGGGTGATCACCAGCTGCAGGTGCTGCCTGAAGTAGACTGGGATAGAAGGGGGATCTCCTGGGACTCACCTCAGAGTATGGGGTGATCACCAGCTGCAGGGTGCTGCCTGAGCTAGACTGGGATGGAAGGGGGATCTCCTGGGACTCACCTCAGAATATGGGGTGATCACCAGCTGCAGGGTGCTGCCAGAGGTAGACTGGGATGGAAGGGGGATCTCCTGGGACTCATCTCAGAGTATGGGGTGATCACCAGCTGCAGGGTGCTGCCAGAGGTAGACTGGGATGGAAGGGGGATCTCCTGGGACTCACCTCAGAGTATGGGGTGATCACCAGCTGCAGGGTGCTGCCAGAGGTAGACTGGGATGGAAGGGGGATCTCCTGGGGTTCACCTCAGAGTATGGGTGATCACCAGCTGCAGGGTGCTGCCTGAGGTAGACTGGGATGGAAGGGAGATCTCCTGGGACTCACCTCAGAGTATGGGGTGATCACCAGCTGCAGGGTGCTGCCAGAGGTAGACTGAGATGGAAGGGGGATCTCCTGGGACTCACCTCAGAGTATGGGGTGATCACCAGCTGCAGGGTGCTGCCTGAGGTAGACTGAGATGGAAGGGGGATCTCCTGGGACTCACCTCAGAGTATGGGGTGATCACCAGCTGCAGGGTGCTGCCTGAAGTAGACTGGGATGGAAGGGGGATCTCCTCGGGTTCACCTCAGAGTATGGGGTGATCACCAGCTGCAGGGTGCTGCCAGAGGTAGAATGGGATGGAAGGGGGATCTCCTGGGACTCACCTCAGAGTGTATGGGGTGATCACCAGCTGCAGGGTGCTGCCAGAGGTAGACTGGGATGGAAAGGGGATCTCCTGGGGTTCACCTCAGAGTATGGGGTGATCACCAGCTGCAGGATGCTGCCTGAGGTAAACTGGGATGGAAGGGGGATCTCCTGGGGTTCACCTCAGAGTATGGGTGATCACCAGCTGCAGGGTGCTGCCAGAGGTAGACTGGGATGGAAGGGGGATCTCCTGGGACTCACCTCAAAGTATGGGGTGATCACCAGCTGCAGGGTGCTGTCTGAGGTAGACTGGGATGGAAGGGGGATCTCCTGGGACTCACCTCAGAGTATGGGGTGATCACCAGCTGCAGGTGCTGCCTGAAGTAGACTGGGATAGAAGGGGGATCTCCTGGGACTCACCTCAGAGTATGGGGTGATCACCAGCTGCAGGGTGCTGTCAGAGGTAGACTGGGATGGAAGGGGGATCTCCTGGGACTCACCTCAGAGTATGGGGTGATCACCAGCTGCAGGGTGCTGCCAGAGGTAGACTGGGATGGAAGGGGGATCTCCTGGGGTTCACCTCAGAGTATGGGTGATCACCAGCTGCAGGGTGCTGCCTGAGGTAGACTGGGATGGAAGGGGGATCTCCTGGGACTCACCTCAGAGTATGGGGTGATCACCAGCTGCAGGGTGCTGCCAGAGGTAGACTCGGATGGAAGGGGGATCTCCTGGGGTTCACCTCAGAGTATGGGTGATCACCAGCTGCAGGGTGCTGCCAGAAGTAGACTGGGATGGAAGGGGGATCTCCTGGGACTCACCTCAGAGTATGGGGTGATCACCAGCTGCAGGGTGCTGCCAGAGGTATCCTCTGCGAGACTGGCAGCCAGTGTAAATCTGAGAGTGCCTGGGAGGCGGAGGAGCGGCATGGTTGCACTAGTACCAGTTTGGCTGCCATGGTCTGTACTCTCTCCAATTTCTCAATCATATATTGCGGGGATTCTAGTAACAGGGTGCTCCGGACTATCTGCGCTCTGTTCTATTAAGAGAACATCGGAAGGATTTTCGGAGATGCTCTGATCAGAGTAAAACAACTTCCAGCTGTTTTGTTGACAGTTTTCTAATGTCGATTTATTGTCAACCATGACTCCCAGATTATGTACCACGCAACTGGGAGCCAATGGAGTAGTAGGGGATGTTGGCCAAAACTCAACCGGAAGTGTAGGAGGGATTTTACCTACTGCACAGTGTAGAATCTCTATCTTCTCATCAGAGTTAAACTGAAGAATTTGAAGGTTCACACCAAAGATAGAACCGTTTCCACTTGAGTTTGTAGGTTTTGATAGTGGAGGGTGCTCTAGCGTTAGTGAGGACCTCCCTGCAGTCCGGAGGAATAATCAAATTAGCAAACTCATAGTGTTCAGGCGCGAGGCTGCCAATCGCAGAGAAGTTGGATCCGGATGGCAGATCAGGCTGTGGTTCATAGTAAGGAGATTGGAAATTGGGCGCAGCCAAATTAGATTGCACTCTGACAGAAGGAGGAGCTCTGTAAACCAGAACTAGTGAAGCCATCTGGGGGCTATGAGAAGAATGCAGCAGGGTTCTTTCCACATTTTCAAAAGTACCCTTGGGACTAGAGGAATCGGTGGAAAAGCGTAAGCATACATTTTTGACCAGTTCATCAAAAACGATTCTGGGTGGGGAAGCCAACTTGCATAGAATGGCATTTGCGGTTCAGGTTGGTCGCAAATAAATCCAGATTGGGAGGGGCGGAGCTTGCCGGCGTCCATGAAAGTTGTGTGAGCGCTGAGCTCCTCGCCTGCGCCCCTTTAATATCCGACAAAGCTATCCTTTTGGCACCTAGCTGGCCCTAGAAACTGTGGGTATCGCTTCAGTTGCCCCCGGTGCTAGTGGGGGCACCTTCCCCGGTCGAAATCGGTTGTGGTTTCGCTCTGCTGGTCGGCGGAGGGCGAGGTGGCGGACTAGGCCTCAATCCACGGACTATCCAGAGGGGCTGCCTGGCCTGCGTCACGCTGCGTGCGGCGTGAGGTGCCGAAGTGGACTCGGTCTACCGGGCTGGCGACTATCCTGTGGTTTCTTCTGGGTGACATTAACCTGCGCTTTGGAGAGTGGGCTTGGTCGCACTGCCCACAGGGGTGCGTTAGCCGTGGCCTAACTGCTGTTGCCTGGAGGTGCGCCGGCGAGGCGCGGAAACCCCTCGGCGGGAAGCTATATCCTCCCGAAGACATTTGTTGGCGGACGCCTCCACCTGGGACGCCTCGGGGGCTGTCGTGGCACGGTGGCCCTTATGGGTAGGATAGCGCTCATGAAAATGGTGGGGCTCCCCAGATTCCTCTTTCTCTTCACAAATATTCCTGTGGTCCTTTCTAAGGCCTTTTTCCGGCAGCTTACCCAAACGCTTACACGACTGGCGTGGGGGGGCAAACAGCCAAGGGTTCAATGGCAAACGCTCCTTCTTCCCTATGAACATGGGGGTCTTGGGGCACCGGACCTGGAACGGTACTATAGGATAGCGCAGGGGGCACATCTTCATACATGGATCCACGGGGATCCAGGCATCCCACATGTGAAATTGGAACGCCTCTTTGCTGACCCTACACCTCTCCCGGCCACGATATGCCATCCAGCCGATCGAAGGGTCGGTAACCTGGATTCCATTGCTGCCACAAACCACGCTTGGCATGCAATGGTCCGCTCCCGAGAGAGTGAGCTGTTGTACTCTCCCCTACTGCGAGTGGAGTGGGCAGTATGGTTGGCCCCGCTAACGGAAAAGGGCGTACTGAAGGCGTTGCGGGAGTTGGGCATCGTCACGATGGGGGATCTCTTCTTAAATGGCACTATGAAGACGTCGCAGCAGGCTCTCCAGTCCTACCCTGGGGCGACGCTATTGCATAGCTTCAATACCATAGGGTTCGTAAAGCGGCGCTGGTATCACTGGGCCCGGAATTGGCAGAGCCGCAGGAAGTGCCTGAGCTCACGTATGTCATTAAGACCCCCTCTTCCCGTAAATTGATCACTGCTCTTAAGAAACTTGGTGATGGGCACCGGCAGTGCCCCCCCTCCAAGGCCCGATTGGCCTGGCAGGCCGACCTTCAGTCTCCCATCTCGGACGAGATGTGGCATTATTGCTGCGCGAACACTAGGAAAATTTCTCTTAATAGCAGGCACCGCCTAATTCACTTTAAGTACCTGCAGCGGGTATATTACACGCCGGATAGGCTACACAGGTATGGGCTGCGGGAGTCAGCGGAGTGCGAACGTTGCCATTTCCCTGTGGCTGATTTTCTACATATGTCCTGGACTTGCCCTGTTATCCATAAGTTTTGGGGAGAGGTCTTCACGGCACTTAGCTCTATCCTGGGTGTGGAGATTTTGCCCTGCCCGGCGCTGGCACTGCTGGGTTTCTCTAAACTGTTGCCAGTGGCATTGAGGCGACTTGCTGACATGGCGTTGCTGACGGCCAAGCGTTTGGTTGCGTTGTGCTGGATGAGGGGCCAGTCCCTACTAAGAAGCGCTGGGAGGCGGATTTGCTTTTCTGCTGCACGCAGTCGGAGGTGTACAGTGAACTGCTTCCCCCTAAAAGCCGCCCCAAGAACTTCTGGGGGTTATTTAAGGAATTCCAGAGCGCGCAAGGGGACAGTGAGTCAGATCCTGAGGGGGTGGAGTTGGATGACCTGCAGGAAGGTGGGGTGGCGATGGTCGACTTTGATGAGAATTGTGGTTGAGTGTTTCCAGGCTGACGGTGGGTGGGGGATCCCGCCTGAGTCTTGCATGTGCAGTGTGCTGGGTGGACACCTGTGACGGCTGTATTGGGTGGTGGTTCGCATGGTCCCTCTCGGACTTTGCTCCGTTCCATTGGGCCCTTGGGTCAGTTGCTATGGGTCCTGAGTTCGACTATAGACGTGGTAGTTGGTGCGGATGGGCGAGTGGACACGGGTATAGGTAGGCTGGCTAGTTAGTAGGGTGGGGTTTTGTTTTTTTGGGTGGGTTTTTTGTGGTTTACTACACCTTTCCATTTCTCCCCACCAGGAGACTTTATCCTCAGGTTTTCGAGAAGTTGGTTTAATATATGTATACAGACTGCATTTCCTTTGCACACCGAATTGCGATATGGAGTGTCACCACCAACGCTGCTAGCTGGGTTTCCTTTTCTTTTTTTTTTTTTCTTTTTCTTTTTTTGCTATCCTGAGGTCAGGCATCAGCTGCTTTCATACTTCGATATTGTCTCACATTTCTTTCTTTCCTTTCGGTGCGCCGCCAGGCCTCCGGGATGTTGGCGTAGTGGCTGTGTGTGTGACCTCTACTCAGGGATCTGGGTTTGAACTACTGATGCCGCCGGCCTCCGGGTTGTAGGCGATAACGGCTGTGTGCATATTTTGAAGGTGTAATAAAGTACAAATTTAACAAAAAAAAAAAATCCAGATTGGGGTGTCCGCAAAGCTGAAAGATGCGGTCCAGCATCGGCAGATGAATTTCCCACTTGTGCTTTGACGAGACCGACCTGCTCAGGGAGTCCGCTAGAAGGTTGGACACCCCCGGAACATGGACTGCTGTTAAAGTGATCTGATGTTGAATCGCCCAATCGCAAATTTCTTGAGCTTGTAGGGATAGCAAAGTGGATCTCGTGCCACGCCATGGCCCCGGAGGGACGTGGTTCTTCCAGGTGCGTGTGCGTCTACGGGGCTTTTGGAAAGGGGCTGATCAAAGAGGGAGGGGAGGCTGGGGGGGGGAAAGGATCCAGGGAAAAGGAAATAAGTGAGACGGAAAAGAAAGACAAGAGCAGAAATCATCGGCTACTCTTTTTCTTTTGGTTGCTCCAACCTCTACCCCCTCCCTTGACATTTATGCATAGCTATTATTTATCCCTCACATCCTTCCTTGACTAAACCATAAAGCAAAAACACTTACCTGAGTCTTTTCCTTCCGTCCGAGGGTCGACGGTGGCCGAGGCTCACCTAAGGGACTGAAGAGGAAGACCCTGTGGGAAAGACGAATATAACAGAGACCATCAATCACTGTGATTTCCTGTAATACTAATAAAAAGTGCATACCAAGAAATTATTCAATGCAGTGTGCTCCTTCTTGACCGACTTTTCTACAACGGAGAGCTACATACTTTGCCTGCAGGGAATGGGAGACAGACACACAGAGACCAACAGAGACACACACCGGAAAGCATAGTAGGAAAACGCTACATACTGTTTTTATATGCTTGCATATGTACATTGTTTTAGAAATATGGGGGAACTATTTATTTTGTTCAATGTGCTTATACTGCTAATTACTTTTATCTGATTCTATTATCATTGCGGCACATAAATTCTATACAAGAATTACGATCGTTCATTAAATAATGAAAATGCTAATGTTATATTATTTTAATTTGATATTGCACAAGAATTACGCCTAAGCAGAAACTACATCAAGGAGAAATTTAGGATTGGTATGTAGTACCACTCTATCTTTGTGAAATTGAAAGAAAGGCTCTTGTATAGTTAATGCCTGAAGTTCATCAACTCTCCTTAGTGAGGTTATCGTTATGGGGAAAGCAACTTTTCATGATAGGAATTGTAACTGACATTTGTGCATTGATGAAAAGGCGGACCCATTAGCCTTGCTGTCATCAAGAAGTGGAGAGAGGGGAATCGGCAGGCGGCCCCTTAAAGCCGAAGCTGAGGACGGACATCAGAGGATACACGCTTCAAGAAGGCGGGGTGGAGAGTGCGTCAGGTTGGTCAGTAGTTGGTCCAGCTACAAACACCACGGGAACGCGAGGTGGAGAAACCAGCAGGGGAAGACCGGAAAGACGGAGAAGACCTAATAGCCTTCCGAGAGAGAAAACCGGAGCCCAGGGGAGGTCACAGCTTTTCGGTGAGCAGAACACCCGAACATGGCGGAGGAGGGAAAGCCGAAACAGAAGGAGACCAGACCTCACTGAAGGACGCAGAGTCACCACGCCACGGCCCCGGAGGGACGTGGCTCTTCCAGGTGCCTGTGCGTATATGGGGCTTTTGGAAAGGGGCTGAGTCAGAGAGGGACGGGAGGGGAGGCTGAGGGGTGAAATGGACCCAGGGAAAAGGAAATAAGTGAGACGGAAAAGAAAGACAAGAGCAGAAATCATCGCCTACTCTTTATCTTTTGGGTGCTCCAACCTCTACCCCCTCCCTTCACATTTATGATTAGCTATTATTGATCCCTCACATCCTCCCTTGACTAATCCATAAAGCAAAAACACTTACCTGAGTCTTTTACTTCTATCCGAAAGACGACGGAGGCCGAGGCTCACCTAAGGGACTGAAGAGGAAGACCCTGTGGGAAAGAAGAATATAACTGAGACAATCAATCATTGTGATTTCCTGTAATACTAATAAACAAGCATTTACAATGCAATGGTCTCGGCTTTGTTAAAGTTAGAGCAATTGGCATTGCAAATGGCATTTTTTTTTTAAAACAGAAATAAATGGTATTGTAATTTACAATGGCAATAGGTGAGCATTAGAGAGTAGTAGAGTATTAGCGGACCCAGAGCGAGACACAAGGGCCACACACACAGAGAGCCACACACACACAGAGAGCCACACACACACACACAGAGAGCCACACACAGAGAGCCACACACACAGAGCCACACACACAGAGCCACACACACAGAGCCACACACACAGAGCCACACTTACACACACAGACAGAGCCACACACACACAGACAGTCACACACACACACAGACAGAGCCACACACACAGAGCCACACACACACAGAGCCACACACACACAGAGCCACACACACATACACACACAGAGCCACACACACACACACACACACACACAGAGCCACACACACACAGACAGAGCCACACACAGACAGAGCCACACACACACACACACACAGACAGAGCCACACACACACACACACAGACAGAGCCACACACACACAGACAGAGCCACACACACAGACAGAGCCACAGACACACAGACATAGCCACACACACACAGCCAGACCACACACACACAGAGCCACACACACACAGACAGAGCCACAAACACACAGACAGAGCCTGTAGTGTAGTTCCTATTTTCCCTATAGGCCCTGCGCATTGGAATAACATAAACAGCAGTATAGACGTAGAAGTGCGGTCTTCCAGGTCTCTACTGACTGTGTTAGACTTAATTGGGTGTGTACCAACTAGCTCAGAGGTCACTGGAAACTTTCTTGACCGAATAGGAAGTGATCAGCTTTCCTGGCTCAGGCAAGAAGGGATTCAGTTTTCCAACAACCGCATAAACATGACAACTTTGCTCCTTAGAATAAGAGTCAATCTCTAGAGTCGTGTGAAACAATAGACCGCTATTTCACTCAGTCAGTTGTGCAAGAATTACTTTCACCAGGATGCAGAGAATAGAGAGACGGCGTTTTCAATAAAAGGTATTATTTATTGAACAGTCTTTCTTCTCATGCAAGAGAAATGAATTTCCACAATTGCAAGACTCGTAATTATAAAAAGTGCGTACAGTAAAAGGAGTATTGTGAAATAATACTGTAAAAGCATTGATATGGTTTCTTAGCCATAAAATAAAAATGAAAAAGATATATACATTCATATATACATTTGGCTAACGTCCTCAACTGGTGCTTCTAACTACGCCTACCCCGGTGTACCTGACCTAAGCCTAATACTTGGGAGGGAGTAAGTAGCAGTTTAAGTTAAGTTGGTTTTGCCAAGGGTTTGCTTCAAGAATTCTCTCTAAGGGTTTAGTCAACACCATACCTCTGGAATAGAATGTTGGAGGGCTGGTATCTCCTCTCAGGGCTCGATATTCCAGTCACCCGCAAGGGTAGGCTGGAAACGCCGGAGCTGGATTTTCTCGGCAGGAGAAAAGACAGCGTCTCTCTCAGCGCGTCAAGGAGGAGGAGGGGCAGCATCCATGGGCTTCTCGCATCTGCTGGGCTCTGCAAGGGACAGCAGATCTGCTCCTGTATTCACCACCACCATCGTGCTTGCTTAAGGCAACGTTGGTATTATTTATACCTGAAAGGTGCCTTGTTTGACGTAAGTTTTTGGACATAAGACGTCAATAAAGATGTCACTAAGAACTGGTCGTTCTTACAGTGCTCATTAGAGTTCTATTACTAATCAAAACAAAGCAAGCGGGGATTTCCCAGGATGCTGGAAGTTTTATCTGTTGAAGAACTCGGAGTGTAATCTAGGAATCTAAGATAGTGGTTTCTGCTATGTCATGTACTGTAATGAGCTGCAGAGGAGAGTTCCTAAAATATGGCTGAAATATGGCTCTGATCGTTTGCAATTATAGGGATATGAATTGATTATAGCCATATAGGGGCATAAGGTCACAATATTGATTGGGGTCCTAGATTAGAACATGACACCCACTCCACAAATTTATGTCCATCAAATTACTAAAAACGAAAGCAATAAGATGCGTGTGTTTGCGTGTTTGAAATGGCGTATTTGAAATACATGAAAATATAGTACTGTACGTCATTAAGCATAGAAATCATTCAAAATTATTACATATATAATCAGTTGAACGATTTTGCTAAAAAATTACACATGAAATGTCTCTTAGTACAGAAAAGAAGGGCGAGACTATTTCATCACATAAAAATGCCTTTGCTGTAAAATGTGCTAGAGGCTGAGATAAAGTTATCTACTCTAGATCTACTAAAAATAGATGTTCTGTTCTGTATGAATAGTTCTACTTTAAGCAAGAGTATTTGTGCCAGAAAAAGGTAAATATTTTGAAAAAATGTTCAATTAAAAAAAAAAAAAAAAAAATGTTCATGGTGAACAGGGGAATAGAGTTCCAACGCTTTTCAGTAGTTTTTGTTGATCAAAACTGAAGGCCGAATTTAGAGTTCATGGGAACGCTGTGCGCCGGAATGCTTTTCAAAAATTATTGTTTCTGTTCAGGGGAGAACATCATATCAGACAGGCTCTCAAAGAATTGGTCTACAAAATCAGATGACAGTTCGACCAAGTTCGATAATGCTGTAACTTGGCAGGTGTGAGAATGATTGCTATCATCGGTGTCTGGATCAGCAATGCTCACAGAAAGTCGTACCTGGGTGATGTTGCTTTTATTTCTCGCTCTACTGTCGCCACCTAGTCGTAGCACAGGAGTCTCAACGAATGCCGTCATCAGGATTGGTAGCCGCTGGGGACAACACAATGCATGAGACGTTACAGGACTTAGCAAAGTATCGATATCCATTGGTACTGCTGATGGTAGTGCAAGACAGGTGTCTAACACGCATTCTTCTACGCATAGCATACATCGAAGCACAGGTAAGATGCAGGTCTGCCATATAGGTCATATAGGTCTGAATGAAAGAAACCAGGTCATGTTCAGATCTCTCAGCCTGGCCAATCCAAGGACTCTAGTTATGCGGTCCCGGTAGCGTACTGCTAGGATCGTTTCTTCCATCCTTGCCGGAGTCATGTCTGTGTTTTGGCTTGCCATATCGGAGCAGGAGGGTCAAAAATAAAATGCCTGCTACAAGTCCCAAAATCAGGGGTATGCTGCCAAAGACTGAATGGACAAAATTAGGAATAATTCCCAGGATTCTTTTGAATGGTGTTAACAGTCCCGAAAAAATGGTCTTAAATACGTTTGAGATACCTACGGCATCCGACATATTTAGGATTTGGCTAAGCATTTCTGTGAAATGCACAGGGCAATTTGTTGATAAAAGGTCATGTATCTCTGAAGCTGTCCTTGCAACTTGGAGATCATACGTCTCTTTTGATGACGTGATGGGCACTGTTGTCTGTAAAAGCACAGACTTCATTCTGCTTAAAGTATCAATTCGTATACAAGAGACATTCAAACGAGGCCAAATGGGAGTCTCGGAGCCTCCAGGGCCGTTTGGAAACAATACTTGCATACAGCAAGTGACCGTGGAAGTTACGCTTACGAGATAGGCTCTATCTGTGTTGCAGGTGTTACATGTTGGTGCCATGAAAGGTTATTTGAAGTTCCTTCACAGGCCCCGTGTAAATTAATACCCTGGCACAAAAGTATACCGCTTAGTGAATGTTTGCAATTTTCACCAGTCAGTATATACTCAAGGCAATTTTTAAATCGGAAAGTCGTTATCGGAATTGTGATAATCCCGTGTATTATCCATTCAATGACAGGTCTTTCTGACATTGTCAATGGTAATCTTTCTAGTTTTTCGATGCTCAGGATTGTATAGTCTGTATAGTCTGCTCCTTTCTGTGCCAAGCTGATTTGTTTATCAGTAAGGTTAAAGATGGAAAACAATGACGTTGTGTTTATTAAACGCCATGGCACATAACCTGAACGAAGATTTTGCAGCGTCCAGCCTAGCTGTACAATAGAACGTAATTGCGACTGGCCATGCTGTAACATTAGCAAGTCTTTGTCTATTATATCTATGGCAGATGATACAATACTGTCCAGTGAATATATTCTGAAGGACAGAGTCATTAACCCATTGTCCACAACAGAAAGTGATTTTTCCAAATTAATACGATCAATTACTCGTATTTTTCAGCTGTTTCAATTTGCATTACTTTCCATGCCTCGTTGTAAGCCGCATATACACTTGCCGCTATGAAACGTTTTTGACGCTGTTTGCGTGGTCCCATAATGAAATCGCGCAAATCAGCACCATCTTTAAGTAAAGATAAGTGTTGCTTAATTTCTGCCAGTGTGGATGTTTCTAGCCATTCAAGGCACAGTTTCCCTACACTGTATGTTGTTACTATCCCTGGATGTTGTCTCTGGGAATATCTAGGGTCTGGTCTGGTCATTTTTAACCCCTGTGTTTTGTTCAGGAATCTATCTTGACAGTTATTCGTGTCAGTAGGCCAGATTAACCACTTTTTCCAATCAGGATGTGTTCTGTTTAGATGTAAAATTTTTGATACGTCTATTTCAATATCTGTGGTTGCATTATCAGGTATTGGCTTTGGAATAGACGGTTTGTTAAGGTCTTTAATCTTAGCTAGGCCAAGACAGGATGTTTGGTGTATTGTGTCATTTAAGATCATTATTTGTTCTGGAATCATGCAGGCTCGAAATAATGCTTCTAGGCCTTGTACCTGCCAGTCTTTTATACCCCAGATGGTTTTTGTTTCAATGTTGTTTTTCCAAAAATCAAAACCAAATGTGTTCATTTTTTCATAAAATGCTTCCGAATATATCAATTTAGTATTTGTCAGCATTGTTTTCGACCCTGTTTTATCCAAAAGTTTATAATAAAACGTTTCTGCATCACTGGTGTTAAACCCTGAGAAGTATTGGAATCTCTCATGGAATGTTTTCGAACTACTTTTAGGTGGAGTAGCACAATGTTCCCATTGATTATATTTAAAAACATTTCTAGGTTGTGCAGATTTATGCAAGTAATGGTACCCAAAATGCGAGAAGCAATACATCTGTTCATAATTAGATGAACCTTGTAAATAATCATGTTCTGTAAATTTTGCTGACAACACTAAATCTGACATCATATTATTTATACTTGTCCCATACTACCCCGCCGGGTATTGGAATGGCTGTGACATTTACTGATGATAGTCCTCTTTTCTTGACGTGAGATGATTAGTGTGGTTTCAGGACTAAGTTGATGTTCTGACTTGCTGTGTCCATTGAACTGTATTTCCCCTCAATGAATTTTCCCAAACAAAGTATCATGATGAGCCAAAGTAGGAGAAAAAATACACCTAGCCCAAACCAGAACTCTAACCATGGAGAAATAAGATAAGTTTCCTTGAGTTGATGAAAGAGTTCTGTTGCCTTTTCTTTAAGAGTCTTTATTTCTGGCATCACTTCAGGGTCGTTTTGATCTTCAGAAAAGTTATCGAAGTTGATGAAGTAGCCAGAGGCAGTTCTGTCAATTGTTGGAATTGTTTTCTCAATTTGTCTTTCATTAGCACATTCTGATGCTACATCATTGTAGACTGGTGTTTCATGACGAACTGTTTCAATCTGTGTTTCAAGAGGCACGAGTTCCATGGAATTATTGCATAGTCCCTCTCTGCGCACTGCAGGTTTATCAAATGTGATTAGTCTTTCAGTTTGCACCTCTTGGATTGTTGCAAATTTGGGTATTCTGTTGTTTCTTGGGAGTCCACTTGGCCTACTGTTGATTATAGGCCACATGATTGTGGTTTTACCAGGTCGATTGATACAACTCTGTTCTCCTTTTTACCAGCAAGAGGCGGTAGTACTACTGATCTTGTTCCGTTGATTGCTAAGACAGGTACTGCTTTTCTGTAAGAAGGCCCAAATTCCTTCTTCACCGCTATTTTCTCTCTGACCAGATCCCCAATCCTTGGAATCCAGACAGGTCTTGCTGGGGCTGGTGATGTGTCTTCAGTGGTAGTTGGCTGTTGCTTTATTTTTATGTTGCTTAAGAATTTTCTTGTTTCATTCAAGTCCTGTAAAACAGCCAAACGATCTTTGATGTCATAGTCTTTATTCTTATCTTTTACCACTGAAGCCTGACTATCAAGATCCTGAATATGGATTCTAGTTCCGAACAATAGTTCGTACGGGCTGAAATCTTTTAGAGAATTTATTGGCAAATTATTTAGACTAAGTTGGACACTTATTAAATGTTTGACCCACCCATCACCCGAACCTAATACCTTTGCCGTTATAGATTGCTTTATGTCTCGGTTTTTTCTTTCCACTACACTTTTCCCTTCGGGGTGAAATGGACAAGAGTATTGCAACCCAACACCCATACTGGCCATGGCCTCCTTATAAGCTCGAGAGCTGAAAGCAGGACCCTGGTCAGAATGGAACATGGCAATTGCGTATGTGCCGATAAAGAGTCGCAGATCTTTCACAACAGTATTGGCGTCAGCCGAGCGTTGGGGCCACATTTTTTAAGTGAATTTAGCCTTTAACAATTAATAGGACGCTGGATTGCATATAGACAGCATTACCCTGTCCACAAACGGTAACTGGGCAACAGACTGGACCGGTTCACTACTGCGATCTCTGTCGCAGTCCGGACAGTTCTTTACAAATTTGTAATGTTGTATGCTCATTCCTGGCCACCAGTACTCTGACTGTAATTCTTTCAGAGAATCTTTCATCTGGTTGTGCCTTGCACCTTCTCCAAAGTGTGCGTCTGCTATTAATAACTTTCTCCGGTTCATGCTTGGAATTACCCTATCCCCCACTCCAGGGATTCAAGCAAAAGGAACGGAGTTTGCATCAATTACGTATGCATAATTGAGTGGATAGTTCACGGGTAGTGCTGCACAGTTGCCTATTAAAGACGTTTATACTGCCAGCATGGTTTCCCCGTCGATGTATTTTTCTGAACGCTTTTTTGTGGCTACGGAAGCCGGTTTAGTTGCTTCCGCTGTGGCTGTAATAGCCAATGAATTCCCTGCAACGTGAACGCCAACATGTTGAAGACTCTGTGCGTGTATCACGTGAGTCTTTTGTAGTTCTTTCTGAAAAAGAACTACTTGTTTCCAAAGCATGTTATGCTTAATTGTGGCACCTGTGTCATCTTTGTAATCATTTTGAACCCAGCTCTGCAACTCATTATTGTAAGAGTTGACGCAAAAATGCGAATCGCACAGATTAGTGTCGGGAATTCACGTTCTGCATTTTCCAGCGCCATCTTTAAAGATCTAATTTCAGCTCGCTGAGCCGAACATTTTCTCAGTGATTCAGTTTTTGTTATTTTCGGTCTGAATTTACCGCAGAGCCAGCGACCTTTAACAATCGCGCAGGCTGCATCGTAGGATTTGTTTTCTACATTGTAGTGCTGTACAAATCTATCTGTATATATTATACAGGAGTACTGTTGTAGAGGAAGAATTTCGATTGGCAGAGGATATTCTTTTTCATATGTTAAATCATTCAGTTTTTTCATGCGCGGAGCGAAATAGTATTTCACGTCTTCTGCAGCAAGATAATTTACCCACTGTATCCATTTCGGATCCAGTGACACTGTGGGCAGGTTTACTGGGCTAAATAGTGCCTCAAATGCCGATCCCGCTGTGAGAACAGTGATCCTTTTGCCGTGTGCTATTTCTCGTTCATTAGCTATTGCAGTTTGCACTGCTTTCACAGTATTTTCTGTGAGACTGAATGTTTTTTCTGCTTGTGTGTACAAATGTGATTTGTAAGCTATTGGTACCGTTTCCGCCTCATTAGAAGTCAGGTACGTGAATCCGCATCTTCCTGGGATGACTCGGATTACAAGATTTCGTGTATTGTCACGTGTGTCTAATTTTGTTTTTCCTAACATGTCTGTTTGTAGTGATCTCAAAATTTCTGTGTGTTTTTGAGTCCAGTTGATTGGTTTAAAATCAGGTTTAATTAATTCGTAGAGAGGTTTAACCCTCTCCGCATAATTTAGTATGTAAGTTTTTCCGAAATTCAGGAAACCTAGAATCGATTGTAAGTTTTTCAGAGTTTTTGGTGCTTGGAGTACAGCGCACTTCTCTAAGAAGTTGTCCGCTAGGCTTTTTCCTTCACTTGATAATTCGTATCCTAAAAATAATACTGTCAGATGGGCAATTCTTGACTTTTTAAAGTTGAATTTGTAACCCTCTGCAGCGAACCCAAGTATTATGGTGTTCACCCTTTTCAAGTGAGTATCCAAGTCATCGTCTGTTAGATAGATGTCATCGACATAAGATAATGCTTCATCATCAAATATTTGTAGTAACTCTGTTACTCTGGCTGAGAATAGACCTGGGCTGTTCTTGAATCCCTGTGGGAGCCTACAGAAATTTTTCTGTGACCCCATTACTGAGAAAGCGTTCAAGTATCTGCTTTCTTCTGCAATATTTTGACAAAAGAACCCATTAGATATGTCTAATGTTGTTTTATATTTTTTGCGAACTATGTTATTCATTAGTGCAGCACTATGCGAATTTTGTACTGCAAATGTTTTGCAACATGAGTTAAGGTGTCTGTAGTCCAAGACTAGACAATATGAGTCGTCCGGTTTGGAAACAGGAAACAAAGGATTGTACATTTGAGAGGTGCATGTTTCAATCACCCCCTGATATTCAGAGAAGTGTGGCTCACTGGTTAGAGGAGGCAGAGGAGGCAGACCTAGAAGCAGAGGTCAGCCCGGGACCAGGGTTCAATTCCCGGCTCGGCGGGGTCTTGAGTCCTAAAATGTCCATGGACTCGACTATTCTCGCTTCGGTGCCTACTCGATTCACGGGTTCACACTCTGCGACTCTGGGCAATAGCTTGCTTAATCTCCACAATGGCCCCTCGCGGCGGGATGCCTGGCTTTCACCTTGTGGATTCCCCGCGGTGGTTATCTCACAGGGGAATACCAGGACGGGTTCCCTAAGCAAGCGCATAGAAACCGCTTGGTGATTTGCGCTATATAAATTCCTGTACATTTAAATTCCTGTACATTCACATTCAAGTTGATCTAAAATCTCCCTGACCTGTTTTTTAGCTTCTTGCTTAATTGGATACTGCCATTGTGCAGTCGGTTGGCTTTTTAACTGGATTTTGTGAGGAGGAGAGTCCTCATCCCATTCTAAATGATTTTTATATAATGCTGGTGCCTGGGCTACTGCCCATTTCCTCGCATATATATATTTTGTGTAAATTGGAATGTGATTTGAGAAGGCAGGCATAATCATTTCTTCGCCATGAGGGCACTCCCTGACAAACTCTGGGGGCCAATCTTTCTCAGCTAACAGGATGTCATAGCCTTTTGAGAGGTTATCCCAAAATAGATCCCTTATTTTCCTAGTCTTATCTCCCTCTATACGCAGTGTTATTTCGTATATCTTATGAGGTTTGCTAACTCTGGTGTCGGCAGTTTCTACTTGAATGTATTCATTCGTGTCCACTGTCTCCAGATGACTCATCAGGATCTTGCGAGCTATGGTGATTTCTGCTGCACTGTCTAGCATTGTCTGTGTCCACTCCCCGTTTTTCAGTTGTGTCCTCAGTATTCTCGGCATGTTCAATTACTCTAATACTGGCTACCTTCTTTTTTGGAAATTGTAATTTTTTACTTTGAGCAGGTTCCTTGTCTTTGGACTTGGTGTGCTCTCCTGGGTCTGACCGTCCTCTTCTTTCCGATTTCTGAGAAAAAGATCGAGAGGGACGTGTATCAATACTTTGATATCTATCAGGCTTCTTCAAGTTATCCCTATTTCTAAGGTTGTATCTTTTCTCAGAGGGCTCCCTCTGGGGAGACTGGTATTCTCGAGTCGGAGTTCTTTCCCTCCGTCGAGGAGACCTTTCTCTGGACTGGAAAACTTTTTCCTTGGGAGTGGATTGTTTATTTCCATCCCAGTTCTTTTTAGGAGCGTTTGAATTATTTCTAATAAATAATTTTTCAGGATTTTCAAGTAGTTAGGGTTTTACTGGTTTCCCACCCAAACTGTCTCTACCTAATTCTTCATAAGATTTTTCTATGATTCTGGCAAGCTCAATTGGTTGATCTGTTATATCTGTTTCCTTCAATTTCTGGCGGATCGCCACAGATGCTGCTTCTCCTTTTATATTGGCTAGTAATATAGCCGAGACCTGCTTGAAGTCTTTCAGTAATTTCATACCAAGAGTTAAAGCAGGTTCTGGACCGTATTCATTCTGAATCTGTTTTAGCACATCTGGTATTACCGCCAGATACGGAACACCATGTGTTTTTGTGTAAATGGAAGCAAAAACTGTACCCCAAGTGTCACAGTCCTCCACATGTGGTGCGACCCCCATTGGAAGGCAGATTGTCAGAATTCTGTGTTTCTCAATAGGGGTAGTATTCGGGAATACTGCCTCTGAGTAATATTCTGCGCTAACCAGAAAGGAATTTGTTCCCGTTTTACAGGTGTTTTACCAAGACATGATTGTATGTTCTGTGGTGTAATTTTATTTGTGTTCCCCTGATGAGGGGTCAGCTGTGGAACATTAACACCTGTTTGGACTGTTGCAGTCCGCATTACATATTGGACTAATTGTCTATATATTTTAATTAACGTTTTTAGCTGTGCTAAAAGTTTTTTGTGAGACATTTTTGCAATGTCCGGATGTGGTGTGTAGCTGGCTAGAACCGGCCACGTTGCTCCTGGTCTACCTAGTGGACCGAGCCTGGTGATGTAATCATTGTGTTTTAAGGCGCCTTTAAACCAGAGCAAACGCTCTTGGTATTTTAATGGGATGTCAATCTCCTCGAAAGGAGCGTACTCATCCGGTGGATCCTCTATTTTGTAATAGTGGAACTCGTTTGTTGCAGCGTTTGCCGCTGGAAATTTTATCCATGAATAGAATACCTCTGTCTGCCGATATTCGTGTGCCTCTATCACGAAGACGACTGTGCCACCTTGTGTGGTCAGTCCGTTTTCTATAAGTTTTAACGTTATAGTTTTTCTTATGTTGACCGGGATGATAATCGCACCCGGTTCATTAATCCCTGTAACATCGGGACCTTGCTGAGTTGCATTTACTGCGGTGTCAGTGGTTCCGTTGTTTTCCAAGTCTGACATTGTATAAATGAAAGTTTTACACAGAGCAGGTCTCCAAGGAGACAAAGATTAGGTGCACAATATTTTGGAACACAGTATCCTTCAACGTTGAATAAACCAGAGCTTTACATAGGAATCTCTTCCTACTAAGTTTGTGCGGATTTTAAACTTTCACCCACTCCAGACGTCTATTGGAGTATTTACGGGAGAAAGGGTCTGTGTGAAAAAGCACGACTGAGTTACTCTAACGTCTTGCATTAGTTTTATCGCCTTACCAAACGTTGGGCGCCATGTAGTGTAGTTCCGATTTTCCCTATAGGCCCTGCGCATTGGAATAACATAAACAGCAGTAGACGAAGAAGTGCGGTCTTCCAGGTCTCTACTGACTATGTTAGACTTAATTGGGTTTGTACCAACTAGCTCAGAGGTCACTGGAAACTTTCTTGACTGAATAGGAAGTGATCAGCTTCCCTGGCTCAGACAAGAAGGGATTCAGTTTTCCAACAACCACATAAACATGACAACTTTGCTCCTTAGAATAAGAGTCAATCTCTAGAGTCGTGTGAAACAATAGACAGCTATTTCACTCAGTCAGTTGTGCAAGAATTACTTTCACCAGGATGCAGAGAATAGAGAGACGGGCGTTTTCAATAAAAGGTATTATTTATTGAACAGTCTTTCTTCTCATACAAGAGAAATGAATTGCCACAATTGCAAGACTCGTTATTATAAAAAGTGCGTACAGTAAAAGGAGTATTGTGAAATAATACTGTAAAAGCATTGATATGGTTTCTTAGCCATACGATAGTTAAAATGAATAAAATGTATACATTCATATATACATTTGGCTAACGTCCTCAACTGGTGCTTCTAACTACGCCTACCCCGGAAACCTGACCTAAGCCTAATACTTGGGAGGGAGTAAGTAGCAGTTTAAGTTAAGTTGGTTTTGCCAAGGATTTGCTTCAAGAATTCTCTCTAAGGGTTTAGTCAACACCATACCTCTGGAATAGAATGTTGGAGGGCTGGTATCTCCTCTCAGGACTCGATATTCCAGTCACCCGCAAGGGTAGGCTGGAAACGCCGGAGCTGGATTTTCTCGGCAGGAGAAAAGACAGCATCTCTCTCAGCGCATCAAGGAGGAGGAGGGGCAGCGTCCGTGGGCTTCTCGCATCTGCTGGGCTCTGCAAGGGACAGCTGATCTGCTCCTGTATTCACCACCACCATCGACCTTGCTTAAGGCAACGTTGGTATTATTTATACCTGAAAGGTGCCTTGTTTGACGTAAGTTTTTGGACATAAGACGTCAATAAAGATGTCACTAAGAACTGGTCGTTCTTACAGTGCTCATTAGAGTTCTATTACTAATAAAAACAAAGCAAGCGGGGATTTCCCAGGTTGCTGGAAGTTTTATCTGTTGAAGAACTCAGAGTGTAATCTAGGAATCTAAGATAGTGGCTTCTGCTGTGTCATGTACTGTAATGAGCTGCAGAGGCGAGTTTCTAAAATATGTCTGAAATATGGCTCTGATCGTTTGCCATTATTGGGGTATGAATTGATTATAGCCGTATAGGGGCATAAGGTCACAATATTGATCGGGGTCCTAGATTAGAACACGACAAGCCACACACACACACAGACAGAGCCACACACACACAGACAGAGCCACACACACACACAGACAGAGCCACACACACACAGAGCCACACACACACACAGAGTCCCACACACAGAGTCACACACACAGAGCCCCACAGAGTCAGTCACACACACACACACACACACACACACACAGAGAGCCACACATACACACAGGTCTCTGCCCAGTAACGCCCCAGGGAACAGAGGCACAAAAAAGCGGATCACAAGCAGGGAACAGAGGCACAAAAAGCGGATCACAAGCAGGGAACAGAGGCACAAAAAGCGGATCACAAGCTGGGAACAGAGGCACAAAAAGCGGATCACAAGCAGGGAACAGAGGCACAATTAGGGAACAGAGGCACGAAAACCGGATCACAAGCAGGGAACAGAGGCATGAAAACCAGATCACAAGCAGGGAACAGAGGCACAAGCAGGGAACAGAGCCACAAGCAGGGAACAGAGGCATGAAAACCGGATCACAAGCACGAAAACCAGATCACAAGCAGGGAACAGCGGCACGAAAACCGGATCACAAGCTGGGAACAAAGGCACAAGCAGGGAACAGAGGCACCAGCAGGGAACAGAGGAACAAAAACTGGATCACAAACAGGTAACAGAGGCACAAGCAGGGAACAGAGGCACAATCAGGGAACAGAGGCACAATCAGGGAACAGAGGCACGAAAACCGGATCACAAGAACAAAAACCGGATCACAAGCAGGGAACAGAGGCACGAAAACCGGATCACAAGCAGTGAACAGAGGCACAAGCAGGGAACAGAGGCACAAAAACCGGATCACAAGCAGGGAACAGAGGCACAAGCAGGGAACAGAGGCACAAAAACCGGATCACAAGCAGGGAACAGAGGCACAAGCAGGGAACAGAGGCACAAAAACCAGATTACAAGCACGAAAACCGGATCACAAGCAGGGAACAGAGGCACAAGCAAGGAACAGAGGCACAAAAACCGGATCACAAGCACGAAAACCGGATCACAAGCACGAAAACAGGATCACAAGCAGGGAACAGAGGCACGAAAACCGGATCACAAGCAGGGAACAGAGGCACAAGCAGGGAACAGAGGCACGAAAACCGGATCACAAGCATGAAACAGAGGCACGAAAACCGGATCACAAACAGGGAACAGAGGCACGAAAACCGGGAACAGAGGCACGAAAACTGGATCACAAGCAGGGAACAGAGGCACAAAAAACCGGATCACACACATACACAGAGTCACACACACACACAGAGCTCCACAAATAACTTCCACTTAACACACAGCCGCCTTTATAAGTATTTTGGCTGGAGTTTCACTGCAAAATCAGGGTCAATGGAAAACGTGTGCCCCGTATCGCCTCTCCATTGAAGCAGTGGATACGTGTGGCATTAACATGAAAGGGACTTTAAGGCTCAGCATATCATCACCCTGAGAATACGACACCCAGTCCAAGCTCTCCACACCAACTTCCTACTGACCCACCAGTGGGTCGTGTAGAGCAACCATGCATGGTTCAGAGAAAGCCAGTGAAGCATTTTGCATCCAGGGTCTCCTACCTTGGCGTTGTCAGTTTGGTTACAGTTGTCCCCATTGCAGTAATACATGCTGCTAAGGTAGAGAGGCTACGGCTGGATACAGCTGATGTTCCACCCTTCTCTCCCAGGCCACACCGGGTACCCACAGCATGGAAAGGGAAGCAGGACAATAATACAGCACAACTACTGCAGATAGCTAACCGGACAGACATCTTGGAATGGCAGATCCCGGCTGCCTCGTTGGTGCTTCCTTTTGTCACTGCTATCCTGGGGGAGCCCAGATGGGTCGGGGAGCGGTACAGGGAACGGCGTTGGCCGGAGAGGCTGCTGGCACGGATGCTGAGCCATCAGGACACTCCTCCTGTATGTTTGCCACCAAACTCCCTAGGCCATTAACGTGTGACAGAGGTGTGAGTTACGCAGTTCTCACTGCAGAGCCCAGGATAGTCGCTCAGCCGAAAATTCTGGCACCCTGTTTTGTGATTCATTTCAGACGGTTCGACGGGCAACAGTGGGAGGGACTGAGGCAACCAGAGGAAACGTGGGATGGAGTGATGGAACAAAATAGGGAGGGGATACTTAGGAGGGACTGACGCAGCACAAAGTAACAAGCATTGGCAACAAATATGTACAACAAAGTAAGCACAGGATAAGGAGACAGGGGGGCTGTAAATGAAATGAAAGAATGTAGAGGCTTGGATAAGGGTAAATAATAATAGAGCAGTAAGAAGGGGATGAACTGGAGGAAAAGGGGTGAACAAGAGGAAAAAGCAAGAAATGGCGGGGAAAAAAGCAGGCAGCTGAAAGAGGAGAGAAAAGAAAAAGACTGATTATAGGATGTATGAGCAATGGCCAGGGGGCATATGAGGCATCAGTTCTGCGCTATGCTGTTCTTGTGACTACCACGGTTTCTCTTTATGAGGAAAAAAATAGCCTCTGGGGAAACCCGAAAGTTTCAGAACGTGCACTGAATCAGAGTTCGCAATGTGCACGAAGGCTGCAATGAGGGTCATGGGAACTTTCTGAGCCCGGCCTGAGCACGTGTCAGGGAGCCCAATCTGCCCCTTCCCAACCCCACGTCAGCGCCCAGCAGCACTCCCACCACCGGCCGCTACTGCTCCTGTCCCCTCTGCTTGCAAGTTCTCCTCTTCAAGAACCCACCCTTGGATTCCATCGGACTATTGCCAAGCCTTCGCCAGCGGCATCTTTTCTGAAGTCCTCCATTGAGTATCCTGGTCCAAGTCCGGATTTCGGTCACAGTTTGCATCCCACTTTTTTAGGATATGGTTCGGTGTTCCCCTGGAGACCACTGTATTTTGTGCTACTTACCTTATTTGCAATAAAGTATTGTTGTGCATTTGTGGGTAGTTAGTGTTAGTTAGTGTTGTGTGGTAAATAAACACTTTTATATATACACTTTGTGGTTATTTTTCATTTAACCTACACTACATGATTAGATCTGGCAAAATAAGCTTCTTAACACTCCTTCACGATAGGCCTGAAGGCTGCTCTCCACAGCTACCACTTAAGAGAGCTTTCCGTGGTTGTCTTAGACCACTAAAATCACCACAAGGGTTGCTCTCCTTGTGCATCCGGTTTGTGAGAGGCAGAGAGTGATGGTGAACAGCGGGTGGATGTGGAAATTCACAAAATTGATGTACATAAGCGCGTTCATTTGTCTTTTCCCATTCCCCTCCCTACGCACCACGAATGTCGTGAGACGTTGACCGCATCACTCCGCCAGTAAAGGCCCATGCCCGCATGTACCTGACAGCCATTTTAGACACCATGGCCTCTTTGCCCGCTCATTGAAATCCCCGGCTTCCCTCCTGCGCGCATTTGAACACCCCCCCACTCTCAAATGACCCTCTCCCTCCGCGCACCCTGGCTGCCCCTCCCTCACATGCACAGGTCCGCATGACCCTGTCCTTGGGAGTCACGGCCGCGCCTGACCAACACCTCATTTCCTTTCATGAATAACCCCTCTGTTGGTAAACCCTCCCTCCGCGATTGACTGTCCACACAGGTCCGAGGCCATCGCCTAAGCCGGGAGATACTGTTTACTGCCCTTTATTGTATGGAGTCACTCCTCTTCAAAGGACCCACTATTGATCCTGGCCTCCCCACCCCCTGGGGTACGATCAGGCGCACACATCCTAAGAATCGGCGGAACACTCAGCTGCGCGATTGCCCCCTCCTCTTATCGGAAGGTTAAGGGCCTCTATTGTGGATATATGTGGGGTGGGATTGACACGAGGATTACGGGGATGTCTTTTCCTTGTTTCACAATGTCGTTATTGTAATAAGGAGTGTTTTGTAAGGTATAAAAGACGATGTCTCAGAGAACTTGTTAGAGCACCTCCCGAAAGACACTGTGTTTCGTGTACGAAATGACAGGCTCTCCTCATGAGTAATAAATCCTGTTCTTGTGATTCCTGCTTCCAGCGCCCGTCTCTTTATTTGGTAACTATTCAGAATGGGAACTAAGAGGCGTCTTGCGCCAGCCGCCCAGGCATCGATAGCAATATGGGCTCACTTTCAACAATTGGCGTCCCAACGCGGGGTCCATCAGTGACATAAGGTCTGTGGTTCTGAAAATTCCGGACCCTGCCATAATGGTGTACCAAGGCCTAAACACTCGTGCAGAAAATATCATCATACCACGACGAATTTGGTATCAATAGACCGGTAATGATCAGGACATTATGCCTGTGTATTTTCGTCACGATTGAGTGATGCTATCACCCTTAAATCACTGTTCTTGTCCTGAGCCCACGGCATCCATCTTGTGTCTTGCCCTCATAATAGTCAATTGATTAAAGGCTGAATATTGATCCAAAGGACACGTCCACCTTTCTCTGACTTCTCCATGACCTGAACAGGCTGAATCTGCCTACGTGATGTTGGCCTCACCAAACCAGTCCATGCCCTCTAGTCAATCTATATTAAAGATCTGAGCAACTTGTTGTGTACATTGGCCTGAGCAAGATTAGAAGGCCGAATACAGTAGCCATGCCTGTTTATGACCCACAAGCATCCCTTATCCTACATTTCTATCTTCCACACCTGGCTCTGTTTCTATGCTTCTGGGCTTTTACAATGGGGAGGTGACTGTTTATATGATGGGGAGGAAACCAGTTCTATTGTAAGCTTCTCCGGCCTGCACAGGAAAATATGTGAAGTTTGACATATGTTCATGATGGAAGATGGGTTGGTCAGTTTGGGCAAGTAGAATGGAATTCATAATTATAGCCTGCTTTGTTATGGTACCATGGGAGCGACCTACAATGATGTGTGTCACAACAAGAATGTGAGCCTAGGGCCAAACTTTTTGTATAAAAGGCCTGCCTGAGAAAGCTCAGGCAGGCTCCCTCTTTCAATTGTAAAACTACGGTTGGACGACGAAGCCTCATAATTAATTATAATAAAGATGTCTTTTAATTTTACAGATTGGCTGTTAATTCCTTTGCTGCTTTATTATGCAAACTGCTGGATAGATCCCTGGTGGGGAGAGTGAGTCATTTCCTACTTTTCTTCAGTTGGCTGCCCAACTCGGGGCCTTATCATGGAGTGGTTATCTACAGGAGTATTTTGTCAAAGGATGGAGGAACTGCTGGGGAATACAAGACAGAATTCTACCAAAAAGAGGTACTCTGGGCACAGGGTTTTCTGGGGGATTATCTGTCTTTGTGGCCCAGTATGTTTTTCGATTTTTATGACTTAAAACTCTCCTAAAGATGTCACTCCTGACTAAGGAACCCATTCTTTTTTTTTGCTGTCAGTATTTTTTAACAGACTGTTAGTGCAATGGGGAATTGACAGTTATAATCTGGACAAATATTTGTGTATATGCAAATTGCAATTTGTATAGGCAGTTGAAGAGATATTTTCTCCATCTGTTTTAGTTGAAGAATAAAAATGGGTCGCTCCCAGTCCTTGGTTATTTATTGGTCGCAGAAATGTGACGCAGTCCTTGGTTATTTATTGGTCGCAGAAATGTGACGTTTTGGTTTGGGTACCGGTACATTTGGTTCATTTGGTAGGCCTTTGGTTGCTGTGGTTCAGATTATCGTTGGATAATCTTCCTCAGTATTGGTTCCTTAGTTTTATTTGAACACTGCAGTATTCAAAAACCGTGGGTCACGTACATTTGCGTGTATATCGTTGGAGATAGCCCCATGAAGTTTGAAACCCGACTAGTGAGCGCAGATGCCTGGTCGCGGTATTTTGGTTTTGTATTAGTATTGACTAGGTTGCAACAAAGGATTCCCGGTTGGAGGATTCGCGTCTGATACCTCCGGTTGGAACTCCAATTTATGAGCTCTCTTTAAAGGTTTGTGAGGCTGTCTCTTTTGCAGCCTTCTGGAAATCTGTTGAAGAATTAAAAAAAAACAAGAAAAATAGGAACTAAAACGTTTTTGTTGTAAATATGGTTTACAACTAGTTTTGGCAGGTTATTTTTTAAGACAGTCTGTAGGCTGTTCCTTGTTCCTGTCCTAAGTGTTGACCTATGGGTTAAAATGTGTGTTTAAATGTCTATGTTGTTTGTGGGTTTTGTTGTAAATTGCGACGGCGCTATGTACAAGAACGGCGCTATGTACAAGAAATGGTTAGAGTGCGCTGTTTTGTGTGTCCTGAGTGTTTGACCCCCCTTCTGTTTTGTGTCTGGAATGAGCTCAATGTATGTATGTGTATGGGTCACGTTCAATAGATGTAAATAAAGCTCCAAGAAAAAAAAAATGAAAAAACGAAATTGTGTGTTCTTTAGACGCACGGTGTTAGATGTTCGCAGCCAAGTCTTTTCAGCTGTAGTATATCTAATAAGAATGTTCTTTCAGCTAGCACCTCTCTAGTTAAACACGGGTGGTGGAATTTTGCAAACAGTCCTTTTTAAAAAATTGTGGCGCAGTAATCTCACGCATTCCCAGTTAGGCCGCTGCGCCTAGGCTTGTGTGTTAATATGTATCTAAATAATAGGCTAGGGATGTAGTGAGCGTTTTACATGTAGAACAGTCACAAATAGCAATAATTAGGCTTCATTAGGAGAAAAAAAATTATTAATTATGAAAAATAATTATTAAAAACAAAGTGCTACAAAAATCGTTTTTTAATATTTGTGAAGCTTAACACTCATACTATGACCCCCTAGCATTAAAATGTTTGATTTAAGTTATGTTGTACCACGAAAATGACCAAACACCTCTGTGCGCAATTTCCCTTACCCTAGGCGCAAACAAGCTCATTTCTATAAGGTATAACTTAGTATTTTCAAAAGTATGATTCATAAATTAGGTATTAGACATTCTAGTAATACCCATTGTGCAATAAATTGTAGGATTTTTTATTTCTTAGTATCTAGAATGCAAAAGTCGATTTTCAGATAAATAGACTGTTTTAAATGGTTTCAGGGCCCCTGTTTAAAGTGTCTCTTTAGTAAATGCATACATTTAGATCTTAATATATATGTTTGCAGGTTGTGCCTTCTTATGATTCAGCGAGTCAATGTGTCATAGAAATTGTTTTAAATATAGTGAAATATTGCAGGTTATGTGGAAGTGGTTAAACCTACTGGCCTTGTCAGCTTCAGTTACCACAAGCAGGGGACTGGCAGAACCTGTATAATGTGTTCTAGCAGTAGCGGCCGAGATGTTATCTTGCAAGGCTGTCTTGTTGACATTTGTGACCTTTTAATTAGGGCCTCGCCTGTGGAATGCAGCATGACATGGTTAAACGTGCATCTGATGCTAACTTCAGCTGCCTCTTTATATTTAAATCCCTGCCCCTGCCACGGTCCTGACCTGAGGTCACAAGCCTGACATAATTTAAAAGTATCTTCTTAAAGCGTTACAAATTTGACATTAGCTGGGTTGGGGTTTTTGTTTTTTTTTAACTAAAATGAGCAGAGGATGCAAGGCATATGTACAGCAATGATGATTGCATTTTAGCCAAAGAATAAATAATAGCTCCAGCATGTTCCCACAAAACGCTTGTTGTTTGGTAAATTATGTCACCAACACATTCATTTTCAATTAGATATGTGCTGACACAGCATTGCATCCCGCTAATAATAATAAAAGGAACACCACACGTGGTTTGCATAGCTCCCAGTTGCTTTCAAAATGCTGCACACAAGCGCTTTATATGAGATGTAGTTGATTGTATATGATTTAAATCTGTAACCTTCATTCATTGCAGGCTGGCTTGTTCTCATTTGCCGCATTCACATTACATCTGCGTTAAAAGCGCACATCTGAGATAATAAACAAATAGGAAAGGTATTCCTCATGCAAAATTGTAGCACCTGCACTTCATGTCTTACAAATTAAGCACTGTGTAAAATGAAGGAACATGATTTAAAAAGGGCAAATGCAAAAGTGATTTCTTTGAGAAGACAAATATAAAACATTCTGCTAAATGATCTGTAGAACTGGTATATGTGTGTCTCCATGCTAGGAACGAATTTTTTTTAGTTAAGTTTATTTGACAAAAAGAAAAACGAAGTGTTACATTGAGTTTTAGATAGGCAATAAGTAGAAGCCCTTCCCCAAAATTCTGCAACTTAAAGGCCTTAGGCCTGAGTGAGAATGGGCGTTTTTGCAAGGTACATGGAAAATAGGTTACAGGTAAGTAATGAAAAGTTTTTGTATGTCACGTTGTGCCATGTTCTGTAGTCTGATAAAAAGGGTTAAAATTTATGTTGTATTATGAGAAATGTGTGTGTTGTGTATCTTTTCTGCTTCTTCCTACAGATAATTCATGGATTAATTCACAAGACACGTGAGTTGGCTGGTTGAAGAGAAATGTTTTTTTTGCGTAATTTCTTTAAGAAAAAATGTGTGTGTTTATGTTTCATTTGTACATTTGGTCCACTGAAACGCGTTATTTGACACAGCGACATTATAGTTGACTGCAGGGTATCAATTACCTGATGCCCTGCTGTCAAAAGAAGGGCATGTGCCATGGTATTATGCATGACCGTTTATTCATATATGCTGTTTGTTTGTCTGGGCTGTTTTTCCTTGTGTCTGATATACAGCAAGTATATCTTATGGCTTGAGATGGCCTGATATGTGTATTTTTTTTAATTTTTGTGTGTATGTTCTGTTCTATGGTGCTACTTTGAATTACAAGTTCCCCTGTGTTGTGAAGGAACGCATATGACGATATGCACTGTTTCACAATAAATTGGATGAATTTGTATTAAGATAAATTTCACAGATATGGATCTCATACTGTGAGCAGTAAGGCAGCAGTTTTTCCAGTGCACGCCTAAATTTGGCTGTAATCATTTTTTTAAGAAAACTAAAATGATATACTGGATCATAGATTGCCATCCGTTGTTAGTCACTTAACTGCCTTTTTCCTTAAGGACAGGCAGCTCTGCATTTATGTATACTTGATTGGGCCTAAGGATGGAATTATAAATCCGTGACTAAAGGTGGCCTAATTTCAATATCGCATTTTTTTGATCGCATTTTTTGATTCCTGAATAAGTTTATTGATTCATTTTTTTCCCTGAAGAGACAACTGAACATTAGTTAGAATTACCGTGTAGGGTACAGATTGTCAGCGGTAGAGCTAAATTTCTGTAACATTGGTCTTTCATGTATCCCCGTGCTCTTGGTACTCTGTCACATGCTTTAGGCCACCCAAGCGAACTCTTGTCCTTCCTATAGATTTTTCTTTTTGCTCCTTCCCTGACCAATGTTGCATCATGTTTAGTTGTTGAAGATTTTAGTTGTGTCCTACTTCCATTTTCCCTTCTCCATCTTCCTTTCACCAGTCAGCCCATTTATTATTATGGGTGTATTGTTCATGTTCACACTTTTAGACTGCAGTGAGGTATTAGGAACCTCCCTTATGCTACATACCATTCCCTTTTGTGTGACCAGACTGGTTCTCAAGAATTTTCCTTAGGCCCACTTCAAATGTCTTTTCAGACTGACTGTCAGGATAGTGATAGCCTGGTTAAATTGACCCAATACAAGTTTTCCATCTCAATAGGAGATTTTCCATCTCAATAGGAGATATCTCAAGTTTACATTCTTTTTAGTACGGCATATTTTTATGTCTATTTTTAATTTTTCAGTTCCCTTCTGTTTCTGCTGTTTCAATTTTTTAATAAGATGTGTTCTAATCATGCAGATACCAGGACTCTCTAGTTCTTGTCCTCTTGTCTGCACAGTTGATCATTAGCCTTTGTATTACATAGCGCACTTGATGCACATTGTTTTAAAAAGGGACTTTTCTTCATGTCCTTGATAATGTGTATTATGCCATTGCTCTATTTGAGATGTTCTAGATAAGGAGTTTAGGAACACCTAGGCTTCATCATTAAGGAGAATATGTATTTACCCCATTAAATAATGTATCCTATTAGATAATGCCACTGTATGAGGGCATCCATTTAGGTTCCCATGACGAATTGCCACTCCTTTGCAGATTGCAGGCCACTTGCTTGCAGCCCTCTTGTCAAAAAGCCAACCCATGAACTGTTTTTATATCTGACTTGAAGGAAACTAACAATTGTGTTACACTTCCTATACCACTAGATTCTGCGGGAATCTTCCAGAGTCAAAAAAGGAAGAATGTTACCCTGCAGACCGGTAATCAAAAAAGCCTGGTCCCCATCAGTAAACATGGCAGACGACTACAGACTTCTTGGCCTTGCAATTCCTGACAGCAATCAGCAGCATGAACAGCAATCAGCAGCGTGAACAGCAATCAGCAGCGTGAACAGCAATCAGCAGCGTGGGCAGCGGTCATCAGCATGGACAGCGATCATCAGCGTGCCTCCAGTGGTACCTCCTAAGCAAGCCATTTGTTTCATCAGAAGGCGTTGTGAAAAGAAAAGAAAAAAGGAGCTGATTTTCTGTTTTGCCTCAGAAGTTCAGTGCAAAGATGCGAAGGATCCCTGCTTTTGATGGCAGGACTGTCATCCACTTTGTGCAATTTGTTCAAACTGTCATGTGCTTGAACCTCTGGCAGCGCGCGGTCCCCTGACCCCCTTGGCCTGAGTTTTTGGCCTTTCCCCACACACACCTCTTTTCCCTTTGCTCCAGCAGAAAGGCAGTGCACCTGAGAATCCAAGTTTGGAAAAGGCACTACATTCCGGTGCCCATGAGAAGAGCAGCTTGATCGTCCTCTGACACTAAATGATGAGTGTTGGAGTCTGAAAGGAGCTACTGATCTTGAGAGGTTGATTCTCAGTGGTGCTTGTTTCTGCACAAGATGTTTTGTGCCCTTGATCAATGAAGAGCACATTTTCTGAGGTGTCACAGAGAAGAGACACTGGTGCGTTTGTTTTAAGACATTGAGACTTTCGAGTGAGCTGTGAGTGTTCTGCCCGGAGAGCACTCCAACTAAACAGTATTGTTTTCTCATGAAAAGCCTGAATTGAAGAGGCCCAACGCGAAGAAGACACTGGAAGCGGATTTGATGGATAATAGAAGCCTGCCAGGAGAGGCTTTGACGGACTCTGGGTATTTTCTGTGAGCTTGCATAGAATTGGAGTTTGGAAACTAATTTTTGCTGCTTTGCTGGCATTTGTTTTAAAGTACTATTCTGTTTAGTAAAAGCAGAATGAAGTCTCTCTGTGGAAGTGTATCCCTTTTTCATCTGAGAGCATTGATCAGGAACGCCACTGTTTCACTTGAACATATAATAGATTACTGAAATGCATAGGAAGCTATATAGAATGTTATTAGATAATTCTAGGATTTGCCCTCTGTTTAGGATTGTGGAAAATTATGATTTCATTCGTAATAATGGTCACTACATCCTCCCGTGGTCTATATGTTCTCAACAACGTGTTTACTAGTGTCATTCTAAAATGACATTGTCTTTTGTGGGTGGGATTGTTCTTGTTGCTACCCAAATTGACATCTGTACCCACCTTCCAACCTATGTCTCTTCCTACTATTACTTCTTTGCATTTGACTTTTGCTTTTCCTTTTCTCTTGCTTTTTCTAAAATTGTATTATGGTTTTTTGTTAAATTTTTGATTGGTTACCATTTGCCAGTTGCAGGGTCACGTAGGAGTACCAACGGTTCAGTTTGTGACCTGAGTAGTGGCAGTAGGCCTGCAGGACTTGCAGTGTCCCTATGACCTGCTAATAATCACAGCTGAAGTACTCTATCAAGATCGCGTGAGCGACATTAGAAAATGGAGATTGTATTGAGGAATGACGATAAAAACGCAAGAGATGAAAAACCGAAATTATAGAATATTGTTCTCTAAGTGTGGTATAGCTTTATCTTTTTAATACTTTTATGTATTCTATTGGTTACTATATTCTGGTTTATTTCTCCTACACAATTGACGTCTGCACCAACTTCCCAACATACTCTTTCTTTCTTTACTGTTTCTTCACATGACTTTCATATTTTACCTGAACATACATTGGTTAGGACAGAGTTTACTGATAGACCCTTCTGTACAGCTTCTACATCAACACTAGAACATCACTAATTGTTGGGTGGGTGATCTTATACCACATACTACAGATAGAGGTGTTCACTATTTGGTCCTGCCAGATATGGCCTTTGTACCACTACGTGTGTATGAAGACTTGTCCCGAGAGAGTTGCTAAGTAGTAAGATAATACTACAGCAACCCCTTTGATGATCTGATAAGTATAGACCTAGATTCAGACTGACATGGGTTTAGGTTATTGCCTATATAAGGGCAAAAGGGGCGTCTGTGGTTCTGAAAATTCCGGACCCTGCCATAATGGTGTACCAAGGCCTAAACACTCGTGCAGAAAATATCATCATACCACGACGAATTTGGTATCAATAGACCGGTAATGATCAGGACATTATGCCTGTGTATTTTCGTCACGATTGAGTGATGCTATCACCCTTAAATCACTGTTCTTGTCCTGAGCCCACGGCATCCATCTTGTGTCTTGCCCTCATAATAGTCAATTGATTAAAGGCTGAATATTGATCCAAAGGACACGTCCACCTTTCTCTGACTTCTCCATGACCTGAACAGGCTGAATCTGCCTACGTGATGTTGGCCTCACCAAACCAGTCCATGCCCTCTAGTCAATCTATATTAAAGATCTGAGCAACTTGTTGTGTACATTGGCCTGAGCAAGATTAGAAGGCCGAATACAGTAGCCATGCCTGTTTATGACCCACAAGCATCCCTTATCCTACATTTCTATCTTCCACACCTGGCTCTGTTTCTCTGCTTCTGGGCTTTTACAATGGGGAGGTGACTGTTTATATGATGGGGAGGAAACCAGTTCTATTGTAAGCTTCTCCGGCCTGCACAGGAAAATATGTGAAGTTTGACATATGTTCATGATGGAAGATGGGTTGGTCAGTTTGGGCAAGTAGAATGGAATTCATAATTATAGCCTGCTTTGTTATGGTACCATGGGAGCGACCTACAATGATGTGTGTCACAACAAGAATGTGAGCCTAGGGCCAAACTTTTTGTATAAAAGGCCTGCCTGAGAAAGCTCAGGCAGGCTCCCTCTTTCAATTGTAAAACTACGGTTGGACGACGAAGCCTCATAATTAATTATAATAAAGATGTCTTTTAATTTTACAGATTGGCTGTTAATTCCTTTGCTGCTTTATTATGCAAACTGCTGGATAGATCCCTGGTGGGGAGAGTGAGTCATTTCCTACTTTTCTTCAGGTCCAGTAAGAGAGATCCAGACGATGAGGTGAACATCTAAATGATTGGAGTATACCTGCCTTGAGAGGGCCCTCGTCCGGCTGCCGATCGAATGAACTTCACCGATTCTGAACGGACCTCTCTCGAGTGACCTATTGTCCTGACTGGAATCCCACAGGAATGCTGCACAGAGTAAGAGAACGATCGGGCGCTGGAGGGGGAAGACGAAGAACTGTCCGCATGGTCCGGTCCGGGTAAGATTAAGTAGGGCGTTTTTACGCCTGATTGGTAGGATGGTTTTTTTTTCCATCTGATTGATTGATTGATTGTATTGGAATCGGTATTTAAATACTGATATTGTTGTTATTGGTTCATTTAGCTTTGGTTGCTTCTTGAAATATTGTTTCTCTTCTTGAGAACGAGACATTCTCTGTTTGCAAACAGCGGCGAATAGGAACGTTCGTCTCTCTTTGCAGATGGAGAAGGGTAGGTAATGCCCCTTTATGATTCGTCATGCCTACCTTTCTCCCCACTGATTGTTTGTTATCGATTTTCATCGATTGTTGCTCTTTGAGATATTCTCTGTCTGCAAACAAAGAGGAATAGGAATATTCCATCTCCCTTTGCAAGCAGAGAAGGGTAGGTAATGCCCCTTTATGATTCGTCATGCCTACCTTTCTCCCCACTGATTGTTTGATATCGATTAATAATCGATTGTTGCTCTTTGAGATCTTCCCTGTCCACAAACAGAGACGAATAGGAATATTCTGTCTCCCTTTGCAGATAGCGAAGGGCAGGTAATGCAGACGTTTGTCCCCGTTGTAATCCGTCATGCCTGTTTTTCTCCCCACTGATTGATTGATTGACTGGACATTGTTGTCCAAGGAATTGTTTGTTTGAGGTATTTTCTGTTTGCAAATAACGTGGAATAGAAATATTCTGTCTAGTCTTTGCAAGTAGTAAAGGGTAGGTTATGCCCCTTTATGATTCGTCAGGCCTACCCACTCCCCACTGATTGACTATTTATTGGGGGTAGCTCACCTGGTCCGCCCAGGAGGCTACCCTAAAGGAGGGACATATGCTCCCCACTCATTGACCATTTATTAGAGGTAGGCCATCTGGTCCGTCCAGGAGGCTACCCTAGTAATTGGAGGTACATCATTTGGTCCGTCCAGGATGATACCCTAATGAAGGGACATGTGTTCCCCACTGATTGATAATCTAGTTCCACCCCGGACCATTTATTGGAGGTAACTCATCTGGTCCGTCCAGGAGTACCCCTAATGAAAAGGACATATAAAAATATGAAGTGATCACCGTACCCTGTTAACAGAAACTTTAGCTTGAAACACGCTAAGGAAAGGAAGGAAAAATAAAAGAAATCGGGCTAAGTCAGTAACCCCCTGATGAGTTTTCGACTTCACTAAAAATAAGAAACATTAGGAATAGTTCGTAATAAGAAATATAAAAAGGCGAAAGCTTGACAGCAAGACAGCCACGAGGTAGCTAGGCTCCGCTGCCTATTCCTGCTCCAAACATGTCTGCCTCATTGCCCACCACGCCCAAATAACGGTAACATGAAATAGATACAAATCAATAGACACCTACCCCCATTCCGGAAGCTCCCGAAGTGCAACAGGTCCGCGGTTACGCCCATCCGGAAGGCGAGGCCTCGATGCGTGCAGAGCAGGGCTCGGCTGGCCGCCATCGGAAGGGGAGACCGTGGGGCGGACGGCCCGAAGGTTGTTATGGTCTCCCCATTCCCTTCTTTCCTTCTGCCCTGCGGGCCACGGGGGGGGGGGATGTCTTGCCTCAGCCTCCGACCCCCCCCCCCCTCTCTATCGCCTGCTCCGGCCGTCAGAAAAACGAAACCGGAGCCGAGGTTGGCAGCGCCCTGCGTCGATAACACAAGACAGTTGCAGGTAGCCCCTTCAGCGGCAACACTTGAGTTGCAGGTAGTCCCGCCACATGACGGGGGGGGGGATGTCTTGCTGCCTCCGACCCCCCCCCCCATCTTCATTGCCTGGCACGGCCATACCAAAGCGCTGGAGCCGAAGAACGGCGCGGGGTCGCTGGAAGGGGGAGGCGGCGCGAACAAGCCTCCCCCACCTCCCTCCAGGTGGAGGCTTCCAGCGACACCCCAACGCTCCTGCTTGAAGAGGGTCCGTATCAAAAAGCGTGTTTTCTTGCCCCGGACGGGCACACGCCCTGTGCTCCTCAACCTTGAAGATTCTAAAAGAGCCGGGGGGGCCGACCTCTCCACAAGGCGCCCCCCGCCCCCGTCCTCCGATGGAGCCACGAGACATCGGCGCACTCCTGCCAGCGCCAGCCTCAGTTTGGAAATGACTAAAATCCTGCAAAGATACAGATTTGTTCAGTTCCGGTGGAACACCAGAATGACCCGGTAGGAAAGATTGTTGCCTCCCTCCCCACTTTTGACTGATGGTCCATATTGCTAGTCTGTTACCCTATTGCGAAAAACTTTTTGAACTGCCAAAAGAGGTTCTGGTCCAACCACGAGTCAGTGGAGGCATTCTGACTATACTGGGACCTGCCTGACCTCGCCCAAAATGGCGCCGATACAAAATGAAACTTTCAAACTCCTTGTTGCACCCTGATTGCTCAACCTTGATGCTCCGAGATATGTATGCAGTTTTGGATAATGAAAGTAGATAAGATGGATATTGATTATGTGCTTGGAAAAGAAAGCGATATAAGATGGATATTGATTAAGTGTTGGGACAGTGAACTGATTTAGGGTGGGTACTAATTATGTGTTGGAAGCAATGAATTGGTATGAAATAAGCACCGATTGAGCATTTGGACAATGAATTGATAGACGTTAGGTCTTGAGTAAATAGTTGGACACGCATTATACTCGCCCCTTAAGAAAGTTCGATATGATTTTATTGCACTGCTGCACTTTATGAAATGAATGGTCACCGACTTTGTTCCTCTTACGCACGGTTCCAGTCTGCTCCGTGGCCGGCCCACTGGGTTGTAGGCCCGTATTTGTGCGCCAACATTTTTTTTAATTAAAAGTTTATTGAAAAGGATAGTATAATTGTAGCGATTGCATTAATAAGTCTCGAATGTGTTACTACTGTCTCTAACATAAGCGAAAAATAAGCAGCCTCATTAAGGTTGAAGGGTAAAAAGGCCCGATACTTAGCAGCTACATTATGTGTCACAGGCAGCCGGAGAAGTGTTTTAGACGCCCCTAAGCGATACCAAAGAAATGCCACTTGACCACCACCTTTGCACCTGACCTAAAAGGGCACGATCAAGTGATTTATGTAGATACGCAGACCATCGACGATTATCTATCTAACGCTACTGGTCCCTCTGGGCTTAAACGCCGAGATGGTAGAGAATGCAGCGCGTGGAAGATAGGTCGAGTATGTGGTAGGTAAAAACATTTTCGGATTTATGCGCGTTGATGTGTTCTGAATGCTGCCCCCACCCCCTTCTTTCTCCTCCCTTCTGCAGGTTGCGCCGGAACATCGGCTGAAGTATGGAGGAGTGATGATCGAACGACCGACGAAAGGGGAAGGAGGGGATCTGAGCATAGTACGTATGCTGACAAGTTTTTTAAAGACATAGACTTAGATATGACTATTCCTCCTTAGAACGTAGCGACTGGGAGGATGGACTGACATAGAAACTTGACGGGTTAGTACTGTATGACGGAATTTGACTCGAACCAGCACGCCAGATAGTGCAACTATGACGTTTTAACTAGATAGGGAAAGGACAAGGAAAAGTCCCGGGGTAAAGTTTACCTAGGTACCACCCGTCTGGGAAAGTAGGAATGTTGTTGATGTTCAAAATGTACCACCTCCTTCTCGCACTCTTATAGATATAACCAAGCTGTCCGACTGTTCTCCCGATCAATACCCTCCGTTGCCTCAGCCTGGAGAACTTCTCACCAAAAGAAGAAACTCAAAAGTGATTTAGGATCCAACCGTGGGCAATAGCCCGACCGGGTTAATTTCTGACCGGCTGACCGAGGTGTAAGTATTAGCCATCGAGAACGCTCGAAAAGATAGCAAGCGAGAGGAAAAAGGAGGAAAAAGGTAAAAAGAGCTCAGCCCGTAGATAAATAGGATATTAAAGATACGCAGCATGCAAACAGAGATCTTTTTTGGCCAATAACTGTTCTATGTTTTGTCGTGAATATCTTTGTATGTAATACATGTACTGTCTTCCTTTGTGCGTATGTACTGTATGGGTTTATGTCTCCCCTCTGTTCGCGTCTCTTTGTTACCTGACCCCTGCTGTTCTGTGTTGTGAGCGCACTAAATGACCTATTTTCGTACACGTCTCTCTTTCTCTTTCTCTCTCTCTCCCCCTCTATCTATCTCTCTGTCTCTCTCTCTCTCTACATGTCATACGTGTACCGAATGGCTTGTTTAGGTTGCGGACGACTCTCACTCTCTACGAGAGTCCCCCTGTTCCATCTTCCTTTTTGTGGTAAAATTGTGCCCCGCTGGCACCAGCCTGATTGGATACTTATTGAACACGAAGGTGTTCAGCGAAATTGACAGAAACTAAAACGATTGTAACTCGCCATATTACTACCTCTCCTTTCTGCAAAATGAATGAACTCGAATTGGCTAAGAAAGAAAGGACAGGTAAGACGACTAAGGTCCCCTAATCTGGCCTTTTATAGGGGAACTATATGTCAATGGCACCCTATTTTTCAGTTCGTTAGAGACAAGCGCCAACGTCCAGATTGACCCCCAATGCCCAGATTGTCCCACCCCCTTTGCACTCAAGCGCGAATGCCCGAAGCGTCCCCGCCCCACTTGATTGACCCCAGCTGCTGTCCCCGATATATATGATGACCATGAGTAACTGTCGCCCCTCGAGAAAAACCTGTTTAACCCTATCTTTCGATGATTGCACCCCCGCTCTGTTTGAAAGAGTTAGCCAGCCCTGAAGGGAAATGTAAGACTGTTAAGGCTCGGGTTAGAAGGACGAGTCTCCCCTGAATGTTGCCAATTTTGGAGTTTTTTATGAAATACGCAAGTGATAGGAGTCTGACCTCTATCCCTATGTGTCATGAATGAACGCCGATTAGACTTGGTGCGAACACAGTAGAAATACCCACATACTTACTTCATGGTAATAGACTTCTGACTATGACCAATGAGCATAACCCCCAGGTGCTAGGTTTGCGAGTGGAATTCAAATGCAAAAATCTCTTCTCCTGTCAGTTCTCTAAAACTTGTTTTTACCCATTCAAAGATATATGATCACCGGAGGAGAAGGGTCGGACGTGACGCACAGCCTGGCTGCAGATCATGAGACACATGCGACCTCGACCAAAGGAGGAGCCGCAGCGCAACAAGATACGGGACGAGGCAGCACTCTCAAACGCGGTAAACGAAAGGATGAAGGGCTGTCCTGAAGCTCTCTGTCCGCTAACCCAGGTGTGCCTGAAGCCTCCGTCCCCCCTTTTTCAAGCCCGATTGATGGGCCTGCTTGCTTGTTATTCGTTGCTCCCTTGGTCCCTTTGGTGTGTCCCAGGAAATCTGACCCCACTCCGCTCTCTCTCCCATCGACTATTGAACCACACACCCTCTTTTCCACGTGACTTTTTGCCGAAAGGAAGGACAGCATTTAGGTGGAAATGGGGTTATGCCCCGGAAATATAGGTGCCGAGCATAAGGCATCACTAAAAGGATTGGTTAGGGAACAGGACTGTGGTCTAACAGCAGAGGACAGACCGCACCTTGCCACGCGAAAGGTTAAATCCGAGCTGGACCTATAGCTCCACCGCCGGTGCTCAACAGCGCCAACGAAAGGACACGGACTAGAGCCTACCAGTGATGGCTCACTGCTAAAAAGACACTGTGACGAAGAGATCTTATGTATTGGACTGAATTCCGCCCTCAACTGCTTGGTCAAAATGTTCATTGGTCACCTTTTTGAGAAAGTCAGAAGCGTTTATGCTATGTAGTACGTTTGAACGTTAGGAACCCAACAAATGCAATTTCCTATGTGCTGCATTCTGCCAATCGCATCGACTGTTCATGGTTATATGCAATATGTTAGTATTGACAAATGCTATTTCATCAACCACACATGTTTATATGTACGCCCATCAATTAGGAAATGAACTTTGTTATGTAAAAAGCGGCGACTGTGGAAATTCACAAAATTGATGTACATAAGCGCGTTCATTTGTCTTTTCCCATTCCCCTCCCTACGCACCACGAATGTCGTGAGACGTTGACCGCATCACTCCGCCAGTAAAGGCCCATGCCCGCATGTACCTGACAGCCATTTTAGACACCATGGCCTCTTTGCCCGCTCATTGAAATCCCCGGCTTCCCTCCTGCGCGCATTTGAACACCCCCCCCCACTCTCAAATGACCCTCTCCCTCCGCGCACCCTGGCTGCCCCTCCCTCACATGCACAGGTCCGCATGACCCTGTCCTTGGGAGTCACGGCCGCGCCTGACCAACACCTCCTTTCCTTTCATGAATAACCCCTCTGTTGGTAAACCCTCCCTCCGCGATTGACTGTCCACACAGGTCCGAGGCCATCGCCTAAGCCAGGAGATACTGTTTACTGCCCTTTATTGTATGGAGTCACTCCTCTTCAAAGGACCCACTATTGATCCTGGCCTCCCCACCCCCTGGGGTACGATCAGGCGCACACATCCTAAGAATCGGCGGAACACTCAGCTGCGTGATTGCCCCCTCCTCTTATCGGAAGGTTAAGGGCCTCTATTGTGGATATATGTGGGGTGGGATTGACACGAGGATTACGGGGATGTCTTTTCCTTGTTTCACAATGTCGTTATTGTAATAAGGAGTGTTTTGTAAGGTATAAAAGACGATGTGTCAGAGAACTTGTTAGAGCACCTCCCGAAAGACACTGTGTTTCGTGTCCGAAATGACAGGCTCTCCTCATGAGTAATAAATCCTGTTCTTGTGATTCCTGCTCCCAGCGCCCGTCTCTTTATTTGGTAACTATTCAGAATGGGAACTAAGAGGCGTCTTGCGCCAGCCGCCCGGATATCGATAGCAATATGGGCTCACTTTCAACATGGAGATGGAGGAACAGCCTGGCACAGAGGGTAGACAACCTAAAGGAGGGAGGGGCAGCCTGGCACAGAGGGTAGACAGCCTGAAAGGAGGGGAGGGGTGGCCTGGCACAGAGTGTAGACACCTGGAGAGAAGGGGTGGCCTGGCACAGAGGGCAGACAGCTGGACCATCAATAAGCAGTGATGCATTCAATCTTACAATAGGTGATATAGAAATTTGCCATACAATGAAAGAATTAGAAGGCAGTGAGGGATTGGATTGATAACCCTATGTTAAGTCAAGCAAGAGAAGATCTTGAAATAGATCGAGCCAGTGTATATCCAATCTTTTTTACCCCAAATACACAATGATGCAATAGAAGTTTTTGAAAGAGGTGTATAAAATTAATTTAAAAAACTGGACAAATGTAAAAACTTTAAATACAATAACCTAACTTTAGAACAGCAGAAGGCAATTAAGGAACTACACGACAACAAATGCAGGGTTGTACCTTGGCTGGTGGGAAGAGCAGGTGGCCAATAACATCAAGGCCTTTGACCAACATGTCATCCTCTGGGTAAGGTATATCGATGATATATTTTGTATTTGGAGGGGAACAGAAATGGATGCTAATGACTTTGTGGAAACCCTGAATAGGAATGAACTTAATCTTTGATTTACTAGCGAAGTACATGCAAATGAAATTGAATTTCTAGAAGTAAAAATAAGGGTTGTTATCAACAAATTGGAAAGCACATTATTTCGCAATAACACTTCTGGTAACAGTTTCCTGCATGCTGATAGCTGCCACCCCAAGAATTTAATTAACGGCATACCATACGTAGAACTTCTTTGGGCAAGAAAGAACTGTAGCTCCGAGGAAGCCTTCTACGATGAAATGAATAAGATGAAAGTGAGATTCAGAGAAAGAGGCTACCATAAGAAAGTGATAGAACAGACCAGTAATAATGTGGAAATTGATGAATTACTGTTGTTTTGACAAAACAAACTGACACATGGTTTGCTAATAAGCCTTGATTTAGATGCCAACTATTGGCTTGGATATAAGATATAAATATTCTTACTTTTCAAAATTGTACCCGAGTACCACTAAAGCTACTACTTTAGAATTTAAACAAATTTCACTCGTTGTCCATCTTTAGTGTTGACCTGTGGGGTTTAACAACAGATCAACTGACCACATCACATGATGCATATGAAATGTGTTATGCTGAACCTTCCAACGAATTAATAAAGGATTTTAAACAACTACACCTGCTGGTGGGCTCTATTTGCCTCGAGGAGCAGAGGCTGTCGCTTTTGGAATATATGATACGGACGACGCCCGCGTAAAGAGCCCTGGTCCACCAGACAGGACATCCTCAGAGCGTCACATGCATTTGGAAATTTATACAAGTATCATGTTTCATGAGAAGGGCAAGTCAATAGAGATGCACATTTTAAAAAGAAGACACACGGGCTCCATTAGCATCATGTCACGCTGGGAGAAAAAAACACACAATGTTTCAAAAATAAAGTTGGACGAGACACGCACAACAAAAGAAAAGTCGAGAGCCCATTATTGAAGTCCAAACAGGGCATGCTGCATTGCCAAAAAAAAAAGTCATTACGTTGTGGGTGAGCGTGTCGTACCTGCAACACCAGGTTGGGGAAAGTCTTTTAAGAAAATAGTGCTCCAGATTGTAAATAAAACATACAGCGCAGCAACACATGTAAGGAGGCAATTACAATGGGAGGTTACAACATGAGAAAAGGTGGCTCTAAGGGAGAACTAAGCCTATTTATTTATAGATTTTATATAGCATAAGCTAGACGCAAAGGTATCAGAGCGCTTTACATAAAAAGAAATAGCCTAACGCAGCTTTACATAGGATGCATAAAATGAGAAATAGAATAATGTAGTTCTGCGTAGGATGCCATACACTTAGATTAACGACCAAGCATGAATAGAGATAAAGAGAATCAGGCAAAAAAAAGGTGTGTTTACAGTGTGCAGACTAATTAGAAGATCATAAATTATAGAAGTGAATGGCATACAAGACACCTGAAACAATCAAATAACTAACTATCCCAAACGGTCGAGTCATGGAGAGAGTGAGCTATTGGAGCCTAGTTCAGTTGGCGTTTGTGGTGAGGTATTTGTTGAAGAGGAGTTTCAGGTTCCCTTTGAAGCAGTAGAAGGAGCGGTGGCATCGGAGGTCTCTAGGGAGTGCATTCCATATACCGGGTGCATTCTACTGACCAATGAAAAGCCACCATTTACAAATGACAGTAACAGGAGACAATTAAAAAGATGGGCAGAAAGTGGGTGGAGCTTCACTCCCATATCCTGAATACAGCATGTCTCAAAAGCACAGCACAAGCGCTACCTAGGTGAGACCTAAAAAGGCCCCTGAATGGGAATAAAAGCCCTTGTTAGCCTAATGTTATCTAAATCTGGAGTCTAGTCAAATGTAGAAAGCATGTTAAGACGCACTTCCCAGCCGGGATAAGATGAAAACTGTGGATCAATGTTCTGTCCACGGGGCAAGGTAACCGAATTAGAAAAATTAATTAGATTAGGATCGCTATACAAGATATGGTGCCAAAGTTTATAATGCCATCTTTGATGCAATCTTTTCTAGTTTTTCAGTGCAGGGCAGTAGAAAAACAATTTTGCCGGAAGTTGCGCTGAGTGTGGCACTTCTTTACTATCCCAAAGGGATTCTATAAGGACAGTATCCACTTGTCCTTGCTAAAATGTACATTTTGTTACAATCAGTCAGGGAACTTAGAGTCAAAGATCTTAAAGTATAAGTAAAAGATTCATATATTCATTTGAAATGTAAATGCTCCACGTTCGATTTCTGAAGAACAATGAAATCATTGTGGCTTCTCTCCGCGCTTCTGGTTAACGGAACACGGCAGAGAAGACCTACAACATAAGCGGGATGCAGCTGCAGCCGCAGAGTGTACATGCACGTTTGTACAGTGTTCAAAGGCCTCGTGTAAGATGGCCAATCAGTTGGGTGGCGATTTAGCTGCTGCTAACTGTATGGTAGAAGTGGGATGATACAGAGTATGCATTTTAGACTACCCAAGGTTACAGTCCTGTTTTTCTATTACAAACTTACTTCAAATGTTTAGTTTGATTTAAGTTATTCCTGTAACTGTTAAAAATGAAGAGATAGATCTTGAGAACAGACTTTATCACAAGGGGAGGCTGAGAATTAAGAAAAACAAATCTCCTGGTTTTATAGCTTCCATCTTGTTTGTTACACAACGCGGATGTCACTGTCTGTGATGGTGAAACCGGGACTGTTCTTATCTTGGAAATGCCACTGAGTGCGAGCTGCCCAGACCTTTAATAGAGTGTTCTCAACCACAATATTTTGGCACAGAGGTCAAGCCAGGAATAAAGGAGCGAGGTTTGTGGCTGCCCAACTCAGTGAACTAAACACCTTGTTGGGGGGTTCACAAGGATTTTTTAAAGCACTCTGTACTTTAACAGAGGCCGTTAACAAGCACACAAAGTGTTTACAGATAAGAGACATTTCATACCAATCAAGTTACTTCCTGTGTTACCCGTGTTACTTTAAGGTCCAGTACTGTCTAATCCATGTTTCTTCTAAATACTAGGGGATTCAACAAGCTTTATTTGGTTTCATAAAAGAAATAAACCATAAAAGTCATGCATGGGATGCCCAGTCGCCAATTTTTAGGTCAGCCCCTGACATAACCCCTGGCAATGGGTTGGGCCCAGGAGGCACTAAGAGGAAGCGCCTCTCGGTTGGGGGCCCTTGTAAACGCAGAAGGTACATTGGATCACAGTCATCTTCAGCAGTCCACCCAGTAGTGCCTAACCTTGATGCTATTTGGTTAGACATGCGTAAAGCAGCCTTGCTGTCAGCATTTGGAACTAAAATGGACCCCATCTAACTCAGACTTTCTGCATTGGAAAGCAACCTTTCTGAACTGATAGCTACTTGCAGGGGGATCGTGCCCTTCTAGCCACAAGCATCCCTCCTACAAGGCCTACGATGTCGACCACCATTTCCAGTCCCAGTGGTAGTGGCACTGGGGCAGGAGACAGAGCAGTGTCTATCAAGAAAAAGCCTAGTCAGATGATAGGAGATACAACGGCACCTATTATGCCCAGGACTGACCCTCAGCACCGTCCAGCTAACCGGAGGGGGGGTGGACCCTGAACCCAGTTTCTCCTAAGTCTCGGCAATCTAAGGGTTTCAAAGTGGCCGGTTGTACAGTTCTGATGATAGGTGGGAAGGGCTGGAAGCCATGCCCCCGGGGACTTGAATAACTATTCTCCTAGTTTGGGCTCTCTTCATCTCCTACCTGAGTCCACTCCGTTTGTTGTGGTGTTAGCTAGAGTAACATGCCTCAACCCCGGGAGCAAGGAAGACTTTTACCAGCTGAACAATAAGGTGGTGCACTGGCTCAATTCCAACATTGCCCCTGGTGCGCCAGACACAGTGGGTTGGTAGCGCCATGAAATCAAGGCTAGGGGACTGCTTTATCATCAATTTTAACAATCCAGTCATGGTAAACCTAATCTTAAGCACGGTTGCCCAGTCTAACTGCAGGTGTTGGAACTCAGCAATCTCGACACTCCAGCCGGGATACTTCTACAGACCCAATTATGAACAACTACGGTCCAAGCGCTAGCGGCTCCAAGAGATGGGCCATAGGGGCCAAGCAGCATGGCCGACAGGACGTGAGCTCCCCCAGCTCCGTCCCGAAGACCCACGAATCCTGTTTAAACATCCTGCCCGGGCTGTCTGAGTCCTTGAAAACGGTCCCGGACGCCTTCCCGACTCGAGTGGGATTCCTGAACCGGAAGAGAGACTCGGAGCTCTGCCGTGGGCGGAGGCGATGGCACTGTAGGCGTCTGCGGCGCCGCTTTAAACTACGCGACGCCGCGGTCTGGGCCTGAGACGTGGGCCAGACTGCGAGCGGCCCGCCCGGTAGAGGTGCGCGGAAGATCCTGAGTCAGGCGACTCCTCAGCAAACCCCAGCGCTTTACATTACACCACGGGGGTGCTCCTGGAGGTGGCGATCGGCGCCCACGGGACCCCGGAGAAATCCGCTGGCCGGAGTGAGGAGATCTCGGCGCCGGCCTTCCCAGGCGCTGCCCCGGCTGCGGAGCTCCTGACCGAGCGCTCATACTGCCGGAGATCGGCTGCCTGTCCCCGGAGGCCCAGGAGGCCCTACTGGATGCAGAGGAAACTGTGAGTGCTCTGGCCCTGACCCCTGCTGGGTCTATACATCGCACGCAGCGCCTCCTGGACTGTTGCACGGCCTGCTTTATCCTACCCCTTGGCTGAGCCACGTGGGAGCTGCAGCCCTGCTCCCCCCCTCCCGCGCTGAAGACTGAACTCTGCCCCCCCCGCTGAGCGTTACTGGTGCTCCGGTTCCCGGGGGGGGGGGGGGGGGGGGACGTGAGACGAGGCACCTTGGGAGTGGCGGTAGCATTGACATCAGGCCCGCATTTGTCCGCCATCTTTCCCCGCATGATTAGGCGCTTCCTGGATGATGCTGTGAGGTACCTACAGGAGGGGAGCTCCTTGTCACAGCGGTATGCACCTGTTACAACGCATTTTTTACAACGCACTACCACTACAACGCAGGCATTACAACGCATACCATTACAACGCATTGCGCTGGGGGGCGCTCTAGGATAAGAGGTAAGTTTAATTTACTATCCAACACCTTCCCTAGGGTCCATGGGGACTGGAGTTAGAATAGTAAATTATACTTACCACTATCCAGCACCCCAAAGCGCTATGCGTTGTAATGGTATGCGTTCTGAATACCGCGTTGTAATGGTATACGGAGTAAAAGTATGCGTTGTAACGTCATACATCCGTCACAGCTTGTGTGGCAGCTAAGTGCCCGTCCGGGGGGGTACCCCTGGAGCCCCGGTGACCAGCCTATTGCAGACTGCCGGTGTGGGGATCTTCTTGGAGTGGCGTAATGGGCAGATCGGCCGCCCCCTCTTCGCTCCTTTGACAGGCGCTGGTCTCTGGTCACTGCTGGACTCTTCACATTGTGAGGAAGTGGGAAGTCCTCTACCACCGTGCTATCCTGGCTGTGGGATCGCCTGGCTTGCATTGAACGCTGCCCATGATCTGATTGTCGTGAGTCTTATCGCGCCCATATTGCTGCCTGGCCCTGGCCTGGCCTCCTTGCACTTGCTTTCTTGGATCGGTGGGACCTGGGGAGTGCCCTATAGCACACGCTGGATTGGTGCAACATCTACCTTGTAAGATGGCGGCTCGTGGTGGTCGGTCCTCAAAGGGCTCCCAGCCTAACACTATTATGCAATATACTACCCCACGACTGCCATCGCTGAGGATCACGCGTCAGACAGGGACCGAGGACGGTGGTGAGAGCCCTGCGGAACCATCTAGGGACGAAATATTGAAAGCTATACAGGGTTCCCACTCTGCCCTGGAGCGACAGATAGAGACTGTTTCCATAGATGTGAACCTACTCAGGACCGATCTCCGCAAAGTGGCAGACAAAGTTTTGGATGCGGAGGGCAATATTACACAGTTACAAGGTGAGGTGGCCTCTCTACAAAAATCAGTGGCCCAGCTTACGTCCACCACCCGCGCATTGGAGAGACGTGCCGAGGACGCGGAAGGGAGGGCCCGTCGAAGCAACATAAGGGTCCTTAGAGTGCCGGAACGATTGGAGGCGGGAAACTCTGAACGCTTCCTAGAAACTTGGATCCGCACGCATCTGTGCCCGACTGGTTTGTTCAGCGTATTCATTGTGGAGCGGGCGAAGCTGCTAAAGCCCTCATCGCAAAGATTCTGAACTATAAGGACCGTGACTGTATTTTAAGGGCTGCAAGGGAGACGGGGTCCCTCATGATTGAGAACAGCCGTGTGTCAATTTACCCTGACTACACCCAACAAGTGCAGGAACAAAGGAAATCCTACTTGGGAGTTAAACAAAAACTCTGTGAAATGAAGCTTCAGTAGATGCTTTTATATCCTGCCAAACTCAAGGTGCTCTCCCAGGGCCGTGCGCACTTCTTTGAGACACCGGCGGAGGTGTGGGAGTGGCTTGAGATCAGGGGAGATGACCTGCCCCCGGGTGAGCGGGGTCGCTCACGTGAAACTTGGGGGACCAGACCACAGAAGAAGCGCCGAGGTAGAAGAGGACGCCGTTCTGGCTCCCGTGGATCTCCTGAGACTCGCCGTACAGTGGGGGCGGATGGAGCTATTCATATGGAAACCTCACCGATGAGAGCGGGTCCGAGTTCAGCCGTGGCTCCTGCCCCTGGTGACATTTTGGTACCGGACACTCTCCAGGACACACCACTGGTCACAGACTCTACAGCCCCAGTGGTCCCGGAGACGGCCCTCTCTGAGCCAAGGTTGGAATAAACTTTTGACTTGGGTTGAATATTCCTCTCGATGCGGATGTCCTCCGATTGGGGGACCTCATACTGACACTTTGGTAGGATACCGCGGCTCCTCTCTGTAGTTGGAACTGTTGGATAATGGATCATACCAGAGGAATGGCGCCCTTAGGGCTTGGGGTGCGTGGGGGGAGGGTGGGGCCGGATTTCGACTTGGATAACAACGTGTCCACACTACTGATGGGGGTGAGAAGACGTGCCCTGGTAATGTCTTAGGATTGTTGGGGCTTTCAGGGAGCTGGGGGGAGGGTGGGTGGAGTTGACTTGTTGTGGGTGAGTGTGTGTTGGGTGTGTTGTATGGGGTGGCTGAGTACGTCCTGGCACTGGCAGGGGAAGGGCGGGGTGGCGTTTTCATTTGTTGCTATCCTCTTGCTCGTGGGTGGGGGTGGGGAACCTGTTTTTGCAAAAGTTCCGTGTTTTGGGGTTTATGGGGGGTGGGTTGGGGTTCGTGAAAAAGGTATTACTGGCATCATGTACATCGATTCCGATTTGTGGGTGGCTCACTGACAGGGCTACTCCTCCAAATTTAACTTCAGTGGGGGGCACGTTGTGGCAGGTCGTATTGTACCTATACTGTGGCCTGAATGGGCGTAATCATTGGCCATGGGTTTCAAATTTTTAACGTGGAATGTGCGTGGTTTGGGTACTTGCACCAAGAGACACAGAGTCCTCACCTTCCTTAAACGACATGGGGTCTCGGTTGCTTGTCTACAGGAGACCCATCTAAACGACGACGGCGCACAGCGGCTGTCCATGAAGTGGAGGGGCCGGGTTTTCCATTCCTCCTTCTCCACATATGCTAGGGGGGTTCTCATTTGGGTGGCCCCGGGGATACCTTGCGCTGTCCAGTATATTGATGCGGATGTGGACGGCAGGTATTTATTAGTGAGGCTTAGATTGGATGACAAGGAACTCATGCTCCTTAACACTTATGCCCCGAACACTGATGATCCGGCCTTCTCTCGAATCCAAGATCTTGCGGCTTCAGATTTAGATGCACCTCTCCTTTGGTTTGGGGATTTTAATTGTGTGTTGCACCCTGAATTGGACCGTCATCCACCCAGGTCGGGCACTAAGCCCCGTATGACGGCGCTCTTGCGGGAAGTGATGCACAATCTTGGGGCAATAGACGTATGGCGAACTTGTTACCCTGCCCAGAAGCTCTACACGTGCTACACTCCAACACACGGTACCCATAGCAGGCTAGACCGCGTTCTTGCGGCTAACCTCACTCCGTCTCTCACCTTGACAGTTACTCATCAGGCCCGATACCTTTCGGACCATGCCCCAGTGACATGCATGGCGCAGTGGCCTGATCGAACTGCACGTCCACGAACGTGGAGACTGCCCGCTGACCTCCTCCAGGATCAGGTGGGCAGAGAACATGTGGCGACATCGCTGTCAGATTATCTGGAACTCAAGTGGGGGGGAGATGAGCTACCCTACTCTACTAAGTGGGAAGCCTTGAAGGCAGTGGTGCGTGGCGCGTTTATGGGCCTTACATATGGGGTCCGGAAACAATTGTTGTCTGAGTTGCAGGATGCAGAAGTCGTGCTTAAACGCGCCCAATCTCGCCCTGATCCGGATGCATTGGATCAGCAAGCGGAGAAGGATGCTTTGGTGTCGATACACGACATACTCACCCGGCTTGACAAATATATGTTGGGCCAGTACAGGCAACGTCTTCACCGAGAGGGGGATAAATCTGGCCGCTTGTTGGCCTGGATACTTCGCCGTGAATTCGCACCTGACAGGATAGTTGCCCTGCGAGGCTCTAATGGTATTATGGTCCACTCTGAGTCCGATATCCTTGAGGATCTCCGGTGCCATCTACAGGCTGTGTATGAGGCTGACCCATTGATTACGGAGGATGCCTATCACTCGTACCTTGAGGGCCTGAACCTCCAGACTCTGCCGGAGGCTGCGGTAAAAGAACTTGATACGAAGCTGACGCTGGGTGAAATTAGTGCGGCGATAGCTGCCCTCCCTCGTGCTAAGACCCCTGGTGGGGACGGATATCCAGCCGAGTTCTATCATTCCTTCGGGCACGTCCTGGCTCCCCTCCTGTTGCAAGTTTACACTGAGGCTCTGCATACTGGCGCCCTTCCACCCACCATGAGTCAGGGAGAGGTGTGCATGATTTTGAAGCCAGGCGGTGATGGTACTTATTCCGCTGCATACCGCCCTATCACCTTGATTAATACGGATGCTAAAATCCTTACTAAGTTGTTGGCCACTCGCCTGGCCCCTCTCATGTCTCGGCTGATCCACTCCGACCAGTGCGGATTTATCCCGGGTCGTAACACGGCGATGAATTTGCGCCGCCTAAATCATGTCCTGCATGAGGTACAGGGAAGAGAGGGTCCTCAGGTGTTGGTGTCAGTTGATTTGGGTAAAGCCTTCGATACGGTACATTGGGGAAATTTAATGCAGGTGCTTCAGAAGATGGGGTTTGGACCTGGATTTCGCAGTTGGATCCGGGTGCTCTATGGAGCGCCCTGGGCCAGAGTGCGCTTAGGATCGGCCCGCTCGGAGGAGTGGTCGCTGGAGAGAGGCACCCGCCAGGGTTGTCCTCTCCCCCCTCTCCTGATTGCTCTTGCAATTGAGCCCCTTGCCATCTCCGCCCGCACTGAACTACAGGAATGGGGAATAGTGGTGGGTGACACTACCTATGTAGTCTCCCTCTACGCAGATGATGCGCTCTTCTATCTGACCTCCCCCTCTGAGGCCCTCCCCGCCTTGTTGCGGCTCCTGGACCGATTTGGTGCAGCCTCTGGGTTGCGTATTAATCTTAACAAATCTCTGGTTTTCCCACTGACGGGCTCCGTCCCAGACACGGATCTCCACTATTTGGGCCTCCGTTGTGAGCGAGTGGCGTTCCGATATCTTGGCGTTCAGGTGGCTACATCTGAAGAGACTCTACTGACTCGTAATGTTGACAGAATACTCAAAGCCCTCCACAAATCTGTTACCTTCTGGAACACGCTTTCTCTCTCTCTCATGGGGCGATTGGCAATTGCCAAAATGGTGATGCTCCCTAGGATCCTATATGTCTTACAGAACACCCTCTGTCCGATACCTACCCGAGTGTTTCGCACGTTGGACTCGCTCCTCACCTCCCTACTTTGGGCAGGTGGGCGCAGCAGGATAGCTTTACGCACCGTCACGAGGTGTTGGGACGAAGGAGGCCTCGAGGCCCCGAGATATGACCTGTATTATTATGCAGCGCAGCTCCTCCCGGCCGTAAGATGGTTCGCCGAGGATGAGAATTGGGAACTGGCACTGCTGGCTGGTACGGCGAATGACAAGGACCTACAAGAGGCCTTGATGCAGGGTCAAGGCGCCGATAACACTCTACCATATGTGGTGCGTCACACAGCCGGAGTTTGGCAGCGGTTTGTCGAAAGGCTGTTGAGACGCGCGCCGTTTCATAGGGAGCTCCCACTTTGGATCTTGGCCCTGGTACTCCGGTTGGAAGAGCATATGTCCTATCGGGAGTGGCGTTCTGGCGGATGCGAGACTCTTGCGGACCTCTACCCGAACGACTCCTTCGTGTCCTTTGAACATGCCATGGAGTCCTTTGAGCTAGGCGTGGGGCAATACCTCCACTACAGAAGTCTTCAAGACGTGGCCAGGAAAACGTGGCCCCAATATCCAGCGGCGCCTCCTCTCACCAACACTCTCGACATCATCTTATCCTGTGGGAGAGGCAAACGGTGGATCTCCCTTCTCTATTCGGCCATGCGCCGAGACTCGACCCCCCCGATGGCACCGGCTTGGGCGGCTTGGGAGGCAGACTTGGGGGTGGAACTGGAACCTGATCAACGGAAACGGATCGGGCTTTTGACCCGTAAGGTCTCCTGCAACGCACGTTTTAAACTTATACATTTTAACTTTGTCCATCGAACCTATATGACACCTGTCTCCCTACATCGTATATCAGCGGATAGACGTCAAAATTGTCCTAGGTGTGGGGCACAGAGGGCGGGTTTCCTGCACTTGGCGTGGGTATGCCCTCAGGTTCAGGACTTTTGGCGGGGAGTGGTGGCCCATATTGCTCGAGCCACACAAATTGAGCTTCTTTTAGACCCACTCCACTGTCTACTGGCGCTGGTGCCCAAGCCCAGAAAAAAGAAGCTGTCTTATAAATTCCTGCAACTCCTGCTAGTTCTAGCGCGGAGGCGCGTGGCTATCACTTGGATGGGTCACAGAGCGCCCGAGATTTCTCCTTGGTTGAGAGATGCAAGGGAATGGGCCTTAGCTGAAGAGACGCACATGCAACGCACTGGCAGAGATGGGAAGCTGCAGGATGATTTGCTTGCTTGGAGGACGTTGTGCATGGAGGCGCTGGCAGAGGATGATTAAGATGCCACCAGCGCTGAGCTATTTACTCCCGCTGACTCAGAGTCTGACTGTGCTGGGGAGGAGGCTGGTGTGGGGAGGCTGGGTCCGGTGTAGGGGCCCCACGTAGCCACGCCGAAATTCCTTGATATGTATGCCTGTACATAGCTGTGATTCCCATGGGTCCATACTACATTATAATGGCTGTGCCTTAGCTGGCCCTCACGTAAATGTCCTACTTCGTTCGGATCTGTACTAGTGATGCCATTCATGGGGTAGTTGGTTATTGTTAAATTGTTACGTAGAATACGAGTGCAATATAAGAAAACTAGTGAATGTACTGATAGTTTCATATCCTTAGAGCATGAATGCAATTTCCTCTTCTCTTATACATGCTTTCCTCCTACACCGCCCAGCCTCCGGGATGTGGGCCGTATATGGCTGTGTATTATCCTTAGAACAGCGTGTTATCACCGATTGCTTGTAAGCGTTCTTGCTGACCATATACTTTGTGCCTCCTTTATATTTTCGCAATAAAAATATATTTAAAAAAAAAAGAGATGGGCCATAAGAGTTGTGCAGAGGGGGTGATAGGGGTAAGAACAGCAAATAGGTTTACTCCTCTGAGCTCAGTGGAAGATTGCGATTGACAATGTGTGGGTCCCTCAGAACCTGTGGCACCCGCATCCCAGGGAAATGTATCACCCCCGGAACAGGTATTGAGTGTGAACAAAGGGTGTACATTTCTTTCTTGGAATATAATGGGCTGGAGAGCAAGATCGAGAACAACTAATGGTAGGCCCTTGTTAAGAGTTTTGATGTGATATGCCTCCAGGAAACATGGGCCATAGACAATAATTACCACCCGGATGGCTATAAAACCCTCTTTGTTCCAGCTACCCCGTCCAAGTCAGGGAGAGCTAAGGGGGGGCTTATCATCTTTGTTTATTTACATGTGATGTTATTGTCCAGTGGAAAGAGCAAGCTACTTCTGCTAAACATTTACAATGCAGGAGTTACACACCCAGATGAGGGCAATATAACTCTGCTGGGGTCTGTACTTCAGCATAGTATCTTGAAAGGTCAGAGTTATAACAAAACATTTTTAGCAGGGGATTTTAACACTCATATGTGTGGGGACATAAGGCAAGGAGGAGTGGAAGCTATGGGCTGTGCACGACAAGCAGGCTTACACATGGAACATACTCCCCAGGGTATTGAGCTTAACTCCATCTTGCTTGAATTTGATCTAGCATCTGTAATGAATACGCTGCCTCCAGGGAAAAAATACATTACTCCCACCTTTATTGGTAGAGGATGTGAGACCTTTAGTGATTTCACCTTTGTATTTACCCGATTTCTCTGTTTCGGCGAGTGAATGTAGTGACCACAACCCCATTTGTGTCTTAACAGGCTGGACCCGAACACTCGGACACACCAAGGTGGGCTGGGGGGATGGTGTTCCCCTTAAAGTGGTGGAAGCGGGAAGGAGGGTAAAGTGGGAGTGTATTGTCCCAGAGCTACTCCACGAGTCCCTTTTAACTCAGTGTCGCAGCGAGTTTGCCACCTGTCTCGACGATGAGGCAAGTGCTCCGGACATCAAGGGTGCATTTGGATCCATGTCTACTGTCATAAGGAAGTTACTACGGGCCCCCGGGAGGGGCCGTTAGCAACCAGGTCCACAATGGTTTGACTCGGCGTGCTCCCAGGCTTCCAGAAACTTGAGACAGGCCTTGGGTGTTAAGCCCCGAGACTGGGTGGCGGTCAAAGGCCTACGAAGAGCATATAAGGCTGCTCTAGACAACTCGCAAGTCTGCCCTGAAGGAGGAGGCCTAGAACGATTTTGTGAAGACTTGTAAACTGCGTAATAGCTACCTACTTGTAGGACACCCCCGCGCCGCACGGCCACCAGCTGCTGCGTGTGCCCCCTCTGCCTTACTGCCTCGCTGTCCGGCTGCCGCCGCGTGACCACGCCCCCTCCTTCGAGCGGCGTGGTCCGTGCTCGCTCCTGGGCGCCGCTTCTCTCCCTGTGCCCTGCTGTCAGTATTGTTAGCTTTGCTTAGAATTGTATTATTGTATTATTTTGTATTATTGTCATTTTTGTTTAGATTGGCATATAATTGTATTTTCGTCCCTCTGTATCCCTCCCCGCTCCCCGCTTCCCGCCACCGCCGCTAACCCCGCCCCTTTTGCCTTCTGTACCCTCCCCGCTCCCGCCTCCCAGCTGCTCCGCCCCCCGCGCACTTGGCCATATATGGCGACCGTGCGAACGATTGTGCGCCGAAGGCGCGCCAAAGGTAAGCCCGTCTGCGCCTGGACCGCGCCTAGTGCCAGGACCCCTGGCCCCCGAAGACCCCGGCCGACCCGCCTGACGTACACCGCCGCCAACCTCAGCCCACTCAACGCCGGTCGACTCCCAGGGTGCTACCACGCCACACCACGACGCACCCACGGACCCTTCAGCTGCCACGCCTGCAAGTTCACCTGCATCCGGACCTGCATCGCACCAGCACCCGCCAAGTCGAACCCCAGCAGCTCCCACCTCAAGTGCATCCTGCTCAACACCCGCTCCGTCCACAGACACGCCATCGAACTCTGGAACCTCCTCGACACCACAGCCCCTGACGTTGCCTTCCTCACGGAGACCTGGATGAACGCCTCTTCAGCTCCCGACATCGCCATCGCCATCCCAGAGGGCTACAAGATCACCCGGAGGGACCGCACCGCCAACCAGATGGGAGGAGGCATCGCCATCGTCCACAGGAACACCATCCGTATCACGACCAGCACCGACAACACCCTTACCACCGCCGAACACCTGCACTTCCAGATCCACACCGACCCGAAGACCACCCTCAGAGGCACTCTGATCTACCGACCTCCGGGACCACGCACCCAATTCAGCGAGGACATCGCCGACTTCGTCAGCCCGCATGCCCTCCCCTCCGCTGACTACATCCTCCTGGGAGACCTCAACTTCCACCTGGAGAACAACAACGACCGCAACACCAGCACCCTGCTCGACAACCTCGCCAATCTTGGACTCAAGCAGCTGGTGTCCACCACCACCCACCTCGCCGGACACACACTCGACGCAGTCTTCTCATCCAGCACAGACATCGCCTTCAGCCACGCCACAGAGCTTCAATGGACGGACCACAGCTGCGTCCACTTCACCTTCAAAAGAACGACGACCCACCACCACCAGCAACAGGCTGCCCGCAGAAGCTGGAACAAGATCACAGCCGACCAGCTCGCCACCTCCCTGAGCCAGCACCCTCCTGCCAGCTCAGCGAACCCCAGCCAGGCCGCCGACAACCTCACGAAGTGGATCAGCAACTGCGCGGATGAGCTTGCCCCACTGAGGACCCCGCCCAGCAGACCCGGCAGCAAGAAAGCTCCATGGTTCACCGACGAACTCAAGAGCTCCAAGAAGAACTGCCGAGCCCTCGAGAAAGTCTGGAGAAGGGAACCAACACCGGACAACATGACCACCTTCAAGCTTGCCACCCGGAAGCACCACCAGCTGATCCGCGCCGCCAAGAAAACTGCATTCAAGAACCGGCTGGACAACAACGCACACAACTGCAAGGAACTCTTCAACATCGTGAAAGAGCTATCCAACCCCAGCGCAGGAAACAACGACATCACCCCATCGCAAGACCTCTGCAACTCCCTCGCCTCATACTTCCACAACAAGATCGCGGACATACACAACAGCTTCAACAACCAACCAACGCACACCACAACCGTACCACCACCCCCCACCACCACCCTCCGCGCCTGGACTCCGATCAGCACCGAAGACACCATCCGCACGATGAACCCCGTCCACTCCGGATCTCCGACCGACCCCTGCCCTCACCACGTCTTCAACAAGGCCGACGCTGTCATCGCACCCCACCTGCGAGACATCATCAACACCTCCTTCGACACCGCCACCTTCCCTGAGAGCTGGAAGCACGCCGAACTCAGCGCTCTACTCAAGAAACCCACAGCGGACCCCACCGAACTCAAGAATTACCGCCCCATCTCGCTCCTCCCGTATCCAGCCAAAGTCATCGAGAAGACCGTCAACAAGCAGCTGGCCGCCTTCCTTGAGACGAATGGATCCCTCGACCCCTCACAGTCTGGCTTCCGAGCCAACCACAGCACCGAGACCGCCCTCATCGCCGCCACCGATGACATCCGAGCCCTGATGGACAACGGAGAAACAGCGGCCCTCATCCTCCTAGACCTCTCCGCGGCATTCGACACTGTCTGCCACTGCACCCTGGTACAGCGCCTCAGCAACGTCGGAATCCAGGAGAAGGCTCTGGAATGGATCATCTCCTTCCTCGACGGAAGAACACAGAGAGTCCGCCTACCACCGTACAAGTCAGAGGCCACCGAAGTCATCTGCGGCGTCCCTCAAGGATCCTCGCTGAGCCCCACCCTCTTCAACGTCTACATGAGCCCCCTCGCGGCCATCGCACGCCAACACAACCTGAACATAATCTCCTACGCCGACGACACCCAGCTGATCCTCTCCCTGACCAACGACCCCGCCGCCGCCAGAGCCAACCTGCACGAAGGGATGAAAGAGGTAGCCGAGTGGATGACGACCAGCCGCCTGAAACTGAACTCAGACAAGACGGAGGTCCTCATTCTGGGCTCTTCCCCCTCCGCCTGGGACGACTCCTGGTGGCCTCCAGCCCTGGGCACCGCACCCAAACCGACAGACCATGCACGCAACCTGGGCTTCATCCTGGACTCCTCCCTCTCCATGACCAGGCAAGTCAACAACGTCTCCTCTGCATGCTTCAACATCCTACGCATGCTACGGAAGATCTTCTGGTGGATCCCCACCGAGACCAGGAAGACCGTCACCCAGGTCCTCATCACCAGCCGACTGGACTACGGCAACGCCCTCTACGCCGGTACCACCGCCAAGCTCCAGAAGAGACTCCAGCGGATCCAGAACGCCTCAGCCAGACTCATCCTCGACATCCCACGAACCAGCCACATCTCCGGACATCTGAGAGACCTGCATTGGCTCCCCGTCAACAAAAGAATCACCTTCCGCCTCCTCACCCACGCACACAAAGCCCTACACGACCAAGGCCCGAGCTACCTCAACAACCAAATCAACTTCTACGCTCCCAAACGCCACCTCCGATCAGCCAACCACGCCCTCGCCGCCGTCCCCCGCATCCGAAGAGCGACAACAGGTGGAAGGTCCTTCTCCTACCTGGCCGCCAAGACCTGGAACTCCCTCCCGACCGACCTGCGCCTGACCCAAGACCACCTCTCCTTCAGGAAGAAGCTGAAGACCTGGCTGTTCGAGCAGTAACGGCACCCCTCTCCCCCCAGCGCCTTGAGACCCTACGGGTAAGTAGTGCGCTCTATAAATGTCTTTGATTGATTGATTGATTGAAAGTTCTGGGGCATTATTAACAGCCCATTTTTATCTGGAAATAATGTTAATTTACTGGATGCCCAAAATCACAGAGGACGATTAGGTACATCATTTCGGGGGTATCTTCCAGTCGGGTACCCCGCCAACTGAGGGGCAGGAAAGGGTGGAAGGCAGGTCGGAACTTATTTTCACCACGCAAGAGGTGAGTGCCGGTATTCTGGGTCTATCTAAAAAAAACGACCCCACACCAGATGGGATCCCACCAGATTTCTACATCGCCCACTTAAAACCTGGGTGCCTGACCTCACAGCTGTCATCAATGCTGCAGTCCAGATTGGCCGCACAGATTCTTGGGCTTTATCGATTATAGTCCTGGTATTTAAAAAGGCATAACGGGACAGTACCTATTGTTATAGGCCCATTTCTCTGCTGGACTCTGTTGTGAAGGTGGTGGGCCGCATGGTACTTGACACACTTGTATCATGGGTTGATGATAACAACTTTTCATCCGATATCCAAAACGGCATTCGCCCAGGTCGTTCCACTGTGGAACAGTATTTAAACCTGTACATGTTTCTGAACAAATACACTGCGGCTCGCTCCAGCCCCATGTACCTAGCCTTCATGGACCTGTCCTCAGCATTCAACTGTGTTAATAGGTCCAAGCTGTGGCAGTTGATGTCCTCCATTGGCATTGACAGTAACATCCTTTTATTTCTGAGGGATCTTCACCGTGATTCAACCGCGGTTGTCCGCTATTCAAAGGACCAGAAAGTGTCCAGTCAGCTTGACATCAAGAGAGGGGTGCATTTTAGCACCCTTTCTTTTTAACCTATATATTAATTCCTTAGAGAAGGCCCTTTTGACTACAAATGCGGATTGTCCCCAGGTAGGCAAGCATAGCCTGCCAGTCCTCCTATACATGGACGACGCAGTCCTCTTGGAGAGGACAGCTAGGGGCCAACAACTTCTTCTGAATTCTTTTGCCCTTTTTATGGAGGACTTGGACCCGTTGTTTCATCATTCCAAGTTGTTCATTATGCAGGTGGGACGTCGTAAAGCTAAGCAGTTCACTTTTAAACTCGGACTTTCGTCAATGCTGAAGACCAATCTTTTCTCCTATGTGGGAGTTGTGTTTGACGATTTCTTGAGTTGGTGCCCTTTACTTACTTGGAAGAAAGGGGACCTAGGGAAAGCTTTTGCAGCTGTTTTAACTTTGCCAGCAGAGTGAGAGGGAAGCCAATAGGGGCTCTTTTGAAGACATATGAAGACAAATATATCTCAAAGGTTAGTTATGGGAGTGAGATTTTGGGTGACATTGGGGTAGGAGCAGTGCAAAGTGCTAAAAACTCTTTCCTGCGAAGGGCCCTTTCTGTCCCACAAAGCACTTCGTTTCATGTCGTGCATGAAGAGTTGGGAATGCCTTTCCTCTCAGATGTACTGGCTTTCCGTCCCCTGGATTTGTGGCTTAATATTTGGGCTAAGCAAGAAAATACACTTAGCAAAGACATCCTACGGGAATGCCTTTCACTTGACTGTGTCTCACGCATCTGATGGCTCCAGTATATAGGTGTTGGCCTCTCCAGGGTAGGGAGGAACTATTCGCTAACCCTGAGCGCAGATGTAAGAGTGACCATTTTCTGGTCAAAGAGTGTTTTTTAGGAATGAGCCACTGTGATAGAGAGGGAAATGAGCTGTGTAAGCCTAGTGTGCGTATGTACATTGTGTTAAAAACCGTACCAACCAGCGAACCTTATCTTCTAGGGCTTAAAAGCATCCATAATCATTTTCAATGACCCAGTTTCGGCTCAACCTCTTCCATTACCTCATGGCACACCCTCACGGCTTCCACAGAGGCCAGTGCCTCATGCAATGTAGCTGCAACAGTGAGTCTCCTCAGGACATGATGCACTTTATAATGTTTTGTAGTTTTTTTGCTGTCCCTAGAAAGTTATTTATTATTCCCATTCTCAAAAAAGCAGGTTTTAGGAGGGTGAGACTGCTCTTATCTTTTTGCAACTCCTCTCTGTTAATGTTATGTTAATAAAATTTATAAAAGCGCACGCATACCAAAAAGGTGTCTAAAGACACTGTTTTGCATACGCTTTACTTTTTACGGTTCGCTGATAGACTCAGGTCAAGCTGCGATTAACTTCTGTACTGTAATTCATGAATATTTATCTTGTGTTTTGATTAACTTGAACATATTATATTTGTCAATCTGTAACTTGGAAAATGTTTTATCATTTTATGTATGACTTTTATGGTTTTCTTTTATAAAAGCGAATAAAGTTTGATGATAATAATCAGTAGGAAAATCATTTACAGGGTAGCATAGTATCCCTCACACTAACTCCAGGAGTCACAGTCCACACAATGTACATGCTTTGTTCCCCCTACTTCCAACCTTACATGTATCCCCAATCACCTGCCCAAACCTCTCCCTGCTGATGCCAATGTGGTACTCCGTCAACCCGCAGACCATATTTTTGGCCCCTTTGAAAGTGCCCATACAATAAAAATGCTGCAGTTGTAAATACATATCACTACCATTTCTTGTGTTTGAAACATTTTATTGAATAATAAAACCTAATAAACATAAGCTGATAATTAAAGCAAAACAAAAAATAATTTGCCATACACATAAGAGACAAAAGTTGTACATAAAAATCAACATACTGTAACAAAGTAAAGTTATGTAGAGCACAATTCTTAATTTCGGGAATCTTTAAAGTTCAACAATAGAAATGTTCATAAAGAACAGGAAAGGAAAGAAAGAAGGTGGGATACAGTGATTTCATTAATGGAATGCTTCCTACATATAGAAAAACAAATACTAATTATTTTCCTTAAGCAATACATTTCTCACACTACAATTCTAAGAGAAATATATTGAACAATGAACATTTCATATGTAATTAGAATTCAATTTGAATATTTTAACCTCCTCAGTATTATTTGATTCATGATTACAACCTGAATGCTTTCGGGAAAAGAACCGCCTTATGGGGTTCAAAATCACATCTTTTCCAATAGGATTAAAATGATAATCTTGAATTTCAATTCCATTTATTGATTTAGGCCTTTTTGGAGATCAACAATTTTAAATATATACAAAATCCATTCACTTTTGCAAAATTGTCACCGAAACTTGAATTCAATCCACCTTTTGATTAAACACTTCCCATTCCAGCAAGCATCACAGGACCACTTGTGGTTATCTTCCCAATTAGTGATAATGTTTCAGCTGGCAACAACAATAAATATGTTTAGAATTTTAGCTCCAAAAGCAAAAACATGCCATTTCTGAATCATGGTACACATGAAAATGTAGGAACAGAAGGGTATCTTTAGGTATAGCATTCATTAAGGTTTAACCAGGCTTGAAACTAGAATTCCTGAACATTTGGACATTTAAATGAAATGACATTTAAGTGAAAAATTGAAGATGAGTGAATTGTACTTAAAGAAAATGTGCTGATAAAAAAATCTATTGATGTAAAATACAGTGGTCAGGCAATGCTTGTGGATCTAATCTATTCAGATTTTAACTCCATAGTTCGTTCAATAAAGTGACTAGGCATAATACTTGAAAGTCCATCTCTCAGATCAGTTCTATTACAGTTTTATTTGCGATAACACTAAAAGAGATCAATGATAAATAGGTTTTAAAAGCCATGGGTGGAATTGATCCTTGGTCTAAATCTAGATTACTGTCTGTAATAGAAACCCGTACAAACAGATCAAATCTAAAAGGAATGAATATGTTTATTATAGGGGTTTAGAGTAAACCCAGATGACACAAATTGTTCCTGAAACTCAGAAAATGTATCTAAAGATTATGATTACATCCTATTTATGTCCAGGGAACCGGTTTGAATGCGTTCCTGTTTAAGTAGTAGTAGTAAAGCTTTATTTCGATATAGAAACATATCATAAAAGCAAAACATGACAGCATAAAAACAATGGTCGAAACAAAGCAATTTACAATTCATATTACCATTAAAAACATTTCATATTTACACGAGATAATCTTAAAATTTATGAAAAAATGAAAAAGGGACACTTTACTGTATCGTCAGTTGTTTAGCAGATCTTATGCGCCAAGCCCAGCCTAGGAATTTAGCCAAACAAATGGCAAAAAAGGGTCTTGTATCTGAGAGCAATATTCTTATAGCTTCCAGATGTGAGCGAGTTCCCAGGCTCCTACAAAGAGGCTTCAACCACCTCCGTCTAGGGGCCATATAGACTCGACACTCAAATAGAAAGTGTGCGACAGATTCAATTTTTAGCTCGCAGAATGGGCAATAGGGTACAGTTTGCAGTGGTGGTTTCCAGGTAGAGGTAAACTGACATAAAGGTAAGACCCCAACCCTGAATTTAAAATATAATGCCCTATCATGTGAACTGTGAATCAAGTCCAAATATGGTTCTCTGGAGGGGATATCTTTAACCATCAAGAAGTTGGCAACAGATCTTGGGTGATTTGATTTACCAAGTCTCTCGTTATCCACCCAAGACCAGTAAGCCTTCTTCAGTTCTTGTTTAGGAGGTGCTGTTTTATTTTCCCACGCAGCTCCCAGACCGAGCTTGTATAATGCCCTCTTGACCTCTCTGAGCCAGGCGATCTTATGCCAGCCAGGTAAGGACAGTACATCTTTTAGGGCGTCTGCATAGCTGTGGAGTTCGGGGACGTTCCAAATTCTAGACCATAGTAGTAAGGGGCGTAATTTAGCTTGCTCGCAGATTGGACGAGTACCTGCGTCCAGCAAGAGGGGGATTGTGGGGGTGCTCTGGGGTAGCCTCATCAGATCTTTGTGAAATTTATTTTCTAGGTGGGCCAAAGTATCCACTCTCTGGGTACCCCAAAGTTCTGCGCCATACAGTGCTGCACTCACAACCCTACCCCTATAAATATCAAGAAGTGCCCCAATAGGTTTTATGGAGGAAGCACGCTGCTCTTTAAGTAAAGCACCAACAACCCTCTTATGGGTTAGAAACACTTTTTGGTGATGGGCCTTCCAGCTCATACTATCACAAAGACGTATGCCTAGATAGTCAAATTCTTTGACCCGTTCCAATGTGACAGAGTCTAGAGTGGGGGGTTTAACAGATTTCTTAGGGGGGTTGAGGACAAGAAATTTGGTCTTGCCAATATTTATGGCCAGTCCCTTGGTGTCACAGAAGGCCTTGAAGCTAGAAAGTAGTGACTGTATGCCTGCAGGTGATTTCGAAATCAGGAGGGTGTCGTCCGCAAACAGGAGCGTCGGGATTTTCCTTCCAGCCAGGGATGGTGCATCTGCAGGATGTTGAAGAAGGTGCTCGACCACTCCATTGACGTAAAGCGAAAACAGAGTGGGGGCAAGCACACACCCCTGGCGGACGCCCCTGTCTACTGGAATACACTGGGTTTTTTCTCCCTGGGCACCCCATCTGATTTGGGCAAAGTTGTTTTCGTGGAATTTTATCAGCAAGGCCAACAAATAGGGAGGTAGACCTAACTCGTCAAGGACCTTCCACAATAATGCTCTTGGAACCAGGTCGAAGGCTGTTTTTAAGTCTATGAAGACTAAGTATAAGCTGCCCCCTCCTAGCACCACTACCTTCCAATAGAGCATTAAAAGGCGGAATGTCTGCTCGACGGTGCCTGTCCCTGATCTAAAACCCGCTTGGAAATCAGACAATATCTGATTTTCATCCACCCACTCCAGAATCCTGCCCAATACCACTTTCCCCGCTACCTTTTGCGTCGAATCCAGCAAACTGATGGGGCGGTAATTGGCTGGGTCTTCCCTGCTACCCTTCTTGAAAATGGGGACTACTTCAGCGCCCCTCCAAGAGTCAGGGAAAGACCCCCCCAACATAACCTCATTAAGAAGAGCAGCAATTAATCTGCTCCAAAATGGGGGATTATTTTTTATCAGGTCGCCCGGGATCCCATCAGGTCCTGCCGCTTTGTTAGAAACAGTACACCTGATTGCCTTCTCTACTTCCAAGGTGGTAAATAGGACTTCATTTGGTGGGAGATCTGTGGAACTGAGCCTTGGGAGCGGGTCTGGTTGCGGAGGCCCTGTCTGAGCCGAATACAATTTCGAAAAGTGGGCAAACCAGGCAACACCAGGGATATTACAAGTCAGTTGTTGATCAATGGGCTTGTCTCTTGATCTTAGCAAGTCCCAGAACCCCTTAGCATCTTTCCTTGTGCTCGCCTCCGTTAGGTCACGCCAAAAGTTGAAATCATATGTCCGCTTGGCCTCAGTCACAGTTTTCCTATAAAGTTTCCTTGCAGACCTGATGGTAGCTTGGTCTTTTCCTTTTACTGCAGCAACAAGATCACCCTTAGCAAGTCGAAACTTGGCTGTGAACCACTTTTCACTTGTTCTCAGGGCCCCCTTTGAAGCAGTTCTGGAGCTGGGTTTGGGAATGATGAACAGCCCACTTAGTGCCGTTACAGTCTCCGTAAATAACGATAAAAACATCTTGCTATCGCTATTCGTGCTATCAAGCCTAGATTCAGCCTCTAGTAAGATGGTTTCAGCTTGTGACATCCTAGCCTCATCCGCTGAGACTCTTGCCCATTTAAGACGTCTGCCACAGTTTGAGGGAAGAATCTCATGTGAAGCTTTCCATAACTGATTAGTGGTTTCTTGAGACCCAGTTTGCCAGGGGACAGAAATGGTTAAAGCGAGAGGGTTGTGGTCGCTGTCACAGGTCTCTATAACCTCTATGTCTTGATGATATGGCCAGAGGTTATAGTTGAGCATAACAAAGTCAATTCTGGATGAGTGGCCCGTCCTATTGTATGTATGGGCACCCATGGGATCTGATTTAGAACGCCCATTCGTTGCTCTCAAGTTATACTCCATGCAAAGAGCATTTATATCGATCGCCTTTTGTGTCCATTTAGGGATCGGTTCGAGGTTCAAAATAGGGATGCCCCTCCTGTTATCCTCATCGTTGGTATCCAGAATATCTTCTTTGGCTAAAGGCTCAAAACAGCAATTAAAATCGCCTGCCAGCAGGACGAGAGAGTCGGCGTCACAGGCAGACAGGTAGTTACTTAAGCCTAAAGAGTTTAGAGATCCTCCGTTCCTATTGCCCCTTAAGTAGAGATTAAATAGTTCTAGTTTCCTTCCCCCTTTGTAGTGAACTGTTAGCCATTGAAGGTCAGGTGTTTCGGTGGTCCTTTGAGAAACACTGAGGTCTAGTGCTATGTTGATCCAGATGAGAAGACCACCGGATGGGCGTCCTTTAGAACCTTGGTGACATACAGCCGGAACATAGAAGGTCGAAAACCCCACTCTATGTCTAGGTTCCTGGCACCATGTTTCCTGTAGCAAGCAAATGTCATAGGGTGCCAGGAAGGTGTTCCATTCCGGGTTATCAAAATTACGTGCAAGGCCAGCCACATTCCAGCTTAAGACCCTCAGTGAAGAATCGCCTGGGGAGGCAACTCTATCAGGCAGGTCGATCTCCATTGGATTAGATTGTACTGGAGGAGGGGGGATCGGACAGGGGCTGTCTGGCCTCGTTTCCACTCTTTTGCAATCTAAAATGGCCATTTTGATCGGTTCCATGGCCCGGGGCAAGAGAGTCAGAAGCCCGGCTTGGCTAGTTGGAGGGCCGTTGGTTGGGTTTCCAATTATGTCTGTAACATGTGGAGACGATGCTTTTTCTAGTTGTGGGCATGCTGGGAACATAAAAAGTCAATCGACCTCCTCCAGGCCTCCAAATCTATTGTAGGTTGAAAGGCCATTCCAGTGTAAAAGAGTATTCTTTTGCCTCATGTGATGGGTGTTCCATGGGTGGTGCTGCACCAAGGACCAGTTATCCGCTTGGGTATGCACTTGGCGTGGGGGGTAAAAATAGGATAGCGGCCTTGGTATGACTAAAGAATCTTCACTAGTTGGCCAGGAACAGATATGGTGCGCCGTATGTGGGTCTTCAAAAGTTACAACTACACAGTCCCCTTGCTTAGATTTCTTGGTTGGGCCCACCCAGGGTATTCTACGGACCATCATTACTCGGCTTCTTTTGCCATTGGGAATCGGTCTGTTGACGTTAAGCCAGTGCATAGTTTTATTTTTCAATGACCAGTGGTTTTCGTGTTGGTCAGTGCCAATCACAGGGACGCCTGTCAACACGACCACATAGTCATTGGCCTCTGGTGGAAGGTCTATATAGCCTCCTCTAAAATTTTCTTTTGGACGAGGACCCTGGGTTTCGGCAGGCTGGGGTCTGGCGGATGCTACCAGGTTTGGATTTACTTTTCCAGGCTTAGAGTTCCGTGTGGGAATCTGCGGTTTGGTAGCCTGAGGTTTAGCGGTTATGGAAACTTGATCCACAGCCACAGTCCTCGGCTTAGGAACAGGCCTTACAGCAACAGGTACTGGTGGGGGGTGCTGCTCAGCTTGCAAAACAGGGGCTGGCGAAAGTGGGTCAGATAAGGACACGCCCTGGTTTTCGAGACTTCTCAGGCCAAGAGTGGCCAGAGCAATAATGCTCTTCTCCATCTCGAGTAGATTGTTTTCTATCCTAGACAATCTTAAGTCGAGTGGTGAGAGAAGTTTTTTTAATGTTTCCCAGACTTGATCTATAAATTCCTTATCATTCCTTCCCTGGTCTTGTACCTGCGCCCCCTCGTCTACTGGGGTGGTGTTGGCTGGACCCTCTCCCATACTTTGGCATACTGACTGTGTGCTTGAGGAACCCTCAGGTAAAGCATTACATGCCTGAGCGTTGGTCATTGTGAGCTGGTGGGAGACTGCGACCTTTGCCTTTTTACGAGAATAGGCTGAGCGTGATTGGCGTTTTCTTTTGGGTTGTGCACAACTAACACGGAAAGTAATTGGGACTTGGGGAAGGGGATTAGGGGTGGGGGTCTGGGCGTGAGAAGGTGCAGCGAAACTTAGCTCTTCTGTAATGCGTGATTGTTCTAAGGGCGGAGTGAGGGTGAAAGTAATCGGGGGCTGGTGTAAATCAACCTGGGTGGTAATACTATTTGGACGGGCGGGGCGTGCTGGCGTGACAGCAGAGGCTATATGGCCTAGGGATGATTTTTTCGAGAGGGCAATTACCTCGGACAGCCTACGTGCAGCTACCAATTCTAGGGATACCCGGGTTTGAAGTTTAGATATTTCTTCATCGATGGCTATATTTGTGCGGGTGATGAAGTCGTCCATAGGGCCACAGATTTGTGAACCACCTTTGGAGGCTTTGCTACGTGTCATCCTAGTACCCATGGTGCTTACGATGAGATCAGGGTCGTCACTCGACTTACTAACTAGGGAGCTTCAGTTTAAGCTAACCTGTCTCAGCACGATGATACAATAACAAGCAGGTTAGGAGCAATAAGGGGGGTGGGCCAGGGCCGTCCTCTGCCGTCCTCGAACGGCCTCAAACGGCCCGCTCTTAGCCCGGTCTTCGCCCCGGCCGTTGCCCCGCGCGCGTCCCGCGTGCGCGTTGTCCACACAAGCTATGAAGGAAAAACAAGAGGAAGGGGCGGGAAGAGGACCAGCTGCGGCCGATCCACGCCGCTAGGAATGCTGGTCCTCGCAGTCCCGCCTCTACCCCTGTTGACCAGATGACAGCTTGCAAGGGGCGCGTTGGTGCTCAAAGCACGTGAAGGGAGGCAGAAAGGATGTTCCCCAGAGAGAGTCTAAGCCTACGAGCGGCTCCCGCGAAGCGGGGGCCGCGAGGCGTGGCGAAGTGGCCAGACAGCAACAACACAGGAACAGCGCTTCTTTGCAGGAAGGGTCCCAAGGCTCACTCACTCCACACAGATTTTAAAGAGGAGGAGGAGGGGGCGGGAAGAGGACCAGCTGCGGCCGATCCACGCCGCTAGGAATGCTGGTCCTCGCAGTCCCGCCTCTACCCCTGTTGACCAGATGACAGCTTGCAAGGGGCGCGTTGGTGCTCAAAGCACGTGAAGGGAGGCAGAAAGGATGTTCCCCAGAGAGAGTCTAAGCCTACGAGCGGCTCCCGCGAAGCGGGGGCCGCGAGGCGTGGCGAAGTGGCCAGACAGCAACAACACAGGAACAGCGCTTCTTTGCAGGAAGGGTCCCAAGGCTCACTCACTCCACACAGATTTTAAAGAGGAGGAGGAGGGGGCGGGAAGAGGACCAGCTGCGGCCGATCCACGCCGCTAGGAATGCTGGTCCTCGCAGTCCCGCCTCTACCCCTGTTGACCAGATGACAGCTTGCAAGGGGCGCGTTGGTGCTCAAAGCACGTGAAGGGAGGCAGAAAGGATGTTCCCCAGAGAGAGTCTAAGCCTACGAGCGAAGTGGCGAAGTGTTCCCCAGAGAGAGTCTAAGCCTACGAGCGAAGTGGCGAAGTGGCCAGACAGCAACAACACAGGAACAGCGCTTCTTTGCAGGAAGGGTCCTGTTTAAGTGACAACATTTGCAAATATATTTAACAAAACATTAAAGCTGGATGTCAGAAATTCTGACTTTAAGTATTGTTTAAGAGTTATGTGTGATGGTTTTTATTTGATCTGAAGCAACACTAACACTAAATAGGTACATGCACATGTTATCATTCAACTAACATTATTAGCAAACTTAATTTGGAGGGAATTGAGAAAAATTGCCTCATGTACCAAGGGTTTTATTGTTCAAAAATCCACTGGTTCGGTAATTCACAGAGTGCAAATGCTAATCCCCTTTTTGAAATGTACTAAGCCCATTTAACAATTAAGAATTTGGAAAGGGAATGTTAATAGTGTCCCTTCTGAATACGTAATACATCCTTAAGGTATGTATTAAGCTGTGAACCCATACTTGGGCTGAAAAACAGTAACAGGAGGTAGTAACCCAAAGGGGCATTTGTGAATCTGAAAGTAAAATGGGGTGCATTAAAAATGCCTTTATTTAAAAGCAATCACAGACACAGTAGTGTGCTGACTCCACAAGCAACCACTTTTTACCAAATGGATTATTAATACATGAACCTCAGTATTTCCTATATTGCTGAAATGTAGTCTCTAATATTTTTGTCATGTGGTGTAAATATTTGTTTCTGTTATTTTATTTCCCATTTCAATATTGTCATGAAATGTACCTATTCTTTTTGTCAAACATATTGAAATATCTTTATCACAATTTTTGGGGCATTTTAAAAAGTGTTTTCACTCTTTAACTTAAAGCTTCCTAAGAACAATACTGACGCGCAGTCCTGGTTTCTCCTAGATCATTTAGCTTTCTCACTAAACCAAGCACAATATTTATTTGAGAGAGATGGTTATTGTAGTCATACGCACTGGGGTTAGCTTAGAAAAGACTAATATAGCACTTCCTTTATCTTTAGAAATAATACTTGCAAACGTTTATGTTCAATAATTTCAGATAATTTATTGATAAAGATTTCAGATAGAGATCCCCTAATTTCTTATACCTTGTGGTATCAAAAATCTGCTAGAATTAACAGACTTCTCTTCTAGATAAATCCAGGTATGAGAAGGTATTAAATGTGATTATCAACTTTCCGATATTTTAACACATTATCTCAGTGCACAGAGTATTTTTCCTACATTGATCACAACATTTCAAGCAATGGTCTGTGCTTAAACGTACAATGAAGGGGTAAAAATGTATTTCTACCACAATCAAAAAACCCTTGGGTCTATGAGGATTACTGTTGCACATGAAGACTTAGCTAAGAAAAAATATCCCTTTAAAAGGAAGATTTCCCTCGCCCACCATAGTTGGCATGCTTCCTCATTCAGAATCTCCTCCCACCGTTATACCTAGTCATGGTACGGGGTACAGCCCCCTCACTGAGAGGGAGGAGTTCAGGCATGTTTTGTTATAGAGAACGGTATACTGAATACCACAAAAATGAGCTCAGGGTAGTGGGGGCAAAAGAGTGAAAGTTACTAAGAGGTCAACATGTTTCAGCCTATTAACCCTTCAAAGAGGTGATTGCGGATTTCTTTAGGACCTAATCAAGAGTGCTGCTACTCATTGTATTCAATCAATAACAAGCATTGGCATAGCCAATAGGTCTCGCCTTTGGGACCTTATAAGGGTTTAGCCATGCAGATCCAGTAACAATGTGAAATAATTTCTCTTAAAAAAGAAGACTATAAACTAACTAAGCTAGATGTGACTTTATAACGGGTTAACCGAATGTTTCTGGAGGTTTAGTATATATAAAGAACTCCTTTTTTTATGGCATGTCATATGAAATTGATGCTCTAAATTTTGGTAAGAGTACACAATGTCAAAATTCAATACTGATTTTATATCAATTTACTTTTGAAAGCTTGAAGTGAAAGAGAATTCTAAATGTCATTTGCTTATGAGTAGGTGCTAATGACTATTTCCGGATGACAATGTAGTTAGCATTTTTATGTATAAGATGTGTTAGAATTATGGGTAGGGAAAATGGCTATTTTGGCCAAAGGCTCCCCTTTCTACATGCATGCTAGTTTTAATTTGTACACAGAATCACAATTTTTGTATGTTGTACACTGTAATGTTAGATGAATCTGTTTTACCCTTTTGATAAGCAAGAGTTGACGATAAACCGTTTTTTCATCCCTGGTTTTAAATGGATTCAGGTTGGAACAGACGAGGTGTTGGTTGGCTTTGCCTCAGAAAATAGTTGTTTCCCGCATGCTGCTTTCATGCGACTTAAATCCCTTCAGTGGAAGAGGCGGCTGCATGCCTGCATATATGGCCAGATCAGTACTTGGCTGTTTCGGTTCTCCAGTGGGGCTAGAATAGAAGCTGTTAAGGGCAGGGGCTTAGCTTCCCATTGGAGCAGCAGGTGCAGTGGCACCAGGTCCCAGATGCCTTAAAGGCCCACTAAACCCTGATAACTGCTGTTTGTCACAGTTCAAACAGAGGCCTGAGGGGCCCACAGAACAATGATTATTGCTGTTTTCCACAGTCCAAACAGAGGGCAGGGGTCACATTTCCTTTCCTGCCTTAGGGCCCAGGCCACACTGGCTAGGCCACTGGTTAAGGATGCATTGGGGAAGAGGTGGGGAGACAAGTGGATTATTTAAACAGCTCGTCAATGACTTCATGCCTGGGTATTAAAGTATTCATTGCAATTAAGGACTGAAGCAGGAATAGAGCTCATAATATAGGGAGGCCTACTTACAAATGTAGCTCGATACATGGCTGCCTTTTAACATCTCACTTATCACCTCTCCTAATTTACAGTTTTATTTTAGATGCAGATTTAAATCGTGACCTATGAATATGTTTATCTATCTTTAGGTTCGAAATGGCCCATCTTTTCCATATGCAAGTATCAGACAGGTCGGGAACGCCCAATGGCGTTGAACTTCATAAAGCCACATTAATCACTGGTCTTGAAATGCAAATGGCAGCATTAGGCACACAGGGGTGTAATCTACGTAATCTCATTATGTACCTTAGTATACAAGTAGTACCACATTCTTTGTATACCTGAATTAAATAGGCACACAAAATAGTACCGTATTAAAAGGCCCAGTTCAGAATTACAGGGAAGGTGCAATGTCCAAGACTAAACAACGGGGCAGTCTTTAGTGGGTGCTATCATCCCACACAGCGGGAGTACACCAAATGATGCTGGAAAAAGCATGATGTGCCCCAACAAAGGTACAGTTGTACACCACCAGTCTGCTTACAAAGTAAAGCGTTTGGGAGCTATTAAACGAGGTGGCCTGTTTCCCCTGCAGGTGGGTGGGGTCTGTCACCATCCTGTCAGGTCGGGGTATACAATCAGTGCACCTCCTGACTGCTTGTTTGCCCTTTCACCCGTGTCAATAATACAGTGCAGTTGCAAGACAAAAGGTTTTCCCACATTTGAACGTGGCCATGCCCAATATGTAGGAGAGTAGGGTCTGCAATCCTATGATCACCCAGATTTTTTGCTTTTGTTTCACTGGTTTACGACTTTCTCTGGCAGTTGGCCTACCAATCAGACCCACAGCCTAGCTGTTCTCTCTCTAAATTACGACATGTACCCTAGGTGCATTTACCAATTGGTACTGGGTCACCTTGTCAGACCCTGTAACTCAGGGCATAGGTGTACCCAGGGCCTACCAGGGGCTGAAGCATGTATTATGCCACCCCTGGCTGGCCTCCTAAATCTGACACAACTGGCTGCATGACAGCTGGGGCAAAGTCGTGTAATCACCCTTTGCTGTAGATATAGTATACCTATATCTAACCCTAAAAATGGACACACAGATTCCTATCAGTCACTCCTATGGCAGGCCTTAACAATCCTGAAGGCAGAGTGCATGGAATCGTGTGAAATGGTGCTCTGGCATGAGCTGAGCCCGTTTGCAGCTTGCGGAACCAAGTCCTAATAGCTGTTCCATGATAACGCATACCATATACTCTTAAGTGCATTATAATCCTCGCGGTTAAATGCTATCTCTGGTATTGCTTTATCAAAACATGTCGAGTAAGGTGTCATACGAATTGGAATACTAACCCCTCGCCAATTCTGGCGACGGGGTTAGCATTCCACCCTTCTAGAGGGACACGACATGTATGTAACTGTGAACCCCGTTTAAAGTTAAACGAAGCCTCAGCTCCACAAAATGGATGCTGCCACCACAGACACGAGTCTGACCTCCTGCTGCTGGGAGTCCTTCCAGCGAGGAGAGCTTGGACAAAGGGTTTCCTGTCCGGGGCGGTGCTAGCACCATCCCAGACAGGGTTTTGTGTATCCTGGGTAGGCAGGGCTTTACAGAAAGGTGACTGCTGAGTGGCACCCCAGTGCTCACTACGCATAGGCCGGTCAGAACCAGTTCCAGGGGCACACCAGCCCCTGGCCTGGGGAAAGTTCGGCATGGGAGAGGGGTCTAACCACCCCCCTCCTGGTCCCACCCATAGGCAGGACCTAGTCACCGGGTCATCCCCCTTTCCTAGTATAAAGTTAGGAGCGGGCCCCCTTCCAAATTAGATCATCTTTGGAGTCAAGACATGACTTTCTGCGAAAGGACTTCAAGATTTCTTCTTCAAGATTCTCCCTTGTGACTAAGGAGTAGTCACCCTGCATCCGCAGGCACCATCTTAAGAACACTGCGGTCTGCTGCAAGTCCTTCCTCCGGAATCTGACTGCCCAGCTCGACGAGAACCGGCTTCCCTGGCACCTCTGACCTCTACTCACCTCTACAGCAAAGCTGAGAACCGTGAGTGCGACGAGACCTAGAGGGACCGGCCATCTTCAAGACTGCACGACTTTTTTCCAGCACGACCGCCGAGGGATCCTCTGGTGAGTGCTTTGGGGTCCGAGAAGCCCCGACCCTGAGCAGCTCCAGCACCGAAGTTAAGCCTCCCAGCATCTCCACGATCTGCGTGGGGCCCTTCTGCTTTTTGCTGCTCACCGCGTTGTTTGGCTACTAGCCCGCTGGCTTGTGGCCTTCTTAACGACACCCGACGACATCACTGCTGCTGGTCTGGTTGCTCCAGACTGGCCCTTGCTCCCTTCCAAAAGAGGAGCACCCCGGACCCTCCTGGTCCACTCAAGACGCCATTTTAGGTCCACCGCGTGGGCTTGAATTAGCCAAGGCTTTGTTGCCCAATCCTGGGTCCAGCGACGCCGACAGCTTCATCCATCGTGGGACAGCTCGCTCCTCCATCCTGGGCGCCGACAACGCCTCCTGGTCCGTGAGATCTGCAGAGCGCAGCGTCGCCCACTCACCTAGCCGAGGTGACTACCATCCGGTGCCCTCCTGGTGCCACCTGACTACTGGCTAGTAGTCACAAACTTGGTCCCCTCTGCTTTCAGGTGTCATCCATCTTCAAGATCCAGGCTTGGATCACTTCGAACTCTCTTCACTGGCCGCCTGCCAGCATCTTTCTTCCAGGCTCCTGGTCCGGCTACGAGGATTCCCGACGTCTTTTGAGACCTATGCAGCTGCAGGCCCTGGGCTAGGTAACTTCGGCATTTCGGTGCCCCAGCATAGCCTCACTATCCAAGGGTCAGAATCCACTTTCGTTTTCCTCCTACCAGGTCGGGTTCGCCCAAGAACACTAACTTTGTCTTTACTAGCTACCATAGACTTTGTCCCGCATCACGCGTGAGAGTGCACACTCTGCACCCGAGTCCCCTGGGCCTCCTAGAAGTAATCTACCGATTCTATAGTCAAGTCCTAGCGATTCCAAAGCCTATTAGTACTGTACTTACCTGCTAGTAATTTCGCATTCCACTTTCAGAGTATATGTTTTCCGTGCCCCTCGGGCATTTGTATATACTGTGCTAACTTAAGTATTTTCGTAAGAGTTTTGTTTTGTGCTTAGTACCCTGTCCTCATAAAGAGTACAGGGCTGTTGTGATTCTAATAAATACACTGTTTATTTTCATAACACTTGTGTGGTGTCCTTTCACTTGGTGTTCAAGGGGTATATGTGTGGTATAACAGCTGGCTTAACACGCCCTCTCGAGTCTTTAGCCTTAGACTGCTCGTATCCACGCTACTAGGATAGCTGGTCTATAAGGTTGACTTACAACCAATCATCAATAAGGGTTGTTGGACTGATACATAGTGATCACTAGAATAGTGAGCACTGCATATCAGGCCACCTTCTCACATTGGTGAGCAGCGGTTGGGATTTGAGCTTGCTGTTGTTTTACCACACGTATACTAAGAATATCTTGTGAAAGATCACATAAGTACTTCAGGTACATATAACTTAGCTTAGAATACTCTGAGTTCTACTGAACCAGCTGTTGTAGCTCCTCAAGGCTTAGCACACCTTAGCTGCAACTCTTAGCAAGGGATCAGTAGGCAAACACATAGGGAAGGTAGGTGCATCACTTACACCACACTAGAATCAGCATGTCAGACAAAGGTGGAAAATCTGAGTCTCCCCTTGTGTCAGTGGACCCTCCACAGGTCACTACTTCCAGATATGCTGCTCTTAGCTTCCAGGAGATGAGACAAGTGTGTACCTCCAGGAAACTAAAACAGGGGTCTAACCCCACAATTCCCTTTCTGATTGGTCTCTTAGAGACTTATGATGCCAGGAGGGCTGGTAACCCAGACCCTTCTAATCCAGATGGGAACATGCCTCCCCTAGAGGGAACCTCAGGTGACCCAGACCTTATCCATCTCTCTGCAGAAGGTGAAGAGGAGGATGAGGATCTGGAGCCATCTGATAATGAGGCAGACAAAGGTCCAGAAATAGTTAGCCAGCTAACTAGGGACAACTTAAGCAGGCATGAGAATGGTACTAGGAGACCCCTGGGACCCCTCTCAGGCCAGCTTAACATTGGGAGTGGACGAGTTAGGTCTCTATCAAGAGGCTCTAACAGATCCATTCAAACCAATGGCTCTCAGGGCTCTGCTCTGAGGAGGATGACCTCCCCTCAGAGGAGAGTATATGAAGCCAAGGAAAGGGAAGTCAATCTGAGGATTGAAAGGGAAGAACTTGCCCTGGTCAAAGAAAGACTTGCCTTTGCTAGAGAGCAAGAATTGAGTGGGTCAAAACCCACTGGTGGCAGCATTATACCTAGCAATAGGGACAGGAGTTTTGATACAAGACACCTAAGTAAGATAGTGCCCCCCTTTAAACAAGGGGATGACATCCACAAATGGATTACTGCTTTGGAGAGGGCCTGCACTGTGCAGGGTGTTCCCCAAAGTCAGTGGGCAGCTATCTTGTGGCTCTCCTTTGAAGGTAAAGGTAGAGATAAGCTCCTCACCACAAGGGCTGAGGATGCTAACAATTACCAAGTCCTGAAGAACACACTGATTGATGGGTTTGGCCTAACCACTGAGCAGTACAGGGTGCTGTTCAGGGATACCCAGAAAACTCAGTCTCAGGATTGGTCTGATTTTGTAGATTGTGCCACTAAGGCTTTGGAGGGCTGGTTGCTGGGCAGTAAGGTTACTGATTATACAGGATTGTACAATTTGATCATGAGAGAACAAATTTTAAACAATTGTCAGAACCAGTTGTTGCATCAGCATCTTGTTGACTCAGATCTGACCTCTCCCCAAGAATTGGGAAAGAAGGCAGACAGATGGGTCAGAACAAGAGTTAAGCAAAACCAGGGCCAGAACCAGGGTGGTCAGAAGAAAGCAGACCAGAAGGGTAAAGATTCTAAAGGTGAAAATGACCAGAAGTCTTCAACAGGTCCCCAACAACCCAAAGAGGGTGGGGGTCAGGCTTCCCAGAAAAAGAAGAATCAAGAAGGCCAATCTAAAAGGTGGTGCCAATACTGCAAAAGTAAAACTCACTGGTTTAGTGAGTGCACCAAGAAAGGAGGAGGGCAGACTCCTGCCACTGCAGCCCCTAAGGCACCTGTGCCCCCTAGTACAGTCAGCAGTGGTAGTGCACCTCCCAAGGGTTTAGTTGGGTTAACCTTGGGTTCTGAGGGGTATGACAACTTAGTTGGCACACTCACTCAGGCTGTCCTTGTCTGTACAGGGGATGTGGATATATCCCCTGATGTCAGTCCCAATACTTTGGGCAAATACAGACAGACGCCTTTAATAAATGGAAAAATGGCTCAGGCCTATAGGGACACTAGTGCCAGTGTCACAATGGTGACACCTAACTTTGTGGACCCTGGACAGATCATGCCAGGTACAGATTTCCTGGTGACCAATGCAAGCAATGTCACTACCAGTCATAGTATGGCAATTGTAGCTTTCTCCTGGGGAGGGGTAACTGGCCAAAAGAAGGTTGTAATTAGTTCAGACCTCCCAGTGGATTGTTTGTTGGGCAATGATTTGGAGTCATCACAGTGGACAGAAGTGGAGCATAGGACTCACATGGAGATGTTAGGCTTGCCAGCAGATGTGCTTGCTGTGACTAGGTCACAGGCCAGAAGATGCCCCACTGAACAGGTGCTGGATCCTGGAACAATGGACCAGACACCTTCCAAGAAGAAGAGCAGTAGGGTTAAGGCATTGCCTTCCCCCTTGCCCCAGGTTGTGGATCAAGTCTCAGAGGAGGCTGACCTACAGGAATTGAGGGAAACTGAGCCTAAAGAGTTCGAACTTGATCAAGTTGAATTTCTGGGTTCAGGTGGCCCCTCAAGGGAAGACCTGGGGAAGGACCAGTTAGACTGCCCTTCCCTTGAACCCCTCAGACAGCAGGCTGCTGCTGAGGCTGCTAGGAACGCCACAGGTACCCACAAGGTATACTGGGAAGATGGACTCCTGTACACTGAGGCAAGAGACCCCAAGCCTGGCATGACCAGGAGGCTGGTTATCCCCTTGTCTCAGAGAGGTTTCCTTCTTACTTTGGCCCATGAGATTCCCTTAGCAGGTCACTTAGGCCAGACAAAGACTTGGGACAGGCTTGTCTCACACTTTCACTGGCCTCACATGAATGAGGATACCAAGGAGTTTTGTCGCTCCGGTGTCACTTGCCAAGCCAGTGGTAAGTCAGGTGGCACAACAAAGGCCCCCCTTATACCAATGCCTGTGGTGGGGGTGCCCTTTGAAAGAGTGGGGATTGACATTGTTGGTCCAATGGAACCCCAGACAGCATCAGGGCACAAGTTTATACTGGTGGTAGTGGATCATGCCACATGGTATCCTGAAGCTATTCCACTTAGGACCACTACAGCACCTGTAGTGGCAAGGGCCCTAGTTGGAGTGTTCTCCAGAGTGGGCTTCCCTAAGGAGGTTGTCTCTGACAGAGGTGCAAACTTCATGTCAAGCTACTTAACTGCTATGTGGAAGGAATGTGGTGTCAACTACAAGTTCACCACACCCTATCACCCACAGTGCAATGGGCTTGTTGAAAGGTTCAACAGGACCCTAAAAGGGATGATTCATGGACTACCTGAAAAGCTCAGGCGTAGATGGGATGTCCTGATTCCCTGCCTTCTGTTTGCTTACAGAGAGGTCCCACAGAAGGGGGTTGGCTTCAGCCCTTTTGAACTTTTGTATGGGCATCCTATAAGAGGACCCCTGTGCTTGGTGAAGGAAGGATGGGAGAGACCTCTCAAAAAGCCTGCAACCAGCATAGTGGACTATGTACTTGGTCTCCGCTCCAGGATGGCTGAGTATATGGAGAAGGCATCTGAAAACCTTAAGGCCAGTCAAGAACTCCAAAAAGCTTGGCATGACCAAAAGGCTGTCCTGACTGTTTATCAGCCTGGACAGAAGGTGTGGGTGTTGGAGCCAGTGGCCCCAGCAGCACTCACAGACAAATGGTCTGGGCCCCACACAATTCTTGAGCAAAAGGGAGAGGTCACCTACCTGGTGGACCTTGGAACTCCCAGGAGCCCCCACAGGGTGCTCCATGTCAACAGGCTCAAAGCATATGTCGACAGGAAGGACATGAGCTTGCTCATGGCCATAGATGAGGGACAGGAGGAAGAGAGTGACCCTCTCCCAGACCTGCTCACTCAGAATCCTGATGATGGATCAGTATATGGTGTTGTCTTTTGTGGCAGCCTCTCTGAACATCAACAGAAAGACTGTAAACAGGTTCTTCAGTCTTTCAGACATATGTTCTCTCTGACACCCAGTCAGACCAATTGGTGTACCCATGAGGTTGACACTGGTGACAGCTTGCCAGTCAAGAGTAAAATCTACAGGCAGCCTGATCATGTTAGAGACTGCATCAAAACTGAAGTGCAGAAAATGTTGGAGTTGGGAGTAATTGAACCCTCAGATAGCCCTTGGGCTAGTCCAGTAGTTCTAGTGCCAAAACCTCACACCCAGGGTGGTAAGAAAGAGATGAGGTTCTGCGTAGACTACAGGGGTCTCAATGCAGTCACTAAGACTGATGCCCACCCAATACCAAGGGCAGATGAGCTTATAGATAGATTGGCTTCTGCCAACTACTTAAGTACATTTGACCTGACAGCTGGGTATTGGCAAATCAGGTTAGCTGAGGATGCCAAGCCCAAGACAGCATTTTCAACCCCTGGTGGACATTATCAGTTTGTGGTAATGCCCTTTGGTCTGAAAAATGCACCTGCCACCTTCCAAAGGTTGGTGAATCATGTTCTCACTGGGCTGGATGACTTCTGTGCAGCATATCTTGATGATATTGCTGTCTTTAGCTCCACCTGGGAGGATCACCTGGTCCACCTGAGGAAAGTGTTAGAGGCTCTGCAAGCAGCAGGCCTCACTATCAAGGCCACCAAGTGCCAGATAGGACAGACACAGGTTGTGTACTTGGGCCACCTTGTAGGTGGAGGCCAAGTTCAACCACTGGAGAGCAAAATACAGTCAATCAGGGACTGGGCTCCTCCAACCACCCAGACTCAGGTTCGAGCTTTCTTGGGCCTGACTGGTTACTACAGAAAGTTTGTCAGGAACTATGGATCAATTGTGACTCCATTAAATGAACTGACAAGTAAGAAAATGCCAAAAAAGGTTCAGCGGACAGCAGGCTGTCAAAAAGCATTCGATGACCTAAAGCAGGCCATGTGCACAGCACCTATCCTCAAGAGTCCAGACTACTCCAAACCATTCATTGTCCAAACAGATGCTTCTGAGTTGGGTGTGGGAGCTGTTCTATCTCAACTGAATTTTGATGGTCAAGACCAGCCCATTGCTTTTATAAGCAGAAGGCTGACCCCCAGAGAGAAGAATTGGTCAGCTATTGAGAGGGAGGCCTTTGCTGTGGTTTGGGCCCTGAAGAAGCTGAGGCCATACTTGTTTGGCACTCACTTCAAGATTCAGACCGACCATAAGCCCCTCTTGTGGCTAAATCAGATGAAGGGTGAAAACCCCAAACTGCTTAGGTGGTCCATTTCCCTACAGGGGATGGACTTTACAGTGGAACATATACCTGGTACTGATCATGGCAATGCCGATGGGCTCTCCAGATATTTCCACTTAGAACAAGAAGACTCACCTGGTCAAGGTTAGTTTATTGTCCCAAAGTTTGGGGGGGGGGTCATGTAGGAGAGTAGGGTCTGCAATCCTATGATCACCCAGATTTTTTGCTTTTGTTTCACTGGTTTACGACTTTCTCTGGCTGTGGGCCTGCCAATCAGACCCACAGCCTAGCTGTTCTCTCTCTAAATTACGACATGTACCCTAGGTGCATTTACCAATTGGTACTGGGTCACCTTGTCAGACCCTGTAACTCAGGGCATAGGTGTACCCAGGGCCTACCAGGGGCTGAAGCATGTATTATGCCACCCCTGGCTGGCCTCCTAAATCTGACACAACTGGCTGCATGACAGCTGGTGCAAAGTCGTGTAATCACCCTTTGCTGTAGATATAGTATACCTATATCTAACCCTAAAAATGGACACACAGATTCCTATCAGTCACTCCTATGGCAGGCCTTAACAATCCTGAAGGCAGAGTGCATGGAATCGTGTGAAATGGTGCTCTGGCATGAGCTGAGCCCGTTTGCAGCTTGCGAAACCAAGTCCTAATAGCTGTTCCATGATAACGCATACCATATACTCTTAAGTGCATTATAATTCTCGCGGTTAAATGCTATCTCTGGTATTGCTTTATCAAAACATGTCGAGTAAGGTGTCATTCGAATTGGAATACTAACCCCTCGCCAATTCTGGCGACGGGGTTAGCATTCCACCCTTCTAGAGGGACACGACATGTATGTAACTGTGAACCCCGGTTAAAGTTAAACGAAGCCTCAGCTCCACAAAATGGATGCTGCCACCACAGACACGAGTCTGACCTCCTGCTGCTGGGAGTCCTTCCAGCGAGGAGAGCTTGGACAAAGGGTTTCCTGTCCGGGGCGGTGCTAGCACCATCCCAGACAGGGTTTTGTGTATCCTGGGTAGGCAGGGCTTTACAGAAAGGTGACTGCTGAGTGGCACCCCGGTGCTCACTACGCATAGGCCGGTCAGAACCAGTTCCAGGGGCACACCAGCCCCTGGCCTGGGGAAAGTCCGGCATGGGAGAGGGGTGTAACCACCCCCCTCCTGGTCCCACCCATAGGCAGGACCTAGTCACCGGGTCAGCCCCTTTTCCTAGTATAAAGTTAGGAGCGGGCCCCCTTCCAAATTAGATCATCTTTGGAATCAAGACACGACTTTCTGCGAAAGGACTTCAAGATTTCTTCTTCAAGATTCTCCCTTGTGACTAAGGAGTAGTCACCCTACATCCGCAGGCACCATCTTAAGAACACTGCGGTCTGCTGCAAGTCCTTCCTCCGGAATCCGACTGCCCAGCTCGACGAGAACCGGCTTCCCTGGCACCTCTGACCTCTACTCACCTCTACAGCAAAGCTGAGAACCGTGAGTGCGACGAGACCTCGAGGGACCGGCCATCTTCAAGACTGCACGACTTCTTTCCAGCACGACCGCCGAGGGATCCTCTGGTGAGTGCTTTGGGGTCCGAGAAGCCCCGACCCTGAGCAGCTGCAGCACCGAAGTTCAGCCTCCCAGCATCTCCACGATCTGCGTGGGGCCCTTCTGCTTTTTGCTGCTCACCGCGTTGTTTGGCTACTAGCCCGCTGGCTTGTGGCCTTCCTAACGACGCCCGACGACATCACTGCTGCTGGTCTGGTTGCTCCAGACTGGCCCTTGCTCCCTTCCAAAAGAGGAGCACCCCGGACCCTCCTGGTCCACTCAAGACGCCATTTTAGGTCCACCGCGTGGGCTTGAATTAGCCAAGGCCTTGTTGCCCAATCCTGGGTCCAGCGACGCCGACAGCTTCATCCATCGTGGGACAGCTCGCTCCTCCATCCTGGTCGCCGACAACGCCTCCTGGTCCGTGAGATCTGCAGAGCACAGCGTTGCCCACTCACCTAGCCGAGGTGACTACCATCCGGTGCCCTCCTGGTGCCACCTGACTACTGGCTAGTAGTCACGAACTTGGTCCCCTCTGCTTTCAGGTGTCATCCATCTTCAAGATCCAGGCTTGGATCACTTCGAACTCTCTTCACTGGTCGCCTGCCAGCATCTTTCTTCCAGGCTCCTGGTCCGGCTACGAGGATTCCCGACGTCTTTTGAGACCTATGCAGCTGCAGCCCCTGGGCTAGGTAACTTCAGCATTTCGGTGCCCCAGCATAGCCTCACTATCCAAGGGTCAGAATCCACTTTCGTTTTCCTCCTACCAGGTCGGGTTCGCCCGAGAACACTAACTTTGTCTTTACTAGCTACCATAGACTTTGTCCCGCATCACGCGTGAGAGTGCACACTCTGCACCCGAGTCCCCTGGGCCTCCTAGAAGTAATCTACCGATTCTATAGTCAAGTCCTAGCGATTCCAAAGCCTATTAGTACTGTACTTACCTGCTAGTAATTTCGCATTCCACTTTCAGAGTATATGGTTTTCCGTGCCCCTCGGGCATTTGTATATACTGTGCTAACTTAAGTATTTTCGTAAGAGTTTTGTTTTGTGCTTAGTACCCTGTCCTCATAAAGAGTACAGGGCTGTTGTGATTCTAATAAATACACTGTTTATTTTCATAACACTTGTGTGGTGTCCTTTCACTTGGTGTTCAAGGGGTATATGTGTGGTATAACAGCTGGCTTAACACGCCCTCTAGAGATTAGCCCGAAGACTGCTCGTATCCACGCTACTAGGATAGCTGGTCTATAAGGTTGACTTACAACCAATCATCAATAAGGGTTGCTGGACTGATAGATAGTGTTCACTAGAATAGTGAGCACTGCATATCAGGCCACCTTCTCACACAATACAAAGGAAAGCATGCCCGCTTAGTATCTCTCCTACGTGATCCACACTACATAAAGGGCTATGGAAGTGTCTGCAACCTCTTCTGTAGAACAAAAGCCAAAATGCCCATGGGACGCAGAAAGAGGGTGCACTAAGCGAGTGACAGAGTTAGTGGAGTGTTTATTGCCCTCTATGTCACTCTACTAATACAGTTTGTACAGTGGATACGGTCATCTGCTCACCTACATTATACTTAATATAAATAGTGCACAATTTCGGCGTTTGAGTCTGCCTACAATATGGACCTGATACAAATAGCAGTACCTACAAGGTGGATGTTACAATTCAACAAGTTCGGGCAGAGGGCGGCTTCCCGTCGGCGCTCGACCCCCCACATTGCCCCTAAGGCACACCTGCGGTGACTACCGTCGGGTTTATCTGTTTGTTCTCTGGGTGAGTTTGGATGAGAACTAGATTGCGATCTTTGGGTCCTGTTCTGGGGGGGGAGGAGGGGTTTGGGAATGGTATTTTGTTAAGGGGTGGTAGGCCATCGGTGCAAGGGGATTTGTATGTTTATACCAAGTGGAATGTGAGTTCTGGAGGGAGCACAGGGCATTGTGGGATAATGGGTGAAGTATCTAACTTGAAATGTTTTATCTGGAACGTGTGGGGATTACACACTATGACAAGACGACACAAAGTGCATGCTTACTTAATACGCAGAGGAGTTCAGATAGCGTTACTGCAGGAAACACATTTAACTAAGACGGAAGGGTTAGCATTACAACGCAGGTGGAGAGGTCAAGTTTACAACACCACATATTCAGCTTATGCTAGGGGCGCGCTGATTTGGATTAGGGCTGGAGTCCCTTTGCAGATGACTAGACACATAGTGGACCCTGAGGGGCGGTTTGTGGCCATAGCCGGTAAATTGGGTGGCAGAGATATAAACATTTGCAGCATCTACGCACCTAACGTGGACCAGTTGACCTTTTTCGCGACACTGTCGGGCTCCCTGGCCCACTACTTAGTGGGACCACTACTGATGGGAGGTGACTTTAACTCGGTGGTAGACGTCGCCCTAGATCGATCCCACCCCCCCATTGGCGGACTCTCCAACATACCGAATAGCAAAGGGTAGACTAGAGTGGCAGGCAAAGTGGGGCCTGACTGACATTTGGCGAGCCCAACACCCGCATACCCGGGATTAATCCTACTTCTCGGGTATGCACGAGCTCCATGTGAGGCTGCATGCGCTCCTGTGTTCTACATTGCTAGCACCCATAATTACCAGCACTGAATATCTGACGAGGACGATCTCAGATCACAATCCTCTACTAGCTGACGTGCGGTGGTTTCCGGGTGCTTCCTGTGTCCCCACCTGGAGATTACGCCCTGAGATGCTAGAGGACCCACTTTTCCTCAAAGATCTGGGAGAGAAGATCACTGACTACTTTGCAGTGAATGAGGGCACGGCTAGGTAGAAAGCGACGGAATGGGATGCCTTTAAGGTAGTTGTAAGAGGATACTGTATAGCTAAAAAGGTAGGGATGCGTAGGGTGCTGTTGGACGACCTCAGCAAAGCAGATAAGAAACTCCGAGAGATGGAGATCTTGCGGCCTGGACGCCCTGAACTACAACAGGTAACAGTAACAATTGTTCTTCTCCAGTATTAGGGGTGTCTTTCATAGATTCACATGCTTGAATAGAATAGATAGCAGTAAACCTCCTTAGAGCTGGGATTGCTAAATACATTCTCCAAACTTGAAGACAATATTATACAGCTTAAAAGCATATAGCAATCACAGAAAGAAATGGAGGAGGGAACAGAGGCTCACCTTATTTAAAAAGATGACGAAGCACTGCTTGCCCCACTGCGGTATCTGCTTTGTTGATGGCCTCCAAACAGTAATGTCTGGTAAAGGTGTGCCTGATGGACCATGTCGCTGCCCGGCAAATCTGGTGTAGAGGCACCCCAGCAAACAAAGCGGTGGAAGATGCCATCGCTCTTGTCGAATGTGCCTTCACTGAACACTGTAAAGGCTTGCCAGCCTGCTGGTGACAAAAAGATATGGCTGCTGAGAGCCATCTTGCAACTGTTTGTTTTGTCACTGAATGTCCCCTCCGCATCCGTCCATATGCTACAAACAGCTGATCGGATTTATGGAAAGGGGTAGTCCTTGAAATGTAAAATTTTAGGCAACGTTTGATGTCTAAAGAATGTAATTGTTGTTCTGCCGGAGATCTTGGATCCGGGAAAAAAGTCTTTAAGAAGACAGGTTAGTTCAAATGGAAATCAGTAGGTACTTTAGGTAAAAAAGAAGGATTGGTATGAAGTGACACTCCATCGGGCTTAAATTGCAAATACGGAGGCTTGATCGTGAAAGCGTGAAGGTCACTTACACGACAAGAAGATGTTAAGGCCAAAAGTAATGCAACCTTCCAGGTAAGGTACTTGATGTCTGCTCTGTGAATTGGCTCAAAAGGAGGCTTCATAAACTGTGACAACACCACGTTGAGGTGCCATGCTGGAGGAGGGCGCCTAATAGGAGGAAACTTCCTGAAGAGACCTTTAAAGAATTGTCGGATTATTCTGGATGAGCAGAGAGACGTTGAACCATCGTGTCGAAAGCGTGAAATAGCTGCCAGAAAAACTCTCAAGGTGGCATGAGAGAGACCAGATTGAGCGAGGCTCAGAAAGAAAGGCAAGAGCTGTTCCGGAGTGGAATTGACTGGATGGATATTGGATGCAGCGCACCAATGACAAAAACGTTTCCATTTTAATTTGTATGTCTTGACGGTTGATGGAGCTCTAGCAGATGCTAGAATGTCTCTGCATTCTTGGGGCATATCTAAATTTGCAAATTCAACGTATTCAGGTTCCATGCTGATAATTGAAGCGTGGATGGGTCTGGATGGCAAATTTGACCTTCGTCCATCATCAGGAGGTCTGGACGTGGATGCAGATGAATGGGTGTGCATTGGGATAACAGAAGCAGTTCTGAGAACCATGCCTGTCTGGGCCAACGAGGGGCGATCAGTATCAAGTGGCAGGGGTGCCTGCGCATCTTCCACAATGTCCTTGGCACCAACGGGATCGGTGGAAACGCATAAGCAAACAGCCCATTCCAATCCATGAGGAGGGCATTCCCGCTGGATTCTGGGTGGGGATGCCAGCTTGCGAAGGATCGGCACTTCCGATTTACTGGGGTTGCAAAGAGGTCTATCATGGGACGACCCCAACGGCGGAACACCAGGTCTAGAGTCGGCTGATGTAACTCCCACTGGTGAGTGGATGACGTGGACCTGCTCAGGGAGTTCGCAAGGATGTTGGATACCCCCGGCAGATGGACCGCAGTTAAAGAAATTTGATGACGAAGAGCCCAGTCCCAAATCCTTTGAGCCAGTCGAGACAGTGGCTGAGATATTGTGCCACCCTGTTTGTTCATGTAGTGCATGCTGGTGGTGTTGTCCGTCTGAACCAGCACCGACTCCCCTTGCACTACGGACAAGAATGATCTGAGCGCTAGAAAGATCGCCATCAACTCCAGCCGGTTGATATGCCAGGTTCGTTGGGTCGCCGTTCATTTGCCTTTGATGGAAAGGTCCTGGAGATGAGCGCCCCAACCCTCCATGGACGCATCTGTAGTCAACGTCAGATCCGGAGCCTGGGCTAGAAACGAAGTTCCTTCGTCCAGATTGGATGGTTGTTCCCACCAAAGCAAACTGTTCTTCATGCGGGATGTTACCCTCACCAGGTCGTTGAAAGACCCCGACACCTGGCGCCATTGCAGGTCTAATTCTTCCTGTATAGGACGAGTGCGCAACCTGCAATTTGGGATCAGTGCGATACAGGACGATGCCATCCCCAGAAACGACTTTAACATCCGCACAGAAACTGACTGCTTTGACCGGATGAGAGAGACCAGACGAATTATCTTTTGAAGACGTTCGAGGGAGATGAAGGCTTTTGACAGGTCCGTGTCTAGAATTGCTCCCAGGAAGTTTCTTCGTTGCAGCGGTGCAAAGTGTGACTTCTCCATATTGATGGTTAACCCCAGTGATTCGAACGTCTGCTGACATAGACGTGCGTCGTGAATCAGCTGTTGAGGAGATTGGGATTTTAGAAGACAATCGTCCAGATAAGGAAAAATCTGAACTCCCTGAAGACGCAGATGAGCCATGACCGGAGCCAAAACTTTCGTGAAGACACGAGGTGCTGAACGTAGGCCAAAAGGTAGCACCTTGAACTGATAGTGTATTGGACCTACTTTGAACCTCAAGAACTGGCGATGCAGATGGAGTATTGGCACATGAAAATAGGCGTCTTGCAGGTCTATTGTTGTTAGAAAATCTCCGCTGCAGAGAAGTCGCAAGACTTCCGATAATGTCAGCATGCGGAAAGATTGTTGTTTTAGGAACAAATTGAGAGCTCTCAAATCCAGAATGGGCCGCCACTCCCCCGTCTTTTTGAGAATGAGGAAAAACCGTGACTAGAAACCTTTCCCTCGCTGAGATACAGGAACCACTTCGACTGCACCCTTTTCTATCAGAAGACGAACCTGATGTTGTAGCTCCTCGAGATGGGAAGGTGGCGGGCCTGATGGTGGAGAAGTTGGAGGAATCTCTGTGAACTCCAAGGGATGACCCCTGTGTACAATGTCTAATACCCATTGGTCCGATGTTATCATAGACCACTGGGAATAAAACTGCGAGATTCGCCCTCCAACTCTGTGGAACTAGAAAGTCATTGACGTTTGTTGTTGGCACCCCTATAGTTAGATTTTCCTCTATAGGGCTTTGGCTGCTGCTGACGATTGGACTGCTGGGTGGAGTAACGCTGGTTTCCTTGATTGTACTGGCGGTACTGGGACTGCCCTCCTCGAAAAGTGCTTGAAGATGTGCCTCGTCCACGCGCACCAGGAAAGGGCTGCTTCTTGAATTGTAAGGATCCAAGCGACTTTGCCGTATCGGTATCCTTTTTTATCGATTCTAGTGCCTCATCGATCTGAGAGCTGAAGAGAGATTCACCGTCATACGGCATGTTAAGTATCTTCGACTGGACCTCCTCGCGAAACTATGTGGATTTTAGCCAACCCTGACGCCGGAGAGCCGCAGCACTGGCAAGGATACGAAAACCAGTACCCGCAACGTCCACAGCACAGTCAATTATCTCTTCTGATGCCCTCATGCCATCTTGAAGGATCTGGTACGCTTCCGCTCTGGATGTCTCCGGAATCAACGAGACTAGCGCAGGAGTAGTGATAGGAGTTGCAGGGTTACGTGCTCTTCGTTGCGCTGCCTGGGTCACAACTGAATCCGGCTTAGGATGCGAGATCAAGCAAGCGGGCGACCAAGTCAGGGCCCTATATTTCTTCTCCAGCCGAGGGAGTTGAGCAGGTAAGGAGTTAGGAGCCTGCATGATTTTTATTCCCTCCTTCCACACAAATTTGATAATAGGTATGGTGTGGACCTGTTTGTAAGGCTGGTTCTTAAAGTCATAGAGAAAGCAGTCTTCCTCTCGCTGCGCTCTTGGTAATTTGAAGCGGTCTGCCGTCTTATCCATCAATATATGGAAGCTAGCAATATCAATCGGAGGTGAATCACCGGAGTCGCCCGGCTGAGGAGAGGGCGTTTGCATTCGATAGTCATCGAATTCTGCCATATACGGGACTTGTTCATCATCCGTATCCTGAGGAACTTCTCCTTCCTCCCTTTCCGGCTCTGTCACATCCACTACCTCTTGTTGAGAATTAGTGGGGATAGCTTGACGGGGCCTTTCTGGAAGAGCAGCCTGCTTTGAAGGCTGCTGCTGATGTTGAGTAGGCTCCGTTATCTCAGCTGTAGCATGGCTCGGAGTACCCGGAGGTGTTGGTGGAAATCTCCTGTTGTAATCATCCAGCAGATGCTGGAGGTTGGAAAACAGAGATACTGGAAATGTTGCCATTGGAACCTGTACATATTGTTCCCCCTGCTGGTCATCGTCCTCCTCCTCGTCGTCCTTGTGAGAAGTTGGCCCGATATGCAGTGCTCACTATTCTAGTGATCACTATGCATCAGTCCAAACGACCCTTATGGTGATTGGTTGTAAGTCAACCTTAGACCAGCTATCCTAGTAGCGTGGATACGAGCAGTCTTCGGGCTAAACTCTAGAGGGCGTGTTAAGCCAGCTGTTATACCATCACATATACCCCTTGAACACCAAGTGAAAGGACACCACACAAGTGTTATGAAAATAAACAGTGTATTTATTTAGATCACAACAGCCCTGTACTCTTTATGAGGACAGGGTACTAAGCACACAACAAAACTCTTATGAAAATACTTCAAGTGCACAATCTACACCAGTCTGGGGCTGGTTAAAACCACCCGAATCAAGAGGGCACGCTGGGGTGGAAGGAGCTTTGTCAGGGGAGCTGCGATGGCGTGGAACTCCCTCCCTCTCTCCCTCAAACTCAATACAAATCTCCTGGCATTCAGGAAGGATCTAAAAACATGGCTTTTCTCCCAATAAGTACCTAGACTTTCGCTTCTCTGGAACTATCACTTCAGCGCCAGGACGCCGACTGGTATCAGTGCGCTCTATAAGTGTAAAAAATAAATAAATAAATAAATACACAAATGCCCGAGGGCACGGAAAGTTAGTGTTCTCGGGCGAACCCGATAAGGTAAGTCAAAAACAACAGTGACTCTGGACCCTTAGATAATGAGGCCATGCTGGGGCACCAAAATGCCGAAGTTACCTAGCCCAGGGGCTGCGGCTGCATAGGTCTTTTACAGACGTCGGGAATCCTCGCTGACGAACCGGGAGCCTGAAGAAAGGAGTTGCTGGTAGGCGACCAGTGAAGATAGTTCGAAGAGATCCAAGCCTGGATCGAAGATGGATGACACCTGAAAGCAGAGGGGACCAAGTTCGTAACAACTAGCCAGTAGTCAGAGGGCACCAGGAGGGCACCGGATGGTAGTCACCTCGACTAGGTGAGTAGCCGACGCTAGGCTCTGCAGTCTCACGGACCAGGAGGCGTTGTCGGCGACCAGGATGGAGGTGCGAGCTGTCCCACGAGGGTTGATGCTGTCGGCGTCGCTGGGCCCAGGATTGGGGCAACAAGCCTTGGCAAATTCAGGCCCACGTGGTGGACCTAAAATGGCGTCTTGAGTGGACCAGGAGGGTCCTGGGTACTCCTCTTTTGGAAGGGAGCAAGGGACAGTTTGGAGCAACCAGACCAGCAGCGTTGTTGTCGTCGGGCGTCGTCGAGAAGGCCACAAGCCAGCGGGCTAGTAGCCAGACAACGCGGTGAGCAGCAAAAAGCAGAAGGGCCCCACGCAGATCGTGGAGATGCTGGGAGGCTGGACTTCGGTGCTGGAGCTGCTCAGGGTCGGGGCTTCTCGGACCCCAAAGCACTCACCAGAGGATCCCTCGGCGGTCGTGCTGGATAGAAGTCGTGCAGTTCTGATGATGGCCGGTCCCTCGAGGTCTCGTCGCACCTACGGTTCTCAGCTTAGCTGTAGAGGTAGGTAGAGGTCAGAGGTGCCAGGGAAGCCGGGTCTCGTCGAGCTGGGCAGTCGGATTCCGGAGGAAGGACGTGCAGCAAACCGCAGAGTTCTTAGATGGTGCCTGCGGATGCAGGGTGACTACTCCTTAGTCACAAGGGAGAAATCTTGAGAAGAGTCGAGAGTTCCTTTCGTAGAAAGTAGTTTCTTGATTCAAAGATGACCTAATTTGGAAGGGTCCCCGCTCCTGCCTTTATCCTAAAGAAAGGGGTGGGTACGCGACTAGGTCCTGCCCTAGGGGTGGGACCAGGAAGGGGGGTGGTTACACCCCTCTCCCATGCCGGGCTTTCCCCAGGCTAGGGATTGGTGTGCCCCTGGAACTGGTTCTAGCCGGCAGATGCGTAGTGAGCACCGGGGTGCCACTCCGCAGTCACCTTCCTGTAAAGCCCTGCCTACCCAGGATACACAAAACCCTGTCTGGGATGGTGCTAGCACCGCCCCGGACAGGAAACCCTTTGTCCAAGCTCTCCTCGCTGGAAGGACTCCCAGCAGCAGGAGGTCAGACTCGTGTCTGTGGTGGCAGCATCCATTTTGTGGAGCTGAGGCTTCAGTTAACTTTAACCGGGGTTCACAGTTACGTACATGTCGTGTCCCTCTAGAAGGGTGGAATGCTAACCCCGTCGCCAGAATTGGCGAGGGGTTAGTATTCCAATTCGTATGACACCTTACTCGACATGTTTTGATAAAGCGATACCAAAGATCCGCGAGGATTATAATGCACTTAAGAGTATATGGTATGCGTTATCATGGAACAGCTATTAGGACTTGGTTCCGCAAGCTGCAAACGGGCTCAGCTCATGCCAGAACACCATCTCACACGATTCCAAGCACTCTGCCTTCAGGATTGTCAAGGCCTGCCATAGGAGTAACTGATAGGAATCTGTGTGTCCATTTTTAGGGTTAGATATAGGTATACTACATCTAAAGCAAAGGGTGATTACACCACCTTGCCCCAGCTGTCGTGCAGCCAGTTGTGTCAGATTTAGATGGCCATCCAGGGGTGGCATAATACATGCTTCAGCCCCTGGTAGGCCCTGGGTACACCTATGCCCTGAGTTACAGGGTCTGATAAGGGGGTCCAGTACCAATTGGAAATGTACCTAAGGTACATGGAATCCATTTTAGAGAGAGAGCAGTAGGCCTGGGGTCCTGATTGGCAGGACCCCAGGTCAACTAAGTCGGAAAACCAGCAAAACACCAGGCAAAAAGTTGGGGGCAACCATAGTCAGGTATCCACCTTCCTACACAACCCCCCCCCCAAACGAAAGGAGATAAGGCTATCCTTGACCAGGTAAGCCTATATTGCCTGAGTGGCCATATGAGGTGGTACATGCCCTGGCATGGTTACCCCCTGTATCATGGTCCACTAAGCAACCCCTCACCCTAAGGGTATCTGAGGGTCTCCACCATAGGGAATCACTACCTGTGGTGTGCTTTGGCAAAGTAAAAGGCTGGTGTGGGAATGGAGTACTGAAGTGAGACTCCACTACTGTTGGGCTCAACTTCCTCCAATCACTATCCACCATATGTGCCTTTCTTTCCAGTACTGAGTTGCTATGAGCTCTCAGGGTCAACCTCTGGCTACCTAAAGCTGGAGGCTGAGTCCCTCTGTTTGGCTTACTGGAGGGACAGGTCAGGTTTGGGGTTTTTAGGCCCCAGGTTTGGCTGTGCCCAACAGTGTCCAGCTGTGGGAGTTCCATAACTAAGTTTAAGGGGGATCCCTCAGGAGTTTGTTTTATTTTCACTTGGCTAGGACTACTAGCTTCAGTGAACCTAATCTGCTGATTGGGGATTTTTGGACAGGGGCCCTTTGGGGTCCACCACTGGCCTCCCTGACCTCTACAGTCCTGGGCTGAATGAGGCATGGTAGAGAGGGGCAGGTTACCTGCTCCAGACTGGGTCCCACCTGGGAAGGGTCCACTGCCATCAGGGGCTCTGCCAGGCTAGGCCTGACTTCCTCTGGGGCAGTTCCTTCACCAGGGGTAGAGTCAGTTCCCTGAGGAGGTTGGCTCTCACCTAGTGTCTGGGAGGGGGAAGACTTTTCTTCCTCCTCAATGCTCTCAGTTTGAGTGGAGTGATCCATTGTCTCAGGCTTCACAACACTATTATCTGTCTGAGTTTGAGCTGTGGCCATCACAACTCCACCAACCTTTTCAGGAAGGGACTCAGTTTGGGTTTGGGCTGTGACCATCACAGCCTTGCCAACCTGTTCAGGAAAGGCATCTTTCTGGGATAGGGCTGTGACTGGCACAGCCCTCCTGACCTGTTCAGGGAGGACATCTTGGACTGGGGCTGTGGCTATCACTGCCCCACTAACCTTACCATGGAGGTTTACCATTTTAAAATGGGTTTCTTGCTCTACCTCAGCCCAGGCCGAGGTCTCTAAATCATTCCCCAGTAGGCAATCTACAGGTAAGTTTGGTGACACTGCCACTCTCTTGTGACCAGTGGCACCTCCCCAGCTGAGATTTACCACTGCTATGGGATGATCTCTCTGCACTCCATCAATGTTCACTACCTGGTATGTGGCACCAGGCATAAGTTGCCTTGAGGGGACCAGGCTCTCAGCCACCATGGTGATGCTAGCCCCTGTGTCTCTGTAGGCCTCAACTTTTGAACCATTGATGAGGGGCTCCTGTCTGTACCTGCCCAAAGTGTTGGGACAGGTTGTGAAGTTGGCAAACCCCATGCCAGTCTCACAGACAAGAGTATCTAAGTCAGGGGACCTGGTTAGGCCAGAGTCCCCAGGCATCCCCAAAGAAAATGCACCCAGATTCTTGGGGGCACTCCCACCACCTGGGGGATTACGACTAGTAGTAACAGGAGGCTGGGAAGCTTTATTTGGGGGTATGTTCTCCTTATTGTTGTTGGCCTTGGGACAACTGTTGTCACTTTTGTAATGGCCTACCTGTTTGCAGGTATGACAATAAGGTTTCTTTTGGGTTTTGGGAGAAGTTTGGGACCCACCCTTTTCAGAGGAATTTTGGGGCCCTGTGGTTTGATCAGAGGATTTATTCCCACCCTTCTCTTGAGGCTTGGTTGATTCCTTCTTTTGGTCACCACCCTGGTTCTTAGGCCTGACCCTGGTTCTGACCCATTTGTCTGCCCTCTTACCCAATTCTTGTGGAGAGGTCAGATCAGAGTCTACCAGGTGTTGGTGTAATAACTGGTTCTGACAATTACTTAAGATTTGCTCTCTCATAATTAGATTGTACAATCCTTTAAAATCAGTAACCTTACTTCCCAGTAGCCAGCCTTCAAAAGCCTTAGTGGCACAATCAACAAAGTCAGTCCAATCCTGAGACTGAGTTTTCTGGGTATCTCTGAACATCAACCTGTACTGTTCAGTGGTTAAACCAAACCCATCAACCAGTGTATTCTTCAGGACTTGGTAATTGTTAGCATCCTCAGCTCTAGTAGTGAGGAGCTTATCTCTACCTTTGCCTTCAAAGGAGAGCCACAAGATAGCTGCCCACTGACTCTGGGGGACACACTGTACAGTGCAGGCCCTCTCCAAAGCAGTGATCCATTTGTGGATATCATCCCCTTGTTTAAAGGGGGGCACTATCTTACTCAGGTGTCTAGTATCTAAACTCCTGTTTTCCCTCGGGGGAATGCTGCCACCAGTGAGATCTAACCCACTTAACTTTTGCTCTCTAGCAAAGGCAAGTCTTTCTTTGGCCAGGGCAAGTTCTTCCCTTTTAATCCTCAGATTGACTTCCCTTACTTTGGCTTTGTACACTCTCCTCTGAGGGGATGTCATCCCTCTTTGAGAAGAGCCCTGAGAGCCATTGGTTCGAACGGATCTGTTAGAGCCTCTCGATAGAGACCTAACTCGTCCATTCCCAATGTTAAGCTGGCCGGAGAGGGGCCCCAGGGGTCTCCTAGTACCATTCACGTGCCTGCTTAAGTTGTCCCTAGTTAGCTGGCTAACTACTTCTGGACCTTTGTCTGCCTCATCCTCAGATGGCTCTAGATCCTCATCCTCCTCTTCACCTTCTGCAGAGAGATGGATAAGGTCAGGGTCACCCAAGGTTCCCTCGAGGGGAGGCATATTCCCATCTGGATGGGAAGGTTCTGTGTTACCAGCCCTCCTAGCATCATAAGTCTCTAAGAGACCAATCAGAAAAGGAATCGTAGGGTTTGCACCCTGTTTTAGCTTCCTGGATGTACAGATTTGTCTCATCTCCTGGAAGCTAAGTGCAGCATATCTGGACATGACCTGTGGAGGGTCGACTGACACAAGGGGAGACTCAGAGTTTCCTCCTTTGTCTGACATGCTAGTGTGGTGTAAGTGATGCACCTACCTACACTATTTGTTTACCTACTGATCCCTTGCTAAGAGTTGTAGCCAAGGTGTGCTAAGCCTTGAGGAGCTACAACAGCTGGTTCAGTAGAACTCAGAGTATTCTAAGCTAAGTTATATGTACCTGGAGTACTTATGTGATCTTTCACAAGATATTCTTAGGATACGTGTGGTAAAACAACAGCAAGCTCAAATCCCAACCGCTGCTCACCAATGTGAGAAGTTGGCCCGATATGCAGTGCTCACTATTCTAGTGATCACTATGCATCAGTCCAAACGACCCTTATGGTGATTGGTTGTAAGTCAACCTTAGACCAGCTATCCTAGTAGCGTGGATACGAGCAGTCTTCGGGCTAAACTCTAGAGGGCGTGTTAAGCCAGCTGTTATACCATCACATATACCCCTTGAACACCAAGTGAAAGGACACCACACAAGTGTTATGAAAATAAACAGTGTATTTATTTAGATCACAACAGCCCTGTACTCTTTATGAGGACAGGGTACTAAGCACACAACAAAACTCTTATGAAAATACTTCAAGTGCACAATCTACACAAATGCCCGATGGCACGGAAAGTTAGTGTTCTCGGGCGAACCCGATAAGGTAAGTCGAAAACGACAGTGACTCTGGACCCTTAGATAATGAGGCTATGCTGGGGCACCGAAATGCCGAAGTTACCTAGCCCAGGGGCTGCGGCTGCATAGGTCTTTTACAGACGTCAGGAATCCTCGCTGACGAACCGGGAGCCTGAAGAAAGGAGTTGCTGGTAGGCGACCAGTGAAGATAGTTCGAAGAGATCCAAGCCTGGATCGAAGATGGATGACACCTGAAAGCAGAGGGGACCAAGTTCGTAACTACTAGCCAGTAGTCAGAGGGCACCAGGAGGGCACCGGATGGTAGTCACCTCGACTAGGTGAGTAGGCGACGCTAGGCTCTGCAGTCTCACGGACCAGGAGGCGTTGTCGGCGACCAGGATGGAGGTGCGAGCTGTCCCACGAAGGTTGATGCTGTCGGCGTCGCTGGGCCCAGGATTGGGGCAACAAGCCTTGGCAAATTCAGGCCCACGTGGTGGACCTAAAATGGCGTCTTGAGTGGACCAGGAGGGTCCGGGGTACTCCTCTTTTGGAAGGGAGCAAGGGCCAGTCTGGAGCAACCAGACCAGCAGCGTTGTTGTCGTCGGGCGTCGTCGAGAAGGCCACAAGCCAGCGGGCTAGTAGCCAGACAACGCGGTGAGCAGCAAAAAAGCAGAAGGGCCCCACGCAGATCGTGGAGATGCTGGGAGGCTGGACTTCGGTGCTGGAGCTGCTCAGGGTCGGGGCTTCTCGGACCCCAAAGCACTCACCAGAGGATCCCTCGGCGGTCGTGCTGGATAGAAGTCGTGCAGTTCTGATGATGGCCGGTCCCTCGAGGTCTCGTCGCACCTACGGTTCTCAGCTTAGCTGTAGAGGTAGGTAGAGGTCAGAGGTGCCAGGGAAGCCGGGTCTCGTTGAGCTGGGCAGTCGGATTCCGGAGGAAGGACGTGCAGCAAACCGCAGAGTTCTTAGATGGTGCCTGCGGATGCAGGGTGACTACTCCTTAGTCACAAGGGAGAAATCTTGAGAAGAGTCGAGAGATCCTTTCGTAGAAAGTAGTTTCTTGATTCAAAGATGATCTAATTTGGAAGGGTCCCCGCTCCTGCCTTTATCCTAAAGAAAGGGGTGGGTACGCGACTAGGTCCTGCCCTAGGGGTGGGACCAGGAAGGGGGGTGGTTACACCCCTCTCCCATGCCGGGCTTTCCCCAGGCTAGGGGCTGGTGTGCCCCTGGAACTGGTTCTAGCCGGCAGATGCGTAGTGAGCACCGGGGTGCCACTCCGCAGTCACCTTCCTGTAAAGCCCTGCCTACCCAGGATACACAAAACCCTGTCTGGGATGGTGCTAGCACCGCCCCGGACAGGAAACCCTTTGTCCAAGCTCTCCTCGCTGGAAGGACTCCCAGCAGCAGGAGGTCAGACTCGTGTCTGTGGTGGCAGCATCCATTTTGTGGAGCTGAGGCTTCAGTTAACTTTAACCGGGGTTCACAGTTACGTACATGTCGTGTCCCTCTAGAAGGGTGGAATGCTAACCCCGTCGCCAGAATTGGCGAGGGGTTAGTATTCCAATTCGTATGACACCTTACTCGACATGTTTTGATAAAGCGATACCAAAGATAGCATTTAACCGCGAGGATTATAATGCACTTAAGAGTATATGGTATGCGTTATCATGGAACAGCTATTAGGACTTGGTTCCGCAAGCTGCAAACGGGCTCAGCTCATGCCAGAGCACCATCTCACACGATTCCAAGCACTCTGCCTTCAGGATTGTCAAGGCCTGCCATAGGAGTGACTGATAGGAATCTGTGTGTCCATTTTTAGGGTTAGATATAGGTATACTATATCTAAAGCAAAGGGTGATTACACCACCTTGCCCCAGCTGTCGTGCAGCCAGTTGTGTCAGATTTAGATGGCCATCCAGGGTGGCATAATACATGCTTCAGCCCCTGGTAGGCCCTGGGTACACCTATGCCCTGAGTTACAGGGTCTGATAAGGGGGCCCAGTACCAATTGGAAATATACCTAAGGTACCTGGAATCCATTTTAGAGAGAGAGCAGTAGGCCTGGGGTCCTGATTGGCAGGGCCCCAGGTCAACTAAGTCGGAAAACCAGCAAAACACCAGGCAAAAAGTTGGGGGCAACCATACTCAGGTATCCACCTTCCTACAGTCCTCAGAACTTGTGTCCTGACACTTAATAATCAAGTCCGATGGACTGTGGGCATCACCAAAAACATTGTCATCCGCAACGGACTCTGTTTCCTGGTCATTAGCCAACATTGGTGAGGGAGGCGGGAGAGTAGGAGGTGGCAACTGGAGTGTAGATTCCTTGAAATTGCCCATGGAAGGCTCAGTAATGACCGGAGTACTTGAAGTGTCCAAAGGCACTAGAGGCATAGTGGCGAAAGACATTGATCCTGAAGTTGATGCTGCGTCATCCTGCTGCGCTGCAGAATCTAAAGGCAAAGCTGCTGTCGACGTAGCCGTTGCCGTCGATGACTTAGTCGACGCAGATGTTTTACCTGGAGCAGCCGTCGACGATGTTGAAGTAGACACAACTGTCGGAGACGGTGATTTTTTAGATGTATTCGTCGACGAGTGTCTTGCCACAGCCGTCGACGGAGCCTTCGTCGACGGGAGCTTCGTCGACGAATCCTTGGGTGTTATTTTCTTTGTCGACGGGATAATAGTCGTCGACGAGCTGGTCGATGGAACTTTTATCGTCGACGGGACCTTCGTCGTCGTTGAACTCGTCGACGGGACATGTAGCGTCTACGGAGATTTTCTCGTCGACGGAAGCTTCTTCGCCGACGAGATAATAGGGATCGTCGACGAGATTGAGGAGATTGAGGCTCTCGTCAATGTGAGAGCCGTCGACGAGACAATCGTCGACGACGAAGAAGCAGACATAGTCGTCACTGTAATCATCGACGAAGCCACAGCAGCTAATTTCGTCGTTGGAATGGTAGTCGACGAGCCCGTCGACGACCTCGGTGTCAGAAGTGTAACAACACTTATAGAGGCTGGGAAAGACGCCTGAGAGCCAGGTCTCATGGGCGTAGACACAGAAGTCATAGTAGCAGCAGGTTTTACTTGGGCTACAGTTAAGGCCAGCTTTTTCTTCTTCAGAAAAGGAGATGGTAACTCCTGAACACTGCCACGCTTGGAAGCAGCAGTAGAAGGACCTGACTGGAAACTCTCTGCGTTTGACAAAACTGCTTCTTTGTCCTGAAGGCGCTTCAACCACAGAAGAAGACGACCCTCCCTGTCTCTGAGAGTCTTAGCAGGAAAAGTTCTACAGAACTTGCAGTCAGCCACCTTGTGCTCTGGATATAGACAGTAAATACACTTATGGTGGGGGTCCTTCTCAAACAAACGCAGTTTCCCACAGGAAGAGCAAGGCCTAAACAAAGACTTCTTACATGACATCTTGAGAAACAACAGAAGTAGAAGAGTTGAATGGAGAAAACTGAGCAGAGCTAAGGGAGACTCCCTTCACACGACGTGCGGTAGAAAATCTGAGGACTGGAGCTTCTGAGGAGAAGGTTCTAGAGGGTGCTTGAGCCTGATTGGCTGCAGTTTGGACTAACATAATGACACTGATATGTTACAAATGAGTTTTTCTCTTTATAATGCATTCCTATGAGGGAACCATTGTAGAGGTTTTTCAGTGTGTATTATCTCTATTTTTATTATGTATTATGTTATTACATATATATTTTAGCATTATTGCTATTTTTATGTACCGTGGGATTCCCACTTCGACGACGGGGAATATTCAAGCATGTGAATCTATGAAAGACACCCCTAATACTGGAGAAGCGAGAGATCAGGTGATCTCTCGCAGCATCAGAGCGCTTAAGGGTAGTATGACCTTTTGGGCCACCCTCGCAATGTCGGTGGCGGGTCGTATAGCGCTGCTCAAGATGGTGGCGCTACCTCGACTGCTGTACTATTTTAGGACGCTCCCGATTTGGATTCCGCCAGCTGTATTTCCACATCTGAAAACATTGATCGTGTCCTTCCTTTGGGGAACGGGCCGACACAGGGTGGCACTTGCAACTCTGATGAGACCTAAATCAGAGGGGGGGGCTAGCTGTACCCGATTTCGAAACGTATTACTTAGCAGCTCAATTGCAGACATACACTCAGGAAATAGCGAGAGAGTTCCGAGGTCCAGAGGAAACACGGGGCCTGGGAATACCTAGACACGTGCTCTCCTACATAGCAATGCAGCAGAGATTGGTTCTTAAGGACCTCACTCAAGAAGAGCGTACGATTCGGCTCTGCTGGAACTGATCACAGCGCAAAGCGGGAGTGAACCACCCCTATGCCCCTGAAATCCCGCTGGGAATGCTCACAGCATTGCCGCATGGGGGAGACTGGTCGCAGCTGCAGAACTGGGAGGAGGCGGGGATCCAGGTCCTGGGTGACCTCTATGAGGACTGGATGTTATTATCGTTCCCGGCGCTCTTAGATCGCTTTGACATACCTAGAGGTGACTTCCTACTGCACGCGGAGCTCACGCGAGCGATACAAGCGCACTGGAAGGGGGGCTTGAAGAACCAAAGACAACAATGGCATGCCAATATACCATGATGGCAGCTGGGACGGTTAAAGCAGTCACATGCTAATACACTAGAATGCTTAACGAGGGACTTCCTCCGCTGGAAGCGCTTAGAGGTAAATGGGAAGCGGACATAGGGAAGGAAATCCCTGAGACAACATGGGCTCAGTTGATGCGCCGGGCCTGGAAGAGTACGCGTAATGCGCGGTTCCAATTAGTCCACTTTTATATTCTGCACCGGGCATACTTGACCCCGGGGAAGATACGACAATACTTTGCTATGGACAACGCGGCTTGCCCTAGATGTCAGGCACCTGGAGCGGAGCTTGACCACATGTTATGGACCTGCCCCAGCTTGACCTTCTACTGGCAATCGGTGGGAGATACTCTTAATAGAGTAACAGAGCGTGCGTTACAGTTTGACATGGCTGTTGGGGTACTCCACTGGTTCCCACATACCCCCAAAAACAAAGTCTCTAGCAAATTTATAGATATGGGACTCATCCTAGCGAAACGTGAAATCACACGGCACTGGAAAGCACGAACGGGTCCAGTAGATGCTAAGTGGCGCAATGAATTCCTTAAATGGGCTGGGGGGGAGAGCACATTGAGATTCCAACTAGCACGGCGGCAACAGAACGACAGAGCTTTAGAGACTGCGTAGGCGTGGGAGGCCTTGGTGCAAGCTTTGCGCGATTATGACATGAGGACATGAGGAGCGACTCAGAAGACTAATGCAATGACCGGACTATTTCCCCCGCACCACGACAGGTTTAATGCATGTTTCCCATCAGGCGACCCCAATGTTCCAATCCAACATTGACTATACTAACGACGCTGCACCGATGGCGGGGACTATTCTATTCCTCTATTCACTAAGGGCACAGTGGCCTAGATGAGACAGCCCTTTACGGAATAGCATCCCGCTGACCGAGATCTCTTCTGACATCAACAACTAGCTTTTAGTGGGCATTGAGTGGGACGGGGAGATAGTGGATACCGCTAAGTAGATACTTTGTTGATAGTCCCGGGGGTTAGTTCAGCTTGTTTGTTGGGGTATTGGGAGAAAAAGAAAAGCAGATGTGGGACCATCGTTGGCCAGATGTGGATATGATATTATGAAGTGCACATACTTACTGCGACTATGATTGCTGCCGCCCGTCCTCCGGGGTGTGGGCTAAATGCTGTGTATACCAAACTTCTTCATGTCATTGAACCTAAATGATAATTGTATAATTCTTGACCGGATTCAAAGTGTAACGGCCACCTGCAATAGAAATATATTTTCCCAAAAAAATGGTAGCCTTTCCAGGATCGATTATGTGCTAATGCCCGCTGCACAGGCCATCTCTGTCACGGAGGTTAGGCATCTGGCGCGGGGTGTATCCGACCACTTCCCAGTGTGGCTTCAGATGGAGTTACAGGCGGGTGCTGAGGGCCGGGTGGCCCCAATCAACCCCTGGTACTTTCGGAATCCTATAACCCGTGCTACCCTGGTTAAGTCTCTTGACCAGTATTTCATGGAAAATGAGGGGTCTGTATCGTCCGCTGTGACGCTTTGGGAGGCGTTCAAGACTGTCATTAGAGGCCAGGCGTTGTCTTTGATTGCGGGTGCGAAAAAATGAAGAAATGAAGAAGTTGTAAAGATTGAGTCTGAGATTGTGGATCTAGAGTGTGACCTCGAGCGAGGGATCACCCGTGCGAAGCTGCATGTTTTGCATCTTAAGCAATTGGAATACAAGGCATTGGTTACGGATGCGGCTAAGAATATGAATAGGGAGCAGCAGGGTCGTTTGTACGATGTTGGAGACAAGGCTGGTAAATTGATTGCATGGCTGGATAAAAGAGATAGGGTGAGTCGTGTTGTGCCGGTGATCGAGAGAGTAAGTGGTGAACGGGTGACCAACCCTGATGAGATCGCCCAATGTTTTGCGGAGCACTTCCAGGCAGTCTATTCCCCGGTGTCAGAGCGACCGGAGGAATCGCCATCGTCCACAAGAACTCCATCCGCGTCACGACCAGTTCAGACGATAACCTCGCTATCGCCGAACACCTTCCCTTCCAGATCCACACAGACCCCAAGACCACACTCAGAGGCACCCTCCTCTACAGGCCACCAGGACCCCGCACACAATTCAGCGAAGACATCACTGACTTCATCACCCCACACGCCCTCCTCTCCGAGGACTACATTCTACTGGGAGACCTCAATTTCCACCTGGAAAAGAGCAATGACAGCAACACAACCGCCCTTCTGGACAATCTCGCCAATCTCGGACTCAAACAACTTGTAAACACCCCCACCCACTATGCAGGACACACGCTCGACCCTATCTTCACCTCCAGCAAGCACATCTCCTTCAATCATACCACAGCTCTCCATTGGACGGACCACAGCTGCGTTCACTTCAACTACAAAAAGACCACGATCCAAAACCACCCTCAACGAATTCTGCGAAGAAACTGGAACAAAATCACCACCGACCAGATCTTCACATCGCTTCTTCAAAACCCTCCAGCCAATTCATCGGACCCAAACCAAGCAGCCATCAACCTCACACAATGGATCACCCACAGCGCCGACGAATTAGCACCCTTGAAGAACCATCAAATCAAGCAAGGCAGCAAAAACGCCCCCTGGTTCAACGATGACCTTAAGAAATCCAAGAAGCTTTGTCGTACCCTTGAGAAAGCCTGGAAAAAAGACCCAAACACTATCAAAAACGCCACCCGCAAACACCACCAACTAATCCGGACAACCAAGAAATCAGCATTCAAAGACCGACTAGACAACAACGCCCACAACAGCAAGGAACTATTCAACATCGTCAAAGAATTTACCAACCCCACCGCCGGCACTAACGACATCACTCCCTCCCAAGCCCTCTGCGACTCCCTAGCCTCTTTCTTCCACGACAAAATCGCCGACATTCATAACAGCTTTGGCAACCAACCCAGAGACCAGTCCACCCCTCCCACCTCCGAACCAAAATCCCCCCCGAACAACCTCTACAACTGGGACCCAATCACCACTGATGACACCATTCGCCTGATGAACTCAATCCACTCAGGATCCCCAACAGACCCATGTCCCCACCACATCTTCAACAAAGCAGACTCCATTATCGCATCCCATCTCCGAAACGTCATCAACTGCTCCCTCAACTCCGCCACCTTCCCGGAAAGCTGGAAACACGCCGAACTCACCGCCCTTCTGAAAAAACCAACAGCAGACCCCACCGAACTCAAAAACTACCGCCCCATCTCGCTCCTCCCATTCCCTGCCAAAGTCATTGAGAAAGCCGTCAACAGCCAGCTCGCTGCCTTCCTCGAAACCAACAAATCCCTCGACCCCTCACAGTCCGGCTTCCGAGCCAAACACAGCACCACCCTGGTTCTTAGGCCTAATCCTGGTTCTGACCCATTTGTCTGCCCTCTTACCCAATTCTTGTGGAGAGGTCAGATCAGAGTCTACCAGGTGCTGGTGTAATAACTGGTTCTGACAATTATTTAAGACTTGCTCTCTCATAATAAGATTATACAATCCTGTGAAGTCAGTAACTTTACTACCCAGTAGCCAGCCTTCTAGAGCCTTAGTGGCACAATCAACAAAGTCAGTCCAATCCTGAGACTGAGTTTTCTGGGTGTCTCTGAACAGCAACCTGTACTGCTCAGTTGTTAAGCCAAACCCATCAATCAGTGTATTCTTCAGGACTTGGTAATTGTTAGCATCCTCAGCTCTAGTAGTGAGGAGCTCATCTCTACCTTTACCTTCAAAGGAGAGCCACAATATAGCTGCCCACTGACTCTGGGGGATGCACTGGACAGTGCAGGCCCTCTCCAAAGCAGTCATCGATTTGTGGATGTCATCCCCTTGTTTAAAGGGGGGCACTATTTTACTCAGGTGTCTAGTATCAAAACTCCTGTCTTTATCTCTAGGGATAATGCTGCCACAAGTGGGGTCTGCCCCACTCAATTTCTGCTCTCTGGCAAAGGCAAGTCTTTCTTTGGCAAGGGCAAGTTCTTCCCTCTCAATCCTCAGATTGATTTCCCTCATCTTAGCTTCATGTTCTCTTCTCTGAGGGGATGTCATCCCTCTCTGAGAAGATGCCTGAGAGACATGGTGTCACGATCAGCCAGATTGACTAACCTGGATATCCGGTACAGCAGGAGCGAGGTCGAAGCAAACTTCCTTCCTCCCTGGATACGGTACTACAGTCGAATGCAAACGTGCACTCGCATATAGGACCCCACCCCGGGAAGGGGAAAAAATGGATAAATAAAATATAAAGTTGTGGCAGCCAGAAACCATCTACCGGACTTGACAGCAGGAGAAACGCCAAATGTAGAGGTTGTAAATAAGGACCTGCAGAGGAACACAAGAGCAAGACAGTTACCCTTGGCCCTCCCACTCCCTGTCTTATTGTGTATGAGATAGTAGGAAAGGGCACTTACTCGATGAGGCTTCCACTCAACCAAACAGAAAAGAAGGCAAAATGGTAAAAATAAAGAAAAGAAAAGAAGAAAGGATTTGCCCAGAATCCTTATATCAGGTAAGAAGTACACGACTTCTACAGTTCTCTTCAGTAATGTCACCAGCCGGTGAATAACACCAAACAGATCACATGGATCCAAAGCAGTTTCAAAAAGGAAGGTTCAAGTAAACGCAAGGTTACAAAATCCAGAATCCGAGCCACTCAACAGCTCACTGTGAATCCACAAAATGTTCAGCAAGGTACCTTTGCCACAAAAAGAACGTCCATAAATGTTTGCGCAAAAAAAATAAGAGGAAGAGTTACAACAACACTCTTCTATCTAGCAACTGCTAGTAACTGTTCAATTGTCAAACTGCTGAGTCAATTTAATGTCTAATCAAGGCTCCACTGGAACCCCAGCTCACCCCACGGCTCAGCAGCCGATGTCCGTATACCGCGTTCCTTACTTCCAGTGCGGTTCCTGACAGCGCGGCTCCCGTCTCTCTCCAGCTCTCAGCGCGGCTCCTGTCTCTCTCCAGCTCTCAGCGCGGCTCCCCGACGCTGCTCTCCACTGATCCCAGTGTGCTCCAAATAAACTGTAACACGAGCGCGGAAAAAGGTTTCCGCATCAGAAAAACACAATCCACGGCAAGCACAGATCCAAGGCTCGATACAAGATACGAGGAAATTCAGGTGACAAGCACCATTGCAAACGCGGAAAGAAAGTATATAGAAAACGGACTTCAGCAGGCAAGGACAGAGACAAGGGACTACATCAGGCATTCTGGGATATGTAGTGCTCTATGTGGCTACAGTCGTGACAGAACCCCCTCTCAATGACCGACGTCTCGGCGGTCCACCAGGCTTCGTTGGGAACGTAGCGTGAAACCGCCGTAACAAACCAGGACAGTGTAAGTTACCGAGAGGTTCCCAAGAACGCTCCTCAGGACCATACCCCTTCCAATCAATCAGATACTGCAAGGCCCCCCTCACCCTTCTAGAATCCAGCACAGCCTTAACTTCATATTCCACATCCCCTTCCACCCTAACTGGCTGGGGTTTCCCTACAGCTCTTGTCCCTTGGATATAGGGTTTCAGCAAGGACACATGGAATACGGGATGTATGTGCCAGGAAGAAGGAAGCTTTAATTTCATGGCTACTGGATTAATCACAGCCACAATGGGATAGGGACCCACAAACTTAGGTTGTAAACGGGTGTTGCCTTTCACTCTCAAGTGTTTCGTACTCAACCATACCTTGTCTCCCACTACATAACAAGGTTCTGGGGTTCTCTTTCTGTCTGTCTGCAGTTTGTCACGGTTTCTGGCTGCCTCCAATTGTTCTTTAGCTGACTTCAAAACAGATTGAAGATGGGCATGATGTTGTTGTATGGAGGGATGAGAAGAAGGGCATAACTGGTCAAACGGCAAGGAATTGGGGTGATATCCAGTGAGGCAAAAGAAAGGAGAACACCCTAATGATGAGTGAGTGGTGTTATTATAGGCGAACTCAGCCATCCACAACAACGTCCTCCACTCTTCCTCCTGTTGTAATGTAAAGCACCTCAAATACTGCTCTAATGTTTGATTCAGTCTTTCTGTTTTACCATCCGTCTGAGGATGGTAACTTGTGGATAGTCTGGCATCTATTTTCATCACTTCACATAGCGCTTTCCAAAACTTTGAAGTGAACTGAGTGCCTCTATCCGTTATTAGAACAGAAGGAAGCCCATGCAACCGCACAACATTCTGCAGAAAAACTATAGCTAATTCACCAGAGGTGGGCAATTTGGGTAAAGCAATAAAATGACCCATTTTGGTGAGGTGGTCGACCACTACTAAAATGGTGTTGTTGCCGAAACTGATAGGCATCTCCACTATAAAGTCCATAGAAACTGTATGCCATGGATAGGGAGGGACAGGGATAGGACGCAACAATCCAGTACCTCTTTGATGTTGTGCTTTAGCCTGGATACATATGGGACACTTAGTAACATATTCTTCAATGTCTTTTCTCATGGTTTCCCACCAAAAATACCGGGAGGTGGACTGGAAAGTCTTGAGGATACCTGGATGCCCACTCAAAGATGAGTCATGGGTCCATTGAAGAACTAACTCCTGTACTTCATGGTCCGGTAGGAACAACTGATTGTTTCTGAAGAGAAGTCCATCTTTCTTCTGCCTTTGCAGAGGCTCCTTGGTTACCCAGGCTTGTGTATCTACAAGGCTGCTTTTGTCCTTTACTAGTTTCAAGAAGTCTGCAGGACCAACCACTGCCGCTACTGTTTGATGGAAAGATGCTCTGTGAAGAAGGAAGGGGGGATCTTCCATCGCAGTAGACTGATTCTTGAGTACTGATTCCGGTCTGGATAAGGCATCTGCTTTGCCATTTTGTGTGCCCGGACGATACTTGATTACGAAATCAAAATCGGAGAAAAATAACGACCACCGCAATTGACGAGGTGTTAAAGCCTTTGCACTCTTCAGGAAAAGAAGGTTTCTATGGTCTGTAAAGATTTCCACGGTATGTCTTGCCCCCAACAAATGATGTCTCCATTCTTCGCACGCTCGCTTGATAGCCAATAACTCCTTATCAGTTATGCTATAATTCACCTCGCTAGCAGACAGTTTTCTGGAGAAATAGGCCACTGGGTGCAGCTGGCCGGTATCTGGATTCCGCTGGGATAGTACACCTCCGATAGCAAAATGCGATGCATCAGTTTCCAATACGAAAGGCTGTCTGGCATCTGGATGGCGTAAGATGGGTGCCGTAATGAAACACGTCTTCAGGGTTTGGAAAGCCTGTTCAGCAGCCTCAGTCCATTTGAACGTAGCTCCTTTCTTCAAAAGGTGAGTTAACGGCTGGATAATCATGGAGAATCCTTGTATAAATCGCCGATAAAAATTGGCAAAACCGATGAAGCTCTGCAAAGCTTTTACAGTCCCTGGTGACTCCCATTGGGTGATGGCTTGAATCTTTTTATGATCCATTTGTAATCCCTTAGGGCCGATGATGTACCCGAGGAATTCTACCTCAGTGGCATGGAACAAGCATTTCTCTAGTTTGGCGTATAGTTCATGCCTTTGGAGCCTTTCCAGTACTTCCATTACATGCGTAACGTGTTCCTCCTGTGTGGCGGAGTAGATAAGGATGTCGTTGATGTAAACTATGCAGGATACGTCCAATAATCCCCTCAGCACCTCATCCATAAAGTATTGAAAAGCCGCCGGGGCATTGCACAGGCCAAAGGGCATCACTTGATATTCGTAGAGCCCGTATTTAGTGCGGAAAGCAGTCTTCCATTCGTCTCCGCGACGAACCCGCACTAAATGGTATGCCCCCCGCAAATCAAGTTTAGTGAAGATCGTCGCATCCTTCAGCTGATCCAATAGCACAGGTATTAAAGGAAGAGGATATCTGTTCTTCCTGGTTACTCTGTTGATGGCTCTGTAGTCAATACAGGTTCGCAAACCCCCTTCCTTTTTAGGAATAAAAAACAGAGGAGATGAGGCTGGAGAAGTGGAGGGTCGTATGAAACCTGAGGCTAGGAGTTTCTTCAGGTACTCTTGAAGGTAAACATTTTCTGATTCTGTGAGAGCATATATTCTGCTACATGGAATGTTGGCCCCAGGCTCTAACTCGATCACACAATCGTAATCCCGATGAGGGGGTAGTTTGCTGGCTTCTTTTTCATCGAAGACGTCACGGTATTGGCTATACACCTCAGGAAGAAAAGAGATGGCATTCACCTCGAGATGTATTCCTACTCCTGCCAGAGTGCTTGCTGGAGATTCTACGCGGATGGTCTCATGGATACAAGGGAGGGAACAATGATCCTTGCAGTACGCAGAACTCAAGGTGATAGTTCGATCAGCCCACTTAACAACAGGATCATGCAAAGTCAACCAGGGCATTCCCAAAATTAGTTTGAACTGCGGGGCATCAATTAAATCGAATGATATATATTCATGATGGTTTTGTCCTACTTGCATCACCAACTGACTTGTATGATAACACACTGGCCCGGAAGTTAAGTCAGACCCATCCACGGCCTTCACAGCTTCAGGGGTCTCTTTTTGGATACAAGGAATTCCAAGTCTTTTGGCGTATTGCAGATCGATGAAGTTTCCTGTTGCTCCACTGTCCAACATGGCATGTACCATCACAGGTTGACCCCCTGGCCATTGTATTGTAACACAGACATTCATGTGGGGTACGGCTGGTTGCATCGTATTGGCGATGGCATGGTAGACCTCTGATTCGGTGTCTAAGCTCAAGCAAGGGGTCTGTGACTCGCTTGAGCATTCTCGTTTCCCGCCACATTGAGAGGATGTTCCACCACGGAAAGAGAACGGGTACCTTTAGTCTTTGCTCTGCATTCTCTAATGAAGTGTCCAGATTTCCCACAGTACATGCAGAGTTTGAGATTGCGTCTTCGATTACGTTCATCTGGAGATAATGGTCCTCTTACACCTCCGATTTGCATGGGTTCAGGGGTATCGGAGGTTGAAACGCTTTCTGCAACGGCCTTAGGTTTTACCATGGGGAACCGGAAATCATAACGATGTTTGTCGCCCCTGCGTTCTTGTAATCGATGGTCAAGCTGTACTGTGAGGTCAATTAATTCTTCGCAGGTGGGAGGCAATGTGACTACCTGCGCCAACACATCCTTTAATTCACCTCGCAACCCTTGATAGAACAAGGAGATTCTCTTTGAGGTTGGCCAATCAGTTTCAACAACAAGACGGTTAAAATTGGTTATATAAGACAGCAAGTCTTGAGATCCTTGTTTTAGGGTAATCAGTTCCCTATCTAAAGTCAACATATGTGCCTTACGATCAAACAGTTTACGCATCTCGTCACAAAACCCCTCAAAGTCGTCTAATACGGGATCCTTCTTTTCAATGAGCGGGAACGACCAACTAGCTGCGTTACCCCCCAAATAGGACAACATAAAGGCTGTTTTTGAGTGGTCATCAGGGAATACCGTTGGCTTACATAAAAAATGTAACCTACACTGACCCAGGAAGGTACCGAATTTCTTAGGGTCCCCCATAAACCTTTCTGGAGGCGCAAGAGGCAGCTGAATCGGTTGTACTACTTGAATAGTGGGAGACCCTTGCCCTGCTCCCTGGATAGTGGGGTTCTGAGTGTGTGTCGGAGGTTGGAAAGTAGCTTCTTTAATGTAATGGGCTCCTCTTAAACCAGTAGGACTGGTACGTGCCATTCCTGCTACCTCCTGACGTAGGGTACCCATCTCCTTTCTAAGTTCCTGGTTTTCTCCTCTAACGGCATTTACTTCCACCCGTAGAGCGTTAAGGGTCTCTAACATAGAAGCTAGAATATTCTCAGTCTCCATCGCTCAGGCTGTACTCCAACGTGGGCTTGTCACTCTGTCACGATCAGCCAGATTGACTAACCTGGATATCCGGTACAGCAGGAGCGAGGTCGAAGCAAACTTCCTTCCTCCCTGGATACGGTACTACAGTCGAATGCAAACGTGCACTCGCATATAGGACCCCACCCCGGGAAGGGGAAAAAATGGATAAATAAAATATAAAGTTGTGGCAGCCAGAAACCATCTACCGGACTTGACAGCAGGAGAAACGCCAAACGTAGAGGTTGTAAATAAGGACCTGCAGAGGAACACAAGAGCAAGACAGTTACCCTTGGCCCTCCCACTCCCTGTCTTATTGTGTATGAGATAGTAGGAAAGGGCACTTACTCGATGAGGCTTCCACTCAACCAAACAGAAAAGAAGGCAAAATGGTAAAAATAAAGAAAAGAAAAGAAGAAAGGATTTGCCCAGAATCCTTATATCAGGTAAGAAGTACACGACTTCTACAGTTCTCTTCAGTAATGTCACCAGCCGGTGAATAACACCAAACAGATCACATGGATCCAAAGCAGTTTCAAAAAGGAAGGTTCAAGTAAACACAAGGTTACAAAATCCAGAATCCGAGCCACTCAACAGCTCACTGTGAATCCACAAAATGTTCAGCAAGGTACCTTTGCCACAAAAAGAACGTCCATAAATGTTTGCGCAAAAAAAATAAGAGGAAGAGTTACAACAACACTCTTCTATCTAGCAACTGCTAGTAACTGTTCAATTGTCAAACTGCTGAGTCAATTTAATGTCTAATCAAGGCTCCACTGGAACCCCAGCTCACCCCACGGCTCAGCAGCCGATGTCCGTATACCGCGTTCCTTACTTCCAGCGCGGTTCCTGACAGCGCGGCTCCCGTCTCTCTCCAGCTCTCAGCGCGGCTCCTGTCTCTCTCCAGCTCTCAGCGCGGCTCCCCGACGCTGCTCTCCACTGATCCCAGTGTGCTCCAAATAAACTGTAACACGAGCGCGGAAAAAGGTTTCCGCATCAGAAAAACACAATCCACGGCAAGCACAGATCCAAGGCTCGATACAAGATACGAGGAAATTCAGGTGACAAGCACCATTGCAAACGCGGAAAGAAAGTATATAGAAAACGGACTTCAGCAGGCAAGGACAGAGACAAGGGACTACGTCAGGCATTCTGAGATATGTAGTGCTCTATGTGGCTACAGTCGTGACACATGGGTGTGAATAGATCTGTTAGGGCCTGTGGGGTGAGACCTAACTTGTCTATTCCCAAGGTTAAGCCTGCCTGAGAGTGGGCCTGGGGGTCCCCCAGCTCCATTCTCATGTATGCTTAAGTTGGTCCTGGTGAGCCTACTGACTACTACTGGACCTTTGACTGCCTCATCCCCTGATAATTCCTCCTCCTCTTCCTCCTCTTCACTCTCTGCTCCATGGAGGTTAAGGTCAAGATCACCAAGGGTTCCCTCTAAGGGGGGCATGCTCCCATCTGGATTAGAGGGGCCTGGGTTAGAAGCCCTTCTGGCATCATATGTGTCTAATTACACAAGTAATGTCGATACTCCTTTAATGCAGTGCAATCGAGTGCTTTTGCACTTACAGTAGAGCAAGACACAGGAGTGCCCTACCGATAGAGACACAGGATGTACACTACAGGGAAAGACACAGGATGAGCACTACAGCAAGACATTTTACATTTACATTTTTACTTCTATCACGGAGCAAATTAAAGTTTTTACCTAGATACTGTCTTTTGTTTGAGCGAGGCTAGGGGCTGATTGTGACTCGCCCATTCCATTTGCATAGATTGATTGAAAGCATGCCAACATGAATAGCCAAAACAGTATGTACTCAGTCCGATTAAGGCAAGAAATGCCCCAGCCCACTATAAAAAGAGCGCACAATTGAGCACGCAGTGCTTATTTTGCACACAAAACAGTACCAGGGCAATCGTCAGGAGGCAACTGAATGATTGCAACACCTATAGAACACCCCCCCCCCCAACCCTTCCAATGACCGTTTTTATTACCTTGATGCTATCTTTTGTTAGAGCGCGGCTGGGGGCTGATTGTGACTGAGTGGCCAGTGTGAAAATATTTATGTTAATTGCAGCGCATGACCGTGCTGCAATTAACACATATTTCCACAAAGACCCATAAACAGCCTGCAGCCGTTTCCTATTGAGGAACAAATGTAGCAAGAGCCACTTTCTATTGAGGTCGTCCCCGAAATCAGGAAAGTAGCATTTTTCGCGCCACTCGCCATTAAAAACGGGCGGCGCGAACATTCTCCTGTGATGTGTGCGCGCTTCAATAGGGACACTGCGCGCTAGGGGGTCACTAAGTGGGCGGCCGCGCAAGCGCGCGCGTTAGAGGGAACACTGGTCCAGGTATTGTGATACCCGGAATAATGGGTATAAGCAGGCGATAACAAGTGTATGGTTGCTTCGATGTCAATTAAGGAGAAGTGTGAGCATATGTCAAGCAGCACCGGGCGTGATCGGGCTTTAGAATCTGGGAAAGAGAACGTGCTGTCCCTAGTGGGATTCAATAACAAATTAAAGTCCCCTCCAACAATTAACAATCCTGGTTCAAGCTTAAAAAGATGCACCTGTAAATCTAGGAAGAAAGAAGGGGAGTCTGCATTAGGACCATAAATCCCAACTAATTTGACCTTGTGTCCCATAAGGGTCCCTGTGACATATAATCTGCCCTCCTTGTCAATGATGCTATTGGAGAGAGCAAACGGTACACGTTTATGAATAAGTATGGCTACCCCTCTGGAATATCTGCTGTAATAGGAGAAAAACCGGAGAAGGCCCCAGCTTCTGGCAATATGTGAGGAGTCAGAGGGAGACAAATACGTCTCCTGCAAAAAGGCAATGTCAACCTTGTGCCTAGTTATATAGTTGAGGACCTGCTTACATTTTTTAGAATTATTCAGCCCCCGAACATTCCAGGATATCAACGATAACTCGGAATGACTGAGTTGAAGACCTAACTTGGCCATTTGGACGTCAATGTCAAAAATAATTTGAACTGTGCGTAGCTCTCTTCCCGCTCAACGACATGATAAATAATGCAACAATCAAAAATGAAACAGAACAAAACAAAACCCACCCACCACCCAGCCTCGTGTTGACCCCCAAGAGGCATACCCATTGCAATCTTTTAGTGGAACGTAACAGGATACATGGCATTGAAATACAATGAAAACAATCCACTATATCAAAAATTCCTGCAAAAAACAAGAAGACGGAGGCATCTGCTATGGGGGGCAGCAACGCCTCGACAATCGGGCAAACCAATGTGACTAAGCATGAAATAATAAGTACTGTACTTAATCAAGCAACACCATCGTAAGAAAAGAATAGGACATGGTGGTCTGTCAGCCAGTTACCGGGTCCGTAAACAGTTCAACGCTGTTTTGTGAATCACTTTGCTCCGGGGAAGGCAATCTGGAAGCGGCACTTGAAGGAGACCCATGTTTTTTGTAGTTCTGGCAGAACTCCTGCGTCTCTGTGGGGGTGTAAAAAATGCGGAACCTGCCGGCAACTTCAACCTTGAGGCGTGCTGAGTGGAGAAGTGTGGCTCAATGCTTGGAGCGGCAGACGCTGGCCAGGGACCAGGGTTCGATTCCCGCCTCGGCGGGTTTCGGGCTTAAATTCCTCTGACCGGATATTCTCGCCTCAGTGCCGATTCTAAGCATGGGTCCCACGCTGCAACTCTGGGCAATAGCTTGCTTAGTCTCCACAAAGGCCCCCTGATACACAAGCGATGCCTGGTTTCACCATGGGATGCCCAGGAGTGGACACCCCACAAGGAAAAGCCAGGAGGGGTTCCCTTGTGGTAGGAGTACAAGCGCCGGGATGCCTCCGGGTCACTGTTCGCGCTATACAAATACGCCACATTTACATTTACATTTACATACCGTATTTAAGGCCCAGGTTCCTGAGGGTTGCCTTGACACCGTTATATTTACGTTGTGCTTCCTGGACCATGAGGGTGAAGTCCGGAAAGAAAGACAATGCGCTACCCTGCCACCGGACCTCTCCTTTTTCACGTGCAGCACGAAGAGCCGCGTCGCGGTTGAGGAAGTTCATAAGTCTCGCCATTATGGGGCGTGGGGGCAGGCCAGGACGAAGACGGGGCCCCAAGGATCTATGGGCACGCTCCACCTCAAATCCCTGTGTGAATGACTCTCTGCCGAACAGTTCGATAAGGAGGTTTTCAACGAAAATATCCATACGTCCGGTTGGTGTAGACTCCGCCACGGCCATAATGCAGATGTTGTTGCGTCTACCACGCACTTCAAGGTCCTCGTTCTTGATGGCTACTTCCTTGAGGATTTTTTCGGCACGTTCTAGTCGTTTCAATGATTTGGTTGCGCTATCTTCTATGTCCGAAACCCAGGACTCCACAACGTCCAAACGCCGGTCATGAGCCTGCACCTTAGACCCCATGTCGGCCAGTTTTTGCTCGAGACTATCAAATCGGCTGTCTAGCGACTTGAAGCCGGCCCTCATCTCACTCATCATGGCAGTGACCAGAGAGGTAGTATCTTCACGATCAGAGGACTCCATTGCGCCTGTGGAAGAGCCAGGAGGGGCATCAGTAGTTAGCAGAGAGGCCTTATTAAAGCCGAGCTTTCGTTGATTCGGGTCCCTCTTCCCCATGATGGAAGTTGGAGGGCAGGGAGCAGCGACAAGACAGCAATGCAGCGAGGGACGACGATCGGGTACAACAGAGGGAAGGCCGCGGCCAGCGAGGGATCTCCCACTACCCCTATGAACGAGTTGGCAGAGGCATAGACAGAGGCATAGGCGAGCAGCAAGGCATCAAGGGGCACCAGCGCCCAGGCACACCAGAATCGTACCAAAATCTGTGATCCAACCTCCAATCTGGCCGGAATGTGCTATGGCATAGGGCCCCAGGGTCAGAGGGCTAAGGATGGCAGATTGAATTTGTGTCAGACCCAGCGGTGAAACAGCACGTGTCTCTAAAATGGCACACCGGTGGGGGAGGGGCACCCGCCCAACCCAAATTGGCCCCAAACCAGGCACCACCAGTAATGGGTATTGGCCAAAGGCAGTGTTACTGTTCCAAGGCTGCCAGGGTGGTATGATCTGGGAGAGTAGCAGGCTCGGTCGTCACGCCTGTCCGATATTGCCCCCAGGCACCGTCAGATAATATGGGGTGGGGAAGGCCTGTGATGGTCTGAAAGTAGTCCCTAACCGCAGTCAGGGTGAAAACTTCGAGATAGGGCGGGGCCGCCACTAGGTGGGGGGGCACACACGCTCGCAGCGCCCACCGCCGCCAACACGCCCCACCGCGGCCCCCAGAACACCCAGCACAAACCCCCCAGCCCGCCGGGCAGGGCCGCAAATCAAGGACCCGGCCCGGGACCACGCCCCAGGCCCTAGAGCCGCAAGCGCGCCCCAGAGACCGGGACCAGCTCAGCCCCACCCCAAACAGGACCGGGGAGCAAGGGAGGGCGCACCGGGCACCACAAGCGAGCGCGGTACAAAGCAGGGGCCCGCAGCCGCAGCACTCACCAGTCGGCCGGGCGCAGTAAGGGTTCTCACCGAGGAGGGAAGCGAGGCCCTCGATCCCCTCCGCCGATCTTGTCACTCGTGCCTTCCCCAATCACCGCTCGGGCACCGGATGGCAGCGAGCCGCCTCAGCTGCAGGATGGAAGTGTGCTGCAGGGCTAAAAGTTGCGTTATTGCATTAAAAATTGATTATTGGCAGCCCGATCAGCGGAGCTTCAGTCGGAGGCCTCGCCCCAGCCCATAGTGTCTTCTGGTGGGGAAGGCCTTGAGGGGTATATCTCATCCTGAGGGACATTTGGGACATCTGGGGTGTTATAATCATCCCACAGGTCAGGTGAGCCTGGGGGAATAGATGGATCGTCTATGTTACCCCCTATATCATCAGAGCTATCATCCCTGTTGTCATCATCTGGTATGATAGAGGATGCAGGGGAATGTTGTGGCTGGGGAGTTGGTGGTGATGGCATAGGTCGGATAAGAAGGGAAAGGAAGTCTTAAAGGAGAGGTAGCTATGTCCTTTTTCTTTGCTTGAGGTGCTGCAGCTGGTGTATCCAGGGGTCTCTTTTTGTAATTGGATCTTTAGCTAGAGTCTTTTGTGCAGGGTTTGGCTGAAATAAACCCTCTGCAGGAGGCCAATCTTTTGGCGCGGAGGAAGGTCTCGGTACCGAAGTAGTGTCTTTTGCTTTGATGGCAATGTCTTTAATCAGAGAAGGAGTCTTTTTCGGCTCCGAGAGGTTTTTCGGGTCTGGTAAATTTGTTGGATCCGATGGTTTCTTCGGTTTCAGTGTCTTTTTGGAATCCGAAGCGGGTTTGCTCGGTTCCGACCTGTGTTTCGGTGCCGAAGGAGTAATGGTATGCTTCGGTGCCGAAGGTTTGGACGTGGGCGTGGCCGGTAACATTGTCTTTTTCGGTGCTGATGGTTGTGCGCCGGCACCGTGAGAGGGTCGACTTGAGCTTGAGTCGTCCGAAGGCTTAGTTGGCTTCTTAGCCGGGCCCAAAGGTGAGGCAGTAGAAGCTGTGTGTCGGTGTGCACCCGAGGGCGAGGGTGTTACCGGGGCCTTCTTTGGGTGTGTCGAGGAAGGGTCGGGGTCGACGGTCTTACTTACGACCCGCTGCGCTGGAGTGATGTCCTCGACATCGGAATCTTCTTCCTCGAGGTCGCTGTCGACGCCATGTTGTTCTGGGACGTCGACGCCTTCTTCAAAAATGTCGTTCGGAATCGGAGCTGAAGATCGAGCCATAGTTCTCCTCGCTCTTCGGTCCCGGATAGTCTTTTTGGAGCGGAAAGAGGCACAAGCTGAACAGTCTCTGTCCTCGTGCTCTGGAGAGAGGCAAAGGTTACACACCTAATGAAGGTCGGTGTGGGGAAACTTCGACCCACATTGAGGACACTTTTTAAATGGCGTCCTTTCCATCAGCTGGAGTCGAGGCCTAGTTAGGCCCGAAGGCCGACGACGACGTGCGGAATCGGAATCTTCGGTGTAGAAGAGGAGCGTCGACTGGAAAAGCGTTCAAAACTAGATTCCGGAAATCGGTGAGGATTGCGCGCCGAAGGAAATCGGTTACAAGACGGAGCGCTCGAAATACATTCGAGCCCGGTGGTGGAAAAAAACAATCTGGGGATGGAGCCGATGCCCATGCGCAGTATGATCCTAAGGAGGAGTCACCTATCCCGTGACTTCCACAGACATTTCTACAACAAAAACAAACTGCAAACATCCAGGCCCAACACTAAGTGGCCATCTATGCACAGTGTGTATTCTGCAGCTCATATGCCTCGAAAATATATATACATATATACAATGTGTGCAGGAGGAGGTAAGAAACAGAGGATCAACTTACTTAAAAAGATTACGTAGCACTGCTTGCCCCACAGTTGTGTCAGCATTGTTGGCAGCTTCCAGACAGTAGTGCTTGGTCGCAACTCTGCAAATCTGTTGAAGAGGCAGACCAGCAAAGAGAGAAGTAGAAGAGGAGACTGCTCTAGTAGAGTGTGCTTTAATCTTTGCATGAAGTGTCTTGCCTGCTTGCTGATTGCAAAAGGAAATTGCTCTAGATATCCAACGTGCAATAGTCCGTTTAGCAACTGGAGGTTCTTTACGCATCCTGCCGTAGGCTATGAAGAGCTGATCAGTTTTACGGATACTGGTTGTTCTTTGCAAATAAAATGTCAAACATCTCTTAACATCTAGAGAATGTAAAGTCTTTTCTGCTGGCAACTGTGTATTAGGGAAAAAAGTCTTCAAGATGACAGGCTCATTCAGGTGGAAATCAGATGGAACTTTAGGAATTAAGGCCGGATTAGTGCGGAGCACCACAGCGTCTATGGTGAATTGAAGAAAAGGTGGTTTGATAGTAAAAGCTTGTATCTCGCTGACTCGAAGTAAGAGCCAGGAGATGAATTTAAGATCAACCCTACGAATGGGCTCAAATGGGGACTTCAAGAGTTGTGCCAACACAATGTCCAGATGCCAAGGAGGAGGCGGGCGTCGAATTGGAGGGAACATCTGAAATAAGCCTTTGAAAAATTGTTGAATAATTCTTGAAGAATAAAAAGAATTGGCGCCATCCTGCCGGAATCTGGAAATTGCAGCCAGAAAAACCTTAAGGGTAGAGTGAGAGAGGCCGGATTTTGCTAATTGTAAGAAAGAAACAGAAGCTGCTCTGGCGTAGAGTGAACAGGGTGAACATTTATTTATTTATTTAATTTATCATTATTTGTAAAGCGCAACTGACGGGTAACCTGGCGCTGTGATACAGGCGACTAGCTTAGGGGCGAGAGACTGTGTCCCTTGCAAGGAAGAAGTTAGCAGGATGCCAAAGAGCATACTCAAGGGTAGAGCCAGGTTTTTGACCTTTTTCTAAACGGCAGGATGTTGTCTATTTGTCTCGTATCAAATGGAAGAGTATTCCAAAGGCGGGACGCTGCGGCACTGAAGGCCCTACCTCCTGATTTGACTTTCCTAACTCTAGGCACCCTCACCATATTAACCGATGAGAAGCGCAGTGCTCGTGGAGGGACATACCATGTCAGTTTCTCCTGCAGAGATTTGGGCCCGTGACCATGTGGAGCCTTAAATACCATACATAGTGCCTTAAATCGTATCCTCTGAGAGACTGGCAGCCAGTGTAAATGTGAGAGTGCCGGGGAGGCGGAGGAGCGGCGTAGTTGCACTAGTACCAGTTTGGCCACAATGGTCTGTACTCTCTGCAATCTCTCAATCAGATATTGCGGGGATTCTAGTAACAGGGCATTACACTAGTCCAGCTTACTGAGGATGGTGCTCCGGACTATTAGCGCTCTGTCCTGTTAAGATAACATCGGAAGGACTCTTCGAAATGCTCTGATCAGAGTAAAACAACTTCCAGCTGTTTTGTTGACAGTTTTCTAATGTCAATTTGCCAACCATGACTCCCAAATTACGTACCACGCTACTGGGAGCCAATGGAGTAGCAGGGGATGTTGGCCAAAACTCAAGCGGAAGTTTAGGAGGGATTCTACCTACTGCATAGTGTAGAATCTCTGTCTTCTCAGAGTTAAACTGAAGAATTTAAATTTGAAGCTTCACACCAAAGATAGAACTGCCAAAATTCAGAGCAGGGTCAAGAGGCCTACACCCAGGGCGCTCTCCCCCTCCAGCACCCTTGAGAAGTGGAGCACCCCCTCCCTGGCAGCACACTGTGCCCAACGACGAGGTGAGGAGCCGAGGGGGCGCCCGAGGAGGGGAGGAAGCCCCAGACACGGTGATAGGCACCATCTTGTGCAGCGATAGAGAAGCAGACCTCGAGCAAGACCTGCGGGGCCTTGGGGTCGCGGTGCACTCCAGCGATCGGACTATATATCTGGCATTCCCCGCGGGCGCCTGGCGGCCCGAGTATTGACCTAGGGGCCACAGTCATAACACCCCAGGAGGAGGTAGGAGCGGCGGAGGCCGAGGCGCGGAAGCCCAGAAGGACAAGTACTCTTGATTAGGCCTCCCTAGGGGGTGAGGAACAGGCTACCCGGGACGCCCACGGACCCACACTTGAGGGGGAGAGGCAGAGGAGCCCTTGGATCCAAGACAAAGGAGGAGGGGACCCTAGATGGGTGATCGGGCCGCGGTGGCCCCCACGGCCAAAGAAGAGACACGCTCCCCCCCGACTGCACAAGGGGACCACCGGGCGCCCAAAACTGGGCAGTGACTGAAGCGTGGGACACACTTACGTCCCCGAGGGGCGCAAAATGGCCAGCCAGCGGAGGAAAGGGGATTGTACACTCCCTGAGATGCTCACTAAGGGCCCGCCAAAAAGCGTTGAAACCAAACACTGACTCCACCGGAGGCGAGGTGCCCATTACCAAATCCTTCCTGGAGACCCTGTTTAACTCCCTCCGGGAAGATTTCCAGACGCTGAAGCAGGAGGTTGCAGGGGAGGTCAGAGAGATCAGAAGGGCAGTGGACGGCCTGGGAGAGCGGGTTGTCTCTATTGAAGAGGTAGATCAGGCCAGGAGCGACGAGATTGAACAGCTCCAACAAGAGGTCATACGCCTGAAGGATCAGCAACTGGACCTGCAGACACATGCGGAGGACTTAGAAAACAGGTCCTGACGGAACAATGTTAGGATCCGAGGGGTCCCTCTTAAGGAAGAAGGGGCGGACATCACAGGATACCTGCAGGCCCTGTTTCCGGAGATCCTGGGGGAGGCGGCGGACTTTGATATCAGAATTGACAGGGTCCACAGGGTGGGGCTCCGGAGGCGCTCACCTACCCCCCAGACATTCTAGCATTTCTGCCTGACTTTCTGCTAAAAGAACGAATCCTCCGAGAGGCTCGACGTAAGCAACCCCCCCCAATTTCGAGGCCAACCCATAGCCCTATACCAAGACCTCTCAGCTATTACACTCCAAAAAAGGAAGGCATTTAAGGTGGCCACAGACTTCCTACGTGAGAAAGAGATACCTTATTCTTGGGGCCACCCATTTCGCCTGATCTTTAAGTGGAACGGGGCCCTGCACCAACTACGGTCACTCCAAGACACCTGTGCATTGCTAGGCATAGAAAGGATGGAGGAGTCCACACCACCGAAACATTCCCAGGGCTCGTCCAGGGGAGGCTGCCAACGGGTCAAACGAAAACGCTCCCCCACGGTGCATTCGAAACCGGATGCCCATACCATCACGCAGGAAAGGACCAACGCCATCCAGGAGGTTGCCAGAGACACTACACCTTCCGAATGCGTCCTAAATGCGCGGGGGGGGGGACAACACAGCAACCTTGCATTCCAAGACGGGGGTGAGGGCGGGGGGCCACGGAGGTCGCCACGGGAGATCGCTCCACCAGGTACCACTACCACAGACCTGTGCAAGGGATGGCAGGACTGGGACAATGCTCGTTGGTTGGGGTATGGGAGTTGGGGTTAGGGAGGGGGGTGGAGGGGTGGTGGGAGTTGGGGCTCAAGGGGGGAGTTGGTTGGTGGATGGGTTCCGGGAGGGCGGGCACAGGGCAAGGGGGGTGGGCTCCGGTGTGTTCTACCAAACGGAGCCACGAGCAGGGCACTGGGGGACTGTGACTGCACAGTGCAAGGCGAGACACAAACTGACTCCACCCATGGCTGACGCTGCTCTAAAGGTTCTCACCTTAAATGTAAAGGGGCTTAACAACCCCATCAAGCGGAGGGCTGTCCTGTCCTACCTAGAGCATTCCGGGGCCGCTATATGCCTGTTACAAGAAACACATTTACTCTCCAAGGACTGGCATCGCATGCGCTCCAGGGCTTTCCCATTACAATACTTTTCCTCCACTACGGAGAAAAAGGCTTGGGTCGCTTTTCTTTTTGCTAGGCACTTTAAAGGCCAGGTGGGGGATAAGATTGCAGAAACCAAGGGCAGGCTCCTAGCGTACAATGTCCAGATAGGGGGGATGTCGGTGGTTATAGGGTCAATATACGCTCCTAACTCTAAACAGGAATCCTTTCTCACAGGTGCTCTGGCGGATGTTCTAGCGTCCCACACAAAGTACACACTGGTGGGGGGTGATACTAACTTAGTGATAGACCCCTAAAAGGACAGGTCAGCGGTTTGGCTTTACGGGGGCGATTTCCAGGGAAGGCAGGCAGTGGCTGGCAAGCAGGGGATTTTTGGATCTATGTAGGGGTGCTCACCCTAACACCCCGGGATATAGATTTTACTCTCATGTACACTGCACATCACGTTTTTGGGTCTTCTGATCTGGCCCCCTTGGTCAAAGACATTGAGGTTCTCCCAGCAGCACTTTCAGACCATGACGCAGTCAAAATTCATCTGGCGGTCCCACGCACGACTGCACACAAAAGCAAAGTGCTGCTGGGAGAACCTCAATGTCTGTGCGCTTTTATTCATGTCCCCTGAGGCGGAAAGCCGTGGGTTAGATGCTTAAAAATCTGCTTGAAATACTCACAAATCCTTAGTGACTTTTACTGTGTGATATAATTTGTTTTTAGAACTAAGGAATTTTCCTGGCACTTACTGGGCTCGAACTCTGGTCCCCGCCCAGAACGATTGACGTTCTGGGGCGGTAAAAAGACGGAGTCACGCCATCTTAGGTGAGGGAAGTTAGCTCACCGCACCAGCTGTCGGGCCGCCTTCCTGGTCGGGGTATTTAAGCCTCGCCTGCGCGCCAGTACAGACAAGTGCGCTTTTATTCATGTCCCCTGAGGCGGAAAGCCGGGGGTTAGATGCTTAAAAATCTGCTTGAAATACTCACAAATCCTTAGTGACTTTTACTGTGTGATATAATTTGTTTTTAGAACTAAGGAATTTTACTGGCACTTACTGGGCTCGAACTCTGGTCCCCGCCCAGAACGATTGAGGTTCTGGGGCGGTAAAAAGACAGAGTCACACCATCTTAAGTGAGGGAAGTTAGCTCACCGCACCAGCTGCCAGGCCACCCTCCCGCCCTTTTATTCCTTATAAAATGAACGGAGGATCTCGTCCGCGCAACGGGCGGGCGAAGCGGGCGCGCCAAAGGCAAGCCCCTCTGGGCCCGTCCGGGCCACGCCGGGTCCAGGGGCCAGTCCCCCTGCTCCTCTGCCTGCTAACATACCTCTGATTTCATATGACAGGAATCTACTCCTGCAACTAAGAGGTAAGGTCGGACCGAACTGTATCCTGTTAGATACTTATAAGGATCATGAGTCCTGTTCGGGCTGTCAATATCACTTCACCCCAGATATAATGGCCCCTGAGCAACATCCTTTCTCATTTGCTTTGCTTAACTGTCATTCCCTACCTAAACATGCCCTAGAGATTTCCCTGTTACTGGAGGAATCGGACATTGAGGTTCTTTTCCTCACAGAAACTTGGACTAATGACGGTTCCAACCCTGATATTGTCCGGGCCCTCCCCTCGAATTATGTTATTTTAAGGCAAGATCGGACGGATGGACGAGGAGGTGGGATTGCCATAGTGCATAAATCTACAAGCTGTAGAATAGAGAAAGTCCTCATCCCTGGGGCGGAGTGTATGATGTTCTCAGCTACTCTTTCCCCTACATGCTCGCTTTCGGGGCTTTTGGTATATAGGCCTCCAGGGGCGACCGGACAGTTTTGTGAAGATCTGTTAAGTTCAGTTATTAATCTATCCTGTAACGCCCCCAATTTTACGGTATTGGGAGACTTCAATATCCAGTTAGATAAATCCGACACCCCGATTTGTCAGAGTCTGTTGACGGCGTTAAACACAGTTCAACTTAGACAAATTATCAAAGGGCCCACACACAAAGCAGGACATACACTGGATCATTGCTACACTAATCTAAGCACGCTCGAGTTCACAAATTCTACTTTAATTCCCTGGTCTGATCTTTCTCTTCTGTCTTTTTCCCTTACTCGCCAGGAACAGACAGGCCAGGCTTGTTTTTTAAAAAAAACTATGCGACCATGGTCTAAATTAGCAATTGAGAAATGGACACTCAATCTTTTAGAAACTCTTCCTGAAATTAGTAATGAACCCTCAGATGCGAACGATCGTTATAACCATTGGCTAAAGGAATCACTGGACTTGATTCTACCTAAGGTTGAACTCTCCCATCGTACTGGGGCAAACAAAAAAGCCTGGTATACTCCAGAGCTTAGAACCCTTAAACAACTCTGTAAACAGAAAGAGAGGCTCTGGAGAAAAGACTACCTTAAAGCCAGTAAAGATATCTATAGGACTGCTCTACCTAATTACAAAAAGGCCATAAAAACTACTCAGTCCAATTATTATCAATAAAAAACTACCTCTGCCTCCAGCTCTTCCAGGGAAATCTTTAAAATATTTAAGTCCTTAGTCACTCCCCCTACCCCCACCGCTGACCCTTGTCTTGCTTACACACGATGTAGGGAATTAGCTAATTTTTTTGTATCAAAAATAACATATTTACTCCACTTTACGGGGTACTTCGTTGGCAATCCTCGCCCCCTAGTTCAGAACTGACTCTCCTTGAGACATTTCCCCTTCTTGACTGCCTTAAGGTTCAATCACTTCTGAGTAACCTTAAATCAGGTTCACCGGCTGATGTAGCACCTTCCACCATTCTCAATCTGGTCTCAGATATTGTGGCCCCAGTGATCAAGGAGGTTATTAATACCTCTCTCTCAGCTGGGGCAGTCCCTCTCCATTGGAAACAGGCAAGAGTAAAGGTGCTATTGAAGAAGCCCAATCTCAACCCTGACGATTGGGCTAACTATCGCCCTATCTCTTTGCTGCCTACAATTAGTAAACTTACTGAAAAATATGTAAATTCTCTGATTTCCAGACATCTAGAAACCCAGAACTTATTACATCCAACCCAGACCGGATTCAGGTGCAAACAAGGCACTGAAATGGCCCTGGTAGCAGTTATTGAGGAAGCAAGAAAGATTGTGGATGGAGGTAGTTGTGCAGCCATACCGTTATTAGATCTCAGTGCGGCCTTTGACACCGTTAATCACTCTATTCTGATTCAAAGGATGGGTGATGTGGGTGTCACTGGGACCGCATTGAAATGGCTGCAATCCTTCCTCTCCAATCGGACTTTCACAGTATTTGAGGACGACATCTCCTCCCCACCTTTACATCTTCACTGTGGCGTTCCCCAGGGGTCATCCCTCAGCCCGACCTTATTTAATATTTATATGAGGCCTCTGGCTGAGGTGGTGTTACCTTGGGGGGTGCAACTAGTGACGTATGCTGATGATTCGCAGCTTATCATCACCCTCTCTGGCCAGATGTCAACTTATGACAAACTTTCCTCCTGCCTTAGTAAGGTTCGTGAGTGGATGGATGATTCTTTCCTGAAACTTAACGGAACAAAGACGGAGATCATGATGCTTGGGCATGATGCTCCCTTCGCGGTGGACGGATAGTGGCCTACTACTTTGGGTCATCCTCCTTCCCCCAAAGAGAAAATTAAAAGTCTAGGGGTTTGGCTGGACCCAGCACTTAATTTTTTGGTGGAAGCGCAGAAGGTAGCAGTGACCTGTTACGCCCTGATGAGATCTCTTAGAAAAATCATTGGACTGCTTCCGTTTGAAGCAAGGCGGATATTAGCCCAGGCCCTGATTTTAACGCGCCTGGACTATTCAAACGCAGTATATTTAGGGGCACCACTAGGGACACTCAGGGTTCTAAAGACTGTACAGAATTGTGCAGCCCGGATGCTTTTACAGACATCACGTAGAACTTCTGCCAAACCAGCTCTCCGGCAACTTCATTGGCTGCCGATACAACAAAGGGTCGAATTCAAGGCTATGACTATTGTCCATAAAGCCTTAACTAAGACAGGACCTGATCTAATTCAACCTTTGTTCTGCCATTACCAAACCAATAGGACCCTTAGATCTAGCAGTAAGAACTTTCTGGCAGTCCCACGAATAAGGAGAAGCCGCATGGGTGGCAGAAGTTTTTCTGTTCAGTCAGCCAAACTTTGGAACAACCTGCCGGACCCTATTCGGATGGAGGAGAACCATCCTAGGTTTAGGAATATGCTAAAAACCTTCTTATTTCCGTAATCTCTCTGGGGATGAATGGGACCACTGCAGCGCTGGGATGCCTCCGGGTAACCATGCGCTATATAAATGAGTAGTCATTCATTCATTCAGATGGCACCTACGAGAAACACTATTACAACGCAAAGGGGTTGTGCAATAGCTCACCACACGCATCACAGAATACTTGAGCATTAATGACACCACAGGCGTTCCGATGACAGCGGTTTGGGGGGCGCTTAAAGCGGTGGTATGCGGGGAACTGATCGCGATAGCTGCAGCGGAAGCCCGGGAACGGAGGGATAGACGTCAGACGCTATCTGATCAGGTGCTAGAACTTGAACAGGTCCATCGCAGAACAGGGGCCCCCAGAATATGGCGTAAGCTCAAAGCGGTCAGGGCCCAATTGCGAGCCTGGACTTCCGGGAGGATGAGCAGATTGCAGAAGACTTTAGGGCATTTTACGCCTCACTCTACTTGGCGGACTCAATCCTCGACCCGGGGGCTGGAGATGCCTACCTAAATGAGACGTCGATCACGGCCTTTAACGAGGCCAACGCGCTCTCTCTAGAGGCCCCGATACGGACGGAGAAGGTGGCCTCGGCGATAGCACGACTTAAGCCTCTGAAAGCACCAGGGCCCGACGGCTTTTCGGTGGGCTTTTATAAAACGTGTTGCCCCCTGCTGGCACAGATACTTGCCAGACTATTCAATTCCTTCCAAGGACCGGGCAGCATTCCTCAGGACATGTTGGTGGTGGATATTATTGTCCTGCCCAAGCCAGGCAAAGACACCTCACAGTGTGCTGCATACCGCCCTATTTCCCTGCTCAACTTGGACCTCAAATTATTCATTGGGATATTGGCGGTGCGACTGGGACCCTGCCTACCGGGTATTATAGAGCCTGACCAAGCGGGCTTTATCCCTAATAGGCAATGTAGCGATAATACCAAGCGATTGCTACATGTCATTGACAAAGCCCACTTTAATGACTCGGACGCGGCCCTCCTATCAGTCGACGCCAAAAAAAGCGTTCAACAGGGTGGATTGGAGGTATTTAGATAAAACCCTGGCGCGGTTTGGCATAGGGGAGCGATTCCGAACATGGGTCGCTAGTTGCTATGATGCCCCTCGGGTGATAATTTGGGTTAATGGAGTGGGCTCGCTGCCCTTTGACATCCAACGTGGCACCAGACAGGGGTGCCCACTCTCGCCCCTGTTGTTCGTCCTCTACATAGAGCCATTTGCGCAAAGGATCCGGGACAACCCGGTTATTACCAGAGTCAAATTCGGAGGAGAGCCACAGACCATAAGTCTCTACACAGATGACATTCTCGCGGCCGTAGATGACCCCACGAGGTCAATACCGGCGTTCCTAGCGGAAATGGAGACATTCGGGAAAGTGTCTGGATTTAAGACGAACGTTGGGAAGTCCTTGATTCTGCCTCTGGGGTGTAACGCTCGCTAAACCGGCGGAGGGCCGTGACAATTTGGGGGTCTATCCTCTAGCATGTCACTGCCAAACCTAGGTATTACCCTGACACACAATACCACCCAAACAATCGAACAGAACTACACAGCCCTCCTTACTCAACTCCAAGGGGACCTGAAGAGGTGGCGACAACAACCACTCTCCTGGTTAGGGCGCATAGCAGTGATAAAGATGTCCCTGCTGCCTTAAGTTTTGCACTTATTCCAGACCATCCCGGTAACACCACAGATAGGGATGCTTAAGAAATTACAGGACGCAATACGGCAGTTTATCTGGGCTGGAAAACGTCCGCGACTTCGCAGAGACCTGGCTAGACGGGCTCCTGCAGAGGGCGGCCTGGGCATCCAGACCTTCTTAGATACTTCCAAGCGTCCCAGCTCCGATATCCTGGAATGGAACCGCCGGGAATCAGAAAAACGTTGGTTATTTCAAGACCGCGCAATGGCCCAAATGTCATGTGGAGGGTCCCCTTCTTGAAACGCCCTGACAGACCAGCCTACATCAAGAAATCACCTATCACCCGCACGTTGCTTCACGTGTGGGAAGCGGTAGCGGTCTCCAGAGGCCTCACTACATTCCTGTCGCCAATGACACCTCTGCTCGACAATCTGGTCTTTGCACCGGGGATGATTCCCGGATCGTTTCCTCAATGACGGCCTTCAGAGTGTAGGTCGGCTGGTCACCTCTTTGATTCGGAGGGCTTTCTGCAATTAAACACCATGCAGGAGCTGTATACCCTAGAAAAGCCACAGCGTTTTCAATATTTCCAGATTTGTCACTGGCTTACAAGTAGGGATATGTTACCAATGGCACCTCACGGCGTATGAGAAATGGCTTGTCACGAAAAAGACAGACAGGCAGGCGATCACAGACCTATACAAAATGCTTAGCCCCCCCCCCTCCTACCTCACGCTCTGCGGGTCAGAGACGTTGGGAGCGAGAAGAAAACAAGTTACTTACCTGTAACTTCAGTTATCCAGTATTGGTATCTTTCATAGATTCACATGCCTGAATCATTCCCAGTCGCCGAGGTGGGAGTCCCACGGTACATAAAAAAGCAGTGCCAAAAGTAAATTACAGTAGTAGGCCCTAAATACAGGCGAGGCCTATATTGCAGTAGCCTATCTACCTCATTATGCTGAAAAGACCCAAGTCTTTGTCACAGCCAATCAGCTGTTAGCACCCTCTAGAACCCTCTCTGCAGAGCCAGTTCTCCTCAGATTTTCGTAGCACAAGTGGGAAATAAGTAACCCCAAATCTATAAGAACTGACTCTCCGGGGAGGATGGTGGGTGCATTTGAATCTATGAAAGATACCAATACTGGATAACTGAAGTTACAGGTAAGTAACTTGTTTTCTTATCCAGTATTGGGGTATCTTTCATAGATTCACATGCCTGAATCAGAATAGCAAGCAGTAAACCTACGTAATAGTCGGTTGCGGATGGTGGGAGACATGTACTAAGACACTCCCAATAAACAATTATTAAACAAACCACCAATGTTCTACATCTTAATGTCATAGAAAGATGAAGACAAAGCTTGTAAAATGCATTTGAAACATTAGTACATACATACATAATATGAATCTTACTGTAATCATATTAATAGCACTTTTTGCAAAAGAATACCAATGAAAACAATATATCTGTTACCTGAGATTTTCTTTAAACAAACAGGTGTCGTAAGACAGCTTATCCAACTGCTGCATCTCGCTGACTTGCTGATTGCAGGCAGTAGTGTCTGGTGAATGTGTGGACATTTTTCCATGTCGCAGCACGACAGATGTCCTCGATCTTCACCCCTGCGAATAGCGTGTAGAATGCGCTCTGACATTTCTGGTCAGTGGTCTGTTGGCTTTGGTATGGCAGAACTGGATCGCTGAAGCTATCCATCTGGAAATTGTCGCCTTGGTGACAGCTGTTCCCAACATGGTCTGCCCATAAGCTACAAACAGTTGATCAGATTTTCTGAAGTTCTTTGTCCTTTGTAAGTAAAATTTCAGACATCTTTTGATGTCTAAGGAATGCAGTGTCTTTTCTGCCGGTGTAGCCGGATTTGGAAAGAAAAATTTAAGTCGAACTGGTTCATTTAAATGAAACTGAGATGGCACCTTGGGTATAAATGAAGGGTTCATTCTGAAAGTAACGCAATCCTGTGAGAAATGCAGAAAGGGTTCCTTTATGGTGAACGCTTGTATCTCACTCACTCTTCTAGCTGATGTCAAAGCTAGGATTAAGGCAACCTTCCATGTAAGGTATTTGGTCTCAGACTTATGAATAGGCTCGAATGGGTATTCATAAGTTGGGAAAGAACTGTATTAAGTTCCCACTCCGGTGGGGGATGCCTAACTGGAGGAAAAACTCAAGAGAGTCCTTTCATGAACTGTTTGATTAAGGATGACGAACACAGTGAAGGAACATTAGACACCTTCCTGAATCTGGACAGAGCTGCTAGGTGAATTTTTATTGATGGAAAAGAGAGGCCAGAGCGAGCTAAGTGTAACAGGTAGAGAAGAACTTCTTCTGCCGGTGCACTAATCGGGTGGACATTGTTGGATGCACACCAGTACCAGAATCTTTTCCATTTTAGGCTGTAAGTTTTCGAAGTACTCTGAGCTCGAGACCTCTTTAAAATATCTCTGCAGTCCTGCGGAATTTTAAGGTATTCAAACTCTAGGAAATCAGGAGCCATGCGTGCAATTTTAGAGATTGAGGATCTGGGTGAAGAATCTGTCCCTCATTCCGTGACAGTAGTGTTGGAGACGGAAGGAGGCGAATTGGGTGATCCTGAGACAACAACATGAGCTCTTGAAACCAATACTGGCGTGGCCATCTTGGAGCAATTAGAATCAAGCGGCAACTCTCGACCTTCGTCTTGCGCAATACCTTCGGTATCAACGGAATCGGGGGAAAAGCGTAAGCATAAATCCCTGACCATCGCATGGACAGGGCATTCCCCCTTGACCCCTGTTGAGGGTATCTGCTGGCGTAAAACCGGCATGTTTTGTTCTGCTGTGTTGCGAACAAATCCAACTGTGGTTTGCCCCAAGTCTGAAAGACCTTGCGCAATTGAGCTTGATCTAACTCCCACTCGTGGCAGTCTGACAGGGATCTGCTGAGCTTGTCTGCTTGCGTATTCTGGAGGCCCTTGACATGCTCCGCTCTGAGAGTTATGTTGTGAAGTGTGACCCAGTCCCATAGCTCTTGAGCTTCCTGTGACAACGTCACAGATCTTGTTCCTCCTTGTTTGTTCACATAGAACATGCTGGTGGTATTGTCGGTTCGTACCAACACTGAAGATCCCGCTATTCTGGGGAGAAATGCTTGTAATGAGAGGAAGATGGCTCTCAACTCCAGACTGTTGATGTGTCGCTTTCTGTAATCTTGAGTCCACCTGCCCTGGACTTGCAGATCTTGAAGATGGCCTCCCCATCCTTCCATGGACGCATCCGTTGTAAGTATAAAGTCTGGAGGCGTTTGTATGAATGACAGTCCCTGCTTTAGATTGTGCAACTGTGACCACCACCGCAGAGCATTTACCATGTGCGGAGTGACTTTGATAATGTCCTCGAAGGAACCTGTTGCCTGTGTCCATCGCTGATGCAGTTCCTCTTGCAGAGGTCGCATCTTGAGGCGTGCCAATGGGATGAGATTTATGGCTGACTAACACATTCCCAGGAGGGAAGCAAATAGTCGGACCGAAAGTGACTTTCTTTTTGAGATTTGAATTGCCAATTGCTGTAACCGGAATTGCCTCTCTTGTGATAGGAACACTTTGCATTGGATAGTGTCCAGGCGTGCACTTGAGAAGGGTAGGACTTGCAGTTGGGATTTGCTTAGATTTACCGTCAGGCCCAGAGAAGCAAAGAGCGCACGACAACTTGTCATGGCGTCCTGTACCCTGTTTGTTGAAGGGCCCTTGAGCAACCAATCGTCCAAGTACGGGAAAACTTGGATTCCCCAAGATCGTAGTGTTGCTGCTATCGGGGCCATGCACTTTGTGAATATCCTTGGTGCCGACTTGAGGCTGAACGGTAGAACTTTGAACTGATAATGGGCGCCAGCCACACTGAACCTGAGATATTTGCGATGTTTGGGATGGATGGGGATGTGGACGTATGCGTCCTCAATGTCTAAGGAAGCTAAAAAATCTCCTTCATCAGGCAGTTTAGGATTTCTGAAAGAGTGACCATGCAAAAGCCCTGCTTCTTGAGGAATTTGTTGAGGCTGCGCAGATCTAAAATTGGCCGCCACTCTCCCGATTTCTTTTTTATAAGGAAGAAACAGGAGTAGAACCCTTGTCCTCTTTGTTGAAACGGGACTTTTTCTATGGCATTCTTGAGGAGAATTATTTGAACCTCCTTGAACAATAAGTGAAGACGAGGGGGAGGGGGTCCCTTGGGCGGAACAGTTGGCGGTTTGGTAAAGAATTCCAGGGTGTGACCATGTTGTACCAAATCTAACACCCACTGGTCGGTGGTAATTTTTTGCCACTGTTGATGGAATACAGATATCTTCGCGCCCACGGGAAGGTGTAAGGATGCGGATGGCGCCCGGTTGATCTCACTTGTTTTTGCGAGTATCTCGCCCTTGATTATTGGAGCGTCTGCGGCCTCCTTGGCGAGAGAAACCAGCCGTGTTTGATTGACGGTAAGATGAGTTGTAGTCCTGACGATAGTGGGATTGATACTGCCTGCCCTGCTGTTGGTAACCTCCTCCACGTCCTCTAGAGCCTCGGTAAGAACCTCGCTTGAATTTCAGGGAGCCAAGCGATCTAGCGGTATCTGTGTCAGTCTTGATAGCTTTTAAAGCATCATCAATGTGTTTGCCGAATAATGACTCGCCGTCATAAGTCATATCTAAAATCTTTAATTGAACCTCTGGTCTGAAGGGGGTGGCTTTAAGCCAGCCTTGCCGCCTGAGGACGGCTGCTCCAGCCAATTGCCTGAAATTTGTGTTGGCCATATCCAGGGCACAGTCAATCATTTCTGAGGCTGCACGTTCACCTTCTGTCAGGATCTTACAAGCTTCTGCTCTGTGGTCTTCTGGTATGAACTCGATGAAAGCTGACATATCCAACCTCATTTGGCGATCATAGCGCCCTATGATCGCCAACGAATTGGCCACTCTGATAGAGGCGGCAGCCATAGTTGAGAATTGTTTCCCAATAAGGTCAAGGCGACGTCCCTCTTTATCCGGAGGAGTCGTGACGGGCGTAGCTGGGTTCTTTGAGCGTTGTTGTGCCGCCTGAGAAATAAAAGAGTCTGGCCTCGGGTGACCTATAAGGCAGGATGGACTGTCAGATGTAGCTCGGTACTTCTTGTCAATCCTTGGCAGGACGGCTGGCACCGAAGCAGGATTCTTCATGATCTTTATGCCTTCCTTCCAGATGTAGTCAATTATCGGGATTGCTCTAGAAATGTTTCTGGTGCCTTCTTTAAAGACATGGAGAAAACACTCAGACTGCTCCACAGTGACCGGAAGTTTGAATCTGGTGGAAGCTCTTTGGATGAGATTGTGAAATCTATCTATATCTTCAGGTGGAGAATCAGATGGTTGCGGAGTTGGCGGAGAAGGCAATGGAATTATATATGAATCCCACGGATCAGAAGGAGGATTTTCAGGAAGCTCTCCTTCTTCTACCTCTTTGTCCGAGGACGTATCAGGAGTACGAGGAGGTGGTGCAGGCCGATCTATGATTGGAGACCTGGGTATGGAAGGCTGAGGCTGTGATACAGGTTCTGTTCCTGCTGCAGAAGCCGGTGGAGTAATGACCTCCTGCGATGGAAATCGCTGTCTGTAGTCAGCTAACATGGCTTGCAGGTCTTGAATGAGGGTAGGAGGTAAGTGGCTTGTATCTGATGTCCTTGGATAACTTGCATGATGAGGAACCATAATATCCTCCTGATAGTAGTGTGTAACATAATCCTCTTCATCGTCATCCTGACATTTTATAATCAAGTCAGAAGGATGGCGGGCAACTCCGAAGGCTCCCTCATTGTCATCATCCTCATAGTCTCCTTCCTCGTCCGGATCATAAGTATTGAGGAGGTGAGAAGGTGTAAGTGGCGAAATATAAGAATACTCCTCTCTCTGGAAAGAGCGAAGTTGAAAGCTCTTGGAGGCAATAGGCGTTGAAAATGCCTGCATTGCTGGTGTAGACGCTGTTGAAACTGTTGCCAATGCTGTGGATGGTACTGGACTCTTCTTTTTCGTCGTCGACGGCACCGTCGACGGAGGCATCGTCGACTAAGGCATCGTCGATGGACTCGACGTCGACGGAGGCATCGTCGACAGGATCGTCGTCGACGGAGGGCTCGACGGTTGTCGTCAACGGTGCTCTCTTCGATGAATGCTTTGACAACGATGTTCTCGTCGATGACTCGTCGACGATGGTCTTTGTAGTGACGATAGAAATCCTAGTTGACAGGATTGGTGAGGTAATAGCAGTAGTAGACACAGTCCCCTTTTACCACTTGTCCGCTTTGCTGTCATCAAGAAGTGGAGAGAGGGGAATCGGCAGGTGGCCCCTTTAAGCCGGAGCTGAGGATGGACATCAGAGGATACACACTTGAAGAAGGCGGGGGCAGAGAGCACGTCAGGTTGGTCAGTAGTTGGTACAGCTACACGCTGCATGGGAACGCGAGGCGGAGAAACCAGCGGGGGATGACCGGAAAGACAGAGAAGGACTAACAGCCTTACGAGAGAGAGAACCGGAGCCCAGGGGAGGTCACAGCTTGTCGACAAGCAGAACACCCGAACCTGGCGGAGGAGGGAAAGCCAAAGCAGATGACCAGACCTCACTGAAGGACGCGGAGTCACCACGCCATGGCCCTGGAGGGACGTGGCTCTTCCAGGTGCGTGGGCGTCTATGGGGCTTTTGGAAAGGGGCTGAGTCAGAGAGGGACGGGAGGGGAGGCTGAGGGGTGCAAGGGACCCAGGGAAAAGGAAATAAGTGAGACGGAAAAGAAAGACAAGAGCAAAAATCATCGGCTACTCTTTTTCTTTTGGTTGCTCCAACCTCTACACCCTCCCTTTACATTTATGCATAGCTATTATTTATCCCTCACATCCTCCCTTGACTAAACCATGAAGCAAAAACACTTACCTGAGTCTTTTCCTTCTGTCCGAGGGACGACGGCGGCCGAGGCTCACCTAAGGGACTGAAGTGGAAGACCCTGTGGGAAAGAAGAATATAAAAGAGACAATCAATCACTGTGATTTCCTGCAATACTAATAAAAAGTGCATACCAAGAAACTATTCAATGCATTGTGCTCCTTCTTGACCGACTCTTCTACAACGGGGAGCTACATACTCTCCCTACAGGGAATGGGAGACAGACACACAGACACACACACACGGGAAAGCATAGTAGGAAAGTGCTATATACAGTTTTTATAAGCTTGCATATGTACATTGTTTTAGAAAGATGGTGGAACTATTTATTCTGGTCAATGTGCTTATTTTGCTAATTACTTTTATCTGCTTCTATTATCATTGCAGTTTGGGCTGGACTGTTCCCATGAGGCACAGGGTCAAGAATGATTTGCATATGGCCACGTCTAAACTGGGGTGGCATGGTGAGCAAAATAATGATGGATTAAACCCAGATCTCTTGACTGGGGGTGAATGTTTTGATTTGTTCTGCATTCCATCCATCAATTGTGTGTCTTTTGCTCTATTTTCATTGCAGCACATTAATTCTATACAAGAATTACGATGGTTAAATTAATAATGAAAATACTAATGATACGTTATTTTAATTTGATATTGCACATGAATTACCCCTAAGCAGAAACTACTTTAAGGAGAAATTTAGGATTAGTACGTAGAACCACTCTATCTTTGTGAAGTTAAAAGAAAGGCTCTTGTATAGGTAATGCCTGAAGTTCATCAACTCTTTTTAGTGAGGTTATCGTTATGGGGAAAGCAACTTTCCATGATAAGAATTGTAACGGACATTTGTGCATTGGTTCAAAAGGCGGGCCCATTAGCCTTGGAAGAACTATGTTTAAGTTCCACTCTGGAGCAGGGGAATACTTGGCGGTATAACCCTTTTAAATCCTTCCATGAAGACTTACATCACTGGTACTCTGAAGAGAGATAGGTGTTGTCTATTTTGCAAGTATGCAGCTACGACTCCCAGGTGTAAACAAATGAATGTGTAAGTGAATCCACATTGCTGTAAATGCAACAGATAACAAATGATGTTCTGCACAAACGCATCAAGATGATTGATGTTGTTGTTACAATAGGTAACAAAACGTTTCCATTTGCTGCATAACATGCTCTAGTAGTAGGCTTTCGAGCTTCCTTGAGAATACTCATACAGTCTGGTTGTAGTTGTAAATAACCAAACTCTATGACTTCAGGAGCCCAATCGCTAGGTTGAGTTCTCTGTGAATTGGATGTCTGATTTCTCAATGGCTCTGAGTGAGGAGACAAGGTGTGAGATGTAGCTTTTGATGTGGAACCAGAGTTCTAAGGTTGAGAGTACCACGGTTGACGAAAACATGTGGGGGCTATTAGGAACAGTGAGGGACATTTGTCTGAACTTCTGAACTAGTAATGGAATTAGCAGGAGAGGCGGAAAAGCGTAACCAAATATCCCTGACCAAATCATCCATAGGGCATTGCCTTCGGATGCTGGGTTTGGGAACCTGGATGCAGAGTTTGGGCATTTTGCGCTGTGCACTGTGGCAAACAGATCTATCTGTGGAAAACCTCAGTTTTGAACGTAGGGAAGAAGAACTTGGGGATGAAGTTCCCACTCGTGTACATGCTACCTGTGTCTGCTGAGCAGGTCTGCAATCTGATGGTCTACTCCTGGGAGGTGTTCTGCTAGGAGATAGATTTTCTGGCGAATCGCCCAATCCCAAATGCTTTGTGCAAGGTGCTGTGAAAATGTAAAACTTCATACATGAACATTACCAGCGCCATCTTGCTTAGCGAGAGCCTCTGCGTGCGCATTAGCGGCAACCATCTTAGACATCGCGGCCATTTCATACTCTGCTGGTCACCTATGTTTCACCCCGACCTCGCTGTCATCCCCTACACCCTGACTAAGCGCGCGCAAATGTACTGGGGTTGTAAAACTTTGTTATCATGACATGGTCCCGTAGTCACTTTCCGTGGATGTATGACATCACAACGCATGCTTTTACATCGCAAGTTTTACAACGCATGCCTTTACAACGCATTGTGTTGAGGGCTGCTGGATAGTGAATAGTTTAATTTACTATTCCAACTCCAGTCCCCGTGGATAATCGGGAAGGTGTTTGATAGTAAATTAAATCTATTCCCTATCCTAGAGCGCCCCCCAGCGCAATGCGTTGTAATGGTTTGCATTGTAAAAGTTGCGATGTAAAAGCACTGCGTGGTAAAAGTTGCGTTGTAAAGGATGTTTCCCCTTTCCGCCCTACACCTGTCCGTCCTTTCATCCTCCGTACACGGGCAGGCCCTTCTGATAACCTCCCTCACCGCACTTGGCTGCTCAATCCGGTCTCAGTCCCTAACCGACCCTTGCAGACATAGTTTATTGCCCACACACAGCAGGACTTGTTGCACTGACAAAGAGGCCTGATTTAATCAATGGCGCGAACCCTTAGACCTGACCGATCCCACATTCATTTTGATCCTGCCGACATATCCAGCTGCGAGATAGCGATCAACTGTTAGATCTGGGTGGGTGACGATTGCTGCTGGGTTTAAAGGGGAACATTTTTGGGGCGGTGGGAATTCCAAGGATGTTTGACCTACCAATAAACTGATGTAAGTGTGTATAAAAGGCCGAGCCACGGAGATGCAGTTAGAGCACCTCCCAAAGACATTCTGGTGTCCGAGTTGATGTGCTCTCCTCTGGAGAAATAAACCTGTTTCTTGCCTTCCAAGTTCCAGCACCTGCCTCGTTATTTGGATAGAGAAAGATAGTGAATCAGTGTTTTGCGCCGAGCAGCTTTGGTGGCCTTAGGAGAGTTGCTGCTTTTCACAGTGCTATATATTTACAACAAGGGGTGGTGAGGGACAGAGTCTCTGAATTAAGCAGAAAGCTCTCACCCAGTCAAAAGATCAGGGCTAGATCCAACACCGTTTTTTAGCTCACTGCACCATCCCAGTTTCAGAACCTGGCTGTATGCAAATTAGTCTGTTCCTGTCCCAGTGCATGATGGGAACAGGGCAAACCAAACTACAAAAGCCAATTCTTACACTGGGAAGGAAACAAGCTCCCGGGGACCGGTTTCTGGCATTACAGCCGTCTTCGGCCCGGTTTGCTTGAATCCTGATGGTGCAATGAGCAAGGGTCTCACATCTGAGAATACCCTTCCACGCTTAGGGTGGACAAAAATATTTACAACAAGGGGTGGTGAGGGACAGAGTCTCTGAATTAAGCAGAAAGCTCTCACCCAGTCAAAAGATCAGGGCTAGATCCAACACCGTTTTTTAGCTCACTGCACCATCCCAGTTTCAGAACCTGGCTGTATGCAAATTAGTCTGTTCCTGTCCCAGTGCATGATGGGAACAGGGCAAACCAAACTACAAAAGCCAATTCTTACACTGGGAAGGAAACAAGCTCCCGGGGACCGGTTTCTGGCATTACAGCCGTCTTCGGCCCGGTTTGCTTGAATCCTGATGGTGCAATGAGCAAGGGTCTCACATCTGAGAATACCCTTCCACGCTTAGGGTGGACAAAGATATTTACAACAAGGGGTGGTGAGGGACAGAGTCTCTGAATTAAGCAGAAAGCTCTCACCCAGTCAAAAGATCAGGGCTAGATCCAACACCGTTTTTTAGCTCACTGCACCATCCCAGTTTCAGAACCTGGCTGTATGCAAATTAGTCTGTTCCTGTCCCAGTGCATGATGGGAACAGGGCAAACCAAACTACAAAAGCCAATTCTTACACTGGGAAGGAAACAAGCTCCCGGGGACCGGTTTCTGGCATTACAGCCGTCTTCGGCCCGGTTTGCTTGAATCCTGATGGTGCAATGAGCAAGGGTCTCACATCTGAGAATACCCTTCCACGCTTAGGGTGGACAAAAATATTTACAACAAGGGGTGGTGAGGGACAGAGTCTCTGAATTAAGCAGAAAGCTCTCACCCAGTCAAGAGATCAGGGCTAGATCCAACACCGTTTTTTAGCTCACTGCACCATCCCAGTTTCAGAACCTGGCTGTATGCAAATTAGTCTGTTCCTGTCCCAGTGCATGATGGGAACAGGGCAAACCAAACTACAAAAGCCAATTCTTTCACTGGGAAGGAAACAAGCTCCCGGGGACCGGTTTCTGGCATTACAGCCGTCTTCGGCCCGGTTTGCTTGAATCCTGATGGTGCAATGAGCAAGGGTCTCACATCTGAGAATACCCTTCCACGCTTAGGGTGGACAAAAATATTTACAACAAGGGGTGGTGAGGGACAGAGTCTCTGAATTAAGCAGAAAGCTCTCACCCAGTCAAAAGATCAGGGCTAGATCCAACACCGTTTTTTAGCTCACTGCACCATTCCAGTTTCAGAACCTGGCTGTATGCAAATTAGTCTGTTCCTGTCCCAGTGCATGATGGTAGTTTAGTCTGCCCTGTTCCCATGATGCACTGGGCCAGGGACAGACTGATTTGCATATAGCCAGGTTCTGAGCTGGGATGGGGCAGTGAGATAAATAACGGTGATGGATCAAGCCCTGATCTTTGGACTGGGTAAGAGTGGTCTGCTCAATTCAGACACTCTGTTCATCACCACCCCCTTTTGTGAATCGATTTTGGCCACTATAGGTGTGGCAGGGTATACTCAGACATGAGTCCCTTTCTCACTGCTCCATCAGGATTCAAGCAAGCCGGGCCGAAGACGGCTGAAATGCCAGAAACCGGTCCCCGGTAGCTTGTCTCCTTTCTGGTAAAGAATTGGCTTGGTAGTTTAGTCTGCCCTGTTCCCATGATGCACTGGGCCAAGGACAGACTGATTTGCATATAGCCAGGTTCTGAGCTGGGATGGGGCAGTGAGATAAATAACGGTGATGGATCAAGCCCTGATCTTTGGACTGGGTAAGAGTGGTCTGCTCAATTCAGACACTCTGTTCATCACCACCCCCTTTTGTGAATCGATTTTGGCCACTATAGGTGTGGCAGGGTATACTCAGACATGAGTCCCTTTCTCACTGCTCCATCAGGATTCAAGCAAGCCGGGCCGAAGACGGCTGAAATGCCAGAAACCGGTCCCCGGTAGCTTGTCTCCTTTCTGGTAAAGAATTGGCTTGGTAGTTTAGTCTGCCCTGTTCCCATGATGCACTGGGCCAGGGACAGACTGATTTGCATATAGCCAGGTTCTGAGCTGGGATGGGGCAGTGAGATAAATAACGGTGATGGATCAAGCCCTGATCTTTGGACTGGGTAAGAGTGGTCTGCTCAATTCAGACACTCTGTTCATCACCACCCCCTTTTGTAAATCGCTTTTCACAGTGCGACAGCTGGAGAGAGTGAGTCCCTCCCTATTTCTGTAGGTAGTACATTGCTGTCATGTTGTCCGTGCGAACTAAGACAGTCTTGCCTACAAGTTGGGTGAGAAAAGCTGAGTGCTAGGAACACTGCTAGAAGTTCCAGGTAGTTGATGTGGAGACGTTTGTGTTTGTCCGACCGCATCCCTTGGACTTTGTAAGTTTAAAGATGGGCACCCCAACCGGTTACTGTGGAATCGGGTCTATGAAAGGCCGCCCTTTTGCTAAGGTTTGAGGGTTCCACCACGGTAGCGAGCGATGGTTGCTGCTGTCTACCAACACTAGGTTGGGGTCACAAATTGTGAGGCTCATTACAGACGAGTATGGGGTTATCATGTTGCTGCTACAAGTTCTTTACCTGTGTGAGTTATCGGGAACGATGCAGGGGGCAGACCCAAACCAGCCACACATGGAGATCAATGACAAATACTGAAGAATGAACAGACCTTCTAAGCTGGAGACCATTACTTAATTGACCCTGAAAATAAAAGACGTTTTTAGGTCTCGGACTAGCGCGCAGCCGACATTTAATGTTTTTTAGTATGGGGGCTTGAACCCGCCCCTCTTCTCCATTGGCTGACTTCCTAAATGGAGGCCAGCCATTGGAGGAGAGGGGCGTCACTCGGTTCAAGCCCCGTCTTTTCCAGATTCGGGGACGTGTTTTTTTTCTTCTTTCTTGTTTTCGTTCTCTCCTCCTCCCATTGGCTGGAATTTTACCTTCCAGCCAATGGGAAGAGGAGAGAACGAAAACTGCGCCAGAATCCCAAAATGACGATGCTTTGTCCGAGGCATTTCTTCCTCGCCTCGGAGAAACATGGTCGTGCTGCTTGGTTTCCCGCCCGCCTCTCAGCCACAGGATTTATTATTGATGTATTTTTGTTCTTTTCTTTTGAATTAATGTTAGCGATCCACCACACTGCTATGTGCTGTGTCGCCTAAAAGAATAACCCGCACTTTTGGAGTCAAAACGCACAACATTGAAACACTTTTCACATACGACACTTTCCACATAGGATCAAAACGCAAAGCAAGCACACTCCCACCCACACCACCTACAAAACGCAGCTATCTGCCCATGTTGGCAAGCGCTTCAGTACCCCCAAGTATGAGTAGTAATAGTTATATAAAATGCTGCAATACAACGCGTTGGCAGGGTACTTCGTTATAAAACTATGGGGAGTAACCACTATTTTCAGGAGAAACCAGCTCTTAGCGCTCTCCTTTTGAAACTGGGGGTTTTACGCCTCTCGCCCCCTCCCAAAGCTCATTGAAAGCTTGCGAGAGGCTGCGCGGTTTGATTGTGCCACGTTCAAAAAGTTCTCTACAGCTTCGGCGTCTGGGAAGAAAATAAACACAATGGAGAAAGAGAATGGAGAGGAGAAGGGGGGGCCAGGGGGATAGTTGACCAATCACAGAGGGCTCAATGTTCTGACAGGCAGCACAGGGCTTTCAAAACCTGGATTTACTTTCCTTCGCGGACTGCGTCCCAGACCCACTATCTCTCCCGATTGGTCGCGGTCAGTTGGGGGCGGGGATAGGAGGCCTTGCTGCGTGGCGAAGCTACCCAGTCCTGGAACGGGGCGGTAGGAGGATTGCCTCCACCTTGGATTGGGAGCGGCGTGACACGACTGAGCATGCGCAGACGAGGAGTGCCAACCACCGTACCTGGCATTAAACCAGGGGAAGTAGCAGCAAGGGGCACAGCTAGGCACAGTGGTTTCCTTTCCACATATCCATTAAGACTGTCCACCATGCTACGAGACCTCCACAGGCAGCATGAAGGTTGCACCGACTACGGATCCCACAAAGCAGAGGAGCAAGCGAGCAAAGCAGACCATGCCTTCTAGACAGAACAAGAAGGGCAAGAACCCCGGGGTCAAGCGAGGTTGGTACCCGTGTGACAGACACATATGCATTAGCAGGTGCCCATACTTATGCTTGCGTATGTGCACCCTACCATGTACTCTTGTTTCCTACTTGTGCCTATATCTGCTCCTTGTGTGTGTGGCGCTATGGTTTTTCGCCCGGTTGTACTGGGCGAGTGTTTTATGTAATCTTTCTTGCCGTACTGTAACTCGGCAGTCTCTTACTGCTAGCCCCTAAACCATGCCCTGCGATATGTATCGTTTTTGCCCTCTTTGCGTTGCGTTTGTGTCTTAGGCAATTTGTACTCTGCATATTGCAACCCCTTTGCCTTTTTTAATAATAAGTGGTTTAGTAAGTTATGGTAACCAAATGATTCTACCTTTCTGACGCTTTATTTCAGTTCAGTTTTTCCTTCTTTGAGTTGGCAGGTATGTCTGCAGGACTTGTGCCGAGAAGTAGATGCGAGGCACTTTAAACCCCGCCCCCCCTCCCAAAAGAAAAACGCTTGCTGGTGCCGACGTTTTGGGGTGTTTTCACACCCCTTAATGGGCGTCTGCAGTTCAAAGCTAGGGAAAGCCACTATTCACAGTGGCACAGTGGTTCTCAGCTCGTTTTCCCCACCGTGTGATATCGGCTCCTCACCGGGAGACCGGGACACGATTTTGGCTCCCATCACACAGACACCGTGTGACATTTTTTTCCAGTCTGCATTTTAAAACAGTGCTTTTGTGTTACTGCATACTTCAAGTATACTATTATCAGAAAGTGCCTGAAACAGAGCATTGCTGGAGCATCTTTACTCACACTTGGTACTGTTTGTTTGTGTGAGTTTCTCTTGGACCATCTAGCGCTTAGGAATGCATGTATTGTGTTTACTACCTGTAAGTGTGCCCACGTGTCCCAGCTCTCACTGCTTTGAATTTTTATGTGATATATTCTTTTTAATGAGCTGAAGGATATAATTTTTTTTTTACAATTCCCTTTAAGTCCACATGGTAGGATGCGACCTGTCACCTTAATGTCACTGATATATTTTCAATTAAATCGAAGTTGTTTGGGTAGGCATTAAAGAGTGCTAGTGAAAGTGTAATTTTTGCCAAATAAAATGCATGCTCGCCTGCCTGTGTGTGTGTGTGTGTGTGGCTCTGTGTGTGTGTGTGTGTGTGGTTCTGTGTGTGTGTGTGGCTCTGTGTGTGTGTGGCTCTGTGTGTGTGTGGCATTGTGTGTGTGGCTCTGTGTGTGTGAGGCTATGTGTGTGTGTGTGTGAGGCTGTGTGTGTGTGTGTGTGTGTGTGTGGCTCTGTGTGTGTGTGTGGCTCTGTGTGTGTATGTGTGGCTCTGTGTGTGTGTGAGGGGGGCTTGGTGTATGTGTGTGTGTGTGTGGGGCTTGGTGTGAGTGTGTGTGGGGCTCTGTGTGTGTGTGTGGGTGGCTCTGTGTGTGTGCGTGGCTCTGTGTGTGTGTGCATGGCTCTGTCTGTGTGTGCGTGGCTCTATCTGTGTGTGTGTGCATGGCTCTGTCTGTGTGTGCGTGGCTCTGTCTGTGTGTGTGTGTGCGCGGATCTGTCTGTGTGTGTGCGTGGCTCTGTGTGTGTGTGCGGCTTTGTGTGTGTGGCTCTGTGTATGGGTGCAAATGCAATAGGTCTCTCATTTGCGAGCGATTAAGCTATTGGCATTGTAAATGACAATGCCATTTGTTTATATGTTTTAAAAACAAAAACATAAATAAAAATAATGTCATGAGCTACTAAACACTCTCTACTACTCACTCTAATACTTTACTACTTACTCTACAACTCTTTGATACTACCTAATGGATTTAGTAATGAAAAAAATACTCTGAGGTACTCACTATAATACTCTGCAAAACACTCTACTACACACAATTTACAACGCGCTACTAATCACTCTTTACTACTCACTCCGATATTCTCACTACTCACTCTACTACTTACTCTACAAATATCTAATACTCTATACTCACTGTACTACTACTAAATATCAACTACTCACTACTACTCACTCTACTACTAAAATACTTACTCTACAACTCTCTAATACTCCCTACTGACTTTACTACACAAAAAATACTCTACAGTACTCACTATAATACTCTATTACACACTCTTACACACTCTACTATAACACCCTTTACTACACTCTATACAACTCACAAATACTCACTGACTCTTTACTACTCACTCTCAAATATTATCACTACATACTTACTATACAACTTCATAACACTCTACTCACTGTAATACTCAATATCAACTACTCACTACTACGCACTCTACTAAATAGCATCTAATGTATAGTACTTACTTTGAGACTGTACTACACACTCTGCTACACTCTCTACTACTGAACGTTACTCACTCATAATTAGTCACTATATACTACCCGTGGATAATCGGGAAGGTGTTTGATAGTAAATTAAATCTATTCCCTATCCTAGAGCGCCCCCCAGCGCAATGCGTTGTAATGGTTTGCATTGTAAAAGTTGCGATGTAAAAGCACTGCGTGGTAAAAGTTGCGTTGTAAAGGATGTTTCCCCTTTCCGCCCTACACCTGTCCGTCCTTTCATCCTCCGTACACGGGCAGGCCCTTCTGATAACCTCCCTCACCGCACTTGGCTGCTCAATCCGGTCTCAGTCCCTAACCGACCCTTGCAGACATAGTTTATTGCCCACACACAGCAGGACTTGTTGCACTGACAAAGAGGCCTGATTTAATCAATGGCGCGAACCCTTAGACCTGACCGATCCCACATTCATTTTGATCCTGCCGACATATCCAGCTGCGAGATAGCGATCAACTGTTAGATCTGGGTGGGTGACGATTGCTGCTGGGTTTAAAGGGGAACATTTTTGGGGCGGTGGGAATTCCAAGGATGTTTGACCTACCAATAAACTGATGTAAGTGTGTATAAAAGGCCGAGCCACGGAGATGCAGTTAGAGCACCTCCCAAAGACATTCTGGTGTCCGAGTTGATGTGCTCTCCTCTGGAGAAATAAACCTGTTTCTTGCCTTCCAAGTTCCAGCACCTGCCTCGTTATTTGGATAGAGAAAGATAGTGAATCAGTGTTTTGCGCCGAGCAGCTTTGGTGGCCTTAGGAGAGTTGCTGCTTTTCACAGTGCTATATATTTACAACAAGGGGTGGTGAGGGACAGAGTCTCTGAATTAAGCAGAAAGCGCTCACCCAGTCAAAAGATCAGGGCTAGATCCAACACCGTTTTTTAGCTCACTGCACCATCCCAGTTTCAGAACCTGGCTGTATGCAAATTAGTCTGTTCCTGTCCCAGTGCATGATGGGAACAGGGCAAACCAAACTACAAAAGCCAATTCTTACACTGGGAAGGAAACAAGCTCCCGGGGACCGGTTTCTGGCATTACAGCCGTCTTCGGCCCGGTTTGCTTGAATCCTGATGGTGCAATGAGCAAGGGTCTCACATCTGAGAATACCCTTCCACGCTTAGGGTGGACAAAAATATTTACAACAAGGGGTGGTGAGGGACAGAGTCTCTGAATTAAGCAGAAAGCTCTCACCCAGTCAAAAGATCAGGGCTAGATCCAACACCGTTTTTTAGCTCACTGCACCATCCCAGTTTCAGAACCTGGCTGTATGCAAATTAGTCTGTTCCTGTCCCAGTGCATGATGGGAACAGGGCAAACCAAACTACAAAAGCCAATTCTTACACTGGGAAGGAAACAAGCTCCCGGGGACCGGTTTCTGGCATTACAGCCGTCTTCGGCCCGGTTTGCTTGAATCCTGATGGTGCAATGAGCAAGGGTCTCACATCTGAGAATACCCTTCCACGCTTAGGGTGGACAAAGATATTTACAACAAGGGGTGGTGAGGGACAGAGTCTCTGAATTAAGCAGAAAGCTCTCACCCAGTCAAAAGATCAGGGCTAGATCCAACACCGTTTTTTAGCTCACTGCACCATCCCAGTTTCAGAACCTGGCTGTATGCAAATTAGTCTGTTCCTGTCCCAGTGCATGATGGGAACAGGGCAAACCAAACTACAAAAGCCAATTCTTACACTGGGAAGGAAACAAGCTCCCGGGGACCGGTTTCTGGCATTACAGCCGTCTTCGGCCCGGTTTGCTTGAATCCTGATGGTGCAATGAGCAAGGGTCTCACATCTGAGAATACCCTTCCACGCTTAGGGTGGACAAAAATATTTACAACAAGGGGTGGTGAGGGACAGAGTCTCTGAATTAAGCAGAAAGCTCTCACCCAGTCAAGAGATCAGGGCTAGATCCAACACCGTTTTTTAGCTCACTGCACCATCCCAGTTTCAGAACCTGGCTGTATGCAAATTAGTCTGTTCCTGTCCCAGTGCATGATGGGAACAGGGCAAACCAAACTACAAAAGCCAATTCTTTCACTGGGAAGGAAACAAGCTCCCGGGGACCGGTTTCTGGCATTACAGCCGTCTTCGGCCCGGTTTGCTTGAATCCTGATGGTGCAATGAGCAAGGGTCTCACATCTGAGAATACCCTTCCACGCTTAGGGTGGACAAAAATATTTACAACAAGGGGTGGTGAGGGACAGAGTCTCTGAATTAAGCAGAAAGCTCTCACCCAGTCAAAAGATCAGGGCTAGATCCAACACCGTTTTTTAGCTCACTGCACCATTCCAGTTTCAGAACCTGGCTGTATGCAAATTAGTCTGTTCCTGTCCCAGTGCATGATGGTAGTTTAGTCTGCCCTGTTCCCATGATGCACTGGGCCAGGGACAGACTGATTTGCATATAGCCAGGTTCTGAGCTGGGATGGGGCAGTGAGATAAATAACGGTGATGGATCAAGCCCTGATCTTTGGACTGGGTAAGAGTGGTCTGCTCAATTCAGACACTCTGTTCATCACCACCCCCTTTTGTGAATCGATTTTGGCCACTATAGGTGTGGCAGGGTATACTCAGACATGAGTCCCTTTCTCACTGCTCCATCAGGATTCAAGCAAGCCGGGCCGAAGACGGCTGAAATGCCAGAAACCGGTCCCCGGTAGCTTGTCTCCTTTCTGGTAAAGAATTGGCTTGGTAGTTTAGTCTGCCCTGTTCCCATGATGCACTGGGCCAGGGACAGACTGATTTGCATATAGCCAGGTTCTGAGCTGGGATGGGGCAGTGAGATAAATAACGGTGATGGATCAAGCCCTGATCTTTGGACTGGGTAAGAGTGGTCTGCTCAATTCAGACACTCTGTTCATCACCACCCCCTTTTGTGAATCGATTTTGGCCACTATAGGTGTGGCAGGGTATACTCAGACATGAGTCCCTTTCTCACTGCTCCATCAGGATTCAAGCAAGCCGGGCCGAAGACGGCTGAAATGCCAGAAACCGGTCCCCGGTAGCTTGTCTCCTTTCTGGTAAAGAATTGGCTTGGTAGTTTAGTCTGCCCTGTTCCCATGATGCACTGGGCCAGGGACAGACTGATTTGCATATAGCCAGGTTCTGAGCTGGGATGGGGCAGTGAGATAAATAACGGTGATGGATCAAGCCCTGATCTTTGGACTGGGTAAGAGTGGTCTGCTCAATTCAGACACTCTGTTCATCACCACCCCCTTTTGTAAATCGCTTTTCACAGTGCGACAGCTGGAGAGAGTGAGTCCCTCCCTATTTCTGTAGGTAGTACATTGCTGTCATGTTGTCCGTGCGAACTAAGACAGTCTTGCCTACAAGTTGGGTGAGAAAAGCTGAGTGCTAGGAACACTGCTAGAAGTTCCAGGTAGTTGATGTGGAGACGTTTGTGTTTGTCCGACCGCATCCCTTGGACTTTGTAAGTTTAAAGATGGGCACCCCAACCGGTTACTGTGGAATCGGGTCTATGAAAGGCCGCCCTTTTGCTAAGGTTTGAGGGTTCCACCACGGTAGCGAGCGATGGTTGCTGCTGTCTACCAACACTAGGTTGGGGTCACAAATTGTGAGGCTCATTACAGACGAGTATGGGGTTATCATGTTGCTGCTACAAGTTCTTTACCTGTGTGAGTTATCGGGAACGATGCAGGGGGCAGACCCAAACCAGCCACACATGGAGATCAATGACAAATACTGAAGAATGAACAGACCTTCTAAGCTGGAGACCATTACTTAATTGACCCTGAAAATAAAAGACGTTTTTAGGTCTCGGACTAGCGCGCAGCCGACATTTAATGTTTTTTAGTATGGGGGCTTGAACCCGCCCCTCTTCTCCATTGGCTGACTTCCTAAATGGAGGCCAGCCATTGGAGGAGAGGGGCGTCACTCGGTTCAAGCCCCGTCTTTTCCAGATTCGGGGACGTGTTTTTTTTCTTCTTTCTTGTTTTCGTTCTCTCCTCCTCCCATTGGCTGGAATTTTACCTTCCAGCCAATGGGAAGAGGAGAGAACGAAAACTGCGCCAGAATCCCAAAATGACGATGCTTTGTCCGAGGCATTTCTTCCTCGCCTCGGAGAAACATGGTCGTGCTGCTTGGTTTCCCGCCCGCCTCTCAGCCACAGGATTTATTATTGATGTATTTTTGTTCTTTTCTTTTGAATTAATGTTAGCGATCCACCACACTGCTATGTGCTGTGTCGCCTAAAAGAATAACCCGCACTTTTGGAGTCAAAACGCACAACATTGAAACACTTTTCACATACGACACTTTCCACATAGGATCAAAACGCAAAGCAAGCACACTCCCACCCACACCACCTACAAAACGCAGCTATCTGCCCATGTTGGCAAGCGCTTCAGTACCCCCAAGTATGAGTAGTAATAGTTATATAAAATGCTGCAATACAACGCGTTGGCAGGGTACTTCGTTATAAAACTATGGGGAGTAACCACTATTTTCAGGAGAAACCAGCTCTTAGCGCTCTCCTTTTGAAACTGGGGGTTTTACGCCTCTCGCCCCCTCCCAAAGCTCATTGAAAGCTTGCGAGAGGCTGCGCGGTTTGATTGTGCCACGTTCAAAAAGTTCTCTACAGCTTCGGCGTCTGGGAAGAAAATAAACACAATGGAGAAAGAGAATGGAGAGGAGAAGGGGGGGCGAGGGGGATAGTTGACCAATCACAGAGGGCTCAATGTTCTGACAGGCAGCACAGGGCTTTCAAAACCTGGATTTACTTTCCTTCGCGGACTGCGTCCCAGACCCACTATCTCTCCCGATTGGTCGCGGTCAGTTGGGGGCGGGGATAGGAGGCCTTGCTGCGTGGCGAAGCTACCCAGTCCTGGAACGGGGCGGTAGGAGGATTGCCTCCACCTTGGATTGGGAGCGGCGTGACACGACTGAGCATGCGCAGACGAGGAGTGCCAACCACCGTACCTGGCATTAAACCAGGGGAAGTAGCAGCAAGGGGCACAGCTAGGCACAGTGGTTTCCTTTCCACATATCCATTAAGACTGTCCACCATGCTACGAGACCTCCACAGGCAGCATGAAGGTTGCACCGACTACGGATCCCACAAAGCAGAGGAGCAAGCGAGCAAAGCAGACCATGCCTTCTAGACAGAACAAGAAGGGCAAGAACCCCGGGGTCAAGCGAGGTTGGTACCCGTGTGACAGACACATATGCATTAGCAGGTGCCCATACTTATGCTTGCGTATGTGCACCCTACCATGTACTCTTGTTTCCTACTTGTGCCTATATCTGCTCCTTGTGTGTGTGGCGCTATGGTTTTTCGCCCGGTTGTACTGGGCGAGTGTTTTATGTAATCTTTCTTGCCGTACTGTAACTCGGCAGTCTCTTACTGCTAGCCCCTAAACCATGCCCTGCGATATGTATCGTTTTTGCCCTCTTTGCGTTGCGTTTGTGTCTTAGGCAATTTGTACTCTGCATATTGCAACCCCTTTGCCTTTTTTAATAATAAGTGGTTTAGTAAGTTATGGTAACCAAATGATTCTACCTTTCTGACGCTTTATTTCAGTTCAGTTTTTCCTTCTTTGAGTTGGCAGGTATGTCTGCAGGACTTGTGCCGAGAAGTAGATGCGAGGCACTTTAAACCCCGCCCCCCCTCCCAAAAGAAAAACGCTTGCTGGTGCCGACGTTTTGGGGTGTTTTCACACCCCTTAATGGGCGTCTGCAGTTCAAAGCTAGGGAAAGCCACTATTCACAGTGGCACAGTGGTTCTCAGCTCGTTTTCCCCACCGTGTGATATCGGCTCCTCACCGGGAGACCGGGACACGATTTTGGCTCCCATCACACAGACACCGTGTGACATTTTTTTCCAGTCTGCATTTTAAAACAGTGCTTTTGTGTTACTGCATACTTCAAGTATACTATTATCAGAAAGTGCCTGAAACAGAGCATTGCTGGAGCATCTTTACTCACACTTGGTACTGTTTGTTTGTGTGAGTTTCTCTTGGACCATCTAGCGCTTAGGAATGCATGTATTGTGTTTACTACCTGTAAGTGTGCCCACGTGTCCCAGCTCTCACTGCTTTGAATTTTTATGTGATATATTCTTTTTAATGAGCTGAAGGATATAATTTTTTTTTTACAATTCCCTTTAAGTCCACATGGTAGGATGCGACCTGTCACCTTAATGTCACTGATATATTTTCAATTAAATCGAAGTTGTTTGGGTAGGCATTAAAGAGTGCTAGTGAAAGTGTAATTTTTGCCAAATAAAATGCATGCTCGCCTGCCTGTGTGTGTGTGTGTGTGTGGCTCTGTGTGTGTGTGTGTGTGTGGTTCTGTGTGTGTGTGTGGCTCTGTGTGTGTGTGGCTCTGTGTGTGTGTGGCATTGTGTGTGTGGCTCTGTGTGTGTGAGGCTATGTGTGTGTGTGTGTGAGGCTGTGTGTGTGTGTGTGTGTGTGTGTGGCTCTGTGTGTGTGTGTGGCTCTGTGTGTGTATGTGTGGCTCTGTGTGTGTGTGAGGGGGGCTTGGTGTATGTGTGTGTGTGTGTGGGGCTTGGTGTGAGTGTGTGTGGGGCTCTGTGTGTGTGTGTGGGTGGCTCTGTGTGTGTGCGTGGCTCTGTGTGTGTGTGCATGGCTCTGTCTGTGTGTGCGTGGCTCTATCTGTGTGTGTGTGCATGGCTCTGTCTGTGTGTGCGTGGCTCTGTCTGTGTGTGTGTGTGCGCGGATCTGTCTGTGTGTGTGCGTGGCTCTGTGTGTGTGTGCGGCTTTGTGTGTGTGGCTCTGTGTATGGGTGCAAATGCAATAGGTCTCTCATTTGCGAGCGATTAAGCTATTGGCATTGTAAATGACAATGCCATTTGTTTATATGTTTTAAAAACAAAAACATAAATAAAAATAATGTCATGAGCTACTAAACACTCTCTACTACTCACTCTAATACTTTACTACTTACTCTACAACTCTTTGATACTACCTAATGGATTTAGTAATGAAAAAAATACTCTGAGGTACTCACTATAATACTCTGCAAAACACTCTACTACACACAATTTACAACGCGCTACTAATCACTCTTTACTACTCACTCCGATATTCTCACTACTCACTCTACTACTTACTCTACAAATATCTAATACTCTATACTCACTGTACTACTACTAAATATCAACTACTCACTACTACTCACTCTACTACTAAAATACTTACTCTACAACTCTCTAATACTCCCTACTGACTTTACTACACAAAAAATACTCTACAGTACTCACTATAATACTCTATTACACACTCTTACACACTCTACTATAACACCCTTTACTACACTCTATACAACTCACAAATACTCACTGACTCTTTACTACTCACTCTCAAATATTATCACTACATACTTACTATACAACTTCATAACACTCTACTCACTGTAATACTCAATATCAACTACTCACTACTACGCACTCTACTAAATAGCATCTAATGTATAGTACTTACTTTGAGACTGTACTACACACTCTGCTACACTCTCTACTACTGAACGTTACTCACTCATAATTAGTCACTATATACTACTCACTCTTTACTACTAAAAGAAAAAACACACTTTGTATATGTAAGAGTGTGGCTGTGCATGTAAATGTTTGTAACTCTAAGACTCTTTACTACTTACTCTTTCACTCCTTAATACTAAATATTACACTTTAGACTATTCGCTATCTAATACTCTCTACTAATCACTCTCTACTACTCACTCTAGTACTGTACTATTTAGTAATGAGAAGAAATGCAGTAAGGTACTAACTCTAATACTCTACAATAAACTGTCTACTACACACAACTTACTACACACTACTACTCACTCTTTACTACTCACTCTCTAATATTCTCACTACTCACTGTACTAGTTACACGACAAATATCTAATACTCTATACTCACTGTACTACTCAATATCATCTACTCACTACTACTCACTCTACTACTAAAGTACTTACTCAGCAACTCTGTAATACTCCCTACTCACTTTAGTACACAAATAAATACTCTACAGTGCTCACTATAACGCTCTATTACACACTCTACTACACACTCTAAACTACACTCTATACTACTCACAAATACTCACTCTATAATACTCACTATCAAATATTATCAATACTCACTCGAATACTTACTATACGACTCCATAACACTCTCTACTCACTGTAATACTCAATATCAACTACTCGCTACTACTCACTGAATTAATAACATCTAGTGTATAGTACTTACTGTAATACTGTACTACACACTCTGCTACACTCTCTACTACTCAACATTACTCACTAATAATTAGTCACTATACTACTCACTCTTTACTACTGAAACTAAAAATACACTTTGTATATGTACGGGTGTGGCTGTGCATGTAAATGTGTGTGGCTCTAGGACTCTTTACTACTCACTCTCACACTATATACTACTCACTCTTTCACTTTGTCCTACTCGCTCTCTAATACTCTCTTTACTAATAACTCTCTCCTACTCACTATCAACTACTCACTCTACTACTCTCCTACTTACTCTGTGTGTGGGTGCTAATGCAATAGGTCTCGCATATGCAAACGATTAAGTTATTGGCAATGTAAATGACAATGCCATTTATTTATGATTACATTTTTTTTTTAAAGGCATCAACAATGCCAATAGCTCTACCTTTAATAATGCCAAGACCATTGCATTGTAAATGCTTGTTAGTATTCTATTGACTTATGACCATAAAAACAAAGGTTATAAATTCAATATTATATCAAATACTTAAAAAATGGAACTGGATGTTTTGAATTGATGTTGCCCCAGGTCATGCGTGACACCCTCCACCACTATTGCTTATCGGACTTGTAGTTTTGTTTTTCTCATTAAAAGGATGGGCTCTAAAGTCCAGTGTGCTAAGCGATGTTAGTTAAAATCAGAGGCCTGAGTAAGGGTGAAGCATGACACTGCTCTGCTTAGCAGTGAGATGAATGACAGTTCCTCGGCCCTTCCATTCTTTGACAGACAGAGGCTCAGCAGCCGTTCATATTTCTTTGAAACGAGAAATAAACTTTTATTGCAGCTTGTGTCAACTGAAGAGATAAAATCCCTGGGCGTGTTTAATCAACTACTGACAAACATGAACAATCAAGAACATGAGTTTCTGGAAAACTATCAAGCACCCAATCAGAATCAGCCCCCTTCACACCCAGGAATTCTTGAGGCTTTGGAGAGGATGAATTGCACGTGGTATAAGAGGAACACTACATGACTTAAAGCTCACTTCTCAGGGATGTACTGAACTGCCAGGTTCATGGAACACTTAGCCAGCTCTTCACCTCCTCCTCCTCAAACTGTTGACCAGCTATCAGGGCAAATGAGCCTGTAGCAAAGCATTGCTGGCTTGGTTCCACACCGGACCAGGCAAGGTGGTCAACTCCATACTCCTCCAAGTCAGCAAGCACTCTGGTCGAGCCAGTCCTAACCCCATATGAATGTTCCCCATCACAACTATTTTAATGGTACTAAGTTATGTTTCTGCTAAATGTAGGATTCAAAAAGTGAAAGATTTTACTAGGAAATGCTGAAAGAGAAATCATGATGTTTTTCAATATTTCGGAGTCTGCCACAGCACACAGGAGCATTATTTCTCTACAGCAGCAAATCATGTATGTGCCCTGTAGAAAGCACGTTTGAATGAAACATGGAATGCATTGCAGCCAACAATCTATGCAACATCATAGCAGAGTGCAAGATAACTTGTGTTATTATTCCAGCAGAACGAAATGCCATTCCTAATGTGTACGTCATTTTAAAGACAAACCTTGGAAAATGTATGGTCAGTGTTGTTCTTCTGCCAGTTAAAAGACTATCGCCATTAATTCGCCAGGAAATAGAATACTATGAGAAATCCTACTTGTTGGCAGGGTGCTGCCTGCCACAATATTGCAAGTTACATCCAACATAATCTGATTTATACATACATACATACTCCAGGGTGCTGCCAGCTATAGGTTCTGCACACAGCAGTCTTTAGCCACTCAGGAAGGTGGTAAGCTCTTCATTTCATCTTATGCGTGGTTGTGTGTGTGGTTGTGTGTATGTGACTACAGAAATAGCACCTTGGTGAGCTGCTATAAAAGATAAAAGACTATTCCAAACCTGATGAAGTCCATGTTGGACGAAACGCTTTAACCGGGCTGATGCATTTGACTGCTAATAAAGAATACATTGAAAAAAGAAATCTCAAGACGCTTTGCGCTGTATTTTCTGATTTGGTAGATCTTATAATATTTTGTATAGTTTGCAAATGAAATTAGGTTTAATTACATGCTTGAGCATAATTCATGAAGGAATCTAGTTATAACTGGATGCTCCTTTTCAGAATGTATGAATGTGTGTAAAAATCGCACTCAGTAATCGCTGCTTAGTACAATGGTGTGATATGTGTGCAATGTCAGATTGATGTCTGCTAACATACGTGAAAATATCTGAAAATGGCCTAGACCCTATGAGCAGCTAGGACTCTGACATGCAACAACTTAAAGCGGTATTCCATTATTTGCTTTAATCAATGATAAACATTTTCTTTTGAACAAATTTGCATTTACATTCCATACAGTTCATAAACACTGTTAGTTCAAAATTACAAATGATGTACATAAATTTAAACAATGCACTTCAAATCATAACCCAATACATTTCGGAACTATGTGTTCCTTCGTCGGGGGTTCTGTTGAAACACAAAAATAAAGGAAACATATTACTATTGATGCCTATCCTGTATTTGTTATAACTTTAGCACAATGTTGTGTCGGTCAACACTTGGAATAAATGAGAGATGACGCAGTCTTACCGATTTGTAAAGTATTGAGAACGCTAAGGTACACGAAATGCCACTGCTAATTGCTGGGATCTACATATAAAAGACATGAGAAATAGTTTTTTGTGGACTGTATAAAACCATGATTAACTCTCGGTATACTGCCAGAATGTATCTAGCTTACCTCTATCCACAGCTGGTTGGGTAAGGGCATTGGCAACCTAAGAATATAAATGAAACCTATTCAGGCTTGCAAAAATGAGGCCTTTAGAGATATTCAATATTAAAGGAAAAAACCTTTTCTATATCAATATGTGACTGACCTGCGTATAACTGGAGAAGGGTGTAGGATTTAAGCGCTTGGAACTCAGTCCAAACGATGGCTGCAAGTGAAGAATATATTTGAAATAATTACGATCTATGACTTTGCGTTTAATAAATCCGTGAAAACAACCTATGGCGTTCAAACTTACCCGCGAGTGCGGGATGCTTAGTCGAGCCGCACAATATATTCTGATGTAACTCCCGAGCAGTGAACTGCGAATAAAACAAAAGCATATTCACTAATGCGTATCAATTTGTTCTAACAGCGATACTTTTAGTTAGTGAGTCCGGTTTATCTTACCCGCTCGTTTTTGAAATTCCAACAAAACAGGATTCCTCACGCCAAGACGATGCCTTGACGAAAAGTCCGTCTGCTATGTTAATACGTGCTCAAATCACCGAGCTCAAAAGGGGACTATTAGTCAGCTTATTGGACTGCAAAAATACGGCATATTGTAATGTGCTTGATATTCAAAATACGAATATTGATTCCTTACGTAGAGGTAAAAGATAGACAATTATCAAGGATAGTTTAAATAGTATATTGAGAATAAGTATCTCAAAAATGAATATCTCAAGAATAAAAAGGATATTGGTGGCGAGAAGAAGGGGGCGAGGGAGTTTAACTAAATACTCTAGGATGTAGACAGATGTAACGTGTGTGGTTTAAATTTTGCGTGTAAAAACGGCAGAGATCTCAATATTTGCATTCGATATATAGAAATGTGTTTGTAATCTCACGGGATCTAAATCACATAATACATTGCCTAGATCAGTGCATGCTGAATATCAACAAACCGTCATTTACTTGGTAACAAGATATAAACAATCCATCATTGTCTAACCTATGGCAAATTATAACATGATTGATTAACAACTTTGTCCATGTTGTGCTGTGCTCAGTGATGTTATAAACAATGCGACATGGGCCTAACTTAGAGAAAGCATGCCATCTCAAGTTTGTTATTAAGACCAAAAGGAGTCAGAGTTTGCAATTTTCTTATCCAGAAGACTTCCCTTTGTAGTAAAATCTTTAAATTGTCTTGGCCAAGTTTCTGTGGTACCTCTTCAATGATTTGAAATTTGATCTGCCCTATCGTATGACGATGTTCCATCCAGTGAAGGGCTAACGGTGAGGTTACAGATTTATTCCTTATCCTGCTCTTGTGTTCAGATAACCTGATCTTGAGTTTACGCTCGGTTTTTCCCACGTATAGAAGTCCACATGGGCATTTAATCATGTAAATTAGATGTTCGGAATCCCATGTAGATGTGTGCCTTAGTTTGATCTTCTCACCTGTCCTGGGGTGCAGCAAAATATTTCCAATGATTGCATTATTGCAATTCTTACAATTCCAACATTTGCCTGTACCTTTGTGTACCTTTTGACCTGCATCGATTTGTGTTCTAGTGTTTTTTGTCAGAAGTTCTTTTAGGTTCTGCGCCCGTTTATAGGCAAAAATGGGTTTGTCTTCTTCAATTTCTAGTATCTCCCAACGTTTCAGAATGATTTTTTTGATGTCACATGAAGCTGAAGAGTATTTAGACACAAAGACCATACGCTTATTTGATGTCTTGGTTTTTTTCTGTAAGAGAACTGGTCTTGACATTTCCTTGACTTTTTTGATTTGTGCATCAAGGCGTTCGGGATAATATCCTCTCTCAATGTATCTTTGTCTTTGCTCATCAAGTGCCTCATTGCAAGCGGTTGGATCTGTAGAGATTCTTTTAATTCTCATGAACTGAGATATAGGTAGATTGTTGATTAGAGACATTGGATGAAAGCTAGTGTCTAGTAAAGCTGTGTTTCTGTCCGTTGGTTTTCTGAATACTTTTGTGTGGATTGTGTTGTTTTTTAGCGAGACCATTACATCCAAAAATGGCCACTCCCGTGTGTCCATATGAAAAGTAAACTGAATTCTTGGGTCCACCTGATTCAAGGTTTTGATGAGGCCAATGAGTGACACTTCAGTCTTGTTCCAAATTAGGAATACGTCATCGATGTATCTTTTGTAGTAAATAAGGCCTTCTTGCCCTGTTGGATCTGTCATAATATAGCTATTCTCAAACTTGGCCATGAAGATATTGGCGTATACGCATGCTCCTGGAAACCCCTTAGCTGTACCATTCAGTTGGAGGTAAAAAACATTCTGCCACATGCAGTAACTGTTTTCCAAACAGAATTCAAGAAGTTGTAAGATCAAATATTTCAATTTAATTGGTTTCTCCTCTTGTAACAAGGCCCATTATTCTAGAAGATTTCAATACTCACAAAATAGGGGACCATGCACCACAAAATCACAACTCAGGGAGCACCAGGATCTTCAACGCCCTTATACGGGTGTACAATCTGGCAACAGTGCACTCTTTATTCACAAAACATAACCCTGGGGCCTTTTTTGCACCCACTTATAATCATCAAACCACAATAGATTATATTTTTTAAGTGAGAAAATAAGAAAACTCATGTCAAACTATAGTGTGCACCCATGGACAGAAAGCAACCATGCCGCCTTAACTGTCCAGTTAACCATCACAGCAGACATTTGCCACTCTCTGCGTTGCATTGGGGCATCCAAAGGGAAAGAACAGCATAAACTTCTTAAAAGAATCAAATGGGGCCGATGCCAATAAATACATTTGATTCTTGGAAACAAACGTTTGTAGGCTGGCAAACCAGCTCAATCAATGGGGACATCATAGGCGAATGGGAGTCTCTCGCCTACGAACTAGCCTCATTGTTTTGGGGAGCACCACACACAGAACTCCCACAGACCCAGCACACTCCCTAGGACACGTCCCACCAATCAAGGAAAGTGGCAAACAATTAAATACTAAACGCAGAGCTTACCAGAAAACCGGATCAGAGTCTGCCAAAATGCAATTTAAATCAGCTGCAAAAATTCACTCAAAACTGGTCTGGAAAACAAGACGAGAATGCACTGAGGCAAAATGGCTTAAGATCTTTGAGCTGTTGGCACCGAGTAAATCCCAAGAATGTTGGCATTACTTCAACAACCTTACCCACGAGGCCACTAATAGAGAGAATCTAATTGACGCAAGCACTTGGGTAGCAAATGTGAAAAGCTTGTACTTGGACGATTCTAACTCAACTCCTCCAACCAGCCTATTAACACCAGGGGAGGGAACAGGCAATTTTACCCCTGAATATACTCTTTCGCTTGATGATTCAACCCTCCCAAGTAAAGGATTAGTCTGCACTACCCTAAAGAAGATTCAACAGAACGGAGTACCTGGCCCCAACGGGCCGCCCGGCTCCCTCTTCAGGGAAGACATAATCTTCTGGACGGAAAATTTCACACAGCTATATGCCGAATGCAGGCTCTTGAGGGATGTTCCAGATTCGTGAAGGGGATCATTGCTGCACCCAATATTTAAAAAAGGGCTCAGCACCGATCCAAAGAACTACCGCCTGATCGCCCTGCTGGACATTGAGGGCAAAGCTTATGCAAGCACTCTCCTAGCGGAACTAGCAGACTGGGCTGGCAATGAAGGCCTTCTGCCCTTTTTTCAGACCGGGTTCAGACCAGGGTGCTCCACTGTGGATAACATCATTGCCCTGTCATAGCTAGCCCAACAAGCGGTGACCCATCGAACCCTGCCACTCTTTCCCTGCTTCATCGACTATTCAGCAGCCTTCGATGGGGTAGATCATACCATCCTCTGGCAGAAATTGGCAGGTTGGAACATCAGTCCGCCTTTACTACAAGCAATTAGATCACTGTATTCACAAAGTTGGGTTACAGTCAAACTCGCGAGTGAGTTCGCCACAGAGAAAATCTCCACAGATTGTGGGCTAAAACAGGGCTTCGTCCTGGCCCAGATGCTATTCAATTTATATACAGGTGACATGGTTCAAGCCCTGTATGGAGCCACTGTAGCCACCCCCAGGATCGGGCACACAAAGATCCAACTGATGCAATACGCAGACGACCTGGCTCTTTTGGATCATACCAAAATTGGATTACAAAAAGCACTTACAGCCCTCGCAGTCTATAATGACAAAAACAAGTTGGCTGCTAACCCAACCAAATCTAAAATTGTGATTTTTGGCCACTATCCGAAAAAAAGGGGGCCATGTGGAGGCTGGGTCCGTTGACCTTGGACCGTGTACAACATTATAACTATCTAGGGGCATGGCTTAGCGAAACGGGACGCCCACGGATTCATCTTAACAAACTGCAGGAGAAAGGGAAAAGGGTCACCTACGCTCTCTGCAAATTACACGCCACCCTAGATAGCCCAACAACAACCGCCATTCAAAGAGTACGGAGGGCGAAACTACTACCATCTGTTAATTATGCCCAACAGGCCTTTCCAGGGAAATTTGGGAATGATCTAGAAAAAATACACTGTCCTGCCTACAAAAAGCTATTTTGCCTAACCGCTTACACCAGGAAAAACTTAATCCGTCTAGAGTTTAACCTCAACCAACAAAAACTAGAAGAGATGGCGGCTCTGAGTAAATACTTCTACCAAACAATGGCGGCCCCGGAGAACTCAATGAAAGCCTTCATAAAGCACATCTTTCAACAACCTGGCAATCCTTGGTCCGCTTGTCTCGCCTCTGCTAAAGATCTGCTTCAACTTGCAACAGAGAATTGGGACCCAAGCATAATCAAATACTCCAGTATTAAAAAAACAATAAAAATGCAAGTATGTCTACGGTCTTGGACCTTGGATATGGAATCCTTAGTAGCAAGAGGTTTTCACGAGATTCAAAGTCTCCCCCACACATTGACCAGCCTCAAACTCCATCTTACGCAGGCTGTGGGGAAAGAAGCCCTAAACAGAATTCTAGCTGCGAGACTACATCCCCTCCCTCTCAAAGATCTATATCCAACTGGGAAAGTAAGGCTAGCCATTACGGAGTGCCGCCTTTGTAACTGCAAACGCGAGTCTTTGGGCCATATTCTACTCTGCTGCCCGGCCCTGCGTCTAGCCCGCAGACTCTACCTTAGACCAATTCTGCTCCAACTGGGCACTCGCACTGTACAGGAGGCAGTCCTTTGCCTTTACACGTTGGACACAGTGAAGCACATGGCCAACTTTGGCAAATGTGTCCACCTCACTCGCCTAAAACTGATGGCCACTTCGCCCTAGCCTGCTAGGTAGGCACTGCTGGGACTGCTGCTCGGCCCTCTTCTTAAAATAGACTGATTTAATCAGACCCCCCAGGATATAGCGGCATGGATTCGCAAATTTAGCGGCACAAAAATTGAAATTTAGCGGCACAAATATGGAAATTTAGCGGCAATTTTGCGGCATTTTATGTGCTCATTTTTCCTACAACAAACACAGATATCTTAGTTTTTTTAGTTATTTAACAACATTAAGCTATGTATATTTGGTTTACTTACAATGTAGACACTTGGTCTCCCTCGAGCGTGTGCTTCACAATTATGGGCTGCTGCAGTTTCACAGCAAATCTACAACTAGGAAGGAATATTTCTTTCCTGTCCATATTTTATTGTATCTTGCTCCCCGTCCCATCCTTCCCCTGTTGTTGCAACAACACCTCCTCACTGAAGCCGAAGCCGCGCCTAAGCCAAGCCCGTCTGCACCCGTCCGCGACCGGACTGCGCCGGGCGCAGGGCACGCTGTCGGGTTGAAACCCACCATCAGGTACGACACCAACTACTTACTGTCCCTACGCCCCCCGCCCGATCCCCTCTGTTCTGACTGCCCCCATATTGACCCCCTTTCCTGCCCCCTTGTATGCCCTCGTTGTGAATGGACTCCCTCTCTGCCTATAAATAACGTCGCCGACACGCATGCCTCCTCGAAAATTCGCTCCACCCACTTCAAGGGAGGTCTTGTGAATGCCAGGTCCTTAGCCTGCCATTGCCAAGACGTGCACGACTTAATATTAAGCCAAGAACTAGATGCCCTGTTCATTACTGAAAGTTGGCTCAATGACTCCTCCAACCCTGATTTGGCTATTGCCCTCCCCCCTGGCTTCACCATCTTCAGAAGGGATAAACCTTCCGGTCGAGGTGGCGGGGTAGCACTTATCATTAAGGAAACTTTTCCCTGTCACACATTTGACCTATGTCACCTTAAGGACACTGAAAGCTTGGGTTTTTCCATTAAAATCCACGCCTCGTTCTCCCTCTCGGGAGGGCTCCTATATCGTCCTCCGGGCAATCCTACTTCCTTCCTTAATTCTTTGGATGAGGCCCTCGGAGCGCTCATGTTACAATACCCTAACTTCACGCTCATTGGCGATATGAACCTACATATGGAATCACTTGTAGACCCCCATACCATCTCCTTCCTACAGTCCTTGAACATCTTTGGACTTTCCCAACGTATCAACACTGCCACTCACAGTGCTGGACACACTATTGATGGCATATGCTCCAATCTCTCAACCCTCTCCACTTCCCCTCCGCTACCCCAAATTTGGACTGATCATTATTTCATCCCTTTTGACATTATGACACCTCTTCCCACCCTATCCAGTTCTAGGCATGCCCAAGCCACCTTTACAGTCAACTGGAAGAAAGTGGCCGAACGAATCAAGCTGGAGTCAAAACCATTGCCCCCACCCCCCACTGTAACTGGAGATGTCGAAATTGACTCCTGCAACTTCCATATCTGGATGAACCAAATAGTCACGGCTAATACTGAGCCCAAAAACCATCAAGAAAAGGGCCCTAAGAAGAAAAAACCAAATGCCCCCTGGTACACTCAGACCCTAGCAGATAGTCATCTTCTATGTCGGAGACTAGAAAGACACTGGAGACAAGCATATGATACAGTCTCCAGAACATGTTATGTCCAACAGAGGAAATTATATCTCTCTGACATAAAAACAGCAAAAAAGGAATATTACACCAAGCTTATAATGGAAGCACACCAAAACCAAAAAACTATCTTTACCATAGTTAAGTCTTTCACTCACCCGAAAGCCCTCACTACCGATATACCTCCCTCAGAGAGTCTTTGCAATCAAATTGCAGATTTCTTCGTTGACAAAATTGTCATCATTCAGAAAGATTTTCCCCTTCCTTTGACAACCCCCTTAGAGGTAACAGTCAACTACCCTCTTCTTTCCAGTTTCAAATCTGTCTCCCTGCAACAGACAAGTAAGGCAATCCGGGCCTGTAAATCAGGAGCGCCTACCGATTCCTGTCCCCCCATCATTCTACATCATCTGATCGACACAGTCAATCCCTACATTAATGCCATTATTAATGAATCCCTTGAATCCGGACTTGTACCTGCTGAATGGAAGAAGGCCACTGTAAAACCCCTGTTGAAAAAACAGAACAAATCGCCAACAGACTTGACTAACATGCGTCCCATCTCCTTACTTCCCATTCTTGGCAAAGTCACGGAGCATTTAGTGCATGAGGAGCTTAAAACTTTTGTAGAAGCCCACAACATCCTACACCCTCAGCAATCGGGCTTCCGCTCCGGTCACTCCACCGAAACAGCTTTGATCGAACTTGCTGATTCCATCAAATTCCTGCAGGATGAGGGCAAGCAAGCAGTGCTCATCCTGCTGGATCTCACAGCAGCGTTCGACACTATCTCGCATGCCATCCTAATTAACCGAATGCGAGAGATTGGCGTGACAGACACAGCCTTGGCCTGGATCTCATCGTTTCTATCAAATAGGTCTCAGACTGTGTCCCTTGGACCCCACCTATCCTGCGAAAAATTCATCGCATCTGGAGTGCCCCAGGGGTCCATATTGAGCCCTTTATTTTTTAACATCTACATGGCACCCCTCTTAGCTGTGATAGAATCACATGGGATTCTTGTCACGTCTTACGCTGACGACACTCAATTGGTCGTCACCATTGACAAACAGCGGACTGACGCAGATCTCCGGTTTAAAAACTGCCTCTCTGATGTCTTTGAGTGGTTAAATACTAACCATCTTAGATGCAACAGTGCTAAGACGGAAATCATCCCATTAGGTAAAAATCTTTCTTTCTGTCCGAAAGATTGGTGGCCCCTAGGATCAGAGGCCCCTCCAAGTGCAGTTCCATCAGCCAGAAACCTAGGCGTGCAATTCGATTCATCTCTTTCTTTCGATGACCACGTTAAGATTACTGCCGGTCGCTGCTTTGGACTAATAAAATCTCTGAAATTTTTTTTCGATTTCCTCCCAATTGCAGCCAGAAAGTCAGTCGCGGTAGCCCTCATACTCTCCCGACTTGACTACTGCAATAGCCTTATGGCCGGAGTGAAAAAATCTACTCTCAGAAAGCTGCAGAGCATCCAACATGCTGCAGCTAGACTGGTCTTACAACTCCCCAGAAGGTCATCAGCGTCTGCAGCCCTAAATTCGCTGCACTGGATGCCAATACATAAAAGAATCCTCTTTAAACTGCTCCTTACAGTTTTCAAAACCATGCAAAATACAGGGCCCCGCTACTTCGCAAATCGTTTCACGCGCTATAACCCCCCGCGCTGCTTGAGATCTTCTGGGACAAATCTGGTTCTAATCCCCAGATTCAAATATAAGACCAAGGGTGGGAAATCCTTCAATGTTCTGGCAGCCAAAGCCTGGAACAATTTACCTGTTAACCTCAGATCCACAGAAAATGAGAACAACTTTAGAAAACTTCTCAAGACATGGGTCTACCAACAACTAGACTCCTCTGTCCTGGCTGCCATTTAGCTTTTTCCTTTATCACACCCCACTCTTTCGGCTATTCTCCGCAGCTTGCCCAGCGCCATGATGCTCCCTCGGGAGCGAACGTTAGCGCTTTACAAATGCACATAAATATCAAATATCAAAACTGTACAGGAGTTTTTCCAGCTAGTACTGCAGCCACTACGTCTGGTGCACTACGTGATTTTAACATGGCAGCTCCCAGTCTACCAACACATGAGTTGGTGAGCGCCCAATTGTCTATACCATACCTAGGAATCCTACTGGCCCCCACACCGGTGAAGACACTTGCAGCCAACTAAGGCCCCTTCTCGCCCAGACCAACACAACGCTCCCTGCATGGAACCGCTCAGGGCTGTCATGGTCCGGCCGTATTGCGGCTGTCAAAATGACAATACTCCTGCGCATTCTTTTTAGATTTCAGACCCTACCATTAACCCCATTGCCAGCGATCCTCCGTAACCTACATCTCGTCATTAACTGGTTCATCTGGAAAGGCAAGAATCTGCGTCTTCACCAACAACAACTTATCCGACCCTAATCGGAGCGAGGCAGGGGGCTTCCCCTGATCCCATGTTATTTCCAGGCTAAACATCTCAGATAATACGTGATGACCTCACCGAGATCACATATGAAATCACCAATGGCATCATTGCTGACGTCATTGTATGAACCAGTGTCATATGGGATACAGAGTATGTGCACATCAAGCAATAACTATGCATACTCCTTTTGGCCTTTGGCAGCATGCACCACGCATTGGCCACAGTACCTGTTCTGTGTCCAGCCCCTGCAACCAAACCATGAGCCCAAACCATTGGGAGGCTAGCCAAACTGCACATAAACTTACGCGGTATGTCCAGACTGCACTTTCTACTAAAAATGGCTTTGCCAATGTTTAAGTCAAATTGACCTTTAGCGAAGTATATAGATTTTCAGAAAGGCAAGTACATATAAAAAGACACTATGGCTTGGTGCGAGTAGTTCATGTAATATAGAGAACAAGGCTAGGGTTCTGTCCGACTAATGAGGTCATTGTTGCAGTTCAGCCTTTCTGTGCCGTGGCCAGTGCCTTCTCAGACAGCAGCTGAGTGACAGATTCAAGTAATTAGTAGTAAGGGGAGAGTAGTAACATACATCTGACCATAGCTGAGGGAGAAGAGATGATATTTAAATTGAGCAGCATTGACATTTACAGTATAAAATGCATGCCACTATTTGGAAGCAGGAAAGAGGGAGATTTTGAAAAAGAAATGGGGAGAAGTATCTTACCCATTGACCTACATTGAAGTGAGGGCAATGTTAGGCAGGGTACAACTGAAATAAAGTCACATTTGGCTTTAACGGTCGTGAGTCTCCTTCCTGAATAATGTGTGTTTGCATCTATTCAGCACGGACAATTCCTATGAACAGGAGAACAAGAGAAATGAGAACCTACTATAAATTGTATGAATACAAACATTAACAATGTAATTAAATATATTTGTTAACTGTCAGACAGAAGCACAATTATAATATACACTTAAAAGTTGGCATTTTTCAGAGCATGTAGTGTCCTATCACAAATAAGTGAGCAGGGCAGGTTTGTGAAAAACATAAAATATCTACATTTCGAATAAACGTAGTCCATAAAAGGCAAAGTATGGGAAGGAAAGAGAGAGCAGGAGAAATTGGGCTGGACACAGACGCTGTCAGTAAGTGGTAGAGTGAAAGAGCATAGAGCCAACAGAGGATGGGTGCCCACACAGAGAGGAGTGCATATCTATAGACTTCAGAACCACAGCAAAGAGGAACAGTCATGAACTGTGTTTCAAACCCAGGCTTCTCAGATGGGAAGGCTGGCAGAGACACCACAGGCATTACATGATGGTCATTCAGTGGGTGTAGGGAGCGGTTTAAACTTTGTAGAGTATCACGTGGCATCTGGAAGGGGGGGAGAGAGAGAAAGAGAGAGATCGAGATCGATCCTGACTGCCTGCCACTACCGTCAGCCGCCATCCGATGCATGCCAGAGCTCATGTAGCCAGGGAACTTCTATAAGCCCCGGCGCTTTGCTGATGCACGCACATGCGTTTCTCTTTAACTAATCCATTCTTTCAGTCAGCCCTAATGACTTCACTTACAGCGATCACATCTCCCTCTGTAAGTCAAAGGTGACTCTTTGTTTCTAGCGAGCACTGTCTAATCGCCCGTCCCGTAGAGCGGGTAAATGCATTCTAGTGGACAATGCATAGGTCCAGACTGCACTCCAGGAAGTCGATCACGGAGCTTAGTCACTAACCAGACCCCCCAGGATATAATATAGCGGCGGCTTTTGTAAAAATGCGGCGCGATTTCTACTAAAGTGCCGATTTCGCAGGCACTTCTGTAAAAATCGCGGCATTTTTACAAAAGTCCAGATTTCGCGGCAAACGCGAAATCGCGATATCCTGGAAGGTCTGTTTAATACAAAAGACTGATTTAATATAAACACATGGCTGTTTTTACCCAACTAAGTAGAGAGAATCTTAACACTGTATCGTATATTGCTTTTTAAAGATTTTTTAGACTTTATACTGTTTTTACATAAACTGCATTTTTGTAATGGTTTAAAGTAACCACAGAAATAAAGAATTCATTCATTCAGTGCTGGTCCTTAATTTACAGGCCATGGGCCCATGTAGGGCTACCTATCTTGCAGCACAAGCGCGAGCGAGATAATTGAAAACAACCGTCTTTAGTCTATAGGCCTGAGGACGTGTGACTGGGAGCTCCAAGGCCACGACGAGTGTCCATCAGCCTGGTCGCAGCGCATAGGATTTATTTTGGCATTTTTGATAGCGCTTACTTTACCCAGAGGTGTCAGAGCGGTTTACAACAGAGCGAAGTATATAGGATTAGATATTATGGTAACATATTTACAGAGTATAATAAATCCATAAAAATTACACACTGCAAACTAAGGTGGAGCGATTTGTGTTCCAGAAAAACACATTCCATAGTTGAAGCTTAAGAACAAACTAGTCTCCAGTGAGGAACACAAAACAGTCAGAGTTATTGATCTCTTTGGAAGAGAAGAGTTTTAAGACGGTAAGAATGCCGCCACAGTGCCGCTGCCAGCGAGAAGGAAGTGGCGGCGCGGAAGGGGCGAGTTCCAAACTCTGGCCGCACAGGCGGCGCGCACGAGAACCATACGGCCGCGCACTCACAACCTAACCCGTTGTGGGGGGTAAGAATGACACCGCGGTGCCGCCGCCAGCGAGAGCGCAGCTGGGCCCGGCCAGACCCGCCCCGGCAGAGGAGGAGCATTCACACCACAGGCCCCGCCCCACCGACAGGCCCCGCCCCCGGCAGAGGAGGAGCATTCACACCACAGGCCCCGCCCCACCCACAGGCCCCGCCCCGGCAGAGGAGGAGCATTCACACCACAGGCCCCGCCCAACCCACAGGCCCCGCCCCCAGCAAAGGAGCACATGATGCACACAGGCCCTGCCCCCGGCAGAGCAGGAGCATTCACACCACAGGCCCCGCCCAACCCACAGGCCACGCCCCCCCGCAAAGGAACACATGATGCACACAGGCCACGCCCCCAGCAGGGGAGGAATATTCACACCACAGGCCTCGCCCCCACCCACAGGCCCCGCCCCCACCCACAGGCCCACCCCACAGGACCCACCCCCGGCAGAGGAGGAGCATTCACACCACAGGCCCCGCCCCACAGGCCCCGCCCCCGGCAGAGGAGCATTCACACCACAGGCCCCGCCCTACCCACAGGCCCCGCCCCCGGCAGAGGAGGAGCATTCACACCACAGGCCCCGCCCCCACCCCACAGGCCCCGCCCCAGCAGCGGAGGAGCATTCACACCACAGGCCCCGCCCAACCCACAGGCCACGCCCCCCAAAGAAGCACATAATGCACACAGGCCACGCCCCCAGCAGGGGAGGAGCATTCACACCACAGGCCCCGCCCCCACATTCACAGATCCCGCCCCCGACAGGCCCGACCCCACTGGCCCCGCCCCCCGCAGTTCTCATACTTTAATGCTCTCGCCCGCTGCCTTGAGGCCGTTTCTCACCTTTACTCCCTCGTGCGTTCGCTCTGAGAGGCGGCGAGGGGGGGCGGCCTGAGGTAGAGGTGACAACAAAGCGCGCGCGGGAGAAGAGCTGCGCTGATGGATCATTCAGTGTGTCACTAGTGCGCATGCGCAGGATGTCCGCTCGTGATGGCCGCGCATGCGCGGAGAATAGTGAAGCCAATGAAACTGTAAGATTGTGTCACCGAGTATTGAGCAGTATGAACGAGAGGAGATACAACCGGGACCGTCAACACGGGAAAGCCCCAGGACCGAACTACGAGCGCGGGTTAAAGAGGGTTTGATGGGTTGACAATTGCGCATGCGCTGAGGACAGACCGCCGCGGGCGCGGGTTAAGGAGCCCCTGTTGGCTAACAACTGCGCATGCGTTGAGGACAGACACTTTCACCGGAGCGCGGGCTAAAGACAGCTTGATAAGTGAACATTGCGCATGTGCTGCGGACAGACACTGCCTCCCGCTGCGGCGCGCAGGTTAGAGGGCCGATAGATTAACTGCGCATGCGCTGCGGACAGAGACTACCTCCAACCGCGGCGCGCGGGTTAAAGATAGCTTGATGGGTGCACAATGCGCATGCGCTGCGGACAGAGAGTAAGTGTAGCCAGATTGTGTGGGAAAGGGCGGTGACTACTTTTTGGGCTGTGTGAAGGCCAGTGGGCGCGAGATACCGTCCGCCTATCACAGTGGCGCGTCTGTGCTGGCGGCCAATGGCTGGCGAATGAGTGGGCAGAGCGCGCTGAAATGATTGGAGGACGCCCCCTGACTGGCATGACCCTTACCCTACCCGTGAGCAATGAGCCTCAACCACAGACACGAGGTGTTCCCCCCCTCCTACCCCCAAACACACGTGCTGCACCTAGCTTGGTAGCAGTGTGACGGGCCGATGAGTCCCAAGGGCTATCAATCGAAAGCGCTGCCAATGATTGACAGCCCTGTGCGGCACTGACTGTTCCTGATCCTGCAGGGAGGAAGGCGGAGGACGCGGGAGCCTGGCATTGGCACGGATGGGCAGCCGGTCCAGGGGTCACCGCGGAGACGGACGGGCCGTCTTGGGTGCTGCTCGCATGACTCACGGGCTCCGGCTGGCGCTGGCCTTTGTGCACCCTGGCCACCTTCATATGCGCCAACGCGGTCTTCTAGGGAGTGCAGCAATGCGCATGTTGTGGACCGAGACCTGCAATGTTTACATAGATCCTGACCGTCATGTGTTACATATGTCAATGCAGGCACGCAACACCCATTCAAGTCAAGTCAAGTCAAGTCAGGATTTATATAGCGCGCTACATACCCAGAGGGTCTCAAGGCGCTTGAGGAGGGGGGGGGGGGGAGTTACTTGTCGAATATCCAAGTTTTAAGTTGTTTTCTGAATGCTAGGTGGTTCTGAGTAAGACGTAGGTGAGTGGGAAGAGAGTTCCAGGTTTTAGCTGCCAGGTAGGAGAAGGATCTACCTCCCATGGTGGCTTTGTTGATGCGAGGCAAGTGGCAAGGGCTTGGTTGGAGGATCGTAGCTAGACACAGAAGGGGGTTCCCCAAGGGTATCTTTAGGATATAGGCAGGTAATGGGGGGAAAAACCAATGCAAATAGAAAAAACGAAAACCCTGCCTTAGGATATAAAGGCCCTAACAAAGGGGTCCAACAGATGTAGGTAAAGGGGTGATTAGCCTAGGGGTTGACATAACACATAACAATCACATGGTCAAATCAAGGATAAGCAAAACAATTCATATTTGAAAATATATTTCTTTTTTTATTATAATTTTTTTCCATATAAAGAATAACAGTGATATAAATATAAAGTTTCTTTTAAAGTCTCATGTGTACAAAATAGATCATCAGTAAAATAGACATGGATAAGCAAGCAATAAATAAGAAAAATTCTATCCTACCCAGTAACGGCCACACAACACACATTCAGGCTCACTCACTTCAATCACCAACTAACCTATTCTGTTTGATCTCATTCACCACTCATGCTACATCCATTCATCTAGTCCTGGCGAATACAACACAAAGATGGTTACACGTATTGTACAGGTCGAGATGTTTTAGTCCAGGGGGGTGGTTCTGACTACAAGTCCTGATGTAAAAGGGACAATAGTCATTTTCCTGGGGACATAAGCCGACGCGCGTTTCGGTGGAAGGCCAATGGGGCCACACCTTCGTCAGGGCAAAGGGCAGTATACTGGGAGGGGGCACAGGAGAGAAGACACAATCTGTATATGTGTCTAATTCGGCCAATTAAAGGATGTCAGGAGGAAATCAGGGATAATTTATAGTGGGTGAGCCTTCAAATCGATCCAAGCCTTTTGTTTACCAGCGCTTCAACGTAATGTTTTCTTCTTTCAGGGCTCACAATTCTCAGGCAGGTTTAGAGTAGGGCAGAACATCCCTCTAGCCAGCGCTTCTGGTTAAGGTAGACAGAACTGTCTTTTCATGTCTTTCCCGTTGTTTCCAAGTGAGTCATTTGGCCGAGATATCTGGACGGCGGAACCCCTGCTCCACGGAGACAGCATCTTTGAATTAAGATTAGCCAGCACCCACCTGGGTCACTTACCGCCGATGGAGGACGGCACATAGATTTTGACCCCATGAAGAAGAATCCTCATTATACCTAGAGACCTGCGCATTAGAACCCCAGTCTAGGATCTACTTCGGTTACATTGAAGCTTATAAAATCTACATACCTCTGGAAACAACGGGAAAGACATGAAAAGACAGTTCTGTCTACCTTAACCAGAAGCGCTGGCTAGAGGGATGTTCTGCCCTACTCTAAACCTGCCTGAGAATTGTGAGCCCTGAAAGAAGAAAACATTACGTTGAAGCGCTGGTAAACAAAAGGCTTGGATCGATTTGAAGGCTCACCCACTATAAATTATCCCTGATTTCCTCCTGACATCCTTTAATTGGCCGAATTAGACACATATACAGATTGTGTCTTCTCTCCTGTGCCCCCTCCCAGTATACTGCCCTTTGCCCTGACGAAGGTGTGGCCCCATTGGCCTTCCACCGAAACGCGCGTCGGCTTATGTCCCCAGGAAAATGACTATTGTCCCTTTTACATCAGGACTTGTAGTCAGAACCACCCCCCTGGACTAAAACATCTCGACCTGTACAATACGTGTAACCATCTTTGTGTTGTATTCGCCAGGACTAGATGAATGGATGTAGCATGAGTGGTGAATGAGATCAAACAGAATAGGTTAGTTGGTGATTGAAGTGAGTGAGCCTGAATGTGTGTTGTGTGGCCGTTACTGGGTAGGATAGAATTTTTCTTATTTATTGCTTGCTTATCCATGTCTATTTTACTGATGATCTATTTTGTACACATGAGACTTTAAAAGAAACTTTATATTTATATCACTGTTATTCTTTATATGGAAAAAAATTATAATAAAAAAAGAAATATATTTTCAAATATGAATTGTTTTGCTTATCCTTGATTTGACCATGTGATTGTTATGTGTTATGTCAACCCCTAGGCTAATCACCCCTTTACCTACATCTGTTGGACCCCTTTGTTAGGGCCTTTATATCCTAAGGCAGGGTTTTCGTTTTTTCTATTTGCATTGGAGGATCGTAGCTGACGGGAGGGGGTGTAGAAGGACAGTCGTGTGTTGAGGCATTCGGGTCCAAGTTCGTAAAGTGCTTTGTGTGCGTGGGTTAGGAGGCGGAAAGTAATCCTCTTATTTACGGGGAGCCAGTGGAGGTTTTTCAGGTGACCAGAGATGTGTTCTTTACGCGGGATGTCTAGAATGAGCCTGGCTGAAGCGTTCTAGATGCGTTGGAGTTTTTTCTGGAGTTTTGCAGAGGTGCCGGCGTATAAGGTGTTTCCATAGTCCAGGCGGCTCGTGACCAGTGCGTGAGTGACCGTTTTTCTAGTTTCGGTGGGGATCCAGCGAAATGTCTTTTTGAGCATGCGAAGAATGTTGAAGCAAGATGATGAGACGGCGTTGACTTGTCTGGTCATCGAGAGTGAGGAGTCCAGGATGACGCCCAGGTTCCGTGCGTGGTCCGACGGGATGGGTGCTTTTCCAAGGGCCTCTGGCCACCAAGAGTCATCCCAGGCGGAGGGGGAGGTGCCTAAGATGAGCACTTCTGTTTTGTCTGAGTTAAGTTTCAGACGGCTGTGCTTCATCCACTCGGCTACTTCTTTCATTCCTTCGTGTAAGTTGTTTTTGGCGGTGTTAGGGTCTTTGGTGAGTGAGAGGATCAGTTGAGTGTCGTCAGCGTAGGAGATGATGTTGAGGTTGTGTTGGCGTGCGATGGCTGCGAGGGGGCTCATGTATACGTTGAAGAGGGTGGGGCTGAGTGAGGATCCTTGTGGCACGCCGCAGATGACTTCAGAGGCCTCTGACTTGAATGGAGGGAGCCAGACTCTCTGAGTTCTTCCGGTAAGGAACGAGGTGATCCATTCCAGTGCTTTTCCTTGGATTCCGATGTTTCTGAGGCGCTGTAATAGGTGGCTATGACAGACTGTGTCGAAGGCTGCGGAGAGGTCGAGGAGGATGAGAGCGACTGTGTCTCCATTATCCAATAGAGTTCGGATGTCGTCTGTTGCTGCGATGAGTGCGGTCTCAGTGCTGTGTTTGGCTCGGAATCCGGACTGTGAGGGGTCGAGGGATTTGTTGCTTTCGAGGAAGGTGGCGAGCTGGTTGTTGACAGCTTTCTCGATGACTTTGGCCGGGAAAGGAAGAAGCGAGATGGGGCGGTAGTTTTTGAGTTCGGTGGGGTCAGCTGTGGGTTGTTTCAGAAGGGCGCTGAGTTCTGCGTGTTTCCAGCTTTCCGGGAAGGTGGCGGAGTTGAGGGAGCAGTTGATGATGTCTCGGAGGTGTGGAGCTATGATGGAGTCTGCTTTGTTGAAGATGTGGTGAGGGCATGGGTCAGTTGGGGATCCTGAGTGGACCGGGCTTCAGCCCCCCCCGTGGTGTGTGGCAGCCCGGGATGAGACAGATCCCAGGCACACACAGAGCCGCACCCGAACGTTTCACTGGTCTTTAAAAGACCATTTGAATGTTAATTAGGCCTTGCTGTTGTTTCACACCTTGTTGGAGGCCCGGCAGCTCCACTCTGCTTACTAATTAAAGGTTCAGCCCCCCCCGAAATGTGCCTCTAGTTGCGCCTCTGTGTCAATGTGCATACATACATCAGCATACATATGTACTCTGACATCTTCTATAAATGCTTATCCTTGCCCCTTCTATACAAACCTACACGGGTGTTGCTTCCATTGGTTCAGCAGGTGCAGTGGCACCGGGCCCAGAGGCCCGGGAGGGCTCACTGAACCCTGGCTGTTGCTGTATTTCTAATTACTATACTGGTGCGCCTCGCCTTTTGCCGCTTTGTGTGTCTACTCCTTTCACTGAAATATATGCACATATGTTGTCTATGTTCTAGCCTCAAATGAGGCAACGTGGGTGACTGAAACATAGAATGATGACTTGAGTTCCAAAAATAATTTTGTTGGTGGCACGGCGTTAAGGCTAATACTCATTCACGTCTGTCTGCCGTCATTGTAGAAACAACAAAGCTATTTTCATTGGAATGCATTCAAAGCACGATGTGCACCAGTTGTGTGGAACTGACAGTTCGCAGAGGGTCGGCTTTGTGTGCAAGCTTTGACATTACCAGTATCTCAACCGTCCTCAGGAACGCCTGCTACACCTGTTCTCGAAAATAAAAAACACATTTATTACAAAATGTAGATCATTTTCTTCACTGCATTGATACATGTTCTAGTTCATCCAAAAGATAATCAGAGTTTTATTTAATTCTGTGTAATCACATTCACAGCCTTGTTATAAAGTCCTTGATTACTAGTCGGTGGAGTTTTGGGATTTAAAAAATATATATTTTTATTGAACAGTTAAACAAAGTAAACTGCCGTGATATTAGACATTGCAGCTCAGTAAGGAAACACAGCAGCAGCCATCAACAAAGACAGCGAAGGACAGCCACATTGCGTAGTTGAACCATTACAGCAGTGCTCCACAGGTCTGTGGTAAAAGCAATAGCATCCTTATTACTAGACATCATCAGTCCCATCTAGGGGTTCACAGATGCCTCCCCTATACTCATTCCACTGACCCCATATTTTAGACCATTTATTTGGGCACCCCCTTCCCTCATATACCACCTTCACTTCTAGCATGCACCAATCCATGTCGTTCTTCTAGTCCCGCAAACTCAATTAGGATTTTCATATGTGAGCTATATTCTGCTTGGTCACCATCAGTCCCAAGGTGAGCCAGGGCCGATAACCCCGACAACGGTTGGCTGGGGACAAGTTGGGAGCAAGATCACAGTCTGACCACAGTCAAATAGTAAGTGAAGTAATATATTCTCTGCTTTTGTTTTGTAAATCAGTCGCTGATATGCGGCCGGTAATTGTTGGCAGGGCAAGCTCCTTTCAGTGTTCTCATGACTCTGCATGTGTCTAATACCAGACAGGATCAGGCATTTTTTTTTTACAAGTCCTGCCGGGTCTTAGGATGTCATTGCTGCAATCCTTTTAGGGAGGGCATAGGCAAAATAAACGAATCGACTTGGTTTCTATCACGGTGAGGCTGTTCTTAAAAGACACTGTGTAAACTTAAGTTCTACTGCTGCTAGCATTTGCCCTTTGTGACCCAGTCATGATCTGGAAATGTTATACTGTCAGTGCAATTTCTCTGTGGTTCTGAAAGTAGCATTGGTGATCACAAGTGTAAAATCATGTAGGATTAGATTGTGGGTATACAATCGTTTGTCAGTAGGATCAGGTGATTAGTATCAGTTTCATTTTCTTTTCATAGCTTGTCCTTGCTTAAATGAGTGTAAATTCTTATGTTTATCTGTTTACATGAACTTAATTTCTTGTTTTTGCTCGCAACAAAAATGTCACTATTAGTGTCATATATTTAACATTTGAATGTCATTCATAAGTACTCTGAAACCTTGAGAAATGTCACACATAAGCACTCTTGAAACGTGGCAACTAGGCAGTCTGTTTTCATGTTGAATAGTGCCCTTCCATTTCTGGTGCTTTGCAATAGTTTTAAGATCTTCGAACAGTTTCTCGTTGCTGAAATGGCTGTAATTTCCCTCATCTTCGTTGCTTCATTTTTGCACGTGAGAAAGTGTCACTCATAGTCGTTGAATGTCACTCATAATTACACTTACAAGGCCCCATGTGCCTGCCAACAACACAAAACTAAAACAATGTCACCGGGCATCCCAATTTCCGTCAACTCAGCCATGATCCACCCAAAACCACTAGGCGTGAACGTCTTTGCAATTACCTTCCCCCCAAGCTCTCCATCAAAGCAAGAAGAAACCTCAAACACAATCTAATCAGACAATACTCTGAAGCTCTGTTTGTGGATACCTACCACTGCCCCTCCAAAGGGCAGGTAAAGATGGATCTCATCTTCCACACGGACAGGCCTAAGAACTGGATCACTAGACTAAGATTACAACTTCACATATCTAAAACGTCGACCACCACACATAGCTGTAAACGGACGACCTCGCTCCCTAACCAGGCGACTAGCAATGGGAACACAACAGTGACCATTTACTCAAACGGCACAGTGTTGATACAGGCTAACAACAAGAACCTTGAGCCCTTCGACTCCCTCTTCCCTGCTCTCCGGTCTGCCCAGCTTCACTCCCTTCGATCTGCTCTGCACCAACCCCGTTCCCCGGTCATCCTTCACCACTAGGTGACACAAATACCCACTTCCACTCCCCTGGTGAGACCATTCAGCCCCCGCTAGATGCTCCTCCCACTCCTCCGTTCCTACTAATTGCGTCCGTCAATCTCTCGAGATAGATCTGACCCCTTCACCCCCTCAGACTCACCCTCCCTCACACCCCATCACCATCCCACGAGCTTGGTCTACTGACCCCCTTTTAAATCCTGTAGACCCACTGAGGAAGAGCTCTCCACTCGATTCCCTACTGAGGGTCGTGGACGGTGGCAATTTGGGCGACCCAATTAGCAGTGGACCCCACAATTCAATCTTGCCCCCCACCTCAAGGGCTGTCCCTACCCACAACTGCATGCCCCCTGCCCCGGAAAACATAATGCACTGGCTGACCCAATTAGAGAGTCAGCTAGAAATAATATTCATAGGCCTTGACGAAATCCTAATCAATCTAGACAAGACTCAACCACAATCCCATACCAGGCCCATTCCCCAGCAATCCCATACTAGTCCCTCTCCACCGACCAACTCTAACCTCCTAAAACCCCATTCCGGACCCTCTTCCGCCCTTGAAAACCGGCTCCAGAGGCCCACAAAAACCGACCCCCAATTAAGGATTCTGTAAACCAACGCAAAGACCTTCAAGGACCAAAGCAGCAATGTCCACGGAGGAAGCAGCAGACTTAGCCTCTACATACGACTCTCCTCCCACAACGTCCCCTAAATCCAATATCCAAGTGATTACAGGATTCAGAAGAGAATACCCCCCTCAAAAGCCACAAGACCCCTGCCCTCCCTCTCCTCCATACCCAGGGCCCCATCAGGAAAGTATCCTAGCAAAAAGAAACTATTCAAAGTGCCTGCTCATTAACTGTAGATCAGCTCCAAAACATGCAACGGAATTAGCAGAAGCCATCCTCTCTCATGATCTAGACATTGCATTCATCACGGAGACATGGCTAAATGAGATCTCCCCTCCTTGTTTAGATATGCTGGTGCCCCCAGGTTTCACCATCGTCACCAAAGATAGAAAAGATCAACGAGGTGGAGGTGTAGTCATCATCCATAAGGATGACATAGACATAACTCTGACTCCTGCAAGTACAGCTACTTTGAATGTCTTTCTGTCATCATTAAGACAAAGGACAACAGCCCTTTAGTCTGTCACCTTCTCTATCACCCTCTAGGCAACACCCCCACATTTGGAGAACACTTATCCGACCTGATTGCCCATTGCTCACTTAAAGACACTAACTACCTAATCCTGGGTGCTCTCAACCTACCCTGGAATGAAACCAACAACTCTCTAATTCAATCTCTCAATAATCTCCTCTCCAACAATAATCTTTCCCAACACTGTTCGGAAGAAACTCACAACAAAGGAGCAACCTTAGATGCCATCATTGCCCACCGGGATGCAATCACGATCGACAACATTCTTCCAGTTGACTGGTCTGATCACCACATGATCTTATTCCACGTCAACCAAAAACTCTTAATCCTTCCTCCTGTTCATGACCCCCCCAAATGGTCCAGAAATATCACCCAGATTCCCCTGGATGTCATAGAAGAGTGGCTAAATTTGCTCCTTCCTAGTGACAATGAGCTCTCCACAACTCATCTCACCTCGCTTTATAACTCGAATATGGTAACCTTGCTTGACCAACTTGCTCCCCTGAAACTAAAAAAAATTTGTCCTATTCCGTCCAGATCATGGTTCGACTCAGACATCAATGATGAAAGGAGACAACTAAGAGCCACAGAAAGACGCTGGAGGACCATGCCCACTACCATTCATCGCGACCAACTTAGAACTGTCCGGAAGAAATACAACAATCATATCAAGAACAAAAAATCTACGTATTTTCAATCCGCACTGGATAGCGCAAATAATAGACCTAAGGAGCTCTTTAATATCATCAGACGCCAAACCTCCAAACCTGATACGTCCCTAGGGCCGGCATCTAAAGAACGGTGCAACATATGTTTATTAATATCCGCTGTAATGGACATTATTTTCTGGTGGCTCCCTTTCCCATCCCTTCCATGTAGGATGTCACTCCCATGTTCCTCCTCAGCAGTCACCAGTAAGCCCAGCATCCTATCGTTCTCTAACTTTTCCTGTTTCTTCATACGGGCAGTATAGCTCACTGTTTCCCCTCTCAGGGCAGCCTTAAAGGCATCCCACACATAGTTTCTCGATGTGCTAAATCGGTTTATATCAAAAAATGCTACCGTCCACTCCCTTATGTGTTCTAAGTACCCATTATCCCCTATCAGCTTTCTGTCAAAAGTTCATCTAGATTGTTTTATCGCCATCATACCCTTGGTGTAGCTTAGTATAAGAGGCTATGATCCGAGATCACTTTGGGTAGTTTACTTATACTTACTTTCCTCATCTCAGGCAGGGATATCAAAAAATAGTCCAGTTTTGTGTACCTTTGATAGGGGCATGAGAAATAGGTGTACCCTGGACTGTTAGGCTTTTTATTTCCCCATACGTCCCCTAATCCATGTGAGCTGATCAGAGAACTCAGTGCTTTAAAGACCCTAGATTTCCGACCTGTATACGGAGTATTGCTGACAAAGTCAGCCAAGATATTTAGATCTCCACAAATAACAATGGGGGTAGGCCAGTTGGTTAATTCACTCTCTAGTGTGTTAAAGACCTCGGGGTCATCCTGGTTAGAGCCATAGATCCCACAGATAGTAACCCCACAGGAAAGCTCTGCCAGAGCCCACCTCCCAATTGAGTCAGCCTTATTCCGTTTTATGCCCCCTAGTGAGGTCTTGCCCAAATTTGCAACTCCTCTAATTGTCAAGGTCTGAGAGGAGCAGGCTAAGATCTCTAACCCTTTAATATTCAGCCAGTGTCTTTTCCCCCATGGTAGGTGTGTCTCCTGTAGGCGTCTAGCCATGTTGACCTTACAAACTGTGACAGCCTTTGCCTTTTATTCCAGTTGTTTAAACCCCCAATGTTAAGGGTACATATATTAAGATTGGCCATTATTCAATATACTTTTGCCAGTTTGGTTATAGCTTTGGGACATCAAGTACACCACCTTATCTCGTATTGGAAAAGATGACCTGGACATAATCCCCATATAATCCCGCGAAATTGCAGAAAAACGAGTTTTGCAAAACTGAAAGCACTCAGCAGGTGCAAAAGTTCAAACTCGTCATTAGTAACCATTCCCAGTAGTGCTTCCTGACTGGGGCCCCTCCAGAGTTCAGTTGCTAGTTGCAACAATTCTATGACCCTGCTCTGACCCTCACAGCAGGCTCATAGAATAGCTACAAGTAGGCCACAAAGGTCCTGGAAAAAAATTGCACTGCAACAGAAAGCAAATTACAGATAAGGAAGCAGGTGCCAGACTGGAATTTTAAAACAGTGACACATTAATAAATCAACCCCAAATTAATTCATGTCAGTTGAAGCAGGACAGGTGTGCTTGCTTCCCCCCCCCATAATCTACAGTGATGAACCAGAGGGTGGCATTGATGTACCAGAGGGTGGCATGGGTGAAACAGGGTGGCAGTGGTGAAACAGAGGGTGCTGTGAACCTGTGATGATGAACCAGACGTAGAAGCAACATAGTTGCGACCGTTGCGAGCCGACAAGTAAGTTCGCAATTGCGAACTGGTACAAAATCCTCGCGAACTGGCAGAAACACTTGCGAACACAAAAAAAATTAAAATCCGCAAATTCGCGAGAATTCGCGGATTTTGCGGATTGCGAGTTCGCAAATACGCAAATTTGCGAATGCCAGATTCGCAAAATTCACCCATGCTTAGAGGTAATCGCCAATCAAAAAGACCATTTTAAAAGATAACACCTCAAGGGACACCTGTGCAAGGGCTCGAAAGGTGAACCCATTAAGAAAGTAAGGACAAGATTTAAGTCCCATTGAGGCACAATAAAAGGAGTGTGAGGAAATGTATTTGTTAGACCCATTAAGAACCTTAAAACAACAGGTGACTTAAATAAGAACGGTTGGTCCGGCAGACAAAGGAATGCCGACAAGACCGAAAGATAACCTTTCACTGTCGCTACAGCAAATCCTTGCTGAGCCAAACAGAGTGCAAACTGAAGAATGTCGGACTAGCGAGCTTTCAAGGGGTTAATGGACTTCTCTCTACACCATGAGACAAATTTGGACCACCTATAAGAATAGATAGACTTGATGTAGTGCTGCCTGGCTGACAAAATAACATCCACCACGTGAGGTGGGAGAGAAAAAGAATTCAGGTTGCCCCGTTCAATCTCCAGGCATGAAGGTGTAAGCTCTGGAGTTGGGGGTGTAGAACCTGCCCCTCCAACTGTGAGAGGAGGTCTGCCCTGAGAGGGAGACGGAATGGTGGGCACGAGGAGAGGTGGAGAAGATCTGTGTACCTTACCCTTCTTGGCCAATCCGGGGCGATCAGTTTGACTTGGTCAAAACTTGGCAAAACTTCCTTAGAACCAGAGGAATCAAGGGTATGGGAGGAAACGCGTAAAGGAGTTGAGAGCTCCAACTCAACTGAAACGGGTCCCCCAAAGCTCCCTGCATCGGATACTGGAGACTGCAGAATGACGGGCAGTGAGCGTTCTCGTGAGTGGCGAACAGGTCCAACTGAGGGGTTCCCCACAACCGAAAGACGTGACAAACTACCTCTGGATGAAGCCTCCACTCGTGGTCGGCTGAGAACTGCCGACTGAGACTGTCTGCAAGTACATTCAGAACTCCGGCCAGATGATTTGCCATCAGACAAATCTGATGGACCTGAACCCAGGACCAGAGATGCAGAGCCTCTCTGCAAAGGCAATGCGATCCCTCTCCTCCCTGTTTGTTGACATACCACATTGTGAAGGTGTTGTCTGTTAGGACTTGAACTGACTGACAGTGAAGGGAAGGGAGAAAGGCCTTGAGCGCTAAACGTATCGCCCGCAACTCTAGAAGGTTGATGTGAAGCAACTTTTCCCCTGGAGACCAAAGACCCTTGATCTCCAGATCCCCTAGATGAGCACCCCACCCTAGGGTGGATGCATTTGTTATCACTGTGGCCACCGATGGAGGCAGATGAAAGGGCTTTCCTTTAGACAGATTGCCCTCCACGCTCCACCAAGACAGATATACTGCAGCTTCTCTGGAGAACCTCACTGACTCCCTGAGATCTCCGTTGTGCTGATACCACTGCCTGCGGAGACACCACTGGAGTGTCCTCATGTGCCAGGGTGCATGGTTGACCAACAGAATACAGGAAGCCATCAGACCGAGCAGACGAAGGACCTTCAGGACTGGAACAACCACTCCATTGTAAAATAAAGGAATTATTTCCTGTATGTCGAGAATACAGATGGATAGAATGGATGGATGCCCACTGTTTAAAACTAAATGGCTCTAAAACAGAGGTGCTGGTGGTAGGGGGAAAAAGTGAAAACTGGTCGGATGAGTGGTGGCCTTCATGTCTGGGCCCTACCCCAATACCATGTCAGGAGGCTAAGAATTTAGGGATCTGGATGAATCCTACTCTCTCATATGATGGTGTTATGGCAGAGTTTTTGGCTCTATGTAGCAGTGATATAGATCTTAGTCTTGCTCACATCTAGTATAGGTATTCTTAGCTTGTGTTGGCCCTTTTAAGCCCTTTTTCCAGACCTAGAAGAGGATAGCTGCTTAATATGATGATAGATCCCTTATTCTTGACTCTAATCTGTCTATTGCCTATTGGCTTTGACATACTTGCTTATAGTCCTGACTTTATATTACACATTGGTATGGTTTATGTAGGTATTCTGACAGAGCTAAGGGGTATTTCATTCCTTTCAGGCCTACAGGCCTAGAACTAGAGGGACTCCATCTTGATGGAGCTGAGAGGCTTTTCAGGGTAAAGGTAAAGTTTATAGTTAAGGCTGTTGTGTGCTAGAGGAAAATCCAGTTAGGACTGCTTCTTATCCGAGGAATGTGTTTTTCTCTTGGGCCCAGACGTAACATGCAGATGCGCACTGCAGTTGCGTGGAAGCCTGGGAGCTGGCACAGGAATTCGGTAGAAGACAGCCCTCTGTTGAAAATTTCCATGAAGGGGGAGGAATCCATATTAGCGAGCTACAGGAGAGGAGGAGTGTTCAGTTCAGTTTTGTGTTCATTCCAGCGTGTGTGCAGTTCAGCCTGGAGCTCAGAACAGCTTGGAGCTCAGTTCAGCTTGGAGAGAGAGAGGACAGGATGTCTGCTGGAGCTGCAGAATAGAGTGCAGTTCTGGAAAGGAGAAAGAAGGCAGACAATTGCTGAAGATGAGGAGAGAGAATAGAGTGCAGAGAGCATCAAAGAAGGCTGTCAGCTGGAGCAATTGAACCAGAGGCGTGATGATGTGGTGAAGGAGGGAGAGACAGAGAGAGCCCTAATCCCACCAGAGGCAGAGAGAAATCTTCCTTCTAATAGGTGAGGTAGTCTGAACTAATCACACTTACATCTTAATCTTATCTTTATTCCCTAGGCTTTTGTATTGCTAATCTTTTCCCTTTCAGCGGTGTGTTCTATCTATAGTCTTTGTCAGTTACAGATCTGTATATGTGTATTTTATTATTGTTACAATAAACATCCCCATAACTACAGTGCATGAGTTTTTTTATGATAAAGCTAGCCTGGCTTCTAGATCAGAAGGGAGTAGGAGCGCTTAAATCAAGAAATAACTCAATCACATAGTGTGTATATCTTTGTCCCCATACAGTGAGGGTAATCTCCTTTCCTGGTAGGTATTACTGTTTGAACAGATGCTACCCCTGATCAGGTAAGTAATAGTGAATAATTAGGGAGAGAGGAGACCTGCATCTAAGGGACCAAGTTAGTACACCCTCCCATAATCCTGTAAACAGCGTCTTCTGTTCCAAAGCATAGGTAACCTTTTTCCTCCGAGTCAGATGTTACAGCCAGAACAGATGCTGCCCCTGATCCGGTAAGTCTGAATAAATAGGGAGAACAGGGAGCCCTTGAGCTAGGGAATTGTTGACACTAAGTAATTCGGCTATCCCATAATATTATTGTAGTAGCAGACCCTTAGTGAAGAGACAGAAAACTGAAGGTGTTCATAGGAATGTGGTCGTTGTTGATATACGGCGTTAGTGAGAACGTTGGGTTGGATTACCAGCGTGGATACCCACAGGATTGTGGCTTGCGTAAGTGAGAGCGTCAGGGGGGATGACTGGCGTGTAGGTTTACCGGATTGTGAACCGTTTGGAGAGGAGAGCATTGGGTTCTGCAGGCCCATGTGTAGACGCACCGGATTGTGTGTCATATCTGCCCTGGGGTAGATCAGTCTGGGTCGGAGTGGCCGCGAGACTAACTGATGTATGAGTGTGGTGTAGGGTATGGATATCCTTAGTAATCAGTGAGTATTCTTAGTATCCCTATAGATTTAGTGGTGTTTCTGATAATATGAGCTTGTATATTGCGAGTTCCCCATCCTCAGGTAGGTACCCAGGTGCCTGGATAGATGGTCCTGAGGAGGGATGTGGTTACGTTCTGGCTGGGTTGGAGGGGCCCCTAGGGGCTGATCCCATCTAATCAGAAAACCCGGCCATGACAGATGGCCACATCAGGCGTCTTGTGGGCAAATGTTTTGGAGTACTAAAAACTCTAAACAAAACCTTAGACCTCCTCCCCCTATCGGCCAGAAGGACACTAACGCAGGCACTGGTGACCTCGCGATTAGATTATGGCAACATCTTATTCCTTGGGGCTACCGATGGCAGCATAGGTCGCCTACAAGTTATACAGAACTTCGCCGCCAGACTGGTGCTAAGAAGACCCAGGAGAGCCAATTCGAAAAGGGAGCTGCATGCGCTTCATTGGCTACCTGTGAAGAAGCGTGTGCGGTATAAGTGCCTCCTCTTCTGTCACCGTATCGTCTGGGACAGGTCACCGACTTACCTAAAGGATTTAGTCAGCAGATACGAACCAACTAGAACCCTCTGCTCGGAGGGCGCCAGACTGCTGACAGTCCCTAGGATTAAGAAGGCCAGAATGGGCGGACGCTCCTTTGCACTCCAAGCAGCTCAACAGTGGAATAAACTTCCCTCTGCACTGAGACTGGAGAGCAGTGAAACGCGGTTTAGGGCTTTGCTTAAAACTCATTTATACTCTTCATAAATTCTGGTAGTTTGTCTGCTGATCCAGGGACAGCGTCAGCGCGGGGACACGCGGCGATGGCGTTACTGAGCGCTCTACAAACTCTTTATTATTATTATTATAATCCTTTGTGGAGGAGGGAATGCCCAACACACAGTGGTATCCAGCACCGCACCTATGAACAGGTTGCGCTGAGAGGCACCAGGAGAGATTTGGGCACGTTTATCGAGAACCCAACCTGTACAACAACTGAGTTGTAATCTGCAGATGATGGAGCACATTCTCTGGCGACTCTGCTTTGATCAGCCAATCGTCCAGATAAGGGAATACTGGTATCCCCGAACTTCTGAGATGGGCTGCCACCACCGCCATCACCTTGGTGAAGACTCGAGGTGCAGTAGTAAGACCAAACGAAAGAACCGCAAACTGGTAATGTTGCAATCCTACCATAAAACGGAGATACTTCCTGTGCGACTTTAGGATTGGAATGTGTAAATACACATCCTGCATGTCGATCAACACCATCCAGTCCTTTTGTTGCTGCAGCGCTTGAAGAACCTGCGCAAGGGTGAGCATCTTGAACTTCTCTTGCTTAAAAAAGAGGTTCAAGATCCTGAGGTCCAGGATTGGACGAAACCTGCCATCCTGCTTGGGTATCAAGAAATACCGGGCGTAGGATCCCTGTTCTCTTTCCTGCTCCGGGACCACCTCAATCGAACCTTTTCTCAGAAATGCCAGGACTTCCTCCTGCAGGAAAAGTAGGTGGTCTTCCATGCAAAATCCTTGACAAGGAGGGTAATTTGGGGGAAATTCCAAAAAGGGAAGAGCATTCCAATTCTCTACAAGATTGAGAACCCAAAGGTCTGATGTGACAGATTCCCAATCCTGTAGAAAATGAGTAAGCTGACCCCCTACAGGACCAACATGATCCGGAAAGGGGGATCTAGGGCTGCTTTGCTATGGTAGGGGGGTGGGAAGAGTAAGAGGAGGAGGAGGAGGAAGTGGAGATTTGACGTGCTCGAGCACGGCCCCTGTTTCTGCCCCTGTAGGATTTATACAGGGAATTCTGTTCCTGCTGCTGCTGCTGTGGTTGTTTGTATGAGCGAAAGGAAGTTCTTCCGAAACCGCTGAATCTCTTATTCAAAGAACCTCTGGATTGCAGGCCTAGCCGTTGCCTTACTCTCCTTGAACCTTTCCAAGGCCGCATCTGGTTTCTTGCCAAACAGACCTGAACCATCAAAAGGGAGATCTATCAAAGTCGCCTGCAGATCAGGTGAAAACTCAGAAGTCTTCAGCCAAGCAGCCCCCCTGGTGGCAACAGATGATCCCATCACCCTTGCCACAGAGTCAGCTGTATCCAAGCCGCTTTGGATTACTTGGTGAGCAGCAGCCGGTGTATCTGCTAGAACTTCACTAAAGTTCTGCCTGTCCTCCTCAGGTATCTTTGGAACCAACTGCTTCTCTGAGTCCATAAGTGCATGAATATAATGCCCTTGAAGGCATGTCGCATTCGTGGACTTTAATGCCATGCTGGCCAATGAGAAAACCTTTTTGGCTAACTGGTCTAATATCTACGACTCCCTATCATTTGGCACTTAAGGGAAGGCTCCGGTAGACTTCTTGGAGCAGGCTGCCTGAACCAACAGACTCTCAGGGGACGGATGTGATGACAAAAATTCCGGATCTCCAGGAGCAACCCTATACCTTCTTGCTACAGCCTTTGATACCGCAGGAGACGAAAAAGGGCTTACGGTACACATCTCCATTATCGGCTCGGTTATAGCGTCATTAAATGGCAGCATTGGCTCCACGACTGAAGAGGGAGAATGAAGCACCTCCGTTAAAATATTAGATTTAAACTCTGCAGTAGGCAAATTCAAATCCATGAGCTCAGCCGCCTTTTTAATGACCATATGGTATGGAACTACATCCTTTAAAGGGACATCAGGAGCCGAAGAAAGCTCCCACTCCGAGGATAACTCCAGGCCACTTGCCTCTTTGAGCTCTTCAAACAGGTCCTCAGATTCCTGCAGTTCTCCCTTCTCCATCTCCTCAGCTCGATACGTTTGCTCTTCCGGTAGCCTTTGAGACTCCCGCCTAGACCTCATTCTCGGGGTCGGCGTCGATGGAGCCACAACCGACTCCGACAGAGCCGATGCCGGCGTCGTGCTCGGATACGGAGGTACAGCTTGGAACGTACGAGGTCGAGACGGGATCGGAGTCAGTGAAGATGGTATCGGCGTCGATGACTTCGGAGCTGGGAAATTCCAGGTCGGCGCCGCCAACAGAAAAGGCATAAACACAGTGCCTGTACATAAGGCTGCAGGACACCCAGATTGTAGGCCATGGGACCAGATGGTGCTCTTGAGAAGAGGCCGTACATCGTATTCAAATAATGCGTCTGGTCATGTCCCGGGCTTGGAAATGGTAGGTATGGACCCATAGGCTGCCCCTGTTGAGGTACAGTTGGATTCGGGACAACTGGACCCGAGGGCGAATCCAGCGGAGTCGTAGAACTTCAAGCAATGGAACTTCAACCTCCTCTCGAGATGGAGAGTGCAATGGCACCGGAGAAGGATTCGAAGCCTGCGCCTGGGAATGCTCCGGGGAAGCCACAGGAGAAGGCTCGCCTTGCGACTCCCGATTCGATGGAACAGGAGAAGGAGAGACATAGTCCTTCCGATGTTGAAGCCTCGGAGATTTAGACTTCGGATCTTACTGTTTTCCAGAGTGACATTGCGACTCACGACCCATGCTTTTTCTTGTGCTTCTTCTTACAACGAGAAGCATGTCCCGAAGTCGACCTCGAGCGTGATCTCAAACGCCTCCTACCTCTCTTCTTCTTCATTTTCGCTCTGAGCAGCTTCGCCTTTCTCTCTCGCAGCACCTTCGGGTTAATTATATTACAGCTGGAGTATCCTTGGACGTCGTGGTCAGATGAAAGGCACCAAACGCAGTCCTTGTGCGGATCCGTGATTGACATCAACTTTCTGCATGCCCCACAGGGCTTGAACCCTGATTTCCTCGATGACACCTGAGAGACCTGCACTGGCTCCCCGTCAACAAGAGGATCACCTGAGGTAATTGAAATTTTTATGGTCAAGTATGTCCCCTAACGAGTACCCTATCGTCTCCATGTACGAGTTAAAAGTGCATGTAACTTCCCTCCGCAACCGAATGTGAAGACGCAAATACCTTTGCGTCCAACGTTAACATGTCCTCTATCAGATCCACCATGAATGGATTGATAATTCAGTTCCTAAGTATGCCGTGCCACCGTCTTTACATGATGCACTTTCACGTTTTCCTGGCTCTGCCGAGTTAGGCCCTGATTCCTGCCATTGAACCACTTTCTGTCTCTGTCTCCGAAAGCTGCAACGTGGAGATGAGGTGCATCCCTGACCTCTGCCTTACTTCCTGCCAAGCGAAGCGGTGCTTGGCTCGGCCTGGCCTGCCTGCCAAACAGTAATTTGCCTTCAAGTTATCAGTGTAGTCAGCTCAGCCTCCTCGAAAACACATTCCTGTCTAGTGATATAGGTAAACAGCTCCCCGGCTGCAGAGCAAAGGGCTAAGCCTCCCTGTCTCCTTCATGAAATTCATAGCTCCCGTTACCCTGGTAGGCCCATGGCCCCGCGCATTGCACTTAGACACGTATGCATCCAGTATAGAATAGCCTCTGCCCGAGAGACCTTTTACTTCAGATTACGCCTACCCCAAATACAAGATATCAGACATGTTATAGGAACAGGTCGGTCTGACATGCCAGACTTCTGTCTCTTCTACTAGTGTTAAAAGTCAGACCCTTAGCTTTCTCCAGATACACGTCAATCACACGTCATACCAGCTGCGCGCGCACCCAAGTTATAGTTTTCAGCTGACTCTGCAGATCTTTCTAAGTATCCACCCACTTATGACACTTTTCTGTGACGTTTCCAGCACACACCTTCGTGCACGCCTATGTACACGCCTTTTTGCTACGCACATTCACTTGACACACCTACTGTACGCATTGCTATTGCCTCGTTATACTATATATGTCATGTACTGTTAATAAATCGTTGACATCTTTTTGCCATCATTGCATATACCCCCGAACCCTTGTATTGATGGAATTGATTTCCATGGCTCGAGTCATTCTGAATTAAAGCCCTTAAAGACTCAGACACCCCGGACTCTGCCTCTCATTTTATTGAGCTATTCTTTTACTTGTAATTATGCGGAAAATAAGTATTCGGTAAATTATATTTACCACATATTTTGGCGCCCGAATAGGGACCCCTCCCCCACCCCACGCGCCGGAGATGCGTCGCAGGCCTTGCCCCCTGCCACAGCCGTGACGGACATCTATGTGCATCTGCAGGATTTCCTGTATCTCCCTCAGGCCTACGGAGGTGACGGAGACTGCGATCGACATCCAGACGAGGCGGTGAGGAGTGTGGAGGATCCCGACCAGAGCCCAGCCGAGAGAACAGTGTCCGAGGTGTCCAGAGGCCCACCTGTCCGAAGCGTCGAGGCGCATGCGCAGTGCGCAGCAGCAGTGACGTCGTAGCGGTCCAGTCCAGTCGAGTTTCCGAGGCCTTCCGTTCCGTGCTTCCCGGTGAGTACCGTTGCTGGGGACGCATCAAGACGGGTGCATTTATTTGTATCCGGTCAAGACGGGTTTGGGTACACAGATCCGGTCTGCACTGTTTTAGCAGTGTATCTGTGCTGTTTAGCAGTACATCGAGTTATTCTTGTATTCAACGGTTCAATTTTGTTCTCGTTATAGAATTAGTGGGTAGTCAATATCTGTTCGAAATGTTTCAATGTGTTTAATGTCGTGGTATGAGTGATTGTTTGCATATTTTACTGTGTTCATTGTGTTTGTGTCCAATTTAGAGGTAGCAATGCCTTTGTTCTCGAAGTTACGACAGATAGGGACTAGGAAAGGGATACTTGAAGAAGCAGTTCCCATCCCATCCAGGGATACTCCTGGACATTTTATGTACCACAAGCATGGCTTAGATGCCATACTGTACTTAGACTTATGGGTGGATTACACCAAAGACCTGGCAGAGAATCAGAGATGGCCCGTTACAGGGACATGGGATGCCGAGTGCATCATGAGAGTAGAAGAAGCGTTATGGAAAAAGAAAGCCAGACAATCACAGAAAGATGCCATTGAATTGTGGCGTAAAGAATCACATAGACGGACAGAGAAAGCACTCAGAAAAGCAGAAAAGAGTAGAGAAGATTCCGAAAAAGCTAAAGAAAAAGATTTACTAGAAGAGGGACAGCGAGTCAAAACCGAACAACAAGAAAGACAGAGTAATGCTCTTATAACAGGACTATATCCAGTTCTGGCCGAGGGCCCAAAGCAACTTCTGAAATACCGAACGATCTGCCCCCTCCACTAGTTCCGACCAAAGTACGTCCTAAACAGACCGCAGCAGATAGTTTCCTTTCTTCCTATTTAGATGGTGAAGCTCCCGCATACGCCAATATGCCCCGACAACTGCCACTGCTGGTCCCTGCTGAGCAGTCCACGACCCCTCCACGTCATCCACTTCCCGCACCTAGTGTCACTTCCCCTGCTGGTCCCATTACTCTTGGTCCTAATAACCCTTTTGGTACAGATGCAACTCGAAGTCAGTCGTCCCCGATAGATATCCCACACCCGCACCCATTGACATCAAGTCATGCTCATGGTTCCGCCTCAGGGGGTGCCTCAGGAGGCGCTTCAGGAGGTCCCTATCATACTCCGCCACCCTTACGTCGAGTAACAATGAGAGAAATAGCCATGTCGCGTACACCCAAAGTAAGCCTAACCGATTATCTTAAAGAGCCCATGACAGATTGCAGATACGACCCGGTACCTGGCAGGACAAGACCCATGGCGTTAGCCTCACTACGACTACGTCGTGTTACAGATTATCTGATGTTATTACCAGACATGCCAGAACATCTAGACAACATATATCATTTTGTTAGAACAGGTGAAGGACAAAAATGTGTTCGCGAAGCTATGGCACACGAGAAAGTTGAGACTAAGGGTTTGATAATGCGATTTCTGATTAATAGTTTGATAAGGGTCCTGGACCAGCCAGGCTTCTCACAGGAAGAGATGGAGGGTTTGTCGAGGTGGAGTCAGAATATTGCCGAAGGCAAACATGACAAAGAGAAATGTATAGCGGCCATGACTAGAAAGATCCGTAATGAAATTGTAGCAATACATGCCAGACGAGAGACTGACAAGCCTCTCGAGTCAGACGATAAAGCCTCCTCAGAGGAGGAAGAACCAGAAGATTCAGCAACAACCCAAGTGCCCCCAGGCACGATAGCTTACGTAGGTAGGGCGAAACTCCCTAAACAGTATTCTCCTGCACATCCCTTTGACAGACCCATTCGTCACCTATCCCCGATTCCAGAGCAATGTTCCCTTGAACATGTTTTCCAAATCACTGATAGAAGCCTGAAAGAAAGAATAGGTTATCATGAACTCACTACCTTGCGTGACCAAGAACTAGCCCGGTCCGCAGTCCAATGGGCCGGGGATGACAGTATCTATAAAGATGACTTAGTGGTGCAAATGTTTTTAAGTCTTACTCCAGAAGAACAGCGATTAGCAGGTGTTTACATGACCCAACATCTTATTGTACAGTACGAAAATCAGCATTCTGATCCAGGTCCGTTGTATAATCTATTACAAGACTTACTCCTGCATAGATGGAGAGGCCTAGGTACTGATTTGATTAATGTAATTCTCGAACAACGCCATAAATACAGAACATTCTTGACCTCACGTTTTGTGCCTGTTCCACCCCCAGTAAACAATCCTTTTCACCTAGACAGACAGAACCCTTTACGAGAAGTACACCCCATCCGGAAACAAGACAATACATTCGAACGCGTGCATGTATATACGCCCATAACTAAAATGGAATTATTGGAAATGAAGATAATAGTGCCTAGTCATAAAAAAGATCCAGCTGGGTTCCACCGTGAAATAAAAGACATGTTACTCATGGGAGATTACACATATCCCGATATTATGAAAATTCTAAAAGTGTTATTGCCTGCCGGTACTTACGAGAAACTCAAAGAAAAAGAATGGGAGGTGGGAGGTAAAAAGATCAATTGGACTAAATTCGAAACCGAAGAAACTGGTCGAACCCCAGGTTTAGGTCTTGGGGATAAGACTAAAGCGTTACCAGGATTATTAGTGCAGGTCCTGCCAAGATTGTTGACAACTAAAAAGGAGGATTGGGATGCAATCTCAGCCTGTAAACAGAAACATGATGAAGACACTAGTGATTTTTATTCCAGATTCGAGAAATGTTTTATCATTAATAGTGGCCTGAAAACAAGTAGCGAGTCATATCCGCATCTATTCGTAACCAAATTGGTTGAGAATTCTTTGCCCCAGGTTAAGAACCGTGTATTGAAAGTCGAGAGCACATGGCAAGCAAATACGCCATCCCAAATGTTACAAATGTTACAATACCACCAGAACAGAATTAGAGAGGAACATGATCACGAACAGAGACGTATGAAAGACACGAAAATGAAAATGTTAGTTGCTCAGTCAATTCCAGCAGATGGTCAGAAAAAGGGCGCGACACAGTCAAACAATTCGGCGGCTCCCGTTAAAGGGACATGCAACTATTGTAAACAGCCAGGTCACTATGTAAATGAATATACAGTTCTGAAACACAATTTCGCCACAGGTAAAACTAAAGAGAGACCATGTCCGCCCAGACAGGACCAGGTCCAACACCAGGTCCAACAACATGTTCCACAAAATGTGCAACCTATGCATGTACCCCAACAGACCGTAACGGTACCACAGCCCCAACCCATTGCCGCGACTCAGCATGTCACACAACAGTTGTACCAGTATGCCCAATCTGATTACCCCGATTATCAGCAGTACACATGAAACAGCCTAGAGAGGGAGGTTGGCTTGCCTCTTATTGAAGTTGCTGTAGATCAAGAGGGTCCTTATGTACATAGTCAGGTATTAGGGAAGGATAGAAAGTTTTTGATTGACACAGGGGCAAGCAGAACTACCATCAGTCACGACGAGGTCCCAGGGGCACCCCTCTCAGGCTCACAGAATGTTTCCCTTGGATTTTCAGGAAAGCCTATGGTTAACGAAGTATCAAAACCTGTTCCCCTTGCAGTTGGTCCGTTATCTCGTACTACTGATTTGCTACTTACGAAATCATGTCCAGAAAACTTGCTTGGTATAAAAACTCTGAAAGCTCTAGGAGCTGTAATTTGTTGTTCTCCGGAAGGAGTAAGGCTGTTCCTTCGTGACTTCAAGGGCCATTATGTGTTGAGAGATTTTGATCCCAGGTTACAGAATATTCCTGCACATTTATGGGCTAAAGGCCCCACTGATGTAGGTTGTATGCACATTACACCATACCGTGTCACACTCAAGCCAGGAGTAATACTGCACCGAATCCGACAATACAAGTTACCACCTGATGCTGTAGTGGCTTTACTGAAAATCATTGACGAGCTCATTACACAAGGAGTGGTTGTAGAAACCGACTCCAATGTTTGTAATTCCCCTATCATTCTGATTCTTAAACGCACTGATCCAAATGCACCTCCAGTTTATCGACTGGTGATTGATTTACGTGAATTGAATAAATGCATTGTACCACAGTATCCTGTGGTCCCGGACAACTCTTCATTATTGACAGCTATTGATTCAGAGGCGACGTTCTTTACTGTAATCGATCTTAAGAACGCCTTCTTTAGTGTCCCCATTGATCCGGAAAGCCAGTATCTTTTCGGATTCTGTTTAAATGGCCGAAGCTTCAAATTTGCACGCGCCCCTCAAGGATTCACAGAAAGCCCCAGCATCTACAGCCAAGCATTGAAACGACAACTTGACAATATTCACATGCCTCCTAATACTGCCCTTTTCCAGTACGTCGATGATTTATTGATCACCGCCCGAAGTGAACCAGAATGTGAACAAGCGTCTCTGACAGTTTTGTTCTTCCTGGCGGACAAGGGACACAAGGTGTCTCCTTCGAAGCTGCAATTCTGTGCCCAGCAAGTGGTGTACCTTGGGCACTTGCTGTCCAAAGAGGGGAGACAGCTGACACCAGATCGTATACAGTTAATTGCACATCTTCCACAACCCAAGACACAGAAAGAAGTACGAGCCTTTATTGGACTCACTTCTTATTGCAGACAATGGATTCCACAATATGCTTTTCTAGCTAAACCACTTATACAGTTGACAACACAAGAGGCAGCGTCTTCGGCTGTCCTCCCATGGACTCAGGAACATACACAAGCTTTTGACGAATTAAGGAAAGCCTTATGTCAAGCACCAGTTTTAGCGACACCATGTTACAGTAAACCTTTTACACTTTTTGTCACAGAACGCGATGGCACAGCGTTGTCGGTTCTCACTCAGCTTCAAGCAGACAAACACAGACCGTGTGCTTATTTTTCGAGCACGTTAGATCCAGTAGCCCAGGCCTTGCCTGCGTGCTTGAAATCAGTTGCAGCAACAGCTCTAGCAATCAGACAAAGTGATTCCATTGTATTGGGACACCAATCGACAGTACAGGTTCCACACTCTGTGGAAGTTCTCCTAAACAGAACACAGACTCAACACTTGACTATAGCGCGACTGACAGGTTATGAACTGACATTATTCCAACCACACATAGAAATCAGACGTTGTAATACACTGAATCCTGCTACACTTTTACCATTGAGCAGTACAGATCCTGCTCCACATGACTGCGTGGAGGTTATTGATACAATCACGAAACCCAGACAAGACTTGACAGATGTGGCCTTACCCGATCCAGACCTGACACTTTATGTGGATGGTTCATGCATGAGAACAGATACAGGAGAGCTAGTGGCCGCATATGCAGTGACCACTGAAACTGAAGTCTTAGAAACACATCGCATTGACACCCTGTCAGCCCAAGCAGCAGAGCTCATTGCTCTGACCCAAGCCTGCATACGAGCCAAGAACCTTAAAGTAAACATATACACAGATTCACGTTATGCATTCGGAGTCGTACACGACTTCGGTGTCCTCTGGCAAGAAAGAGGTTTTCTGACCTCTCACGGAGCCAAAATCCAGCACGTCCCCTCATTCAAGCACTGTTGGAGGCAATACATTTGCCTACAGCCATAGCCATCATGAAGTGTAAAGCACATACAAAGGTGACAGACAAGATTTCCCAGGGTAACGACTTTGCAGATCGGACAGCGAAACATACAGCACAGACTCATACTCATACGACTGATATGACAAAGACTGACGTATCATCACTGACACATAGCATGACAGTCAGGGACCCCGCACTAGATGTCATTGACATACAGACACATGCTACTCCAGACGAAATCAAGAAATGGGCTGAACAAGGAGGGGTCCAGACTGAACAGGGTTGGATGACGAGGGGGAAGACCACATGGTTTCTCCCCGATTCTATGGTTCAAGTTATTATCAACACTGCACACAGTCCAGCACATTTAGGTGAAAAAGCCATGTTAGACAGTTTACAGAACCTCTGGTTTAACAAACATTTACGAGCAGCAGCAAAACAGAAAGTGCGTACCTGCATGATCTGTTGTCAGTTCAATCCAGGAAAGGGTGTTCCCGTAGGATAAGGTGGATTTCATCCTCCCGACCATCCTTTTGAAGTCCTCCAGATGGATTATATCCAGATGGACAGATGCAGAGGTTTTAAATATGTCCTTGTGGTTGTATGTGCCCTATCCCGATGGACAGAAGCATATCCCGTCCCAGATTACACTGCTCCGACCACTGCCAAGCAGTTGGTTCGTGAATTCTTCCCGCGGTACGGTTTACCCCGTGTCGTGTACTCGGACAATGGTCAGCCATTCTCGTCCGAACTCATGAAGCAAGTCTCCCTTCTTTTGGGATATCAGTGGAAATTCCACTGTGTCCGACATCCCGAGGCAGCAGGTCTCGTGGAGCGACATAACCAGACTCTGAAAACACGTCTTGCTAAAGTGTGTAAAGAGAAGGGCGTAGATTGGATAGTAGCTTTACCTGTTGCTCTTTTTTATATGCGAATGGTAGCCCATTCTAGGACAGGGCTATCCCCGTATGAGGTGGTCTTCGGTAGACCTCCTAATATGTGGGGGACGCCTCTGCCGAGGAAAATCACTGATGTTGAAAGTACTATGCTGACAGATTACCTTGCTTCCTTGATGTCTGCACTACAATCATGTCGTTCACAGGTTGCAGCAGCCTTTCCAGACAACACCGAGGTGAAGCCGCACAAACTGGTCCCCGGTGATGTGGTATTAGTCCGGAATTTTGACCGGTCAAGTCCTTTGGAGCCCCGCTGGAAGGAGCCGAAGATCGTTTTGTTAACAACCAGGACTGCCGTTAAGTTGGAGGGGAGGAAAACCTGGCTCCACTCGAGTCACGTGAAACGCTTCTATGGACTTCCGCCAAAGACTGATTCCCAGCCCTGCCTCATTCCAAAGACTGATGCTAAACTCCCCCTGGTAGAGAAAACTCCTCAGCAGGAGTTCCGCATGAAGTTGAGGTCTAGTAAGTCAGACAGTTTAATTGTTTAAGTCCCCTCCTGGGTGAAGCGGTTAGGCAGTTTCTGACAATGTACAAGTTAGACCCAAATAGAGAGAGAGATAGACAGGAGATCCTGAAAAGAAATCATTACTGTAAAAATCTCCGTAGTAGGTGCATCTGCACCCTGATTATTATGTTTTTTCTGAGTCTTACGTTAATTTGCATCGGTTTGATGTTGTACATGTATTTTCCGATTGCACATTCTTTTTCTAATGATACTGCAGAGCACACGTTAAGTGAACTACCCCCACATGAATTGTCTTATCGACTTGCGCTGCGCAACAATACATTCATTCGTATGTTACACCATTCTCACCAGATCAACAATGCTACTAACTGTTGGATATGTGGCCGACTCCCTCCCTATCAGAACTACAAGGGAGCTCTGCCCCTTTTTCCTTACCCGTTTACACATAATGGTTCCTGTGGTGCATGGTTTAGTTTAATATCTTCTTTAGACACTGAATCAAGGGTTTCCCAAGGCAAATGGATATGGGGGAACCTGAACACAGTCATGAATAAAGCATGTTTCCCAGATGAAGAAGGACTTCCACAAATGACAGGGACCGATCTAGAAAATGAAGTGTATGGATTAGGCAATTTTACACTCAACCTCATGATTCTAAATGTTCAGTCAGAAACTAGTCCAGACTTGCCATCTATATCAGTTTTACCAGCTAAAGGTGTATTATGCGTCAGAAAGAATGGTTCAGTACATCTAGGCCATAGTGATTGAACTACTGTGGTCGAATTTAGTGATGAAGCAAGTCTACATTCAAAGCTTCCCGACACTCCTATTTCATTTGTGGTCATACAGCTTATGTACGTTTACCTCTAGACTGGGATGGTACTTGTTTCATTGCATTCCTATTGCCACCAGTTTTTCTAGCCCCATCTGACTATCACAGGAATTCCTGCCTCAATCTTGTTAGGCACAAAAGAGATCTTCCATTAGTTGATTTTACTGAAACCGCATGGGAACAATATACAGATTTCAATAAAGGATTCTTTCCCTATTTAGGCACTGTCTCCAACAGTAAACTGATACGCAAATTAACCCGAATTCTCGAAGCAGTAGTGAATGAGACTACTTCAGCTTTGGGCAACTTAACCGAGGAGCAGTCTGCTATGAGACTTGTTGTTCTTCAGAATCGCCTTGTCCTTGACATCATCCTGGCCGATAGGGGCGGAGCTTGTAGAGTCATCGGATCCAGTTGTTGCGTGTTTATTCCTAATAACGCGCCATCAGTCTATAAGGCTATCACCAGACTTCACGAAATTGCCCATCAGATACACCAGAACCCAGGCTCCTGGACTTGGTCCGGTTGGCTCTGGAGTGTAATAACCGCCTGGGGATGGAAGCTATTGTCATTCCTAGGGATTATATTGGCCATAGTGTTCAGTTGTTGTTTATGTCTTCAATGTGGGCCAGCGATTTGCGGCTTGTGCGCCACAGCTTGTATTCCCCGCTCAAGTTCACGTTCCCATTCCCGATTAAAGAAAGAAGAACAGATGATGTTATATGAACAGATAGATGGTCTCATGAAAATAGATATATCCTAATGGGTCCGTAGGGGACAAGGAGGGAATGAGGTAATTGAAATTTTTATGGTCAAGTATGTCCCCTAACGAGTATCCCATCGTCTCCATGTACGAGTTAAAAGTGCATGTAACTTCCCTCCGCAACCGAATGTGAAGACGCAAATACATTTGCGTCCAACGTTAACATGTCCTCTATCAGATCCACCATGAATGGTTTGATAATTCAGTTCCTAAGTATGCCGTGCCACCGTCTTTACATAATGCACTTTCACGTTTTCCTGGCTCTGCCGAGTTAGGCCCTGATTCCTGCCATTGAACCACTTTCTGTCTCTGTCTCCGAAAGCTGCAACGTGGAGATGAGGTGCATCCCTGACCTCTGCCTTACTTCCTGCCAAGCGAAGCGGTGCTTGGCTCGGCCTGGCCTGCCTGCCAAACAGTATTTTGCCTTCAAGTTATCAGTGTAGTCAGCTCAGCCTCCTCGAAAACACATTCCTGTCTAGTGATATAGGTAAACAGCTCCCCGGCTGCAGAGCAAAGGGCTAAGCCTCCCTGTCTCCTTCATGAAATTCATAGCTCCCGTTACCCTGGTAGGCCCATGGCCCCGCGCATTGCACTTAGACACGTATGCATCCAGTATAGAATAGCCTCTGCCCGAGAGACCTTTTACTTCAGATTACGCCTACCCCAAATACAAGATATCAGACATGTTATAGGAACAGGTCGGTCTGACATGCCAGACTTCTGTCTCTTCTACTAGTGTTAAAAGTCAGACCCTTAGCTTTCTCCAGATACACGTCAATCACACGTCATACCAGCTGCGCTCGCACCCAAGTTATAGTTTTCAGCTGACTCTGCAGATCTTTCTAAGTATCCACCCACTTATGACACTTTTCTGTGACGTTTCCAGCACACACCTTCGTGCACGCCTATGTACACGCCTTTTTGCTACGCACATTCACTTGACACACCTACTGTATGCATTGCTATTGCCTCGTTATACTATATATGTCATGTACTGTTAATAAATCGTTGACATCTTTTTGCCATCATTGCATATACCCCCGAACCCTTGTATTGATGAATTGATTTCCATGGCTCGAGTCATTCTGAATTAAAGCCCTTAAAGACTCAGACACCCCGGACTCTGCCTCTCATTTTATTGAGCTGTTCTTTTACTTGTAATTATGCGGAAAATAAGTATTCGGTAAATTATATTTACCACACACCTTCAAACTCCTCATCCACGCACACAAAGCACTACACAACACCAGACCTACTTACCTCAAAAACCGACTCAGCTTCCACACCCCGCCCGAAGTCTCCGCTCTGCCAACCTCGCCCTCGCCACAGTCCCTCGTATCCGGAAAACCACCGCAGGCAGCAGATCCTTCTCCTACCTCGCCGCCAAAACCTGGAACACTCTTCCTACCAGCCTACAACAGACTCAGGACCTGCTGGCTTTCAGAAGACTCCTCAAGACCTGGCTCTTCGACCAGTAAAGCCCCCCCCCAGCGCCTTGAGACTAAGGGCGGCCGTAGTATGCGTAGTGGGGCTACGTGAAGCTACGTGAAGCGGGCATGAAGCTACGCCCACCCACACACTTCGCGTAGCCCCACTACGTGCGGCCCGCCTCCCTCCCGTCCCCCTCCCGCCCTCTCCTACATACCTAATTTCAGCTAAATATACTAGAAAAGTAAATTAAAGGCACTTACCTGGTCCGCAGTGTCCCGGGGCTCCCTCTTCTCTTTTGCGCCGCGTCTTCCATCCCAATGTGCATGCGCAACCACCTGCGCATTTCACGTGAGAAATGCGCATGCGCGGGCGGCCGGCGGGTGGCGGGCAACTTCGCTCCGTCCACGGAGCGTGCGTAGTGTTGCCTACTACGCCTCCTTTGCAAAATACAAAGCAGGCAACACTACGTACACTCCGTGGGTGGAGCGTAGTCTTGCGCCCAGGGTTACTTGAGACCCTCATGGGTATGTATCGCGCTTTAAAAATGCAGTGATTGATTGATTGATTGATTGACATATCGCAAGGAAACAAGGTTTAACTCGAAACAAGTTACAGTAACAAGAAATCATACGAGCTACTGTGAATCCCAAGAAAAAACGTTTGCGTCGACGATGCGGAAAAAAGGGAACTGATGTCGTCACGCCAACGGGGTCCTATTATGGATTCAGTGACGTCAGCAGAGCCGCACGCGATGCCCTGCTTCTGTCCACATTAGTGTGAAGAGCTACGAAAGAATTTCCGAATGTTGCTGACGCAGGGGATATTCACAAGGTGAAGAATCCACTGGCAGATGTATCCATCAGAAACACCGCTCTGTCTCCGCCAATGCGGAGCAAGAGGTACGTTCTACCATACTATTTGGTCATGTCCCAAGATGGTATACTACAGGAAAGCGGTGACACAGACCCTCTCCCAGGTCACACGTCACCATACTGCAAGATCCAAGATGTTGTCTGCTTAATATTTGGGAGCTGACGGATCTAACTACAATTGCACAAGATTGGGTAACTTTGGGCATGACGATAGCAAAAAGAAATATTGCACAATGCTAGGGATCCAGGGTTAGTCCCATTCTCAATACATGGTGCAAAGACATGGATATGGCAATGATGGCGAAAAAGTCAGTATATATACACAGAGGGTGTCCGAAAAAATGGGAGAAGGTCTCGGGGGGCTGGAACACCTATCGGGGCAATATATGTGAACCTCCCCCGATAGAAGACTCCGAATCTGATATTAGTGCATGAACCATTAATGTCGAATGATACCTCAAGACCAGCAATACCTAGAAGCACGTATACGAAGGGGGAGGTACTGCGGGGTTTGAACTGTGAGACACAAAAGATTGTATATATGTGTAACACTGGATCTCTGTCTGTATGCCATGTAAAATACTCTAACATTGGAGAATTATGCAAAATGTAAAAAAAAAGCCTAACCCTAGCCCTAGTCCCAACAACCAATCACACAGGGAGCCCTAGTTCGTACTTCAAATCGATATCCTAATCCTAGCCCTAGTCCCAACCCTATATTGATTGTGTAACAGACCAATCAGAACCCTCAAATATCCAACCAATGAGGACACTAACCCTAATACAATAGAAACACAGATACAAACACCACACAGTGTACACATGTACCAACCAACAGCAGACTATATAAGGTCCCAGCGACCTCAGGCAAGGTTGGCTCGCCAGGGAGTTGGAAGCTGCTTCCATATTCAGAAATTTCATAGGAGTCAGACAGGCTCAGCAAAGGCTTGTTGGCTCAGCACTCCAGAGATCTTCGGGCTACAAGAAGCGCCAGCCTCCAGCATCTCATCCAAGAAAAGCGTCCTCACCGAATACTCTTCACCGCGGTCCTCCATCTTTAGTAAGCTGCTCGAGGTCCTCTTGGGACTCCTGTGCCTTCGGCCTGTGGCTCCTTTCGAGAGTCTTCTCCTACTTCAGTGGGCTCCCCTGCTTGCTCTGGACCAGCTATGACTCGCCTGCGTATGTTGTGTTCCTTGGACCTTGCTGGCCCAAACGTTGCTCCTTCTTCGCTTTCTATGCATGTTGCACCTGCCAAGGCTTGCTAGTGCTACTGCAAGACACTGACCCCCTGGTTCTTGACTTCTGACGTGGGGCAGCTTGTGCAAGGCTCCTGATCTTCCTCGGTATCACCTGGTCCTCACAACTGCAGTGACAAGGTCATTGTCACAACTCCTAAACCTTCTGACATTGGTGGGTACTGCACAACAGTGCCTCCTGTCCCCTCTGCTTGCACGTTTTCCTCTTCAAGATTCCATCCTTGGATTCCACCGGACTATTGCCAAGCCTTCACCAGCTGTATCTTTTCTGAAGTCCTCCATTGAGTCTCCTGGTCCAAGTCCTGACTTCGGTCACAGTTCACATTCCATTTTTTTAGGATATAGTTCGGTGTTCCCCTGTCGACCACAGAACAAGGTGAGCTTACGGGTAAACTTCTGGTGTGGCTGGAACGCAAGGAACAAGCAGCGAAACGGGTGCGAGCTGTAAAGGGCCCTGACGATGATTTGAAAACTAACCCTCAGGGTATAGCTGATGCCTTTGCGTCTCATTTTCAAGAAGTGTATAGAGTCCCACAGGCTTCACAAGCCTCGATGGCAGCAGATCTCCTGGCCACTATAGAGGTAGTATGCATCCCCCATCAGGATAGAGAAGCATTGGAGGCAAACATCTCTGAAATAGAGGTCCAAAAGGCAATACAGGATGTTCGGGCCGGCAAAGCGATGAGTCCTAATGGACTTCCTATCGAGCTTCTTAAAACAATGGCAACAAAGTCAATGTCCCATTTGCTGAACTTATGTAATGAATGCTATGAATCGGGGCTTCTCCCGGCAGATATTCGCACGGCTGCCATTATAGTTATTCACAAACGTGGTAAGCCAGCTGAAGATTGCAAATCGTTTCGCCCTATTTCACCGAGTACGGTGGAAGCAAATATCCTGGCCAAACTCCTGACCAATCGACTGCTCCAGTATCTCAATGATTTTATTCATCCAGACCAATCGAGCTTCATGCCGGGTAGAAATACGGATCGGAATCTGCAACGTGTACATGGAGCACTGGGGCGAATAGACACATTTGAGAAGGAAGGGATCTTACTGTCACTCAATGCCACTATGGCATTTGATACTATAGAATGGGAGTATCTGTTTGCTGTTCTGGTTCGTACGGGGTTTGGACCCAAACTGATTAAATGGATCAGGCTATTATATATTTCTAAACGAAGCTCAACTGTAGAGTTTTGGTTTTAATGGGAGTAGATACCCAGCATGGAATAAAGTGATTCAAATAGCCAGGGATATCTGACTCCATTTTAGAATAGGGTACCACACTGACTAGCGGTGTTGACACCCAGGGGGTAGATGCACATGAGTGTGATAGGGATACACACTTTTGAGTTGTTTAGGATTTACTTTCACATTTTTCCTACTTTGTAGGTTTGTTTATTTTTGGTGGGAAGGAGCCAAGGATGAGAAGTGGAACACACTGACGAGAACCTGTCAGTAGTTCCCTGGCGGTTGCTCCCGTGAGGTTCCTCCCTGCCATCCACACATTTTTTCCTTACTTGTTTTTCTCTCTTTCTGCATGGACCTGTACAAGCTTGATTGAGAGAATGGAATGTAGACACACATGAGGAGACACACAGAGAGTTTATGAGGATATTTTACAAAAAGTTAGGCACACCCTGTTGTGACTTGTAAAGTGGGTGTAAGGCTAAGTATAACCACACACACCAGTCAACAGAGGAAGATAAGGAATATATTGCCTATTCAGATTAGGATCAGGTTGGTTTGATTAATATTATATACGCAGCCCAAGGTGCATGTCTCAGTAAACACTCGCTGTCTCCGCTCCTCTTTGCCATGGTGCTGGAGCCACTCGCTGTTTGAGCAGGGGAGATCCGCGCATAAGGGGCAAAAAATGGTTGAGTGACCTGGAGGACCGTATGTCGCTCTATGCAGATGATATTTTGCTCTATCTGGCCTCTCCAGCGCGCTCACTACGACCGGTGTTACACATTTTTTATATATTTGGAGCGCATTCACGGTATCAGATAAATTGGTCCAAATCCCAGATGTACGCACTCTGGGGAGAGCCCCCATATAGTCCTCGAGGTTATGACATTCCAGTAGCGAGTAAGGGTTTCCGATATCTGGGCATTTTTATTACATCTGATGCTACACTCTCCTTCAAACTGAATCTGCTGGGGCCGCTGCACTTTTTTAGATTGGATGTTACACATTGGCGATCGCTGCCCCTTACTCTCTTGGGGCATGCATCCCTGTTTAAAATGCTTGCGCTACCGCGCTTTCTCTACGCCCTGCAAAACACTCCCAGTCCTGTTCCTGATTCCTACTTTTTGCAAATTGAAGGGGTGGTGTGGGAATTGCTGTGGGAGGGCTGACCTTCCAAGATGGCCATAAAGAAACTTACCATGGGATGGTACAATGGAGGTATAGGGTTACCGGACATGCGCCTCTACTATCAGGCATCGCAGTTGACGGCCATTAACAGATGGGTGTTCGGACAGCATGATGATCCTAGTTTTCGCACGGACCACTGGCTGATAGGTATAATCTATCGGAAGCTACAATTGACTGGCCAAGCGGCTCATATGGTAAAAGTGTGGCATGGAGTCCAGCGTAAGCTGGGGTGGCATGGGCGCCTGACAAGGGCAACGCCTTTGAGGAACCAGACATTTTGGGCCGCCTCGGTACCTGTCCAGGTTTTGATAAATGGGACATGATTGGGATATCTACAGTGGGGGACATGTGGGTGAAAGGGAGGAAGGCAACGTTTGCGGATCTTCAAACTACGTATCAACTTGCATCTTTGGAACTTTTTGATATCTCCAAATTAGCCATGCCATTGATTCGGCCCTCCTGAAGGATACCCCCGTTCGGATTCCTCACCGTTGGAGGACAAACTATTGCTAGACCCAATGGACCGCAAAGCCATTTCCCTCACGTATAAGAAATTAGTGAACAACCGAACTGACCCAATGCTGATACTACGGTTGAGCTGGGAGGCTGATCTGGGGGAGATAGCCGACGAGGAGTGGAGAGGGGCACGGGCCTCTCCACGAGAGGTGGCGATTCCTAAGCGACTTCGGCTGGTCCAGCTCAAGATTCTCCACAGGGTCTATTTTGATGCCACTCTGCCTCCGACGGTGCAATCAGATTGGCACATTCACACATATTCTCTTGGCCTACCCTGACATAAAACAGTATTGGAAGGACGTTACCTGACAACTGGTTAGGATGTGTGACAAACCCATTCAACTATCTCCCAAACTTTACCTCCTCAATATCTGGGAGGCCACTGACCTCTCACAGGTGGTGCAGTCGTGGGCCACAATGGGTTGGACTATCGCCAAACGTAATATTGCCCAGAAATGGGGGGTGGATATGACACCACCCGTAAGGGACTGGGCGAAAGACATGGACTATGCCATGATTGCTGAAAAAACGGTGTTTAAGGGGAGGGGGTGCCCTCGAAAACGGGAACTAATATAGGGGTGAAATTTGCATTTCTCCTACGGTGGAAATGAGGTGGGAGAGACGCACGTTTTTGGATAGAGTGGGTGAGTCGATGGTAGCCCCCATACCGGGCAGCCAAGGATAAGATGCTATAGCAAATGAACCAGTTGCTGGTTTTCTCGCAGTTTTGACCCAGGTACACTTCTGTAACTATTGAGGAAGGAATTACCTTTGAAGATAGCGGCTTTATGTATTCCTGATCCTGAAAATGTTGTGAAACAATGCTGAGATCTTGTCTAGAGTTGCCAAAGATGATTGTATAATGCCTTGCACCGCTGCATTTTGTTATTAATAAAAAAAGACGCCTACCTGACTGCAGATATTTCCAATTTGAATGAAGAGGGCAAATATTTGAGTTCGAGCTCCTCCAGCCAGTAGTGGAGTACCTCCGGACTCTGGGTATCAGATTAATGATCTACCTGGACGACATCCTGCTGATGGACCAATCACAGAACGGCCTACTAGCCCACCTGAACACCACCATACAATTCCTGCAAGAACTGGGATTTGGCATAAACCAATATGTGGCGGGGTTGAAGGAAGGGCACGGAGACAAGGCCTTGGGATGTAAGGTTTAAGCTTTATTAATGTTTTCTTTTTTCTCACAGTAAGTCTCTCCCGGGCTAGTATGGCAGGATCCGTGGGAGCTTTGTTGAATGTAGGTCTTCCAAGTTCCTGGGGTGTTGTAAGGATCCCTCCTGCTGCGGGCTTTTGCTTGGTATTTCCAGCGTGGAACATGTGAGGAAGAAAATGGCACTTTCAGTGGTTTTGTTTCTGTAAAGAATTCCCAAAAAGGAAACCCGGGGGTGTGGAAAGATCACCGGTGCACGTCTATATGCAGTGTGGCTATGTACATTCAGTGCAGAGCTCAGGTGGGGGGGGGCAGGAGTAACAAGGTCGGGATATTTACACAAACGGCGCAAAAACAGTGACTGCTTCACTAGGCTGTTTTCCCCAGTCACTACCGCCTCCCCAACCAGCCAGACACCCGCTCTCATACCTGACTGAGCCACACTCCTCCTCTGTGAGTGTGGCTGGGCGGCTCGTGGGGACGGTGGCCTCCAGGCACTGCAGCTCCTCGATATGGCGCCTCTATTCCTCCGGTTCTCGTCTCCTTTGCCGTCTTCGGTAAACCGTCTTCTCCTCCGGTCTCCACACACTCTACTCGGCACACTAAACGCTCCTCGGTGATGTCACACGCCGAGATCTCCTCTTCCTGTCTTTTCTCCAATGGCCGCCGAGCTGCGTCATCCGGGGGCGTGTTTTTCTCCTCCAGTTTGTTGTAGTTGAAGGGACCGTCCTCCAATTTCTCACTGTATGCATTCCAGAGTTCCTCAGCGACGGATCTCCAGTCGGTCTGGTTGGGGTGTAAAGAGGGTAGGACATTCGAGTCAGCAATCAACCACTCTACTCCCGCTGGCCCTGTCCCCCTGCCACACAATAGAAGTTGGATCTGACGCCTCAACAGACCATGACCTTTCTAGGATTCTGTATAGACTCCAGGGTGGCGACCCTGAGCTTACCGGGACAGAAGATAAACAAGATCAAAAAAGACCTGAGGAAGGTCCTCCGGAGGGACAGGATTTCGGGACATCAACAGGCCAGGATTGTTGGCTGATTATCGTCCTTGATACAAGCTATCTTCCCGGCCCCATTACAATACTGGGCTCTCCAGAGTCTAATGGCAGCTCTCCTTCGGAGGGGCCTTACCTATTCAGAGATGGTCACTTTAACAATGGAAGTCAAGACGGAGATGCAGTGGTGGATAGACCACATGGAGGCCTGGAACAGGCGGGCAATCTTCGGATCTCGTCCAGAAATGGTGATATACTCGGACACCCGCCGTCTGGGTTGGGGAACCAGATGTGGCTTGATCTCCATGGGAGGCAGATGGACGGAGGAGGAACTCATCCTCAACAACAATTGCCTCGAGCTTCTGGCAGGTTTGTTTGCTATTTAAGCCCTCACGAGGAACAGGATATCCTATAGCGTAGTGTTGAAGATGGACAACACAACGTCATCAATCGGTTAGGCTGTCCCTGTTCACAGGCTCTGGCAGAATTAGCCAAGGCCTTCTCGCATTACTGCCTCCAACGGCAGATCTCGGTGACGGAGGAATACCTCCCAGGAGCAATGAACTTGGTGGCAGACTGGAACTCCAGATACCTCAGGGACACCAGCAACAGAAGGCTCTGCCCGAGAGTATTTCAGGCTCTCATGTCACTTTGGGGTCCTTACCAGCTGGACCTCTTTGCCTCCAGATGAAACACCCAACTTGTGCACTATGTCCGCTGGAGACCAGATCCGGAGGATGCCTTCCTGCAAGACAGGTCGACAACACTAGCCTATGCCTTACCTCCTTTCCTATTTATCCAGTGATTGGCGGTCCAAGCCAGGCATCAACGGGCCTCTCTGGTTCTGATCACTTTGATTTGGCGTGCACAAGGATGGTTCCCTTCTCTCTGGAGCTTGCATGGGGCGCGCCAGTACGTTTTCCAACCATTGCCGAGATCTTGACAAATCATCTGGGCCAGCCACACCTGCTGGTCCTCCAGGGCCATCTTCATCTCATGGCATGGTGGATTTCAGGCGACACTGCCAGGACGTCAGACTTTCGCATGGAGCTGAATTCCTCATCCAGCAGGCGTGGGCCCCAGGAATTGCAAAGAGGTACACATTGGCTTGGAGGTGATGGGTTCATTGGAGAAATACCTGGATCCCGTGGGCACCAGCATTACCAACGTCGTGAACTTCCTGGCAGAACTCTTTCAAGAGGGTTTCGCACACTGCACCATCAACTCATTCAGGTCGACTATCTCAGCGGGCCATATTCCAGTGAACAATGTTCCAGTGGGTGAGCATCCATGGGTAAGTAAACTCCTCAAGGGTATCAGGACGCCCCGACCCCCAGAAACCTGATATGCAGGCTTGTGGGACGTCAACCTGGCCCTACGTTTTCTGACATCCTGGCAAGACAATCAATATCTCTTCAGGAACGAGATATCAGCGAAGCTGGCAATGCTGCTCTCTCTCATCTTGTGTAAGAGAGGTTCGGATGTGCGGGTTCTAGATCTGTCGGATGGAATTTTTACCACAGAAGGGGTCACCTTGAACATCTCCAGGAGAACAAACAAGAGTGCCAGGTAGGTATCTTATCCAGCTTTCCCTGGATAAGACCAAGCTATCCGTGGTTAGATGCCTTAAGGAATACTAGGACATGACTCTGGAGGTTTGCCCCCCCAGGAGAACGGCAACTCTTGATTGCCATCAAAAAGCCTTAGTAAGCCGTGTCCTCGCCGACCATTGCCCGATGGGTGAGATGGATTATGGCAAAGGCCAGCATTGATGACACGGGTTTTGGAGCTCACTCCACCAGGGGAGCTATGGCCTCCAAAGCTGTCCAGATAGGCGGCAGACTAGAGGATATCATGAATGCGGCAGATTGCTCCTCGGACTCCACCTTCAAGAGGTTCTATTTTAAAACAATCTACGATGCAGACGCACTGGTGGTAAGCTTTAAACATGCACTCCTTTGCCCCATCTCTGCCTACCCAGCTGCCCAGCAAGTAGTGGGCAGCTGCTACGTTTAGGCCCTAAACATTTGCGCACTCTTCTTTTGGCTGCGTGCGCAGCCAGCCCTGACACTGTTGAACAAAGGGCGTTGGAGCCCCATGGACAGCCAGTTGGCCAGGGGTCAGTACCTACTGTGATTCTGTGCAAGATAATTGGTGATTGGTGTTTATGCTGATAATTGCCTACTGTGTCTTTTGCGTAATGTGCAATGCCTTTATGCCTGTGATACCTCTAACTGTGTTTTTATGCTTAGGAGGTTGTTTTGCCTAGTCTAGTTTATACTAGTCAGTTTATGTGTCCCTGCATGATCTATGCTTAAGGAGATTACTATTGCGTAGTGTGTACCTACCTTTTACCAGTGGTTTCTGGTTGTGTTCGACACTTGTTATTTGGTGCTACAATTATTCTATGTTCTAGAAGTGCTATTTCTACTAAGTGCTGATTCTGACCGTGGCCCACGTGGCCCTGTCATGTGTATATAATCCCCTGTAAATACTGTCTAGTGCCATTTGGCACAGTGTACCTGTGTGATTATGATCTAATGTGTTTATGGTAATACAAAGGCTATTTTTATATATAACCATGTGTGGAGTTCATTTTTGTGGTGTACCTAGTGTGTTGCTGCTGTGTGTGTGTGTTGCGCAAACGCTTTACACATTGTCTCCGGAAAAAGCCTGACTGCTCGTGCCAAGCTGCAAAGGGGGTGAGCGGGGGTTATCTTTGGCGTGTAACTCCCTTGCCCTGACTAGAGTGGTGGTCTCTGCCTGGCTTTGGCGCAAGCCTTAGCCAACCAGAGATCCCCTTTCTAACAGGCAGGAACTGGTTAGCTCACCTCAATGGCATACAACCTGCACTTTATAATCTCCCTAGAAGGTGTCTGGGTGGGCGAACCTCGTACGAAATACTCTTTGGTATCAAAATGTTTGTCCGGGACCTTGAAGGTCTAGACCGGGTGGCGGCTGCTACCCCCTTTGACGTAGATGAACATTGTAAAGTTTTACAGAATCTACAAAAGACGAGAGACAGTCTTGCAAAGGAACACTTGCCCGCCACGTCTGATGCTGTGTTGCAGATTCCGGTAGTTGGCTGGCTACCCCGAGTTGGAGAACTGGTCCGAGAGAAGATCGAGAACAAAAAAGAATTTGGTCGCTCGCATCGAGCTCCAGTTCCTGTACTTGGAGTGCAGGGCACAAGAACAGTCATTTTACCTCCGCTTCCAGGTCGTAAAGAAAAAAGGTAAATTTCCATTGACAATGTCAAACTACACAGAGTGGCAACTGCGGTCTCTTGTGCGGCTATGCTGAGGAATTCTGTTTTGGCACCGGCTCCTAGGAAAAGGCCTGCCGATGTTGCTTTGGAAATGCCTGCAGTTTCGAGTCCTTTATTGAATATCTTACCTGCTGCTCATCTTGATGATACGGACTATACTTATCCAACTGACTTATCGATGCCGGAATAACAAACATGCATTGCCAATGAGTCCCGATTCTCTTTTGATACTAACTCTACCATATCAAAGACCCCTTCAAAAATTTCTCTTTTTGCTACATGGTTTAAAACACATTTTTTGATTCCCCCTTGGACTTACGTCTGGTTGGTGCTTTTTTCAATTATTTTGTTTATGTCAATTGGATTTGTGATTAATTTTTTCTGTCTTGTGAATGGACACTACGTTGAGGAACGAACTGTTATTCATCCAATCAATGGAACATTGGAGCCCTTCTTCTCATCCCACAGAATAAAGAGAGACCTGGCCTTTGTTAATATTACTGCTTGGCCTGTTTTAGATGTGATTGTATGGGACGCTGTTAGATTTCAGATCCATGGTCCCACATAGGTCATTATTGTCCCAAAGGTACTGAGAGTTTCCATGGGTGATGTAATTAAACAAAATATACGTTCTGATTACTGGGATGTCCAGGCAGTGGAGGCTTTGTTTTCAGATTTGAAATACAATGCTGCCTTTGATGCTAAGGATTTATATTTAGATTCTGCTAATTATGGTGATTTGTTTTGTTACCAACACTATGGCAATCACTACCTGCATAAGGCAAATACAAGAAGGAATCTAGTTAATTATACTCGATGGGAACATTTTCCCGCTCCTATTGAAGGGAGCTCGAGTTCTCTTTTAAAGAAATTCACATATTTTACAGATTGCAATCAGTCAAATCCTAATGCATTTTATTTTAAGATGACAGAAAAGTCCTCTTCGAAAGTTAGACTTACACACACTAAATTCTTATATTCCAAGTCCTTTCTAGACCAATTGGCTAATGGGGGCTAAGAACTGTGGAAAGATACTATTGATCTTAAATCTGTTTGGGGTTAAAAAAATTGGCAAGTGCAGGGCACTGAGGCTTTGCACCGTGCATGTCTTATCCCGAACCATATGTTGTTTTTGAATTCGACAATTTCACAAACAACCTGCTTTGGATTGGCTACTACCAAAAATTAAATGGTCCTTTTCCTGAGTTAGAGGAATATCCAGGCTGGGATAGTTTTACGAATCAATCGATTAATGAATTACAGACCCTAATGCTGAATTCTTCTTTTAACTTTTCCAGTTTGGATCCTAAGGGTTGGTTGCTCTGGCACAAAAGTGCAGATTCATGCCAGCATCGCTTTCTGGGTTTGGCCTCTGGCTATACACAGGATAGGGTGGATCCCCCTTTTGAGAGTGACCATTCTGTCACTTCCTATTCTGTAGGTAAGCTATGTCAGAATTGGCTCAAACATTCCATTTCAGCGTCAGTTAAGCTTCATTTATCTAAACTGCCTGACGATGTTGATCTGAATGACTTTGTCAAGGGGCCCGCTTCAGGCAGATCTAAACGCTGGATATATGCTATTTACAACGAGGTTTGGAAACTGTCTCGAATTGAAGCAGCTTCCCGAATTAGGGTTATAGATCAAGCTAATTTAGAAAAAGTGCTTGCATTGGTAGACAATAGCATTAAAGCGCTTTCTTCCCGCATTTACACACTAGATAATATTGTTTGGTCTGTTGTAGATATTGTGCAAGTAGATGTCTGTTTTGTTTCACGGTCAAAATCAACTGCGTTCCATCATGCAGTTTGCATGGACTTTGCAAACGTTAAAGGCTGGTCTAGTGCCTTGGGACTACATGAGTACTCCTTCCTTATTTGCACCATTTAATTTGACTGAAAAGCAACAGTTTATGTAAATGAAAGATGCAACGTTTTCTATGTTACATATTGAAAAGTTAGAACGTTTACCATTTTCTGTGGCTGAATTCAATTCTGCTGTGTGGCTCATCCATGGGTTAATAAGGCTCCCTTTCCCTCTGTTCAAGTTTGAAGCTTGCATGAAATATTATTCTATACGCAGGTATGAACCTTTAGGCAGTGCTTATCTCCATGAAGCTTGGTCGCTGACGTTTACCTATAGGTGCCCGAGGGAGGGTAAAGAGGTTTATTTGGATGGTGAACACCTGATCACTCATTAGCGTGTAGGCACATCGAATTACATTGCTCATGTAATCAAAATGAACCGAATTTGGCCTGTGTTTTGAAAGGTACACCTACAGCTGCAATTACACCGACATTTACATTACTGGCAAACTGAAGTTATTTAATGTTAAATAATCAGTGGGATGCTCTGTGGAATTCCTTACGTAGTTACCGTTTCCCAGAGAGTAATTTGTTGTAAAAATGTCCTGTTTCCTCCTCCACATGGGAAGCTGGATGTTTCCATCTGGCCGTCTATTCCGACCTTGAAAGCAGAGTTCAACAAGATGAGTCGAATACGGGCTCTTTTGTCTCAGAAAGAAGTCCCTCTTACATCTGCAGAGGTGCATGCATTATTAAATACAGACCTCCCACTACATTTTGGGGAGTTAATTCACACTATCTTTAATGTGTCCTCAACGACAGGCCTGGCTCACTTCTTTAAAGTTGATAGTAGTGGCCTTGTAACTTCCTTTCAAACTATATTTGGTGTGTTCCCGGCATTTTTTCATTCGATTTTTTCCAGCCTTTTTAGAGGCTTTCCCTTAATGCTCGCTTTAGTCGGCGGTGTGCTTCTGTTGATTTGTTTATATAAAAATGGATGCACATCCTGTACCACAAGACAACATGTCCCGGCTGTTGCTGCTCCGCAACCGGATGCTTAGTTATTATGGAGCCCTGCCTCTGGCTACATTGAGTGCGGCTTATGGATTATCGTTTCGATTCTCCTTTTTCACATGAGTGCAGCCTGTCTTTCACTGCCTGAGATGCGATTTTGACTGGGCCCTGGATTTGTGTCTCTGCAGTACGGTGTCTCCCAACGCGGATTATGATCAACTGATGAGCCCCTTAGTTGCTCATGAATTGTTTTGTTCTGGCGGCGGGATTATGGCCTATGCAGCAAAACATGGAATATTGGGACGTTGGAATGGTTTTGCAGTGGCGCACGACTTCTTGGCACGCAGTTACATTGAGGAAGACCCGAGTTGTCCTCTGATAGTGCAAGAGGCTCCGGTCATTGAAGAGCATGTATGTTCATTCCCATTATTGAATTGGATGGCTGAAATGTTTTCGGATGAGAACAATGACTTTCTGTTGGAGGCTGTTGCAACTTATTGTGCTTACACGCTGTTGGAGTGATATCGTTTTTTTTTTCTCTCAATCTTCACCGCTGAGGTTGTGTGTTGAACAGCGAAGTTCTTACTTTTTAAATTTTTTTTCCCCTCACCTGCCGTGATTGTCCACATCAGAGGTGAATAATGACTTGTTGTATTATTTCATAATTCGGAGTTCTCTCGAAATGTATTTCCATTGCGGCATATTGAACTTGATTCTGCCTCTCGGACTTGAACTCTGCGTTCATAAATTGCTCACGTTCTTATACGTGCTCCGATCAAGGGAGGGGAGAGTGGGGTGAGCTTTGTATTCACACAGTGTTAAGTTAGCATAAGCTTATTAGAAGTTTAAACGCCATTTTGCTTTCCTGCTCTGCTTTGCACACGGCACGCACTGGCGCTATTGTTTAGCGAAAGCTAAGTATTTTGCTTCACATGAAAATAACTTCTTTTCTACACATTTACACTGTTTCATGAGTTTAGTCTGCACAGTGAGTGCCGCGCTAGTCAAGGTTATCTTGGACACTCTGTCTGTTAATCGGAATGATCAGCGCACGTTCTAGAAATAACACACATGCAGCTGGGGCCACCTCTGATACTGGCGCGTTTAATAATACACTGTTCAGACATGATAACACACACTTGGAGAACATTTGCATGCTGAGCGCTTGTGCAGAACTCAATGTGATCCACTTCTGCCTAACACCATGTAATCCCATGAGACCTTCTGTAGTTATAAATTACCGTACTAGCAAGGGAGGGTGAAATATAGGTATATTTTAAACCTGTTTCCATTTAGCATTTCAACATGCTTTCTCCCTTTGTATTTTATGGAATAGTAACTATGCTGACAATATTGTATATAATAATATGTTTGCTTGTATTAGCTAAGATGCTTCGCTTGAGAACACAGCGTCAGAAATAAACCTTTCAAACTTGCTCGTGTCTCATTTACTCCCTGTTTTGGACTGGTATGAGAGTGTAACGAAAGACTGCTCTTGTTTTCCACAACCTCTGAGATATCATGTTGCATGTTCTGGGTTGATTAATCATTGGTGTTTTTGCTATAGGACGAGAGCCAATGAGTCACTGATGCTAGTCTAGGGGGTCTGGGTACTAAGGTGAGTTTTGATACACCCTAATTCACTGAGGTCCCAAGTCTACCTCAACACCTCCGCAACACCTCCTTATTGCTCTCCTGTTCTGGGGCATCCATATTGCTCCCCTTAGTAGCTCAGCGGGCTCATCGCCTCCCACACAGCAGTTTCCTTTTTTGTGCCATAACGTTAGATAAACTAGAGCTCCAGAAGATAGCAGGCAGCAAATCCTCGTGAACAGCCAGTCAGTCAGTCTCCAACCGCGCGAGCTGGGCCAGCAAAGCAGCAGATAGACAAAGGTTCTATCTGCAGCGGGCTGGAGCGCAGCGTAGTGCACACCCTCGCGGGATCATGCAGCCATCCATAATGGAGTAGATACAGAGAAGGGGCCGGGCACCAGCACGAATTCACACGCTCAAGTCTCCCAGCTGGATGACTAGGCTGAGCCAAGGGCTGGTAAGAACAGCCGTGGTGAGGTGCATGGCAGAGAACACACCCCCATCGATGCGGTTCAACGCGCCATCTTCCTCCCCACGCCCACCATCTTCCACAACTAACAAACACTCTGGCAGCAGTTTCTAATGTCCTTGCTTGCTTTAAGCTCATAATATGTGGCTACAACGGTTGTCAGAAGGAAGGAAATGTTGCATCCAAATATTTATATTCTGCTTCACAACTTTGACCTATCACTAAATAATTTCAAAGACACCGGAGTCTGGTTTCCTACTTATATTGTTATTCATATGCAGAGGTTTACAGGAAAAGACTTTATCAAGGCTGCCTTTGAAAGTGACATTGAAGGGAAGTCATCATTCAATTCAGTATGAGCAATTGACTTTGAACACAACAAAAAATATAATAAGACAATTCATTCGATATAGTGCCTATTTTGTTCCCTAAGTCTATGAATAACAACGGCTAGTTTTAGAGTGCATACTTTGTGTTGTGTTTAGAGTAAATATGGGGCACAACATATGTATATAGTTGAGGTTTTGACCCTTGCTAGTAGTGTTTTCTTAAAACATCAGATTGGGTCTTCCTCAGTTCTAAAAACAAGTGCAGCCTGTGCAATACAAAAGATACATATTTTAAGTCCTGTGTTTGACATGATCGTAATTAAATATTGTAGTGAATGAATCACAACTCATCTGGAGTCACAGGAAGCTTGCCTGTCCAATGTGAATTCTGGATCAAGGATCACAAGAAATGCGCATAGAAGCATAACAAGCATTTACAATGCAATAGGTCTCGCATTTTTTGAGAGTTAGAGCTATTGGCGTTGAAAATGACAATGTCTTTTACCTATGTTTTTTGGTTTGGAGTGTAGTGGGTGTATGAAGAGAGACAGAGCTGCATCACAGCCTAGAGGACTTGGAATGAGGAATTACAGACCGAACCAGACAAGCAGCTAACAGCACTGGCTAGAGGACTAAGAATGAGGAATTACCACTGTGACCAGAGACACAGCTGCAGCACTGCCTAGAGGACTAAGAATGAGGAATTACTTGTTTGACCAAAGATACAACTGCAGCACTGTTTAGAGAACCATGGGCTAGATGTAGGTAATCTAAAAATACCGATTCTAAAATACCGTATTTTACCAATTCGGTATTTTAGAATCGGTATTTGGGATGTAGGTAAACATTTGGTCATTTTTACCGATTCTGTAAAATTCGGTATCTGTCATTCGGAATTTACCTAATCGGTATTTACCGATTCTGTATTTACCATTCATTCATGGCCCATAGGAAATTGGTAAATACCAAGAAAGTGAAACCTAGGAGTCAGCCAATCAGGTGCTACCACCCACCCCTCCCAACCAGGAAGTGGCTAAATCCAGACAGCTGGAAGTAATTAGAAGCTTCTGGAGAGGGAGAGCAAGCAGAGCTGAGTCACTGAGCCAGAGGAAAACTTTTTTTGTGCTTTTAAAGTTTGAAAATGGCAAGTGGCAGTGAAAAAGAACATCCAGAGAGGAATAGAAAAATGTCATTTAGAACCATGGAGCTGCAGGTCCTCGTGGAGGAGGTGGTTAAAGAACACCAGAAATTGTTTGGAAAGCAGTCCCTGACTGTGGCTGAATCTGCAAAAAGAAAGATTTGGCTGGAAATACAGACAAAGGTGAATGCTGTAGGAGTGACTCCAAGGGACATAGACGACCTGAAAAGAGGTGGTATGACCTCAGGAGCATAACCAAGAAGAAAATAGCAGAGCTCCACAAAGGGGCAGACAAAAATGGAGGAGGGAAGAACCGTGCACCTCCCCTGACTGAGCTTGAGGAGTTGGTGGGGTCCACCATTGAACCAGAGAGCGTCTGTGGACTGGGAGATGCAGACAGCTCAGCCAGAGCTGCCGCCAGAAAAGGTAAGACGCATGCACAGCAATCATCCCCATCCCATCACCTTCCCTTTTCCCTATGTGGCAAAGTTTATCCCACTGCAGTAGAGGTAGTATTAGACAGGAGCAATGGATCATGGGACATGTAGTATTTGAAAGACCTACCATGTCGTACAGCACAGCAATGAAAAAGTTAGGCTAAACATATCAGTCATAATGAGGCTGAGGCAATATGTACAGTGTCAAGTCAAGTCAAGTCAATAAATTTATATAGCGCACTACATACCCAGAGGGTCTCAAGGCGCTTGAAGAAGGGTGGGGAATTATTTGTCGAATATCCACGTTTTAAGTTGCTTTCTGAATGCTAGGTGGTTCTGAGTGAGGCGAAGGTGAGTGGGAAGTGAGTTCCAGGTTTTAGCTGCCAGGTAGGAGAAGGATCTACCTCCCATGGTGGTTTTGTTAATGCGAGGTACAGTGGCAAGGGCTTGGTTGGAGGATCGTAGCTGGCGGGAGGGGGTGTAGAAGGACAGTCGTGTGTTGAGGCATTCGGGTCCGATTTCGTAGAGTGCTTTGTGTGCGTGGGTTAGGAGCCGGAAGGTAATCCTCTTATTGACGGGGAGCCAGTGGAGGTTTTTCAGGTGACCGGAGATGTGTTCTTTACGCGGGATGTCTAATACAAGCCTGGCTGAAGCGTTCTGGATGCGTTGGAGTTTTTTCTGGAGTTTTGCGGTGGTACCGGCGTAAAGGGTGTTTCCGTAGTCCAGTCGGCTCGTGACCAGAGCGTGGGTGACCGTTTTTCTAGTTTCAGTGGGGATCCAACTAAATGTTTTTTTGAGCATGCGAAGAATGTTGAAGCAAGATGAAGAGACGGCGTTGACTTGTCTGTTCATCGAGAGTGAGGAGTCCAGGATGACGCCCAGGTTCCGTGCGTGGTCCGTCGGGATGGGTGCTTTTCCAAGGGCCTCTGGCCACCAAGAGTCATCCCAGGCGGAGGGGGAGGTGCCTAGGATGAGGACTTCTGTTTTGTCTGAGTTCAGCTTCAGACGGCTATGCTTCATCCATTCGGCTACTTCCTTCATTCCTTCATGCAGGTTTGTTTTGGCAGTGTTCGGGTCTTTGGTGAGTGAGAGGATCAGTTGGGTGTCGTCGGCGTAGGAGATGATGTTGAGGTTATGTTGGCGTGCGATGGCCGCGAGGGGGCTCATGTATACGTTGAAGAGGGTGGGGCTGAGTGAAGATCCTTGTGGTACGCCGCAGATGACTTCAGTGGCCTCTGACTTGAATGGTGGCAGGCGGACTCTCTGGGTTCTTCCGGTGAGGAACGAGGTGATCCATTCCAGTGCTTTTCCTTGGATTCCGACGTTACTGAGGCGTTGTAAAAGGGTGCTATGACAGACCGTGTGGAAGGCTGCGGAGAGGTCGAGGAGGATGAGGGCGACTGTGTCTCCATTGTCCAGTAGAGTTCGAATGTCGTCTGTTGCTGCGATGAGGGCAGTTTCAGTGCTGTGCTTGGCTCGGAAGCCGGATTGTGAGGAGTCGAGGGATTTGTTGGTTTCGAGGAATTCGGCGAGTTGGTTGTTGACCGCTTTCTCGATGACTTTGGCCGGGAATGGAAGGAGTGAGATAGGGCGGTAGTTTTTGAGTTCTGTGGGGTCAGCTGTGGGTTTCTTCAGGAGGGCGCTGAGTTCGGCGTGTTTCCAACTTTCCGGGAAGGTTGCGGAGTTGAGGGAGCAGTTGATGACGTCTCGGAGGTGCGGTGCTATCATGGAGTCTGCTTTGTTAAAGATGTGGTGAGGGCATGGGTCTGTGGGGGATCCTGAGTGGATAGAGTTCATCAGCCGGATGGTGTCCTGAGTGGAGATTGGCTTCCAGTCATTGAGGATGTTCAGGGGGAGTGGGGGTCCTGCGGGGGGTTGGTCTTCGGGTCGATTGTCGAAGCTGTTGTGGATGTCTGCAATTTTGTTGTGGAAGAATGAGTCTAGGGAGTCGCAGAGGGCTTGAGAGGGGGTGATGTCGTTGGAGTTGGCAGAGGGGTTGGTAAATTCCTTGACGATGTTGAATAATTCCTTGCTGTTGTGGGCGTTGTTGTCTAGTCGGTCCTTGAAAGCGGCTTTCTTGGCATTTCGAATCAGTTGGTGGTGTATGCGGGTGGCGTTTTTGAAGGCGTCCTTGGTGCTGGTAGTTGGGTCTTTTTTCCAGGCCTTCTCAAGGGAGCGGCAGAGTTTCTTGGATTTCTTGGAGATCGTCGTTGAACCAGGAGGCCTTCTTGCTGCCTAGTTTGATTTGTCGTTTTTTCAGTGGTGCTAGGATGTCGGCGCTGTTGGATAACCATTGGGTGAGGTTGGTGGCTGCTTGGTCTGCGTTTGAGGAGTGGGCTGGGGGGTTTTGAAGGAGCGATGAGGAGATCTGGTCGATGGTGATTTTGTTCCAGTTTCTTTGCAGAGTGGGTTGGGGGTGGATGTTGGATGTGGGCTTGTTGTAGGTAAAGTGAACGCAGCTGTGGTCAGTCCAAAGGAGAGCTGTGGTGTGGCTGAAGGAGACATGTTTGCTGGAGGTGAAGATAGGGTCGAGTGTGTGACCTGCGATGTGGGTGGGGGTAGTGACAAGTTGTTTAAGTCCGAGGTTGGCGAGGTTGTCCAAAAGGGTGGTGGTGTTGCGGTCGTTGTTCTTTTCAAGGTGAAAGTTGAGGTCTCCCAAAAGGATGTAATCCTCGGAGGGGAGCGCGTGTGGAGTGATGAAGTCCGTGATGTCTTCACTAAATTGTGCGCAGGGTCCTGGTGGCCTGTAAAGGAGGGTGCCTCTGAGTGTGGTCTTGGGGTCGGTGTGGATCTGGAAGTGAAGGTGTTCAGTGTTGGCGAGATTGACGTCTGAGCTGGTTGAGATGTGGATGGATGTCTTATGGACGATAGCGATGCCTCCACCTGTGTGGCCGGTACGGTCCTTGCGAATGATCTTATAGGCTTCCGGGATGGCAATGGTGATGTCTGGGGCAGAGGTGGCGTTCATCCATGTTTCTGTTAGGAAGGCGACGTCCGGAGAGATGGTGTCTAGTAGATTCCAGAGGTCGATGGCGTGCCTGTGGACTGAGCGAGTGTTGAGCAGGATGCATTTTAGGTGGGTGGGGTCGGATATCTTTTGTGTGTTCGTAGATGAGGAGTTGTTCTTGGTGCCGTCAAACTTGCAGGATTTGCAGGAAAAGGGTCCATGGGTGTGTCCAGGAGCGGCTTGGACGCAGTTGGGGGAGCGGCCAGGGTTAAGGGCTAGGAGGATGGTGGCATCGTAAGTAATGCGGGAGGGGTGGGCATTGCGAGGACCAGGGGCTCTGGCGCTGGGCGCGGTCCAGGCGCGGACGGGCGTAGACGGGCTTACCTTTGGCGCACCTTCGGCGCGGATTGGGCACGGTCGCTGCGCGTAAACGCTGCGCGCAAAAGCATCTGACATATGTGGATAGCGGAAGGGGAGGGGCGAGGGAGGGTCTGCAGGGAGGCGGGGTGGAGTCAACAACAAACAAAATGGCAGCAGTAAGCAGGCAATAGCAAAACAACACAGGGGCACAGTGGAGGCGAGCGCGATGCTAAATCACAGCACAATTGCAGGCAACAATGTATTTTCAGGCAGCACTGACTCGTGAAAAAAATTTAATTGCAGAAGCAGTGAGACAGGAGCACAGAGCTAATGTACGCTTTTATGTCCACAGGCGAGACATCTCGCAGGCGTACCAGGGAGAAGGAAAGCACAGCACCACAGAGGGATGACAGCCAGGAGGCAGAAAAAAGTGCAGAGAATGTCACAGAGGACACTGATGCACAAACACCACTGCCACCATCCCACAACCTTGAAATGTCTCCACATCTGCAGGCGTCCCCAGAACGTTCAGGATGCCCTCTGCTACTGTCCTCACCTGAACTGCCTGCATTACTGCCGCAAACAACACCTGCACCTCAAAAGAGCAGGAGGCATGCAGTTGCTCCACTGGTAGAAATGGAAACTTCAGCAGGTGAAATGGAGGGGGATGACACCCAAACCTTGGCTGGGGAAGGAAGCACTGCCACACAGCAGTCCAGTGCAGAGGTTGGCCGTATAGGTATCAGACGCCGCAGGCCCAGAGATAGCAGTGCTGCACAACATGTGGAGGGTCCCAGTGTCTTCCGTGGGCTGGAGGGTAGCATGGTCAAGATTCAAAGAATGCAGGGGAAGGCCACCCAGTCTGTGCAACGCCAGATGAGGACCCTGAATACACATATGGAAAACATAGGGAAGGGCTTCAGTGCACTGGTAGATGAGAATAAAGACATGGCATCAGGTATGAGGGAGATGGCTGCAGGGATGGCCACAGGTGAGCGGGACATGACACAATCAGTGCAGCTCCTGTGCAGTAAACTGAACCAGGACAGGTTAGCAAGGCACAAGGACAGACAACATGCGCAGCAACAAACTAAGGCTATGAGCCGCCTGGCCACAGCCACTTCCCTTCTATGCAGACGATGCATCAACATGCAAGAGGGACTCACACACAGCATCAATGAGGTGTCTAGGGGCCTTGCAAGGGTGACCAGTGCTGTAGAGGTGCCGCTTAATGCACATACAGCACAAACTGCTGCTCTGGATGTACCGGAAAGAGAGGAGAGCACCAGTAGGAGTAGCATGACAAGCCCCCCTGTAGTTGAGACACGGAGGAGCAGCAGGCGCCATGGTGAGACAACACCCCAAACACCCAGAGAGGACAGCCAGCCACTTTCATCTGGCACTGGTAGGCATCCCCGGAAATGACTTATAAAGCCCACTCTCCATGAACTTAAATGGGGAAGTGAGACAGGACTACCATTATTGAATGGATGACATTTGTGTTGCACATTTGTGCATTTGAGTACCTGCGTAGTGCTAAATATTAAACTACGTTGGGTGCATACTCCACCTGTCTGTGTGTATTTACTGTGTGTATTTACTTACTTAATAAAAGTTCTGTGTGATCCCTGCCCGTCTCTGTCTGCCATCGGTTGGTGGCGCAACTCCTGCTGTGTTTGGTTCAGGCAGTGTATGTTCATCATTGTGGTCCTCATAGTCCCTCAATTCCACCTCTGTGCCCCTCTTTGTAGCAAGGTTGTGTAACATTGCACAAGTTACAATCATCTTACAGCAGATTATTGGTGAGTACTTTTTAACAGGCCAAAGGTGCGCTCCACAACATTCCTGGTGTATTTGTGTGCCACGTTGCATCGTCTCTGGCTGCGGGTTGAAGGGTTGAGGTAGGGTGTCAGGATGAATGAGCGGATGGCATATGCACTGTCCCCTATAAGTAAATGAGAAAACCATCACTCATACACATACATCTGCTATATCTATCAGGGTGTGTTACAGTGTTTTACCTAGCAGGCATCCTTCGCCAAATTCCCCTACTGTCAGGTGTGTGTAGATCCCACTGTTCTGAAAGATGTAGGAGTCGTGGGTACTTCCTGGGAACTTGGCCACATTGTCTGTGATTATGTTGTTGGCATCACAGATTACTTGTACATTGATGGAGTGGGTTGACTTCCTGTTTCTGTAAATGTACTCTGTGGCAGCAGGTGGGTGTTAGACCTGTCAGCCCTTTGAGTGGTCCCTCCTGTCATTATTTATTTTGTCCCCTTTTTGCCCCTCATAACCTTTATTTTTTTTAATGTCCACTGGGAATTTTTCAGGTGTGGACCAGGGGGTTAGGTGCTCCTTGACCCCATGGTTCCTCTCAGACCCAGAAATCCCTCCTTTTCTGAGGTAAAGCCTTGATGCCTAAAATGGTGGACAGTAACTGCCATAACAGACACCTCAGGAGAAAGACCCATAGGTTAGAATAGGGACATTCCAGAACCTTCTGGACCTCTCTGGACACTCCAGGGACAGCCTATATAAGGCGGAATGTTAGGCAGCAATTTTAGGATGATAAACGCGACTGACTTGACTGGAGTGAAGGCTGTGGGGCGAGAAGATTTGAGCACTGAGAGGGGAGCTGATTGCCCTAAGGGTTGCTGACCCCCACTCCGGATGTTGTGCCTCCCTTACTGACCTGGCCCAGCAGGGACATTGATGATTGGTTCCTTTAATCCCGGGCCAGAGTGTGACTGACGTGAGTGGAGCAGACCAGACAACGTTGGAGTAGAACTGAGGTGAGGGTGTCCGAGACTGTTTCCTGACTGACGTCAGACGCTGACAGAACAAGGCTCTGGCCTGGCTGTCCTGCCCTCTCCCTAAAAAGGAGTAAGTCACCCGATAAGCCGCCTGGGCTAGCCTTTGTAGAAGAACAGCTTACCGGCTTCCTGTACTGGGGACCCCGGACCTCCCTCCGCTCCCTGCGCTGTTGTTGTGCGCTGCCTCTGGGCTGTAGAGCTCGCGGATCGGAGCCGGCCACTGCCGCCTGTCGGACCACCCATTGCGAGTATGGGTTACGGGGCCGCTCATCGGCCGAGCCCTGCGGGGGATAGCTGGTGCGGAAAGCGGGGACGCCTGGTGTGTGGTGAGCTACCTTGCGGTGTTGTTCGCAAGGCAGAAGGAAGACGAGGAAAGGCCCCACCCCGGCGCTGTCTGCAGGAGCGCGCTGGAGGAAGGAAGGCGTGACTGGAGGCGGCCGGGGGAGGAAATCGCTCTTCCTGCGGTGTGAGGGGCGGTGGAGGAGAGTGACGACTGAGAGCTCCCAAGGAAGGTCGGGTTCCGACCCTCAGGCTAGCTTCTGACAGACTTCAGACCTCCGTGGGGGAAATCCCGGCCTGCCAGCCAGCAGACACCGGCCGGGTTTGATCGAACAGTGCTCGAAGGTAACGTGTGCAGGGGTTTCGACTGTGGGGGCTGGAGGAGGCTAATTTAACCCATAGAACTCTCTACTGGGCCTGCCGGAACACAAGGCTTCCGGGCCTTGACAAAAGACAGTGGGCTAGGCGAAGAGTTCACTAGTGGCAGAATTAGCAGAGGGGACTGCCCCTTTTCCTCTGAGGAGATTTCAGCAGGCCAAGAGACTGCAAAGGAACTAGCTAAAAACTATACTGAATTAATGTGGAAAAAGATACAATATAAGTGCTAACAATGTATTTGCTGCACGCGGCAGCGGTGAGGGCCATACAATTGCACTGGGGGGGAGGGCTGATGGAACCTGCAACAACTCAGGCATGCCAGTATACAATGATGGCAGCGGGAACATTTAAGGCCGTGTCATGTCTGTACCGTACACTGCTCTCGGACACATTACTGCCTCTCACGCCACTTAAAAATAAATGGGAGGCGGACTTGCACTTAGACATACCGGACACGACATGGGCACAACTAGTACGGAGAGCTAGAAAGAGCACCAGGAATGCACGCTTCCAATTCATACACCTCTGTATCCTACATAGGGCCTACCTCACCCCGAGTAAAATTACAGCATACTTTCAGGTGCTAGATGCGGCTTGCCCTAGATGCGACCACATAGGAGCCGACCTGGTACATATGTTGAGAGGGTGTCCAAGTTTACAAGAATATTGGATGGCCATTGAAGAGACCCTGAACGAAGTCACAGATAGGGAGTTAAACTATGACAGCGCGGTCACTATTTTGCATTGGTTCCCTCACACGAAAAAGAATAAGTTATCGAGTAAATTCATAGACATGGGCTTGATAACTGCGAAGAGAGAGCTGACTAAAGGGTGGAAGTCAAGGGTGGGACCAACACATAGAAGGTGGCTAAATGAATTCCTGAAATGGGCGACTGCGGAGAGCGTAATTCGTTACCAACTGGCCCGCCGCAGCTCGGATGATAGAGCGCAGGAAGCAGCGATGGTCTGGGAAATGCTGGTACAAGCCCTCAGAGATACCACACTTGAAGAAGGGGAGGTGGGGGCAGCGGACAGTTCGACCCCAGAGAGAGCGGACAATCCCACGACACTTCCACAGGACACACACACGTAATAAAACATGATAGCTCCGGATTCCCACGAGTTAGACATTTCCACTTGCACCGAACGCAGACGCAGGCACCGGGAGGGGTGGGAAGGGAGGGGAGTTACATATTAGGGGGAACACCGCAGTGGCACACATATATCTCCGCTAGGACAGCAGTACAATACGGGTCACTGACCAAATAAAAGCAGAGTATGATAACCGTCAAATGTTATCGGTAGAGAACAGGACGGTCCAGTGAGAGGGCTGCATGGTAAATTGACGCCGCCCTGCCTCCGGGATTTGGGCTGAATGGCTGCGTCCACTGCCTCAGGAAAATGATTAGGGAACAGCAACTCTGTATTATATGATGCTAATGGTGGACCTGTATGTTATGCATAACTCTGCAATAAAAATTGTTTTACAAAAAAAAAAAAGTGCTAACAATGTATGTTCCAGGATCTTACTTGTAAACAGTGTGTATGATAGTTGCATGGAATGATCACTGTAGTTGGCTATAAACAGGAGTGGCATGTTTAAAAGTTAAAGAAATCGGTGTGTCAGCCGGAACCGTAACAATTGAATTATTGCCAAGAAGATTAGGGTTCAGGTATTCACAAGTACCCTTTCAAGCTGAATACACATGTAACCAGAAGTGTTGTCATGCTGTTGTCCTACATCTAGATAATTGATCAATGACAGGTAGAAGTAATAACTCCTAGTATTGTAGGATTGCGGTTGAGGTTTATACCTGGAATGTTACATGTGATATTATGAACTGTAAAGACAACCATAAATGAAAGTAACTCTAAAGAGGAAAAGATAAACTTTTCTACTTTTATAAAATTTCGGTGTAGTGTCCTTTTTGAGTGGATGGGCACTGTGTTACTGTAAGGGTGAGACGCAAATTTAACACATGTACCTTTGAGTTAGGCCTTTCTACTTAGTGCCAAGCTACCCTTTGTGACTTGGAGACCCCAGGTCCAACAGTGGGCATATAGGGATGTGGGTGCCATCAATACAGCCGATGACGTGTGGGAAATGTGCAATTTGATAAAAGTCAGTCTGGTCTTCAGCAGTTCCGCATGTGTGTCAGGGAAGCAGATGTAATGATGCATCTTCTGCATCATGGCCTCTAGGAACTTCCTGAAGAAATGGGACAGGCAGCTCTGAGACACCCCACCTGCCACAGCAATGACTCCCTGGTAACTCCCAGATGCAAGCCGGTGTAGGCTACAGAGCTCCTGCACATGGGGTGGGATGGCATGCGCCCTTGGGGTTGGGTGCTCCAAAAGTGGGTGCAGGTCCCTGATCAAGTCCAGGATGGTGTGAGGGTGTAGCCTTTACCTTTGCAATATCTGTGGCTCAGTGAGCTGAAAAAGCATTATCCTCTGCCTCTAGACTTGCCCCTCCCTTCTCCAGACCCTCTCTCCTGTTGCCTGTAGCCGCCTTGCTATCATGTAGAATGCCGCCATTCTGGTCACAATGTTGCATTTTGGGTCCTTTTTTATAGCCTGCACCTGATTACCACCTGCTTTCAATCCATGGTAAATACCGACTCTTAAATACCGAATTTCCAGAAATTCGGTATTTTAAAAGTTTGCTACATCTCAAAACTAATTTTTTTCTATTTCTTATTTACCGATTCAGTAAATAAGAATTCAGTAATTTCCGAATCGGTAAATACCGAATTGGTAAATACCGATTCGGAATATTCCGATTCGGTAAATTCCGATTCGGTAAATTACCGACTCGTATTTACCGAATCAGTCTTTTTTGGACCCCTACATCTCAATATTCAAATATCGGTCGGTAACGGCCAAAATTCGGTATTTTCGGCCATTACCGACCGGTATTTGGCTACTTACATCTGGCCCTTAGAATGGGGGAGTTACTGACAAGACCCGATAAGCAGCTGCAGCACTGCCTAGAGAACTAAGAATGAGGAATTACCTTTGTGACCAAAGACACAGCTGTAGCACTGTTTAGAGGACTAAGAATGAGGAATTACCTGTGTGACCAAAGACACAGCTGTATCACTGCATAGAGGACTAAGATTGAGGAATCACCTGTTTGACCAAAGACACAGCTACAGCACTGTCTAGAGGACTTAGAATGGGGGACAAGACCAGATAAGCAGCTGCATCACTGCCTTGAGGACTCTGAATGAGACATTACCTGTTTGACAAAAGACGGAGCTACAGCACTGCTTAGAGGACTTAGAATGGGGGAGTTACTGACACAGCACGCTGTAACTGTCTGTCCTGAAAATGATGGTGCTGCATAGGATTTAACAGAGAATAGATGGGTAGTGCAGAAAATATTGTGCAATCACAGCCTGAGTAAATATTGCTGAGTCCTGCAGGATGGTAGGCTTATGCAACACATCAGACTGAGTGGCTTGAACAATAACTTATAGTCTGAAAGGCTACTTTGTGCTGTGATGTGCCAGGCTTTAAGTGTTGCCCAATCCCCCCCCGCAGCATTCACATTGCAAGTTGTTGGACACTAGCCTTTAGATGACTGTTTTTAGCAACAGAAGATGGTTGCCACAGAAGCATCCCGTGCCATGACTCTACTTCCCGCCTCCCACTGCTACTGGTGTGCGAGAGTTTTATAAACGTGATATTACACTCAGTGGCAGGCATGCAATATAAATGTTGTACTAGAAATACCTTAACCATATGGAATGCAAAAAAGTCCCTTTTAAAAATATGTCATCCCTACATAAAAAGTATTTTATAGGATAAGCAATAAATGCACATGTATATGCAAGGTTTGTTAGGCACAGAAGAATGCACCAGATATTGTCACAGAAATCCGAAAGGAGAGGACGGTCAGAACATAAGGAAGAACGCGTGAAGTCCAAAGACGATCAACACGTTCAGAAAAACGATCAACACGTTCAGAAAAACAAGAAACCTCAATTCACCAAAAAGAAGGTTGCAGGTCTAAAATTCAGACATGCCGAGGATCTTGAGGACCCAACTCAAGAACGGGGAATAGGCTCAGACAATGTTGAACAGTGCAGCAGAAGTCACCATAGCTCACAAGAACTTGAAGGATCATCTGGAGACAGTGGACTTGAATGAGTTCATCCAAGTTGAAACTGCAGATTTCAGGGTTAGTTCTCCACATAAGTTAAATGAAGTAACATTCCAGATGGAGGGAGACATACCAAGAAAAGTGAGAGCACTCTTTGGGGAGCGACTTTCTAAGGGTTATGACATTCTTCTTGCTGAACAAGACTGGCCACCAGTATTTGTCAGGGAGTGCCCACATGGCGAAGACATCATTATGCCAGCCTTCTCCAACCACATTCCAATTCACTTAAAATATACTTATGCCAGGAAATGAGCAGTTGCCCAAGCTCCCGCACTATACAAAAATCATGTAGGATGGGATAAGGATTCTCCTCACCATAAGATCCAGTTAAAAAATCAACCAACTGCACAAAGGCAGTACCCAGTTAAGCAAGAAGCTACAAAACAGGTCTTGGAGATCTTAGATCAACTTGAATATCAGGGGGTGATTGAAACATGCACCTCGTCAATGAACAATCCTTTCTTTCCTGTCTCCAAACCAGACAATACATATTGTCTATTTTTGGATTACAGACATCTAAACTCTTGTTGCAAAACTTTTGCAGAACAAAAAGCACACAGTGCAGCATTAATGAATAACATTGTTCGTAAAAAATATAAAACCACATTATATATTTCTAATGGTTTCTTCTGTCAAAACATTGCACCAGAAAATAGGTATTTGACCACTTTCTCAATCATGGGGACACAGGGTCACTTCTGTCGTCTCCCTCAGGGATTCAAGAACAGTCCTGGCTTATTCTCAGCGAGGGTAACAGAGTTACTACAAACTTATGATGATGAAGCATTGTCATATGTCGATGACATCTATCTGACAGATGATGACTTGGATAGGCACTTGAACAGGGTGAACACCATTATATTGGGCTTCGCCTCTGAAGGGTATAAATTCAAATTTAAGAAATCAAAAATTGCCCACCTCAATGTCCTTTTTCTAGGATATGAACTTTCAAGTGAAGGCAAAAGACTGACAGCAAACTTTCTAGAGAAATGAGCGCTGCTCCAACCTCCAAAAATGCTGAAAAACTTACAGTCGATTCTAGGTTTCCTGAATTTCAGAAGAACATACATTCTAAATTACACAGAAAGGGTAAAACCTCTCTACGCATTAATCAAACCTGATTTTAAAACAGTTAATTGGACACAAATACACACTGAAATTGTGCGTTCATTGCAAACAGACATGTTAGTGACAAAGCATTTGCAAACACGTGTAAACATACGCAACTTAGTGATCCGAATCATTCCAGGACAATGCGGATTCACGTACTTAACTTTTAACGAAGGTGAAAAAGTACCAATAGCTTACAAATCACATTTGTACACACAAGCAGAAATGAAATTCACTTCTACAGAAAAAATTATGACAGCTGTTCAAACTACTGTAGAGAAAGAGAGAGCCCTCGCACAGGGTAAGCACATTATGGTCATTACACCTGTACCGGCCTTAGAGGCAGTGACAAAAGAGAGCATTCCTAATGCTAAAGCTTCACATCCGAGATGGATACAAGGGGTTAATTCTCTTGCTGCGACAGACTTGACTATGTTTTTGAGCCTTATTTGAAAACACAAGCATTTTTACAATACGAACAAGAATGTCTTCTGCCTACTGAAATTCTGCCTCTAGAACAGTATGAATGTATCATTTATAGTGACGGATCAGCTCAACCCGCTACGGAGGGTAAACAAGCCTATAGTGCGGCCTGCGCGATCGTTAAAGGTTGTTGCCACGATGGCAAATTCCGACCAATGGTTACTAAAACTCAATCTCTAGGAGATTATACAGCTCAGCGAGCTGAACTACAAGCATTCAAGATGGCACTTGAAGATACGGACCGCGAATTCCCACACTCATAGTGTGCGATTCGCATTATTGTGCTCAATCTTACAATGAATACTTTAAAAACTGGATTCAAAATGGTTACAAAGATGCAAAGGGTGGCACAATTAAGCATAAGTTGCTTTGGGAACAAGTAGTTCAGTTACGACAAGAACTACAAAACAATCACGTGATACATTGCCTGAGCCATCAACGTGATGGCGTTCACATTGCAGGGAATTCATTGGCTGATGAAGCCGCAAAGGCAGCTGTGCAAACAGCTTCTGTAGCTACAATCACTCGTTCAAAAACAAAAATAAACGGCAAAATAATGTGACTGTCAATGCTTCAAGCAAAGACAGTGGTAAAACATTACCAAAAGGGTTTCCACTCAAATACTCATACATAACTGATGCGTACAATGTTCCGTTTGCTCAAAACCCTGGAGTGGGGGATAGAGTAATTTCAAACATGAAACATAAATTAGGACTAATTTTGAGCAGCACAGGAAGGGCTCGCCTCTGCACATGCAGGTGTTTCCGCCACAGTGTCATTATTAAAGAAGAGATACTGGTGGCCGCGCATGAGGAAACAAACCAGAAGGAAAATGCTACTTACCAGTATGCATCTGTTCTTGGCATGTAGAGCTGCAGATTACTACACTGTGCATTAGATCGCCACCTGGTGTTGGGCTCGGATGATTGCATCTTGTTGTCTTCTTGGAAGAAGTCTTTTGTAGTCAAGAGATAGGTGACTCCTTCCTTGGACGATAGTGCACATGGGCATCAGCTTCATCCTTAGATTGTTTTTCGCCATGATGGGAAATGATGGAGTTAGTAGAAGTAAATAGAAAGATGTCCATGTGTGTGCATCTAAGTAAGATGAAATCTGGAACAGATACAGGTCCCGGGGAGGCGGGAGGACATGTAGTAATCTGCAGCTCTACATGCGAAGAACAGATGCAAACTGGTAAGTAGCATTTTCCATTTGAGGCATATGAGCTGCAGATACTACACTGTGCATCGATTGTGCAGCAGTGTGTCCTCTAGCGGTGGTCACCTGTATCTGTTGCAGAAGTTTGAAAGAGAGTTTTAAGGACAGCTTGGCCTACTGCAGCTTGCTGCTTGGCTTGCACATCAACACAGTAGTGTTTAGTGAATGTGTGTGTTGTAGACCATGTCGCTGCCTTGCATATGTCTTCTAGGGGGATGTTCCCTAAGAAAGCCATAGATGCTCCTATTTTGCGTGTGGAGTGCGCTTTAGGAGGACTGTTAATGTACATTTTGCTTTCTGATTGCATACTTGTATACAATTGACAACCCACCTTGCAATTCCACTCTTAGAGATAGGGTTGCCTTTATGAGGTGGAGAGAAATATACAACCAATTGTTTTGTTTTTTGAAAAGATTTAGTCCTATCTATATAGTAGAGAAGAGCTCTTTTGACAACTAGTGTGTGTAGATCTCTTTCTGCTACAGAGTCAGGATTTTGGAAAAATACAGGTAACTAGGTAATCCATCTAAGTACCTTTTCTGTACCTCCAGCTGAAACTCTAACTAAAATCTGTAAGAGTATCAAATCTGGTTCACCACGTGATCCCGCCCCTCCTAAAATTTTAACGGCCAGTCTCCCGGCCCTGGAGCCGCATTTCAGACATGTGTTGCAAATATCATTCTCTACAGCTACTCTCCCCGCGGACTGGAAAAGAGCTATAGTATTCCCCATCAAGAAAAAACCTAACCTGAGCCAGGATATATTGGAGAATCTACGTCCAATTTCTCTACTCCCTTACCTCGCTAAATTAGCTGAGAAAGTAGCTAATGCCCAACTTATGAGACATCTTGAAACACAAGAAACCTTCCATCCCTCACAATCGGGCTTTAGATCAGGCTTCTCCACAGAGACAGCACTCCTAAGAGCTACTGAAACTCTGCGGGAGGGAGCGGACAAAGGCAAAACCATGGCCTTGATCATGCTGGACCTCAGTGCCGCGTTTGACACTGTAGCTCACTCCATACTGCTACAGTGTCTAAACAGAGCGGGAGTCACTAAAGAGGCTCTAGGATGGCTGAAAGCTTTTTTAACCAACAGAAGCTTTCAGGTCCAAAGAGGAACCTATCTCTCGGACAGCCTGACCTTAGAACAGGGGGTACCTCAGGGCTCGGCCCTGAGCCCCACCCTGTTCAACTTGTATATGACACCTTTGGCAGAGGTGGTCCAATCGTTCGGCGTGGAGCTGGTCTCCTACGCCGACGATACACAACTCCTGATCTCCCTGTCTCAATCCCCCTCCTCGGAGGCCGATAATTTCAAATCCTGTATGTGCAAGCTGGCCATATGGATGAATGAGCACTGCCTCAAATTAAACGGAACAAAAACAGAGGTGCTCATTATAGGGGGAAACAACACCAATTGGACCAAAGACTGGTGGCCCACATGTCTGGGACCAATACCTACCCCCAGTCAGGAGGCCAAGAATTTGGGTGTCTGGATTGACAACAAACTCTCGTATGACAGTCATGTCAAAAAAACAGTTGGAAAGTGTTTTGGAGTTATGAAGACGCTCAGCCGCACCATGGACCTACTCCCATTGAGTTCCAGGCGCACCATGACACAAGCTCTTATCACTTCCCGCATTGATTACGGGAATGTGCTTTTGTTGGGCACTTCTGAAAAAAACATTAGAAAGCTGCAGGTCCTGCAAAATTCAGCGGCACGCCTTGTGCTTAGACTCCCGCGCAGAGCTCCATCTAAACCTTCCTTGGATGCTCTGCATTTGCTGCCCATCAGAAAGAGGTTAATTTTCAAGGCACTTCTCTGGTGCCATAGGATCATTCATCAAAGAGCCCCCTCCTATTTGTCTGACCTAGTCTCTCTCTATGAACCCTCCAGAATTCTACGTTCCAAGGGAACAGGTTTGCTTAAAACCACGCGCCCAAAAAAAGCCAGACTTGGAGGCAGGTCCTTTCGCACTCTTGCGGCCAAGGAGTGGAACACCCTCCCTACGAATATCAGACAGGAAAAAAGCGAAACATCTTTTAGGAAACTTCTAAAAACACATCTTTTCACTAGCTAATTTCAATGTTTTGCTGCCTGTTTTCTTCTTCCACCCAAGCAATACTCTCTCCTAAGCGCGGGGACACGCCGGGAGGCGTCACCAGGCGCTTTATAAACTCCTATAATAATAATAATAATAATAACTCTACAGATTGGTTTAAATGAAAAGGAGTAATGACTTTTGGAAGGAATTTAGGATTAGTTCTCAGAACCACTTTGTTACGATGTATCTGTAAAAAATGTTCTTGTATTGTGAAAGCTTGTATCTCACTAACTCTCCTAAGAGAGGTAATAGCAATAAGGAAAGCTGTTTTCCATGTGAGGAATTGCAGTTCACATTTGTGTAAAGGTTCAAAAGGTGGTCCCATGAGTCTTGTAAGAACAACTTTTAGGTTCCACACTGGAGAAGGTGGTAACCTGGGGGGAATGATTCTTTTTAATCCTTCCATAAATGCTTTAGTTGCGGGTACTCTAAAAATAGACAGATGTTTTCTGTTTTGTAAATATGCTGCAATTGCGGCAAGGTGCAGGCGTATGGATGAATATGCCAAGTTACATCTTTGTAAATGTCAAAGGTAGCAAATGATATCCTGAATAGAAGCATCCAGAGGATCTATTTGGTTATTGTTGTAATAAATGGCAAATCTCTTCCATTTAGCAGCATAACAAGCTCTTGTAGTAGGTCTCCTGTCTGGAGGTAGGTTAAGATACAGTCTGGAGGTAGGTTAAGATAAACAAACTCTAAGTCTTCAGGAGCCATATCGCCAGATTCAGTTGATTTGGGTCTGTATGTCTGATATCTCTGTGGTTCTGCATTAGCAGAGATGGTGTTAGGCGTAACTTTTGGTGTGGAGCTAGAAAGAGTTCTAACAGTGTGGTGAACCATGGTTGGCATGCCCATGTGGGAGCTACCAGGAATATTTGAGAGACTGTTGTGTGAGCTTGCGTACTACTAGTGGTATTAGTGGTATTGGGGGAAAAGCGTACGCAAATCTGCCCAACCAGTTCATCCATATCGCATTGCCCTTGGACAGCGGGTGTGGAAACCTGGCGGCGAAGGTTGGGCATTTTGCATTTTCGTGTGTGGCGAACAGATCTATGTCTGGATGCCCCCACTTGTGAAAGAATGGTTGAAGAACATGTGGATGTAGTTCCCATTCGTGAATTTGTTGTGTCTGCCGACTCAAAAGATCGGCTTTTTGATTGTGAACTCCTGGAAGGTGCTCTGCCAACAGATATATGTTTTGTGGAATGGCCCATCTCCAAATGTTCTGTGCGAGCTGGGACAGTTGTAGAGAGTGTCCCCCCCCCTCTGTTTTTGTATATAATACATGGCTGTCATGTTGTGGTCTGGATTAAGACTGCTTTGTTTTGTACTTGCAGTTGGAATGTTTTGAGTGCTAGGAATATGGCTAGCAGCTCTAGAAGGTTGATATGGAACAGTCTTTGTTGTTTGTTCCATTGCCCTTGAGTTGTATGATGTAGGAGATGGGCTCCCCATCCTGTGAGATATGCGTCTGCTGGGAGTACTATTTGTGGAATTGGTTCGAGGAACGGTCGCCCCCTTGTCAAGTTTTTGGTGTTCCACCACTGCAGAGAGCGATGTGTGCGGCTGTCGACCAACACCAGGTCTGTTAGTTGCCCTTGAGCCTGGTTCCATTGTTGTGCTAGACATTCCTGTAACGGACGCATCTGCAGTCTTGCATATGGTACTATGAAAATGCAAGATGCCTTCATGCCTATCAGTCTCATGAACACTCTGGATGCAGAGATTGTTGATTCTGGAAGACTGTGACTAAGGACTGAATGCTCTGTATCGTTGCTGGACTGGGATACGCTAGAGCTGTTGACGTGTTTATTGTAGCCCCTAGCTACTGATGTATATTAAAGGGTTGCAGGTGTGACTTGGTGTGGTTGATTGTGAACCCTAAGTCGTGCAATGTTTAAATTGTTTGATGTGTATGTTGAACACACTGATTGAATGACTTGGCTTTTATGAGCCAATCGCCTAGATAAGGGAAGACATGTACTTGTTGTCTCCTTAGATGTGCTGCTGCTACTACTGCTAGGCACTTTGTAAATACTATTGGTGCTGTTGTAACTCCGAATGGAAGGACTTTGAATTGATAATGTTGTCCTTCTAGTACAAACCTTAGATACTTCCTGTAAGCAGGATGCATAGGAATGTGAAAGTAGGCGTCGTTTAGATCAAGTGTTGTAAGGAAATCGCCTTGTTGCAGCAGTGGGAGCACTTGTTGTAAAGGGATCATGTGAAAATGATCTGATTTTATGTAATGATTGAGGGGCTTGATGTCTAGAATTGGTCTTAGTGTCCTATCTTTCTTGGGTATTAGAAAATACAGCGAGTAAACCCCTGTTCCTTGGTGTTGTAAAGGAACTATTTCTATTGCGTCCTTTTGAAGAAGTGACAGGACTTCTTGTTTGAGCAGAGTAATGTGTACTGCCGACATTGGACGCTGTCTGGGTGGTATGTGTGGAGGGGTTGCTGTAAGTTCCAGGCAGTAGCCGGACTGGATAATTTGTCTTACCCACTTGTCTGTTGTGATGGAATTCCAGACAGGTAGGAACTGTGTTAATCTGCCCCCCCCACAGGAGTTGAATGCTGTTGGGGAGCAGAGGAAAGTCACTGTTTTGTGTTGGAGGAGGTTTGATTATTGTTGTTACTCCGACCTCTTCCTTTGTTGTTGTTTCCTCCATATCCTCCTCTAAAATATCCTTTGTTAGAGGATGTTGTATTGTCTGCTCCAGACTCTTTGGAGCCTCCTCTGTAGAAGGAGCGATGAAAGGAACTTTTAGCTTTGTGCGGACTGTAAAGCTCCCATAGATTTGGCAGTATCTGTATCCTTCTTCATCTTTTCAAGTGGTGTGTCTACCTCTGGTCCGAACAATTGTTTTTGATTAAATGGTTGATTTAAAATGGTTTGTTTGCACTTCCTGTTTAAATCCTGAAATGCGTAGCCAAGCATGTCTTTTAGGTATGACACTAGTGTTGACAGCTCTGGATGTAGTGTCTGCCACATCAAGTGCACACTTGATTGAGGCGTTGGAAATTAGCTTGCCTTCTTGTATAAGGTCATTTGCCTGCACCTTATATTGGTGAGGTAGATGTTCCAGTAGTTTCTCTAACTGATCATAAAGAGCCCTATCATATCTTGAGAGGAGGGCTTGTGTGTTAGCTATACGCCATATGTTCGAAGCTTGCACAGCTATTCTTTTGCCTTAAGCATCTATTACTTTAGATTCTTTGTCAGGTGGTGGTGTCTCACCTGACGTTTGTGAATTTGCCCTTTTCCTAGCATTTGATACAACTAGTGAATCTAATGGTAGTTGTCCTTTAATGTAGGCTGGATCTGCAGGTGCAGGCCTATATTTTTTCTCAATTCTAGGCTTTAGGATCCTAGTACGTACAGGGTCTTTAAATATCTCTGGAGCGTGTTTGATGACCCCTTTAATCATAGGAAGAATTTGAACAGACCTTTGCGATTGTTCAAATGTGTCTAAAAGAAAATCTTCCTCTGCCTCATCAGAGTGCATAGTGACTCCCTGGTAAATGGCAGCTCTGTTCAGCAGGTGTCCAAAACTAATATTATCTTTTAGGGGAGAAGGTTTTGATGGGTATGACTGTGGGTCAGGAATATCTGGTGCATCCTGTGGGTTTGGGTACTCCCAGTCTGTATCATCTATAGGGTATGGAAAAGGCTCATCTGGGTCTATCCCTCTTCCTAAACTATACTCATCATCATTTTGAGGTGAGTGTGAAGACAGAAGAGGAGAATGTGAAGGGGAAATCTGTGGTGAATTGTTAAGAGGAACAGGGGATGAAGGAGAAGGAAGTATAGGAGAAGAAGGGTGTATCGGAGATGTGGCTGAGTCCTTCTTCTTGGCAGGTAATACAGTTGTGGGTGTTGTATCTGCCTTCCTCTTCTTGTGTGGTATGGTGGATACATCACCTGTCTTTGGATCAATGTAGATCTTCTTTTGCAGAGGATCAGGTTGGAAAAGTTATTCTCCTTGTGTAACCTTTATCGGCGCCGATTTTTTCGGATCCAAACGAGGTTGCTGCTTGTCTTTAGCCTTAGGAGGTGTTACAGTGACCTTTGGCGTAGTTTTCAGCACCGAAGGTGTTGTTTTCGGTGTGGTAGGCTGTTTCGAGCGATTGGGTGCATCGGAATCAGACCATGTCGGTTTCGATACTGAAGGTGATGGCTTCGGAGTGGAAGCTGGTCTCGTCGGCTTCGAGGCGTCGGATGCTGGCTTCGCACCTTTGTCTTTAGAAGTCGACGGAGCAGAGACTTCTTTCGGTTTCGGTGCCGATGGAGCTGGTGGGATCAGCACGTGCGGCTTGCTCGGTAAGGAGCTGCCAGAAGGCTTACTTATTTTCTTCAGAGCCGGGCTTGATGGCGGGGCTTTCGAAGTGATTTTTCGGTCTCAACTGGGCCCAGGAGGCGGAGTGTTGACCTTTGCCTTCGGTTTGGGTGCTGTGTGTGGTGCAGGGGCAGTAGTACTCATGCGCTGACCCGATGGTATGGAGTCATCTGAGTCGTCTGCCTCCTATACGACGATTTGGAGATCATAGGAATCCTCTTCGGGAACGAGCGGATCCTCCTCGTCGAAGATATCCACCGGTTCCGGAGCTGATCTCTGCATGTCGTGTCAACGGCCCTCCGATCTCGGATGGTTTTCTTGGATCGAAAGGACGCGCAGGCTGTACTGCTGGATTCGTCGTGTTCTGGCGATAAGCACAGGTTACAGACCTCGAGGTGGTCACTGCATGGAAACTTTGCTCCACACACGGGGCATTTCTTGAATGGCGTCCTTTCCATGAGGTGTAGGCCTCAAGGCGTGGATAGGCCCAACGGCCCGCATCGATGACCGGAATCGAGCTGATGAAGTCGAAAACGATGTTAGTCGATGTAGGAGAGTAGGGTCTGCAATCCTATGATCACCCCAGATTTTTGCTTTTTGCTTCACTGGTTTACGACTTTCCCTGGCTGTGGGCCTGCTAATCAGACCCACAGCCTAGCTGTTCTCTCACTAAATTGACACGTGTACCTTAGGTGCATTTACCAATTGGTTCTGGGCCACCTTATCAGTCCCTGTAACTCAGGGCATAGGTGTACCCAGGGCCTACCAGGGGCTGCAGCATGTATTATGCCACCCCTAGCTGGCCATCTAAATCTGACACAACTGGCTGCACGACAGCTGGGGCAAGGTGGTGTAATCACCCTTTGCTTGAGATATAGTATACCAATATCTAACCCTAAAATGGGCACATGTATTCCTATCAGTCACTCCTATGGCAGGCCTTAACAATCCTGAACGATTTACAAAATGGGGGGTGGTGATGAACAGAGTGTCTGAGTTAAACAGACCACTCTTACCCAGTCCAAAGATCAGGGCTTGATCCATCACCGTTATTTATCTCACTGCCCCATCCCAGCTCAGAACCTGGCTATATGCAAATCAGTCTGTCCCTGGCCCAGTGCATCATGGGAACAGGGCAGACTAAACTACCAAGCCAATTCTTCACCAGAAAGGAGACAAGCTACCGGGGACCGGTTTCTGGCATTTCAGCCTTCTTCGGCCCGGCTTGCTTGAATCCTGATGGAGCAGTGAGAAAGGGACTCATGTCTGAGTATACCCTGCCACACCTATAGTGGCCAAAAACGATTTACAAAATGGGGGGTGGTGATGAACAGAGTGTCTGAGTTAAACAGACCACTCTTACCCAGTCCAAAGATCAGGGCTTGATCCATCACCGTTATTTATCTCACTGCCCCATCCCAGCTCAGAACCTGGCTATATGCAAATCAGTCTGTCCCTGGCCCAGTGCATCATGGGAACAGGGCAGACTAAACTACCAAGCCAATTCTTCACCAGAAAGGAGACAAGCTACCGGGGACCGGTTTCTGGCATTTCAGCCTTCTTCGGCCCGGCTTGCTTGAATCCTGATGGAGCAGTGAGAAAGGGACTCATGTCTGAGTATACCCTGCCACACCTATAGTGGCCAAAAACGATTTACAAAAAGGGGGGTGGTGATGAACAGAGTGTCTGAGTTAAACAGACCACTCTTACCCAGTCCAAAGATCAGGGCTTGATCCATCACCGTTATTTATCTCACTGCACCATCCCAGCTCAGAACCTGGCTATATGCAAATCAGTCTGTCCCTGGCCCAGTGCATCATGGGAACAGGGCAGACTAAACTACCAAGCCAATTCTTCACCAGAAAGGAGACAAGCTACCGGGGACCGGTTTCTGGCATTTCAGCCTTCTTCGGCCCGGCTTGCTTGAATCCTGATGGAGCAGTGAGAAAGGGACTCATGTCTGAGTATACCCTGCCACACCTATAGTGGCCAAAAACGATTTACAAAAAGGGGGGTGGTGATGAACAGAGTGTCTGAGTTAAACAGACCACTCTTACCCAGTCCAAAGATCAGGGCTTGATCCATCACCGTTATTTATCTCACTGCCCCATCCCAGCTCAGAACCTGGCTATATGCAAATCAGTCTGTCCCTGGCCCAGTGCATCATGGGAACAGGGCAGACTAAACTACCAAGCCAATTCTTCACCAGAAAGAAGACAAGCTACCGGGGACCGGTTTCTGGCATTTCAGCCTTCTTCGGCCCGGCTTGCTTGAATCCTGATGGAGCAGTGAGAAAGGGACTCATGTCTGAGTATACCCTGCCACACCTATAGTTGCAGTGGAGATTTGGCGCCGACGGCAAACTAACAGAGGACTTATCAAGGTCTTCAAGCTCCTTTATTCTAATAAGACGAGACTATTCTCCACCCAGCGAGTCGCACAATCTTACCTAGACATTTTTCTACTACTGTCCTTATGTGCGTATAACACTCAACGAGGTGACATCATAGATAGAACCGACTATTGGAATAGCTCGCTGTGATCAAGACACCCAATAGGATTCTCATACATCGACGCTTCTTGACGTTACCCACACGATCTTAAGTCCCTTTTGACGCCAGACAAGCATAAAACAACTAAGATAGCCTTGAAAAAGCCCTGGAGAGGGCGAAACACGTGTCGGCAGTGTAAAGCTGGGAAACTTTTAACATATTTGGTCAATAAAGAATGTGAAGCACAAGACTTGGCTTTGGATCCATACTTTAAAAACTCCTATTGAAGCATTGACTGATGTTGATAGAATAACCTTGGGGAGAGGAAATTTAATACTACTTTTCTACAGTAATGTTCTTTTAGAATGAACTTTGAAGAGGGTGCTTGCGCAACTTGGTGGTTCTCGTAAGACCACTCTTACCCAGTCCAAAGATCAGGGCTTGATCCATCACCGTTATTTATCTCACTGCCCCATCCCAGCTCAGAACCTGGCTATATGCAAATCAGTCTGTCCCTGGCCCAGTGCATCATGGGAACAGGGCAGACTAAACTACCAAGCCAATTCTTCACCAGAAAGGAGACAAGCTACCGGGGACCGGTTTCTGGCATTCCTTCCCAGTGTAAGAATTGGCTTTTGTAGTTTGGTTTGCCCTGTTCCCATCATGCACTGGGACAGGAACAGACTAATTTGCATACAGCCAGGTTCTGAAACTGGGATGGTGCAGTGAGCTAAAAAACGGTGTTGGATCTAGCCCTGATCTCTTGACTGGGTGAGAGCTTTCTGCTTAATTCAGAGACTCTGTCCCTCACCACCCCTTGTTGTAAATATTTTTGTCCACCCTAAGCGTGGAAGGGTATTCTCAGATGTGAGACCCTTGCTCATTGCACCATCAGGATTCAAGCAAACCGGGCCGAAGACGGCTGTAATGCCAGAAACCGGTCCCCGGGAGCTTGTTTCCTTCCCAGTGTAAGAATTGGCTTTGTAGTTTGGTTTGCCCTGTTCCCATCATGCACTGGGACAGGAACAGACTAATTTGCATACAGCCAGGTTCTGAAACTGGGATGGTGCAGTGAGCTAAAAAACAGTGTTGGATCTAGCCCTGATCTCTTGACTGGGTGAGAGCTTTCTGCTTAATTCAGAGACTCTGTCCCTCACCACCCCTTGTTGTAAATATTTTTGTCCACCCTAAGCGTGGAAGGGTATTCTCAGATGTGAGACCCTTGCTCATTGCACCATCAGGATTCAAGCAAACCGGGCCGAAGACGGCTGTAATGCCAGAAACCGGTCCCCGGGAGCTTGTTTCCTTCCCAGTGTAAGAATTGGCTTTTGTAGTTTGGTTTGCCCTGTTCCCATCATGCACTGGGACAGGAACAGACTAATTTGCATACAGCCAGGTTCTGAAACTGGGATGGTGCAGTGAGCTAAAAAAACGGTGTTGGATCTAGCCCTGATCTCTTGACTGGGTGAGAGCTTTCTGCTTAATTCAGAGACTCTGTCCCTCACCACCCCTTGTTGTAAATATTTTTGTCCACCCTAAGCGTGGAAGGGTATTCTCAGATGTGAGACCCTTGCTCATTGCACCATCAGGATTCAAGCAAACCGGGCCGAAGACGGCTGTAATGCCAGAAACCGGTCCCCGGGAGCTTGTTTCCTTCCCAGTGTAAGAATTGGCTTTTGTAGTTTGGTTTGCCCTGTTCCCATCATGCACTGGGACAGGAACAGACTAATTTGCATACAGCCAGGTTCTGAAACTGGGATGGTGCAGTGAGCTAAAAAACGGTGTTGGATCTAGCCCTGATCTCTTGACTGGGTGAGAGCTTTCTGCTTAATTCAGAGACTCTGTCCCTCACCACCCCTTGTTGTAAATATTTTTGTCCACCCTAAGCGTGGAAGGGTATTCTCAGATGTGAGACCCTTGCTCATTGCACCATCAGGATTCAAGCAAACCGGGCCGAAGACGGCTGTAATGCCAGAAACCGGTCCCCGGGAGCTTGTTTCCTTCCCAGTGTAAGAATTGGCTTTTGTAGTTTGGTTTGCCCTGTTCCCATCATGCACTGGGACAGGAACAGACTAATTTGCATACAGCCAGGTTCTGAAACTGGGATGGTGCAGTGAGCTAAAAAACGGTGTTGGATCTAGCCCTGATCTTTTGACTGGGTGAGAGCTTTCTGCTTAATTCAGAGACTCTGTCCCTCACCACCCCTTTTTGTAAATATTTTTGTCCACCCTAAGCGTGGAAGGGTATTCTCAGATGTGAGACCCTTGCTCACTGCACCATCAGGATTCAAGCAAACCGGGCCGAAGACGGCTGTAATGCCAGAAACCGGTCCCCGGGAGCTTGTTTCCTTCCCAGTGTAAGAATTGGCTTCTGTAGTTTGGTTTGTCCTGTTCCCATCATGCACTGGGACAGGAACAGACTAATTTGCATACAGCCGGGTTCTGAAACTGGGATGGTGCAGTGAGCTAAAAAACGGTGTTGGATCTAGCCCTGATCTTTTGACTGGGTGAGAGCTTTCTGCTTAATTCAGAGACTCTGTCCCTCACCACCCCTTTTTGTAAATATTTTTGTCCACCCTAAGCGTGGAAGGGTATTCTCAGATGTGAGACCCTTGCTCACTGCACCATCAGGATTCAAGCAAACCGGGCCGAAGACGGCTGTAATGCCAGAAACCGGTCCCCGGGAGCTTGTTTCCTTCCCAGTGTAAGAATTGGCTTCTGTAGTTTGGTTTGTCCTGTTCCCATCATGCACTGGGACAGGAACAGACTAATTTGCATACAGCCGGGTTCTGAAACTGGGATGGTGCAGTGAGCTAAAAAACGGTGTTGGATCTAGCCCTGATCTTTTGACTGGGTGAGAGCTTTCTGCTTAATTCAGAGACTCTGTCCCTCACCACCCCTTTTTGTAAATATTTTTGTCCACCCTAAGCGTGGAAGGGTATTCTCAGATGTGAGACCCTTGCTCACTGCACCATCAGGATTCAAGCAAACCGGGCCGAAGACGGCTGTAATGCCAGAAACCGGTCCCCGGGAGCTTGTTTCCTTCCCAGTGTAAGAATTGGCTTCTGTAGTTTGGTTTGTCCTGTTCCCATCATGCACTGGGACAGGAACAGACTAATTTGCATACAGCCGGGTTCTGAAACTGGGATGGTGCAGTGAGCTAAAAAACGGTGTTGGATCTAGCCCTGATCTTTTGACTGGGTGAGAGCTTTCTGCTTAATTCAGAGACTCTGTCCCTCACCACCCCTTTTTGTAAATATTTTTGTCCACCCTAAGCGTGGAAGGGTATTCTCAGATGTGAGACCCTTGCTCACTGCACCATCAGGATTCAAGCAAACCGGGCCGAAGACGGCTGTAATGCCAGAAACCGGTCCCCGGGAGCTTGTTTCCTTCCCAGTGTAAGAATTGGCTTCTGTAGTTTGGTTTGTCCTGTTCCCATCATGCACTGGGACAGGAACAGACTAATTTGCATACAGCCGGGTTCTGAAACTGGGATGGTGCAGTGAGCTAAAAAACGGTGTTGGATCTAGCCCTGATCTTTTGACTGGGTGAGAGCTTTCTGCTTAATTCAGAGACTCTGTCCCTCACCACCCCTTTTTGTAAATATTTTTGTCCACCCTAAGCGTGGAAGGGTATTCTCAGATGTGAGACCCTTGCTCACTGCACCATCAGGATTCAAGCAAACCGGGCCGAAGACGGCTGTAATGCCAGAAACCGGTCCCCGGGAGCTTGTTTCCTTCCCAGTGTAAGAATTGGCTTCTGTAGTTTGGTTTGTCCTGTTCCCATCATGCACTGGGACAGGAACAGACTAATTTGCATACAGCCGGGTTCTGAAACTGGGATGGTGCAGTGAGCTAAAAAACGGTGTTGGATCTAGCCCTGATCTTTTGACTGGGTGAGAGCCTTCTGCTTAATTCAGAGACTCTGTCCCTCACCACCCCTTTTTGTAAATATTTTTGTCCACCCTAAGCGTGGAAGGGTATTCTCAGATGTGAGACCCTTGCTCACTGCACCATCAGGATTCAAGCAAACCGGGCCGAAGACGGCTGTAATGCCAGAAACCGGTCCCCGGGAGCTTGTTTCCTTCCCAGTGTAAGAATTGGCTTCTTTAGTTTGGTTTGTCCTGTTCCCATCATGCACTGGGACAGGAACAGACTAATTTGCATACAGCCGGGTTCTGAAACTGGGATGGTGCAGTGAGCTAAAAAACGGTGTTGGATCTAGCCCTGATCTTTTGACTGGGTGAGAGCTTTCTGCTTAATTCAGAGACTCTGTCCCTCACCACCCCTTTTTGTAAATATTTTTGTCCACCCTAAGCGTGGAAGGGTATTCTCAGATGTGAGACCCTTGCTCACTGCACCATCAGGATTCAAGCAAACCGGGCCGAAGACGGCTGTAATGCCAGAAACCGGTCCCCGGGAGCTTGTTTCCTTCCCAGTGTAAGAATTGGCTTCTGTAGTTTGGTTTGTCCTGTTCCCATCATGCACTGGGACAGGAAAAGACTAATTTGCATACAGCCGGGTTCTGAAACTGGGATGGTGCAGTGAGCTAAAAAACGGTGTTGGATCTAGCCCTGATCTTTTGACTGGGTGAGAGCCTTCTGCTTAATTCAGAGACTCTGTCCCTCACCACCCCTTTTTGTAAATATTTTTGTCCACCCTAAGCGTGGAAGGGTATTCTCAGATGTGAGACCCTTGCTCACTGCACCATCAGGATTCAAGCAAACCGGGCCGAAGACGGCTGTAATGCCAGAAACCGGTCCCCGGGAGCTTGTTTCCTTCCCAGTGTAAGAATTGGCTTCTGTAGTTTGGTTTGTCCTGTTCCCATCATGCACTGGGACAGGAACAGACTAATTTGCATACAGCCGGGTTCTGAAACTGGGATGGTGCAGTGAGCTAAAAAACGGTGTTGGATCTAGCCCTGATCTTTTGACTGGGTGAGAGCTTTCTGCTTAATTCAGAGACTCTGTCCCTCACCACCCCTTTTTGTAAATATTTTTGTCCACCCTAAGCGTGGAAGGGTATTCTCAGATGTGAGACCCTTGCTCACTGCACCATCAGGATTCAAGCAAACCGGGCCGAAGACGGCTGTAATGCCAGAAACCGGTCCCCGGGAGCTTGTTTCCTTCCCAGTGTAAGAATTGGCTTCTGTAGTTTGGTTTGTCCTGTTCCCATCATGCACTGGGACAGGAACAGACTAATTTGCATACAGCCGGGTTCTGAAACTGGGATGGTGCAGTGAGCTAAAAAACGGTGTTGGATCTAGCCCTGATCTTTTGACTGGGTGAGAGCTTTCTGCTTAATTCAGAGACTCTGTCCCTCACCACCCCTTTTTGTAAATATTTTTGTCCACCCTAAGCGTGGAAGGGTATTCTCAGATGTGAGACCCTTGCTCACTGCACCATCAGGATTCAAGCAAACCGGGCCGAAGACGGCTGTAATGCCAGAAACCGGTCCCCGGGAGCTTGTTTCCTTCCCAGTGTAAGAATTGGCTTCTGTAGTTTGGTTTGTCCTGTTCCCATCATGCACTGGGACAGGAACAGACTAATTTGCATACAGCCGGGTTCTGAAACTGGGATGGTGCAGTAAGCTAAAAAACGGTGTTGGATCTAGCCCTGATCTTTTGACTGGGTGAGAGCTTTCTGCTTAATTCAGAGACTCTGTCCCTCACCACCCCTTTTTGTAAATATTTTTGTCCACCCTAAGCGTGGAAGGGTATTCTCAGATGTGAGACCTTTGCTCACTGCACCATCAGGATTCAAGCAAACCGGGCCGAAGACGGCTGTAATGCCAGAAACCGGTCCCCGGGAGCTTGTTTCCTTCCCAGTGTAAGAATTGGCTTCTGTAGTTTGGTTTGTCCTGTTCCCATCATGCACTGGGACAGGAACAGACTAATTTGCATACAGCCGGGTTCTGAAACTGGGATGGTGCAGTGAGCTAAAAAACGGTGTTGGATCTAGCCCTGATCTTTTGACTGGGTGAGAGCTTTCTGCTTAATTCAGAGACTCTGTCCCTCACCACCCCTTTTTGTAAATATTTTTGTCCACCCTAAGCGTGGAAGGGTATTCTCAGATGTGGGACCCTTGCTCACTGCACCATCAGGATTCAAGCAAACCGGGCCGAAGACGGCTGTAATGCCAGAAACCGGTCCCCGGGAGCTTGTTTCCTTCCCAGTGTAAGAATTGGCTTCTGTAGTTTGGTTTGTCCTGTTCCCATCATGCACTGGGACAGGAACAGACTAATTTGCATACAGCCGGGTTCTGAAACTGGGATGGTGCAGTGAGCTAAAAAACGGTGTTGGATCTAGCCCTGATCTTTTGACTGGGTGAGAGCTTTCTGCTTAATTCAGAGACTCTGTCCCTCACCACCCCTTTTTGTAAATATTTTTGTCCACCCTAAGCGTGGAAGGGTATTCTCAGATGTGAGACCCTTGCTCACTGCACCATCAGGATTCAAGCAAACCGGGCCGAAGACGGCTGTAATGCCAGAAACCGGTCCCCGGGAGCTTGTTTCCTTCCCAGTGTAAGAATTGGCTTCTGTAGTTTGGTTTGTCCTGTTCCCATCATGCACTGGGACAGGAACAGACTAATTTGCATACAGCCGGGTTCTGAAACTGGGATGGTGCAGTGAGCTAAAAAACGGTGTTGGATCTAGCCCTGATCTTTTGACTGGGTGAGAGCTTTCTGCTTAATTCAGAGACTCTGTCCCTCACCACCCCTTTTTGTAAATATTTTTGTCCACCCTAAGCGTGGAAGGGTATTCTCAGATGTGAGACCCTTGCTCACTGCACCATCAGGATTCAAGCAAACCGGGCCGAAGACGGCTGTAATGCCAGAAACCCGTCCCCGGGAGCTTGTTTCCTTCCCAGTGTAAGAATTGGCTTCTGTAGTTTGGTTTGTCCTGTTCCCATCATGCACTGGGACAGGAACAGACTAATTTGCATACAGCCGGTTTCTGAAACTGGGATGGTGCAGTGAGCTAAAAAACGGTGTTGGATCTAGCCCTGATCTTTTGACTGGGTGAGAGCTTTCTGCTTAATTCAGAGACTCTGTCCCTCACCACCCCTTTTTGTAAATATTTTTGTCCACCCTAAGCGTGGAAGGGTATTCTCAGATGTGAGACCCTTGCTCACTGCACCATCAGGATTCAAGCAAACCGGGCCGAAGACGGCTGTAATGCCAGAAACCCGTCCCCGGGAGCTTGTTTCCTTCCCAGTGTAAGAATTGGCTTCTGTAGTTTGGTTTGTCCTGTTCCCATCATGCACTGGGACAGGAACAGACTAATTTGCATACAGCCGGGTTCTGAAACTGGGATGGTGCAGTGAGCTAAAAAACGGTGTTGGATCTAGCCCTGATCTTTTGACTGGGTGAGAGCTTTCTGCTTAATTCAGAGACTCTGTCCCTCACCACCCCTTTTTGTAAATATTTTTGTCCACCCTAAGCGTGGAAGGGTATTCTCAGATGTGAGACCCTTGCTCACTGCACCATCAGGATTCAAGCAAACCGGGCCGAAGACGGCTGTAATGCCAGAAACCGGTCTCCGGGAGCTTGTTTCCTTCCCAGTGTAAGAATTGGCTTCTGTAGTTTGGTTTGTCCTGTTCCCATCATGCACTGGGACAGGAACAGACTAATTTGCATACAGCCGGGTTCTGAAACTGGGATGGTGCAGTGAGCTAAAAAACGGTGTTGGATCTAGCCCTGATCTTTTGACTGGGTGAGAGCTTTCTGCTTAATTCAGAGACTCTGTCCCTCACCACCCCTTTTTGTAAATATTTTTGTCCACCCTAAGCGTGGAAGGGTATTCTCAGATGTGAGACCCTTGCTCACTGCACCATCAGGATTCAAGCAAACCGGGCCGAAGACGGCTGTAATGCCAGAAACCGGTCCCCGGGAGCTTGTTTCCTTCCCAGTGTAAGAATTGGCTTCTGTAGTTTGGTTTGTCCTGTTCCCATCATGCACTGGGACAGGAACAGACTAATTTGCATACAGCCGGGTTCTGAAACTGGGATGGTGCAGTGAGCTAAAAAACGGTGTTGGATCTAGCCCTGATCTTTTGACTGGGTGAGAGCTTTCTGCTTAATTCAGAGACTCTGTCCCTCACCACCCCTTTTTGTAAATATTTTTGTCCACCCTAAGCGTGGAAGGGTATTCTCAGATGTGAGACCCTTGCTCACTGCACCATCAGGATTCAAGCAAACCGGGCCGAAGACGGCTGTAATGCCAGAAACCGGTCCCCGGGAGCTTGTTTCCTTCCCAGTGTAAGAATTGGCTTCTGTAGTTTGGTTTGTCCTGTTCCCATCATGCACTGGGACAGGAACAGACTAATTTGCATACAGCCGGGTTCTGAAACTGGGATGGTGCAGTGAGCTAAAAAACGGTGTTGGATCTAGCCCTGATCTTTTGACTGGGTGAGAGCTTTCTGCTTAATTCAGAGACTCTGTCCCTCACCACCCCTTTTTGTAAATATTTTTGTCCACCCTAAGCGTGGAAGGGTATTCTCAGATGTGAGACCCTTGCTCACTGCACCATCAGGATTCAAGCAAACCGGGCCGAAGACGGCTGTAATGCCAGAAACCGGTCCCCGGGAGCTTGTTTCCTTCCCAGTGTAAGAATTGGCTTCTGTAGTTTGGTTTGTCCTGTTCCCATCATGCACTGGGACAGGAACAGACTAATTTGCATACAGCCGGGTTCTGAAACTGGGATGGTGCAGTGAGCTAAAAAACGGTGTTGGATCTAGCCCTGATCTTTTGACTGGGTGAGAGCTTTCTGCTTAATTCAGAGACTCTGTCCCTCACCACCCCTTTTTGTAAATATTTTTGTCCACCCTAAGCGTGGAAGGGTATTCTCAGATGTGAGACCCTTGTTCACTGCACCATCAGGATTCAAGCAAACCGGGCCGAAGACGGCTGTAATGCCAGAAACCGGTCCCCGGGAGCTTGTTTCCTTCCCAGTGTAAGAATTGGCTTCTGTAGTTTGGTTTGTCCTGTTCCCATCATGCACTGGGACAGGAACAGACTAATTTGCATACAGCCGGGTTCTGAAACTGGGATGGTGCAGTGAGCTAAAAAACGGTGTTGGATCTAGCCCTGATCTTTTGACTGGGTGAGAGCTTTCTGCTTAATTCAGAGACTCTGTCCCTCACCACCCCTTTTTGTAAATATTTTTGTCCACCCTAAGCGTGGAAGGGTATTCTCAGATGTGAGACCCTTGCTCACTGCACCATCAGGATTCAAGCAAACCGGGCCGAAGACGGCTGTAATGCCAGAAACCGGTCCCCGGGAGCTTGTTTCCTTCCCAGTGTAAGAATTGGCTTCTGTAGTTTGGTTTGTCCTGTTCCCATCATGCACTGGGACAGGAACAGACTAATTTGCATACAGCCGGGTTCTGAAACTGGGATGGTGCAGTGAGCTAAAAAACGGTGTTGGATCTAGCCCTGATCTTTTGACTGGGTGAGAGCTTTCTGCTTAATTCAGAGACTCTGTCCCTCACCACCCCTTTTTGTAAATATTTTTGTCCACCCTAAGCGTGGAAGGGTATTCTCAGATGTGAGACCCTTGCTCACTGCACCATCAGGATTCAAGCAAACCGGGCCGAAGACGGCTGTAATGCCAGAAACCGGTCCCCGGGAGCTTGTTTCCTTCCCAGTGTAAGAATTGGCTTCTGTAGTTTGGTTTGTCCTGTTCCCATCATGCACTGGGACAGGAACAGACTAATTTGCATACAGCCGGGTTCTGAAACTGGGATGGTGCAGTGAGCTAAAAAACGGTGTTGGATCTAGCCCTGATCTTTTGACTGGGTGAGAGCTTTCTGCTTAATTCAGAGACTCTGTCCCTCACCACCCCTTTTTGTAAATATTTTTGTCCACCCTAAGCGTGGAAGGGTATTCTCAGATGTGAGACCCTTGCTCACTGCACCATCAGGATTCAAGCAAACCGGGCCGAAGACGGCTGTAATGCCAGAAACCGGTCCCCGGGAGCTTGTTTCCTTCCCAGTGTAAGAATTGGCTTCTGTAGTTTGGTTTGTCCTGTTCCCATCATGCACTGGGACAGGAACAGACTAATTTGCATACAGCCGGGTTCTGAAACTGGGATGGTGCAGTGAGCTAAAAAACGGTGTTGGATCTAGCCCTGATCTTTTGACTGGGTGAGAGCTTTCTGCTTAATTCAGAGACGTCTGTCCCTCACCACCCCTTTTTGTAAATATTTTTGTCCACCCTAAGCGTGGAAGGGTATTCTCAGATGTGAGACCCTTGCTCACTGCACCATCAGGATTCAAGCAAACCGGGCCGAAGACGGCTGTAATGCCAGAAACCGGTCCCCGGGAGCTTGTTTCCTTCCCAGTGTAAGAATTGGCTTCTGTAGTTTGGTTTGTCCTGTTCCCATCATGCACTGGGACAGGAACAGACTAATTTGCATACAGCCGGGTTCTGAAACTGGGATGGTGCAGTGAGCTAAAAAACGGTGTTGGATCTAGCCCTGATCTTTTGACTGGGTGAGAGCTTTCTGCTTAATTCAGAGACTCTGTCCCTCACCACCCCTTTTTGTAAATATTTTTGTCCACCCTAAGCGTGGAAGGGTATTCTCAGATGTGAGACCCTTGCTCACTGCACCATCAGGATTCAAGCAAACCGGGCCGAAGACGGCTGTAATGCCAGAAACCGGTCCCCGGGAGCTTGTTTCCTTCCCAGTGTAAGAATTGGCTTCTGTAGTTTGGTTTGTCCTGTTCCCATCATGCACTGGGACAGGAACAGACTAATTTGCATACAGCCGGGTTCTGAAACTGGGATGGTGCAGTGAGCTAAAAAACGGTGTTGGATCTAGCCCTGATCTTTTGACTGGGTGAGAGCTTTCTGCTTAATTCAGAGACTCTGTCCCTCACCACCCCTTTTTGTAAATATTTTTGTCCACCCTAAGCGTGGAAGGGTATTCTCAGATGTGAGACCCTTGCTCACTGCACCATCAGGATTCAAGCAAACCGGGCCGAAGACGGCTGTAATGCCAGAAACCGGTCCCCGGGAGCTTGTTTCCTTCCCAGTGTAAGAATTGGCTTCTGTAGTTTGGTTTGTCCTGTTCCCATCATGCACTGGGACAGGAACAGACTAATTTGCATACAGCCGGGTTCTGAAACTGGGATGGTGCAGTGAGCTAAAAAACGGTGTTGGATCTAGCCCTGATCTTTTGACTGGGTGAGAGCTTTCTGCTTAATTCAGAGACTCTGTCCCTCACCACCCCTTTTTGTAAATATTTTTGTCCACCCTAAGCGTGGAAGGGTATTCTCAGATGTGAGACCCTTGCTCACTGCACCATCAGGATTCAAGCAAACCGGGCCGAAGACGGCTGTAATGCCAGAAACCGGTCCCCGGGAGCTTGTTTCCTTCCCAGTGTAAGAATTGGCTTCTGTAGTTTGGTTTGTCCTGTTCCCATCATGCACTGGGACAGGAACAGACTAATTTGCATACAGCCGGGTTCTGAAACTGGGATGGTGCAGTGAGCTAAAAAACGGTGTTGGATCTAGCCCTGATCTTTTGACTGGGTGAGAGCTTTCTGCTTAATTCAGAGACTCTGTCCCTCACCACCCCTTTTTGTAAATATTTTTGTCCACCCTAAGCGTGGAAGGGTATTCTCAGATGTGAGACCCTTGCTCACTGCACCATCAGGATTCAAGCAAACCGGGCCGAAGACGGCTGTAATGCCAGAAACCGGTCCCCGGGAGCTTGTTTCCTTCCCAGTGTAAGAATTGGCTTCTGTAGTTTGGTTTGTCCTGTTCCCATCATGCACTGGGACAGGAACAGACTAATTTGCATACAGCCGGGTTCTGAAACTGGGATGGTGCAGTGAGCTAAAAAACGGTGTTGGATCTAGCCCTGATCTTTTGACTGGGTGAGAGCTTTCTGCTTAATTCAGAGACTCTGTCCCTCACCACCCCTTTTTGTAAATATTTTTGTCCACCCTAAGCGTGGAAGGGTATTCTCAGATGTGAGACCCTTGCTCACTGCACCATCAGGATTCAAGCAAACCGGGCCGAAGACGGCTGTAATGCCAGAAACCGGTCCCCGGGAGCTTGTTTCCTTCCCAGTGTAAGAATTGGCTTCTGTAGTTTGGTTTGTCCTGTTCCCATCATGCACTGGGACAGGAACAGACTAATTTGCATACAGCCGGGTTCTGAAACTGGGATGGTGCAGTGAGCTAAAAAACGGTGTTGGATCTAGCCCTGATCTTTTGACTGGGTGAGAGCTTTCTGCTTAATTCAGAGACTCTGTCCCTCACCACCCCTTTTTGTAAATATTTTTGTCCACCCTAAGCGTGGAAGGGTATTCTCAGATGTGAGACCCTTGCTCACTGCACCATCAGGATTCAAGCAAACCGGGCCGAAGACGGCTGTAATGCCAGAAACCGGTCCCCGGGAGCTTGTTTCCTTCCCAGTGTAAGAATTGGCTTCTGTAGTTTGGTTTGTCCTGTTCCCATCATGCACTGGGACAGGAACAGACTAATTTGCATACAGCCGGGTTCTGAAACTGGGATGGTGCAGTGAGCTAAAAAACGGTGTTGGATCTAGCCCTGATCTTTTGACTGGGTGAGAGCTTTCTGCTTAATTCAGAGACTCTGTCCCTCACCACCCCTTTTTGTAAATATTTTTGTCCACCCTAAGCGTGGAAGGGTATTCTCAGATGTGAGACCCTTGCTCACTGCACCATCAGGATTCAAGCAAACCGGGCCGAAGACGGCTGTAATGCCAGAAACCGGTCCCCGGGAGCTTGTTTCCTTCCCAGTGTAAGAATTGGCTTCTGTAGTTTGGTTTGTCCTGTTCCCATCATGCACTGGGACAGGAACAGACTAATTTGCATACAGCCGGGTTCTGAAACTGGGATGGTGCAGTGAGCTAAAAAACGGTGTTGGATCTAGCCCTGATCTTTTGACTGGGTGAGAGCTTTCTGCTTAATTCAGAGACTCTGTCCCTCACCACCCCTTTTTGTAAATATTTTTGTCCACCCTAAGCGTGGAAGGGTATTCTCAGATGTGAGACCCTTGCTCACTGCACCATCAGGATTCAAGCAAACCGGGCCGAAGACGGCTGTAATGCCAGAAACCGGTCCCCGGGAGCTTGTTTCCTTCCCAGTGTAAGAATTGGCTTCTGTAGTTTGGTTTGTCCTGTTCCCATCATGCACTGGGACAGGAACAGACTAATTTGCATACAGCCGGGTTCTGAAACTGGGATGGTGCAGTGAGCTAAAAAACGGTGTTGGATCTAGCCCTGATCTTTTGACTGGGTGAGAGCTTTCTGCTTAATTCAGAGACTCTGTCCCTCACCACCCCTTTTTGTAAATATTTTTGTCCACCCTAAGCGTGGAAGGGTATTCTCAGATGTGAGACCCTTGCTCACTGCACCATCAGGATTCAAGCAAACCGGGCCGAAGACGGCTGTAATGCCAGAAACCGGTCCCCGGGAGCTTGTTTCCTTCCCAGTGTAAGAATTGGCTTCTGTAGTTTGGTTTGTCCTGTTCCCATCATGCACTGGGACAGGAACAGACTAATTTGCATACAGCCGGGTTCTGAAACTGGGATGGTGCAGTGAGCTAAAAAACGGTGTTGGATCTAGCCCTGATCTTTTGACTGGGTGAGAGCTTTCTGCTTAATTCAGAGACTCTGTCCCTCACCACCCCTTTTTGTAAATATTTTTGTCCACCCTAAGCGTGGAAGGGTATTCTCAGATGTGAGACCCTTGCTCACTGCACCATCAGGATTCAAGCAAACCGGGCCGAAGACGGCTGTAATGCCAGAAACCGGTCCCCGGGAGCTTGTTTCCTTCCCAGTGTAAGAATTGGCTTCTGTAGTTTGGTTTGTCCTGTTCCCATCATGCACTGGGACAGGAACAGACTAATTTGCATACAGCCGGGTTCTGAAACTGGGATGGTGCAGTGAGCTAAAAAACGGTGTTGGATCTAGCCCTGATCTTTTGACTGGGTGAGAGCTTTCTGCTTAATTCAGAGACTCTGTCCCTCACCACCCCTTTTTGTAAATATTTTTGTCCACCCTAAGCGTGGAAGGGTATTCTCAGATGTGAGACCCTTGCTCACTGCACCATCAGGATTCAAGCAAACCGGGCCGAAGACGGCTGTAATGCCAGAAACCGGTCCCCGGGAGCTTGTTTCCTTCCCAGTGTAAGAATTGGCTTCTGTAGTTTGGTTTGTCCTGTTCCCATCATGCACTGGGACAGGAACAGACTAATTTGCATACAGCCGGGTTCTGAAACTGGGATGGTGCAGTGAGCTAAAAAACGGTGTTGGATCTAGCCCTGATCTTTTGACTGGGTGAGAGCTTTCTGCTTAATTCAGAGACTCTGTCCCTCACCACCCCTTTTTGTAAATATTTTTGTCCACCCTAAGCGTGGAAGGGTATTCTCAGATGTGAGACCCTTGCTCACTGCACCATCAGGATTCAAGCAAACCGGGCCGAAGACGGCTGTAATGCCAGAAACCGGTCCCCGGGAGCTTGTTTCCTTCCCAGTGTAAGAATTGGCTTCTGTAGTTTGGTTTGTCCTGTTCCCATCATGCACTGGGACAGGAACAGACTAATTTGCATACAGCCGGGTTCTGAAACTGGGATGGTGCAGTGAGCTAAAAAACGGTGTTGGATCTAGCCCTGATCTTTTGACTGGGTGAGAGCTTTCTGCTTAATTCAGAGACTCTGTCCCTCACCACCCCTTTTTGTAAATATTTTTGTCCACCCTAAGCGTGGAAGGGTATTCTCAGATGTGAGACCCTTGCTCACTGCACCATCAGGATTCAAGCAAACCGGGCCGAAGACGGCTGTAATGCCAGAAACCGGTCCCCGGGAGCTTGTTTCCTTCCCAGTGTAAGAATTGGCTTCTGTAGTTTGGTTTGTCCTGTTCCCATCATGCACTGGGACAGGAACAGACTAATTTGCATACAGCCGGGTTCTGAAACTGGGATGGTGCAGTGAGCTAAAAAACGGTGTTGGATCTAGCCCTGATCTTTTGACTGGGTGAGAGCTTTCTGCTTAATTCAGAGACTCTGTCCCTCACCACCCCTTTTTGTAAATATTTTTGTCCACCCTAAGCGTGGAAGGGTATTCTCAGATGTGAGACCCTTGCTCACTGCACCATCAGGATTCAAGCAAACCGGGCCGAAGACGGCTGTAATGCCAGAAACCGGTCCCCGGGAGCTTGTTTCCTTCCCAGTGTAAGAATTGGCTTCTGTAGTTTGGTTTGTCCTGTTCCCATCATGCACTGGGACAGGAACAGACTAATTTGCATACAGCCGGGTTCTGAAACTGGGATGGTGCAGTGAGCTAAAAAACGGTGTTGGATCTAGCCCTGATCTTTTGACTGGGTGAGAGCTTTCTGCTTAATTCAGAGACTCTGTCCCTCACCACCCCTTTTTGTAAATATTTTTGTCCACCCTAAGCGTGGAAGGGTATTCTCAGATGTGAGACCCTTGCTCACTGCACCATCAGGATTCAAGCAAACCGGGCCGAAGACGGCTGTAATGCCAGAAACCGGTCCCCGGGAGCTTGTTTCCTTCCCAGTGTAAGAATTGGCTTCTGTAGTTTGGTTTGTCCTGTTCCCATCATGCACTGGGACAGGAACAGACTAATTTGCATACAGCCGGGTTCTGAAACTGGGATGGTGCAGTGAGCTAAAAAACGGTGTTGGATCTAGCCCTGATCTTTTGACTGGGTGAGAGCTTTCTGCTTAATTCAGAGACTCTGTCCCTCACCACCCCTTTTTGTAAATATTTTTGTCCACCCTAAGCGTGGAAGGGTATTCTCAGATGTGAGACCCTTGCTCACTGCACCATCAGGATTCAAGCAAACCGGGCCGAAGACGGCTGTAATGCCAGAAACCGGTCCCCGGGAGCTTGTTTCCTTCCCAGTGTAAGAATTGGCTTCTGTAGTTTGGTTTGTCCTGTTCCCATCATGCACTGGGACAGGAACAGACTAATTTGCATACAGCCGGGTTCTGAAACTGGGATGGTGCAGTGAGCTAAAAAACGGTGTTGGATCTAGCCCTGATCTTTTGACTGGGTGAGAGCTTTCTGCTTAATTCAGAGACTCTGTCCCTCACCACCCCTTTTTGTAAATATTTTTGTCCACCCTAAGCGTGGAAGGGTATTCTCAGATGTGAGACCCTTGCTCACTGCACCATCAGGATTCAAGCAAACCGGGCCGAAGACGGCTGTAATGCCAGAAACCGGTCCCCGGGAGCTTGTTTCCTTCCCAGTGTAAGAATTGGCTTCTGTAGTTTGGTTTGTCCTGTTCCCATCATGCACTGGGACAGGAACAGACTAATTTGCATACAGCCGGGTTCTGAAACTGGGATGGTGCAGTGAGCTAAAAAACGGTGTTGGATCTAGCCCTGATCTTTTGACTGGGTGAGAGCTTTCTGCTTAATTCAGAGACTCTGTCCCTCACCACCCCTTTTTGTAAATATTTTTGTCCACCCTAAGCGTGGAAGGGTATTCTCAGATGTGAGACCCTTGCTCACTGCACCATCAGGATTCAAGCAAACCGGGCCGAAGACGGCTGTAATGCCAGAAACCGGTCCCCGGGAGCTTGTTTCCTTCCCAGTGTAAGAATTGGCTTCTGTAGTTTGGTTTGTCCTGTTCCCATCATGCACTGGGACAGGAACAGACTAATTTGCATACAGCCGGGTTCTGAAACTGGGATGGTGCAGTGAGCTAAAAAACGGTGTTGGATCTAGCCCTGATCTTTTGACTGGGTGAGAGCTTTCTGCTTAATTCAGAGACTCTGTCCCTCACCACCCCTTTTTGTAAATATTTTTGTCCACCCTAAGCGTGGAAGGGTATTCTCAGATGTGAGACCCTTGCTCACTGCACCATCAGGATTCAAGCAAACCGGGCCGAAGACGGCTGTAATGCCAGAAACCGGTCCCCGGGAGCTTGTTTCCTTCCCAGTGTAAGAATTGGCTTCTGTAGTTTGGTTTGTCCTGTTCCCATCATGCACTGGGACAGGAACAGACTAATTTGCATACAGCCGGGTTCTGAAACTGGGATGGTGCAGTGAGCTAAAAAACGGTGTTGGATCTAGCCCTGATCTTTTGACTGGGTGAGAGCTTTCTGCTTAATTCAGAGACTCTGTCCCTCACCACCCCTTTTTGTAAATATTTTTGTCCACCCTAAGCGTGGAAGGGTATTCTCAGATGTGAGACCCTTGCTCACTGCACCATCAGGATTCAAGCAAACCGGGCCGAAGACGGCTGTAATGCCAGAAACCGGTCCCCGGGAGCTTGTTTCCTTCCCAGTGTAAGAATTGGCTTCTGTAGTTTGGTTTGTCCTGTTCCCATCATGCACTGGGACAGGAACAGACTAATTTGCATACAGCCGGGTTCTGAAACTGGGATGGTGCAGTGAGCTAAAAAACGGTGTTGGATCTAGCCCTGATCTTTTGACTGGGTGAGAGCTTTCTGCTTAATTCAGAGACTCTGTCCCTCACCACCCCTTTTTGTAAATATTTTTGTCCACCCTAAGCGTGGAAGGGTATTCTCAGATGTGAGACCCTTGCTCACTGCACCATCAGGATTCAAGCAAACCGGGCCGAAGACGGCTGTAATGCCAGAAACCGGTCCCCGGGAGCTTGTTTCCTTCCCAGTGTAAGAATTGGCTTCTGTAGTTTGGTTTGTCCTGTTCCCATCATGCACTGGGACAGGAACAGACTAATTTGCATACAGCCGGGTTCTGAAACTGGGATGGTGCAGTGAGCTAAAAAACGGTGTTGGATCTAGCCCTGATCTTTTGACTGGGTGAGAGCTTTCTGCTTAATTCAGAGACTCTGTCCCTCACCACCCCTTTTTGTAAATATTTTTGTCCACCCTAAGCGTGGAAGGGTATTCTCAGATGTGAGACCCTTGCTCACTGCACCATCAGGATTCAAGCAAACCGGGCCGAAGACGGCTGTAATGCCAGAAACCGGTCCCCGGGAGCTTGTTTCCTTCCCAGTGTAAGAATTGGCTTCTGTAGTTTGGTTTGTCCTGTTCCCATCATGCACTGGGACAGGAACAGACTAATTTGCATACAGCCGGGTTCTGAAACTGGGATGGTGCAGTGAGCTAAAAAACGGTGTTGGATCTAGCCCTGATCTTTTGACTGGGTGAGAGCTTTCTGCTTAATTCAGAGACTCTGTCCCTCACCACCCCTTTTTGTAAATATTTTTGTCCACCCTAAGCGTGGAAGGGTATTCTCAGATGTGAGACCCTTGCTCACTGCACCATCAGGATTCAAGCAAACCGGGCCGAAGACGGCTGTAATGCCAGAAACCGGTCCCCGGGAGCTTGTTTCCTTCCCAGTGTAAGAATTGGCTTCTGTAGTTTGGTTTGTCCTGTTCCCATCATGCACTGGGACAGGAACAGACTAATTTGCATACAGCCGGGTTCTGAAACTGGGATGGTGCAGTGAGCTAAAAAACGGTGTTGGATCTAGCCCTGATCTTTTGACTGGGTGAGAGCTTTCTGCTTAATTCAGAGACTCTGTCCCTCACCACCCCTTTTTGTAAATATTTTTGTCCACCCTAAGCGTGGAAGGGTATTCTCAGATGTGAGACCCTTGCTCACTGCACCATCAGGATTCAAGCAAACCGGGCCGAAGACGGCTGTAATGCCAGAAACCGGTCCCCGGGAGCTTGTTTCCTTCCCAGTGTAAGAATTGGCTTCTGTAGTTTGGTTTGTCCTGTTCCCATCATGCACTGGGACAGGAACAGACTAATTTGCATACAGCCGGGTTCTGAAACTGGGATGGTGCAGTGAGCTAAAAAACGGTGTTGGATCTAGCCCTGATCTTTTGACTGGGTGAGAGCTTTCTGCTTAATTCAGAGACTCTGTCCCTCACCACCCCTTTTTGTAAATATTTTTGTCCACCCTAAGCGTGGAAGGGTATTCTCAGATGTGAGACCCTTGCTCACTGCACCATCAGGATTCAAGCAAACCGGGCCGAAGACGGCTGTAATGCCAGAAACCGGTCCCCGGGAGCTTGTTTCCTTCCCAGTGTAAGAATTGGCTTCTGTAGTTTGGTTTGTCCTGTTCCCATCATGCACTGGGACAGGAACAGACTAATTTGCATACAGCCGGGTTCTGAAACTGGGATGGTGCAGTGAGCTAAAAAACGGTGTTGGATCTAGCCCTGATCTTTTGACTGGGTGAGAGCTTTCTGCTTAATTCAGAGACTCTGTCCCTCACCACCCCTTTTTGTAAATATTTTTGTCCACCCTAAGCGTGGAAGGGTATTCTCAGATGTGAGACCCTTGCTCACTGCACCATCAGGATTCAAGCAAACCGGGCCGAAGACGGCTGTAATGCCAGAAACCGGTCCCCGGGAGCTTGTTTCCTTCCCAGTGTAAGAATTGGCTTCTGTAGTTTGGTTTGTCCTGTTCCCATCATGCACTGGGACAGGAACAGACTAATTTGCATACAGCCGGGTTCTGAAACTGGGATGGTGCAGTGAGCTAAAAAACGGTGTTGGATCTAGCCCTGATCTTTTGACTGGGTGAGAGCTTTCTGCTTAATTCAGAGACTCTGTCCCTCACCACCCCTTTTTGTAAATATTTTTGTCCACCCTAAGCGTGGAAGGGTATTCTCAGATGTGAGACCCTTGCTCACTGCACCATCAGGATTCAAGCAAACCGGGCCGAAGACGGCTGTAATGCCAGAAACCGGTCCCCGGGAGCTTGTTTCCTTCCCAGTGTAAGAATTGGCTTCTGTAGTTTGGTTTGTCCTGTTCCCATCATGCACTGGGACAGGAACAGACTAATTTGCATACAGCCGGGTTCTGAAACTGGGATGGTGCAGTGAGCTAAAAAACGGTGTTGGATCTAGCCCTGATCTTTTGACTGGGTGAGAGCTTTCTGCTTAATTCAGAGACTCTGTCCCTCACCACCCCTTTTTGTAAATATTTTTGTCCACCCTAAGCGTGGAAGGGTATTCTCAGATGTGAGACCCTTGCTCACTGCACCATCAGGATTCAAGCAAACCGGGCCGAAGACGGCTGTAATGCCAGAAACCGGTCCCCGGGAGCTTGTTTCCTTCCCAGTGTAAGAATTGGCTTCTGTAGTTTGGTTTGTCCTGTTCCCATCATGCACTGGGACAGGAACAGACTAATTTGCATACAGCCGGGTTCTGAAACTGGGATGGTGCAGTGAGCTAAAAAACGGTGTTGGATCTAGCCCTGATCTTTTGACTGGGTGAGAGCTTTCTGCTTAATTCAGAGACTCTGTCCCTCACCACCCCTTTTTGTAAATATTTTTGTCCACCCTAAGCGTGGAAGGGTATTCTCAGATGTGAGACCCTTGCTCACTGCACCATCAGGATTCAAGCAAACCGGGCCGAAGACGGCTGTAATGCCAGAAACCGGTCCCCGGGAGCTTGTTTCCTTCCCAGTGTAAGAATTGGCTTCTGTAGTTTGGTTTGTCCTGTTCCCATCATGCACTGGGACAGGAACAGACTAATTTGCATACAGCCGGGTTCTGAAACTGGGATGGTGCAGTGAGCTAAAAAACGGTGTTGGATCTAGCCCTGATCTTTTGACTGGGTGAGAGCTTTCTGCTTAATTCAGAGACTCTGTCCCTCACCACCCCTTTTTGTAAATATTTTTGTCCACCCTAAGCGTGGAAGGGTATTCTCAGATGTGAGACCCTTGCTCACTGCACCATCAGGATTCAAGCAAACCGGGCCGAAGACGGCTGTAATGCCAGAAACCGGTCCCCGGGAGCTTGTTTCCTTCCCAGTGTAAGAATTGGCTTCTGTAGTTTGGTTTGTCCTGTTCCCATCATGCACTGGGACAGGAACAGACTAATTTGCATACAGCCGGGTTCTGAAACTGGGATGGTGCAGTGAGCTAAAAAACGGTGTTGGATCTAGCCCTGATCTTTTGACTGGGTGAGAGCTTTCTGCTTAATTCAGAGACTCTGTCCCTCACCACCCCTTTTTGTAAATATTTTTGTCCACCCTAAGCGTGGAAGGGTATTCTCAGATGTGAGACCCTTGCTCACTGCACCATCAGGATTCAAGCAAACCGGGCCGAAGACGGCTGTAATGCCAGAAACCGGTCCCCGGGAGCTTGTTTCCTTCCCAGTGTAAGAATTGGCTTCTGTAGTTTGGTTTGTCCTGTTCCCATCATGCACTGGGACAGGAACAGACTAATTTGCATACAGCCGGGTTCTGAAACTGGGATGGTGCAGTGAGCTAAAAAACGGTGTTGGATCTAGCCCTGATCTTTTGACTGGGTGAGAGCTTTCTGCTTAATTCAGAGACTCTGTCCCTCACCACCCCTTTTTGTAAATATTTTTGTCCACCCTAAGCGTGGAAGGGTATTCTCAGATGTGAGACCCTTGCTCACTGCACCATCAGGATTCAAGCAAACCGGGCCGAAGACGGCTGTAATGCCAGAAACCGGTCCCCGGGAGCTTGTTTCCTTCCCAGTGTAAGAATTGGCTTCTGTAGTTTGGTTTGTCCTGTTCCCATCATGCACTGGGACAGGAACAGACTAATTTGCATACAGCCGGGTTCTGAAACTGGGATGGTGCAGTGAGCTAAAAAACGGTGTTGGATCTAGCCCTGATCTTTTGACTGGGTGAGAGCTTTCTGCTTAATTCAGAGACTCTGTCCCTCACCACCCCTTTTTGTAAATATTTTTGTCCACCCTAAGCGTGGAAGGGTATTCTCAGATGTGAGACCCTTGCTCACTGCACCATCAGGATTCAAGCAAACCGGGCCGAAGACGGCTGTAATGCCAGAAACCGGTCCCCGGGAGCTTGTTTCCTTCCCAGTGTAAGAATTGGCTTCTGTAGTTTGGTTTGTCCTGTTCCCATCATGCACTGGGACAGGAACAGACTAATTTGCATACAGCCGGGTTATGAAACTGGGATGGTGCAGTGAGCTAAAAAACGGTGTTGGATCTAGCCCTGATCTTTTGACTGGGTGAGAGCTTTCTGCTTAATTCAGAGACTCTGTCTCTCACCACCCCTTTTTGTAAATATTTTTGTCCACCCTAAGCGTGGAAGGGCATTCTCAGATGTGAGACCCTTGCTCACTGCACCATCAGGATTCAAGCAAACCGGGCCGAAGACGGCTGTAATGCCAGAAACCGGTCCCCGGGAGCTTGTTTCCTTCCCAGTGTAAGAATTGGCTTCTGTAGTTTGGTTTGTCCTGTTCCCATCATGCACTGGGACAGGAACAGACTAATTTGCATACAGCCGGGTTCTGAAACTGGGATGGTGCAGTGAGCTAAAAAACGGTGTTGGATCTAGCCGTGATCTTTTGACTGGGTGAGAGCTTTCTGCTTAATTCAGAGACTCTGTCCCTCACCACCCCTTTTTGTAAATATTTTTGTCCACCCTAAGCGTGGAAGGGTATTCTCAGATGTGAGACCCTTGCTCACTGCACCATCAGGATTCAAGCAAACCGGGCCGAAGACGGCTGTAATGCCAGAAACCGGTCCCCGGGAGCTTGTTTCCTTCCCAGTGTAAGAATTGGCTTCTGTAGTTTGGTTTGTCCTGTTCCCATCATGCACTGGGACAGGAACAGACTAATTTGCATACAGCCGGGTTCTGAAACTGGGATGGTGCAGTGAGCTAAAAAACGGTGTTGGATCTAGCCCTGATCTTTTGACTGGGTGAGAGCTTTCTGCTTAATTCAGAGACTCTGTCCCTCACCACCCCTTTTTGTAAATATTTTTGTCCACCCTAAGCGTGGAAGGGTATTCTCAGATGTGAGACCCTTGCTCACTGCACCATCAGGATTCAAGCAAACCGGGCCGAAGACGGCTGTAATGCCAGAAACCGGTCCCCGGGAGCTTGTTTCCTTCCCAGTGTAAGAATTGGCTTCTGTAGTTTGGTTTGTCCTGTTCCCATCATGCACTGGGACAGGAACAGACTAATTTGCATACAGCCGGGTTCTGAAACTGGGATGGTGCAGTGAGCTAAAAAACGGTGTTGGATCTAGCCCTGATCTTTTGACTGGGTGAGAGCTTTCTGCTTAATTCAGAGACTCTGTCCCTCACCACCCCTTTTTGTAAATATTAACAATCCTGAAGGCAGAGTGCTTGGAATCATGTGAGATGGTGCTCTGGCATGAGCTGAGCCCGTTTGCAGCTTGCGGAACCAAGTCCTAATAGCTGTTCCATGATAATGCGTACCATATACTCTTAAGTGCATTATAATCCTCGCGGTTATTTGCCAACTCTGGTATCGCTTTATCAAAACATGTCGAGTAAGGTGTCATACGAATTAGAATACTAACCCCTCGCCAATTCTGGCGACGGGGTTAGCATTCCACCCTTCTAGAGGGACACGACATGTATGTAACTGTGAACCCCGGTTAAAGTTAACTCGAGCCTCAGCATCACAAAATGGATGCTGCCACCACAGACACAAGTCTGACCTCCTGCTGCTGGGAGTCCTTTCAGCGAGGAGAGCTTGGACAAAGGGTTTCCTGTCAGGGGCGGTGCTAGCACCATCCCAGACAGGGTTTTGTGTATCCTAGGTAGGCAGGGCTGAATAGGAAGGTGACTGCAAGTGGCACCCCGGTGCTCACTATGCATCTGCCGGCTTGAACCAGTTCCAGGGGCACACCAGCCCCTGAGCTGGGGAAAGTCCGGACAGGGGAGAGGGGTGTAACCATCCCCCTTCCTGGTCCCACCCATGGGCAGGGCCTAGTCCCGTACTAGCCCCTTTCTTTAGAATAAAGGTAGGAGCGGGGACCCTTCCAAATTAGATCATCTTTGAATCCTGAAACTACTTTCTACGAAAGGAACTCAAGACTTCTTCTCAAGATTTCTCCCTTGTGACTAAGGAGTAGTCACCCTGCAGCAGCAGGCACCAACTAAGTATCTTGCGGTTTGCTGAACGTCCTTCCTCCGGAACCAGACCGACCAGCACAAAGAGACCCGGACTCCCTGCCCTCTCTGACCTCAACCTGCCTCTACAGTACAGCTGAGAACCGTGGGAGCGACGAGACCAGAGGACCCGGCGACCATCAGACCCAGCACGACACTGACCCAGCACGACCGCCGAGGGACACTCGAGTGGGGTAAGAGAAGCCCCAACCCCAAGCAGCACGAGCACCGAAGACCAGCCCCCCAGCATCCACCAGATCTGCGTGGGGCCCTTTTGCTTCTGTGTCGCTTGCCACGTTGTCCGGTCACTTGCCCGTTGGCTAGTGACCCTCCAGACGACGTCCTACGTTGGTTTCACCGCTGGTCTAGCTCCTCTAGACTGGCCCTAGTCTCCTCCTGAAGCGGACCTTCCTCGGACCCTCATGGTCCACTCCAGATGCCATTTTGTGTCGCCACGTGGGCTTGCCGTAGCCAAGGCTTGTTGCCTCCTTCACCGGATCCAGCATCGCCAGCAGCAGACATCCGACGTGGGACAGCTCGCAGACCTCCAGCCTGGTCGACATCAGCGCCCCTGGTCCGTGCAGCAGCAGAATCCAGTGTCACCTCTAAACCTGGCTGAGTGACCTCGTCCGGTGCCATCCTGGTGCCCACCTAATCACTGGCTAGTGATTCAGAACTTGGTCCCCTCTGCTTACAGGTACTCTTCTTCACTGATCCGTCCCTGGATCAGCCCGGAACATCTTCACTGGTCGCCTGCCAGCAACTTCCACTTCAGGCTCCTGGTTCGTCAACGAGGATTCCCGACGACACTTGAACCCTATGCAGCCGCAGCCCCTGGGCTAGGTAAACCGAGTACCACGGTGCTCCAGCGTAGAACAACTCTCTAAGTGTCTAGATCCACTTTCGTTTTTGACCTACCTAGTCGGGTTCGCCCGAGAACACTAACTTTGCATTTACTAGCCTCCATGGACTTTGTCCCGCATTACGCGTGAGAGTTTCTACTCTGCACACGGCGCTCCTAGGCCTCCTGCTTCTAATCTAAGGGTTCAGCATTGTAGGCCTAGCGATTCTAAAGTCTCTGAGAATAGTTACTTACCTGCTAGCAATTCGCATTCCACTTCCATAGTATATGGTTTTTCGTGCCCCTCGGGCATTCGCGTAAATTGTGCGACTTTCAGTATTTCTTTAAGAGTTTTGTATTGTGCTTAGCACCCTGTCCTCATAAAGAGTCCAGGGTTGTTGTGTTATAAATAAATATCCTTTTATTTTCATAACAACTTGTGTGGTGTCCTTTCACTTGGTGTTCAAGGGGTATATGTGATGGTATAACAGCTGGCTTAACACGCCCTCTAGAGTTTAGCCTAAAGACTGCTCTTGTCCATGCTACTAGGATAGCTGGTCTATAAGGTTGACTTACAACCAATCATCAATAAGGGTCGTTTGGAATGATACACAGTGATCACTAGAATAGTGAGCACTACATATCAGGCCACCTTCTCACAGTCGATATCGAAGGTAGTTAGGTGAAGTTTTAATAAGTTTTTGCGCTTCGAAGTACTTGAAAAGTAGATGTCGAGCGGAAAAAGTTCATCCGAACCTAGTGGCGGAAAAAAACAGTCTAAGGATGGAGCTGATGCCCATGCACACTATCGTCCAAGGGAGGAGTCACCGATCTCGTGACTACAAAAGAATTCTTCAAAGACAACAACAACATGCAATCATCCGAGCCCAACACCAGGTGGCGATCTAATGCACAGTGTAGTATCTGCAGCTCATATGCCTCGAACACTATGTTTTGGAATGTGAAATATGCCAAAAGATGAAAGTCTCTACTCTGAAACGTCCTGCGCAGATGCCCATGTTGATATCATATAAACCATTAGCTTGCGTTTACCTGGACCACTGCGGTCCCTTACAGAGGGATGGTAACTATAAATATATCATGATCGCAGTGGATTCGTGTTCAAGATTAATTTGGACGTGGCCTCGGTGCTCGGCTGACGCTCAAACTGTTATAAAAGATTTGCGAGTCTTTATCGGCACATACGCAGTTGTCACGCTACATTCTGACCAGGGTCCTGCGTTTAGCTCTCGAGCCTACAAGGAGGCCATGGCCAATCTGGGCGTTGCATTGCGGTACTCTAGTCCATTCCATCCTGAGGGAAATTCGGTAGTGGAGAGAAAAAAACGGGACATAAAGCAATCTATTACAGCTAGGGTATTAGGTTCGGGTTACGGGTAGGTCAAACATCTAATAAGTGTCCAACGTAGTCTTAACAGTCTGCCAAGAAGTTCTCTAGGGGGTATCACTCCATATGAAGTCCTTTTTGGGACCAGAATGTTAGTAGCAGGCCTCGATTGTCAGACTTCAATGGTAGACCAAAAACTCTTTGATATCAAAGATAGTTTGGCTGTCTTACAGGACTTAAATGAAATAAGAAGGAAACAAGGTAACGTGTTCCTGAAGCTAACCACCACTGAAGAGAAACCGACCGTCCCAGCAAGGCCTGTCCCGATCCCAATGCTTGGTGATCTGGTCAGAGAAAAGATCGTGAACAAGAAGGAATTTGGGCATTCTTACTGACAACCAGTACCTGTCCTAGCAATCCACGGATCAAGAACAGTATTACTGCCGCCCCTTGCTGTAAAAAAGGAGAACAGGTTTGTGTCTATCAACCTGGTCAAACCACCCCATGTGGCCGATCATAAGCAGTAGGCAAAGTGGAGTCCGCCAATATAGCAGACGCCCAGCTCTGGCTACTATCCAAGAGATTCAAACTGAGAGACTCATCACCTTTGAAGAATCTGCAGTGCGAAACGAAGGACTAAGCAACAAATCTATGGAACTTGTACCTCTTGAAACCCAAATAACAGTTTGTCTAGAAATGCCTGTCTACAATGAAGTTGCATCTGACTACACAAATGTTACAAGTAATCCTGAGGTTCCAGCGATTTCAACAAATCCCAATACAATCCCAACAATTGACAGAACTGCCTCTGGCTATTTCATTAACTTTGATACATTTTCCGAGGAACCAAGCGAACCTAAAACTGCGCCAGTAAAAAGATTTTTGAAAGAACAGGCAACAGACCTTTTTCATCACCTGGAAAAGACTTATTTGGTTTCACCATGGATTGAACTTTGGATTGTGTTGGGTGTGCTTTTTCTTCTACTTTGGTTGACTCTGGTAATAACATTGGTAATGCTGATAAATGGAAGATATGTCACAATGGACACAGCAAGTAAGAACATCAACTTACTTTTCAAACCACACAAATCATCCCATCGTGAACTAAGAGACTTGTCATCAGTGAACATCACAGCCGTTCCTATACCAGGGAGTATAGCTTGGGACAGAACTAATTATGACAATTTTGGCCCGTCAGAGCTTTTGAAGATTCCACACCAGTTCAAGATTTCCTTGAATGACTTTGTTTCATCTAGTACCTTTTCTGATGATTGGGACTTCGAGACTGTTAATATGATGTCAGACTTTACAAATCATGAATACTAGAAGGTTCATCAGATTATGAACTAATGTATTGTTATAATCACTATGGTCATCATTTCTTGCACAAATCTGCAAATCCTAGAAATGTATTAATGTATAACCAATGAGAACATTGTCCTACGCCACCAAAGGGTAGCTCAAAAACATTTTTTTTAAATGTCCGTACTTTTCAGGGTTCAATGTATCCAATCCGGAATCATTTTACTTTAAAAATTTAAACAAAAACAGGAATGAAAGTATGTTAATAAATACCAAGCAAATTTATTCTACAGCCTTTTATGCTCAACTGTCTTCACTAGTTGACAGTGACACTGTCCAACAGATGTCTTGTCTTGGGTTAGCCAAGATAAAAGACTTGAACAATCCGTCTATACCTACACCTACACCTGTTAGTGAAAACACTTCAGAGGGGGGAGTCGACGTACATACTATTTTGCATCACAACAGAACAGATCCGGATTGGAATAAATGGTTGATCTGGCCCACAGACACAAACAACTGTCAAGATAGATTCCTGAATAAAACAAAGGGGTTCACATTCATAAGCCAGAACCAAGATATGTTCAAAGACAGCATCCAGGCATAGTAACAACATACAGTGTAGAGAAACTTTGTCTTGATTGGATATATAAATCTACACCTAAGGATGTAAAGCAACACTTATCTTTACTTAAAGATGGCGCTGATCTTAGGGAATTGTTGATAGGACCAAGAACAGCGCGTCATAAACGTTTTATATATGCCGGCATCTTTGCTGCTTATAATGAAGCATGGAAAATTACGCAAGCAGAGACTGCAGAACGAATACGAGAAATTGATCGTATTAATTTTGAGAAATCTCTCTCTGTGGGTGACAATGGGTTAACGCCTCTGTGGTCCAGGATATTTTCTTTATGTAGCATAGTGTCTTCTGCCATAGACATCATGGAACAGGACTTGGTCATGTTGCAACATGGTCAGTCGCAATTACGTTCTATCATGCTTTTAGGCTGGGCGTTGCAAAACCTTCATTCAGGCTATGTGCCGTGACGTTTAATCAATACTACGTCACTGTTTTCAGAATTCAATCTCACTGATAGACAGATCAAATTGGCACAAAGGGGAGCATACAATACGGTGCTGAGCATTGAAAAACTGCAAAGATTGCCATTTACTGTCACTGAAAAGCCAGTTATGGAATGGATTATACATGGAACAATCACTCTGCCTGTTACAATTTTCTATTTTCAATATTGCCTACAACATATACCAGCAGGCACATATAAAAGGTTGGGTAAAGAATACATCAAGACATCCCGGGAATTGCCGTACACATACAGATGTTGGAGTGGGGGTAGTGAAGTGTTTCTTAGCGGGGAAAATTGTGAAAATGTATCAAGCGGTTCTCTCCTATGTCAGGGTATAAACTTACACGGGGCCTGCGATAGTTCCTCTAAAAACTCATCCTACCACCTGCAAGGTTCACCAGCCGCCGTGATTGATCCAATTTTTGGACAACTCTCGAATGGGAGTTATCTTACGTTGAATGATCGCAGCTGTTGTGGCATGTTGCCAGGCATACCATATCTAGTAACTGTGTCAGCCAGGGTCACTTGCTGTATTCAAGTATTGTTTCCTAAAACCAAGACAGCCGGGAGTCGCCACTTTGGCCTTCACTGAACATCTCTTCTATACAAATTGATTCTTTAAGCAGAATGAAAGCCATTCTTTTTCAAAAAACTGTGCCCTTGACCTCGGACAAAGAAACCTAAGATCTGCAAGTCGCAAGGACTTCTGCAGAGTTACATGCCCTCTTAACTACAAATTGCCTACATACAAACATACAAATTGCCCTATACATTTCTCAGAAACATTAAGTCAAATCTTAAACTTAAAGCTGAAGTGTATTATGGTCATCTATCCCTCAGCTAGCTCGTGATCCTGCTCAGTCCATAGCGCTGAGACGCCCAAGGGCATTTGTTGCGCTCTACAAGTTCCAAAAATAAATAAATAAATAAACATGTCTGATACGAGTGGTATTGTACATGTATTCAAGACCGTATTTTCTGGACTGTTAGCACCTTTTGAAGCAGTCCTAGTAATATTTCCAAACTTTGTGCACTCTGTGTTTGGCGGATTGCCTCTCATTTTGGGACTCGCTGCAGGAATACTATTTTTGCTCCTATTGCTGCAATATGGCAAGTCATTTTACAAACGACACCTAGTTTTCCACGGAGACAACTCTACTAGCAATGAAGTGTCGTGAGCGTATTGTCCAAATGTTGGGACTACCTCGTCTAACAGAATTAAATACCACATGGTTTCTGTCATTCAGACCAATTTGGCAAGATTGCATCCTACCTGTTCTACGCTGCCTGCTATGCGGAGCAGAATGAGTGTTAGACACATGTCTCACACTCCTATCAGTCATGCCAACGGATGTTGATACTTTGCTTGAACCAGTAACGGCCCATGCATTGTGTTGTCCCCAGCGGCTACCAATTCTGATGACGGCATTCATTGAGATCTCAAAGACGCAAAATGCTACTAATGTAATTCATGAATTTTTATCTTGTGTTCTGATTAACTTGGACATATTATATTTATCAATCTGTAACTTGGAAGATGTTTTTCTTTTATAAAACGGAATAAAGTTTGTTGATAATAATCACTAGGGGATTCATTTACAGGGTAGCATGGTATCCCTCACAATAACTCCAGGAGTCACAGTCCACACAATGTACATGCTTTGTTCCCCCTACTTCCAACCTTACATATACCCCAATCACCTGCCCAAACCTCTCCCTGCTGATGCCAATGTGGTCCTTCGTCATCCCATAGACCATATTTTTGGCCCCTTTGAAACTGCCCATACAATAAAAATGCTGCAGTTATAAACACATATCAACTACCATTTGTTGTGTTTGTAACATTTTATTGAATAATAAAAGCTAATAAACATAAGCTGATTATTAAAGCAAAACAAAACATCAGTTGCCATAAACATAAGAGAAAAAGTAGTACATAAAAATCAACATACTGTAACACAGCAAAGTTATGTAGAGCACAATTCCTAATTTCGGGCAATCTTTAAAGTTCAACAATAGAAACGTTCATAAAGAACAGGAAAGGAAACAAAGAAGGTAGGATACAGTGATTTCATTAATGTAACGCTTCCTACATATAGAAAAACAAATACTAATTATTTTGCTTAGGCAATAAAGTCCTCACATTAAAATACTAAGAGAAATATATTGAACAATGAACATTTCATATGTAATTAGAATTCAATTTTAATATTTTATCCTCCTAAGCATTATTTGACTCATGATTACAACCTGAATGCTTTCTGGAAAGGACCCACCTCATGGGGTTCAAAATCACATCTTTTCCAACAATAGGATACAAATGATAAACTTGAATTTCAATTCAATTTATTGATTTAGGCCATTTTGGAGATCAACAATTTGAAATATATACAACATCCATACACTTTTGTAAAATTGTCTCCTAAACTTGAATTCCATCCACTTTTTGATTAAACACTTCCCATTCCAGCAATCATCACAAGACCACTTGTTGTTATCTTCCCAATTAGTGATAATGTTTTGGCTGGCAACAACAATAAATATGTTTAGAATTTTACCTCCGAAAGCAAAAACATGCCATTTCTGAATCATGGTGCACAATAAAATGTAGGAACAGAAGGGCATATTTTGGTGTAGCATTCATTAAGGTTTGACCAGGCTTGAAACTAGAATTCCTGATTTTTTGGACATTTAAATGTCTTATTTTTGAAAGAGTTCTAACAGACCCAGCACGAGCTCACCGAAAAATAGAAGATGACTGAATTGTACTTAGAGAAAATGTGCTGAAAAGTAATCTATTGATGTAAAATACAGTGGTCAGGCAATGCTTGTGGATCTAATCTATTCAGATTTTAACTCCATAGTTTGTTCAATAAATTTACTGAGCATAATACTTGAGGTCCATCTCTCAGATCAGTTCTAGTACAGTTTTAGTTGCGATAACACTAATAGAGATCATTGATAAATAGATTTTAAAAGCCATGGGTGGAATTGATCCTTGGTCTAAATCTAGATTATTGTCTGCAATAGAAACCAGTACAAACAGATCAAATCTAAAATCATTGAATATGTTTATTATAGTGGTTTAGAGTAAACCCAAAAGACAGACATTGTTCCTGAAACTCAGAAAATGTATCTAAAGATTATGATTACATCCTATTTTATGTCCAGAGACTGCTTTAGCTGCTTTCCTGTTTAAGTGACATTGGCATTTATATTTAACAAAACATTAACGCTGGATGTCAGAAATTCTGTCTTTAAGTATTGTGTAAGAGTTATGTGTGATGGTTTTTATTTGATCTGAAGCAACACCAACACTAAATAGGTATAGGCACCGGTTATCATCCAACTAACATTATTAGCAAACTTAATTTGGAGGGGATTGAGAACAATTGCCTCATGTTTTATTGTTAAAAAAATCCACTGGTTCAGTAATTCACAGAGTTTGCAAATGCTAAACCCCTTTTTGAAATGTACTAAGCCCATTTAACAATTCAGAATTTGGAAGGGGAATGTTAATAGTTTCCCTTCTGAATATTTAATACATTGTTAAGGTATGTATTGAGCTTTGAAACCATATGTGGACTGAAAAACAGTAACAGGAGGTAGTAACACAAGGGGACATTTGGGAATCTGAAAGTAAAATGGGGTGCATTAAAAATGCCTTTATTTAAAAGCTAGCACAGACAAAGTGGTGTGCTGACTCTACAAGCAACCACTTTTTACCAAATGGATTATTAGTACATGAACCTCAGTATTTCCTATATTGCTGAAATGTAGTGTCTAATATTTTTGTAATGTTGTGTAAATATTTGTTCCTGTTAGTTCCCCTTTCAATATTGTCGAGAAATGTACCTATTCTTTTTGTCAAACATATTGAAATATCTTTATCACATTTTTGGGGGATTCTAAAAAGTGTTTTCACTCTCTAACTTGAAGCTTCCAAAGAAAAACACTGACGCCAGTTCCTGGTTTCCCCTAGATCATTTAGCTTTCTCACTAAAAAAAGCACAATATTGATTTGAGAGAAGTGGTTATTGTAGTCATACGCACTGGGGTTAGTTTAGAAAAGACCAATTCCTTAATCTTTGAAATAATACTTGGAAAAGTGTATGTTCAATAATTTCAGATAATTTACTGATAAAGATATCAGATAAAGATCCCCTAATTTCTTACACCTTGTGGTATCAAAAATATGATAGAATTAACAGACTTCTCTTCTAGATAAATCCAGGTATTAGAAGTTATTAAATGCAATTATCAACTTTCTGTTATTTTAACACATTTTGTCAGTGTACAGAGTATTTTCCCTACATAGATCACAGTTCATGCAATGGTCTGTGCTTGAACGAACAACGAAGGTGTAAAAATGCATTTCTACCACAATCAAGAAACCCTTGGGTTTCTGAGGATTACTGTTGCAAATGAAGACCTAGCTAAGATGAAATATTCCTTTACTCTCTCCTGCCCCTTCGCAAATCGTCCTCTAAGCGAGCACAGACATCAGCCCCCTGGTTCTCTGACTCGCTGAGAGAGTTAAAACGTCGATGTAGGCAACGGGAGAGAGCCTGGCGTGTAGACTTCCTTCCGGAAAAAAAGGCCGCCTATAGAGGGGCGATCAGAAGCTATAAAGAAGGGATCAAGGCAGCCCAGGCAACTTATTATTCCGACAAAATCTTGGAAGCCAGATCAAAGCCTAAAGAAATTTTTAACATAGTAAAGCAATGCACGAATGCCCTTACTGCTCCCCCTCTAACCAAGACCAAGGAGCAATGTAATGAACTGGCGGAATTTTTTCACGATAAGGTGTTGAACATATATTCCACCTTTCCAGCCATGGTCCTGAATCATGAGGTGCCCGACTCACCCAACTCGGAAAATCTCCCCTGTTTAGGCCTGTCTACTACTGAACCGACTCTTGATCACTTCCCTCTCCTGGACCTTGTCACCTTAGAGAAAGTGGCTCGCCAGGTTAAGTCGGGCTCCCCTCGCGACCCAGCCCCCCCAGAAATCCTGTTGCAGGCAGACGATGTCATCCTTCCTGTAGTCCTGGAACTGCTAAACTCATCTCTGTCCACTTGCACAGTTCCCACTGCCTGGAAGCAAGCCTCTGTACGAGCGCTCTTAAAAAAACCAAATTTGGACCCTGCCGATCACTCCAACTATCGCCCCATCTCATTGCTCCCATGGACTGGCAAGGTGCTGGAAAAACACATAAATGCTCTCTTGGTTCAGTTTTTAGAGAATCACTCCCTACTGCACAACTCCCAGACAGGCTTTAGACCTGGCCACGGGACTGAAACCGCCTTGCTAGCAGTTACCGAAGAGTCTCGAAGGATACTGGATCAGGGGGGATCAGTGGCAGTGATCCTCCTTGATCTAAGTGCTGCCTTCGATACGGTCAGCCATGCCACTCTGCTGAACCGTCTCCAGAATATCGGAGTCTCGGGAAACGCACTAAGATGGTTCAGTTCCTTCCTGGCTGACAGATCTTTCCAGATCTTTGATGGCAACACAACATCTACCATCAAGCCTCTCAGCTGTGGAGTTCCGCAGGGCTCATCGCTGAGCCCTGTACTGTTCAACGCCTACATGAAACCGCTGGCTGGGGTAGTAGAACCGTACGGCATTAAAATCGTGTCGTACGCCGACGATACCCAGCTAGTGGTTTCACTGGCCCAAGAGAACGGTGGGCAAGCCTCGGCTGGCCTGCTGAACTGCCTGGAGAGCGTGAGGGAGTGGATGACCAACTCCTCCCTCAAACTGAACGGTGGAAAAACTGAACTTATGCTCCTAGGCCCAGCCTCACCACTACCCTTTTCTTCCCTATGGCCCGCCGGTCTAGGAGCACCCCCTACCCCCAAGGACAGTGTTAAAAGCTTGGGTGTTTGGTTAGACCACAAACTCTCCTTTTCCACTCAGGCCACCAAGTTGTCTGCCACCTGTTTTGGCTTATTAAGAACGCTGAGGAAGGTCCTTCCACTTTTACCTCTAGATGCCAAGAAGGTGGCGGTACAAGGCCTCATCCAGTCCCGTTTAGACTCAAACAACGCCCTATACCTGGGGGCGCCTGAGATGACTCTCCGAAAGCTGCAGGTGGTACAAAACTGCGCAGCACGTACCATACTCCAGCTTCCACGGTCTCAGTCCGTTAGACAGGGACTGAAAAGCCTTCACTGGCTGCCTGTGAGACGGAGAGTGGCATTCAAGGCTCTGTGTATCACACATCGGGCTTTTTGGAAGACTGGATCAGCAATCAACACCAGCCTTGTCACCCCTTACCATCCTAATAGGAGCCTCCGGTCTACCGGTGCTTTTCTGGCAGCGGTACCCAGAATAAAGAGAGCCAGGTCCGGTGGCAGGATGTTCTCACTGAACGCCGCCAAGCTGTGGAATGCCCTCCCCCTTGAACTTCGATCCACACCCGACCTACTCTCATTCCGCAGAAAACTGAAAACCATACTATTTAGGAAGCCCTTCTAGTTCCTCCTGTGCTCCGTCACGTCTCTGTCTAAACTCAGCGCTTGGACGCCCCTGGGCAGCAACTGCGCTCAATAAATCGACAAATAAATAAATAAATAAATAAATAAATAAATAAAAGGACAATTTCCCTCACCCACCATAGTTGGCATGCTTCCTTATTGGACATCTCTTTGCACCATGAAACAACCCACTCACTGAGTTCAGGCATATCTTGTTATAGAGAAAGGTATACTAAATATCACAATAAGGAGCTCAGGGTAGTGGGGGCAGCAGAGTGAAAGTAAAAACTTGCTAAAGGGTATGTGGTTCCCATTATTTGTACGTCCCTGGGCCAGGATTAAAAACAGGACACTGTGGGAGACATATATATGCACTGTTAGAGTCAATAAGAGGTCAATATGTTTCAGCCTTTAACCCTCCAAAGAGGTGTTTGCGGCATTCTTCAGGACTTAATCAAACGTTCTGCCGCTCAATGTACTCAATCAATAACAAGCATTGTCATAGCCAATAGGTCTCACCTTTGGGTCCTTTATAAGTGTTTATCCATGCATATTCAGTAAAAAATATGAAATAATTACTATTAAAAAAAGAAGACTATAAACTAACTAAGCTAGACGTGACTTTATAACTGTTTAATCAAACGTTTCTGGAGGTTTAGTATATATAAACAACTCCTTTTTTCTATCGTGTGTCATAAAAAATTGATGCTCTAAATTTTGGTAAGAGTATACAACGTCAAAAAATTCAATACTGCTTTTATATCAATTTACCTTTGAAAGCTTGAAGTGAAAGACAATTCTAAGTGGCATTTGGTTATGAGTAGGCGCTAATGACTATTTCCGGATGACAATGTAATTAGCATTTTTTGTATAAGATGTGTTAAAAGTATGGGTAGGGAAAATGGCTATTTTGGCCAAAGGCTTCCCTTTCTATATGCATGCTAGTTTTAATTTGTAAACAGAATCAGAATTTGTTATGTGGTACACTGTAATGTTAGATGAATCTGTTTTACCCTTCTGATAAGCAAGGGATGACGATGAACCGTTTTTTCGTCCCTGGTTTTAAATGGATTCAGGTTGGAACAGACGAGGTGTTGGTTGACTTTACCTCAGAAAATGGTTGTTTCCCGCATGCTGCTTTCATGCGACTTAAATCCCTTCAGAGGAAGAGGCGGCTGCATGCCTGCATATATGGCCAGATCAGTACTTGGCTGTTTCGGTTCTCCAGTGGGACTAGATTAGAAGCTGTTAAGGGCAGGGTCATAGCTTCCCATTGGTGCAGCAGGTGCAGTGGCACCAGGTCCCAGATGCCTTAAAGGCCCACTGAACCCTGATAACTGCTGTTTGTCACAGTTCAAACAGAGGCCTGAAGGGCCCACAGAACAATGGTTATTGCTGTTTTCTACAGTCCAAATAAACGGCAGAGGTCACATTTCCTTTCTTGCCTTAGGGCCCAGGGCACACTGGCTAGGCCACTGGTTAAGAAAGCAGTGGGGAAGAGGTGGCGAGACAGGTGGATTATCTAAACAGCTCGACGATGACTTCATGCCTTGGTATTAAAGTATTCATTGCAATTAAAGACTGAAGCAGGAATAGATATCCCTTAAAATCATCATTTCTGCCCTTATCACTTCCCGCCTTGATTATGGTAATAGCTTGTTCGCGGGTATCCCTGCCTACGAGACCCGCCGCCTTCAAGCAATCCAAAATCAGGCTGCCCGTCTCATCTTTCACTTGCCCAAAACCCATCACATCACTCCTGTCCTCAAATCCCTTCACTGGTTACCCATCCTGCAGAGATCCTTGTTCAAACTAGGCTGCCTTGTTTATCGGGCCCTTGATCACTCTGCACCAGCGTTCATCAACTCTCTGATTTCCCTCCACATCCCTGTCCGCACTCTCCGTTCATCTTCCTCTGCCCTCCTCACTGTTCCCCGTTTCCACAAAACTCGCACTGGTGGAACTAGATTCTCTGTTCTTGCACCCCGGTTTTGGAATTCCCTTGCTCTCTCTATGCGTTCTATCCCTATCTTTTCACACTTCTGTAAAGCGCTCAAAACTTTCCTGTTTGCCCTGGCCTACCCCCGCTAAACCTCCTGGCCCTGTCTGTTCTGTTCCCTAGAGCTCTCAGCGCCAGGAAGCCGTTTGGCCATCGTGCGCTCTATAAATAATTTCATTCATTCATTCATTCATTCATTCATTCATATCATAATATAGGAAGGCCTATGTACAAATTCAGCTCGATTAGCGGCTGCCTTTAACTTCTCACTCATCACCTCTCCTAATTTACAGTTTTATATTAGATGCAGACATAAATTGTGACCTATGAATATGTTTATCTATCTTTAGGTTCAAATGACCCATATGAAAGTATCAGACAGGTCGGAAACACCTAATGGCTTTGAACTTCATAAAGCCACATTAATCACTGGTCTTGAAATGCAAATGGCAGCATTAGGCACGCAGAGGTGTATTCTACGTAATCTCATTATGTTCTGGGTACGGGAGAGTGTTTAGGACATAAAGCACGTTGACAAAAACATTTCTGCCACCATAGAAATTCAATCTTCCTTGTCCTACCCTAGTATACAGGTAGTACCACATTCTTTGTATACCTGAATTAAATAGGCACACAAAATAGTACCGTATTTAAAGGCCCAGTTCAGAATTACAGGGAAGGTGCACTGTCCCAGACTACACAACGGTGCAGTTTTCAGTGGGTGCTATCATCCCACACAGGGGGGAGCACACCAGATTATGCTGGAAAAAACATGTGGTGCCCCAACATAGGCGCAGTTGTAAACCATCAGTCTGTTTACATAGTAAAGCGTCTGGCATGGCGGTGGTGTTGTCCGTGAACACCTGCACCACTTTTCCTTTGACAGAAAGAAGGAATGCCTTCAATGCAAGACGAATCGCCCGGAGCTCCAGGGGGTTGATGTGGTGCCTGGACTCCGCCAGAGACCAGAGGCCTTTGATCTCCGCCATTCCCATATGGCTGCCCCAACCCAGGAGTGACGCATGATGCACCAGCAAGATGCAGGAGGCTATGAGGCCCAGCAGCCTCAGGGTCACTCTCACCGAACACCAGGATGGAGGCTGAAACATCGGTATCATAGTCCGAATATCCTGGACTTGCTGCTAGGAAGGATAGACCCAAAACTGTGCTGTGCCCAGAACCGCTCCGATGAAAAGAAGCTTATAGGAGGGAATCCGGTGCAACTTCAGCACGTTAACTGTGAACCCCAGCAAATGCAGGAAGTCCGTCGTAGTCTGTAGGTGGGAGACAGGGGAAGACTGGAACCCCTGATCTGCGCATATGAGCTGCAACTACCGCCATCACTTTCGTGAACACCCGGGGGGGAGGCGGGATGGTAAGGCCAAAGGGGAGCATGGTAAACTGAAAATGCGTGTGGCCTACCGTGAACCGTAGGTAATGCCGGTGGGCAGGCAAGACGGGGATGTGAAAGTAAGTGTCCTGCAAGTCCAACGCTACCATCAAATCTCCAGGGTCGAAGGCAGACAAGACCTGAGCCAAGGTTAACATCTTGAACTTCTCCTTTCGGAGGAAGCGTTTGATGTCCATGAGGACTAAGTTAGGATGCAGGCCTTTGTCCTTCTAGGGTACCAAGAAGAAGTGGGAGTAGCAACCCAACCTACATCTGGCACAGGGACGAGTTTGATAGCTCCCTTGGCAAAGAGATCCATAACTTCCTGGAAGAGAAGGGCCTAATGATCCTCCGACATGGGATGAAATCACCACAAACGGCATGACCCTTACTCACTCCGCTGCTTGCGGAACTCCGCGTAGACCGCCAGAGTTTTTTGTCACTTTGCGGAGTTCCCCACATAGGCTTAATCTTATCATGAAAAAATAGATATCAGTCATATGTTAAGAAACAAGGGTGAGTAGAAACCTTTTGGGTGGAGAAAAATATAAGACGTTAATATTGTGATTTTTTTGGGCAATTAGTTGATTTTTGCAAGCACTAACACTTCTCTGTGTAAAGTAAAGACCTTGAGAGTTTTGTAACTTTCAGATACTCAAATTGTGGATTCTGTTGCAATTACAAATATTTGCAGGCTTGGAATTTCTTTGGAGGTTGCATGCGGGCAGCCTAAGTTATCCTGCAAGAGTTTCTTGATGAATTCTATTGAAACTACAATATGTGCTCTCTCATGTAAAGTCAGGTTGTTAGAAGCTTTTCTGCAACTCAAGATACGCCTTACTTCACACCTGGTGTGGATGCATTTCTCATGTTTAGTGAGATCTCCTTTCTGAGTATAACGTTTCTAGATTTACCCTCCTGTATATGGCTTTAGTCCAGTTTGAATTCTCTAGTGAAATGACATTGTATTCAAGACTAAACCTTATCTGACATTCAGAACACACATAAGGCTTTTTTCCCCCGTGTGAGTTCGCTCATGTCAAGTGAGAAGTAATTTGAAACCAAAACTTTGCTTGCATTTCGAGTACCCATAAGGTTTTTCCCCAGAGTGGGATCTCTCATGAAGCATAACACTGTCTTTCAGATTCAACCTTTTATGGCAACCTTTTTAGGATTTGCTCTAGTGTAGAGTTTCTCATGGTGAAATAGCGTTTTTCTCTGCAGCTTTTCTGGCATTCAGAGCACTCATAAGGTTTGTCATCAGTATGGAGTCGCTTATAGTTAGTGAGGCTGTTCATGTAGAGTGAGATTGAGTTTAAAATTGATGCTTTTCTGGCATTCGGAGAACTGTATTATTTTGATGGTGTGTTTTCTTATGGCGCTTGTAACCATCTCTACCTCTGAATCCTGTCTGACATTTAGAGCACTGATAAGTCTATTCAGTAGTGTGGATTCTCACATGTTCAGTGAGATAAGATTTTTGGCTGAAACATTTTTGGCATTCGGAGCACTGATAAGGTTTTTCCCAGTGTGGACTCTTATATGCTTAATGAGATTGCTTTTTTGAATGAAACATATCTGGCATTCAGAGCACTGATAAGGTTTTTCCCCAGTGTGGATTCTTATATGCTGATTGAGACCGTTTTTTTGACTGAAACATTTGTGGCATTCGGAGCACTGATAAGGTTTTTCCCCAGTGTGGGTTCTTATATGCTGAGTGAGACTGCTTTTGTCACTGAAACATCTCTGGCACTCAGAGCACTGATAAGGTTTTTCCCCAGTGTGGGTTCTTATATGCTGAGTGAGACTGCTTTTGTCACTGAAACATCTCTGGCATTCAGAGCACTGATAAGGTTTTTCCCCAGTGTGTAATCTCACATGTGCAGTTAGAAGTGATTTAAGTTTGAAATCTTTTGGGCATTCAGAGCACTGATAAGGTTTTTCCCTAGTGTGGGTTTTTATATGCAGCGTGAGATTTCTTTTTTCACTGAAACATTTCTGGCATTCAGAGCACTGATAAGGTTTTTCCCCAGTGTGGAATCTCACATGTGCATTTAGAAGTGATTTAAGTTTGAAATCTTTTGGGCATTCAGAGCACTGATAAGGTTTTTCCCTAGTGTGGGTTTTTATATGCAGCGTGAGATGTCTTTTTTCACTGAAACATTCCTGGCATTCAGAGCACTGATAAGGTTTTTCCCCAGTGTGTGTTATTATATGCTGCTTGAGATGTCTTTTTTCACGGAAACATTTCTGGCATTCAGAGCACTGATAAGGTTTTTCCCCAGTGTGGGTTCTTGTATGTCGAGTGAGACAGCTTTTTTGACTGAAACATTTGTGGCATTCAGTGCACTGATTACGGTTTTCCCCAGTGTGGATTCTTATGTGCCGTGTGAGACTACTTTTTATACTGAAATATTTCTGGCATTCAGAGCACTGATAAGGTTGTTCCACAGAATGGGTTACTGCATGTCGAGAAAGACTTTGTTTGTTACAAAACCTTTCCTGGCATTCAGAGCACTGATAAGGTTTTTCCCCAGTGTGGAATCTCAAATGTGCAGTTAGAAGTGATTTACGGTAGAAATGTTTTGGGCATTCAGAGCACTGATAAGGGTTTTCCCCAGTGTGGGTTTTTCTATGCTGAGTGAGACTGTTTTTGTACATGAAACATTTCTGGCATTCAGAGCACTGATAAGGTTTTTTGCCAGAGTGGGTTATTAGATGACGAGAAAGACTTTGTTTGTTACAAAACCTTTCCTGGCATTCAGAGCACTGATAAGGGTTTCCCCCAGAGTGGATTGTCATATGTTCAGTGAAATAAGATTTTTGGTTGAAACTTTTTTGGCATTCAGCGTACTGGTAAGGTTTTTCCACAGAGTGAGAGTGGTTTCCCCCAGTGTGCATTCTGTTAAATTCTGTGAGATAAGATTTATGCCTGTATCTTTTTTGGCACAGGTAACTTTTTTCCCCAACTTCGGTTATTTTGCCTCGATTTTAGAGTCGGGCTTGTTTAGATAATGTTCAGCACTTATCTCTAAAAGGCATTGTGTGTAATCTTCTCAATACTTGAATTGAGCAAAAAATGTCAGGAAGCAGTCCTGTAACACCTGTTGAAATTTTTCTAGCAGATAATAGTCTTTAGGTAATAGCCTCTCCGGCAGCAACTTCATTTGTGACTGAAGTTTTTCTCAAATCTATTTGTATAGGTTCTTAGCAATGCAGTAATAAGGTGTTAGTCTGATATTTAATGATTAAACTGATAAGTACCTTTTTGCACTGATGCAATGGCAGTAACTGAGGGCGTTAGAACGTGCAGAGTACTATTGTGGATCACCAGTCGCAGAACATCAGTTCCTTTTACCCTTTCTATGTTTGGTGTAAGGTTATGGTTTGTAGTTCTGAAGATGAGGATTTATTTACATTAGCGATAGCGCAATGGTGATCCTTTAATCCATTTTTATATTTAACAGTTTTACATATCACTCTTGGACAACAGATAATGTTGAGGCGATTTACATAGAATTACAGAACAGTACACAATAAAAAGGAAACAATCTGAGATGGTCATGAACACAATAAAGTGGTGAATTTTCAAGGTTTTCGCAAGAGTGAGTAGAGTGGGTCGAGGTGTTATATCCCGAGGCAGATAGTCTCAAGCTTGAGTAACTGGTTAAAAACGGTTGTTGAACAAAGGTGATTTTCTAATTTTTTGGTTGTTAACATGTCAACTTCGGAGTCTTCTTTCAGAGTCTTTTCCTTGATGGTATCCAGAAGAAACCTTTAGTTGTAACTTTCTTTTATGCAGTGTGTGCTTCCTCTCTAGAATTACATGATGCTTTAGATGAACGTTATTTTGTCATGCTGAGGCAATTTGTCTTTCTGATAATATTTCAGATGAGGATGCTGAAGCAGTCTTCCTACATTATTTCTGAGGCTGTGTGCACAGATATGGCTTTGCTCTGGGTTAATGAAATGCAAAATTATAGACTTCACTTACAGGTATAGTACTTTCCTCGCCGCACTTAGATTTTTGGAAATTGTTTAAACGTAGAATGCTGGATGTCCTTCAGTTTTTCAAAATAATCCTTCTTATGGCACTGACATTCAGTTGCTTAGTGCTAAATCTTGCTTTCTTCGTCCGTAATTTTAATCACCTATAGTATTAAAATTAAATAGTTAATACATGTACATTTACAAAAATATAATTTACAAGCCAAATCAATGCAGAATTTTGAAAATGTTGAGCTGTTTTTCAGACAGAGCAGAGTGTAGAATGGGAGCATGAGAGTACTTGGATGTAGGAGTGAGGATTTGTAGAATTTTCAACATTTTATTAAGCTCACAAAGGATACATGTACCCTATGGAGTTGCAACATAGAATCCCAAATGCAGATATTAAAGTCATATGGACCGGCACCAAACAGATATTTAAAAAATATATACTAATAATTAATTTGTAATGCAGATTTCTGGGAAGGGAATGACTCCTCCACGGACAACAGGCGTTTTCCCCTGCCCTGACTTACCACATACTTGTATCTGGTTTCCAGACTTTTGAGTTTTGGCCTCTTACTCAAGCAAATCTATTGTGTGCTGCAAGGACTACGCCTAAACCTATCCCTCAACTAACCAGAATGTGAATCAAGGGCAATGAAATTAAGGCGGACTTTCATGTGTTCATTTTATTCCACTTGATTATCAGTTGTTAGGTTTTTTCTGCACCTGGATTTACTGGGTGCAGAAAACCAGGACACAATCTTTTTCCAGACAGAAAAATTAGACTGAAAAGACGCATAAGACTCTGGGTGCAGCAGAAGCAGCCAAGACTTATGCTGTTTTTTTTCACTAACTGGGGGAAACACACAATTCTTCCCTCTGTTGGTGTTGGCACAGAGGAGCCTTGCCCTGCTGTCTGATTTTTGTCAAAAATGTGTTTAATAATTTTTTTTCCACAGTCTACAGGCAAAAATTACATCATCAAAGGGTCCCACGCAGGGGATAAGAAAGCCTCAACAGAATTATAACAGGTGGACAAAGTACATTGATCAATATAAACAGCTCCTCCTCTTATTAGATAAGTCAAATGAAAGATACAGCTTCTAAGTGCCCCGGAGCTTAGAGAGAGAGATAAAAAAAGAACAAGCATTTACAATGCAATGGTCTCGGCATTATTAAAGGTAGAGCTATTGGCATTGCTCATGATTTATAAATGGCATTGTCATTTACAATGCCAATAGTTTAATCGTTAAATAAATGGCATTGTCATTTACAATGCCAATAGCTTAATCGCTCGCAAATGCATGACCTATTGCATTTACACCCACACAGAGCCACACGCACAAAGCCACCCACACACACATAAAGAGCCACCCCCACAGAGTTATTCACATAGAGCCACCTACACAGAGCCACCCTCACACAGACAGAGCCACCCACACATAGAGCCACCTACAAAAAAAGCTATCCAGAGCTAGACACACACACACACAGAGCAACACACACACACACAGAGCCACACACAGAGCCACACACACAGACAGAGCCACACACAGACAGAGCCACTTATGATCCAAGCTTCTGCTAACTAAAGGCATAATGCCATCACTGATAGATATATGTAATGACCATATGGCTAGGCCCTCCTCATTAAGCCTCAAGTCTCACCCATCAAGTATGAAATCAAGGCAGTGTTCCTGAGTAAATGTATAACCCATCTCCCCGTTGGAAATACATACACATGGTAGCTGCTCAGGCAAGAGACATTATACCCGACACAATTCATCAAAGACTTGACAATCCTGGCATTAAGCAAAACAAAGAAACATGTTCCCTAAGTAGGCTTACCGGTATAAGACTGTCAGCTGGTCTCCTACCTCGCCGCCAAGACATGGAACTCCCTCCCCACCCACCTCCGCCTGACCCAGGACCACCTCGCCTTCAGGAAGCAACTCAAGACCTGGCTGTTCGAGCGGTAGCGGACCCCCCTCCCCCAGCGCCTTGAGACCCTCTGGGTGAGTAGCGCGCTATATAAATGCGATGATTGATTGATTGATTGCAAGAGCCAAGACGTCACTACGAATAGCTTCACCGGGCCAGTTTAAATACTCCCGGCTGATGACACAGCCAGGGGCCAGGGGAGCAAGCACAGGCAGGGGAGCAAGCACAGCCAGGGGGCAGGGGAGCAAGCACAGCGAGGGGGCAGAGAGGACAATGACCACCTCATACTCTATGGAACCCTTGTGGTCAAGTGTAGGAAGTTGATTTCATGCAGACCTTTGAGTCACAGAGCCTGGCAAATCCATGCAGGAATCCTAAGGCAAGCATCCTGTCCCTCCAATTTGAAGGGTTGCCCTTTCCAGGACTCAAGTGACGGATGTGGCACTGGTTGTTACAGTGATGCTATCATGAGGCACTGAGATGGCGGGAGTTGGCCAACAGCTGAGTAATCCTCTTCTCTGCACTGCTCAGAATGCTGTGACTTGTAACCCATGTGAATGTTTTGTAGGTGCTCAGAGTGCTCTCTGTTCATTTGAGCAAGTGTTGCCATTTCAAAGACCCTCGGTAAATCAGGATGTGAGCTGGATTGCTGCCGGTATGTAGGCACGTGACGCGTTGGACCTGCAGTGTTGGTGTGGCATCATGTGTTAGTGCAGAGTGTGGCAGGGCAGATCTCCCAGCCTTGTGCCTTGCATTTTTGGTGTGCTGTGTTTTTAACGTTTTCAGAGATGTATTGAGTTTGCAGTGCAGCATGCCAGAGACAGAAGGAAGGAACTGCACTAACCTGCCCTTGTTTTATGCATCCAATCCTTGCGTGGTCATAGTTAACTGTTTCAGAGCACGTATTGGGCAGTTGGCGCTTTGCTGGCTGACGATTTATGAGATTTCAGTGGTTATTAAACGTGCCAGGACTCGTGCATTAAAAACACTTTCTAGCACATGCCAAGCTTCGAGTAAACCCAAGTGACCGCATCCACGGACAGTCACCCAGGAGAAAAAGAACTGCTCCTGCAGATACGTGGCCATCCCAAATGCCACCCGACGGCAGTGACATGTTTCTACTCATTCCCCAGTGATGACAAACGATTTTGAAACTCATGCTCTGCATTCAGAATGCAAGAGGCGTGCGGCTTCTGATAGCCAAGAAATAATTCTCACTGGCCCGTCGGAGTTACAACATTTATAAAGTTACAAAGTGGAGAAAACAGAGCATCTGTTTGTCTCCGCCGTATATGTCACGCTCTCTTATGAGCCTGTTACAATTCATTTAGTGCACAAATTTGGTGATTTTGATCATGTCAGAGTTAGAGGCAGCTTGACGATGATTAACATTCGTGGGGCAAGCGCGCTAATGCCACACTCCTGCTGCTAAGTCGAACGTCCCCCCCAGAGAGCGCCACCCCGCCTTATTGACAAGGCGAGACTGTCAATTTTGTTTGCCTGCCACATTAGGCGGCCATAAGGGGATGGGGGCTCTGTGGAGGAAGACGCAGTGTAGGCCGCGTAATTCACTGTGAATTGAGAAAAAAAGGCTAATTCTGATAAATGGCCGACCCCAGTGCATCCCGCCTCTTATTACAAAAGACGTGCCCTATCTGTGCAGTAAATTAGCCAGGCCCCAGCAGAGTTTTGGTGGGAGCTTATCTTCAAGTGAATAATTTGAATGCGGAGGGAGCCGATTACATGACTGGTGTGAACAATTTCTCTCGCTTTAGAAGGGGTTTAAGTGATTTGTGCTCCACAGCTTTAATTTGCAAGCCATAATTTGTCCTATAATCTATGCATGCTTTGTGCACTTTTTTTACTTTGTTTTTTAGTGCTTTTGAAAAGTAGTTTCAGATTTGGCTATTTTTTTTTAAGTAAAACTGTATCTGCCCTCTTACGATGATCCCACACAATTTTGTAGCGCAACCAAGCCATGTCTAACCTTGAAGAGCATATTATGGGTAACCAGGTGATGGCGGTCAGGAAGTAGCCATGGGGGGATTTGACGGGCAACGAGGATCCAAAGCCTTCTTCCTCCCAGCACATTTTCACGGATCTCCAAAGCAGCATCTATGCCAGAGACGGACGGGACAAGGGAGCAGCAAAATGCAAAATGGCGGCCGAAAAGCTCTTTAAATTTCGGATTTGGGGGCGTGTTTTGGCGTTCTGAGTGACGGATGACGTCACAGGTGGAAAGAACGCCAAAAACACACCCCTGAATCCGAAAGAGACGGGGCTTGATTGAAGTGATGCCCCTCTACTCCAATGGCTGGCCTCCGTTTAGTAAGCCAGCCAATGGAGGAGAGATGGAGGAGAGAGGCAGGTTCAAGCCCCGTCTAAAAAACATGAATTCTCCGACCAAAGACTGCGCAAGCGCAGACTTTAGGTCCTCGACCTAAAAGAAAGAAGATCATGCAACTTTGCTAAGCCAGCAGATAGGTCTAAAGAAAACTTAACGGCCTTCTGTAACGGTAATTTCTCCAGATTGCTCCACCGAGGTGTTGTATGTGAAATAGCCAAAAAGCGGGGACAAACTCATCCTAACATGGGATAAGTAATTAGGGATCTAACAAGGAACACAGAAATAAAAAAAAACGCACCCCACCCCACCCGGGGTGGCGGCGTATTCATAATAATGAGAGGTTGGTCGACACAGGAATTGTGATCAAAACTGTAAGAGATGGAGGGCACTGATGGTGGAGGGACACACCGCAGACGGAAGGCCCCGGGAGAGGAAGGAGACAAGGGGGCCCCATTTAAATTCGAAATTCTTACAATTATCCCTGAAAATATCAGCCAGGCTAAGCAGTCTCCAAAGACGAGAGTGCCATAGGGAAATAGCTGGAGCCTCCCTTCTCTTCAAGGCGGCTGCCAGGGTGACCTAAGCTGCCCCACACCATCACCATTAACTCCAATCCATTTCAATCCAGCTTTCGCCCCGGCCCAACATGAGGGACCCTTTGATGCCTGGAGAAGGGGAGGCTGCTTAGCTCTAATACATTTGTTCCACAATTTTGATCCCCTTACTTTTGATCAATGTCAAAGGGACTTTGAATTGAAGAACACTGAAAGACATCAGTATATCCAATTGATGCACTGGGCCCTCACACCTCAGATACGGGAGGCTGCTACTCGATTTCTCACAAAATTTGAGGCCTTTCTCACCAAGACTGCTAACATGAAAGGGGTGATCTCATTTATCTATAGCTTCCTCCTTAAAACAGTGCTTTCCCCGCGCCCCCGGTATATGTTTAAGTGGGAAGAATTAATTCACCGTCCTATTTCCCATGAGGAATGGACGCATCTATGGTCCGACATCGCACGCTTCAATCATTCCTCAGAACTCTGGGAACTGCCGCCTGATTTTACGTATACGCCAATCATTGAGCAGAGCAGAGCAGAGGAGTGGAGGGAAGTGCCTACATCTGCCGTCTGTAGAGGGACTGGCTGTGGATTCCGCTCTTGCTCCTGAACGATTGCCAGCATTCTCCCTTGTACTCGTGACAGCGATGAATAGCAACGAACAAGCAATGAACAGTGAGTGGTGAGTGACAGGTGGCAAGAGGTGTGTGGCGTGTGGCGAGTAGTTAAGGTTGATCGGTCCTTGGTCCTTAAGTCGCTGAGCCATTGGAGTCTGTAATAAGTCTGTAATACAAAATCTGCAAAATTATGCAAAGGGGAAAGTGACAATAGACTTTGACCCTGTTGAAGCACCCCTCGACCCATGAATTACTCTGCATGCCTAGACTATAGCCCTACCCGGAGCCAGATATTAATCAATCAATTAATTAATTAGTAAATTAAATAATTAACCAGCAGCACCGGCGGATTCTGTACTGACGTGTGCTTCGAGGGTGTTTTCCCTTGGAGGTGTTTGGAGGTGTTTTTGTCCAATCAAAGCACCCTTTGGTCTTGTCACTGGCCCGTTTGATTCTCTAAAAGAAGCAAGACTTCTTCACCTTAGAGGGTGAATTATGAGGTCAGGAAAGGAGCGGCCACCTTTCCCTCCTATCAAAAGGAAAAGAAAAATACAACAAACACTAATATTAGATACGTTTAAAATAAAACAGGCAGGTGACATATAGTCCTTTAAATCATCTAAGGTCCATACATTTGGGAAACTGGGAAAGTCGCCGTCAAAGTTTGATTTTATGAAAGATCCAACTGGTGCTATGCTAACAAACCCATGTGATCTGCAAACTCCAATTAAACCACTGAGTAGAACAAATATAATATCCCCTAAGCAAGGAGTAAGTGAACCAGGCCAGTCTGAAGCTGAAGTCGAACGAATGTCAAATTCAATAAAGGACCAAGTCAACCATTAGAGTCAAATAACGGACCTAGGGCCAGATGTAGGTGGCCATTTACCAGCCGGTAACGGCCGATTTCGGCCGTTACCGACCGGTAAATGGGTTTTTGGGATGTAGGGAGCCAATTTTACCGATTCGGTAAATTTACCGAATCGGTAAAATACCGAATCGGTATTTTTACCGATTCGGTAACTTCGAGATGTAGGTGGGCCTCTTCTGAGTCCCAAAGGCCTATCAGATTCGGTATTTTACCACTCAATCCAATTGGGTGGTAAAACTCCGAATCCAGGTGTGCATGCACATGTGTGCATACAAACCTATGCCATGTGACAGACAGACATGCCCTTAGGGCATGTCTGTGTGCTACATGGCACACATGTCTGTATTGGGGGTGCTAGAGGGTGTCAAAGTGACACCCCCTGCACCCTTGCCGGAATCGGTATTTACCAAATCGGTAAATACCGATTCGGTAATGCCCATTGATTCCTATGGGCTTCAATGCCCATAGGAATCAATGGGCATTACCGAATCGGTATTTACAGAATCATAAATACCGAATCTTAACGATTCGGTATTTACCGATTCGGTAATACCTACATCCCTCCCCCTCTATTTTACCACTTCTTAAATACCGAATCGGTAAAATTCGGTATTTAAGAAGTGGTAAACTGAAATTACCTACATCTAGGCCCTAGAGATGTTAACTATTCCACTTACTGGTCGTTCACAACAAGGGGAACCAAAATGCACAAATCTAACAATGAGAGATACTCAGCACTTACTACAAACTAGGCAGCCAATGCCAATAGAAGTGAAAGTAAAAATCAGAAAAGCTAATGGTATGGGGGAACCATCTAATTTGGGCCAAATAAATCAACCATAGCAAGAAGCTCCAAATGAACTAAATAGTGGGGTGAAAATCATAAGGGAAGCCGATACCCCACTGAAATTGGATCTTACTTTGTCTAAGATAAATTCAGTTAAGAAACAGGACCAGCCTAAATGTAATCAAAATAACGGATCTCAAATTAATAAGGACGAATACAACAGCAACCCAGAAACTCTGCTGCATTGGAGTACTCCGTATCTAAAAGACGTTTTGAATAGTAGTCCACAATTCATTAATTCTTGTGACGAGGGACATCATTTTCAAGGACTACAAAAAGAGGAGAATAAGGACCTATCATTCATAAATGGGCAACACCATAGCCCAGGTACTCAGGTACCAAGAAGTGGGAACGCGGGAGCAATTTGGGATTTATTCTTCAAAACCTCGCAATTAACTCAGGAAGCTTTAACAAATCAGTCCAACAAAAAGGAGGCCCAAATAGATCTCTTGAGCGCTATGGCATCCTCTGTTACCGAAATTGAGCAGAAGATAACAACGCAAAATAATCTAATAGTAAGGGCACAATCTCAGCCAATATCTACAAATGCAGAGTGTAGTTGTGCCCCACTAATTAACAAACTAGCTACCATTCCGGATATTTTAAAATCAATAATTGACAATGTAAAATGTAATTTTCCTAATGTGGGAATTCAACCCATCAAGACCGACTGCCCCTCTAAAGATACAATAAAATGTAAAGACAATACTGTTGTTGTTAAAGAAAAAATAGATGATAAAACAAAAGATAAAGATGTGATAAACCTATGCTCGACACAATCAACAATGACAGATGCAGCTCCGTAAATTCATCTATCAAAAAGACAGAGGAAAAAACAACGGAAAGCAAGAAATAAAGCTTCTAAAAGGTATAAAAAATACAAATGCATCAGATATAGTGAGATTGAACACTGGAAACAACCATGACCAAATATCATATTGTGCAGGTGAGGGTAAACAAATGTCTCCAACAAAACCCTTTTACCCTGTATTTAATAAGGATCTATCGGAGGTACAAGCAGTTATGAAAAATAAATGCCTAAACAATCAAGCTGATAGTATAAAAATGATAGAGAATGGGAAAATTCAGTCCTTAGAAATGCTGCAAGTGGAGGAAAGTAATAAACAGGTGGAAAATAAGCCATCACAATTGGAAACAAATAGAGCAAAGAGGAAGAGTATCAGAGGGGATGAAACAAATAGAGATTTGTTAAAAACCTGGAAGAATATTAAATTACCACAAGATCTGGGAACCAAAACGAAGCAGTTACATAAACATCGACAATCATGGTCTCAAACTGTTAGTAATAATAATGGAAGATTAATTGAGCATGCTCAAGGTGAAAATAGCCTGTAACAAATTAAATTAAATAACCCAGATCAAAAAGGAGTGGTGCAGGTAATTTTTACGCCGGAATATAAATCTAGGGGTAATAATGAAACAACTTGCAAACATCCGGACCCAACACAAGATGGCAGGAGTATGCAAAGCATGTGCATCTACAGCATACATGCCTCAAACAGGATTAATGGCCCCAAATCCCTGCCGTGGTATCTTGTCATGTTGTGGCTGAGTGTGCCATGTGATGTGGCAGGCTATAGTGCTTGGTGTGATTTAGTCATTTTTGACAAGGTGGAATGCTGAACGGTTAGGCAAATTTTGATATTCTTTGTTTTTGGGATCGTGTGATGTAGTGCGGTACCTACCGTATGATGTAAATAAATTACATTGCTAATATACCATAAGGATGTGGGGTGAGTGTTATTAGTGCCGAAGCCTTGCTGATTTTATGCAGAATACCAGGACTAGGAGGTCACTACTGACTAGAGCAGGTTAGCAGCTGCACAGGCCTTTGGCCTTGATCCTATTGAGGATAATATGTGACGGGCACTGGTAACTGGAGCTGGCTAGCAACAACGCTGGCCTCTGGTATTCATTACAAGCAGGGTAACAATACATGTCAATATTGACTAGAACTGGTTGGCAGTAGAGTTGACCTCTGGTTTTGAATATTTGCAGGATTTAAGGTACAGGGGTCGCTACTGACTGGAGTTACTTAGCAGGATAATAGGCCTCAGGGAGCCAATACTGACTGAAGCTGGTTAGTATGATCACTAGTCCCAAGGTGCTACTAATGACTCAAGTTGGCTAGAATGATAACCGGTCCTAGGGGCCAGTACTAACAGGAGCTGGCTAGTAGGCTTTCATAGAGGTCCAAGGTGCCACTACTGACTGGAGCTGGCTAAAAGAATAACAGGCCCAAGGGTGGAGGGGGTGCGAGTGGCACCAGTGACCGGAGTTGGCTAGAAGCATTGACAACATTTGGTATCGATTAAATAGGCCAGGCCAGGCAATACATCAGGCATAACACTTTAAATTTCATTTAAAGTGTTATGCCTGGTGTATGGTGCTTTAAACAGGAAAGAGACTGGAGGCGTAAAAGATCTCCTCCTCCCGTATTCTCCTGCTAGGAACCTTCGTTCCTCGGCGAAATTGCTCCTTACTGCGCCTCGAGTGCGAAGAGCTAAATGGGGAGGCAGAGCCTTCTCCAACCTGGCCCCAAGATGGTGGAACAATGTCAGAAAAGCTTTGAAAACATGGCTCTTTGGTAAAGCATACCCTTAGCTTTTGGTTCTGCCTTTTCTTTCCTTTTTTGATTTCTTTGGTAGGCGCCTTGATGCCTTTGGGCAAAGTTGCGCGTTTATAAGTTTAATTTCATTCATTCATTCATTCAAATACATGATTCCAGGAGGCACTGCTGAATACAGCTGGATATCAGCAGTGGTGGCCTCTAGGAAGAAGGAATTGAGAAAGCATAACTGGATATACTGTTTTTTTTTAACACCGATAGTTGGTTACACATGAATGCCACAACGTGCATTGATATATTACATTACCAAATTACAATATTCTTATATTAATTTGATGTGTCTGTTCGCCTTAATGTGCCTGCAAAGTTACATGATTCTATTAGGGCCCAGAACCATTTTATTTAGTGATGTCCATCTGCACACTTTCCTGTATCTTGTAGTAAATTGAATATTGACAAACAGAAGTGTTATTTTCAGAAACAGTGAGTTCTGCAGCTTGTCTGTGTATCTTTTATCTGCACCTCACGGACTCCTCACATTCATCTCGAGAGAAGATCCTGCCTCCTACTCATTAGTGTTGTTTCAGTAACTGTTTCTATCACGTGTTCATGTTTCATTGACTTGTATTAGGAGAAAAGTGTATAAAAATACATGGGTAGTATTAGCATTATATACTCCAACTTGCTTTAGGGTGGATGCTCTCGTCCATTGGAAAGACAATTGTCACTTGTTAGTTTGCTTGGCCTTTTGCTATTTTTGCATTAAATGTATGATAGATGTGTTGGCCTCCCGGTGTGTTGTGTTTTATTTTACATATCATAAGAGATGACGAGGAAAATGACCGTCCAGTATACACATTCTTCATATAAATCAACTCACAGTATACTGTTCTGGAGGTTCAGTCCCACAGACATTATCTCTAACTGAACACCCTGGGAAGCATGTGCTTTTCAAACCAGTTGCCCTCTGATGCGGCATCCTTGCTATTTGATAAGTCAATATGTCGTGAATTTTAGGAGGGTTACCGTATCTAATGCACTCTGTTAGCGAGTGCTCACCTGTGGCAGTAAGATGTCAATAGGCACCTTATCACCTATGCATGGTGCAGGGCTTTGAGTTACAGAGCTCCTCACGCTGTGGAGAAGATTAGGTCACATTTACCCGTTTTCCCATATTTGGTCCTGATGAAATGCCAACAGATTGCTCCATGACTACACAATGCATGATAAAACTTGACCTGAAGTATAGACCCCAGCTTACCAGCAGGCCCATAGGTGATCAACACTTTCACACAGAGATAGGGGCCATTAGTTCTTCAATTTCTCTGCCACTGTTTTTAATCTCAACATGGACCAGGAAGATAACATGGACTATATTGTAGCAACTGTTCGATAGTTGATCTTATATTCAGACTTTCACCAATCTCACATCTTATGACACAACATCCTCTGTTCTATGCTCATCCAACGTACTGAATAAAAGATCTCCGACAAAATGCCCTCGTGTGGTGTCCGCCAGGCATTGTAGCGCGGCCTGGTGAGGAGTATATCCCAATGATGAAGCATGTCATCTTCAGGTGAGTGAACGCAACTGGTCTTAAAAGCACATGCTTCCTAGGGTGTATGCGTTCATTTACAGATAATGTCTCTGGGACGAACCTCCAGAACAGTATACTGTGATTTGATTGTGTTTTATTTTAATAAATATACATAGCAGGTATTGTCGCTTGCTTGTTTCACAAAAATGATTGGATACCTGCCTCGGAGCGCACTTCTTAAGGACGAGTATGGGGTTATCATGTTGCTGCTACAAGGTCCTTACCTGTGCGAGTTGTCGGGAACGATGCAGGGGCAGACCCAAACCAGCCACATGTGGAAATCAATTAAAATACTGAATAATTAACAGAGCTTCCAAACTGGTGACCATTACTTAATTGACCTTGAAAATAAAAGACACGTTTTTAGTATTCTGGTGACTCATGACCATAAAAAACAAAGGTTATAAATTCAATATTGTGTCAAATATTTAAAAAATTAAACTGGATGCGCTGAATCGGATGTTGCCCCAGGTCCTGCATGACCCCTTCCGCCACTATTGGTTATGGGACTTGTAGTTTTATTTTTCTCATAAAAAGGATGGTCTCTAAGGTCCCAGTGTTCTAAGCGATGTTGGTCAAAATCAGAGGCCTGACGGAGGATGAAGCATGACACTGCTCTGCTTAGCAGTGAGATGACTGACAGTTCCCCAGCCCTTCCATTCTTTAACAGACAGAGGCTCATCGGCCATTCATATTTTTTTGCAATGACAAAGAAACCTTTATTGCAGCTTGTGTCACTGAAGAGATAAAACCCCTGGGCGTGTTTCATTAACTACTGACAAACATGAACAATCAAGAACATGAGTTTCTGGAAAACTATCAAGCACTCAATCAGAATCAGCCGCCCTTCACACCCAGGAATTCTTGAGGCTTTGGAGAGGATGAATTGCACGTGGTATAAGAGGAACACTACATCGACTCAAAGCTCACTTCTCAGGGATGTACTGAACTGCCAGCCTCATGGCCAGCTCTGCACCTCGTCCTCCTCCTCCTCAAACTGTTGACCAGCTATCAGGGCAAATGAGCCTGCAGCAAAGCATCACTGGCTTGGTTCCACACCGGACCCGGCAAGGTGGTCAACTCCATACTCCTCAGAGTCAGCAAGCACTGTGGGCGAGCCAGTTCTAACCCCACATGAATGTTCCCCATCACAACTATTTTAATGGTACTAAGTTATGTTTCTGCCAAATGATTGAGTTAAAAATTGAAAGGTTTTACTATGAAGTGCTGAAACAGAGATCTTTAAGTTTTTCAATATTTTGGAGTCTGCCACAGTACACAGGAGCATTATTTCTCTACAGCAGCAAATCATGTATGTGGCCTAGAAAGCACGTTTGTATGAAACATGGAAGGTATTGTAGCCAAAGATCTGTGGTGCAACATCATAGCAGAGTATAAGATATTTTGCGCTATTATTCCAGCAGAACGAAATGCCATTTCTAATGTGTACGTCATTTTAAAGACAAACCCAGAAAAATGTATGGTCAGTGTTGTTCTTCTGCCTGTTAAAAGACAATCCCCATTAATGTGTCTGGAAACAAAATACTATGAGAAATCCTACTTGTTGGCAGGGTGCTGCCTGCCACTATATTGCAGGTTATTTCCAACATAATCTGATTTATACATACATACTCCAGGGTGCTGCCAGCTATGGGGTCTGCACACAGCAGTCTGGAGCCCCTCAGGAAGGAGGTAAGATCTTCATTTCATCTTAAGCACTTAGGTTACAGTCACAACCTGATAGACCCGGAGAACTTTATCCGCGTCCTAACGGAGAGCAGATAGACGTAGCCCATCATAGTCTGTGTTGTGTGCTGGGTGATGCCTGGCATCTTATTATCGTTGGCGGGAAGATGAAGCTCTGATAAGAGCTATTACAAGCAGAGCAGAGAAACAGGACCACAGATCGCCACAGAGCAACAACTGCCCAGAAGCTGAAGAAAAAACTCTGGAACAGCAAACCTCCTCCACCCTGGAGATTTTCCAGGGTTAGCAAATGATGGTAATGAAATGCAAACTGCAGCATTAACAAAAAGCAACAAAACTAGAAAATGCATTTCCAAATGCTGCAAAAGAGAAAGAGTTAATACAAATGTAAAATATTAAACTTTGTTGGTTACTTAATAAAGTGCTTACTTCTTGGCTTCACTCCATCTGCAGCAATAACGCTCTGAAAGGAAAAATTACTCCTGCGAGTCTCAGAGTCTTCAGTGTTACTGGTCTCAGTCACGAAGACTGTGGTGTCAGAAGATAACTTTCTCTTATTTGGCTTTATAGTTCCACCAGTCACGCCATCGCTTTGAGCAGACACGCTACTGTCAGCCGCATCATAACTTCAGGCAGACCAGCAATGCAGATGTCACCACTCACATTGAGTGAATTATAATAAGTACGGTCTCGGCTTACCAAGCAGAACAAAAGAATCGGGTCTCACAACCAGCCCCAGAGCCACAGCTAGCTCTGCCGCCACTTGAGCACACCCAAACACCTCAGCACTTAAGCACCAGTCCCAGGGGAGACCATCTGTGAAGTCCTTGTGAACTTGCACCACTCCGGGGTCAGCACAAGCAGCATCATGGACAGCGTCTAACACCGCTACCACAAACATTCATGAACATCCAAATCCTCGTCACCCAAACTACCCAAAAGTGGCTTTCCAGAAAAGCAGCCAGCCTTGTAGTTTCTGCCTTTGTGCACTAATTTGATGCCAAAGTTGTAATTTTAAAAACAGCCTTCGTAACATTACATGGGCCTGACTGACACCATTAAGGGTTCACACCAAAGGGCTGTGGTCTCCCAACTGTCCAGATATACAATTATTTTACAGCCGTAATTTCACAAAAACTACTGAACAGATTTACACCAAATCACAAAAAGCACAATTTGTGGACCATGGTCTGGCTTCCTGCCGAACTTAAGGCAATTCCATTCAGCAGTTTATATAGAAGTCTATGGAAAATGCCTGGGGATTTTGCATTTTGGGACCCCCCTTTTTTTCTCAGCCATTGCCTGATGGATCATCCCCCAACTTTCTATGCAAAAACTAATCAAAAAGGAGGACTTTTTGGTAAACTACTGAAGTAGACAATGCTACCATGATTCTGGCATTGGCTTCTGGCTTACAGAGCAGTGCATATGTTTTCCTGTGCCTTCAGTCAATAAAATCTGTTTAAAAATAAAAAATAAAAAAAGGGGGGCCTTTTTGGAAAGTTTTGTGGAGATTCATACACCGGTCCCAAAGTTATTGGCAAGACAAAACATTATTTTCCTATGGAAGAGCAAACGTAACTAAACCACCTAGTGGAATTACTGAAAACAAGCTTTGACATAGACAATAGGTCTCGCTTTTGGGACCTTATAAGTATTTAGCCATGCAGCACATTTTCCTGGGTGCTACATCATCTACTGTTCCTTCATGTGCCAAAAACTTCCTGTTGGACACTAGCACGAGAGTCTAAAAAAAATTGAAATTGTAAATATTAAAAATCGCCAACTGAAACAAATGGAAATGATGAGACACCAACAATCAGTCTAATTATTCTAGTGAAAACACATCAAATTTTATTTTTCCAGTTCGGTGTGTGTCCAAACACCCATTTGGGTGCAAGTAGCAGGTATACCCCAACTGCAAGGTAAGTAGTAAATATAAGAAATCGGTAGTGGGCTGCCAACTATCAGTGCCGCACTGAGATAAAGAACATTCACCGCCACCAAAATATAAATGCTGCCCTTTAGTGAATTAAATAGCTGAAAAAGTGGCATCTATAAGCTAACTGTAATGCACGCTATCACGCAAAAGGAAAAGAAGAACAGACTACTGTCTAGAGTATCTGTGCAATGCTTTGCAAGTCAGATTCAGAGAGGACTATTTTCATTCTATATCATGCATTACAATATTTTAGCTTTCTCCCACTGGAAACTTGCTCTGCCCAATGAAAGTTAATGTTAACATATTCCCCCACGTTTCATTAAAACTCTCCCACATTGTTGTACCAAATTACATTTAAGCCTTCTTTATTTATGTACAGGAGGGCATACACTGCTTATGTGCTTGCTTATATTACGTGAATCACGATTCATTACCATTAAATAGAGTCATTATAGACTTGCAATGTCCATCTCTGTGACATTACTGTACACTGCCTATGCTAATTTGCAAACCCTGCCCCTCTAAAACCTTTTTTTTTTAAATTGGGGCTCGTGCCCCCTGTACTCTGCATTTTAGTACTTGCGGTTTGCTGTTTTCAGTATCTGTATGGACATAAATATACAAAAGTGATGTTATTACAAGCCTTAAAATAGCAAATGTGTCACAAATTGTGGCTTAAGTGAGGACGGAGGGGCAGGAGACTGACTAGTTAAGTGGTGAATTAATAAACCAGCCTAGTCGCACTCACACTTCCTTAAAGACTTGTTCAGTGTACAGCACAGTCTGCCGCACACGCTCAATTACTGAAGGGAAAACAACTGTGGCAAGCCTGGGAGGGAGCCTGCAAAGCTTGGGTAATCGTTGACTCGTGATGCAGGCGGCATGTCTACAGATGAGGGTGAGGAAGCCGCCTCTGTGAGGTGAGACGGTATAGGTACTTTCAGTCCTCTAACTATTCAATATTATATTCACACAGGCGTGCATTCCTCCGGTCCGTTTTAAACCATGTCCTTCATTTTTTACCACGGAGCGGATAAGGTTTTGTGTGCCCCCCTTCCAAATACTAACCACAAAAATAATTCTATCTCTACAGCACACCAGCTGTTTTCCGTCCCGCAGCGTCTTCCTGGAACTGCTCACTCGCTGACAGGTCCGCCCTTCTATTCTCCGAGACCTCCTCCCATTGGTTCTTTTCCTCTGGGCGTTCCTGTGGGGAAGAGGAGTCCGGGTTATTAAACCCTTGCATATCCCCTGGAATCCATTCAGCCGATGACAACATTACGTGTGAGTCAGAGACGGGGTTTATCATGGTAGCGAAAGCGGGCTCCTCCTCACAGGGCTCAAAACGCGTTTTTCCCATGTTAATTTACAAATTTAGACAAAGCTACAGCCCGAACTGCTGAACGGAATTACACCAAATTTGGCAAAAAGGTATGTCTTGGTCTAGAAAGTGTACTTTTTTAGGTCGAGCCTAGCGCAGCGCGCATGCACTGCTCTAGGAGAGGGCCTCTTGGAATCACTACAGCTTTTCTTGAAGCTTGTGCTTGTGGTGCTCACACGCTATTGGGCACAAGCTTCACTCTGATTGGTTGCCAACACTCCAAACCAGGAAGTGTTGGCAGCCATCTTGTGACTCGATAACAAGAAAAAGGGTGAAAAACGAGAAAAGGGGGCAGGGTAGAAAAAACTGACCCAGTAGGCCTACTCAGGAGGTCCCACAAAGACCCCAAGCCAAAACAAAAGCATTAAAAACAAAACAAAAAAAAAACCGGTAGAATTCACACTTGGTGTGCGAATCCTGCCAAGAAAAGTTTAAAAACGAAGCACGGACTACCGCGCTTCGTTATCTCTAAGCCCCCGGGTGGGCAATGTCCCGGGGGCAATGCCCAGTCAATTAGCGGGGGTCCATGGGTGCCCCCGCTACCCTGAGGACTGTCTCCTCCCCACGGTCTGCCATTGCACCCTAAAGACACGCCTCCAAGAAGCCGGAATCCAAGAGAAGGCCCTCGACTGGACCACGTCCTTCCTCTCCGGCAGAACCCAGAGCGTCCGCCTCCCACCCTTCTGATACGAAGCCCAGGGCTCATCCCTCAACCTGATGCTGTTCAACGTCTACATGGACCCCCCTCTCACAAGTGGCCCGCCACCACGATCTCAACATCATCTCCTACGCCGAAGACACCCAGCTCATCCTCTCCCTCACCAAGGACCCACACACCGCCAAAACCAACCTCCATGAGGGAATGAAGGCTGTTGCCGACTGGATGAGAAGCAGCCACCTGAAACTAAACTCTGAGAAGACAGAGGTCCTCATCCTCGGACCCATCCCCTCAGCCTGGGACGACTCCTGGTGGCCGACCACACTGGGACCAGCACCGACACCAACCGACCATGCATGCAACCTAGGATTGATCCTCGACTCCTCCCTCTCCATGTCCAAATAGGTCAACGCCGTCTCCTCCTCCTGCTACAAAACCCTCTGCATGCTTCGCAGGATCTGCAAGTGGATCCCGGCCGAAACAAGAAGAACGGTGACACTGGCCCTCGTCAGCAGCAGACTGGACTACGGCAACACACTCTACGCAGGAATCTCAGCCAAACACCTACGATGACTACAACGCATCCAAAACGCCTCCGCCCGACTGATCCTCAATGTCCCCCGCCGCAGCCACATCACCCCCCACCTGAGAGACCTACACTGGCTCCCCGCCAACAAGAGGATCACCTTCAAGCTCCTCACCCACGCACACAAAGCACTCCACAACGCCGGACCAGCCTACCTTAACAGCAGACTCAGTTTCTACACTCCCACCCGCCAGCTCCACTCCGCCAGCCTCGCCCTCGCCAATGTCCCCTGCATCCAACAAACGACCTGCGGCGGCAGATCCTTCTCCTACCTTGCTGCCAAGACCTGGAACACCCTCCCTGCCCACCTACGGCAGACCCAAGACCTACTCGCCTTCAGAAGACTCCTCAAGACCTGGCTCTTCGAGCAGTAGCGGCACCCCCCTCCCCTCAGCGCCTTGGGGCCCTCATGGGTGAGTAGCGGGCCTTATAAGTTCTCTAATTGATAGATTGATTAATTAAATCCGTGGAGCATGCGCCCGTCCCCCGCAGCCCGGGGTCAGCCACCTCCCCAGGACTTGTTTAATAAGATTTGGGGGGCCTCCCAGTCCCCCCCCCCAGTCCCAGGGCCCGCTACTTCCCGGGGGCTTTATTTAACTATGTGTGGGGGCATGCGGCCCCCCAAGCCTTGGGGACCGCCACCTCCCTGGGGCTTCAATAATTATAATTTCTGTGGGGGGAGATCCTGCCTCTGCCCACCCTGCCCGGAGACCACCACCTCCCCAAGGCAAACTTTAATTATTGAGGCGGGTCCGTTGCGGACCCCTGGGCCCCGGGGACGACCACCGTGGCCCCCCTACTAGAGTCCTTGATGGCCCTGGGGACCACCACCCCCTGGGCCATCTGCAATGTCCCACGCCCTGCCATAGCAAACTCTGCTTCCAAGTAGCAAAGCAGAACTGCTTTTGGGCAAGGGGAGCTGTATGTTAGCAGCTCCCATTGCCGAAAAGCAATCCCAGCTCCCGCAGGAGGCGAGGAGCCGGCAGAGACTGTGGGGGCATTGGGGCTCCCCCGACGGTCCCCAACTTGAGGGTCGGCGCCGGGGGATGGGGTCTCCGGGGCCAGAAGTGGCACAGGAGAACGGCTGCAGCCACACGGCCCCTCTCCACAAAAAATTCCAGGCTGGCCAGGACCCGGGGATGGGGTCCCCAGTGCCAGAGGTGGACCAGGGAAGTGGGGCCACGCAGCACCCCTCCCAGCAACATTTTTAAAAACAAGGCCAGGCCCGGAGGGATTGGGTCCCCGGGGTCAGAAGTGGCCCAGGGAAGGGGGCCACAAGGCCTCTCCAAGGCCATGCCACTGGGAAATGGGGTGCCCAGAGCCAATAGTGGCCCAGGGAAGGCGGCCACGCATCCCCCTTGCTGTTTTTGTTTTAAATGCTAAGGCCTTGGGGATGGGGTCCCCAGGGCCCCAAAAATGTTAAGAGAAGGCGGGCCACACAGCACCACCTCATAAAAAAAGAAAAGGAAAACTGAAGCCGGCATCTCGCCGGAGGCCCAGCCCCCTCCCTGCACCACTCTGAAAACACGCCTCCTGGCGCTTTTTGGGTTGGGGGATGAAGTCCCCTAGCATCCTATGGGTCCTCAGGGTCCAACTAGCCCACCAGGTACCTCCAGCAAGCCCCACACAGTGGGATTGCTGAGAGGGTGTCCGAGGCCACGGCCTTTTTTACACCACTCTAGTCGCATTGCTGATGGGGCAATGAGGTCCAGTTGTGTCCTGAGGCCCTCAGGACTAAAGAGGACTTCATCCCCCAAGCAGCAGTTCGCCAGGAGTCGCGTTTGCCGAATGATGTAAAAAGGTGGCGTGGCCTTTGAACACCCTCAGCAATCCAGATGTATGGGGCTTACTGGAGGTAACAGGAGGGCTAGTTGGCCCAGAGAGACAGGGCACTGTCAAACTCAAATGTGATCATTAGCAGTGGTCTGCATTTTCTGAGACTCTGGCTTTACTGCCTCACTGATGAGTGAGCCTATCCACTTTCCAGTATTCACTGACACCCAATGTGCTCCTCATCCCTTACCGCTACACTCAAAGATATCAAATTAAATAGGATCTTCCCGTTAAGCCATAGGCTGGTTAGTCAATTCTCTCTCTCTCAATCTTTGCATCCTCCATTTGTAGCTGCTTCGACTGCCTACACCTTGGAGTGCAGCACGTTGGCAATCAAAGTCTTGTATCAATCATGATTACTGGACTATTTATACTTCACAGAATTGCGTGTGTTTAGTCTGTGACATACTTTTTCCCTAAAACAGCAGTCTACCAACAGTATTTCCTTTTGAAAACTAGTTGCTACTGAAAGTCGATGTACCATTCTATTGTGAGTTAACTTCAAAACTATTTACCCTGAATTTTTGTAATAGATCAATATTGCTGATTTTTAGGTCTCGCCTGAGCCAGCGCATGGCTGCACTGGCGAGACTTTTAGTTAGTGAGCTTTAAAAAACCAGCCAAGAACAACAAGAGAGAAAGGGTTTAGATGTACACTCTCACACCCCTTATCTTACTATTTTTAAACAACAGAAGAGTGACAACACAATAAAAGACAACTTTGTGGAAAAAAGAAGTGTCTAGAAAAAAGAAAGAAAGAAGGTGGAAAAACTCCAAGGGGAGGGACAACACAAACGAGATTTTTAAGAACCCTCACTCACCAACCTAGTGGTGACATGCTTCATCACTGGGTTCCCACTGAAAAGACCTAGTGTCTTTCCAGTGTGCTTCAACGCCTGTTTACAGCGGAGCTGGTTTTGTGTGTGTTGAGGGTGTTTTTAGAGAAGCCAAATTAAGCTAAGTGAGTGCAAAGGAATAGAAAAATTTTTTTTAAAAGGTGCAAGCACGTGACTTTCAGATATTTTATTACTTGTCCGGTCTGCACTGATTAAAAACAAGGGAGAATGGACCATAGGTTTGGCCTTAATTATGGTAGACCCCTAGTCCATATTGGTGAGTTAGGTCGACATGTTTCTGCTTTAAACGAGCCCAAGTCGCTCAGCTTTCTTCAGGACCTTAATAGTGTGATCCTCCGGTGGTGTACACGCCCTAAGGTGCACCCTGCCGTGAGGAAAAGGTGTAAAAAATATTGGAAATATTCTCTTTTTCCAAAAAAGTATATTTATACTTGGGGCTGTAAAGCCACATATAACTCACATAGCAATTTTGCTGGAGTCATGTACCTGTGGGGAATGAAAATTTCCATAATTAGAGAGAGATATATATACCCACATAGATACGTTATTGTTAATGGAAAAAAACTTGTGTCCCATCACCCTAAACAAAAGGAAACACCCATCTAGTGGAATACTCATGATAAGTGTTATCTAGCTTAGATAGCATTATAATGGCAGGTAGAGGGTATTTATTCCAAACTCTTCCAACATGTAAGCGTTACTGTGTCCCAGACCGCATTTTTGCAATTATGAAAATGCATTAGGGGTACTGAATGTGGGATGTCTTCATGGTTCATGAGACAACTATAAAGCCCATCAATTCACTATTTCACGGTGAATAAAATAGAAATACAAATGCCTAAAATTCGTCAATCAACACTAACCTCATCTTGCGCTAAAAACGGAGTAATCATGCACTCCGTGGTTTATGGGGTTACAAACCACATTAACAATACAACAACGTAGGACAAAGGATCTCGCTTTTAAACTTACAGGAGGTATGCCGATATGAAACCTCATGGGCACATAACACGGTGTGAGGTAATCTTCACGCTGCAATCTGTGCAGTCGGGAAGAAAAACAAACCGGAAAATATTGGTTAACAGCCCCCTTAAAATGCGTGTAGGAATACAAAGCGCGTAGGGTCAAGGGAACGTTTCCAGGATATATACGTCCTGCCAGGAGAAACTGTTTACTTACTTTGCTGCAAGCGGCTCCCCTCTTTGCACCTAATCAGGCACCACCGCGGCCCGGACTGAACGCCGAGATGTCGGTGTTCTTGTTATTTGTTCTTCCTGGTTGTACCACGTGATTACAAAGGTCACGTGGTATTACCAACCAGGGTACTAGATTCTTAAAGGAGACGTGTACAATTCACAGCGTGAGCCGTTTCAGATGTATATTTATTTTTAGCAGGTTAATTGGGAAGCATTTAAGAATGGAGAAATTAATCCACACACGAGCCAATGTCAAAATCTCGGTTTTCGTTATCTATCACTTGCAGTAACGTTTGGCCTGGGACAGCTGATTCCAGCGTTATGTATTCATATTTAATGGGGGCTATCAATGAGAGGGGACCCAATATCAATTTTCAGAAGGTGTAGAATGTCGTATGACCGGTCTCTCAGACAAAACATTTTCACCCACATAGGGGTTAATATTATGTATTGTTGGACAATTAAATCCGAACTGATCTAGCCTTTGGAGTATAGTGTATGTTCCATTGCTATATTAGGATGTGTTAAGAATACATTAGGATACAGATATACTAGGCTTTATTCTGAGTGTACTTTAACAGAGCCCTGGGATCTTCATGTCTTTTACAGGATCCTTAATAATCAGTGAAACTGTATTATGATTTTGAAATCCTTCTATATACATATCTTATAACTGTTCTGTATAGGGATTTTGGTGATGAATTTAACAACTCATGTTTCTTATTGATGTAGCTTGAGGAGCCCACACAGTAGTCTTTTAATGGGGTACTCATCGTCGTAAGACCAGTCCCCAGGGAATGTCATCATTAAGGCCCGAGCGGTGGGTAGATAAACGATGGATCCACCGTTGTTCCTTTTCAAACAGAATCTTCTCGTCTCCCAAGACCTGTTCCAAGACAGTCCACCGCATGTCGTTCGGTGTATGACACTTCTCTATGAAATGGGTAGTCAGCTTGGTGGTGTTCCGTTTACATCGAATATTACTGCGATGTTCACAGATTCTGAGTTTCACACGTCTTGTGGTCATACCAACGTAATTTAGGCCGCATATACAGGTGATTAAATATACGACATTTCTGGTATTACAATTGGTATGGCTTCGTTGCTCCCATTGTTTGCCTGGTTCCAAGTTCAGATATTTAGTATGGATGGTTAAATGGCAGATGCTGCAATCGCCACATGGAAAATGTCCCTTCACAGGTGGCAATCTCCAAGAGGACAGTATGGTAGGTTCCTGTTTGTTCTGTATCTTCTTTGGACGAGTATGGACTAAAGAGTCCTTTAGGCTGGTCGCTCTTTTGTAGGAAAAGAGTGGTTTTTCCCAGTTAAGTTGGTTACTCGTCACAATCCTCCAATTCTTTTGGATGCTACGACTCACTACATTGGAGAGGCTGTTATACGTGGTAACACACGTCAGAGGGACTTCCTCGTTGTTCTTTGGGTATGTCTCCAGTAGTGCATCCCTGTTCTGATTAGTCGCCCTCTTCCGACTTTTTTGCAGTATTTTCCTCGGGTAACCTCTGTTAAGTAACTTTCCCGTCAGGTCGTCAGCTTGTTTTTTGTAGGCGTTCAACTCACTGCAATTGCACCTCAGGCGAAGATACTGCCCGTAGGGGAGATTCTCCCTTAAAGGGCGAGGATGAAAGCTGCTGAACAACAAGAGGTTATTCTTGGATGTTGGCTTATAGTAGGTCTGAGTCTTGAGGAGATGTTTATTCTTATTGATCGTAATGTCTAAGAAAGTGACACTTTCTCTGGCATACTCAGATGTAAACCTCAAATGTTGATCACAAGTATTCAGCCAAATGAGGAAAGGTTGTAAAGAGGCTTCATCTCCTTGCCAAAGCATCAAAATATCATCGATGTAGCGTTGCCAGAGAACGATGTTTTTGGAAAAAGGATTGGTGGGCGTCAGAATGTGTTTTTTCTCAAAACTGTATACATACAGTCCCGCCACCGAAGGGGCGAAGGTGCTGCCCATAGATGTCCCGGTTGTTTGCAGGAAAATTTGTTTTTCATATTCGAAATAATTCCTTTTTAAGGCAAGGGTGGCACAGTCCACCACAAATCCTCTTGGGACTGTGAAGTCCCAGGGGGCCTGATCCAGAGCATCTGCCAGTACCTTGATGGTGTCATCCTGTGGTATACAGGTATAAAGGCTCTCGATGTCCATGGTGACTAGGAGTATGGGTTCATCGGGCAACTCAACAGTCTTAAGTAAGGCTAGAAGGCTTTTGGTGTCTTTGATGTAAGTCTCAGTGGATTGGATCAGAGGCTTTAAGAAAAAATCGCAATATTGCGACAGGGGTTCCAATAATGAACCAATCCCCGAAACAATAGGGCGTCCAGGTGGAGGGTGGATGTCTTTGTGTGTTTTTGGCAGGGTATAGAAATATGGTACCCTGCCAGGGGATGATGTTAGAAAGTCGGCTTCTTGCTTCGAAATCCAACCATCGTACTCAGCCTGCGAGACTAACTCGAGGATCTCATCCCTCAGAGTATCAGTTGGGTCTTCATTTAGAACAGCATAGTTATTTGCATTGCTCAGTAGCCTTTTGCATTCGTCGTCATAGGTTTGTTTATCCTGCAGCACTATTCCCCCACCCTTGTCCGCACTTTTAATCACTATATTATCATTTCCTTTCAATGACTGTATAGCTTGATATTCGATTGCTCTCAGGTTTTTATATACAGGCGGACAGGAGAGGGCTTCAACTTCATTCAGAACTGCCTGCTCAAAAGCTAGAACTTCAGGGGGTACGAGATGAGCGGGTGGTGTAAAATTGGATTTGAGTCTGAACGGTGTATCGTTTTTGGTCACTTCAATGGGTTCATTATCCTTACTCTTTTCAAAAAAACTCTTGAGTCTCAATTTTCTAAAAAACTCATGGAGCTCACTTAGTAACTTGAACTTATCAAAGTTCGGGGTAGGGATAAACCCAAGGCCTTTTTCCAAAACTGCTTGTTCAGCGTCATTCAAAGTATAGGAAGATAGGTTTGTAACCAGACTCATTTGTTGCTCGGGCCTGCTCTCTGTTCCCCTGTCTTGCTCCGGGTGTTGTCCCCTACTGCCTCCGACTGGTCCCAGTGAACCTGATTCTGACCTTTGCGTTTCCCCCTGCCTCGCCGGCCCTGATCTAAAAAAGGCTGACGATATGTGTTGTGTTGAAAGGGTGGGGGAGCAAAATGTGGATTCCACCCCATCATTGGTGGTGTCGGCGCTGGGAAAGGGGTATTCTGATAGGGTACCAGGCCAGGGTGTGGAAAATATTGTGGCCATCCCTGATATGTGGGAGTTATTTGATTGCCACGTCCACGTCCTCGTCCTCTACCTCTATTCCCTCTTCTGGTATTACCCCCACTAGAACCACTTGTATTCGAATCCACTGAGGAATCCGAACTGTAGTCCGTAGTTGTAGGTTGGACATAGTCTGGGCTTGAGTAGGGGTAGACCCGTGTGTAAGACCAACGTTTTAAGTCTTTCTGAAGTTTCTGGGCTTTTGACTGTGCTAGATTCTCTTTATATTCATTTTGTTCTTTATTTAGCTCTTCTAGTTTCTTTTTAAAGCCTGTTAGTGTTGCTTTAAACTGTGCTTCAGTTGTTTGAATTTCCAATAGAAGAGTTTCAGAGAGTCGTAGTGCTGTCTTAATGATCAGGATACCCCAATATTTTCCGGTTTGTTTTTCTTCCCGACTGCACAGATTGCAGCGTGAAGATTACCTCACACCGTGTTATGTGCCCATGAGGTTTCATATCGGCATACCTCCTGTAAGTTTAAAAGCGAGATCCTTTGTCCTACGTTGTTGTATTGTTAATGTGGTTTGTAACCCCATAAACCACGGAGTGCATGATTACTCCGTTTTTAGCGCAAGATGAGGTTAGTGTTGATTGACGAATTGCAGGCATTTGTATTTCTATTTTATTCACCGTGAAATAGTGAATTGATGGGCTTTGTAGTTGTCTCATGAACCATGAAGACATCCCACATTCAGTACCCCTAATGCATTTTCATAATTGCAAAAATGCGGTCTGGGACACAGTAACGCTTACATGTTGGAAGAGTTTGGAATAAATACCCTCTACCTGCCATTATAATGCTATCTAAGCTAGATAACACT